>NW_027362764.1:663397465-664788024 GCF_046119375.1 Phyllobates terribilis
GCTGCTACCATGCGCCCTGGTAAAACCATCTCCCCCACCCTCACATGCCTGCTGCCTTGGTGCTGCCGACCATCTGGACCTTGCAGATGTTAGCCCTTCCGCATACAACTCCTCCTCCTCTACTTCCTCCACCTCCTCTTGTGCCACCACCTGACTCCGAATTCTGTTTAGCATGTGCTCCAGCATGTAAATCACCGGAATAGTCATGCTGATAATGGCATCGTCAGCACTAAACATCTTCGTCGCCATTTCAAAACTGTGCAGAAGGGTGCATAGGTCCCTGATCTGAGACCACTCCTCCAGCGTGATTTGCCCCACCTCTGGATCCCGTTGGCCCAGGCTATACGTCAGAACGTATTGCACCAGGGCTTGTCGGTGCTGCCACAGTCGCTGCAACATGTGCAGAGTTGAATTCCACCAGGTAGGCACATCGCATTTTAGCCGGTGAAGTGGCAGGCCCAACGACTTCTGTAGAGATGTAAGTCGCTGAGCTGCGGGATGCGAACGGCGGAAGTGAGCACACAGCGACCGTGCCCTCTGCAGAAGGCCATCTAGTCCGGGATAGTGGGCTAAAAATTGCTGGACAACCAGGTTCAACACGTGAGCCATACAAGGCACGTGTGTGACATTGCCCCGGTGAAGGGCCGCACCCAGGTTTGCAGCATTGTCGCACACGGCCTTCCCTGGTTTCAGGTCCAGTGGAGACAACCATTCATGAAATTGGTTCTCCAGAGCTGACCACAACTCCTCAGCTGTGTGACTCACATTTCCCAGACATTTCAAAGTAAAAACCGCCTGATGACGTTGAGCCCTACTGCCAGCATAGTAAGGACGTGTGCAGGATCCCTTCTGCGCAGTTATAAAGCTTGTGGCATGACCAGAAAGGCTTTGGGTGCAGGTGGAGGACCGAGAGGAGGTTGAGGAGGCAGAAGCAGTGGAGGAACTTTGACATAAAGAGGATTGACGCACAACTCGTGGGGACGGCAAAACTTGGACAGCAGCCCCTTGTCCTGCTGTCACCATAGTTAACCAGTGCCCAGTCAGGGCCATGTAACGCCCCTGTCCATGCCTACTCATCCAAGTGTCTGTGGTGAAATGCACCCTGTCACACACAGAGTTTCTCAAAGAAGCGGTGATGTTGTGTGCGACATGCTGGTGGAGCGCAGGCACACCTTTCTTTGAGAAGTAGTGCCGACTGGGCATCTGGTACTGGGGCACTGCGACGGGCATAAGGTCTCGAAAATCCTCTGTGTCCACCAGGCGGAAAGGCAGCATTTCTGTAGCCAAGAGGTTGCAGATGGTGAAATTCAACCTCTTAGCTTTCTCATGGCTAGGAGCAAATGGTCTTTTACTTGTCCACATCTGAGGGACTGAGGGCTGGCTGTTGTGCTTAGACAGGGTTGAGAAGGGTGTCCCCGGCAAACTGCCGGTCTGTGAGGAAGATGCAGGCGGACATGTTAGGTTGCCTTGATCCAAAGGTGGTGCTATCTATGTCGGACAGCGCTGAACACCAGCTGGTGTTACCACCTCCAAAGAAAATGATGACTTGCCAATCACGCTGGCTGTTGGGGGTAAAGGGGTGGCAGGTCTGCGTCCCAAAACAGGTGTGACTGCTGTCCCCCCAGTCACAGAGGATGAAGAGGCTGTGGATGCACAAGATGTGGCAGACGGCGGTTGGCCCGGCCGGCTAGGCCGCATTGTAGCACAGTGAGCTTCCCACTGCAACTTATGCTTCATGTCCATGTGCCGGTTCATGCATGAAGTACTCAAACTATGTATTTTTTGGCCTCTACTTAGCTTTTGCTGACAAATGTTACAGATAACACGAGTTGGGTCATCTTTATCGATCTGAAAAAATGCCCAGGCTATGCAAGGCTTAGCACCCATGCGACCTGAAGAGCCACCACGACTTGTGTTCAGAGGCAGAGTTGTGTTTGAGGATGCAGTTGTTGACGTGCTTCCAGTACTACGTCTCTGTCCAGGAAGGCGCAACCTGACCTTGTCGTCACTAGCATCCTCCTCCACCTCCTCTGCTGACCTCATCTCTTGGCTGACTGTGGGTTGACAGTAAGTGGGATCTCCAACCTCATCATCATCACCCTGTGTGTTATCACACCCGTCGTCCTCAGAGCCAACCTGTTCCTGCCCTGACAAAAAGCTAAAGTTGTCGCTCCAACCAGGCATTTGAGTCTCATCATCGTCTTCCTCATTGTCTCCACCAACAGGAGTTACAGTTTGGGAATGAGGGTCTACATTATGGTCAGAACCTTCTGCGTCTGGTCCTGGATCCGACTCATAAAGATTCTGGGCATCAGTGCAGATCATTTCCTCGTCTGGATTCACAGAAGCGCTGGAGCCGACCTCTGATTCCCAGGCTATAGTATGAGTAAACAGCTCTGCAGACTCAGCCATCTGTTCTACCTCATACTCAGACGGGCAGCTGGAGATTTGGGAGCTGTGAGGAAGCGATTGGGGTGACACCTGTGAGGACTGGAGTATTTGTGATGTTGAAGTTGATGTGGAGGAGAGCCCACTTAAAGGAGCACTTGATATCCGTTGAAGCACCTGCTGTTTTTGTGCCTCATCTGGAATTTGTAGCGATTGGTGTGGCCGTAAGAAAGGGATCTTATCACATTGTCCGCTAAAAGAAGTAGACATTTTAGTTTTGCTGGAAGATGGTCTTTCTTCTGCAGATGTTACTGTTGCTTTAACACCTACTCCACGGACACAACCTTTTTTCCCCTTCCCAACACGCCTATTCCCCTTTCCACCAGCAGCAGGCCTTTTTCCACTCATTTTGGTTAAATAATTCACAACTCTGGAGTTGTTTGAACAAAAAAACAATGGATGGGAACCGAGCAGAGCTGAGTGGCCAAACTGTGGTATTTGGCCAAAACTATTGGCTGGGTTAGATGCAGAAAAAAATTATTTTTAATTTGCAACCTGATGGAGGTCAGTATAGATGGACTAATAGAACAAGTCCCACACACTGCTAGAAGGCCAAATATTTTTTCAGAGCTAGATTCAGAAAAAAATTATATTCAATTTGCAACCTGATGGAGGTCAGTATAGATGGACTAATAGAACAAGTCCCACACACTGCTAGAAGGCCAAATATTTTTTCAGAGCTAGATGCAGAAAAAAATTATTTTTAATTTGCAACCTGATGGAGGTCAGTATAGATGGACTAATAGAACAAGTACCACACACTGCTAGAAGGCCAAACATTTTTTCAGAGCTAGATGCAGAAAAAAATTATATTCAATTTGCAGCCTGATGGAGGTCAGTATAGATGGACTAATAGAACAAGTCCCACACACAGCTAGAAGCCCAAATATTTTTTCAGAAGTAGATGCAGAAAAAAATTATATTCAGTTTGCAACCTGATGGAGGTCAGTATAGATGGACTAATAGAACAAGTCGCACACCCTGCTAGAAGCCCAAATATTTTTTCAGAGCTAGATGCAGAAAAAAATTATATTCAATTTGCAACCTGATGGAGGTCAGTATAGATGGACTAATAGAACAAGTCCCACACACTGCTAGAAGCCCAAATATTTTTTCAGAGCTAGATGCAGAAAAAAATTATATTCAATTTGCAACCTGATGGAGGTCAGTATAGATGGACTAATAGAACAAGTCCCACACACTGCTAGAAGGCCAAATATTTTTTCAGAGCTAGATGCAGAAAAAAATTATATTCAATTTGCAACGTGATGGAGGTCAGTATAGATATACTAATAGAATGATGCTATGCCCAAAAGGTTTTACTTCACTAGGTGCAGTAAAAAAATTGGTATTCTATACACAGGTGGTGTAGCTTGCAACACAGATAGGCTACTCCAATGACTAACACACTCTGCAATAGGCCAAAAAGGATTAGCTTTGCTGGATTTAGCCAAATGCTGTGAAAAAAACTTGCACAGCACTGGCACAGACCTGCCTGGCAAAAACTGATAGGAACGATGTAACTTAGTCCTGAAAAGGACTGCAATTACAATTAGTCTTTACTCCCACAACCTATCTATTTAAGAGCACAGACCTGCCTGATAAAAGTCGTAGGAAATGCTGTAACCTAGTCGTTAAAAGGACTGCAATCACAACTATTCCCTACTAGTGTTGAGCCACCCCCGTAGTGTTCGAGTTCGGTTCGGTTCGTCGAACACCCGTGTGTTCGCCGAACTGTTCGTCGAACTGTTCGTCGAACACCTTTGAACACCGTTAAAACCAATGGCAGGCAAACAAAAACACATAGAAACACATAGAAAACACCTTCAAAAGTGTCCAAAAGCTGACAAACTGCTCAGAAGACACTACTAACACATGGAAAAGTGACAAGTACATATAGTCATGCGAAAAGAAAAGAGGTGGAGGAGTAAAAGGAGGGGGAGACACAGATATAGGCATGTCATGCCCTTCTAAAATCCAAAAAGTGAGAAGCCGAGACGGCCAGTCCGCTCCTGCCCGTGCCACCTCCGTGTCGCCGGGTTTGTGCCAGAGCCGCGGTGAACCCTGACGGCCAGCCCCCCTCTCCCAATACTGGTGCCTGTCCGCTGGTGGGTCGAGAGAGCCCCCCTGTGGTGGAGGCAGCTCTAAGCTTTTTAATTTAAATTGTCCCTCTAATTTGAATGAATACACTTTAAATCCATTTACAAGGATCTATTGGAGGGCAAGTCTCATGCCAGCAGCCGCGTAATTCCAGCTCCAGTAGCGTCCACTAAAGCTGCTGCAGTTAAAAAGCTTTTATAAGGATCGAGCTCGGCTGTCCACCGCAAGGCATCCTAGTGCCAGTCCCAGCCCCTATGTCTTGGGGTGCCTCCTGATGCTCTTCACTAAGTATCCCGTGGTCCCGAAGCATTTCCTTTGAAAAAATTAAGTGTCCAAACTACAGGTGGTGTAGCTTGCTTAACAGCCGGGATAATCCGCTGACTAGCAGACACTGCTACTAGGCACAAAGTATTTCCTGGGCTAGATGCAGTTAAAAATTTGTAAGTAGATACTCTCGTTGGATGCTGAGAAAGCATTCCATAGAGTCTCCTGGCACGCCATATATGATTCTCTTAAAAAGCTTGGGGTAGGGGTCTAGGGGACCCTTTTATAGCCAAAATCACGGCCCTGTATCACAATACGTCACCTAGGCTGAAGATAAATGGAACTGTAGCACCGAGGGCTCGGTTGCTACAGACGTATTGCACCTCACCCAGAGGTGTGATATCTCACTCTCAGATAAGGATGGAGTGTGGATCAGGACCCGACACCTGCATGCATTACACCACATTGCCGTGGGGCAGGGCGACCAATATGCCCCTGAGATGGGCACGACAGTCCCTGTCCCTGGCTGGAGTGGGGGGAGGGAACACTGAGGAAGGGGAACCCTGCAGTGCAGGAGCAGGGAGGAAGCAGTTCCTGGGTGCATTGAGAAGGGAGTATAAAAGGTGGGCACCATCTTAGTTCAGTGCAGAGAAGTCTGAGCAGAAGTGGCAGGGAGCAGGGGCTCTGCATGAGCTCTGCTCCGGAGGCGGGCCTAGTAACAGAGGCCCAGGCCTGCAAGAGGGAGAAGGAAGGAAGAGGAGCGGAGAAGGCTCCAGGAACGAGGAATGAAGGGATCCCAGGGGTGCGGACGGGCGAGTCGCCACCGCACGCCCGAATCCACCTGCGTGGAGGGGTCAGGCCAAAGGGGGAGACCGGTCCCCGAACTAGTGGAGGCAGGAAACGACCCTCAGCTAGAAACCGGAGGCTCTGACATTTTATGTGGCGCAGCCCCTTGCTCCACCCGCTAGGAAGGCACCACATAGGGTCAGGGAAACTGGCGCCAAGTTTACCAAGAGGAGGCCCGAGGCAGCCGGACAGAAGTGTTGGTAAGAAAGGCCAGACAAAGGACACACAAAGGGGGTCCTGTGAAGCGCTCCAAAGTTATCTGGGAGTTGTCTGAGCCCCTCACCTGGTGAGCACAGTACGACGTGGGCAGCCGTTACCTGCAGACGTGGTCTGGATAATAAGAACTGTGAGTAAAGGCCCTGAACTGCATCACTGACTCCGTGTCGTTACTGCTGCTGCCCTGCACCATCACCCCCATCCTCCGCATACACTGCCCTGAGGCTATACTCCTCCCGTGGGGAGTTATGCTACGCTCTGCTGCACCCACAACACCAGCCTTAGCGGTCTGCCCTGTAGCGGCGGTTCACTCTGACCGCAATCCACGGGTGGCGTAGTCGGACATTTAAACATCAAAACCACATAAATAGTTCCGCCACTGGTTTGACCGCCCTGAGCCACGGAACCGGATCGCCGCCACGAAGACTACAACCACCAGCATCCACCAAAAAGGGTCCGGCTCCGGGTGTCCCAAGGCCCAGGGGGTGCGTCAGAACATTTTCATCACCTTTCACAATCACCAATGGGACAAGGCAGGGATGTCCTCTGTCCCCTCTCTTATACATCCTAGTGACGGAGCACCTGCTCTCATCAATTCGCCATAACCCCAATATTAGGTGGATTGAGGTGGGAGGCACCGAGTACAAGTGCTCTCTATTTGCTGATGATGTCCTAGTATATATCACTCAATCACATATATCCATCCCTGCTGTTATGGCTGAAATAGATCACTTTGTTACATGGTAAAATTTTAAAATCAATGCAGCGAAGTCTGAGGCCCTCGATGTCTCCCTCCCTAAATCCATATAGGATTCCATCCAGTCCAACTTTCCCTTTGCCTGGCCCTCACAGGGTATCAAATACTTAGGAATTCCTATTCATAGAGACCTCTCCCATCTATGTTATCTTAATTTTGGGCCCTTTATTGAACAATTCCATACAGACCACGGTTGGCAAGTTAGAACTGTAAGATTCACTACGTGAACCACTGGTGTTTTGTGGAAAAGCACATGTACACCGCGTTCCAAATTATTATGCAAAAAGTGTTTAGGAGTGATAAGGGAAGAATTTGTTTGTTTGTCAGTTAAACTCATTGATGGTGATGTGTGTCAGGGCTCTTTATATCACTGTAAGCAATTGCAGACACCTGTGCTAATTAGTTTGGCAGGTGTGTCCAATGAAAGGCAAGACTACTTAAGAAGGCTCTCTCACATTATTAAGCAGCCTACATTTTCTGCCAAAATGGGAAAGAAAAAGGATGTGTCGGCTGCTGAGAAGCAACAAATTGTGGAGTGTTTAGGTCAAGGCATGACTACAATCAACATTGTGCGATGATCAGGATGAAGTGTCTTGGCAATCAAGAAGTATGTAGCTGATTCACAGTACACACGTGTGCGTGCTGATAAGGGCAAATTGAGGACTCTTTCCTACAGGCAATTACGTCAGGTTGAAAGAGCAGCGGCAAAAAAGCCTTGTCATAGCAGCAGACAAGTTTTTGAAGCTGCTTGTGCCTCCAACGTCCCCCGAACAACAAGATGCAGGGTCCTTCAGAGGTTTGCAGCTGTGCATATGCCATCCTGTCGACCTCCTCTATCCACTTCACACAAGCAGAAACGGCTCCAGTGGGCCAAACATTACATGAAGACTGATTTCAAAACTGTTTTGTTCACGGATGAGTGCCGTGCAGCGCTCGATGGTCCAGATGAATGGAGTGGAGGATGGCTGGTTGATGGACACCCCACGCAAACACGGCTACAGCGCCAACAAGGAGGAGGTGGAGTAATGTTTTGGGCTGGAATCATGGGGAGAGAGATTGTCGGCCCCTTTAGGATCCCTGAAGGCGCTAAAGATGAACTCCATAATGTATGTGGATTTTCTCAAACAGCACTTCCTGCCATGGTTCAAGAAGAAGAACCGTGTATTTCACAGCAAGATCATTTTTCTGCATGATAATGCACCATCTCATGCTGCACATAAAACATCTGCATCTCTGGCTGATATGGGCATAAAAGGGGACAAACTTATGGTGTGACCCCCATGCTCCCCTGACCTCTACCCCATTCAGAACCTTTGGAGCATCATTAAAAGGAGTGTCTATGATGGCGGGAGGCAGTTCACATCTAAGCAACAGCTCTGGGAGGGTATTCTGTCCTCATGCAAAACAATTGAAGCAGAAACCATCCAAAACCTGACAAATTCAATGGACGAGAGAGTTCAGAAGCTCCTTTCGAACAAGGGGTCCTATGTGAAAATGTAACATCACCTAGAATAAAGTTTTGAGTTGAAAACTGTTTGATTTCAGTTTCTAACAACCTGCTAATGCTTATAATTTCAAAAATGACCATTTTTTTGGTCTTTATTAAAATGAAAAGGTTGATCGAAAAGTTTGGGGGATCTAAGAGTGTGGCAACCCAGTAGTCATGATTACTTCGAATTCTGACAATATGAGGGTCATGCTGCAGCTAGTGCAGCAAGAAGGCACTTATGTGTCTTGCGCATCTCGGAGCCCCAAAATTATTTTCCGGGCTAGATGCAGCTAAAAATTATTTTTAATTTTAAATCTGGTGAAGCTTATTATAGATGGCCTAATAGGATCAGTGCTGCACACTGCTACAAAGCCCAAATTATTTTCCAGTCAAGATACAGATAAACATGATTAGTAATTTGAAAGCTTAAAACGGTTGGTAGGGTGATTTTAACCAATCATCAAGCTTTTACTCTCCCCAGGATGACACAGGGGTAGAAAAGTCGTTTCGGATCCATGATTTGTTCATCTTTATGAACGTGAGTCTGTCTACATTATCAGTGGAGAGCCGCGTGCGCTTATCTGTCAGCACACCACCAGCAGCGCTGAACACACGTTCAGACAGAACGTTGGCTGCGGGGCATGACAAGATCTCCAAGGCGTAAGTGGCTAGCTCCGGCCATTTATCCAGATTGGAAGCCCAAAAAGAGCAAGGGTCCAGTGACACAGTCGTGGCTTCAATGTTTACTTGGAGATACTCCTGTACCATCGTCTCTAGGCGTTGACTATGTGTCAGACTTCTTGTCTCCTGTGGCCTTGCAAAGGATGGGCTAAAAAAGTGGTGAAATGATTGCGCAAAATTGATGTTACCAGCAGATACTGTGGTTCTGTTACGGTTTGAGTGCTGAACACTTGACGGTCCCACGGTTGGCAAGTTGGAACTGTGAGATTCACTACGTGCACCACTGGTATTTTGTGGAAAAGCACATGTAAGATTCTGCAACAGTCTCTGCTGATACTCCTGCATGCGTGCATCCCTTTCTATGGCAGGAATAATTTCTGCAAATTTACTTTTGTACCGGGGATCTAACAGTGTGGCAACCCAGTAGTCAGGATTATTTCTAATTCTCACAATTCGAGGGTCATGTTGCAGGTAGTGCAGCAAGAAGGCACTCATGTGTGTTGCGCATCCAGGAGCACCAAGTCCCTGTTGTGTTGGTGGCGAGGTAACAATCATGCTTCCTTCCTCTGTCCTCTCCCCCCAACCTCGCACAACAGAAATGTGATCAAGGTCTCCCTCATCTGATGAGTCTTCCATCAGTTCGTCCTCCACTTCTTCCTGGGCTCCTGCACCTTCCTCACTAGTTTGGCTGCTACCATGCGCCCTGGTAAAATCATCTCCCCCACCCTCACATGCCTGCCGCCCTGGTGCTGCCGACCGTCTGGACCTTGCAGATGTTAGCCCTTCCGCATACAACTCCTCCTCCTCTACTTCCTCCACCTCCTCTTGTGCCACCACCTGACTCCGAATTCTGTTTAACATGTGCTCCAGCATGTAAATCACCGGAATAGTCATGCTGATAATGGCATCGTCAGCACTAAACATCTTCGTCGCCATTTCAAAACTGTGCAGAAGGGTGCATAGGTCCCTGATCTGAGACCACTCCTCCAGCGTGATTTGCCCCACCTCTGAATCTCGTTGGCCCAGGCTATACGTCAGAACGTATTGCACCAGGGCTTGTCGGTGCTGCCACAGTCGCTGCAACATGTGCAGAGTTGAATTCCACCGGGTAGGCACATCGCATTTTAGCCGGTGAAGTGGCAGGCCCAACGACTTCTGTAGAGATGTAAGTCGCTGAGCTGCGGGATGCGAACGGCGGAAGTGAGCACACAGCGACCGTGCCCTCTGCAGAAGGCCATCTAGTCTGGGATAGTGGGCTAAAAATTGCTGGACAACCAGGTTCAACACGTGAGCCATACAAGGCACGTGTGTGACATTGCCCCGGCGAAGGGCCGCACCCAGGTTTGCAGCATTGTCGCACACGGCCTTCCCTGGTTTCAGGTCCAGTGGAGACAACCATTCATGAAATTGGTTCTCCAGAGCTGACCACAACTCCTCAGCTGTGTGACTCACATTTCCCAGACATTTCAATGTAAAAACCGCCTGATGACGTTGAGCCCTACTGCCAGCATAGTAAGGAGGTGTGCAGGATCCCTTCTGCGCAGTTAGAAAGCTTGTGGCATGACCAGACAGGCTTTGGGTGCAGGTGGAAGACCGAGAGGAGGTTGAGGAGGCAGAAGCAGTGGAGGAAAAATGACATAAAGAGGATTGACGCACAACTCGTGGGGACGGCAAGACTTGGACAGCAGCCCCTTGTCCTGCTGTCACCATAGTTACCCAGTGCCCAGTCAGCGACATGTAACGCCCCTGTCCATGCCTACTCGTCCAAATGTCTGTGGTGAAATGCACCCTGTCACACACAGAGTTTCTCAAAGAAGCGGTGATGTTGTGTGCGACATGCTGGTGGAGCGCAGGCACACCTTTCTTTGAGAAGTAGTGCCGACTGGGCATCTGGTACTGGGGCACTGCGACGGACATAAGGTCTCGAAAATCCTCTGTGTCCACCAGGCGGAAAGGCAGCAATTCTGTAGCCAAGAGCTTGCAGATGGTGAAATTCAACCTCTTAGCTTTCTCATGGCTAGGAGGAAATGGTCTTTTACTTGTCCACATCTGAGGGACCGAGGGCTGGCTATTGTGCTTAGACGGGGTTGATAAGGGTGTCCCCGGCAAACTGCCGGTCTGTGAGGAAGATGCAGGCGGACATGTTAGGTTGCCTTGATCCAAAGGTGGTGCTATCGATGTCGGACAGCGCTCAAGACCAGCTGGTGTTACCACCTCCAAAGAAAATGATGACCTGCCAATCACGCTGGCTGTTGCGGGTAAAGAGGTGGCAGGTCTGCGCCCCAAAACAGGTGTGACTGCTGTCCCCCCAGTCACAGAGGATGAAGAGGCCGCGGATGCACAAGATATGGCAGACGGTGGTTGGCCCGGCCGGCTAGACCGCATTGTAGCACACTGAGCTTCCCACTTTCCCACTGCAACTTATGCTTCATGTCCATGTGCCGGTTCATGCATGAAGTACTCAAACTATGTATTTTTTGGCCTCTACTTAGCTTTTGCTGACAAATGTTACAGATAACACGAGTTGGGTCATCTTTATCGATCTGAAAAAATGCCCAGGCTATGCAAGGCTTAGCACCCATGCGACCTGAAGAGCCACCACGACTTGTGGTGAGAGGCAGAGTTGTGTTTGAGGATGCAGTTGTTGACGTGCTTCCAGTACTACGTCTCTGTCCAGGAAGGCGCAACCTGACCTCGTCGTCACTAGCATCTTCCTCCACCTCCTCTGCTGACCTCATCTCTTGGCTGACTGTGGGTTGACAGTAAGTGGGATCTCCGACCTTATCATCATCACCCTGTGCGTTATCACACCCGTCGTCCTCAGAGAAAACCTGTTCCTGCCCTGACAAAAAACTAAAGTTGTCGCTCCAATCAGGTATTTGAGTCTTATCATCGTCTTCCTCATTGTCTCCACCAACAGGAGTTACAGTTTGGGAATGAGGGTCTACATTATGGTCAGAACCTTCTGCGTCTGGTCCTGGATCCGACACATAAAGATTCTGGGCATCAGTGCAGATCATTTCCTCGTCTGGATTCACAGAAGCGCTGGAGTCGACCTCTGATTCCCAGGCTATAGTATGAGTAAACAGCTCTGCAGACTCAACCATCTGTTCTACCTCATACTCAGACGGGCAGCTGGAGATTTGGGAGCTGTGAGGAAGCAAGTGCGATTTGGGTGACACCTTTGAGGACTGGAGTATTTGTGATGTTGAAGTTGATGTGGAGGAGAGCCCACTTAAAGGAGCACTTGATATCCGTTGAAGCACCTGCTGTTTTTGTGCCTCATCTGGAATTTGTAGCGATTGGCGTGGCCGTAAGAAAGGGATCTTATCACATTGTCCGCTAAAAGAAGTAGACATTTTAGTTTGGCTGGAAGATGGTCTTTCTTCTGCACCTACCCCACGGACACAACCTTTTTTCCCCTTCCCAACACGCCTATTCCCCTTTCCACCAGCAGCAGGCCTTTTTCCACTCATTTTGATGGTTAACTAATTCACAACTCTGGAGTTGTTTGCACAAAAAAACAATGGATGGTAACCGAGCAGAGCTGAGTGGCCAAACTGTGGTATTAGGCCAAAACTATTGGCTGGGTTAGATGCAGAAAAAAATTATTTTTAATTTGCAACCTGATGGAGGTCAGTATAGATGGACTAATAGACCAAGTCCCACACACCGCTAGAAGCCCAAATATTTTTTCAGAGCTAGATGCAGAAAAAAATTATTTTTAATTTGCAACCTGATAGAGGTCAGTATAGATGGACTAATAGACCAAGTCCCACACACCGCTAGAAGCCCAAATATTTTTTCAGAGCTAGATGCAGAAAAAAATTATATTCAATTTGCAACCTGCTGGATGTCAGTATAGAAGGACTAATAGAACAAGTCCCACACACTGCTAGAAGCCCAAATATTTTTTCAGAGCTAAATGAAGAAAAAAATTATTTTTAATTTGCAACCTGATGGAGGTCAGTATAGATGGACTAATAGACCAAGTCCCACACACTGCTAGAAGCCCAAATATTTTTTCAGAGCTAGATGCAGAAAAAAATTATTTTTAATTTGCAACCTGATGGAGGTCAGTATAGATGGACTAATAGACCAAGTCCCACACACCGCTAGAAGCCCAAATATTTTTTCAGAGCTAGATGCAGAAAATTTTTTTATTCAATTTGCAACCTGATGGAGGTCAGTATAGATGGACTAATAGACCAAGTCCCACACACTGCTAGAAGCCCAAATATTTTTTCAGAGCTAGATGCAGAAAAAAATTATTTTTAATTTGCAACCTGATGGAGGTCAGTATAGATGGACTAATAGACCAAGTCCCACACACTGCTAGAAGCCCAAATATTTTTTCAGAGCTAGATGCAGAAAAAAATAATTTTTAATTTGCAACCTGATGGAGGTCAGTATAGATGGACTAATAGAACAAGTCCCACACGCTGCTAGAAGCCCAAATATTTTTTCAGAGATAAATGAAGAAAAAAATTATTTTTAATTTGCAACCTGATGGAGGTCAGTATAGATGGACTAATAGACCAAGTCCCACACACTGCTAGAAGCCCAATATTTTTTCAGAGCTAGATGCAGAAAAAAATTATTTTTAATTTGCAACCTGATGGAGGTCAGTATAGATGGACTAATAGACCAAGTCCCACACACCGCTAGAAGCCCAAATATTTTTTCAGAGCTAGATGCAGAAAAAAATTATATTCAATTTGCAACCTGCTGGAGGTCAGTATAGAAGGACTAATAGAACAAGTCCCACACACTGCTAGAAGCCCAAATATTTTTTCAGAGCTAAATGAAGAAAAAAATTATTTTTAATTTGCAACCTGATGGAGGTCAGTATAGATGGACTAATAGACCAAGTCCCACACACTGCTAGAAGCCCAAATATTTTTTCAGAGCTAGATGCAGAAAAAAATTATATTCAGTTTGCAACCTGATGGAGGTCAGTATAGATGGACTAATAGAATGATGCTATGCCCAAAAGATTTTACTTCACTAGGTGCAGTAAAAAAATTGGTATTCTATACACAGGTGGTATATCTTGCAACACAGATAGGCTACTCCACTGACTAACACACTCTGCAATAGGCCAAAAAGGATTAGCTTTGCTAGATTCAGCCAAATGCTGTGAAAAAAACTTGCACAGCACTGGCACAGACCTGCCTGGCAAAAACTGATAGGAACTGATGTAACCTAGTCCTGAAAAGGACTCCAATTACAATTAGTCTTTACTCCCACAATCTATCTATTTAAGAGCACAGACCTGCCTGATAAAAGTCGTAGGAAATGCTGTAACCTAGTCCTTAAAAGGACTGCAATCACAACTATTCCCTACTCCCAAGCTATCTGTATATTTGTGCGAAAATTGGCTTGAAATTAACAAGGTATAGCGCACACAGCAACAGCGGTGCCGTCTAACACGCAGCTGCAGCAGTGAGAAAATGGTGGCGACGGGGAAAATGGCTTGGTCTTATAGGGCAAGGACATGTGACATACACTGCCAATCACACATGCCCTTGCTTGTGTGAAAAAAAGCACTTCGCTCCGTGTGTGCGCTGCTGATAGGCTGACAGATTGCACCTCCCCACTGCAAATGCGGGAAAGAGAAAAAAAAATGGAGATCTTCATTGTTCCTGCAGAGATCCATCCCCGCCCCTCCCCCCGCCCCGCTGTACACTCAAACTGCGTATTAACATTAATTTTCATCATTACTGAGAAAAAATCCAGTTATGATTTTGGTGCACGAACAGTTATCGAACATAACCTCGAACAGCCGAATTTTTCTCAAATTGTTCGTGTACGCCGACCGGCTCGAACACCGCCCAAAACAGCTCGAATTTGAGATTGGCGAACAGTTCGAGTAGAACAACGCTCATCTCTATTCCCTACTCCAAGCTATCTGTAGATTTGTGCGAAAATTGGCTTGAAATTAACAAGGTATAGCGCACACAGCAACAGCGGTGCCGTCTAACACGCAGCTGCAGCAGTGAGAAAATGGTGGTGACGGGGAAAATGGCTGGGTCTTATAGGGCAAGGACATGTGACATACACTGCCAATGACACATGCCCTTGCTTGTGTGAAAAAAAGCACTTCGCTCCGTGTGTGCGCTGCTGATAGGCTGACAGATTGCACCTCCCCACTGTAAATGCGGGAAAGAGAAAAAAAAAATGGAGATCTTCATTATTCCTGCAGAGATCCATCCCCTGCCCTCCCCCCGCCCCGCTGTACACTCAAACTGCGTATTAACATTAATTTTCATCATTACTGAGAAAAAATCCAGTTATGATTTTGGTGCACGAACAGTTATCGAACATAACCTCGAACAGCCGAATTTTTCTCAAATCGTTCGTGTTCGCCGAACGGCTCGAACACCGCCCAAAACAGCTCGAATTTGAGATTGGCGAACAGTTCGAGTAGAACAACACTCATCTCTAGTGCTTAACCTCGTGGTTCAGCGGTTTCTTAAATCGTACCCCGAGTTGCCAGATCTGCTCGTCAAAGTACGCTGCCTGTCAGCTCATTTTCTCAAGTCGGCTACAGCCTCCGCCGACCCTTGCTGTGTTGCCGCAGCATTTGCAGCTTCCGGCACACCGACTGGTGTGTGATGTCCCCACACATTGGAACTCTACCCTCCGCATGTTGCCAAGGATTTGTGAGCAGAAGAGAGCAGTTGTGGAGTACCAGCTGCAACAAGGCCGTCGATATTCAGGTCAGACTCCACACATAAGACCTCAGGAGTAGACCTGGATGTCTGACATATATACCATCCTGACAAACTTTGAGGAGTCCACCAAGATGGTGAGTGGTGATGACACCATCATTAGCGTCAGCTTCCCTCTTGTCTGTCTTTTGTAAAATTCTCTGCAGAGAATTAAAGAGGCGGCATTGCAGCCAGAGTATGATGAGTTGGATCAAGAAGGCGTAGCGGGCGATTACACACAGCCCAGCTTCATCTCATCCCAATGTGCATTGGGGGACAATGAGGGAGAGGAGGGGGAGGAGGAGGAAGAACAGGAGCTGGTATCATGCGCTGTAGACGTTAGTACCTGTACAACTGTCATACCGTCGGTTCAGCGTGGGTGGCCTGAGGACAGGGAGGAGGAGGAGAGCATGGTCAGTCGTCATCTTGGTGAGGACATGGAAGTCTTGCCCGTTACCAGTCTGGCACGCATGGCTGACTTTATGTTACGCTGCCTTAACCGTGACCCTTGTGTTGTAAAAATGTTGGGTGACAGTCATTACTGGTTGGTGACACTTTTAGACCCCCGCAACAAGTAGAACTTTCACTCTCTTATTCCTGAGGTGGAGAGGTCTACAAAAATGGGGCAGTACCAGAAGGCCATTGCTGCAGAACTGTTAAAAAATTCCCATCTGAACACGCTAGCGGCAGAGGTCACAGTTCGTTGACTAACCAAGGCATAAAGGCGAGAGAGACGCAACTCCAATCCAGCAGAGGCAGGGGAACACTGTCAACATTCTGGGACAGTTTTCTGTGACCCACCCAGCTTACAGGACCTGAGGCGCGGGGTACTCTCACAAGGAGTGGAAAGTTTCAAAAGATGGTGAGGGAGTACCTTGCCGACCGTACCAGCATCCTCCGTGATTCCTCTGTGCCTTTTAATTATTGGGTATCCAAGCTGGACACTTGGAATGAACTCGCTCTGTACGCCTTGGAGGTCCTGGCCTGCCCTGCCGCTAGCATGTTATCGGAGCATGTTTTTAGAGCAGCTGTGGGAATTATATCTGATGAGCATACTCACCTGTCAACTGACAATGCTGACAAGCTGACCCTTATCAAAATGAACATGGGCTGGATTGGGCCAGACTTCTCATCACCACCAAATGACAACATAGTAATATAAAGTCAAATCCACTGTGTTATTTCGGGAGGTGTATTCCCATGCACCGCTTCACACCCACACATGGGTATACGCTTGCTCATTTCGGCTGTATTTTGCTCTTCTCCTTATCCTCAGCCTCCACGACCACTATACCACCAGGGTGACCTTGGTCCGTGTTGCCAGCATTGCAAGTTCTTCCCTCCTAATTATTGGCAGCTTTTGCTTGGAAGGCATTGGCAAAGACTATGGGAGACCCACTCCCCAATCATGGGAATAATGTTTTTAAGATGCTGTACTGCATGGCCCTTCCAAGGGGCATTAAAACCGTCTTGATAAGCTACTGCGACCTCCATGTCTCTTCCAAGGGGCATTAAAACCATCTTGTTAAGCTACTGCGACCTCCACGTCTCTTCCAAGGGGCATTAAAACCGTCTTGTTAAGCTACTGCGACCTCCACCTTCTCTTCCAAGGGGCATTAAAACCGTCTTTTTAAGCTATTGCGACCTCCGCGTCTCTTCCAAGGGGCATTAAAACCATCTTGTTAAGCTACTGCAACCTCCACGTCTCTTCCAAGGGGCATTAAAACCGTCTTGTTAAGCTACTGCAACCTCCACGTCTCTTCCAAGGGGCAGTAAACCCGTCTTGTAAAGCTACTGAGATCTCCACATCTCTTCCAAGGGGCATTAAAACCGTCTTGTTAAGCTACTGCAACCTCCATGTCTCTTCCAAGGGACATTAAAACCGTCTTGTTAAGCTACTGCAACCTCCACGTCTCTTCCAAGGGGCATTAAAACCGTCTTGCTAAGCTACCGCAACCTCCACGTCTCTTCCAAGGGGCATTAAAACCATCTTGTTATGCTACTGCGACCTCCACGTCTCTTCCAAGGGGCATTAAAACCGTCTTGTTAAGCTACTGTGACCTCCACGTCTCTTCCAAGTGGCATTAAAACCGTCTTGTTAAACCTTCCTGAACTCCACAGCTTTTCCAAGGGGCATTGAAATGTTGTTTTTAATTAACTCTAACCTCCATGACTCTTCTAACAGGCATGCATTTCCTCCTAATTTTAGTCAGCTTTTGCTTTTCAATGCATAGGCGAACACTAAGGGAGACCCACTCCCCAATAATGGGTAGAAGTTTTTTAGTATGCTGTAATCCACGTCTGTTTTAAGGGCCATTGCAGTTCCTCGTCATTTTTGGAAAGCCTTCCATTCACTGCTTAGGCCAACAGTGCACAGGAGACCCAGTTGCTATAAATGGGAAAAACGGTTTAGTAAAGGCCCTCTGACCTCCATGTCACTTCCAAGGGGCATTGGAGTGCCTCGAAATTTTTGGTAGGCATTGCACTCACTGTGTGCCCTATAACTGTGTAGTCGAAACACTCCTTTTGGTACAGAAACATCCTACAAGACATGTGAATGGTCCCTGTTCCTCATTCATCACCTGAAGCTTTGTTTTAACGGGAGTTATAGAACTGGGATAGTAGCAGGAAAACATCCAGCAATCCTTGGAGGAGGTAGGATATGCGCCAAAATGCTGACCACCTCAGACCTAGCCGCTACTACATACATGCACTTGCATTCCAAGGAACAGAAAGCTAAGGAGATGGATGGCCTCATGATCATGAATAATTTACTAGTTGGGTAGGAGGCCGACCACTGCTGCTGTCTACCTTTTGAACTTTGTGTTGAAGCCTGATTGACCCAGGACCCGCAATCCTCTATGTCTGGAGGACGTGTTGCATCCCAGTGTCCAACTGTGTCCTGGCTTCCACAATATTAACCCAGTGTGAAGGCGTGAGATGTACCATCCCTGGCCACATTCACTTGTCCACGTGTTTGTGGTTAGGCTGTCCTTCAAATAGGGTCGGCTGGGGACCGTTTATGGACCTCGGGCCGCCCCCAGGCGGCTGGGGACCGTGTGTGGACACCCGGCCGCGGGGCGGCTGGGGACTGTTTATGGACACCCAGCTGCCCCCTGATGGCTGGGGACCGAGCATGAATACCCGTCCGCCGGGCAGCTGGGGACTGAGTATGGATACCAGGCCGCCAACACAGCCATGACATGGTGGCCAGATTCCGCCTCCACATGCCTAAAAGGCCCAATTTCAAGTGCAAGCAAGCTAGCAGTATGGTATTGCAGCCTGGGGGTGGGTGGGTGGCAGGCTGCATACTTGTGCTTGCATTGCAAGGAATTGGGGAGGTACAATTGAACACTGCCCTGGGACAAGGACTTGCACGGGGATAGTTGCAAGTCTGCATTTTCTGATGCGGCAAGGATCACTTCTGATGGGCACACTTTTAGGCAGTGACCTGGGTGTCAGAGATGCTTCCAGGGGTCTTCCCCATGCTGTTCCCATGTCTTTTCAGCACTGTAGGCATGTGTCACACAGCACATGTCCAGATAAGATTGTAAAATGTTAAAATGACATTTCCCGGTGAATGCATTTGTCACGGTTGAAAGCAATGCAAAAGTGCAAAAACGCATAAAAAATGCTACTTGTGATCATAGCCCAAGGTATGGAGGAGTATTTTTGTTTTTGGTTATTTATTTTACCTTATACACAAGTCTTTACCCTGGAAAGGAAGTTCCTTAACATATTTCCCAGGAAAACCGTTTCAGTTTCGCTTTTGAACGTTTTATTGTGAGCCTGTAAAAGTGGCTTAATACCTCTGACTACGTTGTTGACAGCAGTGACCTATGGGTTAGAAATGCTTCCTGAGGCGATGCCCATGCTGTCCCCATGTCTTTTGAGCACTGTCACTATCGTTTTGGGCACTTTTTAGGCTTTCTACAGACTGCCGGGGGTGCTGCCGCAAAAATGTTCGGGTCTCCCATAGACTAACATTGGGCTCGTTGCTCGGGTCGAGCACCCGAGTATCACGGCGAGCTCGGCCTGAGCTTCGAGCACCCGAGCATTTTAGTGCTCGCACAACACTAGTTACTACCCTATTTGATGTTCGCCGTCCGTGAGGTAACCTAGGCTTCCACAGGGTTCTCTCCCTTTGAGTTATTGTACTGCAGACCCCCTACGGGTCTGTTGGACGTAGCCAAAGAGACGTGGGAACAAGAGTTATCTCCACATAGGAGTATAATTGAACACATGGCTACTATGCAGGACCGGATTGTGGCGGTCATGCCCATTGTGAAAGAAAATCTGTTAGATGCCCAGGCAGCACGGAGGCACACATATAATAAAAGAGCCACGGTCAGGTCTTTTAACAAGGGCGATCGGGTGGTAGTACGAGTACCCTTAGCCAGGGGTGTGTCCGGGGGAAGGGTCAGGATAAGTGATGCTCTCACTAAACAGCAGCGACGGGAGGCTCGCTCACTGTACCGGGTACCCGAAGCCTGGAGGCAAGCCAGCATGGCTGAAGTAAAACAAATGCTCCAGCTAGGAGTCATCGAGGATTGTGCGAGTCACCAGGCGGTTTCTGTCACTGCAAAATTTCAGTCTCTCTGTAGAAGTCGCAGGCAAACATGGAAGTTTGAACAGAGGGGGGGATATGTGAGGCAGGGACTGGGATCGTATACGAGGGACATTATATATCCCCAGAATGTGTACAGAGACCTATTAAATCCATTGGAGTGCATTGCAGTCACAGAAACAGCTGCAGCTGCAATGCAGGAATGAAGGTGAGCATTGACCTGGTCAGGCTATCAGGCTAATTCAGGTTAAGTGAAATGTGGCAGGGCCTTCATTTCTTTGGGGAGGCTACAGGAAGGCAGTGGGGAGGCCTCCTCCCTCCAACCCGGGTTTTCCAGTGGCTCTTGCCACAGGTCCTTTAAAAACCCTGCATTAAGGATTAGTGTTGTTCAGTGTTGGAACCTGCTAGGAGCATAGCAGGAAAGCTCAGTGGACCTGTGAGCAGCTGAACCCACGCCTGGGAAGGCTCTGCACTCATCAGGCTCTGAGTGGCCCGGCGCGGCTGTTGCCCCTGACAACCGTTGTTATGGACTTGTGGCAACCCAGCTGCAAACCGGAGGACTTTTCTGTTTACCCGTGAGTCTGCTGAATAAAAGCTGCTTATGTTGGACTTGCTTGGGTCACTGCCTCAGTTACTGCACGGTGTGAACACCGCCGCCTTACAAATGATATACACATTATGCCATGGCACCACTATTAGTATTTGGTCAGTATTTTTTCTCTTGACTGGAAGCCAAAACCAGGTGAGGAACAATCAGAGAAAAAGTATAATAGAAACAAGTGCACCAGTTCTGCATTTATCACCCACTCCTGGTTTTGGATCCCACTCCTGAGAAAAAATACTGACCGAATACTGACCAAATAGTGATAGTGGGCCGTGGCCTTAAAGGTAGTAATGGATGTTGAGATATGGAGCCTGAAAGTCAAAGGTTCGAAACATTGCAACCTTTTTGCTCATCAGTATATATTTTTAGATTGTAAAAAGATCTACTCTAAGTCTTTTTTCCAAACTGAAAAACCCCAAGTTTAATAACCTGTCTTGGTACTGCAGTCCACCCATTCCCTTAATAACCTTGGTCACTCTTCTCTGCACCTGCTTTAATTCAGCTTTGTCCTTTTTATACACCTAAGACCAAAACTGTATACAGTATTCTAAGTGTGGCCTCACTAGTGACTTGTATAGAGGAAAAACTATGTCCTTGTCATGTGCATCTATGCCTCTTTTAGTGCATTCCATTACTTTTTTAGCCTTGGCAGAAGCTACACTGCTCACTGGTCAATAAAGTTGAGTTTGGCATCCAAACTTTGAAAAAACGTCAAAGTTGCATCCTGAATTGCTAAGAGTGATTGATCTGCAACATAGAAACTACCTTGCTACTATAGAAAATTATGAAAGCACTACAAAATGTACACATGAAATGTTTCAATTTTTTTCTAATATTAATATGAAAATTACAGTAAATGAAGGTATTTAGCGCATAGATTGGCCAATATATGTGTGCCCAAGAGCCAGCGTCAAGGCGTCCTTCATTGTTGGGTCCCTATCCTGCTTTGTCACCTCCAGTATGAACAGGAGCCAACTTAAAAAATGAAAACTATGAAAAAACATCAAAGCTGCATCCTGAATTGCTAAGAGTGATGGCTCTGAAACATAGAAACTACGTTGCTACTATAGAAAATTATGAAAGTGCTACAAAATGTACACATGAAATATTTCAATTTTTTTTTCTGTAATATTAATATGAAAATCACAGTAAAGGAAGGTACTTAGTGTATAATTTGCCATCCACCCATACACCCAAGTCTTTTTCAATGACCATTGTACCCAGTGTTTAACAATTTAACACATAATTATACATTTTATTTCCTGTGCCCCAGTGTATAACCTTTGTGATAAGACAACTCACTCGGCTGCTTCCAGAAGTAGACTCAGGAAACGGTTTCCTCTGCAGGTTTATTGTAACGGCATAAAGCACTGCAGGTTCAGCAAAATAAACATGGTCTTTCTGGCATAATGGCAAAACAAAAGATAAACGATAGCACAGTCCATATGTGTGTGGGGTTCGCTCGCACAAGGAATAGCGCACCCTTCAGCTCCTCCTGAGCTGAAGCTTTCCAGTCTGGAAACTTGCATCTCCAAACACACAACCACAGAAAAAAAAATAGTGACTGAGCACTTAACCTTGCTCAGCCACACCCTGAGGTGAAGGTAGGGTGAATGACTTCCCTCCAATCTCTATGTCATTCACACAAAACCACTCCCTTTAGGTGATTTAACTCCCCAACATATAACTTGTTGGAGAAAAGTTGTAGTTTCCGCTCGCTAAGGAGAGCAGCCATAGCGAAACATACAGTACCTCCTCTCACATATAATACCAGTGACTCTGTCACACCTTACATTTATCTACATTAAACTTCAATTGCCATTTCTCAGTTCAAGCCTCAACTTTTATTAGTCCATCTGTAACATTAAATTATCCTTCTCTGTGTTGATTATCCTGCATAGTTTAGTATCATCTGAAAATATTGAAATTATATTCTGTACTCCCCCTAAAAGGTCATTAACAAATATGTTACAAAGGAGAGGGCCCAGTACTGACCCCTGTGGTATCCCACTGATAACTGTGACCCAATCCAAGTGTGTTCCATATAATAACCCTTTGTTTCCTATCACTGAGGCAGTGGTTAACCCAGTTACAAATATTTTCCCTCCGAGTGGCACCATATCTAACACCTTTGTAAAGTCCACATAGACAACATCCACTGCATTTCCCTGCTTTAGTCTGGAACTAACCTCCTCATAGAAGCTGATCATATTAGTTTGACAGGACCAATCCCTCATAAACCCATGTTGATATTGGGTCATGAGGCTTTCTTATTGAGATACTCCAGGATAGCATCTCTTGGGAAACCCTCAAGAATTTTATCCACAGTAGAGGTTAAACTGACCGGCTTATAATTTCAAGCTCAAACTTTGTCCCCTTTTTGAATATTGCCACCACATTTGCACCAGTCCTGTGGTACAGACTTTGGTATTATGGAATACACTGAAAAAAGAGAATGGACAGCACCTCCAAAGTCATACATTGATCTAATGCCTCTCAGCAAAAATATATAAAATTGAACATGAGGTTCTTAGTTTAACAATCTGATCAGACTGTGTGAAGCCTACTACCACGTCCTAATGTTTCCTGCCTTAAAGGAGTGGCGCCGTGTGTCAACCACACTCGCAGTGACAATGCACCAGCTGGGCGGGCGGCCTTGTGCTTCACATCACCCATGCTGCAAGACTGAGTCCCTATGACTCCAGGCCGCACCGCCCCACAAGCACTAAAGCACAGCAACAATGGCTGACACACTGCACCAACACCACATGAAAGGAGCAAAAAAACACTCACCTTCCTCAAGCTCTCAAGTGAAGCACCAGGCCACCCGCCCTTCTGGTGGATTGCCATAGCGACGATTGTTGGCGCACGGCGCCACTCCTTCAAGGCAGGAAACGTTAGGACCCACTAAGAGGTTTGTTGTGACGTGGCAGTGAGCTTCACACAATCTGATCAGAATGTTAAACTAAGAACCCCATGTTCAGTTTTATATATTTTTGCTGAGAGGCATTAGATCAATGTATGTTTTTGGAGGTGCTGTCCATTCTCTTTTTCCAGCATATTGCATTATCTGTCCTTTTATTTCGGATGTGCACTCCTACCATTGAATCTCACTGGCCCCTTAGGTAAATAATTACCACCTCACCTCCCTCTGACTGTCAATTATATACAATTAACCCCCCCCTGCTTACTAGTCCCTTCAGTGGTTTTCCCCCATTCCTTTATCTAGGTCCATTACAACCCATAATAAAACTAATAATACCTGGACCCTTATCCTGCATTATCCCTGCTATTATTAACTGCCCCTCTTATTTACCCAAGGATGTCCCTTCCTATATTTATCCAGTTCCTTATATACATTCACCCTCTATTTCCATACATATCTCTCTCCCCTAAGCAGCCTGCTATTCCTAGAGACAATCTCTTCCTCCCTCTAGCTACATTCTCCGCCTCCTCCTGCCATTTACATCAGCGCCATATTTGGACTGTTTACTATGTTACCCTAGCAACCTTCTTACTGCTCCCTCTGACACAACGCGCCTCTCCGCATGCACCGGCACCAGACCGCATCACGCTACCCTGGCAACCCTAGGCTCCCTCTACCCCGACATGTCACTAAACAGACCAATGGTGGCCCCCCCCTATACCCCAATAAAAGGGGGGTCTCATGGGAACATAGACACTGGATTGAATTAATTTTATCAGTTTATGGTTCTCAGTACAGTTTAATAATTGCCTGTGTATGGCTTTTTGGGGTCAAAGGTTATGCTGTGGGCTCTGGTGTCCACGAGCAGGTTCTAACCAGTTTGAGCCAGTTATTCTTGGCGCTCTTTTGTGACCTCCTGATTGGTTGTTTCAAGAAAGTGTGGGAATTTCAAATGTATAAATAGAACAGCGTGTCTGGGGTCCCCTCATTATCCTGTCAAAAGAGCGAAGACTGAAGAACTGAAGACTGAGAATGGGGAGCTTATTACAGCAGCTGCTTACCCGGGCTGGTGAAGAAGATGGAGCAGAGTGGGTCCGGAGCTGCCTGGCTATAAAACCTTCCATGGCAGCTCCTGAGGTTTCCTCCTTACCTCCTGGATCTCCAGTACTTCTCCGGTCTGCCTCTGTCTCCTCACCACGGGATAGAAGAAGCCGCAGTCTACGCCGGAATCCCAGGGCTCGTGTGGCTTATTCCCCACCGGCGCCAGCACCGAGGACCGCTGGGCGCGCACAGAACGTGCGCAAGCACCATCATTGCCCGCCCTCCCAGGAGTCGCGCAGTCCGCCGCGAGATGAAGTACGCCGGGACGTCATAGAGGCAGCATCGTCATCAAGGGGCGCCAGTGACGTATTTACCCACCGCGGCCGTAAAAGCGCTGCGGTGGCCCAGGATTCGTTACTGGCTTCATCGGATGCCCGGTCCCTCCCCCTGAGAAGAGGACCATCTGTTGAATCAGCCGCATCGCTCTCCTGGAGAAACGCTGACCAGGGAGCTGAAGAGGATGAGGATCAAGCGGAGCAGCTTACAGTGCAACCACGCTTGCCCTTCAGGCAGGGCTTGAGCACTGGCAGCACAGAAAACCTGGCTTTAAACAGAGGGTGTGAGATTTTCCATGTGCCCTTGTCTGTCTCCCATAATGATTTAAAAGATCTAATTACAAATGTGTTGGTAGAGGTGTTGGGCAGGTCAGATAAATCTGGCTTGTCTGAACACTCTCAGCAACTGTTATCTCCTGGTCATTCTGCTGTCAATATCAGGCCTGGTTTACCTGAGACACATTTGAAAGAGGCACTTATGTATGAGTTATCCACTTTAGGTTTCCATTTAAGTGCATCTGTGACGCCTCTACTCGAAAAGCCCTTTTCTTTACCCTGGGAGATGGGGGACTCGGAATTGGGTCCTGTGATGTGGAGATGGGGTGCAGCCCTCGACCGGACCCGACCCATGCTCAGGGCCGACACATTAAAAAGGATGGTGTGGGCTTATCCGGGTTGAGTGGCTGATTTACGACTACGCCACCTGTGGCACCTGGTGAGGGCCACCAGCGCCGCTGCAGTCCGCTGAGGCATGATGTTATGGCGGCCAAAGTTCTTACTACTCCCCACAGGCGGAGCGAGGCCTCAGGGCAGAGGGACAGGATGGAAGGGGTAGTAGTAGAGGGAGATGGGAGCCGCGTTGTGCGGTGTAGCGCAGAATAAACAGTCCGGAGGCCATAAGGGTGAACTTCCAAGGCTTTACTCACTTTAGAGATGGCAAAAGGAAGGCGTCTCCCTGCTCCTCGCGGAGTTCTGCGGTCACCAGAGACGGGGGGGGGGTCCGACAACCTCCGAGTAAGTCCAGTGTTCAATCAGGACCCCGCACCAGAGTGTTCCAAGACTTCAGACCGGGTCCTTTCCTGTCTGTGTGTGTGTAGATAGGCCGGGTCTCCCTCTGAACTTCTCTCAGAAAAGGGTACGGCTGGCAGCTCTGCTCCGTCCGATACCCGGTGGGATCCTCAGGGCCTGCCGGGCTTTCCCGACCAGGACATGGAGTAGCAAGGTCGGATGTCGGGGGCTGGAACCCCTCTTGCAGCCAGACTCCCTCTGAATATATCAGCATGGCGTACACCGCTCCGTCTGCATCCTCCCCGAGATCCATTTGCTATGGAGCCACACTCTTAAGCTCCAGGCCTTCTTGGTCCTGGTCCTTGACCGGGTCGAGACATTGCTTGTCTACAACCTATCCCTCGTCCCAAGGCCGGGGCACGAGGGCTGTGTCTCCATCCGGTGCAGGCCCACACAGGATCCGCGTTAGGGTGGGAGATCACAGTCCACTCAGCAATTGACAGCATAGAGACAGTCAAAGAGCGATTGAAGGCAGTCAAAGAACTAAGACCCAAGATGGCTTTTTATTAAATATGAAATTTTAAAGTGTAACTAACTTGTAAGTCCTCCACCCTCACCCACTAACTGGTTCCCCTAACTCTTGGTTCCCCAGTCTCCCTGTAACCAGGGGAGCAGCACCTAGTGCATACTAGCCCCTTCTGGTGGATAAATGTGCTGTTGGATGCAAAGGAAGGGTCCCGACTATCACACTGTTCTTACCTCAGAGGAGGAACACCACACTCCATTAGAGAAGTGCAGCATCCCTGTGGCGGTTGAACCCTCAGGGGCGCCACACGTCTGTCAATGATTTAATTTGGAAAAGGGAGTATGTAGATTTATTTTCTTTACTCCCTTATTCAAAAGAGCAGCAGAATAAATTTGAAAGGAAGGAGGATAAAGCCAACCCTGAGGATAAGAAACATGTCAGCGTGATGCCCTGCTGTGCATGGAGTCACAGATCCAAGGGGGGTGCATTTCAGGTTTTCTCCACAAGAGGCCCTCAGAGCATGCACACACCTCCACCCTACCTCAGAACCACCAGAAGGAGCCCTATAGGGATATAAAAATAGGGATGGTGGAGCTAGGCAGGGAGGGACTCAGCAGGTTTCTGCAGAGAGAGAACAGTCTGGAGTCTGCTGCAGCCAGAGACAGAGAGACAGTGTGTTAGCAGGTTCTGCAAGCAGTTTAGCAGAGCAGAGAAGGAGACAGCTAGGAGCATTGCCGACGCTCTAGAGAGCGGCAGAAGAGGCAGCCAGCTAACTGCCAGTGTGTATAGCCTAGTGAGGGCCCAGAGTAGGCCGAAGGCTAGTGGAACAGTAGTATTGGGGACTGTGGAGGTTCATAAGCCCACCCCAGAAATATACCGGACACCGGCTCCGAGTCTGCAGAGCAGTATACCCTCTGTGGAAAACAGCCTTATTTTTCCTGGAAGACTTCAGGTCTCAGGATAGCCCAGGAGCTGACAGGTAGCAGGACCAGGAGGCACGGAGGCTCCGCCATACCAGGAGCGTGCTCTTCAGCAAAAGGCCCTAACACCAAGTCAGCCGACGCATCACAAGGACTAAGTTAGGCCTAGTTTCAGACGGGCCATAAACTACACGAAGCGGCAAGGATACAGGAGGCGCTATACCTGCTCACTGGGGAGAGACCTACAGTGCACCCCTCACCCTACAGTGTCCCGGCCGGTACCGCAACTCCACCAGTAAAAAGGTACTGAAGCCAAACGTGAGTGTGTCTCCCATTTTTCCTTAGACCCGGCTGGGTCACCGCCATATCGTGCACCTTACCAAACACCGCTGCCCTGAGGCCTAGCTCCACCTGTGGGGAGCTACACCATCATAGCTGCCGTAACACCGGCCTCCGTGGACTGCCGCAGCGCTGGTGGTCCTCACCAGACACCACAGGTGACGTCACGAACTTCGACATTTCATTTTCCTTTTTCCCCTTTTTTTAAAGAGAGACCCCAGGGTACGGGCCCGGGAGCCGACCACCACGACATCCCCCAAGACCAGACATTAAGGCCAGGCGCCGAGTAGTCCCCATCCCCTGGGCGCCACATCAGCTTGTCAAAATCTTTTAACAACTGGTTATAAGCTTTTTCAATTTATTCTGCTGTTCTTGGGGAAAAGTTTCCACATCTCTGTAGTGGGTTATTTCAACATGTGGATATAATACTGGAAGCCTTCCGTAATTTTGGCAGCTCAGCCTGGCTTAGTTATGATGAAGCTTTCAGGCAGAAGCTGGCTGTATACCCAAATCTCAAATGGGGGAATAAAGACGTGGGGCTCTGGCTCAATCTGATGCACCCTCAAAGACATTCTTTCTCTAGGCAAACTGCTAATAATCTAAATAAAAAAGGAGTTTGCTTTGCATTCAATGAGACATCCTGCAAGTGGATTCAAAATTGCAGGTTTCGTCATGAATGCTCCTTCTGTGGAGGAGCACATCCCATGTCTAAATGTTTCAGAAAACAGTCTGGGTCACAGCAGATTTCTGGAAAAGAAAATAATTTTAAAATCCATGACTCCAGTGAATCTGGAAAGAATGTTACCGTGGCTAGAAGTATACCCAGACCTGGAGAGTAAGGTTTTCTTATAACAAGGTTTTCTCAATGGGTTTTATATTCCCCCTTTTTTGGGTTCAGGTTGTAGTATAGTTCATAATTTACCTTCTATTAATCACTTTAAAGATGTGGTAAGAGTAAAATTAAGTAAGGAATTAGAATTAGACCGTATTGCTGGTCCTTTTGATTTCCCTCCACTTGAAAATTTTTGAATTTCCCCTCTAGGAATTGTTCCTAAAAAGGAATCTGGTTCCTTTAGACTCATACACCATTTATCATACCCTCAGGGCTCTTCTCTAAATGATGAGGTTGATAAATCTGTAGCCTCTGTAAAATATACTTCTTTTGATATGGCGGTGGAGGTTCTTAAAAAATTTGGTCAGAATGCCTTAATGGCAAAATCTGACATAAAATCTGCTTTTAGATTGCTTCCTGTTAACTCTTCTGGTTTTAATTCTTTGGGTTTTTATTTTGATAATAAGTTCTTTTTTGACAAATGCTTGCCCATGGATTTTTCCCTTTCTAGTTTTTACTTTGAATCATTTTCTTCTTTTTTACAATGGGTAGTAGAATACGAATATAATGAGGGAGGTGTCGTACACTACCTGGATGATTTTCTATTTATTGGTCCCCCAGAATCCCAGGTTTGCTTAGATTTACTTAACAAGTTTATTTCTATTTGTGATAATTTTGGCGTTCCTATCGCGTATGAGAAAACAGTTTATCCTTCTTTATCCTTGGAATTCCTTGGTATAAAAATAGATTCTGCAAACATGGAATGCAGCCTTCCTCCTGAAAAAATCTCGGGTATGTGTAAGACAATTCTCAATTTTCTTTCCAAAGATAAATTTACTTTAAAGGAGCTTCAATCTTTATTAGGTATGTTAAATTTTGCTCTAAGGATCATACCCATGGCAAGAGTTTTCTCAAGGCGCTTGTATGATGCCACAAAAGGCTTTAGTGTGCCTGGATCTCATATTAGATTGGGAGCTGATATAAAAAATGATCTTCAAATATGGCGTGAGTTCTTAATGGATTTCCATGGTAAGTCCTGTTGGCAATGCTCTTTTGTCTCTTCTGATTCTTTATCTTTGTTTTTCTAAATTGACCAAACCATGGGTTATGGGATACTATTTTCTTCTCATTGGTCATCTCAAATTTGGCCTGATTCTTGGGTTTTAAAGAACATAACCAAGAATTTAACAATACTTGAAGTTTTTTCAGTCCTGCTTTCTGTGATTTTTTGGGGACCATTGTTGAGGGATAAGAGAATTTTGGTATTGCTAAAAAACCAGGCTTCGGTTTTTTCCATCAACACTTTGTCTTCAAAAAACATATGGGTTGCGAGGATTGTCAGAAAACTGGTTCTGAATTGTTTAAAATACAACATTTGGTTAAAAGCTGGTTTATTGCACAATAAGACTAATTTTATCGCTAATATTCTTTGTCATCGCCAGTTAATAGAATTTCGCAAACTGGTGCCGGATGCATATATGGAAGGAGTACCATGTCCACAACATCTTTGGGACACAATTTGGGAATGATTCCTTATTTTATTCAAAAATCCCTAGCTGATAGAACATGGACTGATTATTCAGTTGCATGGCAGCAATGGATTTTATTTTGCCAAACATATAACTATCAGTAAATGAGCATCAGTCGGTGGCGCTAGTAGGTGGTCCTAAGGGTATGCAGCAAATTTTAGAACAGGAGCCACTACCTGTTCAGAAGGTATCAGAGATAGAAACCTGGATAAAAATCTAGATTAATTTGCGCTGCCCTGTGGGCCAAAGTAATTAGATCTCAGGTGTTAGCAGGTATATAAAAGCGGCTGAATAACAACCTAAATAGATTGGTAAATTAAAATAACAATTTAATGGTAAAGTTTAAAAGGACAATGACAATAGAAATTTAAAAGTACAACGAATATAAAATATTAAAATGGCTAGAGGTAATGACAATGATTGAGATAAATGGTGGGTATCGGCGTGGAATAAAAGGTGCAAGTGAAGTCCTTGTCAGGGTTAGGGTTAGGGACTTGTCAGGACTTCACTTGCACCTTTTATTCCGCGCCGATACCCACCATTTATCTCAATCATTGTCATTACCTCTAGCCATTTTAATATTTTATATTCGTTGTACTTTTAAATTTCTATTGTCATTGTCCTTTTAAACTTTACCATTAAATTGTTATTTTAATTTACCAATCTATTTAGGTTGTTATTCAGTCGCTTTTATATACCTGCTAACACCTGAGATCTAATTACTTTGGCCCACAGGGCAGCGCAAATTAATCTAGTTTTTTATCCAAACATATAACTATGACTATACTGAAGCTCGCTCAGAACCTGCTTTAAAGTTTGCAGATTCTCTGGTTAGTAAGGGTCTGTCTTTTTCAGCAGTATCAAAGTCTTTAGCCGGAGTTTCATTTTTCTTAAAATTAACAGGTAAACCTTCTTTAACGAGTTTATTCCCGGTGAAACAATTCATTAAAGGCTTTAAGAAATGCAAAAACAAGCTGGACAATAAACGTCCAATATCGTTTTCTTTATTAAAGGATCTTTGTTCGATTTTGGACTCAGTATGTATTGATTCTAACGAAGCTTGTTTATTTCGTTCCGCTTTCTCCTTAGCCTTCTTTGCGGCTCTCAGGATTGGAGAATTAGTGTCAGCAAAGAAGGCCACACCTTCAGGTTTAATGGTTAATGACATTTCGTTTCAAGATTCACACTTAATGATATTCATAAGACGATCAAAAATGGATCAAATGGGTAGAGGGGCTTCTATTAGATTGAATGCCATATCTGACAACACAATTTGCCCTGTCACGAATGCAAAGAGATGGCTAGACGTAAGACCAAAAATCCAGGGTCCATTTTATTTACATTGTAACAACGAACCAGCCACGATGTTTCAATTTAACACTGTCCTGAAGAAATCCTTAAAATTTTTGGGCAAGGACAATTTAAGGATATCTTCGCATTCATTTAGAATCGGAGCGGCGTCTGAAGCATCCCGGCTCGGTTTTAGAGATGATAGCATTAAAAAAATCGGGAGATGGGAATCTAGGAGATTTAAGCTGTATGTCACACCAGATTTATTTGATTATTAATTCTTCAACTTCGTTTTTTAGGTCCTCTGATTGTTTGGATTATTGGACACTCTTTCATTCATTGGGCTGAGAAGAGAGCAAGTCAGCGGTCATACACCGAAAACCTGTCATTTAGTTCAGCCTCGGTCCAAGTTTGGTGGCATAGTATCAGAGGGATGAAATGGAAGAGTTTATTATCTGAAATGCGAAAATTAGCTATTCAATGGCCCATTCCGGGCTTAGTTATCTTTCACTTAGGTGGTAACGATATTGGAAAAAGCAATACTTTGGATTTACTCGTTTTAATGAGAAAAGACCTTTCCCTTTTAAAAACTGAATTTTAAAATTCGGGTTTTGTTTTTTCCGAAATTGTTCCTAGAGTGTTATGGTCTAGGCCAAACTTAATTTTTATGGACAAGATTCGTAAAAGAATTAATAAGGGGATGGAGAAATTTATGGTACTCCTAAACGGTTTTTCTTACAGGCATTCAGATTTAGAAGGATTTACTCCAGGTTTATATAGAAATGATTTGGTTCATCTTTTGGAAATTGGTTTAGACATTTTTAATCTAGATTTTCAGACAATAATTGAAAAATGGCTGTGGTGTTTAGGGGGGGCCATGCCTCTTTGATTCATGGCGTTTGGGAAAATTGCCCAGTTTCTGGGTAGATTGGATTAATGTGTTGGTAATTTTATTGAGATTTATTGGTTAATAAATTATTCAATTTATTTAATTTATTTAGTTACCCTAAATAAACATCACGGACATTTTCTTCCAACTGGTGTTATGTGTCGTTATTTCAGGTTATTTGCACAAAATGTGTGCTATGTTACCATGGTAGCCCCCCCCTATACCCCAATAAAATGGGGGTCTCATGGGAATATGGACACTGGATTGAATTAATTTTATCAGTTTATGGTTCTCAATACAGGTTAATAATTGCCTGCGTAGGGCTTTTTGGGGTCAAAGGTTTTGCTGTGGGCTCTGGTGTCCACGAGCAGGTTCTAACCAGTTTGAGCCAGTTATTCTTGGTGCTCTTTTGTGACCTCCTGATTGGTTGTTTCAAGAAAGTGCGGTAATTTCAAATGTATAAATAGAACAGCGTGTCTGGGGTCCCCTCATTATCCTGTCAAAAGAGCGAAGACCCCACCCTCCCTCCCTTAATATCAGTAAAATTCTGTATGTCGTGCTGTTTATTTGTGGGAAAATTGCCCAGTTTCTGGGTGGATTGGATTAATGTGTTGGTAATTTTATTGAGTTTTATTGGTTAATAAATTATTGAATTTATTTAATTTATTTAGTTACCCTAAATAAACATCACGGCCATTTTCTTCCAACTGGTGTTATGTGTCGTTATTTTAGGTTATTTGCACAAAATGTGTTCTATGTTACCATGACGCACTTCCAGCCTGGCACACAGAGCCAGCGCTCAAATAGCCCCACAGACAGCGGTCAGCCACACCACCTGGCAGCAGCAAGGCGTGGGAATGCCGCTCCTCACCTGCACAGGGACCTCTGATCCCAGCACATTAGCGCCTGACCACTCTCATAACATAGGTGTCTCAGTTTGTGCCCCATATGTCCTGGCATTATTACTATCATTGGCTACATACTCTTCTACCCTCTGTCATATGTACTCTAGATCCTCACAGGCTGCCAACCCACAGAACCATAGTGAAGGTACCCATATTTCTGCCTTCCCTCTACCTCTCAACATACTGTATATTTGTGACTCTGACATGCCTCCTATTCTTGCAGCTTTCTCTTGTGCCACTTGCCATACCGTGGCCCCTACCTAAAATACCTGGCATGCATGTACACCTCATTAAAAGTAAGATTTATTTCAACTGTACTTCCTATGATACTCTTACCTTATATACTATGTATACTGTATATATGTAAATATTCATCACCTTACCTGATCCCTCTCTCCGTCTCCCTCTTCCCTTTCTCCTTCCCCACCCCCAACCCCTTACCTCCTTTCCTTATTTCCCATCTTTCCTAGTCCTGTCTATGATTCACTTATTGACCCTACTGGAGCTATATGTATTTTTACTTTTTTTACCGTTATACTATATTCTGACACTGTTGTCTCTCTTTTCAGTAGCGACTTAATGAATAAGGCCTATGTTGTGGTTGAAACGTCTACTGTCGCCTTCACAGATTGTCGCTTCCACACCTATGGTTTGAGCTATTATTTTTTATGCCTGTTAATATATACACACTGCAATTATCCTATGAGTGTGTGATGAATTAATCCTCTACACTCCTCCCATTTGGCACAGGTTATTTTAATTAGCAGGAAACTGCAAAGAGGGTGTAGCCTATTTTTGCTCTCACTTTAGAGCTTGAGGAAGGTAAGTTACAATGCTCCTTTCATATGGTGTTGGTGCAGTGTGTCGGCCATTGTTGCTGTGCTTTGTGCTTGTGGGGCGGTGCGGCCTGGAGTCATGGGGACTCAGTCTTGAAGCATGGGTGCTGTGAGACACCAGGCAGCCCGCCCTGATGGTGCATTGTCGCTGCAATGGTGGTTAGCGCAAAACGGCGCTCCTTCAAGGCAGGAAACGTTAGGACCCACTAAGAGGTTAGCCGTGATGTGGCAGTGAGCTACATACAGTCTGATCAGAGTGTTAGGCTGTGTGCCCACGATGCGTTTTTTAAGCGTTTCCGCAGCGGCAAACATGCTGCAGAAACGCTTAAAAAATGCATGGTAGAAGGCCTGACATGTTCCCCAATGATAATCCGCATGTGATGTGCACATGCTGCGGAAATTTCCGCTGCGGATTATCATTGCGGAAAAAAATGCAGCACTACCAATTATTTTGCGGAAGTGCTGCGTTTTCGCCGCCATTGACTTGCATTAGAACACATGGATTACGCATCACTGTATATGTAGATGCGCATTCCACGCGTTCCAATGTGCGGATGGTACCCAGGTCTAGAGGAGAGGAGACTCTCCTCCGGACCTGGGTACCATAGAAACTGTGAAAAAAAGAATAAAATAAAAAATAAATATGATACTTACCTTCTGATGGCCTCCTAGCTAGCGATGGACTGAAGGACCTGCGCTGACTTCATAGTCATGTGACGGGTCATGCGACGCTGACGTCGGCAGGTCCTTCAGTGTACCGCGATCTGCCGGCAGTCAGCACTGAGTGAAGCAAGACTGCGGGGGCAATCGGAAGGTAAGTATAGATTTTTTTTATATTTTTTACATTCTCTCGTGTCACACTATATAAATCCATGCCGTTTGTGACACGCCCCCTGGGCCGTGGGGTACCCGGTGCCGGGCCGGTAGATGCCGGGGGATGTCACAGTGGCAGTGACCCAGTCCGTGACCCAGGGCGGTCATTCATTAGGGAATTATTTACAGTGTTCGTGACGCCGCCTGTGGTATGCAGCTAAAGGGAGCCGCCGCTGTGAAGCAGATCCTCTGGAGGTGATGTTAGTGCAGCAAAGCTGGAGTGGCTCTCCACAGGTAGAGCTTAGCTCCAGGGCAGTGTAGAAGTAATAGGTTGTGCTGGGCGCTGTAGTGCGGGGGTGATGGCGCAGATAATAATCACAGAGACAGGGGGGTGCAGTCCTCAGGGTCTTTACTCATGGTTATTGCAGTCCAAGTTACAGGTACCAGTGTAACTTCCCTCGTCGTGCTGCGCTTACTCAGGGAGGGGTTCAGTCCACCCTCAGGTATCTCCGGAGTACTTAACGGGACCCCCTTCTGTGTCCTTTCTCTGGCCGTCTCCCTGCACCTCATACCAAGTGTTCCAATCCTGTACCTGCGGGCCTTGTCGGGCGACATCTGTTCCATCCCCTGGGTCCTCTATAGCGACCTTCTTGGTGAGATACTGCAGCCTCCGGTTTCTAGTTAAGTCATAAAGTTCTATGCTAGTTGAGGGACCGGTCCCCTTTGTGTGGCCTGACCCCTCCACCTCCCGGTAGATTCGGGCGTACGGGTGGCCTCCAGCACTGCCTGTACCCCTGGGGTCCCTTCTTCCATTCCTGGAGTCCTTCCTGCTCCCTCTCCTCTTTCTTCAGTCCTGGGCCTCTCCTCAGGCCCTCTGCCTGAGCAGAGCTCCTGCATAGCCCTGCTCCACTCCTCTCACTGTAGACTGTTCTCACTCACTGTTTTCACTCACTGCTCACTGTTCTGATCTCGACATGTCTCGATGTATCTCACATTTGTTTTGTAACCTTGAGAAAGACGCTGGTCCAGCACCGAAATGTGTTGGTGTGAATGAAAAACCTTGCTTATACTCTCCTGGTCTCATCCTTTCCATGAGTGCAGCCCGCACATCATGATAATCATGGCTTTGCCAAACTGCTATCTGGACGATACTCTCCTACAACCACAAGGCTGCAACTGTGGAACATTAGGCTTCTACAGGTGTTGTGTCCTTACAAAACCCCAACAGGTGAGCGCTCCCTCACCCCCATTTTGGTTCTTAAGGTACTGTCTTATCTGTGTACCTTTACCCCATCCAGTTCTTCCCATGTCACATTTTTGACATAGTTAGTCAGATATTATCAATACTGGGGCAACCTTGAGCTAAAGAGAGCCTATAGTTAGCAAAAACTTTGGAGTCAATCACTTGGGTTTTGTTCAGGGAGTAGTGTTGAGCGAGTATGTTCTATTAACCTTTTCGGCGAGTATGCTCGGGCCGAGCTCCGAGTATTTATAGCTGCTCCGTGATATGGTTGAATCGCTCCCGTGTGCATGATTTGCAACTGTTTGACAATTTTATTACATGTGAGGAATGTGTAAGAAATAGACATTCCTCACATGTAATAAAGCTGTCAAACAGTTGCAAATCATGCACACGGGAGCGATTCAACCATATCACCCAGCAGCTATAAATACTCAGAGCTCGGCCCGAGCATACTCGGACAGAACATACTCGCTCAACCCTATCAGGGAGTATTCATGCATACCTTTTTGAAAGTTTTCTAATCAGATATTAAAATGAGCATTATGTGAGACTAGCTCTAGCTGGACTTACACAATCTTCATTTTAATACAGGAGAACTCATAAAATTCTCATTTTATGAAGACATTTGTATTTTTTCAAAGTAAGCACAACAGTCTCATCAGGTCTAAGGCTACCTTCCCCACAATGATTATTTGGTGAGTTTTTGATGTTGCAGGTATTCTGCATCATTTTTTGTCCTAATTAGCATACTTTGGTTACTTGCATTTTTTTTTATTGCGTTTTGAGTCCATATTTTTCCTTCCTTTTTTATTGCATTTTGGATGTGAAACCGCCCCCTGGGCCGTGTGTGTGTGGGGATACCCGGAACCGGACCTTTTGTGGATGCTGGGGGTTGTAGTCCTTGCGTGGCGGGGACCCGGTCCCGTGGCTCATGGTGGTCAACCCAAATGGCGGTCTATTTATAGGGTTTTGTGATTAAATGTCCGACTACGCCACCCGTGGATTGCGGTCAGAGTGAACCGCCGCTGCAGGGCAGACTGCTGAGGCTGGTGTTGTGGGTGCAGCTGAGGGTAGTGTAACTCCCCACGGGAGGAGTATAGCCTCAGGGCAGAAAATAGGGATGTTGGTGGTGATGGTGCGCGGGAGCAGCCGTAACCACATGGAGTCTGTCATGCAATTCAGGGTCTTTACTGTTGGTGGTATTAAGGGACCCGTCCAGAATACAGGTTAACAATGGAGGCCTGGTCAGTCTGAGAGCAACTGGGAAATCCCGCTGGTCAGGGGGAGTTTGTAGGCCTACCGTGCTGACTTCACTCTTTCTTGGCTATCCCGCTGTAGTGTGGTGGTAGCCCACGTCTCTGAGTGTACCGTGTTGTTCTCGCCCGTATGACTGGCGACTCGGGCCTTCCGTACTTCTCATCCCTCCGGGGCAGTAGTGGTCCCTCTCGTGTGGCTGAGCCTCCAGGCTTCCTTGGGCCAGAGGACTTGAAGTCCCCTGCGTGGTGGTTTTCTGCTGCTGGGCTTATAACCCTCACAGCCTCGGATTCCAGTGTCCGGCTTTGTAAGTCTCTAGCCAGGATGAGCTCTGCTAGCTCCCCTCCTGGCCTCGTGTTCCTACTCTGCCTACAGAGACTCCTCAGCCTGCTGCTGACCTGTCCCTATCTGCTACTTCACTGGAACTTGTCTCTAACTTGTCTCTAACTTCTCTCTCTAACCCCGCCCCAGAACCAGTTTATAAAGGGCAGGTTTCTCCGCTCCCTGGACTGAGGCAGGAGGTGCTGCATGCTAATTGTCCCCAACCAGGGAACCTCCCACCTGCTCTCAGATATGACATTGCTACCACTGTGGCGACCAGACCTGGGGTGCCACAGATGCTGCGTTTTTTGTCTCTTTTTGCTATTTAACGTTTTAAATTAAGCTGCTTTGTTTTTGGTTTTGACAAAACTTTATTGATACAGTCATTCATAAATTGCATGTGTTTTTAGTGAATTTCCACAGCGTTTATATGCATTTTTTTTACCTGCGGATCTAATGCAATTCTATGTGGGAAATCCGCAAACAAAACTCAGGGTTGAAATTGACATGTTGCGGATTTCCTACATGCAGGTCAGTTTATGGCAGCATGAAAAAAGCACAGTGGGCATGAGATTTCTATAAATCCCATACACTTTGCTGGAATTGTAAGATGCTGCGTTTTGTGTGCTGCAAAAATACCCAGTGTCAAAAACTCATTGTGGGAACTTCACCTAAGGCCACGTATACATGTTGAGTATTTGGTCAGTATTTGTAAGCCAAACCCAGGAAAGGGTGAAAAATGCAGAAGTGGTGCACATATTTCCATTATACTTTTTCCTCTGACTGTACCGTTCCTGGTTTTGGCTTACAAATACTGAGGTAAAAAACCGACTAAATACTCAACATGTATACGTGGCTAGAGATGGGTGGACCCCTGGATGTTCGGGTCCAGCAGGTTCAGCCGAAGAGCTATTAAAAATTTAAGTTCGGCTACCAGAACAGTACCCGAACCTGGAACATTCATATGAAGCTCTATTACTCCCATCGACCTACGCCTGCTGTCACTGTTAACAGTGAGCACAGGCGCCACTGATAGGATTAGTCATCAGCCGGCACCAGTGCTCAAAGTAAAACAAAAAAAAAATTACAATTAATAAATATTGAAATAAAAATAAAAAACACAGTTATTCTCACCTAACACCTAATCCCTGAAGCCCTTGTTCCCTGTAAAAAAATCAAAAAACACCACTCATTGTGGGCACACAGGCTTAGGCCTCATTCACACGTCAGTATTTTTGCATCAAACTATAATTGAAAGATTGACGCCTGTTCTGTGTTTTGGAGACACTCCTGGTTTTGGCATACAAATACTGATTAAATACTGATTAAAAATACTCATATGTGAATGAGGCCTTAGGATAGGGTGGTTCCATGCATTGCATTTATCAGATAGATGCCGCAGTTTTTGTTGTAGTTTTTCAACACAGTTTCTAAAGGAAAGGCAAATATAAATAAAAGATGTTTACGTCTTAGTAAAGAATTTTTGCTTTTGTTTTTTATTTTAATGTATTTTATTAAACTGTCAAATTATACAGCACAATGATCCTATTATTCATCATTACTTTTAGTGCATCCCAGAACATTGAAGCTGTGTTATTTCTTGTCTTCCTTTGTTTGTATTGGCTCAGAAATTGCAGTTGATGGTAATGCTCGACAAGACAAAACAGAACCAATATATGCATCAAGGCCTAATATTGGCGAAGACAGAAACATGTATAACTTAACCCCATTGCACCAACAAAATACCTTTAGAGCGTTTCTGCATCTCCCTGGCAGAAAAAACACATGTGGATTTTACATGCGGATTGTACATGCGTTTTTCCTGCCAGGGACATGCGGATGTGAAGTGTTTTTCACATGCATTTCCACATGCTGATTTTAGCATCACTTGGAAAGTGCTTGACAACTTGGTCACACTATATAAATCCATGCAACCGGCATGGATTTATATAGTGTGAGCGAAAGAATGGTAAAAAATAAAAAATAAATATTATACTTACCTTCTGATGGCCCCTGGTGTCCTTGTCTTCGCTTGCCGGCAGCTCGCTGAAGACTAAAAGGACCTGCCATGACATCATTTAGTCATGTGACGGGTCACGCGACCACCAACGTCAGCGGTCACGTGACAAGTCACATGACTAAATGGAGTCACCGCAGGTCCTTTTAGTCTACCGCGAGCTGCCGGCAAGCCAAGACAAGGACACTGGGGGCCATCAGAAGGTAAGTATAATGTATATTTTTTATTTTATTCTTTTTTTTACAGGTACAATGGTACCCGGGTCTTGAGGAGAATCTCCTCTTCTCCAGACCCGGGTACCATCCACACATTGAACCGCATGTTATCCGCATGTACAGATGCAGTGGTGCGCATGACATACGGTCCAATGCAAGTCAATGGCGGCGAGAAAAGCCGCAATTCTGCAAAATATTTGGTAGTGCTGCGGATTTTTCCGCAATGATAATCCGCAGCGGAAATTTCCACAGCATGTGCACAGCACATGCGGATTATCATTAGGGTACATTGCAGATCTTCTACCAAGCATTTTTTAAGCGTTTCTGCAGCGGAATTGCCGCTGCGGAAACGCTTAAAAAACGCATAGTGGGCACACAGCCTTAGGCTGTGTTTCCACAATAAGCATTTGATGAGTTTTTAATGTTGCAGATTTTCTGCACCATTTCTGCACCTATTAGGTAAATTAGGTCATTTTTTTTTCATTGTGTTTTTGTGTCCACTTTTTCCATGTGATTTTATTGCATTTTTCAAGCTGCGTTTTTTGTCTCTTGTTGGTGTGTCATATTTTAAATAAAGTTGCATTGTTTTTGATACTTCCTGGTATATAGCTTTGAAAAAACTTTATTGATATTGTCATATGCGGATTACATGTGTTTGTGACGTATTTCTGCCACCGAAGCACACTAATAGCGTATGTAATCTGCACATGACAATATCAATAAAGTTCTGTGAAAGCTATATACATATGTGCGAGAGAAATTGACATGTTGTGGATTTGAAACATGCACCGCAGGTCAGTTTATGCTGAGTAAAAAAATACAGAGTACGTTTCACACAGAGCTTTTTCAAGGAGTGATAAAAATAACAAAAAGCTCTGTGTACTTCGGAGTGAGGGCTCTCCCTATTAGGTATGTCCCATCATATTCTACCATGATGGTGTATTTTGTTTTGACTTATATTTTTTTGGTAATCACTGGTAATTCATGTAGTATTCATACGCAACTACCTATAAGCACCTCGATTACACCTTACTATTTATATTTCTACAATTTCACCATGTACATCTATACAATCACAACTTTTGACATACTTTTATAGTGGGTTGTGTTTACCCCTTGTCTGTTATTCCCCTTATAATATGTTACTATGTGGCTCCCTACATGTTTTTATATTTATGCATATATTAATATATTATTACTTTTTCAATAAAAACAAATTTGTTTAATGTATTGCAGTGGACATATGTCTTTTCATACTTTCAAAGGAAAGTAAAATCAGTTACCAGGAAACATAAATTCACCTTTTTTTCATCCAAGTACTGTAGTGAAATACGGGATAAGGAACAGCGAAAAACAACTGATCAGAGGTGCCCATATTACACCTTTATTATGGTACTGGAGATTCCTAAATAACATTTTCTTTTTGGCTGCATTGCAAGTCATAAAGTGAAGGGTTTACTTTAAATTACATTTTACAAGTTTATATATGAACGTAATCTTCTGTAAATACGATACATTGCCATTCTGTAAAAATTACCTGTTGTTTCAGGTACATTTTCAGAATAAGCTATCGTGTGTATGAGAGATGAGCAAATAAATTTGAATGAAACTGAATTTTATAAGAATTTTTCAAAAATCTACATTTGCCAAAAATTTTATTTTTTTTTGTAATTCGCTTCCACATGGATTCAGAAAAGTGGTGGCTGCTGGCTGCCATTTTTCAAAACCATGTAGGGACATCTAAAAGTTAAAAGATAAAAAAGATCTTTATACTCATTCTAAGTGCGTATTAAAAAATCGTTTCCATTCTCATCCAGGGGAGTGGGACGATTTTTTTCTCACTTATCATGCGTGTGCTGTCTGTTCTTTTGCCCAGCAGCTATTAATCTTTTACAAGACCGTTTATAGTTTCCCATCTTACAGAATTGCAATGTACATGTGCTTCTCACAAAATTAGAATATCATCAAAAAGTTAACTTATTTCAGTTCTTCAATACAAAAAGTGAAACTCATATATTATATAGAGTCATTACAAACAGTGTGATCTATTTCAAGTGTTTATTTCTGTTAATGTTGATGATTATGGCTTACAGCCAATGAAAACACAAAAGTCATTATCTCAGTAAATTAGAATACTTTATAACAACAGCTTGAAAAATGATTTTGAAATCCAAAATGTTGGCCTACTGAAATGTATGTCCAGTAAATGCACTCAATACTGGGTTGGGGCTCCTTTTGCATCAATTACTGCATCAATGCAGCGTGCCATGGAGGCGATCAGCCTGTGGTACTGCTGAGGTGTTATGGAAGCCCAGGTTGCTTTGATAGCAGCCTTCAGCTCTTCTGCATTGTTGGGTCTGGTGTCTCTCATCTTCCTCTTGACAATACCCCATAGATTCTCTATGGGGTTAAGGTCAGGCGAGTTTGCTGGCCAATCAAGCACAGTGATACTGTTGTTTTTAAACCAGGTATTGGTACTTTTGGCAGTGTGGACATGTGCCAAGTCTTGCTGGAGAATGAAATTTCCATCTCCAAAAAGCTTGTCAGCAGAGGGAAGCATGAAGTGCTCTAAAATTTCCTGGTAGACTGCTGCGTTGACTTTGTTCTTGATAAAACACAGTGGACCTACACCAGCAGATGACATGGCTCCCCAAACCATCACTGATTGTGGAAACGTCACACTAGACCTCAAGCAGCTTGGATTGTGGTCTCTCCACTCTTCCTCCAGACTCTGGGACCTGGATTTCCAAATGAAATGCAAAATTTACTTTCATCTGAAAACACTTTGGAACACTGAGCAACAGTCCAGGTATTTTTCTCCTTGGCCCAGGTAAGATGCTTCTGGCATTGTCTATTGGTCATGAGTGGCTTGACACAAGGAATGTGACACTTGTAGCCCATGTCCTGGATACATCTGTGTGTGGTGGCTCTTGAAGCAATGACTCTAGCAGCAGTCCACTCCTTGTGAATCTCCCCCAAATTTTTGAATGGCCTTTTCTTAACAATTCTTTCAAGGCTGCGGTTATCCCGGTTGCTTGTGCACCTTTTTCTTCCACACTTTTTCATTCCACTCAACTTTCCATTAATCTGCTTGGATACAACACTCTGTGAACAGCTAGCTTCTTTAACAATGACCTTTTGTGGCTTACCCTCCTTGTGGAGTGTGTCATTGACTGCCTTCTGGACTTCTGTCAAGTCAGCAGTCTTCCCCATGATTGTGGAGCCTACTGAAACAGACTAAGTGACGTTTTTAAATGCTTCGGAAGCCTTTTCAGGTGTTTTTTGTTAATTATTCTAATTTATTGAGATAATTACTTTCGTATTTTCATTGGCTGTAAGCAATAATCCTCAACATTAACAGAAATAAACACTTGAAATAGATCACTCTGTTTGTATTGACTCTATATAATATATGAGTAGTTTCACTTTTTGTATTGAAGAACTAAAATAAATTAACTTTTTGATGATATTCTAATTTTGTGAGAAGCACCTGTATCTGTCTAAATCGGATCCCACTGATGATCCGTATGACATCCAATTTTTTTTCTCACACCCATCAGATTTTGGAGTGAAATCGCAGCATGCAGTGATTTATTTCTCATACTAAATACAGGTGAGAAAAAATACGCAGCTCTGCACTGCCTCATTGAATCACATTGGTCCGATTTTTTTTCTTGATAGATCATTGTTTATTGGCTATGATTTTTGTTGAATGTTCTGCAGCCAATTAAGCACACATTATCAAATGTTCATTAACAGAAAAGCAACCAGGAAACACTATTTAAGCTTTGTGTTTTCTCATGAACTACTGCTAGACTCTGCTCTATCAATTGGCATTGAATGCATTATTAAGTTAATAAATAATGAGAGCAAGTACCAAATGATTATTTGTATTGGATAACACATTAAATGTCTAGGGTACGGGAAGTGAAGTATGATATAAACAAGAACCTGCCAAACATAATTTTAGGGCAATGTCCAAGTCTCCTGTTTGGCTGTTAATCAGATGAGGACTGTTTCAATAACTCAATAATTATATGAAAGAAACAAAATACATATATAAATCAAAGAATTTTAACCTGCTGATTGGCATTTTTATAATTTCCCTACCCATCTCACCACAAGCACGTTTGGTTTTGTATAGGTACCTCCACTCAGCTGAAATGTCAAGACGCGAAAACGAAATATACATTTTTAGATTTTAGTTTAGAATAACAGCAAACTTAAAATTATCAATGGTTCATGTTGGATGATAAATTCTTCATATCTGTAGATATTTTTGGCTAACGTTATAACATGCCTCTTTCCAAACAAACCTCATCCACTAGACAGGTGAGCACAAAATTTGTTGGAAACATAGTAAATGTGATGTAAAGCATGTATGCCAGGTTTTTTTGTTGCAAATTTTTGTAGAATTTATCTCAGTAATTTTATGCAAATGTATTCTTAAAGTAGACAAAAAGCAATTTTTGAATAATGGCCTTACAGAAATTGCTCTTACGGATTGATTGTGGCTTCCACACAATTCACTAATACAAGAACAGAGTGGATCACGCAAAATTCGACTTTGCTTGCTTGCATGTTTTTTCCCAAGAAATTTAATCCATGGAGAAGTTTTTATCTGCTTATTTAATGTTCATTATTATGCTTTGGGGTATCGCTATACACAAGAGCATAATAAACATAATATGGAAAAAATGGAAAAAATCCTTATATTTGCCTTAGAGCTCACCTCTCCAGCCCCTATGCTCCTCATCGGCACCTGTCATGTCCTATTTGCAACCTCTGATCACCGCTGATGGGGCTGAAATCTTTCCTTTCATATTGAGCGAGACTTTCGGGTATGATCAGGACAAGTAGAGTTTTTTGCAAGCGTGCAAACTGTCTCAACGTCATTACGTCACAACATGCTCTGTGACCTTGCTCACGCATTTGCACAACTGTCCCAGGTGTCATCAGAACCCGAAGTCTCAGCTCAGTGTGAGATGCCAGGTAGATGTCCTGTATAAACAGGGGATGTCCTGCCGATAACATGACATGTATGAGGTCAGAGGAATTTATTAGTGATCGTTCTTCACCGATTATTATTTGTCAGTCTGTGAAAAGAGGTAAACAAGCATCAAACTAAACCTCTGCGGACAAATTATGTATTTTTTGCAATAAAAATAATTAATTCAAATGGGCTTCATTAAAATTGTGCACCGTTTGCCTTCTATAGCCACTGTGTTGCAATATCTAATACTGGCTGCAGAGTGAATTAACTTTGAATCTGTCAGTTACTCACTATGAGAGTCTGTCAGAGAGTTTGTAAGGGTTTTATCTGTCTTTTTCTGAGCTGGTATATGACCACAGACAACATCAAAGTGCAATGTGCAGCGAAAAAAAACAGCCTATAAAAGCCAAAAGGTGCAATATTTTTAATGGAATCCAATTACCAGAATGATATTTAGCATTTAAACAAAAAATAAAATTGTCCCCAAATTTGAACAACCCTTTTAACTTGAATTTGACACAGAATTTTGTATTTCTTTCTCATCACAATTCAAACTCTGTTGTTAAGACTACACGCGCCCAATTCATCACAGAGATTATGTCGGAATTCTAGTGTAAATCACTTTGAAAAGTCGCTAAGTTTTGCAACTTTTGCCATTTTAATGCCAATATTGCCCAGTTCCGCTAGCATGAGCAGAGCTGGGGTGGGCCATGGGCTTTACAGGGATGTGACGCCATAGCTTGTATAATTAATGACAAGCGTTCCCTTCGTCTGACTAGAGTAAGATTTTTAGCTACATGCAGGAAGGCACAAACTGATTTTTAGACGAATTTGATTCCTTAAGGCTATGCGCCCGCGATGCAGAGTTGAAGCAGAAATTTTCCACAGCATTTCTGCATGTCCTTGCCAGTAAAAACGCATGCGGATTTTACACTCGTTTTTACATGCGGATTTGTAATGCGTTATTCAAATGCATTGAGTAGGCAAATCCGCATGCGGAAACGCACAAATAATGGACAGGCTGCAAATTTTCCACACTGAAAATCCGCTGCGGAAAATTCCGCAGCATGTGCACAGTACAGGCGGATTATCATTGGGGACCATGGGGCACGTGTTACCAATCATTTTTAAAGCATTTCTGCTGCAGAAATTCCGCAGCAAAAACGCTTGAAAAACGCATAGTGGGCATGCAGCCTAAAAGGTGGGCACTAGTGTTGAGCGAGTATGTTCTGTCCGTGTATGCTCGGGCCGAGCTCCGACTATTTATAGCTGCCCGGTGATATGGTTGAATCGCTCCCGTGTGCTTGATTTGCGACTGTTTGACAGCTTTATTACATGGGAAAATTGTCTATTTCTTACACATTCCTCACATGTAATAAAGCTGTCAAACAGTTGTAAATCATGCACACGGGAGTGATTCAACCATATCACCGAGCAGCTGTAACTACTCGGTACTCGCCCGAGCATACTCGGCGAAAGGGTTAATAGAACATACTCGCTCAACACTAGTGGGAACCTCTTAATGAATCAGGTGCACCTCATTTCAACTTGTTTGTTGAATATCGCTGGTCTTGATGAATTGAAGCCATAGTGTCAGTTACACTTTGCAGGTGGACAACCCAATGGCAAATACTAGGTTAACAAATTAACACTTAACCCTGTTCTCCTCTGTTACTGACCCAGAGCTAAATGGCTTTTCCCTATGCTTCCCGTATGTTTTTTTTGGCCCAGATTAATGTAGCTTCCTGGCTCCCACATGGTACCGTCTCTTTTAGACTAAGAATAATATATATATATATATATATATATATATATATATTTATATATATATATATGACGCGCCCCTGGGCCTGTGTCGCGCTGCGTTGCGCACGCGGGAGCTTACCCGGAGCCGGATCTCTTGAGGGTTGTAGTCTCGTGGCGGTGACCCGGTCCGTGCCCAGGGAGTCAAACTGAGCGGCGATGTAACAGCGGTAGATGCAGGACGACTACGCCACCCGTTGAATGCAGCTATGGAGCTGCCGCTGCAGGACAGTCCGCTGAGGCCGGTGGATGGATGGTGCAGCGTAGATGGTATAACCCCCAACGGGAGGGGTATGGCCTCAGGGCAGCAGATGTGGATGATGGGGGTAGCAGGAACCACTCAGAGACGGTGCGGTGTAATTCAGGGTCTTTACTGGTAACAACGATAGACCCTCCCGGAGTACTTGCTAGTGAACGGGGCCTGGTCAGTCCTTGAGCAGATGGGATCTCCCCTGGCCAGGCGGAGTTGTAGGCCTCCCAAACTGACTGTACTCTTCTGGCTACCTTGCTAGAAGCGGATATAAGTAGCCCACGTCCCTGAGTGTACCGTGTGGTGCTCACCCGTATGGCCGGTGACTCGGGGCCTTCTAATGGCTTCCGCTCCACGATGGCGGTGCTGGTCCCACGCGTGTGACCGTGCCTTCGGGTTTCTGGGCCTGAGGACCTGAAATCCCCTGCCGGTCGGCTTCTGCTGCTGGGTAAGAGTTAGTCCCCACAGCCTCGGACGCCGGGTCCGGTAAGAAAGCTTCTCAGTCAGGGCGAGCTCTGCAGCTGCCAGCCCCTGACTCGTAGTAGTATTGCTTCTGCTGTTTCTTGTCTCTACTCTCCTTGACTGACTGACCCTGCCTCAGCCCAGGGTTTATACAGGGGAAGTCCTTCCCCTCCCAAGACTGGGCAGGAGGTGTGGCATGCACAGGATCCCTGACCAAAGGACCTCCCACCTGCTCTCAGACATAACATTACATTACTGTGGAAAACCAGACCCCTGGGGTGCCACATATACACTGCTCAAAAAAATAAAGGGAACACTTAAACAACAGAATATAACTCCCAGTAAATCAAACTTCTGTGAAATCAAACTGTCCACTTAGGAAGCAACACTGATTGACAATCAATTTCTCATGCTGTTGTGCAAATGGAATAGACAATAGATGGAAATTATTGGCAGTTATCAAGACACCCTCAACAAAGGAGTGGTTCTGCAGGTGGGGACCACAGACCACATCTCAGTACCAATGCTTTCTGGCTGATGTTTTCGTCACTTTTGAATGTTGGTTGTGCTTTACACTCGTGGTAGCATGAGATGGACTCTACAACCTACAGAAGTTGCTCAGGTAGCGCAGCTCATCCAGGATGGCACATCAATGCGAGCTGTGGCAAGAAGGTTTGCTGTGTCTGTCAGCATAGTGTCCAGGGGCTGGAGGCTTTACCAGGAGATGTGGAGGGGGCCGTAGGAGGGCAACAACCCAGCAGCAGGACCACTACCTCCGCCTTTGTGCAAGGAGGAACAGGAGGAGCACTGCCAGAGCCCTGCAAAATGACCTCCAGCAGGCCACAAATGTGCATGTGTCTGCACAAACGGTTAGAAACTGACTCCATGAGGGTGGTATGAGGGCCCGACGTCCACAGATGGGGGTTGTGCTCACAGCCCAACACCATGCAGGACGCTTGGCATTTGCCACAGAACACCAGGATTGGCAAAGTCGTCACTGGCGCCCGGTGCTCTTCACATCATGTCTCGCTCCATCCACCAACGTCACGTTGCACCACAGACTGTCCAGGAGTTGGCGGAAGCTTTAGTCCAGGTCTGGGAGGAGATCCAACAGGAGTCCATCAGAAACCTCATCAGGAGCATGCCCAGGCGTTGTAGGGAGGTCATACAGGCACGTGGAGGCCACACACAATACTGAGCCTCATTTTGACTTGTTTTAAGGACATTAAATTAAAGTTGGATCATCCTGTAGTGTGTTTTTCCACTTTAATTTTGGGGGTGACTCCAAATCCAGGACTCCATTCGTTAATAAATTTGATTTCCACTGATGATTTTTGTGTGATTTTGTTGTCAGCACATTCAACTTTGTATAGAACAAAGTATTCAATGAGAATATTTCATTCATTTAGATCTAGGATGTGTTATTTGAGTGTTCCCGTTATTTATTGAGCAGTGTATATATATATATATATATATATATATATATATATATACAGTACAGACCAAAAGTTTGGACACACCTTCTCATTTAAAGGTTTTTCTGTATTTTCTTGACTATGAAAATTGTACATTCACACTGAAGGCATCAAAACTATGAATTACCACATGTGGAATTATATACTTACCAAAAAAGTGTGAAACAACTGAAAATATGTCTTATATTCTAGGGTCTTCACAGTAGCCACCTTTTGCTTTGATGACTGCTTTGCGCACTCTTGGCATTCTCTTGATGAGCTTCAAGAGGTAGTCACCGGAAATGGTCTTCCAACAATCTTGAAGGAGTTCCCAGAGATGCTTAGCACTTGTTGGCCCTTTTGCCTTCACTCTGCGGTCCAGCTCACCCCAAACCATCTCGATTGGGTTCAGGTCTGGTGACTGTGGAGGCCAGGTCATCTGGCGTAGCCCCCCATCACTCTCCTTCTTGGTCAAATAGCCCTTACACAGCCTGGAGGTGTTTGGGGTCATTGTCCTGTTGAAAAATAAATGATGGTCCAACTAAACGCAAACCGGATGGAATAGCATGCCGCTGCAAGATGCTGTGGTCGCCATGCTGGTTCAGTATGCCTTCAATTTTGAATAAATCCCCAACAGTGTCACCAGCAAAGCCCCCCCACACCATCACACCTCCTCCCCCATGCTTCACGGTGGGAACCAGGCATGTAGAGTCCATCCGTTCACCTTTTCTGCGTCGCACAAAGACACGGTGGTTGGAACCAAAGATCTCAAATTTGGACTCATCAGACCAAAGCACAGCTTTCCACTGGTCTAATGTCCATTCCTTGTGTTCTTTAGCCCAAACAAGTCTCTTCTGCTTGTCGCCTGTCCTTAGCAGTGGTTTCCTAGCAGCTATTTTACCATGAAGGCCTGCTGCACAAAGTCTCCTCTTAACAGTTGTTGTAGAGATGTGTCTGCTGCTAGAACTCTGTGTGGCATTGACCTGGTCTCTAATCTGAGCTGCTGTTAACCTGCGATTTCTGAGGCTGGTGACTCGGATAAACTTATCCTCAGAAGCAGAGGTGACTCTTGGTCTTCCTTTCCTGGGGCGGTCCTCATGTGAGCCAGTTTCTTTGTAGCGCTTGATGGTTTTTGCAACTGCACTTGGGGACAATTTCAAAGTTTTCCCAATTTTTCAGACTGACTGACCTTCATTTCTTAAAGTAATGATGGCCACTCGTTTTTCTTTACTTAGCTGCTTTTTTCTTGCCATAATACAAATTCTAACAGTCTATTCAGTAGGACTATCAGCTGTGTATCCACCAGACTTCTGCACAACACAACTGATGGTCCCAACCCCATTCATAAGGCAAGAAATCCCACTTATTAAACCTGACAGGGCACACCTGTGAAGTGAAGACCATTTCTGGTGACTACCTCTTGAAGCTCATCAAGAGAATGCCAAGAGTGTGCAAAGCAGTCATCAAAGCAAAAGGTGGCTACTGTGAAGAACCTAGAATATAAGACATATTTTCAGTTGTTTCACACTTTTTTGTTAAGTATATAATTCCACATGTGTTAATTCATAGTTTTGATGCCTTCAGTGTGAATGTACAATTTTCATAGTCATGAAAATACAGAAAAATCTTTAAATGAGAAGGTGTGTCCAAACTTTTGGTCTGTACTGTATATATATATATTTATAATATATACGGTACAGACCAAAAGTTTGGACACACCTTCTCATTTAAAGATTTTTCTGTATTTTCATGACTATGAAAATTGTACATTCACACTGAAGGTATCAAAACTATTAATTAACACATGTGGAATAATATACTTAACAAAAAAGTGTGAAACAACTGAAAATATGTCTTATATTCTAGGTTCTTCAAAGTAGCCACCTTTTGCTTTGATGACTGCTTTGCACACTCTTGGCATTCTCTTGATGAACTTCAAGTGGTAGTCATGGGAAATGGTTTTCACTTCACAGGTGTGCCCTGTCAGGTTTAATACGTGGGATTTCTTGCCTTATAAATGGGGTGGTACCATCAGTTGTGTTGTGCAGAAGTCTGGTGGATGCACAGCTGATAGTCATATTGAATAGACTGTTAGAATTTGTATTTTGGCAAGAAAAAAGCAGCTAAGTAAAGAAAAACAAGTGGCCATCATTAGTTTAAGAAATGAAGGTCAGTCATTGCGAAAAATTGGGAAAACTTTGAAAGTTTCCCCAAGTGCAGTTGCAAAAACCATCAAGAGCTACAAAGAAACTGGCTCACATGAGGACCGCCCCAGGAAAGGAAGACCAAGAGTCACCTCTGCTTCTGAGGATAAGTTTATCCGAGTCACCAGCCTCAGAAATCGCAGGTTAACAGCAGCTCAGATTAGAGACCAGGTCAATGCCACACAGAGTTCTAGCAGCAGACACATCTTTACAACAACTGTGCAGCATGCCTTCATTGTAAAATAGCTGCTAGGAAACCACTGCTAAGGACAAGCAACACGCAGAAGAGACTTGTTTGGGCTAAAGAACACAAGGAATGGACATTAGACCAGTGGGAATCTGTGCTTTTGGTCTGATGAGTCCAAATTTGAGATCTTTGGTTCCAACCACCGTGTCTTTGTGCGACGCAGAAAAGGTGAACGGATGGACTCTACATGCCTGGTTCCCACCGTGAAGCATGGAGGAGGAGGTGTGATGGTGTGGGGGTGTTTTGCTGTTGACACTGTTGGGCATTTATGCAAAATTGAAGGCATACTGAACCAGCATGGCTACCACAGCATCTTGCAGCGGCATGCTATTCCATCCGGTTTGCGTTTAGTTGGACCATCATTTATTTTTCAACAGGACAATGACCCCAAACACACCACCAGGCTTTGTAGGGGCTATTTGACCAAGAAGGAGAGTGATAGGGTGCTACGCCAGATGACCTGGCCTCCACAGTCACCAGACCTGAACCAAATTGAGATGGTTTGGGGTGAGCTCGACCGCAGAGTGTCCAAGATTGTTGGAGACCATTTCCGGTGACTATCTCTTGAAGCTCATCAAGAGTGTGCAAAGCAGTTGTGAAGCCCAGCTGTGCTTGGTATCACAAATCCTAGAAGGGTGTATTGAAGGATTCCTCCACAAGAGGCCCCTATTCCATTCACACATCTCCACCTTCCACCTCAGACCACCAGAGGAAGTTCCTTAGGGAGATATAAAAGGGAAGGCGGAGCCAGGCAGCAGTCAGTCTATTCTGGTATAGCAATGAGTCCAGTACAGCCTGAGAGGAGTTACCTCGGAGGACAAAAGCCTGTTCAGCTCCTGCAATTGCTATCCTGCAGTGGAGCTTATCCAGATCGAGACTCGGTGCAGCTCAGTGAGGTGAGCTTTAGGTGTGCCGGCGCCATAAGATCGGTGAAACGCGGCCCGCTGCCATTAGTGTGAGTAGCCTATTGAGGGTCCGAGTAGGCCGAAGGCGAAGGAGTAGAGAGTTAGCTCATAGGGGGCAGAGGAGCTTAATTAGCTCACCCCGAAGAAGTAGTTACCGGACACCGGGTCCGAAGCTTGCCGGGATCTCCACGACCCAGTAAGATAAACCGGAATCCCTGGAGAACTACAAGTACCAGGATCGCTAAAGTGCTGATACGTACCAGAGCCAGGAGACACATAGGCCCCGTAGGTCGGGAGCGTGCACTCCAAGAGAAGGCCCTACCACAAGGTCAGCCAGCGCAGGACAGAGACAAAGTTAGGCCTAGCTCCAGGCAGGTCAGAAACTTACGCAGCAGCAAGAACCAGGAGGCCCAAAACCTGCTCATTGGGGAGGATCCGGACATACACCCTTCACCCTACAGTGCTCCGGGGAGTGCCTGAATTTCCATCAGTAAAAGGTACTGAAGTGACTTTTGTGTCCGTCCCTGTTTTTGCTCTGGCCCGGCGTAGTCTCTTTGTCCTGCATCCCCGTTCCTATACTGCCCTGAGGCCCAGCTCTACCTGTGGAGAGCAATACCATCAAGCTTCCCTATCATCAGCCTCAGTGGACTGCGCAGCGCTGGTGATCCTCACCAGAAACCACAGGTGGCGTCACGAACTCTTTCTTTTATAAACTTAACATCGATTAACGCCCTTTTAAAGAGAGACCCCAGAGTACGGGCCCGGAAGCCGACCACTGCGACCTCCTTAAGGCTAAAGGCCCGGGTAACCGAGTCATCCCCCATCCCCTGGGCTTGTCATTCTCTTTCTGGCGTCATGAACAGGATCTGCGTGCCCGCTGCAATGACAAAGTGTTTTGCCCGTTGCCACCGGGTACTGTGTGCCTTTATTTTGAACTGTGTACGTAAAGTTGTGGTGAAGATAGCCGCCATTGTTGGGCCGTTGAGCGAGAAGAAGGGCGTAACCGCGGGAAAATAAGGGGCGTACCTGCAAAAGAGCGCGAGGTCCTGGACACGCCCCACACCTCGACGTCAAATCAGGAAGCGCCAGGTCCTGTACGGAGCATCGCTGAACGCTCTGACGTAGGACGCAAGCGACGCAAGGTCCTGAAGATAACCGTCACCTGCGGAGCTGCGGCCTACCGGAATAAAAACCAGAAGGTAGGCCACGGTTAACTAGGGGGGCGCTAAGATGTCCGTCGAGCAGCAGAACGCCGACCTATCGGTCAACGTCCCTGAAGTTCAGCCCGCGCCCGATAATGGGCAGGCAGAAGCCGCCGCTCCACCAGCAGCGCCTGTAACACCTGTGATTTCTATGACTTTACCGTACATGCCTGGAGCAAAGTGGCTCCCCCAGTACAACGGTAAACCAGATACCCTGTCTGGATTCAAACGGAAGATATGTGGTATCTTAGACATGTACTCTATGACCGGCAAACAAAGAGCTGCCGTTGTATTAGGACAACTGACCGGTGCTGCGGAGCGGGAAGTGGAAACATGGTCAGCCGCAGACCAGGAGTCAGTGTCCGCAATATTCCAAAAACTGCAGACTGTATTTGAGGACCTTACTGAGGCGGACCTCCGGATGAGGTTTTACAGCTGCTCCCAACAACCAGAGGACAATGTTCGGGACTACGCCTGGCGTCTCCAAGGGGCCCTGCGGGCTCTGAACCAGGTTAGTCCAACCAGCGCTGAGAATGAGAACAAAATGCTGAAGGAACAGTTTGTCCGGGGACTGAAGTCTCCAGAGGAGAGCAGGACTGTGCGTTGGTGGTCCCTGGATCATCCAGATGCCACCTTTGACAATCTCAAGGATATGGCTATAAAAGGACTGCAGCCCCTGGAAACAAATGCCATCCAACGTTACCAGGGTGGGACTACTCCAGTGCCTTCTACACCCACCTTTTCCCCAGTGGCTGCTGAAGCTAAGGTTCCAGCAACGTCCCCTAAAGAACTGGACAGTCTGCGCTCTGAGGTGCGTCAGTTGAGCAAAACCCTGACCACCGTGCTGAGTGCCCTGAAGCTGCGGACAGAGCCCGAGGAAGGAGGGAAGATCCTGCTAGCCGACAGCCCTGAGGATGTCCCCTGGATGCAGAGGAGGAGAGGCCAACACCACCATCGCCAAGGACCAGTGACCAGCGCCGTCCGCCGAGGGAACCAACCAGCTACCGATGCCGCAAGACCGGACACCTCGCCCAGAAATGTCCTTTAAACGAGAAAACCCTGGGTCCGAGGGCCGCCACCCAGGAGTAGACTCACCAGGCCCATCAGAGTGGTACAACAGGTTCGTCGGAGGAAGACCTTTCCTGTCCATTGCGTTGGACGGGATCTCGACGCATGCCCTGCTGGACACAGGATCTCAGGTAACCATCATGCCTGAAGTCCTCTACAAGAGGTACTGGTCCATGGACGATCTACGTCCGCCAGCTCCAAATTTGTCTGTATATGCCTCAAATGGACTCCCCCTTAACCTACTCGGGGTTAAGAATGTGACTGTAAAAGTGGGGAGAGTGGAGCTGAAGGACCAGGGACTAATTGTAGTAGAGACCAATCCTGATGACACTAATCCGTATATGGTACTTGGCACTAACATTGTTGGTAACTGTTTGGGAGAGGTTGTGTTCTTACTCCAACAGATTGCTGACACTGCCAAACCAGGACAGAGGAGGGCGCAACAGAAGGAGATCCGTGTCCTGATGTATCAACAGCAAGTAAGGTTGACAGACGGTGAAATTGGTAACGTGAGGGTAACAGACCCCATACCCATTGTCATCCCCCCAATGAGTGAAATACTCATCTGGTGTAGAGCTGCCATAGGTCTTAGAGGACAGAGCTACCAGGCGGTAGTAGAACCTCTTTGCTCCGAGCATAGACCCACGCTCTTAACCGCCAGGGGAGTGGTAGATGTACGTAATGGGAGGGTGCCCGTCCGTCTTCTCAACTTAGGGGAAGATGAGGTCAAACTGCCACATTATGCCACTGTTGCCAAATTACATGCTGTCAATAATAACTGCATCCATGAGGCGGAGTCCTTAACCTCACCAGATGAAGTGGAGGGTAATGACCCTGCAACCCAGGTGGAGGATTGGTGTCAACAGCTCCATGTTGGGACTGACACCACTCCTGCCCATCAAAAACAGGGTGTACACCGGGTGGTACAATAATACTCGCAGGTGTTTAGTAAACATCCACTAGACTTCGGGAGGATTAAGGGGGTTCAACATCATATCCCCACAGGCAGCCATTCCCCAATCAAAGAACGTTATAGGCCTATACCCCCAGCTCATTACCAGAAGGCAAAAGAAATGCTGCATGACATGAGGAAGGCGGGAGTAATTAGGGATACTTGTAGTCCCTGGGCAGCTCCCCTAGTGCTGGTTAGGAAAAAGGACGGGAGCATGAGAATGTGTGTAGATTACCGTCAAGTAAATCGCATTACACATAAAGATGCATACCCTTTACCACGCATAGAGGAGTCCCTAGCTGCCTTGAAGTCTGCAAATTACTTTTCCACCCTTGACCTCACTAGTGGATACTGGCAAGTAACTGTGGCTGAGGAGGATCGGGAGAAGACGGCTTTCACCACCCCGATGGGACTCTGCGAGTTCAACAGCATGCCGTTTGGACTCTGCAATGCCCCCGGAACTGTTAGAACTCTCCTGTTAGGTTTTTTTTAGTTTGCTGGTCACATGACCATTTTTGCCTATTTAATCCGGCTCTGCCCTCCTGGTCTTGCTGGACTTCATTGTATTTACTACTCTTGAGCTAGCTTGGTGCTCTGTTGCCGTTCTCTGTTAGTTTTGCTAGGTCTTCTGACCTCTATGCTTTTTGTTGTGTGTTTGTCTTTGACTGCTACTATTTCTGCTAGGAGGTCTCCAACTTATCCCAGTCCCTAGTTCTTGTAGGGATCCCTCCCTCACATCTATAGGTCTTCGTACAGACTAGCCGAGGACTTTAGCGGGTCTGATCGCAGGATCAGGTTCCCCGTTACATCGTAGGGATCTAGTTTAGTTCTATTGTAGGGACAGTTCTGTCTTTCCTTAGTCCCTGTAGCAGATCATAACAGTAAGTCCAGCCCTAAAAGAAAAAAAAAAAAATTTTCTCTAAGGAAAGACCTCCAGTTTTCCATCATGGTCTCGGTTCAAGATTTGGCTCAACGCTTGCAGGGACTCTCTCTGGAGGTGGCCGAGCTCCAACAACACGTGAGTAGAGATGAGCGCTGTTCTACTCGAACTGTTCGCCAATCTCAAATTCGGGCTGTTTTGGGCGGTGTTCGAGCCGTTCGGCGAACACGAACAATTTGAGAAAAATTCGGCTGTTCGAGGTTATGTTCGATAACTGTTCGTGCACCAAAATCATAACTGGATTTTTTCTCAGTAATGATGAAAATTAATGTTAATACGCAGTTTGAGTGTACAGCGGGGTGGGGGGAGGGGCAGGGGATGGATCTCTGCAGGAACAATGAAGATCTCCATTTTTTTCTCTCTTTCCCGCATTTACAGTGGGGAGGTGCAATCTGTCAGCCTATCAGCAGCGCACACACGGAGCGAAGTGCTTTTTTTCACACAAGCAAGGGCATGTGTCATTGGCAGTAGAGATGAGCGGTGTTCGACTAGAACTGTTCGCCAATCTCAAATTCGAGCTGTTTTGGGCGGTGTTCGAGTTGTTCGACGAACCCGAACGATTTGCAAAAAATTCGGCTGTTCGAGGTTATGTTCGATAACTGTTCGTGCACCAAAAGCGTGTCCTGCATGTCTGGTGCTATTTAGAGCACCAATCATGCAGGGATTGTCTGCCACTCACTGTAATGCCACAGCCATGGTGGTTGTGGCATTACAGTGATTGCCCAAATCGATGGGAACAGTGTCAACAGTGAAACATGAAAAGCCGGCAATTCAGCAGCGGCATACACCGGTACCCGACAATTTAGAACCGAAAGAATAGAGCTTCACACATAGATTAGATAGATATAAACATGTCAGCCACATATATACGAAGTACAGTGAAAGTGCTGCTTACTGTACTTGTCATTTAGCGTAAAGGATTTATCAAAAAAAATAATAGTGTTTTCATGCACCGTCTCTTTAAAAAAGCCGGCCGGCAATTCAGCAGCGGTACCCGACAATTTAGAATAGAAGGAATAGAGAATCACACATAGATTAGATAGATAGAAACATGTCAGTCACATATATATGAAGTACAGTGACAGTGTTGCTTACTGTACTTGTCATTTAGTGTAAAGGATTTATTAAAAAAAATAATAGTGTTTTCATGCACCGTCTCTTTAAGAAAGCCGGCCGGCAATTCAGCATCTGTACCCGACAATTTATAACAGACAGAATAGAGCTTCACACATAGATTAGATAGATAGAAACATGTCAGTCACATATATATGAAGTACAGTGATAGTGTTGGTTACTGTACTTGTCATTTAGTATTAAAATAAAGGATTTATTATTAAAAAAATTGGCGTGGGGTTCCCCTTAATTTTAGGCTCTAGCGGAGGTTAAGCAGACAGCTGGGGCAGATGTTTGAAGCCTGGGAAGGGGGTAATACCCACGGAGCTTCCCAGGCTACTAATATCAGCCCCCAGCTGAATACCTAGCCTTTACTAGCTATTAAAATGGGGGACCCCCCCAAAAAAATGACGTGGGGTCCCCCCTAATTTAATAGCTAGCAAAGGCTAGGCAGACAGCTGGGGTCTGATATTAATAGCCCAGGAAGGGAGCCATGAATATTGGCCCCCTCCCAGGCTAGAAACACCAGCCGTCAGCCGCCCCAGAAATGGCGCATTCATAGGATGCGCCAATTCTGGCACTTAGCCTCGCTCTTCCACGCTGCCCTGGTGCGGTGGCAGGGGGTAATAGGGCTGGGGTTGATGTCAGCTTACAATGCCAGCTGACATCAAGCCCAGGTTAGTAATGGAGAGGCGTCTATAAGACACCCCCATTACTAACCCCATAGTGAAAGTTAAAAGAAAACACAACACCCAGAATAAAGTCCTTTAATTGAAATAAACACACAATTCTTTATTGTTCTAAATTAAACCATACTTACGATCACGCCCATTCCAGCTGAAGCCAACGATCTCCTGTAATAAAAATAAAATAATAAAGCAACCTCATCCTTACCTTTCCATGGTTCCCACGACAGCTTCAGCTCTGCTACATCGAGATGACAGGCTGGACCGCAGCAGAACGCCGCCATCCAGCCTGTCATCCCGCAGACACTGAGAAGAGCAGGCTTGCTTGCGCTCCACATTGTCTCTCTGTGACGGCATAAAGATGAGCCGAGGTCATGTCCAATGAACTCGGCTCACCTCATGCACGTCACTTACAGCGTGGGAGAATTCTCACGCTGTAGCGCTGAGTGCAGGAGAATTTTCCCACGCTGTCAGTGAGGTGCATGAGGTGAGCTGAGTTCATTGGACATGACCTCGGCTCATTTGGATGCCGTCACAGCGAGACACTGAGGAGCGCAAGCATGCCTGCTCTTCTCAGTGTCTGCGGCATGACAGGCTGGATGGCAGCGTTCTGCTGCGGTCCAGCCTGTCATCTCGATGTAGCAGAGCTGAAGCTGTCGTGGGAACCATGGAAAGGTAAGGATGAGGTTGGTTTATTATTTTTCTTTTATTGCAGGAGATCGTTGGCTTCAGCTGGAATGGGCGTGATGGTAAGTATAGTTTAATTTAGAACAATAAAGAATTGTGTGTTTATTTCAATTAAAGGAGTTTATTCTGGGTGTTGTGTTTTTTTTAAATACTTTACTAGAAATTCATGGCGGTCATGACTAATACTGGCGTGACCCCATGAATTTTGATAATACCAAGCTGGCCCTAACCCCTTTATTACCCAGTGAGCCACCGCACAAGGGCCCTGGATGAGTTGGGTACAGCGCCAGAAGATGGCGCTTCTATGAACGCGCCATTTTCCGGGGTGGCTGCGGACTGCAATTTGCAGCGGGGGGGGCCCAGAAAGCTTGGGCCTCCCTGCGCTGCAGATTCCAGCCCCCAGCTGCCTAGTTGTACCTGGCTGGACACAAAAATAGGGCGAAGCCCCACGTATTTTTTTTTTAATTATTTCATGAAATTCATGAAATAATTAAGAAAAAAAGGCCTTCCCTATATTGTTGTGTCCGGCCAGGTACAAATAGTCAGCTGGTGGTTGGGGGCAGCCCGTTCCTACCTGCTGTACCTGGCTGGACACAAATATAGTGCGAAGCCCCACTTCAATTTTTTTTAATTATTTCATGAAATTCATGAAATAATTAAAAAAAAATTAACGTGGGGCTTCGCACTATATTTGTGTCCAGTCAGGTGCAGCAGGCAGGAACGGGCTGCCCCCAACCACCAGCTGCCTATTTGTACCTGGCCGGACACAACAATATAGGGAAGCCCTTTTTTTCTTAATTATTTCATGAAATAATTTAAAGAAAATTTACGTGGGGCTTCGCCCTGTTTTTGTGTCCAGCCAGGTACAACTAGGCAGCTGGGGGCTGGAATCCGCAGCGCAGGGAGGCCCAAGCTTTCTGGGCCACCCCCGCTGCAAATTGCAGTCCACAGCCACCCCGGAAAATGGCGCGTTCATAGAAGCGCCATCTTCTGGCGCTGTACCCAACTCATCCAGGGCCCTGATGCGGTGGCTCACTGGGTAATAAAGGGGTTAGGGCCAGCTTGGCATTATCATCTGGCCCTAAGCCCAAAATTCATGGGGTCACGCCAATATTAGACATGACCACCATGAATTTCTAGTAAAGTATTTAAAAAAAACACAACACCCAGAAAAAAGTCCTTTAATTGAAATAAACACACAATTCTTTATTGTTCTAAATTAAACCATACTTACCGTCACGCCCATTCCAGCTGAAGCCAACGATCTCCTGAAATAAAAGAAAAATAATAAAGCAACATCATCCTTACCTTTCCATGGTTCCCATGACAGCTTCAGCTCTGCTACATCGAGATGACAGGCTGGACCGCAACAGAACGCTGCCATCCAGCCTGTCATCCCGCAGACACTGAGAAGCGCAGGCTTGCTTGTGCTCCACAGTGTCTCTCTGTGAGGGCATCCAGATGAGCCGAGTTAATGTCCAATGAACTCGGCTCACCTCATGCACGTCACTGACAGCGTGGGAAAATTCTCCTGCACTCAGCGCTTCAGCGTGGGAGAATTCTCACGCTGAAGCGCTGAGTGCAGGAGAATTCTCCCACGCTGTCAGTGACGTGCAGGAGGTGAGCTGAGTTCATTGGACATGAGCTCACCTTATGCACGTCACTGACAGCGTGGGAGAATTCTACTGCACTCAGCGCTTCAGCTTGAGAATTTTCCCACGCTGTCAGTGACGTGCATGAGGTGCGCCGAGTTCATTGGACATGAACTCGTCTCATCTTTATGCCGTCACAGCCAGACACTGCAGAGCGCAAGCATGCCTGCGCTTCTCAGTGTCTGCGGGATGACAGGGTGGATGGCAGCGTTCTGCTGCGGTCCAGCCTGTCATCTCGATGTAGCAGAGCTGAAGCTGTCGTGGGAACCATGGAAAGGTAAGGATGAGGTTGCTTTATTATTTTTCTTTTATTGCAGGAGATCGTTGGCTTCAGCTGGAATGGGCGTTACGGTAAGTATGGTTTAATTTAGAACAATAAAGGATTGTGTCTTTATTTCAATTAAAGGACTTTATTCTGGGTGTTTGTGTTTTCTTTTAACTTTGACTATGGGGTTAGTAATGGGGGTGTCTTATAGACGCCTCTCCATTACTAACCTGGGCTTGATGTCAGCTGGCATTATAAGCTGACATCAACCCCAGCCCTATTACCCCCTGCCACCGCTACAGGGCAGCGTGGAAGAGCGAGGCTAAGTGCCAGAATTGGCGCATCCTATGAATGCGCCATTTCTGGGGCGGCTGACGGCTGGTGTTTCTAGCCTGGGAGGGGTCCAATATTCATGGCTCCCTTCCTGGGCTATTAATATCAGCCCCCAGCTGTCTGCCTAGCCTTTGCTAGCTATTAAATTAGGGGGGACCCCACGTCATTTTTTTGGGGGGGGTCCCCCATTTTAATAGCTAGTAAAGGCTATGTATTCAGCTGGGGGCTCATATTAGTAGCCTGGGAAGCTCCGTGGGTATTACCCCCTTCCCAGGCTTCAAACATCTGCCCCAGCTGTCTGCTTAACCTCCGCTAGAGACTAAAATTAAGGGGAACCCCACGCCAATTTTTTTTAATAATAAATCCTTTATTTTAATACTAAATGACAAGTACAGTAACCAACACTATCACTGTACTTCATAAATATGTGACTGACATGTTTCTATCTATCTAATCTATGTGTGAAGCTCTATTCTGTCTGTTATAAATTGTCGGGTACAGATGCTGAATTGCCGGCCGGCTTTTTTAAAGAGACGGTGCATGAAAACACTATTATTTTTTTTAATAAATCCTTTACACTAAATGACAAGTACAGTAAGCAACATTGTCACTGTACTTCATATATATGTGACTGATATGTTTCTATCTATCTAATCTATGTGTGAAGCTCTATTCTGTCTGTTATAAATTGTCGGGTACAGATGCTGAATTGCCGGCCGGCTTTTTTAAAGAGACAGTGCATGAAAACACTATTATATTTTTTAATAAATCCTTTACACTAAATGACAAGTACAGTAAGCAACACTGTCACTGTACTTCATATATATGTGACTGACATGTTTCTATCTATCTAATCTATGTGTGAGGCTCCATTCCTTCTTGTCTAAATTGTCGGGTACCGGTGTATGCCGCTGCTGAATTGCCGGCCGGCTTTTTTAAAGAAAGCGTCTTCTGAGCAGTTTGTCAGCTTTTGGACACCTTTGAAGGTGTTTTCTATGTGTTTCTATGTGTTTTTGTTTGCCTGCCATTGGTTTTAACGGTGTTCGACGGTGTTCTAAGGTGTTCGACGAACAGTTCGACGAACAGTTCCTCGAACATCCCGGTGTTCGACGAACCGAACCGAACCCGAACACTACGGGGGTGACTCAACACTAATTGGCAGTGTATGTCACATGTCCTTGCCCTATAAGACCAAGCCATTTTCCCCGTCGCCACCATTTTCTCACTGCTGCAGCTGCATGTTAGACGGCACCGCTGTTGCTGTGTGCGCTATACCTTGTTAATTTCAAGCCAATTTTCGCACAAATATACAGATAGCTTGGGAGTAGGGAATAGTTGTGATTGCAGTCCTTTTAAGGACTAGGTTACAGCATTTCCTACGACTTTTATCAGGCAGGTCTGTGCTCTTAAATAGATAGGTTGTGGGAGTAAAGACTAATTGTAATTGGAGTCCTTTTCAGGACTAGGTTACATCAGTTCCTATCAGTTTTTGCCAGGCAGGTCTGTGCCAGTGCTGTGCAAGTTTTTTTCACAGCATTTGGCTGAATCTAGCAAAGCTAATCCTTTTTGGCCTATTGCAGAGTGTGTTAGTCAGTGGAGTAGCCTATCTGTGTTGCAAGATATACCACCTGTGTATAGAATACCAATTTTTTTACTGCACCTAGTGAAGTAAAATCTTTTGGGCATAGCATCATTCTATTAGTCCATCTATACTGACCTCCATCAGGTTGCAAACTGAATCTAATTTTTTTCTGCATCTAGCTCTGAAAAAATATTTGGCCTTCTAGCAGTGTGTGGGACTTGTTCTATTAGTCCACCTATACTGACCTCCATCAGGTTGCAAACTGAATATATTTTTTTCTGCATCTACCTCTGAAAAAATATTGGGCTTCTAGCTGTGTGTGGGACTTGTTGTATTAGTCCATCTATACTGACCTCCATCAGGTTGCAAACTGAATATATTTTTTTCTGCATCTACCTCTGAAAAAATATTGGGCTTCTAGCTGTGTGTGGGTCTTGTTCTATTAATCCATCTATACAGACCTCCATCAGGTTGCAAACTGAATATAATTTTTTTCTGCATCTAGCTCTGAAAAAATATTTGGCCTTCTAGTAGTGTGTGGGACTTTCTCTGTTAGTCCATCTATACTGACCTCCATCAGGTTGCAAACTAAATATATTTTTTTCTGCATCTACCTCTGAAAAAATATTGGGCTTCTAGCTGTGTGTGGGTCTTGTTCTATTAATCCATCTATACTGACCTCCATCAGGTTGCAAACTGAATATAATTTTTTTCTGCATCTAGCTCTGAAAAATTATTTGGCCTTCTAGTAGTGTGTCGGACTTTCTCTATTAGTCCATCTATACTGACCTCCATCAGGTTGCAAATTAAAAATAATTTTTATCTGCATCTACAGTACCTCTGAAAAAATATTTGGGCTTCTAGCTGTGTGTGGGACTTGTTGTATTAGTCCATCTATACTGACCTCCATCAGGTTGCAAATTGAATATAATTTTTTTCTGCATCTAACCCAGCCAATAGTTTTGGCCTAATACCACAGTTTGGCCAGTCAGCTCTGCTCGGTTACCATCCATTGTTTTTTTGTGCAAACAACTCCAGAGTTGTGAATTAGTTAACCACCAAAATGAGTGGAAAAAGGCCTGCTGCTGGTGGAAAGGGGAATAGGCGTGTTGGGAAGGGGAAAAAAGGTTGTGTCCGTGGGGTAGGTGTTAAAGCAACAGTAACATCTGCAGAAGAAAGACCATCTTCCAGCCAAACTAAAATGTCTACTTCTTTTAGCGGACAATGTGATAAGATCCCTTTCTTACGGCCACGCCAATCGCTACAAATTCCAGATGAGGCACAAAAACAGCAGGTGCTTCAACGGATATCAAGTGCTCCTTTAAGTGGGCTCTCCTCCACATCAACTTCAACATCACAAATACTCCAGTCCTCAAAGGTGTCACCCAAATCGCACTTGCTTCCTCACAGCTCCCAAATCTCCAGCTGCCCGTCTGAGTATGAGGTAGAACAGATGGTTGAGTCTGCAGAGCTGTTTACTCATACTATAGCCTGGGAATCAGAGGTCGACTCCAGCGCTTCTGTGAATCCAGACGAGGAAATGATCTGCACTGATGCCCAGAATCTTTATGAGTCGGATCCAGGACCAGACGCAGAAGGTTCTGACCATAATGTAGACCCTCATTCCCAAACTGTAACTCCTGTTGGTGGAGACAATGAGGAAGACGATGATAAGACTCAAATACCTGATTGGAGCGACAACTTTAGTTTTTTGTCAGGGCAGGAACAGGTTGGCTCTGAGGACGACGGGTGTGATAACACACAGGGTGATGATGATGAGGTTGGAGATGTCAACCCACAGTCAGCCAAGAGATGAGGTCAGCAGAGGAGGTGGAGGAAGATGCTAGTGACGACGAGGTCAGGTTGCGCCTTCCTGGACAGAGACGTAGTACTGGAAGCACGTCAACAACTGCATCCTCAAACACAACTCTGCCTCTCACCACAAGTCGTGGTGGCTCTTCAGGTCGCATGGGTGCTAAGCCTTGCATAGCCTGGGCATTTTTTCAGATCGATAAAGATGACCCAACTCGTGTTATCTGTAACATTTATCAGCAAAAGCTAAGTAGAGGCCAAAAAATACATAGTTTGAGTACTTCATGCATGAACCGGCACATGGACATGAAGCATAAGTTGCAGTAGGAAGCTCAGTGTGCTACAATGCGGCCTAGCCGGCCGGGCCAACCACCGTCTGCCATATCTTGTGCATCCGCGGCCTCTTCATCCTCTGTGACTGGGGGGACAGCAGTCACACCTGTTTTGGGGCGCAGACCTGCCACCTCTTTGCCCGCAACAGCCAGCGTGATTGGCAGGTCATCATTTTCTTTGGAGGTGGTAACACCAGCTGGTGTTGAGCGCTGTCCGACATCGATAGCACCACCTTTGGATCAAGGCAACCTAACATGTCCGCCTGCATCTTCCTCACAGACCGGCAGTTTGCCGGGGACACCCTTATCAACCCCGTCTAAGCACAATAGCCAGCCCTCGGTCCCTCAGATGTGGACAAGTAAAAGACCATTTCCTCCTAGCCATGAGAAAGCTAAGAGGTTGAATTTCACCATCTGCAAGCTCTTGGCTACAGAAATGCTGCCTTTCCGCCTGGTGGACACAGAGGATTTTAGAGACCTTATGTCCGTCGCAGTGCCCCAGTACCAGATGCCCAGTCGGCACTACTTCTCAAAGAAAGGTGTGCCTGCGCTCCACCAGCATGTCGCACACAACATCACCGCTTCTTTGAGAAACTCTGTGTGTGACAGGGTGCATTTCACCACAGACACTTGGACGAGTAGGCATGGACAGGGGCGTTACATGTCGCTGACTGGGCACTGGGTAACTATGGTGACAGCAGGACAAGGGGCTGCTGTCCAAGTCTTGCCGTCCCCACGAGTTGTGCGTCAATCCTCTTTATGTCAAAGTTCCTCCACTGCTTCTGCCTCCTCAACCTCCTCTCGGTCTTCCACCTGCACCCAAAGCCTGTCTGGTCATGCTACAAGCTTTCTAACTGCGCAGAAGGGATCCTGCACACCTCCTTACTATGCTGGCAGTTTGCTCAACGTCATCAGGCGGTTTTTACTTTGAAATGTCTGGGAAATGTGAGTCACACAGCTGAGGAGTTGTGGTCAGCTCTGGAGAACCAATTTCATGAATGGCTGTCTCCACTGGACCTGAAACCAGGGAAGGCCGTGTGCGACAATGCTGCAAACCTGGGTGCGGCCCTTCGCCGGGGCAATGTCACACACGTGCCTTGTATGGCTCACGTGTTGAACCTAGTTGTCCAGCAATTTTTAGCCCACTATCCCAGACTAGATGGCCTTCTGCAGAGGGCACGGTCGCTGTGTGCTCACTTCCGCCGTTCGCATCCCGCAGCTCAGCGACTTACATCTCTACAGAAGTCGTTGGGCCTGCCACTTCACCGGCTAAAATGCGATGTGCCTACCCGGTGGAATTCAACTCTGCACATGTTGCAGCGACTGTGGCAGCACCGACAAGCCCTGGTGCAATACGTTCTGACATATAGCCTGGGCCAACGAGATCCAGAGGTGGGGCAAATCACGCTGGAGGAGTGGTCTCAGATCAGGGACCTATGCACCCTTCTGCACAGTTTTGAAATGGCGACGAAGATGTTTAGTGCTGATGATGCCATTATCAGCATGACTATTCCGGTGATTTACATGCTGGAGCACATGTTAAACAGAATTCGGAGTCAGGTGGTGGCACAAGAGGAGGTGGAGGAAGTAGAGGAGGAGGAGTTGTATGCGGAAGGGCTAACATCTGCAAGGTCCAGACGGTCGGCAGCACCAAGGCGGCAGGCATGTGAGGGTGGGGGAGATGGTTTTACCAGGGCGCATGGTAGCAGCCAAACTAGTGAGGAAGGTGCAGGAGCCCAGGAAGAAGTGGAGGACGAACTGATGGAAGACTCATCAGATGAGGGAGACCTTGATCACATTTCTGTTGTGCGAGGTTGGGGGGAGAGGACAGAGGAAGGAAGCATGATTGTTACCTCGCCACCAACACAACAGGGGCTTGGTGCTCCTGGATGCCCAACACACATGAGTGCCTTCTTGCTGCACTACCTGCAACATGACCCTCGAATTGTGAGAATTAGAAATAATCCTGACTACTGGGTTGCCACACTGTTAGATCCCTGGTACAAAAGTAAATTTGCCGAAATTATTCCTGCCATAGAAAGGGATGCACGCATGCAGGAGTATCAGCAGAGACTGTTGCAGAATCTTACATGTGCTTTTCCACAAAACACCAGTGGTGCACGTAGTGAATCTCACAGTTCCAACTTGCCAACCGTGGGACCGTCAAGTGTTCAGCACTCAAACCGTAACAGAACCACAGTATCTGCTGGTAACATCAATTTTGCGGAATCATTTCACCACTTTTTTAGCCCATCCTTTGCAAGGCCACAGGAGACAAGAAGTCTGACACATAGTCAACGCCTAGAGAAGACGGTACAGGAGTATCTCCAAGTAAACATTGAAGCCACGACTGTGTCACTGGACCCTTGCTCTTTTTGGGCTTCCAATCTGGATAAATGGCCGGAGCTAGCCACTTACGCCTTGGAGATCTTGTCATGCCCCGCAGCCAGCGTTCTGTCTGAACGTGTGTTCAGCGCTGCTGGTGGTGTGCTGACAGATAAGCGCACACGGCTCTCCACTGATAATGTAGACAGACTCACGTTCATAAAGATGAACAAATCATGGATCCGAAACGACTTTTCTACCCCTGTGTCATCCTGGGGAGAGTAAAAGCTTGATGATTGGTTAAAATCACCCTACCAACCGTTTTAAGCTTTCAAATTACAAATCATGTTTATCTGTATCTTGACTGGAAAGTAATTTGGGCTTTGTAGCAGTGTGCAGCACTGATCCTATTAGGCCATCTATAATAAGCTCCACCAGATTTAAAATTAAAAATAATTTTTAACTGCATCTAGCCCGGAAAATAATTTTGGGGCTCCGAGATGCGCAAGACACATAAGTGCCTTCTTGCTGCACTACCTGCAGCATGACCCTCATATTGTCAGAATTTGAAGTAATCATGACTACTGGGTTGCCACACTCTTAGATCCCCCAAACTTTTCGATCAACCTTTTCATTTTAATAAAGACCAAAAAAATGGTCATTTTTGAAATTATAAGCATTAGCAGGTTGTTAGAAACTGAAATCAAACAGTTTTCAACTCAAAACTTTATTCTAGGTGATGTTACATTTTCACATAGGACCCCTTGTTCGAAAGGAGCTTCTGAACTCTCTCGTCCATTGAATTTGTCAGGTTTTGGATGGTTTCTGCTTCAATTGTTTTGCATGAGGACAGAATACCCTCCCAGAGCTGTTGCTTAGATGTGAACTGCCTCCCGCCATCATAGACACTCCTTTTAATGATGCTCCAAAGGTTCTGAATGGGGTAGAGGTCAGAGGAGCATGGGGGTCACACCATAACTTTGTCCCCTTTTATGCCCATATCAGCCAGAGATGCAGATGTTTTATGTGCAGCATGAGATGGTGCATTATCATGCAGAAAAATGATCTTGCTGTGAAATACACGGTTCTTCTTCTTGAACCATGGCAGGAAGTGCTGTTTGAGAAAATCCACATACATTATGGAGTTCATCTTTAGCGCCTTCAGGGATCCTAAAGGGGCCGACAATCTCTCTCCCCATGATTCCAGTCCAAAACATTACTCCACCTCCTCCTTGTTGGCGCTGTAGCCGTGTTTGCGTGGGGTGTCCATCAACCAGCCATCCTCCACTCCATCCATCTGGACCATCGAGCGCTGCACGGCACTCATCCGTGAACAAAACAGTTTTGAAATCAGTCTTCATGTAATGTTTGGCCCACTGGAGCCGTTTCTGCTTGTGTGAAGTCGATAGAGGAGGTCGACAGGATGGCGTATGCACAGCTGCAAACCTCTGAAGGACCCTGCATCTTGTTGTTCGGGGGACGTTGGAGGCACAAGCAGCTTCAAAAACTTGTCTGCTGCTATGACAAGGCTTTTTTGCCGCTGCTCTTTCAACCTGACGTAATTGCCTGTAGGAAAGAGTCCTCAATTTGCCCTTATCAGCACGCACACGTGTGTACTGTGAATCAGCTACATACTTCTTGATTGCCAAGACACTTCATCCTGATCATCGCACAATGTTGATTGTAGTCATGCCTTGACCTAAACACTCCACAATTTGTTGCTTCTCAGCAGCCGACACATCCTTTTTCTTTCCCATTTTGGCAGAAAATGTAGGCTGCTTAATAATGTGAGAGAGCCTTCTTAAGTAGTCTTGCCTTTCATTGGACACACCTGCCAAACTAATTAGCACAGGTGTCTGCAATTGCTTACAGTGATATAAAGAGCCCTGACACACATCACCATCAATGAGTTTAACTGACAAACAAACAAATTCTTCCCTTATCACTCCTAAACACTTTTTGCATAATAATTTGGAACGCAGTGTACATGTGCTTTTCCACAAAACACCAGTGGTTCACGTAGTGAATCTTACAGTTCTAACTTGCCAACCGTGGTCTGTATGGAATTGTTCAATAAAGGGCCCAAAATTAAGATAACATAGATGGGAGAGGTCTCTATGAATAGGAATTCCTAAGTATTTGATACCCTGTGAGGGCCAGGCAAAGGGAAAGTTGGACTGGATGGAATCCTATATGGATTTGGGGAGGGAGACATCGAGGGCCTCAGACTTCGCTGCATTGATTTTAAAATTTTACCATGTAACAAAGTGATCTATTTCAGCCATAACAGCAGGGATGGATATATGTGATTGAGTGATATATACTAGGACATCATCAGCAAATAGAGAGCACTTGTACTCGGTGCCTCCCACCTCAATCCACCTAATATTGGGGTTATGGCGAATTGATGAGAGCAGGTGCTCCGTCACTAGGATGTATAAGAGAAGGGACAGAGGACATCCCTGCCTTGTCCCATTGGTGATTGTGAAAGGTGATGAAAATGTTCTGACGCACCCCCTGGGACTTGGGACACCCGGAGCCGGACCCTTTTTGTTGGATGCTGGTGGTTGTAGTCTTCGTGGCGGCGACCCGGTTCCGTGGCTAAGGGCGGTCAAACCAGTGGCGGAACTATTTATGTGGTTTTGATGTTTAAATGTCCGACTACGCCACCCGTGGATTGCGGTCAGAGTGAACCGCCGCTACAGGGCAGACCGCTGAGGCTGGTGTTGTGGGTGCAGCAGAGCATAGCATAACTCCCCACGGGAGGAGTATAGCCTCAGGGCAGTGTATGCGGAGGATGGGGGTGATGGTGCAGGGCAGCAGCAGTAACGACACGGAGTCAGTGATGCAGTCCAGGGCCTTTACTCACAGTTCTTATTATCCAGACCACATCTGCAGGTAACAGCTGCCCACGTCGTACTGTGCTCACCAGGTGAGGGGCTCAGACAACTCCCAGATAACTTTGGGGCACTTCACAGGACCCCCTTTGTGTGTCCTTTGTCTGGCCTTTCTTACCAACACTTCTGTCCGGCTGCCTTGGGCCTCCTCTTGGTAAACTTGGCGCCAGTTTCCCTGACCCTATGTGGTGCCTTCCTAGCGGGTGTAGCGAGGGGCTGCGCCACATAAAATGTCAGAGCCTCCGGTTTCTAGCTGAGGGTCGTTTCCTGCCTCCACTAGTTCGGGGACCGGTCTCCCCCTTTGGCCTGACCCCTCCACGCAGGTGGATTCGGGCGTGCGGTGGCGACTCGCCCGTCCGCACCCCTGGGATCCCTTCATTCCTCATTCCTGGAGCCTTCTCCGCTCCTCTTCCTTCCTTCTCCCTCTTCCAGGCCTGGGCCTCTGTTACTAGGCCCGCCTCCGGAGCAGAGCTCATGCAGAGCCCCTGCTCCCTGACACTTCTGCTCGGACTTCTTTGCACTGAACTAAGATGGTGCCCACCTTTTATACTCCCTTCTCAATGCACCCAGGAACTGCTCCTCCCTGCTCCTGCACTACAGGGTTCCCCTTCCTCAGTGTTCCCTCCCCCCACTCCAGCCAGGGACAGGGACTGTCGTGCCCATCTCAGGGGCATATTGGTCGCCCTGCCCCACGGCAATGTGGTGTAATGCATGCAGGTGTCGGGTCCTGATCCACACTCCATCCTTACCTGAGAGTGAGATATCACACCTCTGGGTGAGGTGCAATACGTCTGTAGCAACCGAGCCCTCAGGGTGCTACAGTTCCATTTATCTTCAGCCTAGGTGACGTATTGCGATACAGGGCCGTGATTTTGGCTATAAAAGGGTCCCCTAGACCCCTACCCCAAGCTTTTGAAGAGAATCATATATGGCGTGCCAGGAGACTCTATGGAATGCTTTCTCAGCATCCAACGAGAGTATCTAATTACAAATTTTTAACTGCATCTAGCCCAGGAAATACTTTGTGCCTAGTAGCAGTGTCTGCTAGTCAGCGGATTATCCCGGCTGTTAAGCAAGCTACACCACCTGTAGTTTAGACACTTAATTTTTTCAAAGGAAATGCTTCGGGACCATGGGATACTTAGTGAAGAGCATCAGGAGGCACCCCAAGGCATAGGGGCTGGGACTGGCAGTAGGATGCCTTGCGGTGGACAGCCGAGCTCGATCCTTATAAAAGCTTTTTAACTGCAGCAGCTTTAGTGGACGCTACTGGAGCTGGAATTACTGCGGCTGCTGGCATGAGACTTGCCCTCCAATAGATCCTTGTAAATGGATTTAAAGTGTATTCATTCAAATTAGAGAGACAATTTAAATTAAAAAGCTTAGAGCTGCCTCCACCACAGGGGGGCTCGCTCGACCCACCAGCGGACAGGCACCAGTATTGGGAGAGGGGGGCTGGCCGTCAGGGTTCACCGCGGCTCTGGCACAAACCCGGCGACACGGAGGTGGCACGGGCAGGAGCGGACTGGCCGTGTCGGCGTCTCACTTTTTGGATTTTAGAAGGGCATGACATGCCTATATCTGTGTCTCCCCCTCCTTTTACTCCTCCACCTCTTTTATTTTCGCATGACTATATGTACTTGTCACTTTTCCATGTGTTAGTTATGTCTTCTGAGCAGTTTGTCAGCTTTTGGACACCTTTGAAGGTGTTTTCTATGTGTTTCTATGTGTTTTTGTTTGCCTGCCATTGGTTTTAACGGTGTTCGAAGGTGTTCGACGAACAGTTCGGCGAACACACGGGTGTTCGACGAACCGAACCGAACTCGAACACTACGGGGGTGGCTCAACACTACACGTGAGTAGCTGTTCTGGAGCGCATTTTGTGGAACCAAAGGTACGTCTGCCTGATCTATTTTTTGGCGAACAACAAGATTTTTTTTCTTTTAAAAATGCTTGTTTATTGTATTTTCGTTTGAGACCCGGATCCTCTGGTGATGAATCACAGCGCATAGGGTTCATAATGTCACTTTTGCGCAAAGATCCTCAGGGATGGGCCTTCTCTCTCCAACCTAGTGATCCGTGCTTTAGATCAGTGGATAGTTTTTTTTCTGCTTTGGGTTTGTTGTATGATGATCCTGATCGTGTCTCATCTGCTGAGTCTGAATTGAGACGTTTGAGGCAGGGATCAGGTAATGTGGAAAAATATTGTTCTCACTTCCGTAGGTGGTCTGCCCAGGTGGGGTGGAACGATTCAGCTTTGAAAAGCTTGTTTCTTGCAGGGCTAGGTGAAAGGGTTAAGGATTTACTGATTGCTTATCCCACACCTGGAAACTTGCAGGAGGCAATGCAATTAGCTATACGGGTGAACAGGAGACTGCGTGCAAGGGTTAATGAGAGCAAATCCTCTGCTATGTCAGCTCCGAGTCCTGAGAGGGTCTGTGTTGACAATGGAGAGCCGATGGAGATTGGGGCGATGAAACCCGCTCTCAGGAAAAAGACAGCAGGCTTTCTGAAGGCTTGTGCTTCTATTGCGGAAATTCTGGTCATTTTATTAAGAGCTGTGTCCTTCGTATGAAGAAAGAAAAAAAAATGGTCAGTTATGCCCGTATTGCCTGTTTAAATTCTAAGGGAGTATTCCTATCTGCCACTACTGCTGCTCAGGATGAATTAATTGAATTTCGGGTATTTGTGGATTGTGGTTCTACTCTGAATGTGATTGATGGGGGATTCTTGGAAAAACTTAGATTAGAACCTAAAACTTTGTCATCCCCTATTGCTGTGGTTTCTGTTGATGGCTCTCCCTTGAAGGGTGTTACTCATAAGGTCTGTGAATTTCCCCTCACTATTAATGGCATTCACCAAGAAAATTTGGATTTGGTGGTATTGGATAATTTGCCTTCTCCAGTAATATTGGGGTTACCCTGGTTAAAATTGCACAATCCTGTACTGGATTGGTCTACCAATGAAATTAAGTCCTGGAGCCCTAAGTGTTATGACAAGTGTTGTAACGGACGTATTGCTGCTGTGGATAAAAGGGAATTGCCTGTACCTATTCAGGATTTTTGGAGAGTTTTTTCAGAGGAGGAGTCACAAATTTTGCCTCCCCATAGAGACTATGATTGTACCATTGAATTTGTCCCTGGAGTGACTCTTCCTAAAAGTCGTTTATTTAATCTTACTATTCCTGAGAGAAAGGCTTTGGAGGAATACATACAGACAAACTTGGCCGCCGGTCACATTAGGCCTTCCAAGTCTCCTGTGGCTGTTGGATTTATTTTTGTAAAAAAAAAAGATGGCGGTTTACGTCTTTGTCTGGACTTTCGTGAGATTAATAAAATTACTGTACGCAATCCTTACCCACTGCCATTGATTCCTGATTTATTTAACCAGTTAGTGGGGGCCAAGTGGTTCTCTAAAATTGATCTCCGGGGGGCATACAATTTGTTGCGCATGAAGGAGGGTGATGAATGGAAGACTGCTTTTAACACTCCTGTGGGTCATTTTGAGAATCTGGTTATGCCTTTTGGTCTTACCAATGCTCCAGCATTTTTTCAGAATCTTATTAATGACATTCTTAGACCTTTAATCGGCAAAAATGTGGTTGTGTATTTGGATGACATTCTGATTTATTCGCCGGATCTGGAGTCTCATTGGCGGAGCGTACGTGAGGTATTACAGTTATTAATGGACAATTCGCTTTTTGCTAAGCTGGAGAAATGTGAGTTCACTGTACAGAGAATTAGTTTTTTGGGCTACATTATCTCCAGTGAAGGTTTTGAGATGGACCCGGTTAAAGTTCAAGCTGTGCAGGAATGGCCTAGGCCTATTGGTTCGAAATTGATACAGAGGTTTTTGGGTTTCGCCAATTATTACAGAAAATTCATAAAAATTTTTTCTATTATTGTCAAACCGCTGACCGATCTCACCAGGAAAGGTGCTAATGCGGTTCAGTGGACTTCTGAGGCCATTGAAGCTTTTGTGTTTCTAAAGGAGAGGTTCACCTCTGCTCCCATTCTTATGCAGCCTGATGTGACTAAGCCGTTTTTGGTTGAGGTTGATGCTTCTTCGGTGGGGGTCGGTGCGGTGTTTTCTCAGGAAAACAAGGATGGAGTACATCCCTGTGCCTTTTTTTCAAAAAAATTTTCTGAGACTGAACTTAATTACAATATTGGTAATCGGGAATTGCTGGCGATTAAACTCGCATTTGAACACTGGCGTCACCTCTTGGAAGGTGCTGAATTTTCCATTCAGGTTTTCACTGATCATAAAAATCTGATCTATCTTGATGCTGCCAAGCGCTTGAATGCCCGTCAGGCTAGGTGGGCACTTTTTTTCTCGCGGTTTAATTTTTCCGTTACTTACATCCCGGGTACCAAGAATGTTAAAGCGGATGCTTTGTCTCGCAGCTTTTCTCCCATGGTCGGTGTTGAGGAGGAAGAGGAGAGCATTTTACAAGAAGGTGTTGTGATTGCTGCTTTGGACTCCGTTTTGGAGGATGAGATTCTTAAAGCTCAGGAGAATGCCCCATCTAACACTCCCCATGGGAGGTTGTTTGTGCCTAGGACCTTTAGGAGAGATTTGTTTGTTGAGTGTCATGATTCTCGGTTGGCAGGTCATCCAGGAATTTCTGAGACCAAGAGACTTGTGGGTCGCAGTTTTTGGTGGCCTGGATGGCAGAAGGAAGTCATTAAGTGGGTGCGCCAATGTACTGTGTGTGCTAGATCCAAGTCTTCGCATGCTCCTGCTGCGGGGTTGCTTTGCCCTCTGGAGATTCCTAGTGCACCTTGGACACATCTGGCTATGGACTTTATTACTGACCTTCCCCCCTCTGAAGGTTTCACGGTCATCTGGGTGGTCGTGGACCGTTTTAGCAAGATGTGTCACTTGGTTCCCTTCATCAAACTGCCTTGCGCTAAGACACTCGCTAAGGCCTTTGTCAAGGAAATTGTCAGACTACATGGTGTTCCTACTGACATTGTTTCTGATAGGGGACCTCAGTTCGTGGCTCGTTTTTGGCGTGCCTTTTGTGACAGGTTGGGAGTTCATTTGTCGTTTTCATCTGGATATCATCCTGAGTCTAATGGCCAGACAGAAAGGAAGAACCAGGATGTTGAGCAGTTCTTGCGTTGTTTTGTGGCAGACAATCAAGAGGGGTGGTCTGAGTTTCTGCCACTTGCTGAATTTGCTCTTAACAATAGTGTTGAGCCACCCCCGTAGTGTTCGAGTTCGGTTCGGTTCGTCGAACACCCGTGTGTTCGCCGAACTGTTCGTCGAACTGTTCGTCGAACACCTTCGAACACCGTTAAAACCAATGGCAGGCAAACAAAAACACATAGAAACACATAGAAAACACCTTCAAAGGTGTCCAAAAGCTGACAAACTGCTCAGAAGACACAACTAACACATGGAAAAGTGACAAGTACATATAGTCATGCGAAAAGAAAAGAGGTGGAGGAGTAAAAGGAGGGGGAGACACAAATATAGGCATGTCATGCCCTTCTAAAATCCAAAAAGTGAGAAGCCGACACGTTCAGTCCGCTCCTGCCCGTGCCACCTCCGTGTCGCCGGGTTTGTGCCAGAGCCGCGGTGAACCCTGACGGCCAGCCCCCCTCTCCCAATACTGGTGCCTGTCCGCTGGTGGGTCGAGCGAGCCCCCCTGTGGTGGAGGCAGCTCTAAGCTTTTTAATTTAAATTGTCTCTCTAATTTGAATGAATACACTTTAAATCCATTTACAAGGATCTATTGGAGGGCAAGTCTCATGCCAGCAGCCGCGTAATTTCAGCTCCAGTAGCGTCCACTAAAGCTGCTGCAGTTAAAAAGCTTTTATAAGGATCGAGCTCGGCTGTCCACCGCAAGGCATCCTACTGCCAGTCCCAGCCCCTATGCCTTGGGGTGCCTCCTGATGCTCTTCACTGAGTATCCCGTGGTCCCGAAGCATTTCCTTTGAAAAAATTAAGTGTCCAAACTACAGGTGGTGTAGCTTGCTTAACAGCCGGGATAATCCGCTGACTAGCAGACACTGCTACTAGGCACAAAGTATTTCCTGGGCTAGATGCAGTTAAAAATTTGTAATTAGATACTCTCGTTGGATGCTGAGAAAGCATTCCATAGAGTCTCCTGGCACGCCATATATGATTCTCTTAAAAAGCTCCAATGGGACAAGGCAGGGATGTCCTCTGTCCCCTCTCTTATACATCCTAGTGACGGAGCACCTGCTCTCATCAATTCGCCATAACCCCAATATTAGGTGGATTGAGGTGGGAGGCACCGAGTACAAGTGCTCTCTATTTGCTGATGATGTCCTAGTATATATCACTCAATCACATATATCCATCCATGCTGTTATGGCTGAAATAGATCACTTTGTTACATGGTCAAATTTTAAAATCAATGCAGCGAAATCTGAGGCCCTCGATGTCTCCCTCCCCAAATCCATATAGGATTCCATCCAGTCCAACTTTCCCTTTGCCTGGCCCTCACAGGGTATCAAATACTTAGGAATTCCCATTCATAGAGACCTCTCCCATCTATGTTATCTTAATTTTGGGCCCTTTATTGAACAACTCCATACAGACCACGGTTGGCAAGTTAGAACTGTAAGATTCACTACGTGAACCACTGGTGTTTTGTGGAAAAGCACAAGTACACTGTGTTCCAAATTATTATGCAAAAAGTGTTTAGGAGTGATAAGGGAAGAATTTGTTTGTTTGTCAGTTAAACTCATTGATGGTGATGTGTGTCAGGGCTCTTTATATCACTGTAAGCAATTGCAGACACCTGTGCTAATTAGTTTGGCAGGTGTGTCCAATGAAAGGCAAAACTACTTAAGAAGGCTGTCTCACATTATTAAGCAGCCTACATTTTCTGCCAAAATGGGAAAGAAAAAGGATGTGTCGGCTGCTGAGAAGCAACAAATTGTGGAGTGTTTAGGTCAAGGCATGACTACAATCAACATTGTGCGATGATCAGGATGAAGTGTCTTGGCAATCAAGAAGTATGTAGCTGATTCACAGTACACACGTGTGCGTGCTGATAAGGGCAAATTGAGGACTCTTTCCTACAGGCAATTACGTCAGATTAAAAGAGCAGCGGCAAAAAAGCCTTGTCATAGCAGCAGACAAGTTTTTGAAGCTGCTGGTGCCTCCAACGTCCCCCGAACAACAAGATGCAGGGTCCTTCAGATGTTTCCAGGTGTGCATACGCCATCCTGTCGACCTCCTCTATCCACTTCACACAAGCAGAAACGGCTCCAGTGGGCTAAACATTACATGAAGACTGATTTCAAAACTGTTTTGTTCACGGATGAGTGCCGTGCAGCGCTCGATGGTCCAGATGGATGGAGTGGAGGATGGCTGATTGATGGACACCCCACGCAAACACGGCTACAGCGCCAACAAGGAGGAGGTGGAGTAATGTTTTGGGCTGGAATCATGGGGAGAGAGATTGTCGGCCCCTTTAGGATCCCTGAAGGCGCTAAAGGTGAACTCCATAATGTATGTGGATTTTCTCAAACAGCACTTCCTGCCATGGTTCAAGAAGAAGAACCGTGTATTTCACAGCAAGATCATTTTTTTGCATGATAATGCACCATCTCATGCTGCACATAAAACATCTGCATCTCTGGCTGATATGGGCATAAAAGGGGACAAACTTATGGTGTGACCCCCATGCTCCCCTGACCTCTACCCCATTCAGAACCTCTGGAGCATCATCAAAAGGAGTGTCTATGATGGCGGGAGGCAGTTCACATCTAAGCAACACCTCTGGGAGGGTATTCTGTCCTCATGCAAAACAATTGAAGCAGAAACCATCCAAAACCTGACAAATTCAATGTACGAGAGTTCAGAAGCTCCTTTCGAACAAGGGGTCCTATGTGAAAATGTAACATCACCTAGAATAAAGTTTTGAGTTGAAAACTGTTTGATTTCAGTTTCTAATAACCTGCTAATGCTTATAATTTCAAAAATGACCATTTTTTGGTCATTATTAAAATGAAAAGGTTGATCGAAAAGTTTGGGGGATCTAAGAGTGTGGCAACCCAGTAGTCATGATTACTTCGAATTCTGACAATATGAGGGTCATGTTGCAGGTAGTGCAGCAAGAAGGCACTTATGTGTGTTCCGAATCTCGGAGCCCCAAAATTATTTTCCGGGCTAGATGCAGCTAAAAATTATTATTAATTTTAAATCTGGTGGAGCTTAGTATAGATGGCCTAATAGGATCAGTGCTGCACACTGCTACAAAGCCCAAATTATTTTCCAGCCAAGATACAGATAAACATGATTAGTAATTTTAAATCTGGTGGAGCTTATTATAGATGGCCTAATAGAATCAGTGCTGCACACTGCTACAAAGCCCAAATTATTTTCCAGCCAAGATACAGATAAACATGATTAGTAATTTGAAAGCTTAAAACGGTTGGTAGGGTGATTTTAACCAATCAACAAGCTTTTACTCTCCCCAGGATGATACAGGGGTAGAAAAGTCGTTTCGGATCCATGATTTGTTCATCTTTATGAACGTGAGTCTGTCTACATTATCAGTGGAGAGCCGCGTGCGCTTACCTGTCAGTACACCACCAGCAGCGCTGAACACACGTTCAGACAGAACACTGGCTGCGGGGCATGACAAGATCTCCAAGGCGTAAGTGGCTAGCTCCGGCCATTTATCCAGATTGGAAGCCCAAAAAGAGCAAGGGTCCAGTGACACAGTCATGGCTTCAATGTTTACTTGGAGATACTCCTGTACCATCGTCTCTAGGCGTTGACTATGTGTCAGACTTCTTGTCTCCTGTGGCCTTGCAAAGGATGGGCTAAAAAAGTGGTGAAATGATTCCGCAAAATTGATGTTACCAGCAGATACTGTGGTTCTGTTACGGTTTGAGTGCTGAACACTTGACGGTCCCACGGTTGGCAAGTTGGAACTGTGAGATTCACTACGTGCACCACTGGTGTTTTGTGGAAAAGCACATGTAAGATTCTGCAACAGTCTCTGCTGATACTCCTGCATGCGTGCATCCCTTTCTATGGCAGGAATAATTTCGGCAAATTTACTTTTGTACCGGGGATCTAACAGTGTGGCAACCCAGTAGTCAGGATTATTTCTAATTCTCACAATTCGAGGGTCATGTTGCAGGTAGTGCAGCAAGAAGGCACTCATGTGTGTTGGGCATCCAGGAGCACCAAGTCCCTGTTGTGTTGGTGGCGAGGTAATAATCATGCTTCCTTCCTCTGTCCTCTCCCCCCAACCTCGCACAACAGAAATGTGATCAAGGTCTCCCTCATCTGATGAGTCTTCCATCAGTTCATCCTCCACTTCTTCCTGGGCTCCTGCACCTTCCTCACTAGTTTGGCTGCTACCATGCGCCCTGGTAAAACCATCTCCCCCACCCTCACATGCCTGCCGCCTTGGTGCTGCCGACCGTCTGGACCTTGCAGATGTTAGCCCTTCCGCATACAACTCCTCCTCCTCCTCTACTTCCTCCACCTCCTCTTGTGCCACCATCTGACTCCGAATTCTGTTTAACATGTGCTCCAGCATGTAAATCACCGGAATAGTCATGCTGATAATGGCATCGTCAGCACTAAACATCTTCGTCGCCATTTCAAAACTGTGCAGAAGGGTGCATAGGTCCCTGATCTGAGACCACTCCTCCAGCGTGATTTGCCCCACCTCTGGATCTCGTTGGCACAGGCTATACGTCAGAACGTATTGCACCAGGGCTTGTCGGTGCTGCCACAGTCGCTGCAACATGTGCAGAGTTGAATTCCACCGGGTAGGCACATCGCATTTTAGCCGGTGAAGTGGCAGGCCCAACGACTTCTGTAGAGATGTAAGTCGCTGAGCTGCGGGATGCGAATGGCGGAAGTGAGCACACAGCGACCGTGCCCTCTGCAGAAGGCCATCTAGTCTGGGATAGTGGGCTAAAAATTGCTGGACAACCAGGTTCAACACGTGAGCCATACAAGGCACGTGTGTGACATTGCCCCGGCGAAGGGTCGCACCCAGGTTTGCAGCATTGTCGCACGCGGCCTTCCCTGGTTTCAGGTCCAGTGGAGACAACCATTCATGAAATTGGTTCTCCAGAGCTGACCACAACTCCTCAGCTGTGTGACTCACATTTCCCAGACATTTCAAAGTAAAAACCGCCTGATCACGTTGAGCCCTACTGCCAGCATAGTAAGGAGGTGTGCAGGATCCCTTCTGCGCTGTTAGAAAGCTTGTGGCATGACCAGACAGGTTTTGGGTGCAGGTGGAAGACCGAGAGGAGGTTGAGGAGGCAGAAGCAGTGGAGGAACTTTGACATAAAGAGGATTGACGCACAACTCGTGGGGACGGCAAGACTTGGACAGCAGCCCCTTGTCCTGCTGTCACCATAGTTACCCAGTGCCCAGTCAGCGACATGTAACGCCCCTGTCCATGCCTACTCGTCCAAGTGTCTGTGGTGAAATGCACCCTGTCACACACAGAGTTTCTCAAAGAAGCGGTGATGTTGTGTGAGACATGCTGGTGGAGCGCAGGCACACCTTTCTTTGAGAAGTAGTGCCGACTGGGCATCTGGTACTGGGGCACTGCGACGGACATAAGGTCTCGAAAGTCCTCTGTGTCCACCAGGCGGAAAGGCAGCATTTCTGTAGCCAAGAGCTTGCAGATGGTGAAATTCAACCTCTTAGCTTTCTCATGGCTAGGAGGAAATGGTCTTTTACTTGTCCACATCTGAGGGACCGAGGGCTGGCTATTGTGCTTAGACGGGGTTGATAAGGGTGTTCCCGGCAAACTGCCGGTCTGTGAGGAAGATGCAGGCGGACATGTTAGGTTGCCTTGATCCAAAGGTGGTGCTATCGATGTCGGACAGCGCTCAACACCAGCTGGTGTTACCACCTCCAAAGAAAATGATGACCTGCCAATCACGCTGGCTGTTGCGGGTAAAGAGGTGGCAGGTCTGCGCCCCAAAACAGGTGTGACTGCTGTCCCCCCAGTCACAGAGGATGAAGAGGCCGCGGATGCACAAGATATGGCAGACGGTTGTTGGCCCGGCCGGCTAGGCCGCATTGTAGCACACTGAGCTTCCCACTGCAACTTATGCTTCATGTCCATGTGCCGGTTCATGCATGAAGTACTCAAACTATGTATTTTTTGGCCTCTACTTAGCTTTTGCTGACAAATGTTACAGATAACACGAGTTGAGTCATCTTTATCGATCTGAAAAAATGCCCAGGCTATGCAAGGCTTAGCACCCATGCGACCTGAAGAGCCACCACGACTTGTGGTGAGAGGCAGAGTTGTGTTTGAGGATGCAGTTGTTGACGTGCTTCCAGTACTACGTCTCTGTCCAGGAAGGCGCAACCTGACCTCGTCGTCACTAGCATCTTCCTCCACCTCCTCTGCTGACCTCATCTCTTGGCTGACTGTGGGTTGACAGTAAGAGGGATCTCCAACCTCATCATCATCACCCTGTGCGTTATCACACCCGTCGTCCTCAGAGCCAACCTGTTCCTGCCCTGACAAAAAACTAAAGTTGTCGCTCCAATCAGGTATTTGAGTCTCATCATCGTCTTCCTCATTGTCTCCACCAACAGGAGTTACAGTTTGTGATGAGGGTCTACATTATGGTCAGAACCTTCTGCGTCTGGTCCTGGATCCGACTCATAAAGATTCTGGGCATCAGTGCAGATCATTTCCTCGTCTGGATTCACAGAAGCGCTGGAGTCGACCTCTGATTCCCAGGCTATAGAATGAGTAAACAGCTCTGCAGACTCAACCATCTGTTCTACCTCATACTCAGACGGGCAGCTGGAGATTTGGGAGCTGTGAGGAAGCAAGTGCGATTGGGATGACACCTTTGAGGACTGGAGTATTTGTGATGTTGAAGTTGATGTGGAGGAGAGCCCACTTAAAGGAGCACTTGATATCCGTTGAAGCACCTGCTGTTTTTGTGCCTCATCTGGAATTTGTAGTGATTGGCGTGGCCGTAAGAAAGGGATCTTATCACATTGTCCGCTAAAAGAAGTAGACATTTTAGTTTGGCTGGAAGATGGTCTTTCTTCTGCAGATGTTACTGTTGCTTTAACACCTACCCCACGGACACAACCTTTTTTCCCCTTCCCAACACGCCTATTCCCCTTTCCACCAGCAGTAGGCCTTTTTCCACTCATTTTGGTGGTTAACTAATTCACAACTCTGGAGTTGTTTGCACAAAAAAACAATGGATGGGAACCGAGCAGAGCTGAGTGGCCAAACTGTGGTATTAGGCCAAAACTATTGGCTGGGTTAGATGCAGAAAAAAATTATATTCAGTTTGCAACCTGATGGAGGTCAGTATAGATGGACTAATAGAACAAGTCCCACACACAGCTAGAAGCCCAAATATTTTTTCAGAGGTAGATGCAGATAAAAATTATTTTTAATTTGCAACCTGATGGAGGTCAGTATAGATGGACTAATAGAGAAAGTCCCACACACTGCTAGAAGGCCAAATATTTTTTCAGAGCTAGATGCAGATAAAAATTATTTTTAATTTGCAACCTGATGGAGGTCAGTATAGATGGACTAATAGAGAAAGTCCCACACACTGCTAGAAGGCCAAATATTTTTTCAGAGCTAGATGCAGAAAAAATTATTTTTAATTTGCAACCTGATGGAGGTCAGTATAGATGGACTAATAGAGAAAGTCCCACACACTGCTAGAAGGCCAAATATTTTTTCAGAGCTAGATGCAGAAAAAAATTATATTCAGTTTGCAACCTGATGGAGGTCAGTATAGATGGACTAATAGAACAAGTCCCACATACAGCTAGAAGCCCAAATATTTTTTCAGAGGTAGATGCAGATAAAAATTATTTTTAATTTGCAACCTGATGGAGGTCAGTATAGATGGACTAATAGAGAAAGTCCCACACACTACTAGAAGGCCAAATATTTTTTCAGAGCTAGATGCAGAAAAAAATTATATTCAGTTTCAACCTGATGGAGGTCAGTATAGATGGACTAATAGAACAAGTCCCACACACAGCTAGAAGCCCAAATATTTTTTCAGAGGTAGATGCAGAAAAAAATTATATTCAGTCTGCAACCTGATGGAGGTCTGTATAGATGGATTAATAGAACAAGTCCCACACACAGCTAGAAGCCCAATATTTTTTCAGAGGTAGATGCAGAAAAAAAATATATTCAGTTTGCAACCTGATGGAGGTCTGTGTAGATGGATTAATAGAACAAGTCCCACACACAGCTAGAAGCCCAATATTTTTTCAGAGGTAGATGCAGAAAAAAAATTATTTTTAATTTGCAACCTGATGGAGGTTAGTATAGATGGACTAATAGAGAAAGTCCCACACACTGCTAGAAGGCCAAATATTTTTTCAGAGCTAGATGCAGAAAAAAATTATATTCAGTTTGCAACCTGATGGAGGTCAGTATAGATGGACTAATAGAACAAGTCCCACACACAGCTAGAAGCCCAAATATTTTTTCAGAGGTAGATGCGGATAAAAATTATTTTTAATTTACAACCTGATGGAGGTCAGTATAGATGGACTAATAGAGAAAGTCCCACACACTGCTAGAAGGCCAAATATTTTTTCAGAGCTAGATGCAGATAAAAATTATTTTTAATTTGCAACCTGATGGAGGTCAGTATAGATGGACTAATAGAGAAAGTCCCACACACTGCTAGAAGGCCAAATATTTTTTCAGAGCTAGATGCAGATAAAAATTATTTTTAATTTGCAACCTGATGGAGGTCTGTATAGATGGACCAATAGAACAAGTCCCACACACAGCTAGAAGCCCAAATATTTTTTCAGAGGTAGATGCAGATAAAAATTATTTTTAATTTGCAACCTGATGGAGGTCAGTATAGATGGACTAATAGAGAAAGTCCCACACACTGCTAGAAGGCCAAATATTTTTTCAGAGCTAGATGCAGATAAAAATTATTTTTAATTTGCAACCTGATGGAGGTCAGTATAGATGGACTAATAGAGAAAGTCCCACACACTGCTAGAAGGCCAAATATTTTTTCAGAGCTAGATGAAAAAAAAATTATTTTTAATTTGCAACCTGATGGAGGTCAGTATAGATGGACTAATAGAGAAAGTCCCACACACTGCTAGAAGGCCAAATATTTTTTCAGAGCTAGATGCAGAAAAAAATTATATTCCGTTTGCAACCTGATGGAGGTCAGTATAGATGGACTAATAGAACAAGTCCCACATACAGCTAGAAGCCCAAATATTTTTTCAGAGGTAGATGCAGATAAAAATTATTTTTAATTTGCAACCTGATGGAGGTCAGTATAGATGGACTAATAGAGAAAGTCCCACACACTACTAGAAGGCCAAATATTTTTTCAGAGCTAGATGCAGAAAAAAATTATATTCAGTTTCAACCTGATGGAGGTCAGTATAGATGGACTAATAGAACAAGTCCCACACACAGCTAGCAGCCCAAATATTTTTTCAGAGGTAGATGCAGAAAAAAATTATATTCAGTTTGCAACCTGATGGAGGTCTGTATAGATGGATTAATAGAACAAGTTCCACACACAGCTAGAAGCCCAATATTTTTTCAGAGGTAGATGCAGAAAAAAAATATATTCAGTTTGCAACCTGATGGAGGTCTGTATAGATGGATTAATAGAACAAGTCCCACACACAGCTAGAAGCCCAATATTTTTTCAGAGGTAGATGCAGAAAAAAAATTATTTTTAATTTGCAACCTGATGGAGGTTAGTATAGATGGACTAATAGAGAAAGTTCCACACACTGCTAGAAGGCCAAATATTTTTTCAGAGCTAGATGCAGAAAAAAATTATATTCAGTTTGCAACCTGATGGAGGTCAGTATAGATGGACTAATAGAACAAGTCCCACACACAGCTAGAAGCCCAAATATTTTTTCAGAGGTAGATGCGGATAAATATTATTTTTAATTTACAACCTGACGGAGGTCAGTATAGATGGACTAATAGAGAAAGTCCCACACACTGCTAGAAGGCCAAATATTTTTTCAGAGCTAGATGCAGATAAAAATTATTTTTAATTTGCAACCTGATGGAGGTCAGTATAGATGGACTAATAGAGAAAGTCCCACACACTGCTAGAGGGCCAAATATTTTTTCAAAGCTAGATGCAGATAAAAATTATTTTTAATTTGCAACCTGATGGAGGTCAGTATAGATGGACTAATAGAGAAAGTCCCACACACTGCTAGAAGGCCAAATATTTTTTCAGAGCTAGATGCAGAAAAAAATTGTTTTCAGTTTGCAACCTGATGGAGGTCAGTATAGATGGACCAATAGAACAAGTCCCACACACAGCTAGAAGCCCAAATATTTTTTCAGAGGTAGATGCAGATAAAAATTCTTTTTAATTTGCAACCTGATGGAGGTCAGTATAGATGGACTAATAGAGAAAGTTCCACACACTGCTAGAAGGCCAAATATTTTTTCAGAGCTAGATGCAGATAAAAATTATTTTTAATTTGCAACCTGATGGAGGTCAGTATAGATGGACTAATAGAGAAAGTCCCACACACTACTAGAAGGCCAAATATTTTTTCAGAGCTAGATGCAGAAAAAAATTATATTCAGTTTGCAATCTGATGGAGGTCAGTATAGATGGACTAATAGAACAAGTCCCACACACAGCTAGAAGCCCAAATATTTTTTTTGAGGTAGATGCAGATAAAAATTATTTTTAATTTGCAACCTGATGGAGGTCGGTATAGATGGACTAATAGAGAAAGTCCCACACACTGCTAGAAGGCCAAATATTTTTTCAGAGCTAGATGCAGATAAAAATTATTTTTAATTTGCAACCTGATGGAGGTCAGTATAGATGGACTAATAGAGAAAGTCCCACACACTGCTAGAAGGCCAACTATTTTTTCAGACCTAGATGCAGAAAAAAATGATATTCAGTTTGCAACCTGATGGAGGTCTGTATAGATGGATTAATAGAACAAGTCCCACACACAGCTAGAAGCCCAATATTTTTTCAGAGGTAGATGCAGAAAAAAAATATATTCAGTTTGCAACCTGATGGAGGTCAGTATAGATGGACTAATAGAGAAAGTCCCACACACTGCTAGAAGGCCAAATAGTTTTTCAGAGCTAGATGCAGAAAAAAATTATATTCAGTTTGCAACCTGATGGAGGTCAGTATAGATGGACTAATAGAACAAGTCCCACACACAGCTAGAAGCCCAAATATTTTTTCAGAGGTAGATGCAGATAAAAATTATTTTTAATTTGCAACCTGATGGAGGTCAGTATATATGGACTAATAGAGAAAGTCCCACACACTGCTAGAAGGCCAAATATTTTTTCAGATCTAGATGCAGGTAAAAATTATTTTTAATTTACAACCTGATGGAGGTCAGTATAGATGGACTAATAGAGAAAGTCCAACCCACTGCTAGAAGACCAACTATTTTTTCAGAGCTAGATGCAGAAAAAAATTATATTCAGTTTGCAACCTGATGGAGGTCTGTATAGCTGGATTAATAGAACAAGTCCCACACACAGCTAGAAGCCCAATATTTTTTCAGAGGTAGATGCAGAAAAATAATATATTCAGTTTGCAACCTGATGGATGTCAGTATAGATGGACTAATAGAGAAAGTCCCACACACTGCTAGAAGCCCAAAGATTTTTTCAGAGCTAGATGCAGAAAAAAATTATATTCAGTTTGCAACCTGATGGAGGTCAGTATAGATGGACTAATAGAACAAGTCCCACACACAGCTAGAAGCCCAAATATTTTTTCAGAGGTAGATGCAGATAAAAATTATTTTTAATTTGCAACCTGATGGAGGTCAGTATAGATGGACTAATAGAGAAAGTCCCACACACTGCTAGAAGGCCAAATATTTTTTCAGATCTAGATGCAGATAAAAATTATTTTTAATTTGCAACCTGATGGAGGTCAGTATAGATGGACTAATAGAGAAAGTCCCACACACTGCTAGAAGGCCAAATATTTTTTCAGAGCTAGATGCAGAAAAAAATTATATTCAGTTTGCAACCTGATGGAGGTCAGTATAGATGGACTAATAGAACAAGTCCCACACACTGCTAGAAGCCCAAATATTTTTTCAGAGCTAGATGCAGAAAAAAATTATATTCAATTTGCAACCTGATGGAGGTCAGTATAGATGGACTAATAGAGAAAGTCCCACACACTGCTAGAAGGCCAAATATTTTTTCAGAGCAAGATGCAGAAAAAAATTATATTCAGTTTGCAACCTGATGGAGGTCAGTATAGATGGACTAATAGAACAAGTCCCACACACAGCTAGAAGCCCAAATATTTTTTCAGAGGTAGATGCGGATAAAAATTATTTTTAATTTACAACCTGATGGAGGTCAGTATAGATGGACTAATAGAGAAAGTCCCACACACTGCTAGAAGGCCAAAAATTTTTTCAGAGCTAGATGCAGATAAAAATTATTTTTAATTTGCAACCTGATGGAGGTCAGTATAGATGGACTAATAGAGAAAGTCCCACACACTGCTAGAAGGCCAAATATTTTTTCAAAGCTAGATGCAGATAAAAATTATTTTTAATTTGCAACCTGATGGAGGTCAGTATAGATGGACTAATAGAGAAAGTCCCACACACTGCTAGAAGGCCAAATATTTTTTCAGAGCTAGATGCAGAAAAAAATTATTTTCAGTTTGCAACCTGATGGAGGTCAGTATAGATGGACTAATAGAGAAAGTTCCACACACTGCTAGAAGGCCAAATATTTTTTCAGAGCTAGATGCAGATAAAAATTATTTTTAATTTGCAACCTGATGGAGGTCAGTATAGATGGACTAATAGAGAAAGTCCCACACACTACTAGAAGGCCAAATATTTTTTCAGAGCTAGATGCAGAAAAAATTATATTCAGTTTGCAATCTGATGGAGGTCAGTATAGATGGACTAATAGAACAAGTCCCACACACAGCTAGAAGCCCAAATATTTTTTTTGAGGTAGATGCAGATAAAAATTATTTTTAATTTGCAACCTGATGGAGGTCGGTATAGATGGACTAATAGAGAAAGTCCCACACACTGCTAGAAGGCCAAATATTTTTTCAGAGCTAGATGCAGATAAAAATTATTTTTAATTTGCAACCTGATGGAGGTCAGTATAGATGGACTAATAGAGAAAGTCCCACACACTGCTAGAAGGCCAACTATTTTTTCAGACCTAGATGCAGAAAAAAATTATATTCCGTTTGCAACCTGATGGAGGTCTGTATAGATGGATTAATAGAACAAGTCCCACACACAGCTAGAAGCCCAATATTTTTTCAGAGGTAGATGCAGAAAAAAAATATATTCAGTTTGCAACTTGATGGAGGTCAGTATAGATGGACTAATAGAGAAAGTCCCACACATTGCTAGAAGGCCAAATATTTTTTCAGAGCTAGATGCAGAAAAAAATTATATTCAGTTTGCAACCTGATGGAGGTCAGTATAGATGGACTAATAGAACAAGTCCCACACACAGCTAGAAGCCCAAATATTTTTTCAGAGGTAGATGCAGATAAAAATTATTTTTAATTTGCAACCTGATGGAGGTCAGTATATATGGACTAATAGAGAAAGTCCCACACACTGCTAGAAGGCCAAATATTTTTTCAGATCTAGATGCAGATAAAAATTATTTTTAATTTGCAACCTGATGGAGGTCAGTATAGATGGACTAATAGAGAAAGTCCCACACACTGCTAGAAGGCCAACTATTTTTTCAGAGCTAGATGCAGAAAAAAATTATATTCAGTTTGCAACCTGATGGAGGTCTGTATAGATGGATTAATAGAACAAGTCCCACACACAGCTAGAAGCCCAATATTTTTTCAGAGGTAGATGCAGAAAAATAATATATTCAGTTTGCAACCTGATGGATGTCAGTATAGATGGACTAATAGAGAAAGTCCCACACACTGCTAGAAGGCCAAATATTTTTTCAGAGCTAGATGCAGAAAAAAATTATATTCAGTTTGCAAACTGATGGAGGTCAGTATAGATGGACTAATAGAACAAGTCCCACACACAGCTAGAAGCCCAAATATTTTTTCAGAGGTAGATGCAGATAAAAATTATTTTTAATTTGCAACCTGATGGAAGTCAGTATAGATGGACTAATAGAGAAAGTCCCACACACTGCTAGAAGGCCAAATATTTTTTCAGATCTAGATGCAGATAAAAATTATTTTTAATTTGCAACCTGATGGAGGTCAGTATAGATGGACTAATAGAGAAAGTCCCACACACTGCTAGAAGGCCAAATATTTTTTCAGAGCTAGATGCAGAAAAAAATTATATTCAGTTTGCAACCTGATGGAGGTCAGTATAGATGGACTAATAGAACAAGTCCCACACACTGCTAGAAGCCCAAATATTTTTTCAGAGCTAGATGCAGAAAAAAATTATATTCAATTTGCAACCTGATGGAGGTCAGTATAGATGGACTAATAGAATGATGCTATGCCCAAAAGATTTTACTTCACTAGGTGCAGTAAAAAACAGGTGGTATATCTTGCAACACAGATAGGCTACTCTACTGACTAACACACTCTGCAATAGGCCAAAAAGGATTAGCTTTGCTAGATTCAGCCAAATGCTGTGAAAAAAACTTGCACAGCACTGGCACAGACCTGCCTGGCAAAAACTGATAGGAACTGATGTAACCTAGTCCTGAAAAGGACTGCAATTACAATTAGTCTTTACTCCCACAATCTATCTATTTAAGAGCACAGACCTGCCTGATAAAAGTCGTAGGAAATGCTGTAACCTAGTCCTTAAAAGGACTGCAATCACAACTATTCCCTACTCCCAAGCTATCTGTTGATTTGTGCGAAAATTGGCTTGAAATTAACAAGGTATAGCGCACACAGCAACAGCGGTGCCGTCTAACACACAGCTGCAGCAGTGAGAAAATGGTGGCGACGGGGAAAATGGCTTGGTCTTATAGGGCAAGGACATGTGACATACACTGCCAATGACACATGCCCTTGCTTGTGTGAAAAACAGCAGTTCGCTCCGTGTGTGCGCTGCTGATAGGCTGACAGACTGCACCTCCCCTCTGCAAATGCGGGAAAGAGAAAAAAAAATGGAGATCTTCATTATTCCTGCAGAGATCCATCCCCTGCCCCTCCCCCCACCCCGCTGTACACTCAAACTGCGTATTAACATTAATTTTCATCATTACTGAGAAAAAATCCAGTTATGATTTTGGTGCACGAACAGTTATCGAACATAACCTCGAACAGCCGAATTTTTCTCAAATCGTTCGTGTTCGACGAACGGCTCGAACACCGCCCAAAACAGCTTGAATTTGAGATTGGCGAACAGTTCGAGTAGAACAACGCTCATCTCTACTTAACAACCATACATCCTCTTCTGCTGGGTGCTCGCCTATTTTTTGTTGTTCTGGGAGACATCCGTCTTTTGGGTCATTCTCCAAATTGGTTTCGGCTGTGCCTGAGGAGGAGAGTTTTTCCGGTGATTTGGAGAGAGTTTGGACGGATGTGCGTGGTAATCTTCAGGAGGCTAACAAAAAATCTAAGAGGTACTTTGATAGGAAACGGCAAGAGGTTTTGTTTGCTGTTGGTGACATGGTTTGGTTGTCCTCTAAGAATCTGCGATTGAGGATTCCTTCTAAAAAATTGGGTCCCAAGTTCGTAGGGCCCTTTAAGGTGCTTCAGATAGTTAACCAATCTGCTGTTAGGTTGGAGGTTCCTACGTCCTGGAAGATTAACCCGGTGTTTCATGTTTCTCTGTTTAAAAAAGCTGATGTGTCGGATGGTGACGCCTCTGCCACTGTTCCTCCGGTGGTGGAGGACGGGGAATATGAAATTTCCCGCATCCAAAATTCTAGACGGTATAGAGGGAGTTTGCAGTATCTCGTCGCTTGCAAGGGTTTCGGACCTGAGGATAACTCATGGGTGAGGGCGGATGATGTTTCTGCTTCCAGACTTGTCAGAGCGTTTCACAGTAGGTTTCCTGGTAAGCCTGGGCCTAGGGGATCCGGAGGATCCTCTTAGAAGAGGGGGTACTGTTAGAACTCTCCTGTTAGTTTTATTTTAGTTTGCTGGTCACATGACCATTTTTGCCTATTTAATCCGGCTCCGCCCTCCTGGTCTTGCTGGACTTCATTGTATTTACTACTCTTGAGCTAGTTTGGTGCTCTGTTGCCGTTCTCTGTTAGTTTTGCTAGGTCTTCTGACCTCTACACTTTTTGTTGTGTGTTTGTCTTTGACTGCTACTATTTCTGCTAGGAGGTGTCCAACTTATCCCAGTTCCTAGTTCTTGTAGGGATCCCTCCCTCACATCTATAGGTCTTCGTACAGACTAGCCGAGGACTTTAGCGGGTCTGATCGCAGGACCAGGTTCCCCGTTACATCGTAGGGATCTAGTTTAGTTCTATTGTAGGGACAGTTCTCCTGTCTTTCCTTAGTCCCTGTAGCAGATCATAACAGGAACGTTCCAGAGGTTGATGGAGTGCTGCCTGGGACACCGCAACTTCGAGACTGTGTTACTTTACCTGGACGATGTAATTGTGTACTCCAGAACGTACGAGGACCACCTGAAACACCTGGCAGAGGTATTTGAGTCACTATCCCGGTACGGGATGAAGTTGAAGCCCTCAAAGTGCCACCTGCTCAAGAGGAAGGTACAGTACCTGGGGCACATTGTCAGTTCCGAAGGGGTAGCACCAGACCCGGAGAAGGTCTCCGCCATTCAGAAGTGGCCGGAGCCAAAGAACCTCAAAGAGGTGCGTCAGTTCTTGGGACTAGTAGGATACTACCGGAGGTTCGTAAAGGACTACACAAAGAAAGCAGCTCCTCTGCAAGACCTCCTGGTAGGGCAAAAACCCTCCATTCCACTGGGGTAAGGAGCAAGCAGAGTCGTTTCAGGAGATGAAGGAGATCCTGACAGGTGATGCGATCCTAGCCTACCCTGACTACAGCCAACCGTTCCTGCTGTATACGGATGCCAGCAACGAAGGCCTGGGCGCTGTCTTAAGTCAGAAGCAGAATGGGCAAGAGAAAGTCATTGCATACACAAGCAGGAAGCTCCGTCCGACTGAGAGGAACCCAGAGAACTATAGCAGCTTCAAGTTGGAGTTCCTGGCCTTGGTCTGGGCCATCACTGAAAGATTCAAGCGCTATCTGGCTTCCAGCAAATTCACTGCCTTTACTGATAACAACCCCTTGACCCATCTTGAAACAGCTAAGTTGGGGGCTCTGGAACAACGATGGATGGCTCGGCTGTCAAACTACCAATTTACAATCAAATACTGGGCGGGCCGCAAGAACGCCAACGCTGATGCCCTGTTTAGGATGCCTCACCAGTCAGACACAGAAGAAGAAGTGGATGACCTGGAAGAGATAGAGCTACCTGCCTTTCACCGGAGTGGGATGATCCATGAGCAACGAGCCTCCAGGAAGCCGCGTGAAAAGACGTTAAACCCCCTTCCTCACCACAGCTGGAAAGAGACCCAGGACAGCGACCCGGTTGTCAGCCGCATCAAACAGCTGATAACCCAAGAAGGTGCCTCCCTGGAGAAAGATGAGTCTCTGCAAGCAAAGCAGCTGTGGAACGAGAGAAGCCGGCTGTTTATTTACCGTGAGAAGCTGTGCCGGAGGTACGTTAATCCAAGAACCCATGAGATGGTATGGCAGATAGTAGTCCCTAAGACAGACATCCAGATGGTATTAGAAGCTTACCACGATCAGGCGGGGCACTTCGGCTGGAAAAAGCTAGAGACCTTGCTGAAGTGTCGATTCTACTGGGTAGGAATGCGCAGCTCCATTGAAAGGTGGTGCCGGGACTGTGGACCCTGCGGCCTAAGAAGGAAAGACTTCAGCAGCCAGAAGGCACCCCTGCAACCCATCAAGATGACTCGACCCCTGGAGATCGTGGCCCTGGACCATGTCAAGCTGTCCCCCAGCAGGTCAGTGTACTCCTATGCTCTGACCATGGTGGATCATTACTCACGTTTCCTGGTGGTCGCCCCTGTCAAAGACCTGACAGCAGAGACAGCAGCAAAGATGTTCCAAGTGTACTTCTGCAGACCCCATGGATATCCTGAGCAGGTACTGACTGACCAAGGCCCGGCCTTTGAGGCTGAATTGTTCAAGGAGTTCTGCCATCTCTACGGGTGTAAAAAGATAAGAACTACACCTTACCACCCACAAACAAACGGTCTCTGCGAAAAGATGAACAACATCATCATCGACCTGCTAAAGACCATACCACTTGAGGAGAGAAACCAGTGGCCAGACCTACTACCAGACCTAGTGGATATGTACAATCATATACCAGTCAGTTCCACCAATTGCACTCCGGCATATCTCATGCGGGTAAGGCCAGGAAAGCTGCCCATGGATTTGGAGCTTGGTGTTGTTGAACCTGAAGCTGATATGACCACTGAAGACTGGGACAAGACCAGACAAGAGCAGTACAGAAGGGTACAAGCTTGTGTCAAGGACAGTCTTACTCGGGTGAGAGAAAAGCAGGAAATGCACTACAACAAAAACGCACCTGCAGAACCTTTCACACCTGGTGAAACAGTACTAAAAAGGAAAAGACGCAACCACAAACTCGATGACCAGTGGGAAAAAGACCCCTACACTGTGTTACCATCAAGATTTGACAACAAAAAGACTTGCATAATCAGTCTAGATGGAGGAAAAACATCTACAACAGTGTCCAGGGACCACTTAAAGTTGTGTCCAGAATTACTGAAACCCCATGAAGAAGTTTCTCTCACAACCCAGGAGGAACCTATAGAAGCCGTGATACACACTGACCTAGGAGACTTCCCAGCGGATTGGCCTCAGATAGGAGGTGCAGTAATCATTCCAGTACTCCAATTCTATGCACAGCCAGAAAACCCTCCACAGCAAGTTGAACCTGTAAGAGCTGCAGAAGAGCCAGCTCAAGAAGCATCCCCGGATGAAGGATCCCCGGCAGAAGCGGAGCAAGAGGGCCCAGCCAATGGTAGACTTGCCAGTCCAAGAGAGAGGTTAAGGCAGTTTTACAACATGGTCACACGTAGAACTGATAGAGTAACTGAGGATACAGACACTGACACTCCACCAACCACAGCACTACGCAGATCAGTACGCAGCATGAGAGGTAAACCCCCAGCTAGGTACACTGAGTAAAGTAGCAAAATTTAAGACAGTGTAGATAGTTACCCCTGGGGAACTGAGTATTAAATTGTAATGTACTGCATAATTGTGTATTTTCCATGCAAATGTACATTATTTTGTGTTTTGCTTATTTTTGAACAATTTAAGTGATATGGACACTTTGCCTATTTACTTCTTTATTTACCAAAGAACTGCGTGGCTGAGGACTGTGTGCAGCCCAAAAACTGCTTTTGTATATAATTGCCTCCCTGGAGTGCTCTTTAGGTGACCTTAGAAGCAAAACCTGTCTGGAGTGGCACGTGTGGAGGTCCAACACGGGATCTTCATGCCCTGCAGCTACCACAGGGCGTACGTAGAGGGTTTAGGACAGGTCCCTCAAAAACCCACCAAAGTACTCTACCTTGTGAGATGGACATCCTGTATGGGAACCTCACCACAAGAGACTTGGATTCTGAGGACACTCTGTAATTGTTATTGTTATGCAACGTTTAAGATTCGTGCCTCCCATAAAGGGAAGAATGTTTTAGTACAGCTTGTGTTTTACTATTGTTACTGTTTTTATAAAATGTACTTCAGCCCGGGAGTGCTGAGTTTACCTAGGGGGGAATGTGAAGCCCAGCTGTGCTTGGTATCACAAATCCTAGAAGGGTTTATTGAAGGATTCCTCCACAAGAGGCCCCCATTCCATTCACACATCTCCACCTTCCACCTCAGACCACCAGAGGGAGCTCCTTAGGGAGATATAAAAGGGAAGGTGGAGCCAGGCAGCAGTCAGTCTATTCTGGTATAGCAGTGAGTCCAGTACAGCCTGAGAGGAGTTACCTCGGAGGACAAAAGCCTGTTCAGCTCCTGCAATTGCTATCCTGCAGTGGAGCTTATCCAGATCGAGACTCGGTGCAGCTCAGTGAGGTGAGCTTTAGGTGTGCCGGTGCCATAAGATAGGTGAAACGCGGCCCGCTGCCGTTAGTATGAGTAGCCTATTGAGGGTCCGAGTAGGCCGAAGGCGAAGGAGTAGAGAGTTAGCTCATAGGGGGCAGATGAGCTTAATTAGCTCACCCCGAAGAAGTAGTTACCGGACACCGGGTCCGAAGCTTGCCGGGATCTCCACGACCCAGTAAGATAAACCGGAATCCCTGGAGAAATACAAGTCCCAGGATCGCTAAAGTGCTGATACGTACCAGAGCCAGGAGACACATAGGCCCCGTAGGTCGGGAGAGTGCACTCCAAGAGAAGGCCCTACCTCAAGGTCAGCCAGCGCAGGACAGAGACAAAGTTAGGCCTAGCTCCAGGCAGGTCAGAAACGTACGCAGCAGAAAGAACCAGGAGGCCCAAAATCTGCTCATTGGGGAGGATCCGGACATACACCCTTCACCCTACAGTGCTCCGGGGAGTGCCTGAATTTCCATCAGTAAAAGGTACTGAAGTGACTTTTGTGTCCGTCCCTGTTCTTGCTCTGGCCCGGCGTAGTCTCTTTGTCCTGCATCCCCGTTCCTATACTGCCCTGAGGCCCAGCTCTACCTGTGGAGAGCAATACCATCAAGCTGCCCTATCATCAGCCTCAGTGGACTGCGCAGCGCTGGTGATCCTCACCAGAAACCACAGGTGGCGTCACGAACTCTTTCTTTTATAAACTTAACATCGATTAACACCCTTTTAAAGAGAGACCCCAGAGTACGGGCCTGGGAGCCGACCACCGCGACCTCCTTAAGGCTAAAGGCCCGGGTACACGAGTCATCCCCCATCCCCGGGGCTTGTCACAGTCATCAAAGCAAAAGGTGGCTACTTTGAAGAACCTAGAATATAAGACATATTTTCAGTTGTTTCACACTTTTTTGTTAAGTATATAATTCCACATGTGTCAATTCATAGTTTTGATGCCTTCAGTGTGAATGTACAATTTTCATAGTCATGAAAATACAGAAAAATCTTTAAATGAGAAGGTGTGTCCAAACTTTTGGTCTGTACTGTATATATAATATATGCAGGGTAATGGAGGGAGAGAGAGGTGTAGCACTGATATTGATAGCTGCAGTGATTGTGCATAGTGAAAAGGTTCCAGCACTCGAGTAGGTTAAGCAGCCATCTTGCTGCTGATTGAACACCTATAGAAAGGGAGGAACTCAGAGGGTAAAATACACAGCTTCTCAGAGCATTTGAATGTGTGGTGGGCTGGAGGTGAGATCTCTGAGCTGTTTGTGGCACACAAGCTGGATATATAGAGATTGCAGTTTTCCTGATGTAAATGTCCTTTGTTAAAGGAAACGGACGATGGACTCTTAGCCAGGTGGGCTAAACAGCACTATTGTATGGACATGTTACTTTATGTTTTACTTTCTGCTGGACTAAGGCTGTATTTACGTTTTCTGGTGAAGTGATTTATGAGGACTGCAATAAATCAGCCACACTTCAAATAGAAACAGTTCCTGTGTCGGCCTCTTTAAGAAGCCGAGTGAGTTGATCGACTAAAATATATATATAAAAAAAATTTGTATAGAAAAAAATATATATATTGAAACACCTGCTGTCAGTATATTTTTATTGCCTTGATATTGATAAATACTACCAAGTTTAATTATAGCAAATGTGTAATTGTATGAAAAGATTTGATTGTATATATCAATATGGAGCACCTGTATACAATTGCTAATACACATCATATATAAATTACAATAAAGTGTAATTGCACAAACATAAGGCCATTAAATATTCACGTGATCACATGACTTGTGTACGCATGCACTGTCCCATACCCCAACCACCTCTCATTGGCTGAGATTCTATACAACAATCACTTCTCATTGGCTAAGGTAACACATTTAATCCGGCCTTTCTTAGATGACCCCACCTCCTGATGAAGGTAAACCGAAACACGCATCGGGGTGGGCGCATACTGGGGACACAGCTGTTCACATTGATCTAGGTATATATCCAGGTTTATGCACCTCTGATGTCTTGCCTTTCATTCCTATTGTCTTTTACTCCTTATTAGGACTTTTAGCATGGCATATTATCTCACATGGACCCTTGATGGTCATGATAGAGACACTGTTGCACCTTAACTTGCTACTTGGATCCAGTTGGATAAACACGTAGGTGGGCTGCGCTGCTGAAGTGTATCAATTATTCAGAGATGATGATGATGATGATGAAAAAGGCTTTTTATTAACAATGCGTTTCAACGCCGTACCGGCGTCTTTTTCAAGTAAAAAAAACAACATTTGTTGTGCCTGTCACATAGGAGTTGTGCCTGTCACAACTCCATCAGGTGAGTGTAACCAGCACTCTCCTACTCTCCCTCCATAGGGTATCACCCTATTGTGCGCTCTGTTCCCCACATTTAGATCTACATTAACTTGCTACTTAGCATTCCCCTAATGATCTATACAACAATACTCACTATGAGTCATGTGATCTTGTGCTCCTGTACTTGGTTTGAACAGTCATTCTGTGTTGACAGAGTCCCTTTAATTCCTTTGTATTCTTGTGCTGCTCAACAGGGTGTTATGGGGTTAATTCCTGGTTTCTTTCTTTGAGCCTTGGGAGGGCTATATTTTATTTAAATCCCTGAACCTCTGACACTCACTGCCAGTTAAAGTTTTTCTCTGGCTCTGTCTGGTGCTTTCTGCTCCTGCTTTGCTTGTTGAATTCCTGTTTCCTGACATTTCTTTGTCGGCTGGTTTTGTACATTTGCTGCCCTTATTGTTCTGACCTGGCTACCTTTACTTTTCACCTCTGGTTCACTCCTCCGAACAGCAGCCTTTCTTTGGAAGCAATCCAGTGGACACTGTTGTAGGACCAGATCCTTGTACAGAGGTTAAAGGGCAAAGGCTGGGGTTCCTCTGGAAATTGCCAGACTGGCTAGCAGCACTCTGTCCAAGGTAGCCTTTTTGACTCTATGACCTCTGAGATGTTACACCTACTTACATACTATGGGCCTAATTCATCAAAACTTTCAAGTCAATTCTGGTGTAAAAACTTTGAAAAGTCACAAAATTTCGGTGCAACTCAGAGTTCACATGAATTTCTTCCAGTTCTGGCAAAATGGGTGGAGCTGGGGAGAGACCGGGGCAGGACGCTCTATCTCATCTAATTCATGACAAGCTGTGGCATTCCCTTTGCCAGAAATCTCATTTGAGTCCTTGATTGGAGTGAGAATTCTGACATAGCTCATGTAGGCACATGCTACTTGCTAGATGCTCCAGATTCATGAAGAGGTGCACACACCCTCATCAAGACTGGCGTGAACAATGCAGGTGTTGATGAATCTTGAATTTTTTCACAAATCAATTGTCATGTGGTGTCTGGCACTAAAATGTTAGCAGCAGATCATTTAAGTCCTGATAAGGTGCACCCTCCATGGTTTAGTCTATGTGCACACGAAGCGTTTTTGGAAACGCATTAAAAATGCTTGTAATTGGTCTGCCATGCATTGCTATGCAATGCAAATGCACATCTGCTCCGGATTCGCATTGCTTTAAAAAACACAGCACTACCATTGTTTGGACTTTTCCGCCGCAAATTTGCACCCATTGACTTGAATTGAAAGACAGCAAAACCGCAGGTAACCTGTGGATTTGCTGCGTTTAAATTGAAGTCAATGGCCGTGAATTTGCGTCAGAAACATACCCAGGTCGGGAGAGGAGGCTACTACTCCTTTCATTCGATCGCCGCTCTTGCTGATAACAGCGAGAGCAGCATGGCTGGAAGGGGCAGTAGTCTGCTCTTCCCAGCCCGCGTGCCCACAGTGTGTAAAAATGAAAAAAAAACTTTTATACTCACCTGTCGGGCATTCCCCGGCGGCGATTCTTTCCTCCCGGCGGCTGGCGGTACACTGTGGGGATCAGCCTCGCTTCCTGCAGTGGACTGAGCTGCCAGGACTTGCGGTGATGTCAGCGATCAGCTGATCGGTGACGCGACCTGTCAGCTGATGCTTACGTTACCGCAGGTACTGTCAGTACAGTACCTGCAGTGACGTGAGCATCAGCTGATTGGTCCCGTGACCGATATGCTCATGTTCAGGTGACCTCCCCGTGGGAGGCACTTATTCAAAATGAACAGGTATTAACAAGAGCAATCTGACCAGTCTGTGGCTATGAATCTCTATAGCAGTAAGCTAATGCATGCAGGGGTACAGTGTGTATGCTGCCATAAAATATTATGCACATTTACAAGTGGATAGGGATCTAGTGCAAACAGGTATTCTACAAAATATATACAATGTAATTTTCTGACATATATATTTAATATTTGTTAGAATGATTGTAATACATAATACTTGTCAAGAAAGTTACCTTTCCCTTCATATTAAAAACATTATTTTTCATGTATCGGATCTTAACTCAATAAAATGGCACTACATGATTATTTAATGGGCTAGATTAATTTTTTCATTATTCATGAGACTCACTACCAGTGAGACAAACACTTGCTTAATTAAATTGTATAAAGCTCCAGACATTGTAAATTGTGAAACAAAGACAAGATTTTGAATTTAAAGATCTTTTAATCCCAATCGTACCACTTTAATCTTCACTGGAGCTTAAATCACAACTATAACAAAGGAAAGGACACCATTGTAGGCCTTTACTATAGACCACCTGGGCAAGCTGAAGATATGGATGAACTCTTTATGCATCAGATGGCCAAGTTATCAAAAAAATATGACGTAGTGATCATGGGAGATTTCAACTATTCACACATTTGTTGGGAATCTCTCTCAGGCACAAGTAACAGGTCCAGCAAATTCTTATCCTCTCTTGCTGACAACTTTATCTTCCAAAAGGTAGAAGAGAGAACAAGGGGATCAACTACCTTGGATATAGTTCTTACCAACAGGGAGGAAATGGTTGAGGTGGTAAGGGTGGCGGGTACCCTAAGAGGCAGCGATAATGATATCATAGAATTTTGAATAAGTAGAGAAGGAAGACCTGTGAAGAGCCAGACTTCAATGTTGGATTTCAGAAAGGCAGATTTTAAGGGACTCAGAAAGAGGATAGGAGGGATCCAATGGCTGGATGTCCTTAAGGACAGAAATGTCCAGGAAGGATGGGAAATTTTGAAAAATGAGATTCTCAAAGCACAATCGTTAACATTCCCTAAAAGAGGGAAGGAAACCAGGATGTATGAACACATAACTTAAACACATACTAAAAAAGAAGACAGAAATGTTTAGCAAATGGAAAGAGGGAGGCATAGCTAAAGAAGAATAAAATGCTGTCTGCAGAACCTGTAGGGCACGCATCAGATTAGCTAAAGCTGATAATGAATTAAGCCTTGCAAAAGATGTCAAAAGAAATAAAAAAGGATTTTGGGGGTATGTTAAAAGTAAAAGAAAAGTCAAAGATGCTATAGGATTTTTACAGGATGAAAATGGCAAAGTGGTAAAAAATGATGCTGAGAAGACTGAACTTTTAAATTCATATTTTGCATCTGTTTTCTCTCAGAAAGTAAATGTAACATCAACTGATTTTCACTGTACTATTGAAGGAATAAAATAACCCACACTATCTATAAAGAGAGAGATAGTGAGGGAACTCTTAGCTAACATAAATGAATTCAAGTCTCCAGGTCCAGATGGATTACATCCTAGGGTACTGAAGAAGATAGCAGAAAAAAATATTGAACCACTCTCCATAATCTTTGAAAATTCTTGGAGAACAGAAGAAATCTATGAAGACTGGAGAAGAGTGAATGTTGTCCCTATCTTCAAAAAGGGGAAGTAGGTGGACCCAAGGAACTAAAGGCCTGTGAGCCTTACTTCTGTACCAGGAAAGATCTTTGAACAAATTTATTAAACAACATGTATGCAAGTACCTTTATGAGAATGAAGTGAATAAGCAGAGCCTGCATGGGTTTGAAACTAATAAGTCATGTCAGACTAATTTAATTTCCTTCTATGACAGAATCACTGACTGGGTGGATCAGGTAAACACAGTGGATATAGTATATTTTGACTTCAGCAAAACAATTGGCAACATCTCATACCATCTTTATTGAAAAAATTACCAACTATGGAATGGACAAGGCAACTGTTAGGTGAATTCATAACTGGCTCAGTGATCGGACCCAAAAAGTGATCATAAATTGTTGTACATCCAGTTGGAAGAATGTCTCAAGTGGGGTACCACAAGGCTCTGTCCTGGGCCCTGTGTTGTTCAACATCTTTATCAATGATTTAGATGAAGGAATTGAGGGTAAACGGATGACACAAAGCTAGGAGAGATGATTCAAAAAGTGTTAAACAAACTGGAACTATGGGCAGTAACTAACAGAATAGTTTTTACCAGGGAGAAATGCAAAGTCCTACTTCTGGGTAAGAAAAATGAAAAAAGGATATACAGAATGGGAGGGACAGGGCTAAGCAACAGCACATGTGAAAAAGACTTGGGTATACTAATAGATCAGACTGAACATGAATCAACAGTGTGATGCAGCAGCAAAAAAGGCAAACACAATTCTAGGTTGCATCAACAGAAGCATACAGTCTAGATTACGCGAAGTAATTATCCCCCTCTACTCCTCTTTGGTCTGACCTCATCTGGAATACTGTGTCCAGTTCTGGCACCACATTTTAAAAAAGACATGAAGAAACTGAAACAAGTGCAGAGAAGAGCGACCAGAATGGTGACCGGTCTGCAAACCATGTCCTATGAGGAACGGTTAGAGGATTTGGGAATGTTTAGCTTGCAAAAGAGAAGACTGGGATGAGACTTAATATCTGTCTACAAATATCTCAAGGGCTGTCACACTGTAGAGGGTTCAGCTTTATTCTCATTTGCACATAAAACAGTAGAAGCAATGGGATGAAACTTAATGGGAGAAGACACAGATTAGATAATAGAAAAAACTTTTTGACAGTGAGGGTGATCAATGAGTGGAACAGGCTGCTACGAGAGGTGGTGAACTCTCCTTCAATGGAAGTCTTCAAGCAGAGGCTGGACAGACATCTGTCTGAGATGGTGTAGTGAATCCTGCATTGAGCAGGGGGTTGGACCAGGTGACTCTGGAGATCCCTTCCAACTCTACCTTTCTATTATCACCAGATTTCAAACTGCAAATGCATACTTTATTAACTAGAACTCTTACACCAGATGAGGCTGTTGCACTTCATGTCCTGAGTGGCTGTATTTTCCATTAAATCTGCTTTAAAGGGAAACTGTTATTTGGATAATGCTGCCCCAGCTATGAGCAGCATGACTTGAACGTCAGTTCCTGCATTCAATACACCAATGTTTTGCTCTGAAATTCTGCAGCATTTTGGGGAAAAACATGGTTGACTGCACGGCTGGAGGAGCTGAATATTCCAAGAAGCAGATCTCTTCTTGCTTCTCCCTGACTGCTTAGATAGACTGACAGGTCTCTCCTGTGAACAGAGTGAGACTGCAGGGAGAAGCCAGTGTGGACATGCCTCTAGGACTAATCACCTTGGCTCAGTCGCACATGCAACTATATTTTTCTCTAAAATGCAGCTGCATTTCTGAGTCATCAACTGATAGGTTCCCTTTAATTCTGTACAGAATGAAAGGAAAACTGGTGAAGTTCTGGTAAGTAGTGATTATCATGATCACTATCCGACACTTCCAAATTAGGCAATTCCAAACTAAGGAAATTTTTTTTTAATGAACTTTATGATATATCTACATTTTCATGCTGTAACATCTGTCAGAGGATGTAGAACCAAAAAAGGCTACCACATTCTAGAGGAACATTGCTATTGCCCTTTTAACCCATGTACAGAGATCTGGTCTTACAACGGGGTTCACTAGATTGTTTACATGGAAGGGCTGCTGGCCGGAGGATCAAATCAGAGGTGACAGAAATCAAGGAAGCTGGGTCAGAACCATGAGAGTAGTCAAGGTACAACATCCATAGACAAAAGAATGGTCAGGAAACAGGCTGTGGTCAGACATCCGAAATTCAAGCAAGCAAAGCAAGAGTAGATAGCACAGGGAATGAATCGGAGCAGAGCTATAACTGGCAGTGAGAGTTAGAGGTTCAGTTTAATTGGAAGACCTCCTCACCCAGGTCTCACAGTGGTGCAAGGAATTAAAACGATAGCTAGAGTGGCTTTCAAAAATATTCATCCCTCTTTATGTAAAGACAAATTTGTCTGGACACAGATACAGCAGAAAACCTGTGAGTGTGGTCAACTATTGGTTGAACTTGGGTTACTAGTGGGGAAATTTCAAACTAGCAAGGATTCCACTTGCCCAAGGACTGGTGAACTAAAAGGGGGGAGGAATGTAAGAGGAATCAGTGATACCCCTGAAATCTCTTGCCCAATGTGACATTAGTGTGGAAAGACTGCCATCTGCAGGCCAGGCAAAATCAGGTGGAACCAATTGGTACCAGAAGAATAGCAGTGGGAGCAAGTTCTTGTGCTGGACTTGGTCAGGTGAATGGCACGACAGAGTTCCTGGATATAAAAGCAATGCACGCAAAACCGCAGGACAATTTAGCGCCAAGAAATAGAGCAGAGCAGACTCGGACAAGGGATGGTGCCGAGGCCAGCGTGACAGGCCTCAGCGAAAAGCCTATGCCACCAAGGTGCCGTTCATTGCCTGACAAGATCCAGATGACGCCTGGTGAGACCCAGAGTTCAGGCTGTGCCATTCAAATACATGACCTGTGCCCAACACCGGTCAAGTCCTAGAGACCAGACGACACCCGTCAAGAGTCGAGACCTAGTCCTTCCCTCCCCAGGCGCAGGAGACATCTGTCGACAGTCAAGCACTGAAGACCTGCAAGGAGACGATGACCAGAGGAGCACGCCTGCATTTGCGAAGGGACATTGCCAGTGAGCAGGGTCATCACATCCAGGTATCGCATACAGTATCGGGGCTGGCCTGGGTTAGGACAACAGGTGGGGAGGGGGCCGGCTGGTGCATAGGAGGCTGAACGTGTTTTAATAGACTTTGTCAGAAAGACTTGTGGCCTAGCGGGAAAGCCCAGTGACCCCCACTAGGGCCAGAATTACTTACGTGGTAACTCCCGTGAATGGGCGTACCCATTATATACTGAAGAACCTTCATTGTTATTACAATTTTATCATTATATTGTGCATTGTTGATTTGTATTGTTTAATAGCTGTCATAGAACTATTGTAAATTAGCTGCATTTGAACAAAATTACACCATTCACTGACTGTTCTTGCCTTGTGTCCTCTGTGCATTGTACCCGGTCACCTGCATTACATTTGCATCTATTTTTTTTATAATTCCTGTGATAGTCCACATGGGTGAACTACAAATTGGAAGCAATTCGACTCTGTCGATCTCCTGCGATCAATCCTCTCATCTTTAACTATATAAACTAATTGGTTTCTCTTTGCCAGAATTATGTTGGCCAGTTATAACAGTATTGGGTTTTCTTTTGGGGTGTTGCAGATATCAAATCTAAGGTCCACCCTAAGGGAATATCAAAGAGCCTGATACTTTACTATAATTTTCAACAAGATTTGTGCCATTTTTGCAAAAATGTTATGCTCTTGAGATTGGTTAACCTTCTATTTATGCTCTTATTTGCTTGTGCATGTACAAGATGTACAATTATTAGGCAATTGAGTATTTTGCCATATCATCATTTTTATGCAGATTTTCCAACTCCAAACTGTATAAAATTGGTTTACAGAATTATTAGGCAACTTATTTTTCTCAGGCAAAATGGGCCAAAATAGAGATTTAACTGACTGAAAAGTCCAAAATTGTTAAAAGTCAACTTCTATGTTCAGTGGTTGTCAGGTTTCTGCCTTCGTTACCTCAGCCATGTCTCTGAACTCTGAACAACTTGTACTTCTGTGTCTTGCTCAGTGGTGGTCGGGTTTCCTCCTTCCTTATCTTGGCCATGTCTCTGAGAACTGAACATGTTGTACTTCTGGGCCTCCAGGGAGGTTGCTCTTCTGTAAATTTGACAACACTGTAGGATAATGGCTTCCTGGTTGCTTCATATTTGATTCTTCTCAAACCTTTGGCAGTTAATATGCATCTTTTTTCTCAACATGGTTTTTGCAACCCTGTTGACTATTTACAACTAGAGATGAGCGTTGTTCTACTCGAACTGTTCGCCAATCTCAAATTCGAGCTGTTTTGGGCGGTGTTCGAGCCGTTCGGCGAACACGAACGATTTGAGAAAAATTCGGCTGTTCGAGGTTATGTTCGATAACTGTTCGTGCACCAAAATCATAACTGGATTTTTTCTCAGTAATGATGAAAATTAATGTTAATACGCAGTTTGAGTGTACAGCGGGGTGGGGGGAGGGGCAGGGGATGGATCTCTGCAGGAATAATGAAGATCTCCATTTTTTTTTCTCTTTCCCGCATTTGCAGAGGGGAGGTGCAGTCTGTCAGCCTATCAGCAGCGCACACACGGAGCGAACTGCTGTTTTTCACACAAGCAAGGGCATGTGTCATTGGCAGTGTATGTCACATGTCCTTGCCCTATAAGACCAAGCCATTTTCCCCGTCGCCACCATTTTCTCACTGCTGCAGCTGCGTGTTAGACGGCACCGCTGTTGCTGTGTGCGCTATACCTTGTTAATTTCAAGCCAATTTTCGCACAAATCTACAGATAGCTTGGGAGTAGGGAATAGTTGTGATTGCAGTCCTTTTAAGGACTAGGTTACAGCATTTCCTACGACTTTTATCAGGCAGGTCTGTGCTCTTAAATAGATAGATTGTGGGAGTAAAGACTAATTGTAATTGCAGTCGTTTTCAGGACTAGGTTACATCAGTTCCTATCAGTTTTTGCCAGGCAGGTCTGTGCCAGTGCTGTGCAAGTTTTTTTCACAGCATTTGGCTGAATCTAGCAAAGCTAATCCTTTTTGGCCTATTGCAGAGTGTGTTAGTCAGTGGAGTAGCCTATCTGTGTTGCAAGATATACCACCTGTGTATAGAATACCAATTTTTTTACTGCACCTAGTGAAGTAAAATCTTTTGGGCATAGCATCATTCTATTAGTCCAGCTATACTGACCTCCATCAGGTTGCAAACTGAATATAATTTTTTTCTGCATCTAGCTCTGAAAAAATATTTGGCCTTCTAGCAGTGTGTGGGACTTTCTCTATTAGTCCATCTATACTGACCTCCATCAGGTTGCAAATTAAAAATAATTTTTATCTGCATCTAGATCTGAAAAAATATTTGGCCTTCTAGCAGTGTGTGGGACTTTCTCTATTAGTCCATCTATACTGACCTCCATCAGGTTGCAAATTATAAATAATTTTTATCTGCATCTACCTCTGAAAAAATATTTGGGCTTCTAGCTGTGTGTGGGACTTGTTCTATTAATCCATCTATACAGAACTCCATCAGGTTGCAAACTGAATAGAATTTTTTTCTGCATCTAGCTCTGAAAAAATATTTGGCCTTCTAGCAAAGTGTGGGACTTTCTCTATTAGTCCATCTATACTGACCTCCATCAGGTTGCAAACTGAATATATTTTTTTTCTGCATCTACCTCTGAAAAAATATTGGGCTTCTAGCTGTGTGTGGGACTTGTTCTATTAATCCATCTATACAGAACTCCATCAGGTTGCAAACTGAATATAATTTTTTTCTGCATCTAGCTCTGAAAAAATAGTTGGCCTTCTAGCAGTGTGTGGGACTTTCTCTATTAGTCCATCTATACTGACCTCCATCAGGTTGCAAATTAAAAATAATTTTTATCTGCATCTACCTCTGAAAAAATATTTGGGCTTCTAGCTGTGTGTGGGACTTGTTCTATTAGTCCATCTATACTGACCTCCATCAGGTTGCAAACTGAATATAATTTTCTTCTGCATCTAGCTCTGAAAAAATATTTGGCCTTTTAGTAGTGTGTGGGACTTTCTCTATTAGTCCATCTATACTGACCTCCATCAGGTTGCAAATTAAAAATAATTTTTATCTGCATCTAGCTCTGAAAAAATATTTGGCCTTCTAGCAGTGTGTGGGACTTTCTCTATTAGTCCATCTATACTGACCTCCATCAGGTTGCAAATTAAAAATAATTTTTATCTGCATCTACCTCTGAAAAAATATTTGGGCTTCTAGATGTGTGTGGGATTTGTTCTATTAGTCCATCTATACTGACCTCTATCAGGTTGCAAACTGAATATAATTTTTTTCTGCATCTAGCTCTGAAAAAATATTTGGCCTTCTAGCAGTGTGTGGGACTTTCTCTATTAGTCCATCTATACTGACCTCCATCAGGTTGCAAATTAAAAATAATTTTTATCTGCATCTAGCTCTGAAAAAATATTTGGCCTTCTAGCAGTGTGTGGGACTTTCTCTATTAGTCCATCTATACTGACCTCCATCAGGTTGCAAATTAAAAATAATTTTTATCTGCATCTACCTCTGAAAAAATATTTGTGCTTCTAGCTGTGTGTGGGACTTGTTCTATTAGTCCATCTATACTGACCTCCATCAGGTTGCAAACTGAATATAATTTTTTTCTGCATCTAGCTCTGAAAAAATATTTGGCCTTCTAGCAGTGTGTGGGGCTTTCTCTATTAGTCCATCTATACTGACCTCCATCAGGTTGCAAATTAAAAATAATTTTTTTCTGCATCTACCTCTGAAAAAATATTTGGGCTTCTAGCTTTGTGTGGGACTTGTTCTATTAGTCCATCTATACTGACCTCCATCAGGTTGCAAACTGAATATAATTTTTTCCTGCATCTAGCTCTGAAAAAATATTTGGACTTCTAGTAGTGTGTGGGACTTTCTCTATTAGTCCATCTATACTGACCTCCATCAGGTTGCAAATTACAAATAATTTTTATCTGCATCTACCTCTGAAAAAATATTTGGTCTTCTAGCTGTGTGTGGGACTTGTTCTAATAGTCCATCTATACTGACCTCCATCAGGTTGCAAACTGAATATAATTTTTTTCTGCATCTAGCTCTGAAAAAATATTTGGCCTTCTAGCAGTGTGTGGGACTTTCTCTATTAGTCCATCTATACTGACCTCCATCAGGTTGCAAATTAAAAATAATTTTTATCTGCATCTAGCTCTGAAAAAATATTTGGCCTTCTAGCAGTGTGTGGGACTTTCTCTATTAGTCCATCTATACTGACCTCCATCAGGTTGCAAATTAAAAATAATTTTTATCTGCATCTACCTCTGAAAAAATATTGGGCTTCTAGCTGTGTGTGGGACTTGTTCTATTAATCCATCTATACAGACCTCCATCAGGTTGCAAATTGAATATAATTTTTTTCTGCATCTAGCTCTGAAAAAATATTTGGTCTTCTAACAGTGTGTGGGACTTGTTCTATTAGTCCACCTATACTGACCTCCATCAGGTTGCAAATTCAAAATAATTTTTTGTCTGCATCTAGCTCTGAAAAAATATTTGGCCTTCTAGCAGTGTGTGGGACTTTCTCTATTAGTCCATCTATACTGACCTCCATCAGGTTGCAAACTGAATATATTTTTTTTCTGCATCTACCTCTGAAAAAATATTTGGGCTTCTAGCTGTGTGTGGGACTTGTTCTATTAGTCCATCTATACTGACCTCCATCAGGTTGCAAATCGAATATAATTTTTTTCTCCATCTAACCCAGCCAATAGTTTTGGCCTAATACCACAGTTTGGCCACTCAGCTCTGCTCGGTTCCCATCCATTGTTTTTTTGTGCAGAGTTGTGAATTAGTTAACCACCAAAATGAGTGGAAAAAGGCCTGCTGCTGGTGGAAAGGGGAATAGGCGTGTTGGGAAGGGGAAAAACGGTTGTGTCCGTGGGGTAGGTGTTAAAGCAACAGTAACATCTGCAGAAGAAAGACCATTTTCCAGCCAAACTAAAATGTCTACTTCTTTTAGCGGACAATGTGATAAGATCCCTTTCTTACGGCCACGCCAATCGCTACAAATTCCAGATGAGGCACAAAAACAGCAGGTGCTTCAACGGATATCAAGTGGTCCTTTAAGTGGGCTCTCCTCCACATCAACTTCAACATCAAAAATACTCCAGTCCTCAAAGGTGTCACCCCAATCGCACTTGCTTCCTCACAGCTCCCAAATCTCCAGCTGCCCATCTGAGTATGAGGTACAACAGATGGTTGAGTCTGCAGAGCTGTTTACTCATACTATAGCCTGGGAATCAGAGGTCAACTCCAGCGCTTCTGTGAATCCAGACGAGGAAATGATCTGCACTGATGCCCAGAATCTTTATGAGTCGGATCCAGGACCAGACGCAGAAGGTTCTGACCATAATGTAGACCCTCATTCCCAAACTGTAACTCCTGTTGGTGGAGACAATGAGGAAGACGATGATGAGACTCAAATACCTGATTGGAGCGACAACTTTAGTTTTTTGTCAGGGCAGGAACAGGTTGGCTCTGAGGACGACGGGTGTGATAACGCACAGGGTGATGATGATGAGGTTGGAGATCCCACTTACTGTCAACCCACAGTCAGCCAAGAGATGAGGTCAGCAGAGGAGGTGGAGGAAGATGCTAGTGACGACGAGGTCAGGTTGCGCCTTCCTGGACAGAGACGTAGTACTGGAAGCACGTCAACAACTGCATCCTCAAACACAACTCTGCCTCTCACCACAAGTCATGGTGGCTCTTCAGGTCGCATGGGTGCTAAGCCTTGCATAGCCTGGGCATTTTTTCAAGATACCTTCTTACAAGTTAGGGCCTCGGTTCATCGGTCCTCTGGAGGTCATCAGTCAGATCAACCCGGTGGCCTATAAATTAAAACTCCCGGCCAACTTACGGATCCCTAACTCCTTCCATGTATCTCTCCTCAAACCTGTGGTACTTAACTCTTTTTCCAAGTCTACAGGTACGCCTCCTGCTCCGGTTTCTGCTGAGGACGAGTTTGAGGTAGAGAACATTCTTGCCACCAAAAGGGTAAGAGGAAAGACCTTTTTTCTAGTAGATTGGAGGGGGTTTGGTCCTGAGGAGAGAACGTGGGGGCCCCGGGAGAACATCCATGCCCCTCTTATCCTAGCTAAATTTCTGTCTGGCCTAAAAAAGGGGGGGCCTAAAGGGGGGGGTACTGTAGCGCCGGCGTCCCTGCCCTCTGATAGGCAGGGACGCTGTTCCCCCTCACCTCCCTGCTCCGTGCCCGGCGTCCTCCTCCCGCTCTGCTGGCAGCGCGCGCTCCTTCCCGTCCACTGTGCTTAGGGCGCGCGCGCTCTCCCTCCCTCTTAAAGGGGCCGCGCGCGCCGTCCTAAGGAGTCCCCGGCCAATGGCCGGAGGACTTCACCATATATAAGGCACCTCCTCCAAAATGGAGGTGCCCGAGCAATGTTGTTGCACTGTTTACTACTCTGCTTCAGCCCTCAGGTCCCGTTGCCAGTTACCTGCCAGTTACCTGCCAGATTCCTGCCTGATTATCTGCTACCTGCCTGCTAGTCTGAGGTCCGACGGTCTGCCTTACTACTCCTGTCAGTCTGTCTAAGGACCAGTCTGCCCGCTCACCTGGGAGCGCACATCAGCCACCTGCCTGCTTGCCCGAGGTCCGACGGTCTGCCTTCCAACTCCTGTCAGTCTGTCTATGGACCAGCTTGCCCGCTCACCTGGGAGCACACACCTGCTACCTGCCTGCTAGTCTACCTGGAGGCTCCGCCGTCACGTGCTGTGACCACCTGCCTGTCCAGTGACTCCTGCTCGCTCACCTGGGAGCGCTCATCTGCTGCCTGTCTGCTAGCCTACCTGGAGGCTCTGCCGTCACGTGCTGTGACCACCCGCCTGTCCAGAGACTTCTGCCCGCTCACCTGGGAGCGCTCATCTGCCGCCTGTCTGTTGGTCTTCCTGGAGGCTCCGCCGTCACATGCTGTGACCACCCGTTCATCCAGAGACTCTCGCCTGCTCACCTGGGAGCCCACGTCTATCATCAGCCGCCACAGGTCGTACCAACCCTTTACCTAGAGACTGCCCCGGTCACTTGCCGTGACCATCTGCCCGTTCATTCAGAGACTGCCCCGGTCACTTGCCGTGACCATCAGCCCGTTCATCCAGAGACTGCCCCGGTCACTTGCCGTGACCTCCAGCCCGTTCACTCAGACTGTCCCGGTCACCTGCTGTGACCTCCTGCCCGTCTTCCCTGGTCGCCACCCGCTCCCTTACAAGGACTGCCCCCTTGTATAGTAGCTCAGAGGTTCCGCCTCCCAGACCCGTTACAACCTGATATGCTTCATCCAATAAGCATTCATGTTTATACAGCGCGGAGTTGGAAAATCTGCATAAAAATGATGATATAGTCAAAGAACTCACTTGTCCAATAACTGTGGACACAGTGTATAAGGCTATGTGCCCACGATGCAGAAATGCTCAGGATTTTTTCCTGAGCGTTTCTGCATCTCCCTGGCAGAAAAAATCGCATGCGGATTGTACATGCCTTTTCCTGCCAGGGACATGCGGAAGTGAAGCGTTCTTCACTGTCATTTCCGAATGCGGATTGACAAGCACTTTCCAAGCGATTTTAGCAACACTTGGAGAGTGCTTGTCAACTTGGTCACACAATATAAATCCATGCAAACAGCATGGATTTATATAGTGTGACTGAGAGACTGTCAAAAAATAAAAAAATAAAAATATACTTACCCTCCGATAGCCCGCGCTGTCTTGCTTCACCGTCCCGGCTGCCGGCAGTGGTAGAGTGAAGGACCTGCCGACGTCAGCGTCGCGTGACCCGTCACATGACTCTGATGTCAGCGCAGGTCCTTCATTCCATCGTGAAGTGCCGGGAAGCAAGGAGGAGCGCACTGCGGGCCGCCGGAAGGTAAGTATACATTTATTTTTTATTTTATTCTTTTTTTACAGCTTTTTTAATGGTACTTGGGTGTGGATGAGACTCTCCTCTCCTCCACACCCGGGTACCATCTGCACATTAGAACGCGCCAATTATGCAAGTACAGATGCAGTCTTGTGGAATTGGCGCGTTCTAATGCAATTCAATGGCAGCGAAAACGCAGCACTTCCGCAAAATAATTGGTAGTGCTGCGTTTTTTTCCGCAATGATAATCCGCAGCGGAAATTTCTGCAGCATGTGCACAGCACATGCGGATTATCATTGGGGGACATGGCAGGCCTTCTACCATGCGTTTTTTAAGCGTTTCTGCAGCGTTTTTGCTGCTGCGGAAACGCTTAAAAAACGCATCGTGGACACACAGCCTAAGTGTCAAACTTTGTTTCTGCTAATATACTTTGATAAATGGATTTTAATATTATAAGTCTAGGCATTTTTATTGGTTATAGTGTGAAATGTGATGACATGTTTCTAGGGTTATTGGCCACACAGAGATGCTACAGTATCTATGATTAAGAGCCTTAACTAAATGTGTAAGCCCTGCTGTCTGCCAAGTTTTTCACATTATTATAAGTTATATTTTAGTCACTTTGGAATTCACCCTCAAAACAAGGATATTGGTACACCATATGCTTTTCATTTTCCTCCAATAATTCATGCTTTTACATGTAATTGTCTATATTTAGCTGTACAGTGCACTCACAAAGAATGCAAGTCATTCACTTTATCTTCATCAACCTCAAAGCATTTTTTCATTTTTATTATTTTTACTGTGTGTACTGAAACCCAATATCTATGTCAGTAATCTACTTAAGAAATTTTCCTTTAAAATGAAAATGTATCGCTCCTCTCTTTTGTCACCTAAGCCACAAACATAGCTAATAAGGTGACATACAAAGTAAATTAAACGTTGTACCATTGTAATTAATGGAGATTCTGTAATTTCTGTGAAATACAAGAGAAATAGAGAACTGTGCAAGTACAATCATCTCCCCATTGATTGATCAGAGGTAATACCATTTTGTATTGTTTTCATTTTTGTACATTGCTGGAAAATCTGTTTATTCTTTATGTTTATGTTCCTATTGTTGTATACCTTTAACACTGAAACTTTACATTTCAGAACAACTTGGCAAGAGACTATCTCTAACTAATATACTGACAGATAGAATCTATAACAATATAAGGACAAGTCAAGGACCCCAAGATATAATGTATGTCTCATAATGCAGGAAATGAGCTTCCAAGGAAACTTTTTTCTGCGTTTGTAGCAATGCACAAATTTATAAGGGGGCAGATGTTGAAAGCTAAGAATGTTATAAATTTAGTTTATAGGACTTGTTAGATATTTCATAGTGGAAGTCTTCTTTATTTAATGCACAGTGTATGACAATAGCGGACGGACTCTACAGCCAACACAGAATTGAAATTCGGTAGATTATGCAATATATGATGTAATAACTGTCACAAGTACCCTACTGCAATACTTACTGTAACTGACAAATGTGTTCTATTATTAAAACTAAGGACATGACATACTAATAAGGCTTGATGTTGCCTCTGCGTTACTTCCAATCATACGTGCAGTCATAGCCCCACTAAAGATATAAAGATATGTTAAATGGACTCTGTTAGCATAGAATGCTCGTTCAAACCAAGTACAGGCGCTTGGTGCATCCTTGGTGGGGCCAAACATTTAACATCTACTTGTTTTCCATCTATCTCCGCCCTTCTCCATCTCTATAAAGCTGGAGCTGCCAATCAAAGAAAAGGAGGTGTGAAAACAGAGGGAAAATAAGCAGGTGGGAAGGTGCACTTATATGTCTGGTCACACCAAGGGTGCACCCGGTGCCTGAACTTGGCTTGAACAGTCATTATTTTCTGATAGAATCACTTTAAAGCCACGGCCCCACTATCAGTATTTGGTCAGTATTTTTCTCAGGAGTGGGAGCCAAAACCAGGAGTGGGTGATAAATGCAGAATTGGAACACTTGCTTCTATTATACATTTTCTCTGATTGTTCCTCACCTGGTTTCGGCTCCCACTCTTGAGAAAAAATACTGACCGAATACTGATAGTGGGGCCATGGCCTAAGAGATACATGATTTTTTTAAAGGGGTATATTATTTAAAGAAGGTGACTGCTCTCTAATGGAAACACCATTTTCCATGAGATGTGTATTACTTCAATGGTGATGAGTTACAATTTTGTGCACATGTTCAGTATTTGCAGCAGAAAAATCTGCTGGAAAGTTGCTGCAAATACTGATGTGTTGGCAAGAAAAAAAACGCAGCTTAAAAAACATGCGTTTTTGACACGTTTTTGTTGCAGATTTTACCCCACTCATTAGTATGGGTGAAATTTAAGCAAAAAATGCTGAAAGAACTGACATGCTGCAGATTTAAATCTGTAAGAAAAAAATAAGCAACATGTGCATGAGACTTCTGGGTTCGCATTCACTTTGCTGGTACTCCTTCGGCAATTGTGACAAAAATGTGACAAAATCGCAACATGTACACAGACCCTAAATCACCTAAAACTGTAGCAATTAATTTTTTACAATATAAAGTGGTTACGTATGTTTCTGTCATTGTGGAAGCATGTTTCATTGGCTGCCTATGTTATCAATATGACACCTCAGGATATTCTAGAGTTGATCAAAAAGATTCACGTTAGGCCAGAGCCCTGTTAGCCTTTTCCTACATCCCATTACCCGCACATTGCTCTGCAACGATGATGTCTTGCCGGACTGATTAATCAGTTCAGGAGTCGGGTATAATGGCAAGCAGAAGAATGATCGTAGGGTTCTGGTCCGGCAGCCACGGGCTACCTAAGTGGCTTCTGGATCATGCTCTTGTAAATCTTTTTTGCTCAACTCTAGGATTTTCTGTTTTGTTTCACTGCCATGAGTGGGATCCACAGACCTGAAATAACTTTCTCCGGAAGCATAAACACAAAACAACTGATGAAATATAGTAAAGCAAATTCTACAAATTCAATATCCCAGCAGTCAAATATTTCTTAGCAACTTACAATTTATATGAACGGTCTCCTTCCCCATAATCCGGTAGACTGAGTCCTCTCCCTTCTGTACCAGTCTGTCATTGTTAGTTTGTTCACCGTAATTTACATTTGTATTCTGTATGTAACCCCTTCTCATGTACAGCACCATGGAATCAATGGCGCTCTATAAATAAATAATAAATAATTTATGTCATTCACTATAATGTATCAGTATTCCAAATCTACAAAGGTATTACATTATTTTCTAAGCTCATATGGGCTGATCTGTTGCACTCCAAGTCTGCAAAGTTTAATATCATCCATGTGCGTGAAACATTGCTGATCTTCTATAGCTCGATAAATTAAAACTATTTTAAGAGCAGAACATCCATTTCTGGTTTGATGCCACATGTTTTGAGAGTTTACAAGTATACACTACAGACCAAAAGTTTGGACACACCTTCTCAGTTAAAGATTTTTCTGTATTTTCATGACTATGAAAATTGTACATTCACACTGAAGGCATAAAAACTATGAATTAACAGATGTGGAATTATATACTTTACAAAAAAGTGTGAAACAAGTGAAAATATGTCTTATATTCTAGGTTATTCAAAGTAGCCATCTTTTGCTTTGATGACTGCTTTGCACACTCTTGGCATTCTCTTGATGAGCTTCAAGAGGTAGTCACCGGAAATGGTCTTCCAACAATCTTGAAGGAGTTCCCAGAGATGCTTAGCACTTGTTGGCCCTTTTGCTTTCACTCTGCGGTCAAGCTCACCCCAAACCATCTCGATTGGGTTAAGGTCTGGTGACTGTGGAAGCCAGGTCATCTGGTGTAGCACCCCATCACTCTCCTCCTTGGTCAAATAGCCATTACACAGCCTGGAGGTGTGCTTGGGGTCATTGTCCTGTTGAAAAATAAATGATGGTCCAACTAAACCAAACCGGATGGAATAGCATGCCGCTGCAAGATGCTGTGGTAGCCATGCTGGTTCAGTATGCCTTCAATTTTGAATAAATCCCCAACAGTGTCACCAGAATAGCACCCCCACACCATAACACCTCCTCCTCCATGCTTCACGGTGGGAACCAGGCATGTAGAGTCCATCCGTTCACCTTTTCTGCATCGCACAAAGACACGGTGGTTGGAACTAAAGATCTCAAATTTGGACTCATCAGATCAAAGCACAGACTTCCACTGGTCTAAAGTCCATTCCTTGTGTTCTTTAGCCCAAACAAGTCTCTTCTGCTAGTTGCCTGTCCTTAGCAGTGGTTTCCTAGCAGCTATTTTACCATGAAGGCCTGCTGCACAAAGTCTCCTCTTAACAGTTGTTGAAGAGATGTGTCTGCTGCTAGAACTCTGTGTGGCATTGACCTGGTCTCTAATGTGAGCTGCTGTTAACCTGCGATTTCTGAGGCTCGTGACTCGGATAAACTTATCCTCAGAAGCAGAGGTAACTCTTGGTCTTCCTTTCCTGGGGCGGTCCTCATGTGAGCCAGTTTATTTGTAGCGCTTGATGGTTTTTGCAACTGCACTTGGGGACACTTTCAAAGTTTTCCCAATTTTTCGGACTCACTGACCTTCATTTCTTAAAGTAATGATGGCCACTCGTTTTTCTTTACTTAGCTGCTTTTTTCTTGCCATAATACAAATTATAACAGTCTATTCAGTAGGACTATCAGCTGTGTATCCACCAGACTTCTGCACAACACAACTGATGGTCCCAACCCCATTTATAAGGCAAGAAAATCCCACTTATTAAACCTGACAGGGCACACCTGTGAAGTGAAAACCATTTCCGTTGACTACCTCTTGAAGCTCATCAAGAGAATGCCAAGAGTGTGCAAAGCAGTCATCAAAGCAAAAGGTGGCTACTTTGAAGAACCTAGAATATAAGACATATTTTCAGTTGTTTCAAACTTTTTTGTTAAGTATATAATTCCACATGTGTTAATTCATAGTTTTGATGCCTTCAGTGTGAATGTACAATTTTCATAGTCATGAAAATACAGAAAAATCTTTAAATGAGAAGGTGTGTCCAAACTTTTGGTCTGTACTGTATATCTAGAAAACAGAATGAAAGTGCAATGTGCTTGTCTTATTTATCCTTGTTGGTGGTTTTATCCCACACTGCTGCTATTTTCATTCATATTTATATTCATGTAGGAAGAGAAACTAGTCACCTTGTTGATGAGTCAAGAACGGACCATTAAACCTGTGCCTGACTGGGCACATTTGCGGGGTTTTTTGTACATGCGGTTTAAAGAGCTGTAAAAAAAATTCTCGTTTGGATATTCAAGTAATTTGTGTGTCTTTTTTTTTTTTTAAACGTGGTTTCACTTTTATGGCATTTTCATATTCTTTCTATTTTTTTGGGCTGATATCAGTGGGAAAATAAGGGAAATATGTGTCTGATTTTTCCATTTTCTTTTTTATGACTACAAAAGACTACTAAAATACATTTAAAAAGTTTAAAATGTGCTTCTTTTTATTAAAAAGGGGAGGGGAAAATGGTGATTCAGTATTTAAATCTTTTTATTTTTCTCTTATTTTCCTTGTAACTGGAGCTGGAATATTTGCTGTCTGCACAGAAGAGCTGTCTCAGTCTCATATAACCAAGCAGCTCCTGATCCCTCGCTATACACAGTGATCACATCCAGGGGTGGATTAAGAGTAGCAAGGGCCCTGGGCAGTTTAGAAGGCGCGGGGCCCCCCCACACACACACACCAGATGTATCACGTGACATGTCACATGATCCCCTGTGATAGATCATGTGATAGTTCACGTGAAATTAATTTGGCATAATATTAATTATAATAATTTTTTTTAGGCTGTGTGTCCACTATACGTTTTTTAAGCGTTTCCGCAGCGGCAATTCCGCTGCAGAAACGCTTATAAAACTCTTGGTAGAAGGTCTGCCATGTTCCCCAATGATAATCCGCATGTGCTGTGCACATGCTGCGGAAATTTCCGCTGCGGATTATCATTGCGGAAAAATCCGCAGCACTACCAATTATTTTGCGGAAGCGCGCCGCTTTCGCCAGCATTAACTTGCATTGGAACACATGGAATCCGCTTCACTGCATCTGTACATGCAGAATCCATGCGTTTCAATGTGCGAATGGTACCCGGGTTTGGAGAAGATGAGACTCTCCTCCGGACCCGGGTACCATAGAACCTGTAAAAAAAAAGAATAAAATAAAAAATAAATATACTTACCTTCTGATGGCCCCCGGTGTCTTTATCCGATGCGTCCTGGCTTGCCGGCAGCTCGCAATGGTCTGAAAAGGACCTGCCGTGACGTAATTTAGTCATGTGACGGGTCACGCGACCGCTGACGTCAGCAGGCCATCAGAAGGTAATTATAGATTTATTTTTTACCATTCTTTTACGGTCACACTATATAAATCCATGCCGGTTGCATGGATTTATATAGTGTGACCAAGTTGTCAAGCACTTTCCAAGTGATGCTAAAATCGCTTGGAAAGTGCTTGTCAACCCACATGCGGAAATGCATGTGAAGAGCGCTTCACATCCGCAAGTCCCTGGCAGGAAAAATGCATGTACAATCTGCATATACAATCCGCATATACAATCCGCATGTACCATCCGCATGCGTTTTTTCTGCCAGGGAGATGCAGAAACGCTCAAAAAAAATCTGGAGCATTTCTGCATCGTGGGCACATAGCCTTACATTAATTGTATGACTCAATATTGAGCACACATAGTCATCTATACACAGCAGGAGGCTGCACGTAGCCATCTATACACAGAGGAAGGCCGCACGTAGCCATCTATACAAAGCAGGAGGCCGCACGTAGCCATCTATACACAGCGGGAGGCCACACGTAGCCATCTATACACAGCGGAGGCCACATGTAGCCATCTATACACAGCAGGAGGCCGCACGGTGCCATCTATACACAGCGGGAGGCCGCACGGTGCCATCTATACACAGCGGGAGGCCACACGATGCCATCTATACACAGCAGGGGGCCGCATGATGCCATCTATACACAGCGGAGGCCACACGTAGCAATCTATACACAGCGGGAGGCCGCACGTAGCCATCTATACACAGCAGGGGGCCGCATGATGCCATCTCTACACAGCGGGAGGCTGCACGGCGGCATCTATACACCACAGGGGGCCGCACGGCGCCATCTATACACATCGGGAGGCCGCACGGCGCCATCTATACACAGCGGGAGGCCACATGGTGCCCCCCTAGAGACAGGAGGAGGCCGCACGGTGCCATCTATACTCAGCAGGAGATGCAGAAACGCTGAAAAAAAATCTGGAGCATTTCTGCATCGTGGGCACATAGCCTTACATTAATTGTATGACTCAATATTGAGCACACATAGTCATCTATACACAGCAGGAGGCTGCACGTAGCCATCTATACACAGAGGAAGGCCGCACGTAGCCATCTATACACAGAGGAAGGCCGCACGTAGCCATCTATACAAAGCAGGAGGCCGCACGTAGCCATCTATACACAGCGGGAGGCCACACGTAGCCATCTATACACAGCGGAGGCCACACGTAGCCATCTATACACAGCGGGAGGCCGCACGTAGCCATCTATACACAGCGGGAGGCCGCACGGTGCCATCTATACACAGCGGGAGGCCACACGATGCCATCTATACACAGCAGGGGGCCGCATGATGCCATCTATACACAGCGGAGGCCACACGTAGCAATCTTTACACAGCGGGAGGCCGCATGTAGCCATCTATACACAGCAGGGGGCCGCATGATGCCATCTCTACACAGCGGGAGGCTGCACGGCGGCATCTATACACCACAGGGGGCCGCACGGCGCCATCTATACACATCGGGAGGCCGCACGGCGCCATCTATACACAGCGGGAGGCCACATGGTGCCCCCCTAGAGACAGCAGGAGGCCACACGGTGCCATCTATACTCAGCAGGAGATGCAGAAACGCTCAAAAAAAATCTGGAGCATTTCTGCATCGTGGGCACATAGCCTTACATTAATTGTATGACTCAATATTGAGCACACATAGTCATCTATTCACAGCAGGAGGCCGCACGTAGCCATCTATACACAGAGGAAGGCCACACGTAGCCATCTATACAAAGCAGGAGGCCGCACGTAGCCATCTATACACAGCGGGAGGCCACACGTAGCCATTTATACACAGCGGAGGCCACACGTAGCCATCTATGCACAGCGGGAGGCCGCACGTAGCCATCTATACACAGCGGGAGGCCACACGGTGCCATCTATACACAGCGGGAGGCCACACGATGCCATCTATACACAGCAGGGGGCCGCATGATGCCATCTACACACAGCGGGAGGCCGCAGCACGGCGGCATCTATACACCACAGGAAGCCGCACGGCGCCATCTATACACAGCGGGAGGCCACATGGTGCCCCCCCCAGAGACAGCAGGAGGCCGCACGGTGCCATCTATACTCAGCAGGAGGCCGCATGCAGTCACGCACGCAGTCATGCACACACACAAACATATACAGACATATACATTAACGCATAAACACATTTGAAACATAAAAATACATATAAACAGACATCACACAATGATATCTGCCTGCACACACACACATACATACACACACACACATACACACACATACACACACAGACACACACACACACTCACACTCACCATCCCCCGGCTTGGCTCCAGTCCTCCTGCTCTTTTCTGGTGCAGCACTGCAGGCCGGGTGCGCACTGCGTGACGTCACAGCTAGGAGACACAGCCGTGCACAGGGTCGTGTCTCCTAGCAGTGACGAGGCCGGGCCAGCACAGGGAAGTTAACTGCTTCAGTGCTGGCTCGGCCGAAGAAGAAGCAGCCGACGTGCGCCGCTGCTGGGGGAGCAGTCCGGGCCCCCCCCGCCACTTTCTGCCGGTATGTGCCACAGCGCCGCACATATAATGAGGGCAATCTGGCCATAGACACCCCGGAACCCCGGGCCCCCTGGAGGTTCTGGGCTACGGGCGGTAGCCCAGATTGCCCTCATTATAATCTGCCTATGATCACATGACTCTTGTGTATAGAGGTGGAAGCAGTGCCGCTTTCTATTACTGCATATGTATAAGAAAGCCATGGCGCCCCTGAAGAGCTGCTGTGTGACATGACATTAGACATTAGAGAGGAAAGACTGCCATCTGCTGGTGGGACAAAACCAGGTGGAACCAATTGGTACCAGAGGAATTGCAGGGGGAGCGAGTTCTTGTGCAGGACCTGGTCAGGTGTCTTGCATGACAGAGTTCCTGGATATAAAAGCCCTGTGCGCCAAACCGTAGGAGGATTTGGTGCCAAGGGGAAGAGCGGAGCGGACCCGGACCAGAGACTGCACTGAGGCCAGCGTGTTAGGTCGCAGCTGAAGGCATATGCAACCAAGCTGGTCAACGCCCAGTGAGACCCAGAGACCCAACTATGCTGGTCAAGTCCCGTAGTCCCAACTGATGCCTTACAAGATCCAGAGTTCAGACTGCATCGGTAAAGACCAGAATCTTCTCTCTACGCTGGTCAAGTCCCAGAGGCCAGAAAACACCTATCGAGAGTCAGGACCCAGTCCCCTCCATTCCAGTCCTAGGAGACATGTGCCGACGGTTAAGCACCAAAGATCTGTGAGGAAACAACGGCCAGAGGAGCACGCCTGTGGCTGTAACAACTTTGTAAGGAGAACATTAGTATAATACATTGAGAGACTTTCCCTGTTATTATAATTGTATTATTGTATGGTTAATTGTTGATTTGAATTGTTTAATACCACTAATTGTCTCTTAACTACTGTAAATTCCCGCTGCATCTGAAAAGGATTAAACCGTTCATTGACTGTTCCTGCCTCGTGCTTCCTGTGCGTTGCATCCAGTTACACATACACAGCGCTTGTTTGGAGCTGTGTATACAGCAATAAAGAGGCACAGATTTAATATCCACACTCTCTCAGCTACATGATCATGTGTAGTGCAGAGTGAGAGCCATATTGCCCAGACGTTTAAAGTCAATGTGCCGTCTGGAAGTGGTTAAAGTGGATATCATTAGATTTCAAAATACAAATGGTACACACTAGCCCCTTGGAGATGCAGCCATTTTTTTTTTGTTTGTTTTTGTTCATTCATTTTTTCTTGCTAAGTTTGAGACAGTCATAACTTTTCTATTTGTCCATCAACATAACTATAAAAGGGAGTTTGGTGTTTTGTGAAATTAGTTGTGGTTTTAGAGGACACCCTAATTATGTACAAAACAACAATAAAAAAATTCCATGTGAGGTCGAACATAAACAGCCCTGTGACAGTGGGATTTAAGAGGTTAAACTTTTGCTATTAGAGCTAGCTCCAATTTCAGCAGTTTCTCTTGGCTACCTGCTGTGTAACACAGCTGGCACCCACTATGTATAGAGCAGATTCAGCTCCAGAGACTGCTTCATACAAGCAGTGAACACATACACAGTAAATGTATGGAGAATGTCGCCTAGGGGTAAATTAAATCTCTTAGATCTAATGGAGGTGGTGCGTTTACCTTAAAATCCTTGTTAGACTGGCTGTATAATTCTGACATTAAAATGAGCATTATATCAGTCCAGCTGTAGACTGAGAGGGGAACTGAGCAATTGTCAAACAGGCCAGGTAGGCCTAGATTGACTTAAATTTTCAAACAGGATCATACAGATATTCTGACATGGAATTTTAAAGTAAATGCAGCATCTTTCTTGGGTCTAAGAGATTTACTTAGGTATGTACTGTAACGGGTCTGGGAGGCGGAACCTCTGAGCTACTATACAAGGGGGCGGTCCTTGTAAGGGAGCGGGTGGCGACCAGGGAAGACGGGCAGGAAGTCACAGCAGGTGACCGGGACAGTCTCTGAGTGAACGGGCAGATGGTCACGGCAAGTGACCGGGGCAGTCTCTGAATGAACGGGCAGATGGTCACGGCAAGTGACCGGGGCAGTCTCTAGGTAAAGGGTTGGTACGACCTGTGGCGGCTGATGATAGACGTGAGCTCCCAGGTGAGCAGGCGAGAGTCTTTGGATGAACTGGTGGTCACAGCATGTGACGGCGGAGCCTCCAGGAAGACCAACAGACAGGCGGCAGATGAGCGCTCCCAGGTGAGCGGGCAGAAGTCTCTGGACAGGCGGTTGGTCACAGCACGTGACGGCAGAGCCTCCAGGTAGGCTAGCAGACAGGCAGCAGATGAGCGCTCCCAGGTGAGCGGGAAAGAGTCTCTTGGCAGGCTGGCAGGTGGTCACAGCACGTGACGGCGGAGCCTCCAGGTAGGCTAGCAGGCAGGTAGCAGAAGTGTGCTCCCAGGTGAGCGGGCAAGCTGGTCCATAGACAGACTGACAGGAGTTGGAAGGCAGACCGTCGGACCTCAAGCAAGCAGGCAGGTGGCTGATGTGCGCTCCCAGGTGAGCGGGAAGGCTGGTCCTTAGACAGACTGACAGGAGTAGTAAGGCAGACCGTCGGACCTCAGACTAGCAGGCAGGTAGCAGATAATCAGGCAGGAATCTGGCAGGTAACTGGCAGGTAACTGGCAATGGGACCTGAGGGCTGAAGCAGAGTAGTGAACAGTGCAACAACATTGCTCGGGCACCTCCATTTTGGAGGAGGTGCCTTATATATGGTGAAGTCCTCCGGCCATTGGCCGGGGACTCCTTAGGACGGCGCGCGCGGCCCCTTTAAGAGGGAGGGAGAGCGCACGCGCGCGCCCTAAGCACAGTGGCTGGGAAGGAGCGCGCGCTGCCAACAGAGCGGGAGGAGGACGCCGGGCACGGAGCAGGGAGGTGAGGGGAACAGCGTCCCTGCCTAGCAGAGGGCAGGGACGCCGGCGCTACATGTACACACTTGGCATTGCGAAATCTGGTGACAGATCTATTTTAACCTTAAAGGACCAGATCATTTTTCATATGGGCATCAAAAATAATGACTGGAAAAATTCTAAAAGGTGATTACTTTTCTAACTCTCAGAAGCATACGGGCTATCATGCTGATGTTCCTACTCTAAGGAATGCATTTGTTGTGTACTGATCTAAGGACGTACAGAGACATGAATATGGGAATTTCTTGTATTACATCAACAAGAATAGATATAAGGAAGGGAAGAAGACACTTTGAAGAGGTTTTCTGCTTTCAACTTTTGGTCCTTACCTTGATAAAAATAAAAAAAAGTCAGCTGTTACTGCCCCGCAAAGGGTGTAGTGTTGTGACTCCGCTGCTGCTCCAGTGATTGTGTTTAGGCTGCAGTGGTGATTTCATGCTTGTATCACTGCAGCCTATCACAGAGCGCAGCACCTTTGCCGATATCAGCAGCATGAGCTGCTACAGCAGGGATGGACAGGGGCTTAACAGGTCAGTCTCACCAGATCACCTTGAAAAAGCTTGTTCCGGCCTTTTCTGAGGACTTTTGCTTTTTTCCTTCTCCTATGATGTTGCCTTCTTATGATTACGCAGTCATAGAGTACAAAAAGAAAACTCCACCTGGAGAAGTACAGTATTGTTCAAAATAGTAGCACTGTGTTCAAAAACATGAGTTAAGCACAAAATCTTTATACTAGTTTTTATTTCTATGCATTGGGAACATTGCACACTGTTTTATAATTCAAAACATGAAATGAAATGTATATAATTTTTAACTACTTTTCAGAAAGTAACAAAAAATGAACATTGGGCTGTTCTAAAAAATAGCAGTGTGTGCCTTTGTATTTATAAACTCACAATATGTACTCTTTTTTTTTGAGGATTTAGCATTCCTGTGAAATACTAACCTAATATTTAGTTGTATACCCACAGTTTTTTAGAACTGCTTCACATCTATGTTGCATAGAGTCAACCAACTTCTGGCACCTGTCAATTATTATTTCAGCTCAGGATGCTTTGACTACATCCCACAATTTTTTGGCATTTCTTGGCTTTGCCTCAGAAACAGAATTTTTTATGTCACCCCACAAGTGTTCTATCGGATTAAGGTCCGAGGATTGGGGTAGCCACTGAATAATCTCAATTTTATTGGATCCAAGATTTTCTCATTAACTGATGTATTTAGGGTCGTTGTCTTGTTGTAACATCCACTTCAAGGGCATATCCTCTTCAGCATAAGGCAACATGACCTCTTCAATTATTTTAATATATGCAAAGTGGTCCATGATCCGTGGTATGGGGTAAATAGATCCTGCACCATAGTAAGAGAAACATGCCCATATCATGATGCTTGTACCACCATGCTTCACTGTCTTCAGAGTGTACTGTGGGTTGAATGCAGACTTTGGGGGTTGTCTGACAAACTGTCTGCGGCCCTTGGACCCAAAAAGAACAATTTTAGTTTCATCAGTCCACAACATGTTTCTCCATTTCTTTTTAGGCCAGTTGATGTGTTCTTTTGCAAATTGTATCTGCTTCAGTACATTTCTTTTTTTTTAACAGTGGGACTTTGCGGGGACTTCTTTCTAAGAGATTAGCTTCACACAGGTGTCTTCTAACTGTAACAGTACTCACAGGTAAGTTTAGACTGTCTTTGATCATCGTGGAGCTGATCATTGGCTAAGCCTTTGCCATATTAACTATTCTTTGATCCATTCAAATGGTAATCTTCCGTTTTCTCCCACGTCTCTCTGGTTTTGCTTTCCATTTTAAAGCATTGGAGATCATTTTTGCTGCCTATCATTGTCTGCACTTCTTTATAAGTTTTACCCTCTCCTATTAACTTTTTATTCAAAGCAAAGTACACTGTTCTTCTGAACAATGTCTCGAATGACCCATATTTATCAGTCTTTCAAGGAGAAATGCATGTACAGCATTTGATTAAATCTGATTTAAAACCTGTTTCTTCACAGAATGATTGACCTCACTAATTGAACTCCACACTCCCATTATTTCAATTAATTATTCAAAGACTCAAAAACATGCAGATCATGAATGCTGAGTTTGATGGTTTTCTTAGAATCTACCGCACCAACGGGTAAATTGTTTGACATGTGATAATATAATTTATACCTAAAACAGTCATATTGGACTGCTATTATTTTGAACACTACTGTATATACTACTAGAATCCTGAACAAAACATATACCCTCTAGTAATAAAATGTGGAGGAATAAAAAGAAACCACTATGGATAAATAAGACAGTACAAAATTAAAGAGCACCAAAAAAAGGGCATTCAAAATCTCAAAGGCTGAGAATACAGAAATAGCATTTCAGGAGTATAAAGATCTCAATAGGAAATGTAAAAAAGAAATCAAGCTACCAAAAAATCCCAAAATTTGTTATAAATACATCAATGCCAAAAAGAAAAAAACAAATGGTATTGGCCCCTTAAAAGACGATTATACCAAGATACTATATTTTTAAGATTATAAGTAGTGTTGAGCCACCCCCGTAGTGTTCGAGTTCGGTTCGGTTCGTCGAACACCCGTGTGTTCGCCGAACTGTTCGTCGAACTGTTCGTCGAACACCTTCGAACACCGTTAAAACCAATGGCAGGCAAACAAAAACACATAGAAACACATAGAAAACACCTTCAAAGGTGTCCAAAAGCTGACAAACTGCTCAGAAGACACAACTAACACATGGAAAAGTGACAAGTACATATAGTTATGCGAAAAGAAAAGAGGTGGAGGAGTAAAAGGAGGGGGAGACACAGATATAGGCATGTCATGCCCTTCTAAAATCCAAAAAGTGAGAAGCCGAGACGGCCAGTCCGCTCCTGCCCGTGCCACCTCCGTGTCGCCGGGTTTGTGCCAGAGCCGCGGTGAACCCTGACGGCCAGCCCCCCTCTCCCAATACTGGTGCCTGTCCGCTGGTGGGTCGAGAGAGCCCCCCTGTGGTGGAGGCAGCTCTAAGCTTTTTAATTTAAATTGTCCCTCTAATTTAAATGAATACACTTTAAATCCATTTACAAGGATCTATTGGAGGGCAAGTCTCATGCCAGCAGCCGCGTAATTCCAGCTCCAGTAGCGTCCACTAAAGCTGCTGCAGTTAAAAAGCTTTTATAAGGATCGAGCTCGGCTGTCCACCGCAAGGCATCCTAGTGCCAGTCCCAGCCCCTATGCCTTGGGGTGCCTCCTGATGCTCTTCACTAAGTATCCCGTGGTCCCGAAGCATTTCCTTTGAAAAAATTAAGTGTCCAAACTACAGGTGGTGTAGCTTGCTTAACAGCCGGGATAATCCGCTGACTAGCAGACACTGCTACTAGGCACAAAGTATTTCCTGGGCTAGATGCAGTTAAAAATTTGTAAGTAGATACTCTCGTTGGATGCTGAGAAAGCATTCCATAGAGTCTCCTGGCACGCCATATATGATTCTCTTAAAAAGCTTGGGGTAGGGGACCGTTTTATAGCCAAAATCACGGCCCTGTATCACAATACGTCACCTAGGCTGAAGATAAATGGAACTGTAGCACCGAGGGCTCGGTTGCTACAGACGTATTGCACCTCACCCAGAGGTGTGATATCTCACTCTCAGATAAGGATGGAGTGTGGATCAGGACCCGACACCTGCATGCATTACACCACATTGCCGTGGGGCAGGGCGACCAATATGCCCCTGAGATGGGCACGACAGTCCCTGTCCCTGGCTGGAGTGGGGGGAGGGAACACTGAGGAAGGGGAACCCTGCAGTGCAGGAGCAGGGAGGAAACAGTTGATGGGTGCATTGAGAAGGGAGTATAAAAGGTGGGCACCATCTTAGTTCAGTGCAGAGAAGTCTGAGCAGAAGTGGCAGGGAGCAGGGGCTCTGCATGAGCTCTGCTCCGGAGGCGGGCCTAGTAACAGAGGCCCAGGCCTGCAAGAGGGAGAAGGAAGGAAGAGGAGCGGAGAAGGCTCCAGGAACGAGGAATGAAGGGATCCCAGGGGTGCGGACGGGCGAGTCGCCACCGCACGCCCGAATCCACCTGCGTGGAGGGGTCAGGCCAAAGGGGGAGACCGGTCCCCGAACTAGTGGAGGCAGGAAACGACCCTCAGCTAGAAACCGGAGGCTCTGACATTTTATGTGGCGCAGCCCCTTGCTCCACCCGCTAGGAAGGCACCACATAGGGTCAGGGAAACTGGCGCCAAGTTTACCAAGAGGAGGCCCGAGGCAGCCGGACAGAAGTGTTGGTAAGAAAGGCCAGACAAAGGACACACAAAGGGGGTCCTGTGAAGCGCTCCAAAGTTATCTGGGAGTTGTCTGAGCCCCTCACCTGGTGAGCACAGTACGACGTGGGCAGCCGTTACCTGCAGACGTGGTCTGGATAATAAGAACTGTGAGTAAAGGCCCTGAACTGCATCACTGACTCCGTGTCGTTACTGCTGCTGCCCTGCACCATCACCCCCATCCTCCGCATACACTGCCCTGAGGCTATACTCCTCCCGTGGGGAGTTATGCTACGCTCTGCTGCACCCACAACACCAGCCTTAGCGGTCTGCCCTGTAGCGGCGGTTCACTCTGACCGCAATCCACGGGTGGCGTAGTCAGACATTTAAACATCAAAACCACATAAATAGTTCCGCCACTGGTTTGACCGCCCTGAGCCACGGAACCGGATCGCCGCCACGAAGACTACAACCACCAGCATCCACCAAAAAGGGTCCGGCTCCGGGTGTCCCAAGGCCCAGGGGGTGCGTCAGAACATTTTCATCACCTTTCACAATCACCAATGGGACAAGGCAGGGATGTCCTCTGTCCCCTCTCTTATACATCCTAGTGACGGAGCACCTGCTCTCATCAATTCGCCATAACCCCAATATTAGGTGGATTGAGGTGGGAGGCACCGAGTACAAGTGCTCTCTATTTGCTGATGATGTCCTAGTATATATCACTCAATCACATATATCCATCCCTGCTGTTATGGCTGAAATAGATCACTTTGTTACATGGTAAAATTTTAAAATCAATGCAGCGAAGTCTGAGGCCCTCGATGTCTCCCTCCCTAAATCCATATAGGATTCCATCCAGTCCAACTTTCCCTTTGCCTGGCCCTCACAGGGTATCAAATACTTAGGAATTCCTATTCATAGAGACCTCTCCCATCTATGTTATCTTAATTTTGGGCCCTTTATTGAACAATTCCATACAGACCACGGTTGGCAAGTTAGAACTGTAAGATTCACTACGTGAACCACTGGTGTTTTGTGGAAAAGCACATGTACACCGCGTTCCAAATTATTATGCAAAAAGTGTTTAGGAGTGATAAGGGAAGAATTTGTTTGTTTGTCAGTTAAACTCATTGATGGTGATGTGTGTCAGGGCTCTTTATATCACTGTAAGCAATTGCAGACACCTGTGCTAATTAGTTTGGCAGGTGTGTCCAATGAAAGGCAAGACTACTTAAGAAGGCTCTCTCACATTATTAAGCAGCGTACATTTTCTGCCAAAATGGGAAAGAAAAAGGATGTGTCGGCTGCTGAGAAGCAACAAATTGTGGAGTGTTTAGGTCAAGGCATGACTACAATCAACATTGTGCGATGATCAGGATGAAGTGTCTTGGCAATCAAGAAGTATGTAGCTGATTCACAGTACACACGTGTGCGTGCTGATAAGGGCAAATTGAGGACTCTTTCCTACAGGCAATTACGTCAGGTTGAAACAGCAGCGGCAAAAAAGCCTTGTCATAGCAGCAGACAAGTTTTTGAAGCTGCTTGTGCCTCCAACGTCCCCCGAACAACAAGATGCAGGGTCCTTCAGAGGTTTGCAGCTGTGCATATGCCATCCTGTCGACCTCCTCTATCCACTTCACACAAGCAGAAACGGCTCCAGTGGGCCAAACATTACATGAAGACTGATTTCAAAACTGTTTTGTTCACAGATGAGTGCCGTGCAGCGCTCGATGGTCCAGCTGAATGGAGTGGAGGATGGCTGGTTGATGGACACCCCACGCAAACACGGCTACAGCGCCAACAAGGAGGAGGTGGAGTAATGTTTTGGGCTGGAATCATGGGGAGAGAGATTGTCGGCCCCTTTAGGATCCCTGAAGGCGCTAAAGATGAACTCCATAATGTATGTGGATTTTCTCAAACAGCACTTCCTGCCATGGTTCAAGAAGAAGAACCGTGTATTTCACAGCAAGATCATTTTTCTGCATGATAATGCACCATCTCATGCTGCACATAAAACATCTGCATCTCTGGCTGATATGGGCATAAAAGGGGACAAACTTATGGTGTGACCCCCATGCTCCCCTGACCTCTACCCCATTCAGAACCTTTGGAGCATCATTAAAAGGAGTGTCTATGATGGCGGGAGGCAGTTCACATCTAAGCAACAGCTCTGGGAGGGTATTCTGTCCTCATGCAAAACAATTGAAGCAGAAACCATCCAAAACCTGACAAATTCAATGAACGAGAGAGTTCAGAAGCTCCTTTCGAACAAGGGGTCCTATGTGAAAATGTAACATCACCTAGAATAAAGTTTTGAGTTGAAAACTGTTTGATTTCAGTTTCTAACAACCTGCTAATGCTTATAATTTCAAAAATGACCATTTTTTTGGTCTTTATTAAAATGAAAAGGTTGATCGAAAAGTTTGGGGGATCTAAGAGTGTGGCAACCCAGTAGTCATGGTTACTTCGAATTCTGACAATATGAGGGTCATGCTGCAGGTAGTGCAGCAAGAAGGCACTTATGTGTCTTGCGCATCTCGGAGCCCCAAAATTATTTTCCGGGCTAGATGCAGCTAAAAATTATTTTTAATTTTAAATCTGGTAAAGCTTATTATAGATGGCCTAATAGGATCAGTGCTGCACACTGCTACAAAGCCCAAATTATTTTCCAGTCAAGATACAGATAAACATGATTAGTAATTTGAAAGCTTAAAACGGTTGGTAGGGTGATTTTAACCAATCATCAAGCTTTTACTCTCCCCAGGATGACACAGGGGTAGAAAAGTCGTTTCGGATCCATGATTTGTTCATCTTTATGAACGTGAGTCTGTCTACATTATCAGTGGAGAGCCGCGTGCGCTTATCTGTCAGCACACCACCAGCAGCGCTGAACACACGTTCAGACAGAACGCTGGCTGCGGGGCATGACAAGATCTCCAAGGCGTAAGTGGCTAGCTCCGGCCAGTTATCCAGATTGGAAGCCCAAAAAGAGCAAGGGTCCAGTGACACAGTCGTGGCTTCAATGTTTACTTGGAGATACTCCTGTACCATCGTCTCTAGGCGTTGACTATGTGTCAGACTTCTTGTCTCCTGTGGCCTTGCAAAGGATGGGCTAAAAAAGTGGTGAAATGATTCCGCAAAATTGATGTTACCAGCAGATACTGTGGTTCTGTTACGGTTTGAGTGCTGAACACTTGACGGTCCCACGGTTGGCAAGTTGGAACTGTGAGATTCACTACGTGCACCACTGGTATTTTGTGGAAAAGCACATGTATGATTCTGCAACAGTCTCTGCTGATACTCCTGCATGCGTGCATCCCTTTCTATGGCAGGAATAATTTCTGCAAATTTACTTTTGTACCGGGGATCTAACAGTGTGGCAACCCAGTAGTCAGGATTATTTCTAATTCTCACAATTCGAGGGTCATGTTGCAGGTAGTGCAGCAAGAAGGCACTCATGTGTGTTGCGCATCCAGGAGCACCAAGTCCCTGTTGTGTTGGTGGCGAGGTAGCAATCATGCTTCCTTCCTCTGTCCTCTAACCCCCAACCTCGCACAACAGAAATGTGATCAAGGTCTCCCTCATCTGATGAGTCTTCCATCAGTTCGTCCTCCACTTCTTCCTGGGCTCCTGCACCTTCCTCACTAGTTTGGCTGCTACCATGCGCCCTGGTAAAATCATCTCCCCCACCCTCACATGCCTGCCGCCTTGGTGCTGCCGACCGTCTGGACCTTGCAGATGTTAGCCATTCCGCATACAACTCCTCCTCCTCTACTTCCTCCACCTCCTCTTGTGCCACCACCTGACTCCGAATTCTGTTTAACATGTGCTCCAGCATGTAAATCACCGGAATAGTCATGCTGATAATGGCATCGTCAGCACTAAACATCTTCGTCGCCATTTCAAAACTGTGCAGAAGGGTGCATAGGTCCCTGATCTGAGACCACTCCTCCAGCGTGATTTGCCCCACCTCTGAATCTCGTTGGCCCAGGCTATACGTCAGAACGTATTGCACCAGGGCTTGTCGGTGCTGCCACAGTCGCTGCAACATGTGCAGAGTTGAATTCCACCGGGTAGGCACATCGCATTTTAGCCGGTGAAGTGGCAGGCCCAACGACTTCTGTAGAGATGTAAGTCGCTGAGCTGCGGGATGCGAACGGCGGAAGTGAGCACACAGCGACCGTGCCCTCTGCAGAAGGCCATCTAGTCTGGGATAGTGGGCTAAAAATTGCTGGACAACCAGGTTCAACACGTGAGCCATACAAGGCACGTGTGTGACATTGCCCCGGCGAAGGGCCGCACCCAGGTTTGCAGCATTGTCGCACACGGCCTTCCCTGGTTTCAGGTCCAGTGGAGACAACCATTCATGAAATTGGTTCTCCAGAGCTGACCACAACTCCTCAGCTGTGTGACTCACATTTCCCAGACATTTCAATGTAAAAACCGCCTGATGACGTTGAGCCCTACTGCCAGCATAGTAAGGAGGTGTGCAGGATCCCTTCTGCGCAGTTAGAAAGCTTGTGGCATGACCAGACAGGCTTTGGGTGCAGGTGGAAGACCGAGAGGAGGTTGAGGAGGCAGAAGCAGTGGAGGAAAAATGACATAAAGAGGATTGACGCACAACTCGTGGGGACGGCAAGACTTGGACAGCAGCCCCTTGTCCTGCTGTCACCATAGTTACCCAGTGCCCAGTCAGCGACATGTAACGCCCCTGTCCATGCCTACTCGTCCAAGTGTCTGTGGTGAAATGCACCCTGTCACACACAGAGTTTCTCAAAGAAGCGGTGATGTTGTGTGCGACATGCTGGTGGAGCGCAGGCACACCTTTCTTTGAGAAGTAGTGCCGACTGGGCATCTGGTACTGGGGCACTGCGACGGACATAAGGTCTCGAAAATCCTCTGTGTCCACCAGGCGGAAAGGCAGCATTTCTGTAGCCAAGAGCTTGCAGATGGTGAAATTCAACCTCTTAGCTTTCTCATGGCTAGGAGGAAATGGTCTTTTACTTGTCCACATCTGAGGGACCGAGGGCTGGCTATTGTGCTTAGACGGGGTTGATAAGGGTGTCCCCGGCAAACTGCCGGTCTGTGAGGAAGATGCAGGCGGACATGTTAGGTTGCCTTGATCCAAAGGTGGTGCTATCGATGTCGGACAGCGCTCAAGACCAGCTGGTGTTACCACCTCCAAAGAAAATGATGACCTGCCAATCACGCTGGCTGTTGCGGGTAAAGAGGTGGCAGGTCTGCGCCCCAAAACAGGTGTGACTGCTGTCCCCCCAGTCACAGAGGATGAAGAGGCCGCGGATGCACAAGATATGGCAGACGGTGGTTGGCCCGGCCGGCTAGACTGCATTGTAGCACACTGAGCTTCCCACTGCAACTTATGCTTCATGTCCATGTGCCGGTTCATGCATGAAGTACTCAAACTATGTATTTTTTGGCCTCTACTTAGCTTTTGCTGACAAATGTTACAGATAACACGAGTTGGGTCATCTTTATCGATCTGAAAAAATGCCCAGGCTATGCAAGGCTTAGCACCCATGCGACCTGAAGAGCCACCACGACTTGTGGTGAGAGGCAGAGTTGTGTTTGAGGATGCAGTTGTTGACGTGCTTCCAGTACTACGTCTCTGTCCAGGAAGGCGCAACCTGACCTCGTCGTCACTAGCATCTTCCTCCACCTCCTCTGCTGACCTCATCTCTTGGCTGACTGTGGGTTGACAGTAAGTGGGATCTCCGACCTCATCATCATCACCCTGTGCGTTATCACACCCGTCGTCCTCAGAGCCAACCTGTTCCTGCCCTGACAAAAAACTAAAGTTGTCGCTCCAATCAGGTATTTGAGTCTTATCATCGTCTTCCTCATTGTCTCCACCAACAGGAGTTACAGTTTGGGAATGAGGGTCTACATTATGGTCAGAACCTTCTGCGTCTGGTCCTGGATCCGACTCATAAAGATTCTGGGCATCAGTGCAGATCATTTCCTCGTCTGGATTCACAGAAGCGCTGGAGTCGACCTCTGATTCCCAGGCTATAGTATGAGTAAACAGCTCTGCAGACTCAACCATCTGTTCTACCTCATACTCAGACGGGCAGCTGGAGATTTGGGAGCTGTGAGGAAGCAAGTGCGATTTGGGTGACACCTTTGAGGACTGGAGTATTTGTGATGTTGAAGTTGATGTGGAGGAGAGCCCACTTAAAGGAGCACTTGATATCCGTTGAAGCACCTGCTGTTTTTGTGCCTCATCTCGAATTTGTAGCGATTGGCGTGGCCGTAAGAAAGGGATCTTATCACATTGTCCGCTAAAAGAAGTAGACATTTTAGTTTGGCTGGAAGATGGTCTTTCTTCTGCACCTACCCCACGGACACAACCTTTTTTCCCCTTCCCAACACGCCTATTCCCCTTTCCACCAGCAGCAGGCCTTTTTCCACTCATTTTGGTGGTTAACTAATTCACAACTCTGGAGTTGTTTGCACAAAAAAACAATGGATGGTAACCGAGCAGACCTGAGTGGCCAAACTGTGGTATTAGGCCAAAACTATTGGCTGGGTTAGATGCAGAAAAAAATTATTTTTAATTTGCAACCTGATGGAGGTCAGTATAGATGGACTAATAGACCAAGTCCCACACACCGCTAGAAGCCCAAATATTTTTTCAGAGCTAGATGCAGAAAATTTTTTTATTCAATTTGCAACCTGATGGAGGTCAGTATAGATGGACTAATAGACCAAGTCCCACACACTGCTAGAAGCCCAAATATTTTTTCAGAGCTAGATGCAGAAAAAAATTATTTTTAATTTGCAACCTGATGGAGGTCAGTATAGATGGACTAATAGAACAAGTCCCACACGCTGCTAGAAGCCCAAATATTTTTTCAGAGATAAATGAAGAAAAAAATTATTTTTAATTTGCAACCTGATGAAGGTCAGTATAGATGGACTAATAGACCAAGTCCCACACACTGCTAGAAGCCCAAATGTTTTTTCAGAGCTAGATGCAGATAAAAATTATTTTTAATTTGCAACCTGATGGAGGTCAGTATAGATGGACTAATAGACCAAGTCCCACACACTGCTAGAAGCCCAAATATTTTTTCAGAGCTAGATGCAGAAAAAAATTATTTTTAATTTGCAACCTGATGGAGGTCAGTATAGATGGACTAATAGACCAAGTCCCACACACCGCTAGAAGCCCAAATATTTTTTCAGAGCTAGATGCAGAAAATTTTTTTATTCAATTTGCAACCTGATGGAGGTCAGTATAGATGGACTAATAGACCAAGTCCCACACACTGCTAGAAGCCCAAATATTTTTTCAGAGCTAGATACAGAAAAAAATTATTTTTAATTTGCAACCTGATGGAGGTCAGTATAGATGGACTAATAGAACAAGTCCCACACGCTGCTAGAAGCCCAAATATTTTTTCAGAGATAAATGAAGAAAAAAATTATTTTTAATTTGCAACCTGATGGAGGTCAGTATAGATGGACTAATAGACCAAGTCCCACACACTGCTAGAAGCCCAAATATTTTTTCAGAGCTAGATGCAGAAAAAAATTATTTTTAATTTGCAACCTGATGGAGGTCAGTATAGATGGACTAATAGAACAAGTCCCACACGCTGCTAGAAGCCCAAATATTTTTTCAGAGATAAATGAAGAAAAAAATTATTTTTAATTTGCAACCTGATGGAGGTCAGTATAGATGGACTAATAGACCAAGTCCCACACACTGCTAGAAGCCCAAATATTTTTTCAGAGCTAGATGCAGAAAAAAATTATTTTTAATTTGCAACCTGATGGAGGTCAGTATAGATGGACTAATAGACCAAGTCCCACACACCGCTAGAAGCCCAAATATTTTTTCAGAGCTAGATGCAGAAAATTTTTTTATTCAATTTGCAACCTGATGGAGGTCAGTATAGATGGACTAATAGACCAAGTCCCACACACTGCTAGAAGCCCAAATATTTTTTCAGAGCTAGATGCAGAAAAAAATTATTTTTAATTTGCAACCTGATGGAGGTCAGTATAGATGGACTAATAGAACAAGTCCCACACGCTGCTAGAAGCCCAAATATTTTTTCAGAGATAAATGAAGAAAAAAATTATTTTTAATTTGCAACCTGATGGAGGTCAGTATAGATGGACTAATAGACCAAGTCCCACACACTGCTAGAAGCCCAAATATTTTTTCACAGCTAGATGCAGAAAAAAAATATTTTTAATTTGCAACCTGATGGAGGTCAGTATAGATGGACTAATAGAACAAGTCCCACACACTGCTAGAAGCCCAAATATTTTTTCAGAGATAAATGAAGAAAAAAATTATTTTTAATTTGCAACCTGATGGAGGTCAGTATAGATGGACTAATAGACCAAGTCCCACACACCGCTAGAAGCCCAAATATTTTTTCAGAGCTAGATGCAGAAAAAAATTATATTCAATTTGCAACCTGCTGGAGGTCAGTATAGAAGGACTAATAGAACAAGTCCCACACACTGCTAGAAGCCCAAATATTTTTTCAGAGCTAAATGAAGAAAAAAATTAGTTTTAATTTGCAACCTGATGGAGGTCAGTATAGATGGACTAATAGACCAAGTCCCACACACTGCTAGAAGCCCAAATATTTTTTCAGAGCTAGATGCAGAAAAAAATTATATTCAGTTTGCAACCTGATGGAGGTCAGTATAGATGGACTAATAGAATGATGCTATGCCCAAAAGATTTTACTTCACTAGGTGCAGTAAAAAAATTGGTATTCTATACACAGGTGGTATATCTTGCAACACAGATAGGCTACTCCACTGACTAACACACTCTGCAATAGGCCAAAAAGGATTAGCTTTGGTAGATTCAGCCAAATGCTGTGAAAAAAACTTGCACAGCACTGGCACAGACCTGCCTGGCAAAAACTGATAGGAACTGATGTAACCTAGTCCTGAAAAGGACTCCAATTACAATTAGTCTTTACTCCCACAATCTATCTATTTAAGAGCACAGACCTGCCTGATAAAAGTCGTAGGAAATGCTGTAACCTAGTCCTTAAAAGGACTGCAATCACAACTATTCCCTACTCCCAAGCTATCTGTATATTTGGGCGAAAATTGGCTTGAAATTAACAAGGTATAGCGCACACAGCAACAGCGGTGCCGTCTAACACGCAGCTGCAGCAGTGAGAAAATGGTGGCGACGGGGAAAATGGCTTGGTCTTATAGGGCAAGGACATGTGACATACACTGCCAATGACACATGCCCTTGCTTGTGTGAAAAAAAGCACTTCGCTCCGTGTGTGCGCTGCTGATAGGCTGACAGATTGCACCTCCCCACTGCAAATGCGGGAAAGAGAAAAAAAAATGGAGATCTTCATTGTTCCTGCAGAGATCCATCCCCTGCCCCTCCCCCCGCCCCGCTGTACACTCAAACTGCGTATTAACATTAATTTTCATCATTACTGAGAAAAAATCCAGTTATGATTTTGGTGCACGAACAGTTATCGAACATAACCTCGAACAGCCGAATTTTTCTCAAATTGTTCGTGTTCGCCGATCGGCTCGAACACCGCCCAAAACAGCTCGAATTTGAGATTGGCGAACAGTTCGAGTAGAACAACGCTCATCTCTAATTATAAGACACATTTTTTTCCCCAAACTTGGGAGGAAAATGTTGGTGCGTCTTATAATTCGAATGTAGCTTACCAGGGGTGTTGGCTGTGGTTGAGCAGGGTTACAGGAAGCAGGGTCGCTTCTGCAGGAGGCCAGAGCTGGCAGGAGGGGAGCGATGCTGCGGCCCCAGGCTGGGAGGAAGGAGTGTCCCAGCGCTGTGCGACTGTGGGCCTTGGGCTGTCAGAAAATGTCAGACTTGAGAGGAGTCCCTGCACTTTCCCATTGATTTGGGTATTGGGAAAATGGCCACCAGATGCGGCGAATGTGCAGATTGAGATCTTGGTTCAATCTGCCGAGAGGCTAAGTGCCAGAACTGGCGCATCTAATGAATGCACCATTTCTGGGGCAGCTATGGGCTGGTCTTATGAGGCGGCCCTTCCCAGCCTATAAATATCAGGCACCAGCCATCTGCTTTGCTTTAGCTGGTTATAAAATATAGGGGGGACTCCACATCATTTTTTACGGTCCCCCCATTTTTAATAAACAGCATAGGCAAAGCAGAGAGCTGGGGGCTGATATTAATAGGCTGGGAAGCTCCATGGATATTTGCCCCTTCCCAGCAAAATATGACCAGCTCACAGCTGTCTGCTTTGCCTTGTCTGGTTATTAAAAATAGGAGGGACACCATGTCATTTTTTTCATTTATTTATCTATTTATTAAAAAGAACAGTAAAATACACACGCAAGGCATTGCTCCACTTGGACCTCCGCCTCCTGGTTCAAGATTAGTATTTTTTATTTTTTTTAATTCTGTGTTATTTTAAGCAATTTCACTATCTACATTTGTTTACAAGGCAATTGTCCAGCTCTTACCCCAATTTTGCTTCCTTTTGCAACCCCCTAGCCCTTACTATGACCATTTTACAGCCATTTTACAGCACCAAAGTTTTGGTCCCCATTGACTTGTATGTGGTTCGTTTCCCCGGTCAAGTTCGGGTCAAGTTCTGGTAACCGAACCGAACTTTGGACTAAAGTTCGGCCAAACCCGACGAAACCAAACTTCCACGGGTCGGCTGATCCCTAATGTAGAGTAATGCACGTAGGACGGAGTAATCCTATTGCTGCATTAATATTATATGAGTATATGAGGGAGTATACTTGGGTCTACAGAACGGGAGAAGGACTTGGATATTCTGGTTACAAGTAAGGTGAGCAGCAGTCCTCAATGTCAGGCAGCAGCTGCAAAAGCAAACGAGATTTTTGGGTATCTAAAAAGAAAGATAAATTCCTGTAGTCCCAAAGTATTGTTAACTCTTTGTAAATCACTTGTAAGGCCACATCTAGAATATTGTTTTGGGCTCCACATTTTAAAAAAATATATTCAGAAGGCAGTCAGTTTAAAGGAGGCCAACCAGATTATTACAAGGAACGGAAGGACTCTCATATGACGACTGGTTGGAAAAGTTGGACTTGTTTAGCTTAGAAAAAAGACGCCTCAGATGAGATCTCATTTACATGTATAAATATGTGTGGTTAATGCAAAGGACGGGCGCATGACTTATTCAAGACCATACTAAGGAGAAGGGGGCACTCATTACAGGTGGAAGAAAGGTGATTCTGGCAGCTAAATAGGAAAGGATTCTTTACAGTTAGAGCAGTCAGACTGTGGAATGACCGACCACAAGAGGTAGTGACTCGCCCCCTGGGCCGTGGGGCACTCGGATCCGGGCAATAGGGAAACGGTGGGAGTAGTAGTGGCTACCCGATTCCGTGGCTCAGGGTGGTCAGGCCAGTGGTAGTCCGTTATGTGCTGATGATTATGTCCGACTACGCCAACCGTGGATTTGCGGTCATTAGGAACCGCCGCTGCAAGGCAGACCGCTGGGGCTGATGATGTATGCAGCTGGGAAGGTGTGACTCCCCACGGGAAGAGTGCGGCCCCAGGGCAGTGTAGTGGAAGGTGGGAGTGATGGTAGTGAGAGTCCCAGTGCTGATAGTGCTAGAGGAGCAAGGAGCACACAGACAACAGGTTGCAGTCCAGGGTCTTTACTAGAACAGGTAAACTGACCCACAAACAGTCCCGGCTAGGAGGGGACCTGGATGTCTGAGAGCAATGGGGAAATTGGCGCTGGTCAGGGTGAGGGTGTATGCCTACCGTGCTTTCTGTACTCCTTCTGGCTATCTCCTCCTTATAGGGTAACAGCCCACGTTTCCGAGCTCTCCGTGTATTCTCGCCTGTATGACCTGCAACGTGGGTTCAAATCTGCTCCCAGCCTTGTACGACTTTGCTGGTCCCTTCTGTTGTGGCAGGACCTCCAGGCTTCTTAGGCCAAGGAATATACAGTCCCCTGTGGACTGGTTATCTGCTGGGGGATGTGGAATCCTCCCAGCCTCAGACACCAAAGTCTGGTAAATGAAGTCTGTTATCTGCCAAGACAGGCTCACTTCGCCTCTTGTCTCTGGCTTGTGGCTCTCCTCCTGCCACACTTCCTCTTAGGTGCAATACAACTTTCTGTCCCTGCTCTGCTCCGGGACACGTCTCAGTGATGAGACAGGTCATCAAGTTCTCCCTAACCCTGCCCCCAGTACCAGCTTTTATAGGGGCAGCCAGCTCCCCCTACTGGCCTGAGACAGGAGGCATTGCATGCTAATGTTCCCCTGACTAGAGAACCTCCCCCTTGCTCTCAGACACAGCTTTATTAGATTTTGTGGCATCCAGGCCAGGGTGACACATTCCCCCCTAGTAAAATTTAGTACTCCGGGACTAAACAAGAAACAAGAACAATATGCATAACCATAAAACACGAGTAGACAAACGACTCACAGGTTGAGTTCTTAAGGTCACAGTGTGGTCTGTGACCGGGTGTCCATATCACCAATACAACGGGGAGCCTTAACCAGGTGGGGGTCTGTCTTACCCCAAGTCCTTTACAGTCTTAGTTCATTCCTTGGTCAGGCTCCGAACGCAGTCCATTCAAGGTCCCGGTTATAAAAAAAGTCCATAACCTTTGAGTCCTTACGGTAACTGCAAGAAACTGAAACACAGAATTACCAAACATGCATGTAACTTTGCAAACAATTCAACATTTGGCAACAGGGTCATTTACAATCTTAGCGCGCTCTATATTTTCCAGCGAGCGGGTATCTGCTCCTTTGTGCTCCTGGTTGATCTACGTAGCCCACTGTCTGGTGGTGGACTGACCTGGCTTTACCCACTAGCGTTAGGGGTACAGCTACCAGCTGGGTGTACTGGTAGGGCAGGCAGCTGTCTGCGGGTCCTTTGGCTTACCGCAGGCATGGCAGGCTCACTGTCAGCAGAGGGTTGACTCTCCTGGGCTGCTGGTACAGGCTCTTTTGCCTCTGGAACCGCTTGCTCCTCTTCACCTTCCGGCTCTGGTGTTGGTTGTTGCTGTGCCGGTTGCAGGAAATGCAGGACGGGTACCACTATGGCATCATTTATGCGAGTCCAGGACTGAGGGAACTCTCCAAGAACGGCGCTGATCATTTCTTCCTTGTCCTCTGTGGGTTCAAGGTCAATCTGATCCTCTTCTGCACTACGGAGTTGCTCGGGGCACCTTTTGAGGTGGTCTCTGGAGACGACACTAGTGGTTTCTCCCCCGTCCTTGGTGATTACGCACACCTTTGGGTTGTCGTGGTCAGACTGCAGTACGGTGTAGGGTTCCCTTTCCCACTGGTCGTAAAACTTATGTAGCCTTCTCTTCCGCTTCAGGACCTGCTCACCAGGTTCTAGGGGACCAGCAGTGGCGTGTTGGTTGAAGAGTTTTTCTTGCCTCTCTCTCACCTGGGCCAGGCTCTTCTCCACACTCTCCTGTACCTTCTTGTACTGCAGTTGCCTTTCCGTATCCCAGTCCGCATCCGGGGAGGTGTCCTCAGGCGTTAGGACTCCCATCTCCAGGTCTACAGGCAGCTTACCTGGTCTGGCTCGCATCAGGTAAGCCGGGGTGCAGTTGGTAGCATTCACCGGGATATGATTGTACAAGTCTATCAGGTCCGGCAGTTTTTCTGGCCACAGGCTGCGTTCCTCCAGGGGCAACGTCTTCAGGAGATCAATGACTATATTGTTCATCTTCTCACACATCCCGTTGGTTTAGGGGTGGTAAGGCGTTGTACGAATTTTCTTACAGCCATAGAGGTTGCAGAACTCCTGGAAGATTTCAGCTTCGAACGCTGGACCCTGGTCTGTCAGGACCTGTTCCGGATACCCGTGTGGATGGCAGAAGTATTGATGGAAGGCTCTGGCCGCTGTTTGGACTGTCAAGTCTTTTACCGGGACCACCACGAGAAAACGGGAATAGTGGTCCACGATTGTCAGGGCATAGATGTATCCTGACCGGCTTGGAGCCAATTTGACGTGGTCCAGAGCTACCAGCTCGAGAGGCTGCGTGGTGACTATGGGCCTCAAGGGTGTCTTCTGGCTGGTACGGTCCTTCCTCCTTAGGTGACAAGGGCCACAGTATCTGCACCATTTTTCTACAGCTCCTCTCATGCCGACCCAAAAGAACCTTCCTCTTAGCACGAACTCCAGTTTCTTCCAACCGAAGTGTCCCGCTCTGTCATGGTAAGCCCCCAGGACCATAGCTGCATCCCGCCTTGGGACCACGACTTGCCAGGTCAGCTCGTGCGTCCGGTGGTTGACAATCCTTCTGCACAGCTTGCCTTCGTAGAGGAAGAGCTTGCTCTTCTCCTTCCACAGCTGCTTGGCTTCCTCTGGAGCATCCGGATCCATGCAGGCGTCTTCCTGGGTCAGCAGATCTTTCACCAGGCAGATAGCAGGGTCACTATCTTGGGTCTCGGCCCAGCTGTGGTGAGGTAGGGGATTGATCATCATGGTTGTTAGATCCTCCTCCTTCACGCGGTGAGAGTGTTGAGCGGCTCCATACCAGTGAAACGCGGGGAGTTCAACGTCCTCCAGCTCTTCTGGGTCTTCGTCACCTTCAGGTAAGTGAGGCATCCTCGATAGGGCGTCAGCGTTGGCATTGGTTTTGCCGGCCCGGTACTTGATCACGAAGTCATAGTTGGAGAGACAGGCCATCCACCGCTGTTCTAGGGCACCCAGTCTTGCATTGTCCAGGTGTGTCAACGGGTTTTTGTCCGTGTACACGGTGAACTTTGCGGAGGCCAGGTAATGCTTGAAGCTTTCCGTCACGGCCCACACCACCGTCAAGAATTCTAGCTTGAAGGAGCTGTAATTCTCCGGGTTCCTCTCGGTGGGCCTCAGCTTCCGGCTGGCGTATGCAATCACCCTTTCTCTGCCCTGTTGGTTTTGGGACAATACGGCTCCCAGTCCCTGGCGTCCGTGTGGAGAATAAAAGGCTGGCCATAATCAGGGTAGGCCAGGATCTCATCCCCCGTGAGGGCCTTCTTCAACTGGCGGAAGGACTCCTCTTCCGGTTTATCCCACTTGAAGGGCGGCTTTTGGCTCCTGGACTTAGACTGCCCGATTAGGAGGTCCTGCATAGGAGCTGCCATCTTAGTGAACCCGGGGATGAACCTTCGGTAGTAGCCTACCAATCCGAGAAACTGTCTCACCTCTTTGATGTTCGAGGGGCTTGGCCAGCTCTTGATTGCCGTGACCTTGTCAGGGTCGGGGGCCACTCCTTCCGCGCTTACCACGTGCCCTAGGTACTGGACCTTTGGTTTCAGCAGGTGACACTTCGATGGTTTCACCTTCAGGCCATAGCCTGCCAGGGCTTTGAACACCTCGGCCAGGTGCTTTAGATGGTCCTCGTAGGTTTTCGAATAGACGATCACGTCGTCCAGGTAAAGGAGGACCGTCTCGAAGTTTCGGTGGCCTAGACAACATTCCATCAGCCTCTGGAAGGTCCGAAGGGCATACAGTTGAACTCACTCAGTCCCATCGGGGTGGTGAAGGCGGTCTTCTCCTTGTCAGCCTCTGCCACAAGAACCTGCCAGTACCCGCTAGTAAGGTCCAAAGTAGAAAAGAAGTTAGCTGATTTTAGTGCGGCTAAAGACTCCTCTATTCTAGGCAGCGGATATGCGTCTTTGTGGGTGATACGGTTGATTTGTCTATAGTCCACGCACATTCTCATGGTGCCGTCTTTCTTTTTTACCAGAACCAGGGGGGCTGCCCAGGGGCTACAGCTATCTCTAATGACCCCGGCTTCTTTAATTTCCCTTAGCATGCCCTTTGCGTTCTGATAATGTGCAGGGGGTACAGGTCTGTGCCTCTCTTTCATTGGTGGGTGGCTCCCTGTGGGGATGTGGTGTTCTATCCCTTTTACTCTGCCGAAATCTAGCGGGTGCTTACTAAAGACTCTCTCGTACTCCTGTACCACCCGGTAGACTCCTTGTTTTTGGTGCAGGGGAGTGGAGTCAGCACCCACATGGAGTTTCTGGCACCAGTCCTCCTTTTGTTTCTGGGAGCCATTACCCCCCGCCTGTGGAGATGGGGGCAAGGGTTCCACGGCCCTGATAGCTTTGTGTTCGACAACACACAGTTTAGTGAGTGTAGCATACCTGGGTAAGTGTACTTCCCTCTCCCCAATGTTGAGGATGCTGACGGGCACCCTCCCGGACATCAACCACCCCCCGGGCTGTCAAAATGGTGGGCCTGCTGTCTGAGTACACGGGTTCTACCATGGCTTGGTAGTCTCTACCTCTCAACCCGATTGCAGTCCGACACCAGATCATCATTTCACTTTTGGGAGGCATTGAAATGGGGAATGGGTCACTCAGTCTTACGCTACCGATCTCACCACCAGACAGTTCTACCTGCTGCTGTCTCATCAGGGCTTTTATCTCCTTGTTGAGGACTCTCTGTTGGCTGGAACTAGCATTCACCGCCACCTGTTGTAGAATTACAATTACTTCTGAAAGACAATTTTTGATCACATTAGTACCCACAGTTATTTTAGGGTGACTTTCACGACGGTCAATGTCCACAATAATCACTCCCTGTGCCGGCAGTTCAACTTTACCAATTTTAATGGTCATCTCCTTGAACCCCATCTGCGGCACGGGTAAGCCATTACTGGCGATGATGCTCAAGTTACTGTCTGGATACCGTGTGATATCAGCATCAGTCCAATACTGCTTAAAAAGTACATAAGGGATAGTGGTTACTTGTGACCCAGTATCCAGCAAGGCGCTCATGGGGATACCGTCCAGCGCCACGGGTAAAACCGGGCGCCCCCCAACGTACTTATCACGCCAATTATAAGGGCCTGGTGATCTTATGCCTGGGGGTTGGCCCTCTGCCCCAGGTTGGACCCGTTTAAATTACAGTACCTGGAAATGTGTCCGGGCTGGTTGCTTCGACGGCAAATGGGCTGTCCATCCTCGGCGTAGCGGTCTGTGGGCCTCCCTCGGAACGACCGGATCCTCCTCTGTCGACGCCACGGGAAATCCTCCGGACTTGAAGCCAGCTCGATGGGTCTTGACGGGTCCACTTGCAACGCCTGGACGGTCCTGGTCAACGCCGCGATGCTCCTGGTCAGCTCCTGGACTTGGTGGTGCAGGTCTTTCGACGGGGCTTGGTTCAGGGCCTGTGCATCAGCCCCCATGGGGTCCATAGAGGAGGGTGCCGCCTCCTGGTGGTAGGTGAGAGCAGGGTGCCGGGGGTTTATAGCGCCACTGGTTGCAGATTCACGGAGCACCCTTATGGCCCTGTCCTTAAATTGGGCAAAGGTCATGTCGGGGTTCTGAAAGAACATGAGGCGCAGTTGGGCCCTGTGGGCGCTAGACAGCAGACCTTCTATGAATTGTTCTGTTAGCAGCTTATCCGTTTCCTGCACACTGCCAGGGTCAGTTTGTTGAATAGCCCTCAAGGCTTCATGCAGATTTAGGGCACAGTCTCTGATGCTGTTTTGTGCCTGCTGCTTGTTTCCATAGAACCTCATTTTAATCTCAGTGGAGGTACGTGGGTCAAAGGTACCCCACAGCCGGGCCAGAATACCCTTCACAGTCCTTTTCTCCTCAGTGGGCCATGACTTTACCTCCCTTTGGGCTGCGCCAGTTAACTGCCCTGTTAGTATGCTGACCTTCTGTTCCTCTGTCAGGGGGTAGACTTGGAACAAACTGTACAGCCTTTCCTTAAAGTCAGTTAGGGCATGGGGCTCCCCTGAGTACTTGGGCTGCCAGGCCGCTCCAGGGATGTAGGGCAGGGAAAAGGGCATCACCTCTGCTGCAGCTGCGTTGGTGGTAGTGGGCGCCTCTGTGTCCGACATCTTCCTCCCCCCTAGTCAAGCGTGGCCTACCTTCCGACGATCCTCTTCTGTAGGCCGCGGCTCCGCTGCTGCTGCTCTGGACGAGGACCTTGCGTCGCGTCCTGATGACGTCAGCGTCGCTCTTCCTCCCTTCCAGGACCTTGCGCAGCGTCGGTGCGTGGGGCGGAGCTTCGGCTCTCGCGCGCTTTGGACATCCACGCCCCTCTTCTTCCCGAGCGGTGTCCTGAAGATGGCGTCCAACGGCGGGAAAACGACTTCGGATGGCGGGAAAACAGCTGAAGATGGCGGGAACCGACTGAAGATGGCGGGAAACGGCTCCGGATGGCGGGAACCTTCACCACGGCAGGTATGACAGTCTTTTGAAGGAACGCAGTACCTGGTGGTGGCGGGCACGAAATCCTGCCGACTACGCCAAAGCTGACTCGCCCCCTGGGCCGTGGGGCACTCGGATCCGGGCAATAGGGAAACGGTGGGAGTAGTAGTGGCAACCCGGTTCCGTGGCTCAGGGTGGTCAGGCCAGTGGTAGTCCGTTATGTGCTGATGATTATGTCCGACTACGCCACCCGGGGATTTGCGGTCATTAGGAACTGCCGATGCAAGGCAGACCGCTGGGGCTGATGATGTATGCAGCTGAGATGGTGTGACTCCCCACGGGAAGAGTGCGGCCCCAGGGCAGTGTAGTGGATGGTGGTAGTGATGGTAGTGAGAGTCCCAGTGCTGATAGTGCTGGAGGAGCAAGGAGCACACAGACAACAGGTTGCAGTCCAGGGTCTTTACTAGAACAGGTAAACTGACCCACAAACAGTCCCGGCTAGGAGGGGACCTGGATGTCTGAGAGCAATGGGGAAATTGGCCCTGGTCAGGGTGAGGGTGTAGGCCTACCGTGCTTTCTGCGCTCCTTCTGGCTATCTCCTCCTTATAGGGTAACAGCCCACGTTTCCGAGCTCTCCGTGTATTCTCGCCTGTATGACCTGCGACGTGGGTTCCTTTCTGCTCCCAGCCTTGTATGGCTTTGCTGGTCCCTTCTGTTGTGGCAGGGCCTCCAGGCTTCTTAGGCCAAGGAATATACAGTCCCCTGCGGACTGGTTATCTGCTGGGGGATGTGGAATCCTCCCAGCCTCAGACACCAAAGTCTGGTAAATTAAGTCCGTTATCTGCCAAGACAGGCTCTCTTCGCCTCTTGTCTCTGGCTTGTGGCTCTCCTCCTGCCACACTTCCTCTTAGGTGCAATACAACTTTCTGCCCCTGCTCTGCTCCGGGACACGTCTCAGTGCTGAGACAGGTCATCAAGTTCTCCCTAACCCTGCCCCCAGTACCAGATTTTATAGGGGCAGCCAGCTCCCCCTACTAGCCTGAGACAGGAGACATTGCATGCTAATGTTCCCCTGACTAGAGAACCTCCCCCTTGCTCTCAGACACAGCTTTATTAGATTTTGTGGCATCCAGGCCAGGGTGACACAGTATTAATGGCAGAAATAATAACAGCTTTTAAAAAGGACTGGATGATTTCCTCAGTACACATACTGTATCATTGTGGGTTATAGATAATTCAGTGACAAAATGTATAATTGGTGGAGAAGGTTGAACTTGATTGACCCAGATGTTTTTTCAACCTATGTAACTGTCAGAGTTCATTCTACCATACTCCTTGATTGCATGGTAAATTTGCATATTAGTACCCCTAAACTTCAAAAAACAAAATCTCCACTATGCAGGGGAGAAAAAAATATTTTAATCATCCCTTCTGCCTCTTTTTATTGATATATATACAATATGAAATAAAAAATACTGTAAAAAGTTATCTTAAAACCTTTTGTAAAATACATCATCACTTACAATGTGTGACTTTACAAGAAGGTGATAAATGTGGGCCCCATATTCCTTGAAGGTTTTCAAACTGTGATAAAACATCTACAATATAACAGCTGCAAACATCACATTAATTCCAATGTGCAAATTGCTTTTACAACAGTGTCAGCCCTGTGCACTTTTTATTAAATTAGAATTTCATTCACCAAATCCACTTACAATACCAATGTAAGCTTTGTTAAAGGGGTTTTCCCACCAACAAAAGTTCATTGTATTCAATAGATCTTGGACTGATATTGATTTCCACAATTGGTTGTATTTAAATAAAATGTTCCTGTGCTGAGATAATCTTATAAATGTGCCCCTGCTGTGTACTGTGTAATGGCTGTGTCTGACCGTGTACGGAACATGGTCTGATCATACCACATCTCCTGGTCAGGGGAGGAAGCAAAAGAGTATAGTTTTGTATGTATACAGACATTTCAGCATCAGAACTCAGCTGATTCTTTCTTTGCAGTAAAACATTGTTTAAAAACAGGCATTGAAATGTTTTACCTCACAAAACTATACTCTTTTGCTTCCTCCCCTGACCAGGAGATGTGGTACGATCAGACCGTGTCCCATACACGGTCAGACACAACCATTACCCACGGGCACATTTATAAGATTATTTCAGCACAGGAACATTTTATTTAAAGACATCCAATTGTGGAAGTTATTATTATTCCAAGATCTAATGATTAAAATGAACTTTCATTCATGGGAAAACCCCTTTAAGCCTCATTCAGATGTCCGTTTTTTATCTACGTGAAAAAAAAATGGGCTGAATTTCATCAGTGATTAGGATCAGATATTCATCAGTGTTTAATCAGTTTTTTTTACCATCAGTGGTTCATCAGTGATTTTAACATATGGAAAAAAATAAATAAATAAAAAATAATAATTACAAAGCTTCTCTTACCCATTGCAATGTTAAAAATAGACAAGACATGACAGGTAAAACAAGCATATGTACAGTGCTGCTCACCATTATTGGCACCCCTTCATTTTTTTTCATAGACTGTACAATATCTACAGAAATAAATGGAAATGTACCAAAGTTATATCCTCAGGATTTTGTAATTAGTGGTTCAAAGTCATACATCAAAAAAACATTGTTTTTCAACTTCCATGTTGAAATTTCAAAGAAAAAACAGAATAAACAGCACGTGCAGCTATAAAGGCACCCCTAAATAATACTTGGTTGCACACCCATTGACGTTGATGACAGCTTCCAAACATTTCTTGTAGCCATCTATAAGCTTCTTGCACTCCTCAGCTGGAATTTTCTCCCACTCTTTCTTTGTAGTTTGCATGGTTCTTTTTGCAAATGGCAGATTTCAGCTCACCCCAAAGATTTTCAATGGGATTGAGGTCAGGACTCATTGCTGGCCATTTTAAAACAGTCCATTTTTTTTTTTTTCAACCATTCCTGTGTACTTTTGGATGTGTGCTTTGGGTCATTGTCTTGCTGGAGGACCCATGATCTTTGACTCAAACCAAGTTTTTTTACACTGGGTAGGACATTACGCTCTAAAATTGCTTGATAATTCTCTGATTTCATGATTCCTCTGATACAGTCAAGGCCTTCAGTACCAGATGCAGCAAAGCAACCCCACAACATTATGGATCCTCCACCATGCTTAACTGTTGGTAAGGTGTTCTTTTCCTTATAAGCTTCATTGCGCCGCCTGTAAACAAACTGTTGCTTTGCGTTGCCAAAAAGCTCTATTTTTGTTTCATCTGTCCACAGAACCTTTTCCCAGAAGGATTGTGGTTTGTCATGGTACTTTTGGCAAAGATCAGTTATTCCTTTTTTATGTCTTTTCTTCAGCAATGTTTTTTTCCTTGGCCTTCACCAATAAAGCTCTACTTGGTTTAGTATGTGGTGTGTGGTACTTGTTGAAACTATAACCCCAGACAGTTCCAGGTTGGCTTTTAGATCTTTGGATGTTTTATCCACCATTCGCACCAACCTTTGAAGACATCTCTTGTCAATTTCCTCTTTCCCCCACATCCAGGGAGGTTCTTGACGGTTCTATGCTTGGAAAACTTCTTAATAAAATTAGGTACTGTTGAAACTGGGATACCAAGGTCTTTGGAGATTGTCTTATACCCTTTGGAAGTCTTGTGTTTGCTAATAGCAGTTATGATGTCCTCAGACAACTCCTTTGTCTTCACCGTTGTAACAAAGGAACAGGGCCTACCATGTGGCTTTCTAAAACACTAAAGTCATCATTCATTGATACATGTCACATGGGCACCAACAATTAATCACAGGAAAATCTCTTTTGTGATTTACAACAGGTGAGTCAAAATGTGTTTCCATACTAAATTAATGTAAAGGGTGCCAATATCAGTGACACAACAAGCTTTAGGTTTTTCTATTTCTCCCTCTCATTGTTTTTGGCTTTAAATTATTGTTTATCATTTGCTCTTTTGTATTTAACACGAGTGCTCTATACAAAAAAACTGTTTCACTTGATTCCTTTTTTTCAGGTGATATTCCACATTATGTACTTAACTTCATGGGTGCCAATAATGATGAGCAGGACTGTATTGTTTTGGCTCGTTGCTTTTTTGGTACTCCTGTTAAAGGGGTGGTCTGACATTCAAATTACTTTTTATCCTAAATCCCTATCTATTTAATGCCATAATCTAAACTATTTTCTTATATAAATGCCTAAATATGGTCTGCAAGGTAAAGGCACTTCCAGAGTTGAACAACCTACAAAGAGCCGGAAGCATATGCCATCTATATACAAATATAACAATCTTTATTGATCAAACAGACATAATTAAAGCGTTAAAATTTATGGGAAAACAAATAGAAAAAGCTCCATCAACTGGTAATATCCAAATACTCCACAAAAGAGAGCAAGAGCTTCAAAGACCCAAGAGCTTCAAAGACCACTTGTGCATGGCAAATAGCCAATCCTGCTATGCAAAAATATATACAAATATATATGTGTGATAGTGTGTCACCCTGGCCTGGATGCCACAAATATATTAAAGCTGTGCCTGAGAGCAAAGGGGAGGTTCTCTAGTCAGGGGAACATTAGCATGCAGTACCTCCTGTCTCAGGCCAGTAGGGGGAGCAGGCTGCCCCTATAAAAGCTGGTACAGGGGGCAGGGTTAGAGAGAACTTGACGGACTGAGACTTGTCCCAGAGCAGAGCAGGGACAGACAGTTGTATTGCACCTAAGAGGAAGTGTGGCAGGAGGAGAGCCACAAGCCAGAGGCAAGAAGCGAAGAGAGCCTGTCTTGGCAGATAACGGACTTAATTTACCAGACTTTGGTCTCTGAGGCTGGGAGGATTCCACATCCCCCAGCAGATAACCAGTCCACAGGGGACTGTATATTCCTTGGCCTAAGAAGCCTGGAGGCCCTGCCACAACAGAAGGGACCAGCAAAGCCGTACAAGGCTGGGAGCAGAAAGGAACCCATGTCGCAGGCCATACAGGCGAGAATGCACGGAAAGCTCGGAAACGTGGGCTGTTATGCTATAACGAGGAGATAGCCAGAAAGAGCGCAGAAAGCACGGTAGGCCTACACCCTCACCCTGACCAGGGCCAATTTCCCCATTGCTCTCAGACATCCAGGTCCCCTCCTAGCCAGGACTGTTTGTGGGTCAATTTACCTGTTCTAGTAAAGACCCTGGACTGCAACCTGTTGTCTGTGTGCTCCTTGCTCCTCCAGCACTATCAGCACTGGGACTCTCACTACCATCACTCCCAACATCCACTACACTGCCCTGGGGCCGCACTGTTCCCGTGGGGAGTCACACCATCCCAGCTGCATACATCATCAGCCCCAGCGGTCTGCCTTGCAGCGGCGGTTCTTAATGACCGCAAATCCACGGGTGGCGTAGTCGGACATAATCATCAGCACATAACGGACTACCACTGGCCTGACCACCCTGAGCCACTACTACTCCCATCGTTCCCATATTGCCCGGATCCGAGTGCCCCACGGCCCAGGGGGCGAGTCAGCTTTGGCGTAGTCGGCAGGATTGCAACCAACCCACCACAAACGGGTATTGCGTGCCTAGAAAAGACTTTGCACTTACCTGAAAAGAGGTTTCCCGCCATCCGGAGCCGTTTCCCGCCATTTCCAGCCGTCCCCCGCCATCTTCCATCGGTTCCCGCCATCTTCAGCCACTTTCCCGCCATCGGAAGCCATCTTCAGGACGCCGCGCGGGAAGAAGAGGGGCGTGGACGTCCAAACCGCGCGAGTTCCGAAGCTCCGCCCCACGCACCGACGCTGCGCAAGGTCCTGGAAGGGAGAGAGAGCGACGCTGATGTCATCAGGACGCGACGCAAGGTCCTCGTCCAGAGCAGCAGCAGCGGAGCCGGAGAGGATCGTCGGAAGGTAGGCCACGCTTAACTAGGGGGGAGGAAGATGTCGGACGTAGAGGTGCCCATTACCAGCAACGCAGCTGCAGCAGCGGTGATGCCATTTTCCCTGCCCTACATCCCTGGAGCGGCCTGGCTGCCCAAGTACTCAGGGGAGCCCCATGCCCTAACTGACTTTAAGGAAAGGCTGTACAGTTTGTTCCAGGTTTACCCCCTGACAGAGGAACAGAAGGTCAGAATATTGACAGGGCAGTTAACTGGCGCAGCCCAAAGGGAGGTAAAATCATGGCCCACTGAGGAGAAAAGGACTGTGAAGGGTATTCTGGCCCGGCTGCGGGGTACCTTTGACACACGTACCTCCGCTGAGATTAAAATGAGGTTCTATGGATGTAAGCAGCGGGCACAGGACAGCATCAGAGACTATGCCCTAAATCTGCAGGAAGCCTTGAGGGCTATTCAACAAACTGACCCTGGCAGTGTGCAGGAAGCGGATAAGCTGCTAACAGAACAATTTCATAGAAGGTCTGCTGTCTAGCGCCCACAGGGCCCAACTGCGCCTCATGTTCTTTCAGAACCCCGACCTGACCTTTGCCCAATTTAAGGACAGGGCCATAAGGGTGCTCCGTGAATCTGCAACCAGTGGCGCTATAAACCCCCGGCGCCCTGCTCTCACCTACCACCAGGAGGCGGCGCCCTCCTCTCTGGACCCCGTGGGGGCTGATGCACAGACCCTGAACCAAGCCCCGTCGAAACACCTGCACCACCAAGTCCAGGAGCTGACCAGGAGCATCGCGGCGTTGACCAGGACCGTCCAGGCTTTTGCAAGAGGACCAGTCAAGACCCATCGAGCTGGTTTCAAGTCCGGAGGATGTCCCGTGGCGTCGACAGAGGAGGATCCGGTCGTTCTGAGGGAGGCCCACAGACCGCTACGCAGAGGATGGACAGCCCATTTGGCGCCGATGCAACCAGCCCGGACACATTTCCAGGTACTGTAATTTAAATGGGTCCAACCTGGGGCAGAGGGCCAACCCCCAGGCATAAGATCACCAGGCCCTTATAATTGGCGTGATAAGTATGTTGGGGGGCGCCCGGTTTTACCCGTGGTGCTGGACGGTATCCCCATGAGAGCCTTGCTGGATACCGGGTCACAAGTAACCACTATCCCTTATGTACTTTTTAAGCAGTATTGGACTGATGCTGATATCACACGGTATCCAGACAGTAACTTGAGCATCATCGCCAGTAATGGCTTACCCGTGCCGCAGATGGGGTTCAAGGAGATGACCATTAAAATTGGTAAAGTTGAACTACCGGCACAGGGAGTGATTATTGTGGACATTGACCGTCGTGAAAGTCACCCTAAAATAACTGTGGGTACTAATGTAATTGAAAATTGTCTTTCAGAGGTAATTGTAATTCTACAACAGGTGGCGGTGAATGCTAGTTCCAGCCAACAGAGAGTCCTCAACAAGGAGATAAAAGCCCTGATGAGACGGCAGCAGGTAGAACTGTCTGGTGGTGAGATCGGTAGCGTAAGACTGAGTGACCCATTCCCCATTTCCATGCCTCCCAAAAGTGAAATGATGATCTGGTGTCGGACTGCAATCGGTTTGAGAGGTAGAGACTACCAAGCCATGGTAGAACCCGTGTACTCAGACAGCAGGCCCACCATTTTGACAGCCCCGGGGGTGGTTGATGTCCGTCATGGGAGGGTGCCCGTCCGCATTCTCAGCATTGGGGAGAGGGAGATACACTTACCCAGGTACGCAACACTTGCCAAACTGTTGTCGAACACAAAGCTATCAGGGCCGTGGAGCCTTTGCCTCCATCTCCTCAGGCGGAGGGTAATGACTCCCAGAAACAAAAGGAGGACTGGTGCCAGAAACTCCATGTGGGTGCTGACTCCACTCCCCTGCACCAAAAACAAGGAGTCTACCGGGTGGTACAGGAATATGAGAGAGTCTTTAGTAGTGTTGAGCCACCCCCGTAGTGTTCGAGTTCGGTTCGGTTCGTCGAACACCCGTGTGTTCGCCGAACTGTTCGTCGAACTGTTCGTCGAACACCTTCGAACACCGTTAAAACCAATGGCAGGCAAACAAAAACACATAGAAACACATAGAAAACACCTTCAAAGGTGTCCAAAAGCTGACAAACTGCTCAGAAGACACAACTAACATATGGAAAAGTGACAAGTACATATAGTCATGCGAAAAGAAAAGAGGTGGAGGAGTAAAAGGAGGGGGAGACACAGATATAGGCATGTCATGCCCTTCTAAAATCCAAAAAGTGAGAAGCCGAGACGGCCAGTCCGCTCCTGCCCGTGCCACCTCCGTGTCGCCGGGTTTGTGCCAGAGCCGCGGTGAACCCTGACGGCCAGCCCCCCTCTCCCAATACTGGTGCCTGTCCGCTGGTGGGTCGAGAGAGCCCCCCTGTGGTGGAGGCAGCTCTAAGCTTTTTAATTTAAATTGTCCCTCTAATTTGAATGAATACACTTTAAATCCATTTACAAGGATCTATTGGAGGGCAAGTCTCATGCCAGCAGCCGCGTAATTCCAGCTCCAGTAGCGTCCACTAAAGCTGCTGCAGTTAAAAAGCTTTTATAAGGATCGAGCTCGGCTGTCCACCGCAAGGCATCCTAGTGCCAGTCCCAGCCCCTATGCCTTGGGGTGCCTCCTGATGCTCTTCACTAAGTATCCCGTGGTCCCGAAGCATTTCCTTTGAAAAAATTAAGTGTCCAAACTACAGGTGGTGTAGCTTGCTTAACAGCCGGGATAATCCGCTGACTAGCAGACACTGCTACTAGGCACAAAGTATTTCCTGGGCTAGATGCAGTTAAAAATTTGTAAGTAGATACTCTCGTTGGATGCTGAGAAAGCATTCCATAGAGTCTCCTGGCACGCCATATATGATTCTCTTAAAAAGCTTGTGGTAGGGGTCTAGGGGACCCTTTTATAGCCAAAATCACTGCATTGTATCACAATACGTCACCTAGGCTGAAGATAAATGGAACTGTAGCACCGAGGGCTCGGTTGCTACAGACGTATTGCACCTCACCCAGAGGTGTGATATCTCACTCTCAGATAAGGATGGAGTGTGGATCAGGACCCGACACCTGCATGCATTACACCACATTGCCGTGGGGCAGGGCAACCAATATGCCCCTGAGATGGGCACGACAGTCCCTGTCCCTGGCTGGAGTGGGGGGAGGGAACACTGAGGAAGGGGAACCCTGCAGTGCAGGAGCAGGGAGGAAGCAGTTCCTGGGTGCATTGAGAAGGGAGTATAAAAGGTGGGCACCATCTTAGTTCAGTGCAGAGAAGTCTGAGCAGAAGTGGCAGGGAGCAGGGGCTCTGCATGAGCTCTGCTCCGGAGGCGGGCCTAGTAACAGAGGCCCAGGCCTGCAAGAGGGAGAAGGAAGGAAGAGGAGCGGAGAAGGCTCCAGGAACGAGGAATGAAGGGATCCCAGGGGTGCGGACGGGCGAGTCGCCACCGCACGCCCGAATCCACCTGCGTGGAGGGGTCAGGCCAAAGGGGGAGACCGGTCCCCGAACAAGTGGAGGCAGGAAACGACCCTCAGCTAGAAACCGGAGGCTCTGACATTTTATGTGGCGCAGCCCCTTGCTCCACCCGCTAGGAAGGCACCACATAGGGTCAGGGAAACTGGCGCCAAGTTTACCAAGAGGAGGCCCGAGGCAGCCGGACAGAAGTGTTGGTAAGAAAGGCCAGACAAAGGACACACAAAGGGGGTCCTGTGAAGCGCTCCAAAGTTATCTGGGAGTTGTCTGAGCCCCTCACCTGGTGAGCACAGTACGACGTGGGCAGCCGTTACCTGCAGACGTGGTCTGGATAATAAGAACTGTGAGTAAAGGCCCTGAACTGCATCACTGACTCCGTGTCGTTACTGCTGCTGCCCTGCACCATCACCCCCATCCTCCGCATACACTGCCCTGAGGCTATACTCCTCCCGTGGGGAGTTATGCTACGCTCTGCTGCACCCACAACACCAGCCTTAGCGGTCTGCCCTGTAGCGGCGGTTCACTCTGACCGCAATCCACGGGTGGCGTAGTCGGACATTTAAACATCAAAACCACATAAATAGTTCCGCCACTGGTTTGACCGCCCTGAGCCACGGAACCGGATCGCCGCCACGAAGACTACAACCACCAGCATCCACCAAAAAGGGTCCGGCTCCGGGTGTCCCAAGGCCCAGGGAGTGCGTCAGAACATTTTCATCACCTTTCACAATCACCAATGGGACAAGGCAGGGATGTCCTCTGTCCCCTCTCTTATACATCCTAGTGACGGAGCACCTGCTCTCATCAATTCGCCATAACCCCAATATTAGGTGGATTGAGGTGGGAGGCACCGAGTACAAGTGCTCTCTATTTGCTGATGATGTCCTAGTATATATCACTCAATCACATATATCCATCCCTGCTGTTATGGCTGAAATAGATCACTTTGTTACATGGTAAAATTTTAAAATCAATGCAGCGAAGTCTGAGGCCCTCGATGTCTCCCTCCCTAAATCTATATAGGATTCCATCCAGTCCAACTTTCCCTTTGCCTGGCCCTCACAGGGTATCAAATACTTAGGAATTCCTATTCATAGAGACCTCTCCCATCTATGTTATCTTAATTTTGGGCCCTTTATTGAACAATTCCATACAGACCACGGTTGGCAAGTTAGAACTGTAAGATTCACTACGTGAACCACTGGTGTTTTGTGGAAAAGCACATGTACACCGCGTTCCAAATTATTATGCAAAAAGTGTTTAGGAGTGATAAGGGAAGAATTTGTTTGTTTGTCAGTTAAACTCATTGATGGTGATGTGTGTCAGGGCTCTTTATATCACTGTAAGCAATTGCAGACACCTGTGCTAATTAGTTTGGCAGGTGTGTCCAATGAAAGGCAAGACTACTTAAGAAGGCTCCCTCACATTATTAAGCAGCCTACATTTTCTGCCAAAATGGGAAAGAAAAAGGATGTGTCGGCTGCTGAGAAGCAACAAATTGTGGAGTGTTTAGGTCAAGGCATGACTACAATCAACATTGTGCGATGATCAGGATGAAGTGTCTTGGCAATCAAGAAGTATGTAGCTGATTCACAGTACACACGTGTGCGTGCTGATAAGGGCAAATTGAGGACTCTTTCCTACAGGCAATTACGTCAGGTTGAAAGAGCAGCGGCAAAAAAGCCTTGTCATAGCAGCAGACAAGTTTTTGAAGCTGCTTGTGCCTCCAACGTCCCCCGAACAACAAGATGTAGGGTCCTTCAGAGGTTTGCAGCTGTGCATACGCCATCCTGTCGACCTCCTCTATCCACTTCACACAAGCAGAAACGGCTCCAGTGGGCCAAACATTACATGAAGACTGATTTCAAAACTGTTTTGTTCACGGATGAGTGCCGTGCAGCGCTCGATGGTCCAGATGAATGGAGTGGAGGATGGCTGGTTGATGGACACCCCACGCAAACACGGCTACAGCGCCAACAAGGAGGAGGTGGAGTAATGTTTTGGGCTGGAATCATGGGGAGAGAGATTGTCGGCCCCTTTAGGATCCCTGAAGGCGCTAAAGATGAACTCCATAATGTATGTGGATTTTCTCAAACAGCACTTCCTGCCATGGTTCAAGAAGAAGAACCGTGTATTTCACAGCAAGATCATTTTTCTGCATGATAATGCACCATCTCATGCTGCACATAAAACATCTGCATCTCTGGCTGATATGGGCATAAAAGGGGACAAACTTATGGTGTGACCCCCATGCTCCCCTGACCTCTACCCCATTCAGAACCTTTGGAGCATCATTAAAAGGAGTGTCTATGATGGCGGGAGGCAGTTCACATCTAAGCAACAGCTCTGGGAGGGTATTCTGTCCTCATGCAAAACAATTGAAGCAGAAACCATCCAAAACCTGACAAATTCAATGGACGAGAGAGTTCAGAAGCTCCTTTCGAACAAGGGGTCCTATGTGAAAATGTAACATCACCTAGAATAAAGTTTTGAGTTGAAAACTGTTTGATTTCAGTTTCTAACAACCTGCTAATGCTTATAATTTCAAAAATGACCATTTTTTTGGTCTTTATTAAAATGAAAAGGTTGATCGAAAAGTTTGGGGGATCTAAGAGTGTGGCAACCCAGTAGTCATGATTACTTCGAATTCTGACAATATGAGGGTCATGCTGCAGGTAGTGCAGCAAGAAGGCACTTATGTGTCTTGCGCATCTCGGAGCCCCAAAATTATTTTCCGGGCTAGATGCAGCTAAAAATTATTTTTAATTTTAAATCTGGTGAAGCTTATTATAGATGGCCTAATAGGATCAGTGCTGCACACTGCTACAAAGCCCAAATTATTTTCCAGTCAAGATACAGATAAACATGATTAGTAATTTGAAAGCTTAAAACGGTTGGTAGGGTGATTTTAACCAATCATCAAGCTTTTACTCTCCCCAGGATGACACAGGGGTAGAAAAGTCGTTTCGGATCCATGATTTGTTCATCTTTATGAACGTGAGTCTGTCTACATTATCAGTGGAGAGCCGCGTGCGCTTATCTGTCAGCACACCACCAGCAGCGCTGAACACACGTTCAGACAGAACGCTGGCTGCGGGGCATGACAAGATCTCCAAGGCGTAAGTGGCTAGCTCCGGCCATTTATCCAGATTGGAAGCCCAAAAAGAGCAAGGGTCCAGTGACACAGTCGTGGCTTCAATGTTTACTTGGAGATACTCCTGTACCATCGTCTCTAGGCGTTGACTATGTGTCAGACTTCTTGTCTCCTGTGGCCTTGCAAAGGATGGGCTAAAAAAGTGGTGAAATGATTCCGCAAAATTGATGTTACCAGCAGATACTGTGGTTCTGTTACGGTTTGAGTGCTGAACACTTGACGGTCCCACGGTTGGCAAGTTGGAACTGTGAGATTCACTACGTGCACCACTGGTATTTTGTGGAAAAGCACATGTAAGATTCTGCAACAGTCTCTGCTGATACTCCTGCATGCGTGCATCCCTTTCTATGGCAGGAATAATTTCTGCAAATTTACTTTTGTACCGGGGATCTAACAGTGTGGCAACCCAGTAGTCAGGATTATTTCTAATTCTCACAATTCGAGGGTCATGTTGCAGGTAGTGCAGCAAGAAGGCACTCATGTGTGTTGCGCATCCAGGAGCACCAAGTCCCTGTTGTGTTGGTGGCGAGGTAACAATCATGCTTCCTTCCTCTGTCCTCTCCCCCCAACCTCGCACAACAGAAATGTGATCAAGGTCTCCCTCATCTGATGAGTCTTCCATCAGTTCGTCCTCCACTTCTTCCTGGGCTCCTGCACCTTCCTCACTAGTTTGGCTGCTACCATGCGCCCTGGTAAAATCATCTCCCCCACCCTCACATGCCTGCCGCCCTGGTGCTGCCGACCGTCTGGACCTTGCAGATGTTAGCCCTTCCGCATACAACTCCTCCTCCTCTACTTCCTCCACCTCCTCTTGTGCCACCACCTGACTCCGAATTCTGTTTAACATGTGCTCCAGCATGTAAATCACCGGAATAGTCATGCTGATAATGGCATCGTCAGCACTAAACATCTTCGTCGCCATTTCAAAACTGTGCAGAAGGGTGCATAGGTCCCTGATCTGAGACCACTCCTCCAGCGTGATTTGCCCCACCTCTGAATCTCGTTGGCCCAGGCTATACGTCAGAACGTATTGCACCAGGGCTTGTCGGTGCTGCCACAGTCGCTGCAACATGTGCAGAGTTGAATTCCACCGGGTAGGCACATCGCATTTTAGCCGGTGAAGTGGCAGGCCCAACGACTTCTGTAGAGATGTAAGTCGCTGAGCTGCAGGATGCGAACGGCGGAAGTGAGCACACAGCGACCGTGCCCTCTGCAGAAGGCCATCTAGTCTGGGATAGTGGGCTAAAAATTGCTGGACAACCAGGTTCAACACGTGAGCCATACAAGGCACGTGTGTGACATTGCCCCGGCGAAGGGCCGCACCCAGGTTTGCAGCATTGTCGCACATGGCCTTCCCTGGTTTCAGGTCCAGTGGAGACAACCATTCATGAAATTGGTTCTCCAGAGCTGACCACAACTCCTCAGCTGTGTGACTCACATTTCCCAGACATTTCAATGTAAAAACCGCCTGATGACGTTGAGCCCTACTGCCAGCATAGTAAGGAGGTGTGCAGGATCCCTTCTGCGCAGTTAGAAAGCTTGTGGCATGACCAGACAGGCTTTGGGTGCAGGTGGAAGACCGAGAGGAGGTTGAGGAGGCAGAAGCAGTGGAGGAAAAATGACATAAAGAGGATTGACGCACAACTCGTGGGGACGGCAAGACTTGGACAGCAGCCCCTTGTCCTGCTGTCACCATAGTTACCCAGTGCCCAGTCAGCGACATGTAACGCCCCTGTCCATGCCTACTCGTCCAAGTGTCTGTGGTGAAATGCACCCTGTCACACACAGAGTTTCTCAAAGAAGCGGTGATGTTGTGTGCGACATGCTGGTGGAGCGCAGGCACACCTTTCTTTGAGAAGTAGTGCCGACTGGGCATCTGGTACTGGGGCACTGCGACGGACATAAGGTCTCGAAAATCCTCTGTGTCCACCAGGCGGAAAGGCAGCATTTCTGTAGCCAAGAGCTTGCAGATGGTGAAATTCAACCTCTTAGCTTTCTCATGGCTAGGAGGAAATGGTCTTTTACTTGTCCACATCTGAGGGACCGAGGGCTGGCTATTGTGCTTAGACGGGGTTGATAAGGGTGTCCCCGGCAAACTGCCGGTCTGTGAGGAAGATGCAGGCGGACATGTTAGGTTGCCTTGATCCAAAGGTGGTGCTATCGATGTCGGACAGCGCTCAAGACCAGCTGGTGTTACCACCTCCAAAGAAAATGATGACCTGCCAATCACGCTGGCTGTTGCGGGTAAAGAGGTGGCAGGTCTGCGCCCCAAAACAGGTGTGACTGCTGTCCCCCCAGTCACAGAGGATGAAGAGGCCGCGGATGCACAAGATATGGCAGACGGTGGTTGGCCCGGCCGGCTAGACTGCATTGTAGCACACTGAGCTTCCCACTGCAACTTATGCTTCATGTCCATGTGCCGGTTCATGCATGAAGTACTCAAACTATGTATTTTTTGGCCTCTACTTAGCTTTTGCTGACAAATGTTACAGATAACACGAGTTGGGTCATCTTTATCGATCTGAAAAAATGCCCAGGCTATGCAAGGCTTAGCACCCATGCGACCTGAAGAGCCACCACGACTTGTGGTGAGAGGCAGAGTTGTGTTTGAGGATGCAGTTGTTGACGTGCTTCCAGTACTACGTCTCTGTCCAGGAAGGCGCAACCTGACCTCGTCGTCACTAGCATCTTCCTCCACCTCCTCTGCTGACCTCATCTCTTGGCTGACTGTGGGTTGACAGTAAGTGGGATCTCCGACCTCATCATCATCACCCTGTGCGTTATCACACCCGTCGTCCTCAGAGCCAACCTGTTCCTGCCCTGACAAAAAACTAAAGTTGTCGCTCCAATCAGGTATTTGAGTCTTATCATCGTCTTCCTCATTGTCTCCACCAACAGGAGTTACAGTTTGGGAATGAGGGTCTACATTATGGTCAGAACCTTCTGCGTCTGGTCCTGGATCCGACTCATAAAGATTCTGGGCATCAGTGCAGATCATTTCCTCGTCTGGATTCACAGAAGCGCTGGAGTCGACCTCTGATTCTCAGGCTATAGTATGAGTAAACAGCTCTGCAGACTCAACCATCTGTTCTACCTCATACTCAGACGGGCAGCTGGAGATTTGGGAGCTGTGAGGAAGCAAGTGCGATTTGGGTGACACCTTTGAGGACTGGAGTATTTGTGATGTTGAAGTTGATGTGGAGGAGAGCCCACTTAAAGGAGCACTTGATATCCGTTGAAGCACCTGCTGTTTTTGTGCCTCATCTGGAATTTGTAGCGATTGGCGTGGCCGTAAGAAAGGGATCTTATCACATTGTCCGCTAAAAGAAGTAGACATTTTAGTTTGGCTGGAAGATGGTCTTTCTTCTGCACCTACCCCACGGACACAACCTTTTTTCCCCTTCCCAACACGCCTATTCCCCTTTCCACCAGCAGCAGGCCTTTTTCCACTCATTTTGGTGGTTAACTAATTCACAACTCTGGAGTTGTTTGCACAAAAAAACAATGGATGGTAACCGAGCAGAGCTGAGTGGCCAAACTGTGGTATTAGGCCAAAACTATTGGCTGGGTTAGATGCAGAAAAAAATTATTTTTAATTTGCAACCTGATGGAGGTCAGTATAGATGGACTAATAGACCAAGTCCCACACACCGCTAGAAGCCCAAATATTTTTTCAGAGCTAGATGCAGAAAATTTTTTTATTCAATTTGCAACCTGATGGAGGTCAGTATAGATGGACTAAAAGACCAAGTCCCACACACTGCTAGAAGCCCAAATATTTTTTCAGAGCTAGATGCAGAAAAAAATTATTTTTAATTTGCAACCTGATGGAGGTCAGTATAGATGGACTAATAGACCAAGTCCCACACACCGCTAGAAGCCCAAATATTTTTTCAGAGCTAGATGCAGAAAAAAATTATTTTTAATTTGCAACCTGATGGAGGTCAGTATAGATGGACTAATAGACCAAGTCCCACACACCGCTAGAAGCCCAAATATTTTTTCAGAGCTAGATGCAGAAAAAAATTATATTCAATTTGCAACCTGCTGGAGGTCAGTATAGAAGGACTAATAGAACAAGTCCCACACACTGCTAGAAGCCCAAATATTTTTTCAGAGCTAAATGAAGAAAAAAATTATTTTTAATTTGCAACCTGATGGAGGTCAGTATAGATGGACTAATAGACCAAGTCCCACACACTGCTAGAAGCCCAAATATTTTTTCAGAGCTAGATGCAGAAAAAAATTATTTTTAATTTGCAACCTGATGGAGGTCAGTATAGATGTACTAATAGACCAAGTCCCACACACTGCTAGAAGCCCAAATATTTTTTCAGAGCTAGATGCAGAAAAAAATTATTTTTAATTTGCAACCTGATGGAGGTCAGTTTAGATGGACTAATAGAACAAGTCCCACACGCTGCTAGAAGCCCAAATATTTTTTCAGAGATAAATGAAGAAAAAAATTATTTTTAATTTGCAACCTGATGGAGGTCAGTATAGATGGACTAATAGACCAAGTCCCACACACTGCTAGAAGCCCAAATATTTTTTCAGAGCTAGATGCAGAAAAAAAATATTTTTAATTTGCAACCTGATGGAGGTCAGTATAGATGGACTAATAGACCAAGTCCCACACACCGCTAGAAGCCCAAATATTTTTTCAGAGCTAGATGCAGAAAAAAATTATATTCAATTTGCAACCTGCTGGAGGTCAGTATAGAAGGACTAATAGAACAAGTCCCACACACTGCTAGAAGCCCAAATATTTTTTCAGAGCTAAATGAAGAAAAAAATTATTTTTAATTTGCAAACTGATGGAGGTCAGTATAGATGGACTAATAGACCAAGTCCCACACACTGCTAGAAGCCCAAATATTTTTTCAGAGCTAGATGCAGAAAAAAATTATATTCAGTTTGCAACCTGATGGAGGTCAGTATAGATGGACTAATAGAATGATGCTATGCCCAAAAGATTTTACTTCACTAGGTGCAGTAAAAAAATTGGTATTCTATACACAGGTGGTATATCTTGCAACACAGATAGGCTACTCCACTGACTAACACACTCTGCAATAGGCCAAAAAGGATTAGCTTTGCTAGATTCAGCCAAATGCTGTGAAAAAAACTTGCACAGCACTGGCACAGACCTGCCTGGCAAAAACTGATAGGAACTGATGTAACCTAGTCCTGAAAAGGACTCCAATTACAATTAGTCTTTACTCCCACAATCTATCTATTTAAGAGCACAGACCTGCCTGATAAAAGTCGTAGGAAATGCTGTAACCTAGTCCTTAAAAGGACTGCAATCACAACTATTCCCTACTCCCAAGCTATCTGTATATTTGTGCGAAAATTGGCTTGAAATTAACAAGGTATAGCGCACACAGCAACAGCGGTGCCGTCTAACACGCAGCTGCAGCAGTGAGAAAATGGTGGCGACGGGGAAAATGGCTTGGTCTTATAGGGCAAGGACATGTGACATACACTGCCAATCACACATGCCCTTGCTTGTGTGAAAAAAAGCACTTCGCTCCGTGTGTGCGCTGCTGGTAGGCTGACAGATTGCACCTCCCCACTGCAAATGCGGGAAAGAGAAAAAAAAATGGAGATCTTCATTGTTCCTGCAGAGATCCATCCCCTGCCCCTCCCCCCGCCCCGCTGTACACTCAAACTGCGTATTAACATTAATTTTCATCATTACTGAGAAAAAATCCAGTTATGATTTTGGTGCACGAACAGTTATCGAACATAACCTCGAACAGCCGAATTTTTCTCAAATTGTTCGTGTTCGCCGACCGGCTCGAACACCGCCCAAAACAGCTCGAATTTGAGATTGGCGAACAGTTCGAGTAGAACAACGCTCATCGCTAGTCTTTAGTAAGCACCCGCTGGACTTCGGCAGAGCAAAAGGGATAGAACACCATATCCCCACAGGGAGCCACCCACCGATAAAAGAAAGACACAGACCTGTACCCCCTGCACATTATCAGAACGCCAAGGGCATGCTAAGAGAAATGAAAGAAGCTGGGGTCATTAGAGACAGCTGTAGCCCCTGGGCAGCCCCCTTGGTTGTGGTGAAAAAGAAAGACGGCACCATGAGAATGTGCGTCGCCGATAGACAAAACAACCGTATCACCCACAAAGACGCATATCCGCTGCCTAGAATAGAGGAGTCTTTAGCCGCACTAAAATCAGCTAACTTCTTTTCTACTTTGGACCTTACTAGCGGGTACTGGCAGGTTCCTGTGGCGGAGGCTGACAAGGAGAAGACCGCCTTCACCACCCCGATGGGACTGAGCGAGTTCGACTGTATGCCTTTCGGGCTCTGCAACGCACCAGGGACCTTCCAGAGGCTGATGGAATGCTGTCTAGGGCACCGAAACTTCGAGACGGTCCTCCTTTACCTGGACGACGTGATCGTCTATTCAAAAACCTACGAGGACCATCTAAAGCACCTGGCCGAGGTGTTCGAAGCCCTGGCAGGCTATGGCCTGAAGGTGAAACCATTGAAGTGTCACCTGCTGAAACCAAAGGTCCAGTACCTAGGGCACGTGGTAAGCACGGAAGGAGTGGCCCCCGACCCTGACAAGGTCACGGCAATCAAGAGCTGGCCAAGCCCCTCGAACATCAAAGAGGTGAGACAGTTTCTCTTGTTGGTAGGCTTCTACCGAAGGTTCATCCCCGGGTTGACTAAGATGGCAGCTCCTATGCAGGACCTCCTGATCGGACAGTCTAAGTCCAGAAGTCAAAAGCCACCCTTCAAGTGGGATAAACCGGAAGAAGAGTCCTTCCGCCAGCTAAAGATGGCCCTCACGGGGGATGAGATCCTGGCCTACCCTGATTATGGCCAGCCTTTCATTCTCCACACAGACGCCAGTAATGTAGGACTGGGAGCCGTACTGTCCGAAAACCAACAGGGCAGAGAACGGGTGATCGCATACGCCAGTCGGAAGCTGAGGCCCACCGAGAGGAACCCGGAGAATTAAAGCTCCTTCAAGCTAGAATTCTTGGCGGTGGTGTGGGCTGTGACGGAACGCTTCAAGCATTACCTGGCCTCCGCAAAGTTCACCGTGTACACGGACAACAACCCGTTGACACACCTGGACAATGCAAGACTGGGTGCCCTGGAACAGCGGTGGATGGCCCGTCTCTCCAACTATGACTTCGTGTTCAAGTACCGGGCAGGCAAAAACAATGCCAACGCGGACGCCCTATCAAGAATGCCTCACTTACCTGAAGGTGACGAAGACCCAGAAGAGCTGGAGGAGGTAGAACTCCCCGCGTTTCACCGGTATGGAGCCGCTCAATACTCCAACCGCGTGAAGGAGGAGGATCTAACAACCGTGATGATCAATCCCCTACCTCACCACAGCTGGGCCGAGACCCAAGATAGTAACCTTACAATCCGCCTGGGGAAAGATCTGCTGACCCAGGAAGACGCCCGCATGGATCCGGATGCCCCAGAGGAAGCCAAGCAGCTATGGAAAGAGAAGAGCAAGCTGTTCCTCTACGAAGGCAAGTTGTGCAGAAGGATTGTCAACCACAGGACGCACGAGCTGACCTGGCAAGTCGTGGCCAGCCTTTCATTCTCCACACAGACGCCAGTAATGTAGGACTGGGAGCCGTACTGTCCCAAAACCAACAGGGCAGAGAACGGGTGATCGCATACGCCAGTCGGAAGCTGAGGCCCACCGAGAGGAACCCGGAGAATTAAAGCTCCTTCAAGCTAGAATTCTTGGCGGTGGTGTGGGCTGTGACGGAACGCTTCAAGCATTACCTGGCCTCCGCAAAGTTCACCGTGTACACGGACAACAACCCGTTGACACACCTGGACAATGCAAGACTGGGTGCCCTGGAACAGCGGTGGATGTTCCGTCTCTCCAACTATGACTTCGTGATCAAGTACCGGGCAGGCAAAAACAATGCCAACGCGGACGCCCTATCAAGAATGCCTCACTTACCTGAAGGTGACGAAGACCCAGAAGAGCTGGAGGAGGTAGAACTCCCCGCGTTTCACCGGTATGGAGCCGCTCAATACTCCAACCGCGTGAAGGAGGAGGATCTAACAACCGTGATGATCAATCCCCTACCTCACCACAGCTGGGCCGAGACCCAAGATAGTAACCTTACAATCCGCCTGGGGAAAGATCTGCTGACCCAGGAAGACGCCCGCATGGATCCGGATGCCCCAGAGGAAGCCAAGCAGCTATGGAAAGAGAAGAGCAAGCTGTTCCTCTACGAAGGCAAGTTGTGCAGAAGGATTGTCAACCACAGGACGCACGAGCTGACCTGGCAAGTCGTGGTCCCAAGGCGGGATGCAGTTATGGTCCTGGGGGCTTACCATGACAGAGCGGGGCACTTCGGTTGGAAGAAACTGGAGTTCCTGCTAAGAGGAAGGTTCTTTTGGGTCGGCATGAGAGGAGCTGTAGAAAAATGGTGCAGAGACTGTGGCCCTTATCACCTAAGGAGGAAGGACCATGCCAGCCAGAAGACACCCTTGAGGCCCATCGTCACCACGCAGCCTCTTGAGCTGGTAACTCTGGGCCATGTCAAATTGGCTCCAAGCCGGTCAGGATACATCTATGCCCTGACAATCGTGGACCACTATTCCCGTTTTCTAGTGGTGGTCCCGGTAAAGGACTTGACAGCCCAAACAGCGGCCAGAGCCTTCCAGCAAAACTTCTGCCGTCCACACGGGTATCCGGAACAGGTCCTGACAGACCAGGGTCCAGCGTTTGAAGCTGAAATCTTCCAGGAGTTCTGCAACCTCTATGGCTGTAAGAAGATTCGGACAACGCCTTACCATCCACAAACCAACGGGATGTGTGAGAAGATGAACAATATAGTCATTGATCTCCTGAAGATGTTGCCCCTGGAGGAACGCAGCCTGTGGCCAGAAAAACTGCCGGACCTGATAGACTTATACAATCATATCCCGGTGAACGCTATCAACTGCACCCCGGCTTACCTGATGCGAGCCAGACCAGGTAAGCTGCCCGTAGACCTGGAGATGGGAGTCCGAACACCTGACGACACCTCCCCGGATGCAGACTGGGATACGGAAAGGCAACTGCAGTACAAGAAGGTACAGAAGAGTGTGGAGAAGAGCCTGGCCCAGGTGAGAGAGAGGCAAGAAAAACTCTTCAACCACTAGCACCGTCTCCAGAGACCACCTCAAAAGATGCCCCGAGCAACTCCGTAGTGCAGAAGAGGATCAGAGTGACCTTGAACCCGCAGAGGACAAGGAAGAAATGATCAGCACCGTTCTCGGAGAGTTCCCTCAGTCCTGGACTCGCATAAATGATGCCATAGTGGTACCCGTCCTGCATTTCCTGCAACCGGCACAGCAACAACCAACAACAGAGCTGGAAGGTGAAGAGGAGCAAGCGGTTCCAGAGGCAGAAGAGCCTGTACCAGCAGCCCAGGAGAGTCAACCCTCTGCTCACAGTGAGCCTGCCATGCCTGCGGTAAGCCAAAGGACCCGCAGACAGCTGCCTGCCCTACCTGTACACCCAGCTGGTAGCTGTACCCCTAACGCTAGTGGGGAAAGCCATGTTGGTCCACCACCAGACAGTGGGCTACGTAGATCAACCAGGAGCACAAAGGGGCAGATACCCACTAGCTGGAAAATATAGAGCGCGCTAAAATTGTAAATAACCCTGTTGCCAAATGTTGAATTGTTTGCCAAGTTACATGCCTGTTTGGTAATTCTGTGTTTCAGTTTCTTGCAGTTACCGTAAGGACTCACAGGTTATGGACTTTTTATAACCAGGACCTTGTATGGACTGCGTTCGGAGCCTAACCAAGGAATGAACTAAGACTGTTAAGGACTTGGGGTAGGACAGACCCCCACCTGGTTAAGGCTCCCTGTTGTATTGGTGATATGGACACCCGGTCACAGACCACACTGTGACCTTAAGAACTCAATCTGTGCGTCGTCTGTCTGTTAAAGTTTTATGGTATGCATATTGTCTTTGCTTATTGTTTAGTCCCAGAGTACTAAATTTCACTAGTGGGGAATGTGTCACCCTGGCCTGGATGCCACAAATATATTAAAGCTGTGTCTGAGAGCAAGGGGGAGGTTCTCTAGTCAGGGGAACATTAGCATGCAGTACCTCCTGTCTCAGGCCAGTAGGGGGAGCAGGCTGCCCCTATAAAAGCTGGCACTGGGGGCAGGGTTAGAGAGAACTTGACGGCCTGTCTCAGGACTGAGACTTGTCCCAGAGCAGAGCAGGGACAGGCAGTTGTATTGCACCTAAGAGGAAGTGTGGCAGGAGGAGAGCCACAAGCCAGAGACAAGAGGCGAAGAGAGCCTGTCTTGGCAGATAACGGACTTAATTTACCAGACTTTGGTGTCTGAGGCTGGGAGGATTCCACATCCCCCAGCAGATAACCAGTCCGCAGGGGACTGTATATTCCTTGGCCTAAGAAGCCTGGAGGCCCTGCCACAACAGAAGGGACCAGCAAAGCCGTACAAGGCTGGGAGCAGAAAGGAACCCATGTCGCAGGCCATACAGGCGAAAATACACGGAAAGCTCGGAAACGTGGGCTGTTACCCTATAAGGAGGAGATAGCCAGAAGGAGCGCAGAAAGCACGGTAGGCCTACACCCTCACCCTGACCAGGGCCAATTTCCCCGTTGCTCTCAGACATCCAGGTCCCCTCCAAGCCAGGACTGTTTGTGGGTCAATTTACCTGTTCTAGTAAAGACCCTGGACTGTACCCTGTTGTCTGTGTGCTCCTTGCTCCTCCAGCACTATCAGCACTGGGACTCTCACTACCATCACTCCCAACATCCACTACACTGCCCTGGGGCCGCACTCTTCCTGTGGGGAGTCACACCATCCCAGCTGCATACATCATCAGCCCCAGCGGTCTGCCTTGCAGCGGCGGTTCTTAATGACCGCAAATCCACGGGTGGCGTAGTCGGACATAATCATCAGCACATAACGGACTACCACTGGCCTGACCACCCTGAGCCATGGAACCGGGTTGCCACTACTACTCCCATCGTTCCCCTATTGCCCGGATCCGAGTGCCCCACGGTCCAGGCGGCGAGTCAATAGCGATTATTGTTACTAAATGAAGACACTTTATGCACACATCTGTAAGGCCCTGTGGTCTAAAAAGAAAAATTGTGCAATAATGTTATGGACTAGACCCAACTAAAGGTTGCAACCCTTTGTTGGGCCTAGTCCGTAACATCATTGCACAATTTTTATTTTTAGATCACAACGCCTTACAGCTGTGTGCATATAGTGTGTTCATTTAGTAACTATAATAGCTATCAAACATATATTTTTTTATATATTTGCATAGCAGGATTGGCTATTTGCCATGCACAAGTTCACTTTAATCACTACTGCAGTTTTTGATACCTGAATAACAGCTTATTGAAAAGATTGCATATTTTTATGACAACTACTTTATATCTCTGTGAATATTTTGGGTTTATGAAGAGTTTGCTCTCTTTTGTGGAGTGTTTGTATATTACCAGTTGATGGAGTTTTTTCTGTTTATTTTCCCATCAATTTTAATGTATTAATTATGTCTGTTTGATCAATAAAGATTGTTATATTTGTACTAGCTATTGAGCCCATTCTACGACCGGGTGGCGAGCATTTTTATTGGTATATGGTCTCCCATATGGTATGTGCTGCCCCCACCATGGTATTTGTGCTGCCCCATACTGGTATTTCTGCTCCCCAATCCTGTTCTCCCATCCTGTTTTATGTGCTGCCCTCATCCCTATCTTGGTATGCATGGCACGCCTCGTCCCTATCATGGTATGCATGGCACCCCTCACCCTCAATCCTGGTATGCATGGCACCCCTCACCCCCAATCCTGGTATGCATGGCACCTCTCACCACTAATCCTGGTATGCATGGCACCCCTCATCCCCAATCCTGGTATGCATGGCACCCCTCACCCCCAATCCTGGTATGCATGGTGCCCCTCATCCTGGTATGCATGGCTCCCTCATACCCAATCCTGGTATGCATGGTACAACATCCCTCATCCCTATCCTGGTATGTATGGTACCCCTCATCCTGGTATGCATGGTACCCCTCATCCCTATCCTGGTATGCATGGTACCCCATCCCTCATCCCTATCCTGGTATGTATGGTACCCCTCATCCTGGTATGCATGGCATGCCTCATCTCTATCCTGGTATACATGGCACCCCTCACCCTCAATCCTGGTATGCATGGCATCCCTTACCCCCAATCCTGGTATGCATGGCACCTCTCACCACTAATCCTGGTATGCATGTCACCCCTCACCACCAATCCTGGTAGGCATGGTACCCTTCATCCCCAATCCTGTTATCCATGGCACTCCTCATCCCTATCCTGGTGTGTATGGTACCCCTCATCCTGGTATGCATGGCACCCCATCCCTCATCCTGGTATTCATGGTACCCCGCATCCCTATCCTGGTATGTATGGTACCCCTCATCCTGGTATGCATGGCACCCCATCCGTCATCCTGGTATGCATGGTACCCCGCATCCCTATCCTGGTATATATGGTACCCCTTATCCTGGTATTCATGGCACCCCATCCCTCATCCTGGTATGCATGGTACCCCGCATCCCTATTCTGGTATGTATGGTACCCCTCATCCTGGTATGCATGGCACCCCTCATCCCAATCCTGGCATGCATGGCGCCCCTCATCCTGGTATGCATGGCTCCCTCATACCCAATCCTGGTATACATGGTACAACATCCCTCATCCCTATCCTGGTATGTATGGTACCCCTCATCCCTATCCTGGTATGCATGGTACCCCATCCCTCATCCCTATCCTGGTATGCATGGCACCCCTCATCCCAAATCCTGGTATGCATGGCACCCCTCATCTCCAATCCTGGTATGCATGGCACCCCTCATCTCCAATCCTGGTATGCATGGCACCCCTCATCCCCAATCCTGGTATGCATGGCACCCCTGATCCCCATTCCTGGTATGCATGGCATCCCTCATCCCGAATCCTGTTATGCATGGCACTCCTCATCCCTATCCTGGTATGTATGGTACCCCTCATCCTGGTATGCATGGCACCCCATCCCACATCCTGGTATGCATGGTATCCCGCATCCCTATCCTGGTATGTATGGTACCCCTCATCCCGGTATGCATGGCACCCCATCCCTCATCCTGGTATGCATGGTACCCCGCATCCCTATTCTGGTAAGTATGGCCTCCTCATTCCTCAATCCTGGTATGCATGGCACTCCATCCCTCATCCTGGTATGCATGGTACCCCACATTCCTATCCTGGTATGCATGCTACCCCTCATCCTGGTATGCATGGCACCCCATCCCTCATCCTGGTATGCACGGCACCCCATCACTCATCCTGGTATGCATGGTACCCCACATCCCTATTCTGGTATGTATGGTACCCCTCATCCCAATTCTGGTATGCATGGCACCTCTCATCCCCCAATCCTGGTATGCATGCCACCCAACCCCTCATACTGGTATGCATAGCTCCCCATTCATCATCCTGGTATGCATGGTACCCCTCACCCCTATTCTGATATGCATGGTACCCCTCATCCTGGTATGCATGGCACCCCATCCCTCATCCTGGTATGCATGGCACCCCGCATCCCTATTCTGGTATGTATGACCTCCTCATTCCTCAATCCTGGTATGCATGGCTCTCCATCCCTCATCCTGGTATGCATGGTACCCCGCATTCCTATCCTGGTATGCATGCTACCCCTCATCCTGGTATGCATGGCACCCCATCCCTCATCCTTGTATGCACGGCACCCCATCACTCATCCTGGTATGCATGGTACCCCACATCCCTATTCTGGTATGTATGGTACCCCTCATCCCAATTCTGGTATGTATGGCACCTCTCATCCCCAAATCCTGGTATGCATGGCACCCAACCCCTCATACTGGTATGCATAGCTCCCCATCCATCATCCTGGTATGCATGGTACCCCTCACCCCTATTCTGATATGCATGGTACCCCTCATCCTGGTATGCATGGCACCCCATCCCTCATCCTGGTATGCATGGCACCCCGCATCCCTATTCTGGTATGTATGACCTCCTCATTCCTCAATCCTGGTATGCATGGCTCTCCATCCCTCATCCTGGTATGCATGGTACCCCGCATTCCTATCCTGGTATGCATGCTACCCCTCATCCTGGTATGCATGGCACCCCATCCCTCATCCTTGTATGCACGGCACCCCATCACTCATCCTGGTATGCATGGTACCCCACATCCCTATTCTGGTATGTATGGTACCCCTCATCCCAATTCTGGTATGTATGGCACCTCTCATCCCCAAATCCTGGTATGCATGGCACCCAACCCCTCATACTGGTATGCATAGCTCCCCATCCATCATCCTGGTATGCATGGTACCCCTCACCCCTATTCTGATATGCATGGTACCCCTCATCCTGGTATGCATGGCACCCCATCCCTCATCCTGGTATGCATGGTACCCCGCATCCCTATTCTGGTATGTATGGCCTCCTCATCCCTCAATCCTGGTATGCATGGCACTCCATCCCTCATCCTGGTATGCATGGTACCCCGCATTCCAAACCTGGTATGCATGGTACCCCTCATCCTGGTATGCATGGCACCCCATCCCTCATCCTGATATGCACGGCACCCCATCCCTCATCCTGGTATGCATGGTACCCCACATCCCTATTCTGGTATGTATGGCACCTCTCATCCCCCAATCCTGATATGCATGGCACCCAACCCCTCATACTGGTATGCATGGCTCCCCATCCATCATCCTGGTATGCATGGTACCCCTCACCCCTATTCTGATATGCATGGTACTCCTCATCCTGGTATGCATGGCACCCCTTCCCTCATCCTGGTATGCATGGTACCCTACATCCCTATTCTGGTATGTATGCTACCCCTCATCCTGGTATACATGGCACCCCTCATCCCAATGCTGGTATGCATGGCACCCCTCATCCCCCAATCCTGGTATGTATGGCCTCCTCATCCCCCAATCCTGAAATGCATGGCACCCAACCCCTCATACTGGTATGCATGGTTCCCTCATCCCCAATCCTGGTATGTATGACCCCCTCATCCCTATTCTAGTATGCATGGTACCCCTCATCCCTATTCTAGTATGCATGGCACCCCATCCATCATCCTGGTATGCATGGTACCCTGTATTCCTATCCTGGTATGCATGGCACCCTTCACGCCCCAATCCTGGCATGCATGGCACCCCTCACCCCCCCAATCCTGGTATGCATGGCACCCCTCACCCCCCAATCCTGGTATGCATGGTACCCCTCATCCCCCAATCCTGGTATGCATGGTACCCCTCATCCCCCAATCCTGGTATGCATGGTACCTCTCATCCCCCAATCCTGGTATGCATAGTACCCCTCATCCCCCAATCCTGGTATGCATGGTACCCCTCATCCCCCAATTCTGGTATGCATGGTACCCCTCATCCCCCAATCCTGGTATGCATGGTACCCCTCACCCCCCCCCCCCCAATCCTGGTATGTATGGTACCCCTCATCCCTCAATCCTGGTATGTATGGTACCCTTCACCCCTCAATCCTGGTATGTGTGGCCCCCTCATCCCCTAATCCTGGTATGTGTGGCCCCCTCATCCCCCAATCCTGATATGTGTGGCCCCCTTTCACGCTGCACACATACAAAAAAACCCCACTTATACTCTTCTTTCTTCCCTGTGCTCCAGCGATGCTGTGTCCTGTTCTGCCAGAGGCCAGAGGAGGAATGTGGCGCCGGATTACGCACGTGCCCATACCGCGCTGTCCGGCGCCATTTTGCTGAAGACACACTGCAAATGTGCCAGATAGCGCTATGCGCATGGTCCGATTACGACGCCTTCACTCCTGCCCCAGTCTCCGGCAAGAAGAGAGGCGCCACGGCAATGCTCCTCCGGGTCAGGTAAGTATGTCACTGGAGATCGCGGTATGCATTCAATGCCTACGCATACCGCAATTTCCCGTGCCATACACACTCCTCTTACCTGTAACGGCTCCATGCGCTCTTCTGTCTGGAGCCTGACTGCGCAGGCGTGTCTCGCTTGTGCAGTCTATAAAGGCTTCAGACATAGGGACTAGTGTTGAGCCACCCCCGTAGTGTTCGAGTTCGGTTCGGTTCGGCGAACACCCGTGTGTTCGCCGAACTGTTCGCCGAACTGTTCGTCGAACACCGTCGAACACCGTTAAAACCAATGGCAGGCAAACAAAAACACATAGAAACACATAGAAAACACCTTCAAAGGTGTCCAAAAGCTGACAAACTGCTCAGAAGACATAATTAACACATGGAAAAGTGACAAGTACATATAGTCATGCGAAAAGAAAAGAGGTGGAGGAGTAAAAGGAGGGGGAGACACAGATATAGGCATGTCATGCCCTTTTAAAACCCAAAAAGTGAGAAGCCGACACGGCCAGTCGGTTCCTGCCCGTGCGACCTCCGTGTCGTCGGGTTTGTGCCAGAGCCGCAGTGGACCCTGACGGCCAGCCCCCCTCTCCCAATACTGGTGCCTGTCCGCTGGTGGGTCGAGCGAGCCCCCCTGTGGTGGAGGCAGGTCTAAGCTTTTTAATTTAAATTGTCTCTCTAATTTGAATGAATACACTTTAAATCCTTTTACAAGGATCTATTGGAGGGCAAGTCTCATGCCAGCAGCCACGTAATTCCAGCTCCAGTAGCGTCCACTAAAGCTGCTGCAGTTAAAAAGCTTTTATAATGATCGAGCTCGGCGGTCCACCGCAAGGCGTCCTACCGCCAGTCCCAGCCCCTATACCTTGGGGTGCCTCCTGATGCTCTTCACTGAGTATCCCGGGGTCCCGAAGCATTTCCTTTGAAAAAATTAAGTGTCCAAACTACAGGTGGTGTAGCTTGCTTAACAGCTGGGATAATCCGCTGACTAGCAGACACTGCTACTAGGCACAAAGTATTTCCTGGGCTAGATGCAGTTAAAAATTTGTAATTAGATACTCTCGGATGCTGAGAAAGCATTCCATAGAGTCTCCTGGCACGCCATATATTATTCTCTTAAAAAGGGGGAGAGGTCTAGGGGACCCTTTTATAGCCAAAATCACGGCCCTGTATCGCAATACGTTGCCTAGGCTGAAGATAAATGGAACTGTAGCACCCCGAGGGCTCGGTTCCTACAGAGGTATTGCACCTCACCCAGAGGTGTGATATCTCACTCTCAGGTAAGGATGGAGTGTGGATCAGGACCCCGACACCTGCATGCATTACACCACATTGCCGTGGGGCAGGGCGACCAATATGCCCCTGAGATGGGCATGACAGTCCCTGTCACTGGCTGGAGTGGGGGAAGGGAACACTGAGGAAGGGGAACCCTGTAGTGCAGGAGCAGGGAGGAAGCAGTTCCTGGGTGCATTGAGAAGGGAGTATAAAAGGTGGGCACCATCTTAGTTCAGTGCAGAGAAGTCTGAGCAGAAGTGACAGGGAGCAGGGGCTCTTTATGAGCTCATCTGCGGAGGCGGGCCTAGTAACAGAGGCCCAGGCCTGGAAGAGGGAGAAGGAAGGAAGAGGAGCGGAGAAGGCTCCAGGAACGAGGAATGAAGGGATCCCAGGGGTGCGGACGAGCGAGTTGCCACCGCACGCCTGAATCCACCTGCGTGGAGGGGTCAGGCCAAAGGGGGAGACTGGTCCCCAAAACTAGTGAAGGCGGGAAACGACCCTCAGCTACAAACTGGCTGTGACATTTTATGTGGCCAGCCCCTCGCTACACCCGCTAGGAAGGCACCACATAGGGTCAGGGAAACTGGCGCCAAGTTTACCAAGAGGAGGCCCGAGGCAGCCGGACAGAAGCGTTGGTAAGAAAGGCCAGACAAAGGACACACAAAGGGGTTCCTGTGAAGCGCTCCAAAGTTATCTGGTAGTTGTCTGAACCCCTCACCTGGTGAGCACAGTACGACGTGGGCAGCCGTTACCTGCAGAAGTGGCCTGGATAATAAGAACTGTGAGTAAAGGCCCCGGACTGCATCACTGACTCCGTGTCGTTACTGCTGCTGCCCTGCACCATCACCCCCATCCTCCGCATACACTGCCCTGAGGCTATACTCCTGCCGTGGGGAGTTATACTACGCTCTGCTGCACCCACAACGCCAGCCTCGGCGGTCTGCCCTGCAGCGGCGGTTCACTCTGACCGCAATCCACGGGTGGCGCAGTCGGACATTTAAACATCAAAACCACATAAATAGTTCCACTGGTTTGACCGCCCTGAGCCATGGAACCGGGTCGCCGCCACGGAGACTACAACCACCAGCATCCACCAAAAGGGTCCGGCTCCGGGTGTCCCAAGGTCCAGGGGGCGCGTCAGAACATTTTCATCACCTTTCATAATCACCAATGGGACAAGGCAGGGATGTCCTCTGTCCCCTCTCTTATACATCCTAGTGACGGAGCACCTGCTCTCATCAATTCGCCATAACCCCAATATTAGGTGGATTGAGGTGGGAGGCACCGAGTACAAGTGCTCTCTATTTGCTGATGATGTCCTAGCATATATCACTCAATCACATATATCCATCCCTGCTGTTATGGCTGAATTAGATCACTTTGTTACATGGTCAAATTTTAAAATCAATGCTGCAAAGTCTGAGGCCCTCCATGTCTCCCTCCCCAAATCCATACAGGATTCCATCCAGTCCAACTTTCCCTTTGCCTGGCCCTCACAGGGTATCAAATACTTAGGAATTCCTTTTCATAGAGACCTCTCCCGTCTATGTTATCTTAATTTTGGGCCCTTTATTGAACAACTCCATACAGACCATGGTTGGCAAGTTAGAACTGTAAGATTCTCTACGTGAACCACTGGTGTTTTGTGGAAAAGCACATGTACACTGTGTTCCAAATTATTATGCAAAAAGTGTTTAGGAGTGATAAGGTAAGAATTTTTTTGTTTGTCAGTTAAACTCATTGATGGTGATGTGTGTCAGGGCTCTTTATATCACTGTAAGCAATTGCAGACACCTGTGCTAATTAGTTTGGCAGGTGTGTCCAATGAAAGGCAAGACTACTTAAGAAGGCTGTCCCACATTATTAAGCAGCCTACATTTTCTTCAAAATGGGAAAGAAAAAGGATGTGTCGGCTGCTGAGAAGCAACAAATTGTGGAGTGTTAGGTCAAGGCATGACTACAATCAACATTGTGCGATGATCAGGATGAAGTGTCTTGGCAATCAAGAATTATGTAGCTGATTCACAGCACACACGTGTGCGTGCTGATAAGGGAAAATTGAGGACTCTTTCCTACAGGCAATTACGTCAGGTTAAAAGAGCAGCGGCAAAAAAGCCTTGTCATAGCAGCAGACAAGTTTTTGAAGCTGATGGTGCCTCCAACGTCCCCCGAACAACAAGATGCAGGGTCCTTCAGAGGTTTGCAGCTGTGCGTAAGCCATCCTGTCGACCTCCTCTGTCCACTGCACACAAGCAGAAACGGCTCCAGTGGGCCAAACAATACATGAAGACTGACTTCAAAACTGTTTTGTTCACGGATGAGTGCCGTGCACGCTCGATGGTCCAGATGGATAGAGTGGAGGATGGCTGGTTGATGGACACCCCACGCAAACATGGCTACAGCGCCAACAAGGAGGAGGTGGAGTAATATTTTGGGCTGGAATCATGGGGAAAGAGATTGTCGGCCCCTTTAGGATCCCTGAAGGGGTAAAGATGAACTCCATAATGTATGTGGAGTTTCTCAAACAGCACTTCCTGCCATGGTTCAAGAAGAAGAACAGTGTATTCCACAGCAAGATCATTTTCATGCATGATAATGCACCGTCTCATGCTGCACATAACACATCTGCATCTCTGGCTGATATGGGCATAAAAAGGGACAAACTTATGGTGTGACCCCCATGCTCCCCTGACCTCTACCCCATTCAGAACCTCTGGAGCATCATCAAAAGGAGTGTCTATGATGGCGGGAGGCAGTTCACATCTAAGCAACAGCTCTGGGAGGGTATTCTGTCCTCATGCAAAACAATTGAAGCAGAAACCATCCAAAACCTGACAAATTCAATGGACGAGAGAGTTCAGAAGCTCCTTTCGAACAAGGGGTCCTATGTGCAAATGTAACATCACCTAGAATAAAGTTTTGAGTTGAAAACTGTTTGATTTCAGTTTCTAATAACCTGCTAATGCTTATAATTTCAAAAATGACCATTTTTTTGTTCTTTATTAAAATGAAAAGGTTGATCGAAGAGTGTGGGGGATCTAAGAGTGTGGCAACCCAGTAGTCAGGATTACTTCGAATTCTGAGAATCTGAGGGTCATGTTGCAGGTAGTGCAGCAAGAAGGCACTCATGTGTCTTGCGCATCTAGGAGCCCCAAAATTATTTTCCGGGCTAGATGCAGCTAAAAATTATTATTAATTTTAAATCTGGTGGAGCTTAGTATAGATGGCCTAATAGAATCTGTACTGCACACTGCTACAAAGCCCAAATTATTTTCCAGCCAAGATACAGATAAACATGATTAGTAATTTTAAATCTGGTGGAGCTTAGTATAGATGGCCTAATAGAATCAGTACTGCACACTGCTACAAAGCCCAAATTATTTTCCAGCCAAGATACAGATAAACATGATTAGTAATTTGAAAGCTTAAAACGGTAGGTGAGGTGATTTTAACAAATCATCAAGCTTTTACTCTCCCCAGGATGACACAGGGGTAGAAAATTCGTTTCGGATCCATGATTTGTTCATCTTTATGAACGTGAGTCTGTCTACATTATCAGTGGAGAGCCGCGTGCGCTTATCTGTCAGCACACCACCAGCAGCGCTGAACACACGTTCAGACAGAACGCTGGCTGCAGGGCATGACAAGATCTCCAAGGTGTAAGTGGCGAGCTCCGGCCATTTATCCAGATTGGAAGCCCAAAAAGAGCAAGGGTCCAGTGACACAGTCATGGCTTCAATGTTTACTTGGAGATACTCCTGTACCATCGTCTCTAGGCGTTGACTATGTGTCAGACTTCTTGTCTCCTGTGGCCTTGCAAAAGATGGGCTAAAAAAGTGGTGAAATGATTCCGCAAAATTGATGTTACCAGCAGATACTGTGTTTCTGTTACGGTTTGAGTCCTGAACACTCGACGGTCCCACGGTTGGCAAGTTGGAACTGTGAGATTCACTACGTGCACCACTGGTGTTTTGTGGAAAAGCACATGTAAGCTTCTGCAACAGTCTCTGCTGATACTCCTGCATGCGTGCATCCCTTTCTATGGCAGGAATAATTTCTGCAAATTTACTTTTGTACCGGGGATCTAACAGTGTGGCAACCCAGTAGTCAGGATTATTTCTAATTCTCACAATTCGAGGGTCATGTTGCAGGTAGTGCAGCAAGAAGGCACTCATGTGTCTTGCGCACCCAGGAGCACCAAGTCCCTGTTGTGTTGGTGGCGAGGTAACAATCATGCTTCCTTCCTCTGTCCTCTCCCCCCAACCTCGCACAACAGAAATGTGATCAAGGTCTCCCTCATCTGATGAGTCTTCCATCAGTTCGTCCTCCACTTCTTCCTGGGCTCCTGCACCTTCCTCACTAGTTTGGCTGCTACCATGCGCCCTGGTATAACCATCCCCCCACCCTCACATGCCTGCCGCCTTGGTGCTGCCGACCGTCTGGACCTTGCAGATGATAACCCTTTCGCATACAACTCCTCCTCCTCTACTTCCTCCACCCCCTCTTGTGCCACCACCTGACTCCGAATTCTGTTTAACATGTCCTCCAGCATGTAAATCACCGGAATAGTCATGCTGATAATGGCATCATCAGCACTAAACATCTTCGTCGCCATTTCAAAACTGTGCAGAAGGGTGCATAGGTCCCTGATCTGAGACCACTCCTCCAGCGTGATTTGCCCCACCTCTGGATCTCGTTGGCCCAGGCTATACGTCAGAACGTATTGCACCAGGGCTTGTCGGTGCTGCCACAGTCGCTGCAACATGTGCAGAGCTGAATTCCACTAGGTAGGCACATCGCATTTTAGCCGGTGAAGTGGCACGCCCAACGACTTCTGTAGAGATGTAAGTCGCTGAGCTGCGGGATGCGAACGGCGGAAGTGAGCACACAGCGACCGTGCCCTCTGCAGAAGGCCATCTAGTCTGGGATAGTGGGCTAAAAATTGCTGGACAACCAGGTTCAACACGTGAGCCATACAAGGCACGTGTGTGACATTGTCCCGGCGAAGGGCCACACCCAGGTTTGCATCATGGTCCAGTGGAGACAACCATTCATGAAATTGGTTCTCCAGAGCTGACCACAACTCCTCAGCTGTGTGAGTCACATTTCCCAGACATTTCAAAGTAAAAACCGCCTGATGACGTTGAGCCCTGCTGCCAGCATAGTAAGGAGGTGTGCAGGATCCCTTCTGCGCAGTTAGAAAGCTTGTGGCATGACCAGACAGGCTTTGGGTGCTGGTGGAGGACCGAGAGGAGGTTGAGGAGGCAGAAGCAGTGGAGGAACTTTGAGATAAAGAGGATTGACGCACAACTCGTGGGGACGGCAAGACTTGGACAGCAGCCCCTTGTCCTGCTGTCACCATAATTACCCAGTGCCCAGTCAGCGACATGTAACGCCCCTGTCCATGCCTACTCGTCCAAGTGTCTGAGGTGAAATGCACCCTGTCACACATAGAGTTTCTCAAAGAAGCGGTGATGTTGTGTGCGACATGCTGGTGGAGCGCAGGCACACCTTTCTTTGAGAAGTAGTGCCGACTGGGCATCTGGTACTGGGGCACTGCGACGGACATAAAATCCTCTGTGTCCACCAGGCGGAAAGGAAGCATTTCTGTAGCCAAGAGCTTGCAGATGGTGAAATTCAACCTCTTAGCTTTCTCATGGCTAGGAGGAAATGATCTTTTACTTGTCCACATCTGAGGGACAGAGGGCTGGCTGTTGTGCTTAGACGGGGTTGAGAAGGGTGTCCCCGGCAAACTGCCGGTCTGTGAGGAAGATGCAGGCGCACATGTTAGGTTGCCTTGATCCAAAGGTGGTGCTATCGATGTCGGACAGCGCTCAACACCAGCTGGTGTTTCCACCTCCAAAGAAAATGATGACCTGCCAATCACGCTGTCTGTTGCGGGTAAAGAGGTGGCAGGTCTGCGTCCCAAAACAGGTGTGGCTGCTGTCCCCCCAGTCACAGAGGATGAAGAGGCCGCGGATTCACAAGATGTGGTAGAGGGTGGTTGGCCCGGCCGACTAGGCCGCATTGTAGCACAGTGAGCTTCCCACTGCAACTTATGCTTCATGTCCATGTGCCGGTTCATGCATGAAGTACTCAAACTATGTATTTTTTGGCCTCTACTTAGCTTTTGCTGACAAATGTTACAGATAACACGAGTTGGGTCATATTTATCGATCTGAAAAAATGCACAGGCTATGCAAGGCTTAGCACCCAGGCGACCTGAAGAGCCACCACGACTTGTGGTCAGAGGCAGAGTTGTGTTTGAGGATGCAGTTGTTGACGTGCTTCCAGTACTACATCTCTGTCCAGGAAGGCGCAACCTGACCTCGTCGTCACTAGCATCCTCCTCCACCTCCTCTGCTGACCACATCTCTTTGCTGACTGTGGGTTGACAGTAAGTGGGATCTCCAACCTCATCATCATCACCCTGTGTGTTATCACACCCGTCGTCCTCAGAGCCAACCTGTTCCTGCCCTGACAAAAAACTAAAGTTGTCGCTCCAATCAGGTATTTGAGTCTCATCATCGTCTTCCTCATTGTCTCCACCAGCAGGAGTTACAGTTTGGGAATGAGGGTCTACATTATGGTCAGAACCTTCTGCGTCTGGTCCTGGATCCGACTCATAAATATTCTGGGCATCAGTGGAGATCATTTCCTCGTCTGGATTCACAGAAGCTCTGGAGCCGACCTCTGATTCCCAGGCTATAGTATGAGTAAACAGACTCAACCATCTGTTCTACCCCATACTCAGACGGGCAGCTGGAGATTTGGGAGCTGTGAGGAAGCAAGTGCGATTGAGGTGACACCTCTGAGGACTGGAGTATTTGTGATGTTGAAGTTGAGGTGGAGGAGAGCCCAATTAAAGGAGCACTTGATATCCGCTGAAGCACCTGCTGTTTTTGTGCCTCATCTGGAATTTGTAGCGATTGGCGTGGCCGTAAGAAAGGGATCTTATCACATTGTCCGCTAAAAGAAGTAGACATTTTAGTTTGGCTGGAAGATGGTCTTTCTTCTGCAGATGTTACTGTTGCTTTAACACCTACCCCACGGACACAACCTTTTTTCCCCTTCCAAACAAGCCTATTCCCCTTTCCACCAGCAGCAGGCCTTTTTCGACTCATTTTGGTGGAGTTGTTTGCACAAAAAAACAATGGATGGGAACCGAGCAGAGCTGAGTGGCCAAAGTGTGGTATTAGGCCAAAAGTATTGGCTGGGTTAGATGCAGATAAAAATGATATTGAATTTGCCACCTGGTGGAGGTTAGTATAGATGGACTAATAGAACAAGTCCCACACACTGCTAGAAGCCGAAATATTTTTTCAGAGCTAGATGCAGATAAAAATTATATTGAATTTGCAACCTGATGGAGGTTAGTATAGATGGACTAATAAAACAAGTCCCACACAGTGCTAGAAGCCCAAACATTTTTTCAGAGATAAATGCAGATAAAAATTATTTTAATTTGCAACCTGGTGGAGGTTAGTATAGATGGACTAATAGACCAAGTCCCACACACTGCTAGAAGCCGAAATATTTTTTCAGAGCTAGATGCAGAAAAAAATTATATTGAATTTGCAACCTGATGGAGGTCAGTATAGATGGACTAATAGACCAAGTCCCACACACTGCTAGAAGCCCAAATATTTTTTCAGAGCTAGATGCAGATAAAAATTATTTTTAATTTGCAACCTGGTGGAGGTTAGTATAGATGGACTAATAGACCAAGTCCCACACACTGCTAGAAGCCAAATATTTTTTCAGAGCTAGATGCAGAAAAAAATTATATTCCATTTGCAACCTGATTGAGGTCAATATAGATGGACTAATAGAACAAGTCCCACACACTGCTAGAAGCCAAAATATTTTTTCAGAGCTAGATGCAGAAAAAAATTATATTGAATTTGCAACCTGATGGAGGTCAGTATAGATGGACTAATAGAACAAGTCCCACACACTGCTAGAAGCCAAAATATTTTTTCAGAGCTAGATGCAGAAAAAATTATATTGAATTTGCAACCTAATGGTGGTCAGTATAGATGGACTAATAGAACAAGTCCCACACACTGCTAGAAGCCAAAATATTTTTTCAGAGCTCGATGCAGAAAAAAATTATATTGAATTTGCAACCTTGTGGAGGTTAGTATAGATGGACTAATAGAATCATGCTATGCCCAAAAGGTTTTACTTCACTAGGTGCAGTAAAAAAATTGGTATTCTATACACAGGTGGTGTAGCTTGCAACACAGATAGGCTACTCCACTGACTAACACACTCTGCAATAGACCAAAAAGGATTTGCTTTGCTAGATTAAGCCAAATGCTGTGAAAAAAACTTGCACAGCACTGGCACAGACCTGCCTGGTAAAAACTGATAGGAACTGATGTAACTTAGTCCTGAAAAGGACTGCAATTACAATTAGTTTTACTCCCACAACCTATCTATTTAAGAGCACAGACCTGCCTGATAAAAGTCGTAGGAAATGATGTAACTTAGTCCTTAAAAGGACTGCAATCACAACTCTTCCCTACTCCCAAGCTATCTGTAGATTTGTGCGAAAATTGGCTTGAAATTAACAAGGTATAGCGCACACAGCAACAGCGGTGCCGTCTAACACGCAGCTGCAGCAGTGAGAAAATGGTGGCGACGGGGAAAATGGCTGGGTCTTATAGGGCAAGGACATGTGACATACACTGCCAATGACACATGCCCTTGCTTGTGTGAAAAAAAGCACTTTCGCTCCGTGTGTGCGCTGCTGATAGGCTGACTGACTGCACCTCCCCACTGTAAATGTGGGAAAGAGAAAAAAAAATGGAGATCTTCATTATTCCTGCAGAGATCCATCCCCTGCCCCTCCCCCCGCCCCGCTGTACAATCAAACTGCGTATTAACATTAATTTTCAGCATTACTGAGAAAAAATCCAGTTATCGAACATAACCTCGAACAGCTGAATTTTTTTCAAATCGTTCGTGTTCACCGAACGGCTCGAACACCGCCCAAAACAGCTCGAATTTGAGATTGACGAACAGTTCGAGTCGAACACCGCTCATCTCTAATAGGGACGCTTGTACGATTATATTATAGATATAGATGGCATATGTTTTCGACTCTTTTTAGGTTGTATTTTCTTATGTATTTTAAATAAATATTCCCTATCTTTCCCTATCTAACTGATTTTCTTTTTTTTTCCTACTTCCTTTTTGATGATGCTTCATTTTAGAATTCCAGTGCATGCTAGGTTACTCAAACAAAGCCTCTGCCCCCTCCCTGAAATGAAGCATCATCAGTGACCTTCGTTTCAGCAGCTGGGTTAGTCCCTATGCCATGTGCACTGTGTGATGTACACAATGACAGCGCACTCTCTCTCCCGCTTAGATCAGCAGTAATGAGCCGGCAACAGAGTGCACTGTCAAGCTAAGTACCCATGATTCAGAAATGCTGCATATTTTTTCCGCTTCTCCCTGGCAGGAAAAACGCATCCGAGTTTTACATGCGTTTTTCCTGCCAGGTAGAAACTTTTGTCAAGCATTTTTGCATGCATTTCTGCATGCGGGTTATCAAGCGCTTTTCCAAGCGATTTTAGCATCACTTGGAAAAGTGCTTGACAACTTGGTCACACTATATAAATCCATGCAACCAGCATGGATTTATATAGTGTGACCAAGTAATAGTTAAAAAAAAGAATAAAAATGTTAAAAAAAATAAACATTATACTTACCTTCCGATGGCCCCCAGTGTTTTCTCTGCCGCGTCCAGTCTCCCGTGTCTCCCTGTGGTCTAAAAGGACCTGCGGTGACGTCATTTAGTCATGTGACAGGTCACGCGACCGCCGACATCAGCGTGACTAAATGACGTCACCGCAGGTCCTTTTAGACCATCGCGAGCAGTACAAGAGACCGGACGTAGCGGAGAAAACACCGGGGGCCATCGGAAGGTGAGTATAAGCTTTATTTTTTTTTTTTAAATTCTTTTTTTAACAGGTTCTATGGTACCCAGGTCTGAATGAGAGTCTCCTCTTCCCCAGACCCGGGTACCATCCGCACATAGAATCGCATAATATCTGCATGTGCTCTTGCGGATATTATGCGATTCAATGCAAGTCAATGGTGGCAATTACGCTGCATGTCCGCAAAATTAATGGACATGCTGCGGATTTTTCCGCAATGATAATCCGCAGCGGAAATCTCTGCAGCATGTGCACAGCACATGCGGATTATCATTGGGGACCTTGGGGCACGTATTACCAAGTGGTTTTTTTCGCTGCAGAAATTCTACGGCAAAAACGCTTGAAAAACGCATAGTGGGCACACAGCCTTAGTGTGCATTGTCAGATTACTCAACGTGCAGAGACTAGCAATGTCCCCGCCAAAATGAGAACGCAAAAAGAAAAATTGGCTTAAGAGGTTAATGTTTACATGTTGCATACTTTTTTGCAGATTTTTGTTGTGGAAAGTTCTGCAACTGTCCCAAACTTATGAATGGAAGAAATTTTCAATCACACATGTTTCTACAAAACTTGCACCTGAGTGTGAATTCATCCTTAGTGCTATTAAAACAAAATCATTTAAGGCCCGCAATTAACTTTTCTTCAGTCCCAGGGCACATTTCTGGGGACCACAGTGCTTGGCCACCAGCCTTTTAATTTCTTCTTGCTTTGTGAGCACACGCACGCAGCAGTCACTATTGAACGCTTAGGTGCGTGCAATGATAGATTACGTCCTGACACCAGTGCCAGCGTCAGGACTTACTTTGTGGGTGGAGTTAGTGCACAATTTGTACAGTCCCAGAAGAATGTTTTAAATATCCAAATGGCCATTGGCAGAGAAAAGGTTCCCCAATCCCCACCCCTGGTCTAAACCATAACACTGGACTGAAAGACATATCGCTTAGTCATGCACAGTTTTTCATTCATAGCTTACAATTTAATTGCTTGAAAGTAACCTTCATACATACTTGGAGAGAAAAATGATATTTTGATGTGCTCTTAATTCTTCACATGCAAACTCAGCTAATTGAGTTCAGGAACGACCTGACAGCCATTTCCAATATGACATCTCATGAATCTCAATTCTCTGTCACTCCTGTTACTGTCCTTTCTCCTTCCCTTCAAGCCTACACAGTGGTCAATCAATCATAACCCTCCTTGTTCTTTTAAAGGGGTTGTCTAATGAAAACAAGTTATCACTAGTGATGAGCGAGCAGTAAACTGCTCGAGTGCTCGGTACTCGAATCGAGCGGGTCGGATGCTCAGACCTGCTCAACTTGAGTACCGAGCATAATGTAAGTCAATGAAGGACTCAAGCATTTTTCTGGGTAACCTGCACTCGACGGCCGGGAAGGCGGACGATGAGAGAGAGGGAGAGATCTCTATTAGTAAATACGGAGCTAGGTTAATTCTGCATCAGCTGAGCTGCGCTGCACTGAAGCGGGCAATTCCCCTGTTTGGAGAGCAGGGACTCCTCTGTCAGCAGGACTCTTTGTGAGTTGAAGAGCTCTGGGGGCGTGGCCTCTCTCTCCCTGTAAGAAGCTCACTTGAATCATCTGAGCCGCACGCCGCATTCATATTCATCCATCCATCCATATCCATCCATATCCATTTATCTCCATCCATCCATCTCCATCCATCCATCTCCATCCATCTATATCCATCCATCCATATCCATCCATCTCCATCCATCCATCCATCCATATTCATCCATCCATTCATCCATGTCGATCCATCCATATTCATCCATCCATATCCATATCATCCATATCAATCCATCCATATCCATCCAACCATCCATCCATAGCCATCCATCCATCTCTATCCATCCATATCCATCCATCCATATGATAGAGATAGATAGACATAGATATATATAGCTGGCTTCAGTGCGGCGCTCAGCTCAGATGATTCAAATGAGCTTCTTATGGCAGAGAGAGAGCCCACGCCACCGGAGCTCTTCAGCTCACAAAGAGTCCAGCTGACAGAGGAGTTCCTGCTCTCCCAACAGGGGAATTCCCGGCATCAGTGGATGGGCAGTTCAGCGGATTCAGAATTAACTAAGCTTATTACAGGGACTCGAGCGCCACGCAATTCTCGGCACTGCTCGATACTCGACCGAGCACCCCAATGCTCCATCGAGTATTGAGCAGTGGTAACTTGTGGTAACTTGTTGACCAGTGGAATTCCCACAGCTGGGGCCAGCAACAATCTGCAAAACGTGAAATTTTTATCCCAGACAGGAAACTTTTATTCCAGTTACAAAATGGAGCAGCAGATCGGACACTTGACCACCGCTGTATTTATTCTTTATGGGGTTTCTGGAAAAAGCCGAGCGCAGCTGTCAGCAATTCGAAAGGGAAAGAACGGAGCAGTGGTCGAGCATACACATTGCCACTCCATCCTAACAGAGATAAAGTTCCCGGTTCTGCTAATCATTGTGGGCCCCAATGGTTGTGTGACACCCCAGGGGTCTGGTTGCCACAGTGATAGAGATATTACGTCTGAGAGCAGGTGGGAGGTCTCTTGGTCAGGGATCCTATGCATGCCACACCTCCTGCCCAGTCCTGGGAGGGGAAGAACTTCCCCTATATAAACCTAGGGCTGAGGCAGGGTTAGTGAGTAGAGAAGAAGTAGAGAAGAGAAGCAGCATAGGAAAGAACAACAGGAGCTCTGTGGGAGCAGTGCTACAAGGAGTCAGGGGCTGGCAGCTGCAGAGCTCGCCCTGACTGAGAAGTTATCACCGGACCCGGAGTCCGAGGCTGTGGGGACTAACTCCTATCCAGCAGCAGAAACCGACCGGCAGGGGATTGCAGGTCCTCTGGCCCAGAAACCCGAAGGCACGGTCACACGCGTGGGACCAGCACCGCCGTCGTGGAGCGAAAGCTACAAGAAGGCCCCGAGTCACCGGCCATACGGGTGAGCACCACACGGTACACTCAGGGACGTGGGCTACTTATACCCGCCTCTAGCAAGGTAGCCAGAAGAGTATCGTTAGTTTGGGAGGCCTACAACTCCGCCTGGCCAGGGGAGATCCCATCTGCTCAAGGACTGACCAGGCCCCAATCACTAGCCAGTACTCCGGGAGGGTCTATCTTTGTCACCAGTAAAGACCCTGAACTACACCGTACTGTCTCCGAGTGGTTCCTGCTACCCCCATCATCCACGTCGGCTGCCCTGAGGCCATACCCCTCCCGTTGGGGGTTATACTATCACGCTGCACAATCCTACCACCGGCCTCAGCGGTCGGCCCTGCAGCAGCAGCTCCTTAGCTGTACTCAACGGGTGGCGTAGTCGTTCAACATCTACCGCTGATACAGCGCCACTTAGTCTGACTCCCTGGGCACGGACCAGATCACCGCCACGAGACTACAACCCTCAACAGATCCGGCTCCGGGTAAGCTCCCGCGTGCACAACGCTGCGCGATACAGGCCCAGGGGCGCGTCAACTTTTGGCGTAGTCGGCAGGATCTCGTGCCCCCAACCACCGGGTACTGCGTGCCTGAAAAAGACTGTTCAAACTTACCTGTGGTGAAGATTCCCGCCATCCGGCGCCATCTTCCGCTTCCTTCCCGCCATCGGTGGAGTTTTCCCGCCATCCGGCGCCATCTTCAGCCTTCTTCCCGCCACACGTGGAGTTTTCCCGCCATTGGACGCCATCTTGAGGACGCCGCGCGGGAAGAAGAGGGGCGTGGACTCCGAAAGCGTGCGAGAACTGAAGCCCCGCCTCACGTCCGGACGTTGCGTAAGGTCCTGGAAGGAGCCCAGCAGACGCCAACGTCACAGGAGCGCGACGGAAGGTCCTCAACCCTGACGATCCACTGCGGAGCCGCGGCCTACGGAAGAGGATCATCGCAAGGTAGGCCACGGTCCACTAGGGGGGAGAAGGATGTCGGATACGGAGGAGAGCTTCACCGCTTCAACCCCCGCCAGCGCCACCGCTGTTGCGGTCATGCCTTTCACCATGCCCTATATCCCGGGGGCAGCCTGGCTACCCCAGTACTCAGGGGAGTCACATACCCTGCATGACTTTAGAGAAAAGCTGGATAGCCTCTTCCAGGTGTACCCCCTCACAGAGGAGCAAAAAGTGAGCATCCTGGTGGCCCAATTAACCGGGGCAGCCCAAAGGGAGGTAAAGTCCTGGCCACCTGGGGGGAGGACTGTCGCAGGGATACTAACCCGGCTGAGGGACACCTTTGATACCCGCACCTCAGCCGAGATCAAGCTTAGATTCTACGGGTGCAAACAGCGGGCACATGAGAGTATAAGGGACTATGCCCTGAACCTACAAGAGGCCCTGAGAGCCATTAAGCAGACCGACCCTGACGGCGTGGGAGACGAGGACAGGCTGTTGACTGAACAATTTATAGAGGGTTTATATTGCAATGCCCACCGAACCCAGTTGCGGGCAATGGCCTTACAGGACCCTCATCTGGGATTTGCACAGTTCAAGGACAGAGCCATCCGGGTGCTTCGAGAACCGGCACCAGGTGGCGTTGTGACCCACAGACGCCCCACTACCACTTACCACCAGGAGGCGGCGCCCTTGTCGGCAGGGCCTGTGGGAGCTGATGCGCAGGCTTTGAACAATGACCCGGCTCCAGACCTGCACCATCAGGTCCAAGAGCTAGCTAAAAGCGTTGCTGCGCTAACCCGAACTGTGCAGTCTTTACAGGTTTCCACTCCAGGGAAGATCCAGCTGGCATCCGGACCGGAGGACATCCTGTGGCGTCGACCAAGGAGGACCCTACCGGCCAGAGGAAGACCCAGCGGACCGATACAACGAGGACGGACGACCCATCTGCCGCCGCTGCAATCAACCCGGACATATGGCAAGGTACTGTCCTTTAAACTGGCACAACCTGGGGTAGAGGGCCAACCCCCAGGAAAAAGATCACCAGGCCCATCGAACTGGCGCGACAAATATGTGGGAGGACGTCCAGTCTTACCCGTGGTACTGGATGGCATTCCTATGAGTGCCCTACTGGACACCGGGTCACAGGTCACCACCATCCCGTACGTGCTCTTCAAGCAGTACTGGAATGACTCGGATATCACCCGCTACCCTGACGACGACTTGAGTATCATCGCCAGCAATGGTCAGCCCGTGCCACAGATTGGATTTAAAGAGGTGACCATTAAAATCGGTAGAGTCGAATTGGCAGCACAGGGACTGATCATTGTAGACATTGACAAACACGAGAGTCACCCAAAGATAACTCTAGGAACTAATGTAATTGAAAATTGTCTTGCAGAGGTGATTTTCCTTTTACAGCAGGTTGCCAAGAACGCCAGCTCCGGCCAGCAGCGAGTGCTCCAGAAAGAGATCCGGGCACTGATGCGACGGCAACAGCTAGAACTCTCCGGTGGTGAGATTGGTAGCGTGCGAATGTGTGACCCTTTCCCTATTGCCATGCCCCCGAAAAGTGAAATGATGATTTGGTGCCGGGCAGCTATTGGTCTGAGAGGTAGAGATTACCAGGCAATGGTAGAACCAGTTTACTCAGACAGTAGGCCCACCATTTTGACAGCACGGGGGGTGGTCAATGTACACCATGGGAGGGTGCCCGTTCGCATAATAAATATCGGGAAGAGGGAAGTGTACCTGCCCCGGTATGCCACGCTAGCCAAATTGTATACCATCAATCAAGATTCCATACAGTCCGTAGAACCCTTGTCTCCATCTTCCCCGGAGGAAGGTAACGGCTCTAAGAAAACAATGGAGGACTGGTGTCAGCAACTACATTTGGGTACTGACTCCACTCCCTCACACCAGAAACAGGGAGTCTATCGGGTGGTTCAAGAGTACGAGAGAGTGTTTAGTAAACACCCGTTAGACTTCGGGCGAGTCAAGGGGGTAGAACACCACATCCCCACGGGAGACCATCCTCCCATAAAAGAGAGGTATCGACCCGTACCCCCTGCACACTACCAACACACCAAGGGGATGCTTAGAGACATGAAGGAGGCTGGGGTGATCAGGGATAGCTGTAGCCCCTGGGCAGCTCCACTAGTCTTAGTCAAAAAGAAAGACAACACCATGAGGATGTGTGTAGATTACCGGAAAATCAACCGTATCACACACAAGGATGCGTACCCCTTACCAAGGATAGAGGAGTCTTTGGCTGCTTTAAGATCTGCTAACTTCTTCTCTACCTTGGATCTCACTAGTGGGTACTGGCAGGTTCCTGTAGCAGAGGCGGACCGGGAGAAGACCGCATTCACCACCCCGATGGGACTTAGCGAGTTTACCTGCATGCCGTTCGGACTCTGCAACGCACCAGGAACCTTCCAACGATTAATGGAGTGCTGTCTGGGCCACAGAAACTTCGAGATGGTCTTGTTGTACCTGGACGATGTCATCGTATATTCCAAGACGTATGAGGACCACCTGAAACACCTGGCGGAAGTGTTCAAAGCTCTGGCAAGCTACGGCCTAAAGGTGAAACCCTCCAAGTGTCACCTCCTGAAACCAAAGATGCAGTACCTGGGACACGTGGTGAGCGCTGATGGAGTGGCTCCCGACCCTGATAAGATCACCGCAATTAAGGAATGGCCAAGTCCCTCCAGTGTAAAGGAAGTGCGGCAGTTCCTCGGGTTGGTAGGCTATTACCGCAGATTCATCCCCGGTTTCACCAAAAAGGCAGCTCCTATGCAGTTCCTCCTGATAGGCCAGTCCCGGAAGGCCAAGAACCAGAAGCCACCCTTCAGATGGGAGAAGATAGAAGAAGAGTCCTTCCGCCAGCTGAAGATGGCCCTCACGGGGGATGAAATCCTGGCGTACCCTGATTACAGCCAGCCCTTTATCCTCTACACCGACGCAAGTAACATCGGGCTAGGAGCCGTGCTGTCCCAGATCCAGCAGGGGAAAGAACGAGTAATCGCTTACGCCAGCCGAAAACTGCGACCCACCGAGAGAAACCCTGAGAATTACAGCTCATTTAAGCTAGAGTTCCTGGCAGTGGTGTGGGCAGTCACCGAACGCTTTAAGCACTACCTCGCTTCTTCCCGGTTCACCGTGTACACGGATAACAACCCGTTGACACACCTGGACACGGCAAGACTCGGTGCCCTAGAGCAGAGATGGATGGCCCGTCTGTCCAACTACGAGTTCACAATCAAATACCGGGCAGGACGCTCCAATACCAACGCGGACGCCCTGTCCAGGATGCCAAACCTACCGGACGTAGGAGAAGATCCAGAGGGACTGGAAGAAGTTGAACTCCCCGCGTTCCACCGTCATGGGACTATCCAGTATTCCCATCGGGTAAGGAGTAAGCAAGCCGCTACGTTTAACCCCTTGCCTCACTACAACTGGGAGGAAACGCAAGACAGTGACCCTGCCATCCGACTGGTGAAGGAGATGCTGACTCGGCCAGAGGCTCGCCTTGACCCAGACGCTCCGGAGGAAGCCAAGCAACTGTGGGCTGAGAAGAGTCGACTGTTCCTTTACAAGGGGAAGTTGTGCCGCAGAATGGTTAACTCCCGGACGCATGAACTAATCTGGCAAGTAGTGGTGCCACGGAGAGACGCAGCCATGGTGATGGAGGCATACCACGACGGGGCTGGACACTTCGGATGGAAGAAGCTGGAGTTCCTGCTGCGCGGGCGGTTCCACTGGGTAGGCATGAGGGGAACCATCGAGAGGTGGTGCAGAGACTGTGGCCCGTGCAACCTAAGAAGGAAGGACCGTGCCAGCCAGAAGACTCCCCTGCAGTCCATCGTCACCCGGCAGCCGTTGGAACTGGTAGCCTTGGATCATGTAAAACTGACCCCAAGCAGAAGTGGCTACGTTTACGCACTAACCATCGTGGATCACTACTCCCGGTTCTTGGTTGTCGTCCCCGTCAAGGACTTAACAGCTCGAACAGCAGCTAGAGCCTTCCAGCAGCACTTCTGCCGTCCACACGGGTACCCGGACCAAGTGCTGACGGACCAGGGACCTGCCTTTGAAGCGGAGGTCTTCCAGGAATTCTGCAATCTGTATGGCTGCCGGAAGATAAGGACGACACCCTATCATCCGCAAACTAATGGACTTTGTGAGAAAATGAACCAGGTGGTAATGGATCTTCTGAAAACGTTGCCCCTGGAAGAACGCAGTCTGTGGCCTGAGAAGCTGCCCGATCTGGTGGACCTATACAACCACATGCCGGTAGGTTCCACCAACTGTACCCCGGCTTACCTGATGAGGGCAAGGCCTGGTAAGCTACCTGTTGACCTGGAGATGGGAGTCCTGACACCCGAGGACACTTCACCAGAAGCAGACTGGGACACAGAGAGGCAGCAGCAGTACCGGAAAGTACAGGAGAGCGTCGAGCGAAGTCTCTGTCAAGCTAGGGAAAGACAAGAGAAAACTTACAACCAGTATGCTCCCGCTGTTCCCCTGGTACCCGGAGAGCAGGTCTTGAAGAGGAAAAGGCGGCTCCACAAGTTGGACGACCAGTGGGAGAAGGACCCGTACATCGTACTGCCCTCAAGCCACGACAACCCAAAGGTCTGTACCATCAGTAAAGACGGAGGGGAAACCACAACCATTGTATCCCGGGATCACCTGAAGAAGTGTCCCGAACAGCTACGGAACCCTGAAGAGGAACAAGAAGACCCTCGACCCGTAGAGGAAAGGGAAGACATGGTTAGTACTGTGCTCGGAGACTTCCCTCGGTCTTGGACTCAAGTCAATGGCGCAGTTGTGGTACCCGTACTCACCTTCCTCCAACCAGCATCCCAAGCACCTACGGAGCAACAGGTAGAGCTGGAAGAACAGCCGGTCCAGGAGGCAGAAGACTCCACACAAGCAGAACAGGAGGATCAATCCTCTGCTTATAGTGAGCCTGCCGTACCCCTAGTGAGCCAAAGAGCCGGTAGACAGCTGCCCAGTTTACCCTTGACAGCTCCTACACCCTGTAGTTCAGGGCTAGACAGTCAGCTCCGTAGGTCCACTAGGGCCACTAGAGGCCAGTTACCCACACGTTGGAGGATTTGAAATGTATAAATTGTTTTATTTGTGGTTACCTGTTTTTCTTGTTGCTTGTAAATAATTATGTGTTTCTAGTTATTTTTAGGAGTCCTTGGTGGATTTACCGGGAATCCTTGTACAATTAGTTGGAGCGTAACCCAGGATGGACTAAAAGACTGATAAGGACTCGGGGCAGGACAGACCCCTACCTGGTTACGTCTCATTGTTTTGGTGAAATGGACACCTTTGTTTTCTTCAAAACTGCACCCGGTTGCGGACACGCCGTAACCATCTTTATGTGTTTTTCTTATTGTATTATTATTGTTTATACCTTGTTATGTTTTTCTAAAAATATGTGTAGTCCCGGAGTACTAAATTTCACTAGGGGGGAATATGACACCCCAGGGGTCTGGTTGCCACAGTGATAGAGATATTACGTCTGAGAGCAGGTGGGAGGTCTCTTGGTCAGGGATCCTATGCATGCCACACCTCCTGACCAGTCCTGGGAGGGGAAGAACTTCCCCTATATAAACCTAGGGCTGAGGCAGGGTTAGTGAGTAGAGAAGAAGTAGAGAAGAGAAGCAGCATAGGAAAGAACAACAGGAGCTCTGTGGGAGCAGTGCTACAAGGAGTCAGGGGCTGGCAGCTGCAGAGCTCGCCCTGACTGAGAAGTTATCACCGGACCCGGAGTCCGAGGCTGTGGGGACTAACTCCTGTCCAGCAGCAGAAACCGACCGGCAGGGGATTGCAGGTCCTCTGGCCCAGAAACTCGAAGGCACGGTCACACGCGTGGGACCAGCACCGCCGTCGTGGAGCGAAAGCTACAAGAAGGCCCCGAGTCACCGGCCATACGGGTGAGCACCACACGGTACACTCAGGGATGTGGGCTACTTATACCCGCCTCTAGCAAGGTAGCTAGAAGAGTATCGTTAGTTTGGGAGGCCTACAACTCCGCCTGGCCAGGGGAGATCCCATCTGCTCAAGGACTGACCAGGCCCCAATCACTAGCCAGTACTCCGGGAGGGTCTATCTTTGTCACCAGTAAAGACCCTGAACTACACCGTACCGTCTCCGAGTGGTTCCTGCTACCCCCATCATCCACGTCGGCTGCCCTGAGGCCATACCCCTCCCGTTGGGGGTTATACTATCACGCTGCACAATCCTACCACCGGCCTCAGCGGTCGGCCCTGCAGCAGCAGCTCCTTAGCTGTACTCAACGGGTGGCGTAGTCGTTCAACATCTACCGCTGATACAGCGCCACTTAGTCTGACTCCCTGGGCACGGACCGGATCACCGCCACGAGACTACAACCCTCAACAGATCCGGCTCCGGGTAAGCTCCCGCGTGCGCAACGCTGCGCGACACAGGCCCAGGGGCGCGTCAGTTGGAATTCCCATCAACAAGTTATCAGCTATTGTCTGGATAGGTATTAAATTGTTTTCACTGGACAATCCATTTAATGTCAGAGAATATGATGCGCCCATGGGATGGGGACTCGGCGCCCGGGCCTTGCTGTTTGGTTTTGGGGGATGCCGTGGTGGCCAGCTCCCGAGGCCGTACCCTGGGGTCACTCTTAAAAAGCAAGGAATTGGGGGGAAAGGTGTATGGGAAAGGGGAAAGTTCGTGACGCCACCCGTGGTGTTTGATGAGGATCACCAGCGCTGCTACAGTCCTCTGAGGCCAGTGATCAGGCAGCTTAGTTTGTGCAGCTCCCCACAGGTGGAGCGGGGCCTCAGGGCAGTGTAGGAGAAGGGATGCAGGACAGAGGGTACCCAGCCGGGTCAGAGGAAGAATAGGCACACTCACAACAGTTCACTTCAGTACCTTTACTGGTGGTGTTTCAGGCACGATCCAGGACACTGTAGAGTTAAGGGTGCATTTCAGGACTCTCCCCAATGAGCGGGTGTGGGGCCTCCTGCTTCTTGCCTTTTCCTGATAAGTTTATGACCTGCCTGGAGCTAGGCCTAACTTGGTCTCTGTCTTGCACCGGCTGACCTGGTGGTAGGGCCTTCTGATGGAGTTCACACTCCCTGGTCTCTTGGGCCTCAGTGACTCCTGATCCTGGTATAACAGTCAGCTTTAGCTGTTCAAGGGACATGTAGTTCGCCAGGGGTTCCGGTAGTTTCTGCTGGTCGTAGAGATCCCTGCAGACGTGGACCCGGTGTCCGGTAAATGATCTTGGGGTGAACTGGCTAAGCTCCTCTGCCCCCTATGTAGCTCGCTTACTCCACTTGCCTTCGGCCGCACTCGGGGCCCTCACTAGGCTTCACACTGGCAGTAGGCCTCGCTACTCTTCACCGCTCTTATGGCGTCGGCACGCCTTAGGCTCACTAACTGAGCTCACTGAGTCTGTACTGGACTGGCAACTTCTCTGGCTGGAGCAGACTGTCTCTAGGCTGTAGATTCCAGACTTCAGACCAGACTGTAGACTGAACTGCCTAGCTCCACCTTCCCTATTTATATCCCTATCTGGTCTGAGGTGGAAGGTGGAGGTGTGTGAATGCTATGACGGCCTCTTGTGGAGGAATCCGTCCATGCACCCCTCTAGGATCTGTGGCACCAATGCGCAGCAGGGTGCCACAAATATGTTTGACACTTAAATAACCCCTTATTTAAAAAAAAAAAAAAAAACCTTCTAGTGATCACTGCAGAAGAAACATGGTAATACTTCATGTCAATTAACTGTGAAGTAATTCAGAGCAAGATCTATTATTGGCTCATAGGTGGTGATTCTGAATAGAGGACATTTTGTGAAATACAGTATTTCTAAGATATACAGTAAAGGATAATACTAAAATGGTGTGTGCTCCCAATTAATACAATCATATAAGCTTTATTAGATAACAAGAATATATACAAAAGACAAAGCAAGCTCCCACTAGCAGACCTTTCAAACTACATAAATTTAACTACTAGTCACATATAGATGGTGTGCACTGGATCCATAGTCCAAAACCCCCTTATTAATATGAGCAAACCCGCTATGATATATGCAAAATATAACAATCCCCAAGAAGTACAAAATTAGGGACTAAACCAATTAATGAAAGCAAATCAAAGATTACAGTATATACAAAAAGAAAATTAAGTGAAATGCCAAATGCTTATACGATAATACTGGATGAAAATATAAAAATGTAGTAAATAATATAATATCCAATGCATATAAAATAACACCTGAAGCCAGAATATGGAGCATATGGTGTGGGGTAAATGGAAGACCACAGGAAAGAATCTCACACGTGTCTTTTGTATACATTCTTGTTATCTATCAAAATATTCTATATTTCCAGGTTGGAAACATAACACTAGTTTTGTGTTCCCCCTAAAAGTAAAAAAGATGAAAACAGGGTGGAGTACTCCCATAGCATTGTAGAACCCAAAGTCACCACTGCAGGAGTAGCCACAAACCACCAGAAATTCTTTAAAATATATTTTTATTGAATCATAGTTAAAAGATGTTAGAACCCTCCTGTTAGTTTTTGCTATCTTGTGTTTTGCGGTCACGTGACCAGCTGCCTATATATTCCAGCTCCGCCCTTCTGGCTTTGCTGGACTTCAGTGTTGTTTTGACTGTCTCTCTAGCCAGGTGCTTCGGTGCCATTCTCAGTCAGTTCTTGGTCCTCTGGGACCTTTAGTACTTTTTGTCAGTTTGTCCTTTTTGCTCTGCAACAACTTCTGTTTAGGAGGTGTCCCTTTTTGTCCCAGTCCTTAGTTCTTTTAGGGACCCTTCCCTTAATTCTATAGGTCTCCGTTCAGACTAGCCGAGGATGAAGGCGGGTCTGTTCACAAGAAACAGGCAGCCCGCTACATCATAGGGATTCAGCTTAGTCTTATTGCAGAGACAGCTTTTCCTTATCTTTCCTTAGTTTATGTTGCAGATCATAACAGTAAGTCCAGCCCAAAAAAAAAAACTGAAAGGAAAGAAAATTCGGGGATCAGTATAGTTTCCGTCCAGGATTTGGCTCAACGCCTGCAGGGATTGTCTCTGGAGGTGGCCGAGCTTCAGCAACACGTGAGTAGCTGTCCTGGAGCACATTTTGTTGAACCCAAGGTAGGACTGCCTGATGTTTTTTATGGTAAACAGCAAGATTTTTTTTCCTTTAAAAATGCTTGTTTGTTATATATTCGTTTGAGACCAAGATCCTCTGGGAATGAATCACAGCGTATTGGTTTTATTATGTCAATTTTGTGCAAAGAACCACAGGCTTGGGCCTTTTCTCTCCAGCCTAATGATAAGTGTTTAAGTTCTGTTGAAGAATTTTTTTCTGCTATGGGGCTATTATATGACGATCCTGATTGAATCTCATCTGTTGAATCAGAACTTAAACGTTTGAATCAGGGGTCAGATGATGTTGAAAATTATTGCACACACTTCAGGAGATGGGCTTCAGAAGTTAAATGGAATGATTCTGTGCTGAAATGTTTATTTCTTGCTGGTCTGAGTGAAAGGGTTAAGGATTTGCTAATTGCATTCCCTGCACCTGAGACTCTGCAGGAAGCTATGCAGTTAGCTGTTCATGTGGACAGGAGACAGGAGACTGAGGTCCAAGGTTAATGATGTAAAGACTCCTGTAACTTCAGGTCCTAGTTCCCAGAAAATCTGCTCTGACAGCGGAGAACCAATGGAGGTTGGGGAGATGTCACTCCGCTCGCAGGAGAGAGATCGGAGATTCGCCGAGGGTTTGTCTTTATTGTGGTAAAGATGATCATTTGATTAAGTATTTTGAGCGTCGTTTAAGTAAAAAGAAAAAAAAGGTCAGTTACGCCCGTATAGCTTGCTTACGCTCTGCAGGAGTGTTCCTTTCTGGGAGTACTACTCTGCAGGGAGAAATGATTGAATTTCAGGTATTTCTGGATTGTGGTTCAACACTTAATGTGATTGATAAAGGGTTTTTGGAAAACCTTAAATTGAAATCCAAACCTTTGTCATCACCTATTTCTGTGGTTGAAATTGATAACACTCCTTTGAAATGTATTACTCACAAGACTGCTGCATTTCCTCTCACTATCAATGGAGATCACCAAGAAATTTTGGACTTGGTTGTTTTGGATAATTTGCCCTCTCCAGTTGTTATAGGATTGCCTTGGTTAAGACTGCATAATCCTTTATTGGACTGGTCTACTAATGTGATTAAGCCTTGGAGTCCGAAGTGCTATGATAAATGTTGTAATAGTCGCATTGCGTCTGTGGAAAAAGGGGAATTACCTGTACCTATTCAAGATTTTTGGAGGGTTTTTTCGGAGGAGGAGTCACAAGTTCTACCTCCTCATAAGGATTATTATTGCGCCATTGAGTTTGTTCCGGGTGCTACTCTTCCCAAAAGTTGCTTGTTTAATCTGACTATCCCTGAGAGAAAGGCCTTGGAGGAGTACATACAGACGAGCCTGGCTGCTGGTCACATTAGACCTTCTAAGTCACCTGTGGCAGTTGGATTCTTCTTTGTTAAAAAAAAGGACGGCGGTTTACGTCCATGTCTGGATTTTCGTGAAATTAATAAGATTACCGTATGCCATTCCTACCCATTGCCGTTAATTCCTGACTTGTTTAACCAGTTAGTGGGGGCCAAGTGATTCTCCAAAATTGATCTCCGGGGGGCATACAATTTGTTACGAGTGAAGGAGGATGATGAATGGAAAACTGCTTTTAACACTCCGGTAGGTCTTTTTGAGAATCTGGTGATGCCTTTTGGTCTTACCAATGCACCTGCATTTTTTCAGAACCTTATTAATGACATCCTGAGACCTCTGATTGGTAAGAATGTGGTTGTGCATTTGGATGACATTTTGATTTATTCACCAGATCTGGAGTCCCATTGGCAAAGTGTACGTGAAGTTTTGCAGTTATTGAGTAATAATTCACTCTTTGCTAAGCTGGAGAAATGTGAGTTCGCTGTGCAGAAAATTAGTTTTTTGGGCTACATTGTCTCCAGCGAGGGCTTTGAGATGGACCCTGTGAAGGTTCAGGCTGTGCAGGAATGGCCTAGGCCTATTGGTTTGAAATCTATACAGAGATTTTTGGGTGTGCCAATTATTACAGGAAATTCATTAAGAATTTTTCTGCAATTGTTAAACCTCTAACCGATCTCACCAGGAAAGGTGCGAATACGGCCTAGTGGACTACTGAGGCCATTGAAGCGTCTGAGTATTTCAAAGAGAGGTTCAGTTCAGCCCCTATCCTTATGCAGCCTGATGATACCAAGCCTTTTTTGGTCGAGGTTGATGCTTCATCAGTGGGGGTCGGAGCAGTTTTGTCTCAAGAGAACAAGGGTGGAGTACATCCTTGTGCCTTTTTTTCGAAACAATTTTCGGAAACCGAACTGAATTATGATGTTGAAAATCGGGAGTTGCTGGCTATTAAACTTGCGTTTGAACACTGGCGTTATTTTTTGGAAGGCGCTAGATTTCCTATTCAGGTTTTCACAGATCATAAGAATTTGATCTATCTGGATGCTGCCAAGCGTTTGAATGCCCGTCAAGCTAGGTGGGCACTTTTTTTTTCTCGGTTTCATTTTACTGTTACCTATATCCCTGGTACTAAGAATGTTAAAGCCGATGCTTTATCTCGCAGCTTCTCTCCTACGGTCGGTGCCGAGGAGGAGGAGAGCATTTTGGAGAATGGGGTTCTGAATGCTCAAGATGATGCTCCATCTAACACCCCCCATGAGAGGTTGTTCGTGCCTAGAGCCTTTAGGAGAGATTTGTTTGTGGAGTGTCATGAGTCTCGGTTGGCAGGTCATCCAGGAGTTTTGGAGACCAAGAGACTTATCAGTCGCAGTTTTTGGTGGCCTGGATGGCAGAAGGAAGTCATCAAGTGGGTGCGTTAGTGTACTGTGTGTGCTAGGTCAAAGGCTTCACATACTCCTGCTGCGGGGTTGCTTTGCCCTCTGGAGGCTACTAGTGAGCCTTGGATGCATCTCACTATGGATTTTATTACTGATCTTCCGGTGTCCGAGGGTTTTACTGTCATCTGGGTGGTCGTGGACCATTTTAGTAAGATGTGTCATTTGGTTCCATTCGTTAAGTTGCCCTGCGCCAAGACACTCGCTAAGGCGTTTGTTAAGGAGATTGTCAAGCTCCATGGAGTTCCCACGTATATTGTTTCTGATAGAGGACCTCAGTTTGTGGCTCGCTTTTGGCGTGCTTTTTGTGACAAGTTGGGAGTCCATTTGTCATTTTTCGTCTGGTTATCATCCTGAGTCGAATGGACAGAAAGAAAGAACCAGGATGTAGAACAGATTTTGCGTTGTTTTGTGGCGGACAATCCAGAGGTGTGGTCTGAGTTTCTGCCTCTCGCAGAATTTGCTCTTAACAATCATACATCCTCCTCTGCTGGGTGTTCTCCTTTTTTTTGTTGTACTCCGTTGCCGGAGGAAGAGAATTTTTCCGGTGATTTGGAGAAAGTTTGGACTAATGTACATTGTAACCTGCAAGAGGCTGACAAGAAGTTCAAGAAGTATTTTGATAGGAAACGTAAAAACATTTTGTTTACTGTGGGTGACATGGTTTGGTTGTCCTCGAAGAACCTGCGGTTGAGGATTCCCTCTAAAAAACTGGGTCCTAAGTTTGTGGGTCCATTTAAAGTGCTTCAGGTTGTTAACCCGTCTGCTGTTAGGTTGGATATCCCTACTTCCTGGAAGATTAATCCTGTGTTTCATGTTTCGTTGTTGAAAAAGGCTGACGTATCTAATAGGGACGCCACTGTCACAGTTCCTGATGTGGTGGAAGACGGCGAATATGAAATTTCTCGTATCTTGAATTCTAGATGGCATAGAGGGAAATTACAGTACCTTGTCTCCAGGAAGGGTTTCGGTCCCGAAGACAACTCCTGGGTAAGGACGAATGATGTCTCTGCTCCTAGGCTTGTCAATGTTGGCATATGCAACAGATTAAGACTTATTAAAAGTGAAAGGAGGACTTTATACTAACCAGACAGCAGATGGCGATAGTGTGTAAAGTTATATGTTTGCTATAATGTGGGGGAGAAAAGCTCTCAATTGTTGGTTGTTCTTACTTCCTGTTTTTTTTTCCTTTCCTGAATGTGTTATGTCAGCAGCACACGGACTGTGTGACACTGAATTGTATCTCACGTTTAACCAGTATGAAGTATATACTGTTTACTCAAGATATCTTGCTGATTGAAGCTCTCGTAAGTACAGCGGTGACTGTAAGAAGATGCACTCTGCAACAGGTTATGGGCCCAGGCCGGAACCCAGACACTAAAGCCCAGACATTACAGGCCTGCACTACAAGAGGATCCTGGTTTATAACCCCAGATAACGGAGCACACAGATAAGCTCTGTAAACAGAAGGAAATAAATCCAGATACAGAGTGACAAAGGAATTCATGATCCCAGGAGCTGGATTTAATTACAGAGAATTCAACACAGGCAGGACATACAGGAACTATCAGCAAGAAGATAAAAACAGGAGAATATCTTCAGTACAACTCTCTAAACAAGTAAGACTATATAAAGACGATGAGTAACACAGAACTGAAATTCACAGTAGCTAAACCCAATAGTGAAAATTATCAGTTATGGAAATTCAAAGTAGAGATGTTGTTATCTAAGGATGATTTATGGGAAGTAATTGTTACAGAAAGACCAGATCAAGATAATCAGACATGTGATAAGAAGAATAGACAAGCGAGAGCCACCATTAGCTTATTAGTGGATGTTGCTCAATTAATACATATAAGAAATGAAGAAACAGCTAAAGGAATGTGGGAAGAATTAAGAAAACTGTATGAAAGACCTAGCTTGAATCACAAGTTATTTTTATTAAGAAAGCTTTACAATATGAGAGTGAGTGCAAATGACGACATGCAGAAGCACATATTCTCAATGATGGAATTGATATGACAGCTAAGATCTATTGGTGAAGACATTAAAGATAGTCATGTAGTAGCTATATTATTGTGCAGTTTACCAGATTCGTATACAGCCTTGATAAATGCCCTTGAGACGAGACCAGAAACTGACATTACATTAGATTTTGTGAAAACAAGACTAATAGATGAATATCAGAGAAGAAAAGAACAAAGAAATGATTCTTCTACTGAAAAGGACAGTGAAAACGCTCTTAAAGCTACAGAATTTAAAAAACCCTATAATAAAGAGACAAGAGAATGCTTCAGATGTAAGAAAAAAGGTCATTTAAAGAAAGACTGTACCATATGGAAAGCAGAACAACAAAATTACAACATAAAAAGCATACACAGAAAGTAAAAAACACAATTTCTGATTCATGTGAGAATAATTGGAATGGCACATTTAAAGTAACAGACAAGAAATCATCACTTGGTTTGTTTATTGATTCAGGAGCAACGAGTCATATGACAAGTGACAAGAATTTCTTTACTGATCTTGATTTAGATAAGAAAGAAGGCATTTATCTTGCAGATGGAAGCAAAATAACCGCAGAAGGTATCGGACAAGGTATGCTAAATTGTTCAAACAAGTTCGGACAAGATTCAAAGATACTTGTACAGGATGTGTTGTATGTTCCAAAATTGGAAGGCGGATTAGTATCTGTGAAACGTTTAACAGCAAAAGGACTTACAGCAAAATTCAAAGACAATGAGTGTGCAATTATTGCAGGAAACAAGGTGATAACTATTGTTGAGCATTCCGATACTGAACTATCGGGTATCGTCCAATATTCGCGGTATCGGAATTCCGATACTTAATTCCGATACTTTTGCAATATCGTATACCGGAATCAGAAGTTCCCATAATGCAATGAGCCATTTTCATTTTATTCAGCCAATGAGGATCCTAAGTAGTGTGGGCACATCCTGTTAGGCATGTAGGCATCTTAACTAATGGAATGGCTGTGATTGGCTGCTGAAATGATGTCATGATGCACTATAAAAGCCGCCGCCGCCATTTTGAGCTCACTCTGCTGTGAATTCAGTTAGGGATAGGACGCTGTTGTTCTGAGGGACAGTTTTAGCTACCTATTTGCTCTATACTGCTTTACCCAAGCTACTTTCTAAATCACTGTGCCTTGCAGCGCTAGTGCACAGTTCCCTGTGCTGTTCACTGCTGTCTGCAAGGTCTGTGTGTGTGAGTGCAGCTCACCCTGTAGTGTGTGCTTCAGCCAAGTCTGGTTGTAGTGCACTCAGTGTGTGTCACTGCCTCATACATTGTCCTTTTTTGCCAATTCATAATTTTTCCTGATATCTCCTATTAGTGTGGTGGTTCCATCTGTATTCAGCTAAATTGGTTCCAAACACACTATATAGGAGTAGATAGAGAAATTTTTTTCCGTCTTGCAGCACTAGTGCACAGTGCTCTGCATTAGTGTTGAGCCACCACCGTAGTGTTCGAGTTCGGTTCGGTTCGTCGAACACCCGTGTGTTCGCCGAACTGTTCGTCGAACTGTTCGTCGAACTGTTCGTCGAACACCTTCGAACACCGTTAAAACCAATGGCAGGCAAACAAAAACACATAGAAACACATAGAAAACACCTTCAAAGGTGTCCAAAAGCTGACAAACTGCTCAGAAGACACAACTAACACATGGAAAAGTGACAAGTACATATAGTCATGAGAAAAGAAAAGAGGTGGAGGAGCAAAAGGAGGGGGAGACACAGATATAGGCATGTCATGCCCTTCTAAAATCCAAAAAGTGAGAAGCCGACACGTTCAGTCCGCTCCTGCCCGTGCCACCTCCGTGTCGCCGGGTTTGTGCCAGAGCCGCGGTGAACCCTGACGGCCAGCCCCCCTCTCCCAATACTGGTGCCTGTCCGCTGGTGGGTCGAGCGAGCCCCCCTGTGGTGGAGGCAGCTCTAAGTTTTTTAATTTAAATTGTCTCTCTAATTTGAATGAATACACTTTAAATCCATTTACAAGGATCTATTGGAGGGCAAGTCTCATGCCAGCAGCCGCGTAATTCCAGCTCCAGTAGCGTCCACTAAAGCTGCTGCAGTTAAAAAGCTTTTATAAGGATCGAGCTCGGCTGTCCAACGCAAGGCATCCTACTGTCAGTCCCAGCCCCTATGCCTTGGGGTGCCTCCTGATGCTCTTCACTGAGTATCCCGTGGTCCCGAAGCATTTCCTTTGAAAAAATTAAGTGTCCAAACTACAGGTGGTGTAGCTTGCTTAACAGCCGGGATAATCCGCTGACTAGCAGACACTGCTACTAGGCACAAAGTATTTCCTGGGCTAGATGCAGTTAAAAATTTGTAAGTAGATACTCTCGTTGGATGCTGAGAAAGCATTCCATAGAGTCTCCTGGCACGCCATATATGATTCTCTTAAAAAGCTTGGGGTAGGGGTCTAGGGGACCCTTTTATAGCCAAAATCACGGCCCTGTATCACAATACGTCACCTAGGCTGAAGATAAATGGAACTGTAGCACCCTGAGGGCTCGGTTGCTACAGACGTATTGCACCTCACCCAGAGGTGTGATATCTCACTCTCAGGTAAGGATGGAGTGTGGATCAGGACCCGACACCTGCATGCATTACACCACATTGCCGTGGGGCAGGGCTACCAATATGCCCCTGAGATGGGCACGACAGTACCTGTCCCTGGCTGGAGTGGGGGGAGGGAACACTGAGGAAGGGGAACCCTGTAGTGCAGGAGCAGGGAGGAAGCAGTTCCTGGGTGCATTGAGAAGGGAGTATAAAAGGTGGGCACCATCTTAGTTCAGTGCAGAGAAGTCTGAGCAGAAGTGGCAGGGAGCAGGGGCTCTGCATGAGCTCTGCTCCGGAGGCGGGCCTAGTAACAGAGGCCCAGGCCTGCAAGAGGGAGAAGGAAGGAAGAGGAGCGGAGAAGGCTCCAGGAACGAGGAATGAAGGGATCCCAGGGGTGCGGACGGGCGAGTCGCCACCGCACGCCCGAATCCACCTGCGTGGAGGGGTCAGGCCAAAGGGGGAGACTGGTCCCCGAACTAGTGGAGGCAGGAAACGACCCTCAGCTAGAAACCGGAGGCTCTGACATTTTATGTGCGCAGCCCCTCGCTACACCCGCTAGGAAGGCACCACATAGGGTCAGGGAAACTGGCGCCAAGTTTACCAAGAGGAGGCCCGAGGCAGCCGGACAGAAGGGTTGGTAAGAAAGGCCAGACAAAGGACACACAAAGGGGGTCCTGTGAAGCACTCCAAAGTTATCTGGGAGTTGTCTGAGCCCCTCACCTGGTGAGCACAGTACGACGTGGGCAGCCGTTACCTGCAGACGTGGTCTGGATAATAAGAACTGTGAGTAAAGGCCCTGGACTGCATCACTGACTCCGTGTCATTACTGCTGCTGCCCTGCACCATCACCCCCATCCTCCGCATACACTGCCCTGAGGCTATACTCCTCCCGTGGGGAGTTATGCTACGCTCTGCTGCACCCACAACACCAGCCTCAGCGGTCTGCCCTGTAGCGGCGGTTCACTCTGACCGCAATCCACGGGTGGCGTAGTCGGACATTTAAACATCAAAACCACATAAATAGTTCCGCCACTGGTTTGACCACCCTGAGCCACGGAACCGGGTCGCCGCCACGAAGACTACAACCACCAGCATCCACCAAAAAGGGTCCGGCTCCGGGTGTCCCAAGGCCCAGGGGGTGCGTCAGAACATTTTCATCACCTTTCACAATCACCAATGGGACAAGGCAGGGATGTCCTCTGTCCCCTCTCTTATACATCCTAGTGACGGAGCACCTGCTCTCATCAATTCGCCATAACCCCAATATTAGGTGGATTGAGGTGGGAGGCACCGAGTACAAGTGCTCTCTATTTGCTGATGATGTCCTAGTATATATCACTCAATCACATATATCCATCCATGCTGTTATGGCTGAAATAGATCACTTTGTTACATGGTCAAATTTTAAAATCAATGCAGCGAAGTCTGAGGCCCTCGATGTCTCCCTCCCCAAATCCATATAGGATTCCATCCAGTCCAACTTTCCCTTTGCCTGGCCCTCACAGGGTATCGAATACTTAGGAATTCCTATTCATAGAGACCTCTCCCATCTATGTTATCTTAATTTTGGGCCCTTTATTGAACAACTCCATACAGACCACGGTTGGCAAGTTAGAACTGTAAGATTCACTACGTGAACCACTGGTGTTTTGTGGAAAAGCACATGTACACTGCGTTCCAAATTATTATGCAAAAAGTGTTTAGGAGTGATAAGGGAAGAATTTGTTTGTTTGTCAGTTAAACTCATTGATGGTGATGTGTGTCAGGGCTCTTTATATCACTGTAAGCAATTGCAGACACCTGTGCTAATTAGTTTGGCAGCTGTGTCCAATGAAAGGCAAGACTACTTAAGAAGGCTGTCTCACATTATTAAGCAGCCTACATTTTCTGCCAAAATGGGAAAGAAAAAGGATGTGTCGGCTGCTGAGAAGCAACAAATTGTGGAGTGTTTAGGTCAAGGCATGACTACAATCAACATTGTGCGATGATCAGGATGAAGTGTCTTGGCAATCAAGAAGTATGTAGCTGATTCACAGTACACACGTGTGCGTGCTGATAAGGGCAAATTGAGGACTCTTTCCTACAGGCAATTACATCAGGTTGAATGAGCAGCGGCAAAAAAGCCTTGTCATAGCAGCAGACAAGTTTTTGAAACTGCTTGTGCCTCCAACGTCCCCCGAACAACAAGATGCAGGGTGCATACGCCATCCTGTCGACCTCCTCTATCCACTTCACACAAGCAGAAACGGCTCCAGTGGGCCAAACATTACATGAAGACTGATTTCAAAACTGTTTTGTTCACGGATGAGTGCCGTGCAGCGCTCGATGGTCCAGATGGATGGAGTGGAGAATGGCTGGTTGATGGACACCCCACGCAAACACGGCTACAGCGCCAACAAGGAGGAGGTGGAGTAATGTTTTGGGCTGGAATCATGGGGAGAGAGATTGTCGGCCCCTTTAGGATCCCTGAAGGCGCTAAAGATGAACTCCATAATGTATGTGGATTTTCTCAAACAGCACTTCCTGCCATGGTTCAAGAAGAAGAACCGTGTATTTCACAGCAAGATCATTTTTCTGCATGATAATGCACCATCTCATGCTGCACATAAAACATCTGCATCTCTGGCTGATATGGGCATAAAAGGGGACAAACTTATGGTGTGACCCCCATGCTTCCCTGACCTGTACCCCATTCAGAACCTTTGGAGCATCATTAAAAGGAGTGTCTATGATGGCGGGAGGCAGTTCATATCTAAGCAACAGATCTGGGAGGGTATTCTGTCCTCATGCAAAACAATTGAAGCAGAAACCATCCAAAACCTGACAAATTCAATGGACGAGAGAGTTCAGAAGCTCCTTTCGAACAAGGGGTCATATGTGAAAATGTAACATCACCTAGAATAAAGTTTTGAGTTGAAAACTGTTTGATTTCAGTTTCTAACAACCTGCTAATGCTTATAATTTCAAAAATGACCATTTTTTTGGTCTTTATTAAAATGAAAAGGTTGATCGAAAAGTTTGGGGGATCTAAGAGTGTGGCAACCCAGTAGTCATGATTACTTCGAATTCTGACAATATGAGGGTCATGCTGCAGGTAGTGCAGCAAGAAGGCACTTATGTGTCTTGCGCATCTCGGAGCCCCAAAATTATTTTCCGGGCTAGATGCAGCTAAAAATTATTATTAATTTTAAATCTGGTGAAGCTTTAGTATAGATGGCCTAATAGGATCAGTGCTGCACACTGCTACAAAGCCCAAATTATTTTCCAGTCAAGATACAGATAAACATGATTAGTAATTTTAAATCTGGTGGAGCTTATTATAGATGGCCTAATAGAATCAGTGCTGCACACTGCTACAAAGCCCAAATTATTTTCCAGCCAAGATACAGATAAACATGGTTAGTAATTTGAAAGCTTAAAACGGTTGGTAGGGTGATTTTAACCGATCATCAAGATTTTACTCTCCCCAGGATGACACAGGGGTAGAAAAGTCGTTTCGGATCCATGATTTGTTCATCTTTATGAACGTGAGTCTGTCTACATTATCAGTGGAGAGCCGCGTGCGCTTATCTGTCAGCACACCACCAGCAGCGCTGAACACACGTTCAGACAGAACGCTGGCTGCGGGGCATGACAAGATCTCCAAGGCGTAAGTGGCTAGCTCCGGCCATTTATCCAGATTGGAAGCCCAAAAAGAGCAAGGGTCCAGTGACACAGTCGTGGCTTCAATGTTTACTTGGAGATACTCCTGTACCATCGTCTCTAGGCGTTGACTATGTGTCAGACTTCTTGTCTCCTGTGGCCTTGCAAAGGATGGGCTAAATAAGTGGTGAAATGATTCCGCAAAATTGATGTTACCAGCAGATACTGTGGTTCTGTTACGGTTTGAGTGCTGAACACTTGATGGTCCCACGGTTGGCAAGTTGGAACTGTGAGATTCACTACGTGCACCACTGGTATTTTGTGGAAAAGCACATGTAAGATTCTGCAGCAGTCTCTGCTGATACTCCTGCATGCATGCATCCCTTTCTATGGCAGGAATAATTTCTGCAAATTTACTTTTGTACCGGGGATCTAACAGTGTGGCAACCCAGTAGTCAGGATTATTTCTAATTCTCACAATTCGAGGGTCATGTTGCAGGTAGTGCAGCAAGAAGGCACTCATGTGTGTTGCGCATCCAGGAGCACCAAGTCCCTGTTGTGTTGGTGGCGAGGTAACAATCATGCTTCCTTCCTCTGTCCTCTCCCCCCAACCTCGCACAACAGAAATGTGATCAAGGTCTCCCTCATCTGATGAGTCTTCCATCAGTTCGTCCTCCACTTCTTCCTGGGCTCCTGCACCTTCCTCACTAGTTTGGCTGCTACCATGCGCCCTGGTAAAACCATCTCCCCCACCCTCACATGCCTGCCGACTTGGTGCTGCCGACCGTCTGGACCTTGCAGATGTTAGCCCTTCCGCATACAACTCCTCCTCCTCTACTTCCTCCACCTCCTCTTGTGCCACCACCTGACTCCGAATTCTGTTTAACATGTGCTCCAGCATGTAAATCACCGGAATAGTCATGCTGATAATGGTATCGTCAGCACTAAAAATCTTCGTCGCCATTTCAAAACTGTGCAGAAGGGTGCATAGGTCCCTGATCTGAGACCACTCCTCCAGCGTGATTTGCCCCACCTCTGAATCTCGTTGGCCCAGGCTATACGTCAGAACGTATTGCACCAGGGCTTGTCGGTGCTGCCACATGCCACATGTGCAGAGTTGAATTCCACCGGGTAGGCACATCGCATTTTAGCCGGTGAAGTGGCAGGCCCAACGACTTCTGTAGAGATGTAAGTCGCTGAGCTGCGGGATGCGAACGGCGGAAGTGAGCACACAGCGACCGTGCCCTCTGCAGAAGGCCATCTAGTCTGGGATAGTTGGCTAAAAATTGCTGGACAACCAGGTTCAACACGTGAGCCATACAAGGCACGTGTGTGACATTGCCCCGGCGAAGGGCCGCACCCAGGTTTGCAGCATTGTCGCACACGGCCTTCCCTGGTTTCAGGTCCAGTGGAGACAACCATTCATGAAATTGGTTCTCCAGAGCTGACCACAACTCCTCAGCTGTGTGACTCACATTTCCCAGACATTTCAATGTAAAAACCGCCTGATGACGTTGAGCCCTACTGCCAGCATATTAAGGAGGTGTGCAGGATCCCTTCTGCACAGTTAGAAAGCTTGTGGCATGACCAGACAGGCTTTGGGTGCAGGTGGAGGACCGAGAGGAGGTTGAGGAGGCAGAAGCAGTGGAGGAACTTTGACATAAAGAGGATTGACGCACAACTCGTGGTGTCGGCAAGACTTGGACAGCAGCCCCTTGTCCTGCTGTCACCATAGTTACCCAGTGCCCAGTCAGCGACATGTAACGCCCCTGTCCATGCCTACTCGTCCAAGTGTCTGTGGTGAAATGCACCCTGTCACACACAGAGTTTCTCAAAGAAGCGGTGATGTTGTGTGCGACATGCTGGTGGAGCGCAGGCACACCTTTCTTTGAGAAGTAGTGCCGACTGGGCATCTGGTACTGGGGCACTGCGACGGACATAAGGTCTCGAAAATCCTCTGTGTCCACTAGGCGGAAAGGCAGCATTTCTGTAGCCAAGAGCTTGCAGATGGTGAAATTCAACCTCTTAGCTTTCTCTTGGCTAGGAGGAAATGGTCTTTTACTTGTCCACATCTGAGGGACCGAGGGCTGGCTATTGTGCTTAGACGGGGTTGATAAGGGTGTCCCCGGCAAACTGCCGGTCTGTGAGGAAGATGCAGGCGGACATGTTAGGTTGCCTTGATCCAAAGGTGGTGCTATCGATGTCAGACAGCGCTCAACACCAGCTGGTGTTACCACCTCCAAAGAAAATGATGACCTGCCAATCACGCTGACTGTTGCGGGTAAAGAGGTGGCAGGTCTGCGCCCCAAAACAGGTGTGACTGCTGTCCCCCCAGTCACAGAGGATGAAGAGGCCGCGGATGCACAAGATATGGCAGACGGTGGTTGGCCCGGCCGGCTAGGCCGCATTGTAGCACACTGAGCTTCCCACTGCAACTTATGCTTCATGTCCATGTGCCGGTTCATGCATGAAGTACTCAAACTATGTATTTTTTGGCCTCTACTTAGCTTTTGCTGACAAATGTTACAGATAACACAAGTTGGGTCATCTTTATCGATCTGAAAAAATGCCTAGGCTATGCAAGGCTTAGCACCCATGCGACCTGAAGAGCCACCACGACTTGTGGTGAGAGGCAGAGTTGTGTTTGAGGATGCAGTTGTTGACGTGCTTCCAGTACTACGTCTCTGTCCAGGAAGGCGCAACCTGACCTCGTCGTCACTAGCATCTTCCTCCACCTCCTCTGCTGACCTCATCTCTTGGCTGACTGTGGGTTGACAGTAAGTGGGATCTCCAACCTCATCATCATCACCCTGTGCGTTATCACACCCGTCGTCCTCAGAGCCAACCTGTTCCTGCCCTGACAAAAAACTAAAGTTGTCGCTCCAATCAGGTATTTGAGTCTTATCATCGTCTTCCTCATTGTCTCCACCAACAGGAGTTACAGTTTGGGAATGAGGGTCTACATTATGGTCGGAACCTTCTGCGTCTGGTCCTGGATCCGACTCATAAAGATTCTGGGCATCAGTGCAGATCATTTCCTCGTCTGGACTCACAGAAGTGCTGGAGTCGACCTCTGATTCCCAGGCTATAGTATGAGTAAACAGCTCTGCAGACTCAACCATCTGTTCTACCTCATACTCAGACGGGCAGCTGGAGATTTGGGAGCTGTGAGGAAGCAAGTGCGATTGGGGTGACACCTTTGAGGACTGGAGTATTTGTGATGTTGAAGTTGATGTGGAGGAGAGCCCACTTAAAGGAGCACTTGATATCCGTTGAAGCACCTGCTGTTTTTGTGCCTCATCTGGAATTTGTAGCGATTGGCGTGGCCGTAAGAAAGGGATCTTATCACATTGTCCGCTAAAAGAAGTAGACATTTTAGTTTGGCTGGAAGATGGTCTTTCTTCTGCAGATGTTACTGTTGCTTTAACACCTACCCCACGGACACAACCTTTTTTCCCCTTCCCAACACGAATATTCCCCTTTCCACCAGCAGCAGGCCTTTTTCCACTCATTTTGGTGGTTAACTAATTCACAACTCTGGAGTTGTTTGCACAAAAAAACAATGGATGGGAACCGAGCAGAGCTGAGTGGCCAAACTGTGGTATTAGGCCAAAACTATTGGCTGGGTTAGATGCAGAAAAAATTATATTCAATTTGCTACCTGATGGAGGTCTGTATAGATGGACTAATACAACAAGTCCCACACACAGCTAGAAGCCCAATATTTTTTAAGAGGTAGATGCAGAAAAAAATATATTCAGTTTGCAACCTGATGGAGGTCTGTATAGATGGATTAATAGAACAAGTCCCACACACAGCTAGAAGCCCAATATTTTTTCAGAGGTAGATGCAGAAAAAAATTATATTCAGTTTGCAACCTTATGGAGGTCAGTATAGATGGACTAATAGAACAAGTCCCACACACAGCTAGAAGGCCAAATATTTTTTCAGAGGTAGATGCAGAAAAAAATTATATTCAGTTTGCAACCATATGGAGGTCAGTATAGATGGACTATTAGAACAAGTCCCACACACAGCTAGAAGGCCAAATATTTTTTCAGAGGTAGATGCAGAAAAAAATTATATTCAGTTTGCAACCTTATGGAGGTCAGTATAGATGGACTAATAGAACAAGTCCCACACACAGCTAGAAGGCCAAATATTTTTTCAGAGGTAGATGCAGAAAAAAATATATTCAGTTTGCAACCTGATGGAGGTCTGTATAGATGGATTAATAGAACAAGTCCCACACACAGCTAGAAGCCCAATATTTTTTCAGAGGTAGATGAAGAAAAAAATATATGCAGTTTGCAACCTGATGGAGGTCAGTATAGATGGACGAGTACAACAAGTCCCACACACAGCTAGAAGCCCAATATTTTTTCAGAGCTAGATGCAGAAAAAAATTATATTCAATTTGCAACCTGATGGAGGTCAGTATAGATGGACTAATAGAATGATGCTATGCCCAAAAGATTTTACTTCACTAGGTGCAGTAAAAAAATTGGTATTCTATACACAGGTGGTATATCTTGCAACACAGATAGGCTACTCCACTGACTAACACACTCTGCAATAGGCCAAAAAGGATTAGCTTTGCTAGATTCAGCCAAATGCTGTGAAAAAAACTTGCACAGCACTGGCACAGACCTGCCTGGCAAAAACTGATAGGAACTGATGTAACCTAGTCCTGAAAAGGACTCCAATTACAATTAGTCTTTACTCCCACAATCTATCTATTTAAGAGCACAGACCTGCCTGATAAAAGTCGTAGGAAATGCTGTAACCTAGTCCTTAAAAGGACTGCAATCACAACTATTCCCTACTCCCAAGCTATCTGTAGATTTGTGTGAAAATTGGCTTGAAATTAACAAGGTATAGCGCACACAGCAACAGCGGTGCCGTCTAACACGCAGCTGCAGCAGTGAGAAAATGGTGGCGACGGGGAAAATGGCTTGGTCTTATAGGGCAAGGACATGTGACATACACTGCCAATGACACATGCCCTTGCTTGTGTGAAAAAAAGCACTTCGCTCTGTGTGTGCGCTGCTGATAGGCTGACAGATTGCACCTCCCCACTGCAAATGCGGGAAAGAGAAAAAAAAATGGAGATCTTCATTGTTCCTGCAGAGATCCATCCCCTGCCCCTCCCCCCACCCCGCTGTACACTCAAACTGCGTATTAACATTAATTTTCATCATTACTGAGAAAAAATCCAGTTATGATTTTGGTGCACGAACAGTTATCGAACATAACCTCGAACAGCCGAATTTTTCTCAAATTGTTCGTGTTCGCCGAACGGCTCGAACACCGCCCAAAACAGCTCGAATTTGAGATTGGCGAACAGTTCGAGTAGAACAACGCTCATCTCTACTCTGCATCTGTACTGTTCACCGCTGTCTGCAAGGTCTAGTGTGTGAGTGCAGCTCACCCTGTAGTGTGTGCTTCAACCACGTCTGGTTGTAGTGCACTCAGTGTGTGTCACTGCCTCATACATTGTCCTTTTTTGCCAATTCATAATTTTTCCTGATATCTCCTATTAGTGTGGTGGTTCCATCTGTATTCAGCTAAATTGGTTCCAAACACACTATATAGGAGTAGATAGAGAAATTTTTTTGGTCTTGCAGCGCTAGTGCACAGTGCTCTGCATCTGTACTGTTCACCGCTGTCTGCAAGGTCTGGTGTGTGAGTGCAGCTCACCCTGTAGTGTGTGCTTCAACCCCGTCTGGTTGTAGTGCACTCAGTGTGTGTCACTGCCTCATACATTGTCCTTTATTGCCAATTCATAATTTTTCCTGATATCTCCTATTAGTGTGGTGGTTCCATCTGTATTCAGCTAAATTGGTTCCAAACACACTATATAGGAGTAGATAGAGGAGCCTTTCTGCAGCATTGGGCCCTGCAGCCCCAGCCAGATTAGTATTAGCCTATTTTTTGCAGCCTCATCTATTGCATTGTAGGTTACCTTCCTACATTGTAATAGCTACAAAAAGTTTGTGATACTATCGTTATTACATCTTTAGGCACATCCAGTGTATTTTTGTGACAAAAAAAACCTAAATAAAGTTCACCAAACACTCCACTTTACAGTTGTGTAGGCCACATTAGCTCATATTAAAGTCTAGTCCACACTTTATAAAATTAGTGTTTCTTATACCTGTTAGCAGCTGTTCAGGAATAAGCACACTAAGCCCTTAGTACTTTTCTGCCTATCTTTATCAGTCTACCAAGATGAAGAAGGCAGGGAGTAAGGCATGTGGTCGTGGACGTGGGCGTGGAGTTTCTGCAGGGAGAGGACGTGAGGATTCTGTGCCTGCAGGGAGAGGACGTGGGGATTCTGTGCCTGCTGCGGGCACCAGTGACTCAGCATCCCCCAGTTTTACCAGGGAACAGTCCTTTATGCGCAGCTTTGTAGGAGCTAGCCGTACCCCACTGCTGCGCGAGGACCAAATTGAAGCCGTTGTCGGATGGATGGCAGCTAACGCATCGACTTCAATTAGTTCCAGATCCTCTCAGGTCCTGAGCACTGAAGAGCACCCATCTGTCTCTTCACCACCTGCCAAATTGCCCAGGCAGTCAGAGAGCCCTGGACAGGAGCCATCTCTACTTCTGTTCTCTGAATCTATTGGCTTGGAAAGAGGGGGCCAGCCAAGCAGAATTCGAGAATTTGAAGAAGAGGTAGTATGCAGTGATGCGCAACCGTTTTGTCTCTCTGAATCTGAAGAGGCGGGTGGGCCAGTGCCTATGGTCAGCAGCACACCTCAGTACGCATCTGATGATGAGACTCAGGTGCCACTTTCTGGTGCATACTGTGCTGTCGAGACTACCCAGGAGAAGCAGTTGTTTGAAGAGGGTGGTGTAGATGATGAGGTCCTTGACCCATCATGGCGTGAGGGACAGGAAGGTGGTGGGAGCAGCTCTGAGGAAGAGATTCCCCGAACGGCCCAAAAAGGAGGGAGAGGGAGGGGGCAGACTTGGTTGCCTGTAGCCTCCACTTCGGCACCCATTAGGAGCATGGCTCTTCCAAAATCCAAAGCGGGCGCTCCCAAGATTTGCAGTGCCTGGTCCTTTTTTGACACAGTTGCAGATGACATTTGCTTTGTCAAATGCAAGCTGTGTAATCAGAAGGTGAAAAGAGGGAAAAGTGTCAGCAACCTCAATACCACAAATATGTGGAAACATGTGCGGACCAAGCACGTGGTGGAGTTACAAAAACACACTGAAGACGTAGGCCAACCTACAGCGCCACCTACCACCTCTTCAGCTCGTGTTGTAGCCTCTTCCTCCAGCTCACACACAGCTGGTTCGGCTTCCTCACAGGATCGCCATGGAAGAATCTCTGGCACTGTTGTACAGAGACACAGTGTAATTCCACCCACAGCACCACTTTCCCAGTCATCCTCACACTCCCAGGCCAGTCTACAGCCATCGTTAGCACAGGCATGGGAGAAAAGGCGCCCATACTCGGCAAACCACCCCCGAGCACAGGCTCTGAATGCTGGCATTGCTAAACTACTGGCCCTTGAAATGCTATCATTCAGGCTGGTGGAGACTGACACATTCAGTAACTTTATGGCATTGGCAGTCCCACAATACAACGTGCCCAGCCGCTTTTATTTCAGTAGGCAAGCCGTCCCTGCCCTGCAACATCATGTGGAGGGAAAAATTAAACATGCGCTACAAAACGCCGTCAGTAGCAAGGTCCACCTGACCACCGATGTGTGGACCAGTAAGCATGGACAGGGACGATACCTTTCCCTCACTGCCCATTGGGTAAATGTTGTGGAGCCGGGTACAAATCTTGAGAGTGGCGCTGTACATGTTCTGCCAACTCCAAGGATTGCAGGAATCCAGTCTGTACACATTGACTCCTCCTCATGCTCCAGTTCCTCTGAATCAGTGCTGCAGGAGCCGTCATGGTCTACCTCCACATCGACCCGTGAACGGTTACCTGTTATGATGACCGATATGAGCACAGCCATGGCCAAACGTCAACAGGCCGTATTAAAATTAATTTCTTTGGGGAATTGAAGCCACACAGCGCAGGAGCTCTGGAATGCCATCAAGCAGCAGAGCGACGTGTGGTTTGTGCCAGCGAATCTCCAGCCAGGCATGGTAGTGTGTGACAATGGCCGAAATCTGGTGGCAGCTCTGGGCCTAGGCAACCTCACTCACATCCCATGTCTGGCACATGTGCTCAACTTGGTCGTGCAGAGTTTTTTGAGGGACTATCCGGATCTTGATGCACTGCTTCACAAGGTCCGCATAGAGTGCGCTCACTTGCGGCGTTCCAGCAATGCAAGATCACGCATTGCAGCTCTGCAGCGCCGATTACATCTTCCGGAACATCGCATCATATGTGACCTACCAACCAGGTGGAATTCAACGTTACATATGTTGGAGAGGTTGTGTGAGCAGCAGGCAGCAGTAATGGAGTACCAGCTGCAGCAGGCGCAAACAAGTCGCAGTGCGCGCCGTTCACACTTCACCACCACTGAGTGGGCCTCTATGAAGGACATTTGCCACATTTTGCGTGCCTTCGATTATTCCACGCGGATGGCGAGTGCAGATGATGCACTAGTCAGCATGACTATCCCCCTTATCTGCCTGCTTGAAAAAACACTGCAAGCACTAAGGGACGAGGTTTTGGAAGAGGTGGAGGATGAGGAGTCACAAATGCCATCTGCTTCTCTACAGTCTGCGCAACGTGGTTCCTCACAAAGGCCTAGGCAGGGGACACTTTGTGAGGAGGATGAGGAGGAGTCAATGGATGAGGAAGACATCTGTCCAGAGGAGGGAGGTACACAATGCTTTAGTAGTCAGTATTTAGAGCGAGGGTGGGGTGATGCAGAGCAGGCAGAGATCACGCCTCAAGCAGGGGACAGCGTTTCTTGGCCAGTTGGCAGTCTGCAGCACATGGTTGATTTCATGCTGCAGTGCCTGAGAAACGACCGCCGCATCGCCCACATTCTCAACACGGCTGATTATTGGGTGTCCACCCTCCTAGATCCTCGCTACTGGGACAACTTACAAAGCCTCATAACACCATTGAACCGGGAGCGTAAAATGCGGGAGTACCAAGACGCACTGGTGCATTCCATCATGTTCTCCATTCCAACCGAGAGCAGTGCTGCTAGTGCTTTACAAAGCAGCTCAGTGCGTCGAGGCAGTGGAGGAAGCTCTGCACAAAGAGGGAGCAGAAGCAGCGCCTCAGCACAAGGCAAGACCAGTATGGCCGAAATGTGGCAAAGTTTTGTGTCCCCGCCGCCACAAATGTCTACACCATCACAGACGGCTCCAGTCAGCAGGAGGCAACGTTTCCGTCAGATGGTGACAGACTACATGTCTTGCCCTCTTAGTGTACTCCCAGACGGCTCTTCTCCCTTCAAGTTTTGGGTCTGTAAGCTGGATACATGGCCAGAGCTTAGTCAGTATGCATTGGAGGTGCTAGCTTGCCCTGCTGCTAGTGTATTATCGGAACGCGTCTTTAGTGCCGCAGGTGGTGTACTAACAGACCGTCGCATGCGACTATCCTCCGATAACGTTGACCGGCTTACTTTTCTCAAAATGAACAAGGCCTGGATCTCTCATGAATTTGCCAGTCCTCTTCCAGAATAAATAATTGGTTGGCAACAGTATCCAGGTCTCCTGTTCTGTTCATGTTTCTACCACCTGAACTGTAATCCCTGAGCTCCAACACCGCCAGTTGGCGCTCGGAAGTGCCGTCTGCACAGTCAACACTTGCTGCCGTGTTATTGGGGTTCAGTAACGTCAGCTGTTCCCCTGCTGTGCGGACGGCAATTTCTCCTGCTCTGTCCACATTCTCACTACTACAGATTTGAAAGTTTCTCCAATTACATCTCTGGCTCCTCTGTTTTCAGTATTATCCCTGAGCTCCAACACCACCAGTTGGCACTCGGAAGTGCCGTCTGCACAGTCAACACTTGCTGCCATGTTATTGGGGTTCAGTATCGTCAGCTGTTCCCCTGCTGTGCGGACGGCAATTTCTCCTGCTCTGTCCACATTCTCACTACTACAGATTTGAAAGTTTCTCCAATTACACCTCTGTTTTCAGTATTATCCCTGAGATCCAACACCGCCAGTTGGCGCTCGGAAGTGCCGTCTGCACAGTCAACACTTGCTGCCATGTTATTGGGGTTCAGTAACGTCAGCTGTTCCCCTGCTGTGCGGACGGCAATTTCTCCTGCTCTGTCCACATTCTCACTACTACAGATTTGAAAGTTTCTCCAATTACACCTCTGGCTCCTCTGTTTTCAGTATTATCCCTGAGCTCCAACACCGCCAGTTGGCGCTCGGAAGTGCCGTCTGCACAGTCAACACTTGCTGCCGTGTTATTGGGGTTCAGTAACGTCAGCTGTTCCCCTGCTGTGCGGACGGCAATTTCTCCTGCTCTGTCCACATTCTCACTACTACAGATTTGAAAGTTTCTCCAATTACACCTCTGGCTCCTCTGTTTTCAGTATTATCCCTGAGCTCCAACACCACCAGTTGGCGCTCGGAAGTGCCGTCTGCACAGTCAACACTTGCTGCCGTGTTATTGGGGTTCAGTAACGTCAGCTGTTCCCCTGCTGTGCGGACGGCAATTTCTCCTGCTCTGTCCACATTCTCACTACTACAGATTTGAAAGTTTCTCCAATTACACCTCTGGCTCCTCTGTTTTCAGTATTATCCCTGAGCTCCAACACCGCCAGTTGGCGCTCGGAAGTGCCGTCTGCACAGTCAACACTTGCTGCCGTGTTATTGGGGTTCAGTAACGTCAGCTGTTCCCCTGCTGTGCGGACGGCAATTTCTCCTGCTCTGTCCACATTCTCACTACTACAGATTTGAAAGTTTCTCCAATTACACCTCTGTTTTCAGTATTATCCCTGAGCTCCAACACCGCCAGTTGGCGCTCGGAAGTGCCGTCTGCACAGTCAACACTTGCTGCCATGTTATTGGGGTTCAGTAACGTCAGCTGTTCCCCTGCTGTGCGGACGGCAATTTCTCCTGCTCTGTCCACATTCTCACTACTACAGATTTGAAAGTTTCTCCAATTACATCTCTGGCTCCTCTGTTTTCAGTATTATCCCTGAGCTCCAACACCGCCAGTTGGCGCTCGGAAGTGCCGTCTGCACAGTCAACACTTGCTGCCGTGTTATTGGGGTTCAGTAACGTCAGCTGTTCCCCTGCTGTGCGGACGGCAATTTCTCCTGCTCTGTCCACATTCTCACTACTACAGATTTGAAAGTTTCTCCAATTACACCTCTGTTTTCAGTATTATCCCTGAGCTCCAACACCGCCAGTTGGCGCTCGGAAGTGCCGTCTGCACAGTCAACACTTGCTGCCGTGTTATTGGGGTTCAGTAACGTCAGCTGTTCCCCTGCTGTGCGGACGGCAATTTCTCCTGCTCTGTCCACATTCTCACTACTACAGATTTGAAAGTTTCTCCAATTACATCTCTGGCTCCTCTGTTTTCAGTATTATCCCTGAGCTCCAACACCGCCAGTTGGCACTCGGAAGTGCCGTCTGCACAGTCAACACTTGCTGCCATGTTATTGGGGTTCAGTATCGTCAGCTGTTCCCCTGCTGTGCGGACGGCAATTTCTCCTGCTCTGTCCACATTCTCACTACTACAGATTTGAAAGTTTCTCCAATTACACCTCTGTTTTCAGTATTATCCCTGAGATCCAACACCGCCAGTTGGCGCTCGGAAGTGCCGTCTGCACAGTCAACACTTGCTGCCATGTTATTGGGGTTCAGTAACGTCAGCTGTTCCCCTGCTGTGCGGACGGCAATTTCTCCTGCTCTGTCCACATTCTCACTACTACAGATTTGAAAGTTTCTCCAATTACACCTCTGGCTCCTCTGTTTTCAGTATTATCCCTGAGCTCCAACACCGCCAGTTGGCGCTCGGAAGTGCCGTCTGCACAGTCAACACTTGCTGCCGTGTTATTGGGGTTCAGTAACGTCAGCTGTTCCCCTGCTGTGCGGACGGCAATTTCTCCTGCTCTGTCCACATTCTCACTACTACAGATTTGAAAGTTTCTCCAATTACACCTCTGGCTCCTCTGTTTTCAGTATTATCCCTGAGCTCCAACACCACCAGTTGGCGCTCGGAAGTGCCGTCTGCACAGTCAACACTTGCTGCCGTGTTATTGGGGTTCAGTAACGTCAGCTGTTCCCCTGCTGTGCGGACGGCAATTTCTCCTGCTCTGTCCACATTCTCACTACTACAGATTTGAAAGTTTCTCCAATTACACCTCTGGCTCCTCTGTTTTCAGTATTATCCCTGAGCTCCAACACCGCCAGTTGGCGCTCGGAAGTGCCGTCTGCACAGTCAACACTTGCTGCCGTGTTATTGGGGTTCAGTAACGTCAGCTGTTCCCCTGCTGTGCGGACGGCAATTTCTCCTGCTCTGTCCACATTCTCACTACTACAGATTTGAAAGTTTCTCCAATTACACCTCTGTTTTCAGTATTATCCCTGAGCTCCAACACCGCCAGTTGGCGCTCGAAAGTGCCGTCTGCACAGTCAACACTTGCTGCCATGTTATTGGGGTTCAGTAACGTCAGCTGTTCCCCTGCTGTGCGGACGGCAATTTCTCCTGCTCTGTCCACATTCTCACTACTACAGATTTGAAAGTTTCTCCAATTACATCTCTGGCTCCTCTGTTTTCAGTATTATCCCTGAGCTCCAACACCGCCAGTTGGCGCTCGGAAGTGCCGTCTGCACAGTCAACACTTGCTGCCGTGTTATTGGGGTTCAGTAACGTCAGCTGTTCCCTTGCTGTGCGGACGGCAATTTCTCCTGCTCTGTCCACATTCTCACTACTACAGATTTGAAAGTTTCTCCAATTACACCTCTGGCTCCTCTGTTTTCAGTATTATCCCTGAGCTACAACACCGCCAGTTGGCGCTCGGAAGTGCCGTCTGCACAGTCAACACTTGCTGCGGTGTTATTGGGGTTCAGTAACGTCAGCTGTTCCCCTGCTGTGTTCACGGCAATTTCTCCTGCTTTGTCCACATCCACTGTACTACACATTTTAAAGTTGCTCCAATTACACCTCTGGCTCCTCTGTTTCTATTCTTATCCCTGGGCTCCATCACCGCCAGTTGGCGCTCGGAAGTGCTGTCTACACAGTCAACACTTGCTGTGGTGTTATTGGGGTTCAGTAACGTCAGCTGTTCCCCTGCTGTGTTCACGGCAATTTCTCCTGCTCTGTCCACATTCACTGTGCTACTTATTTAAAACTTGCTCCAATTAGGCCTCTGACTCCACTATGTTTTTATTATTTACCCTGGGTTCCAGCACAGCCAGCTGGTTCTCGGCAGTGTCTTTGGCACGGGTACTCCCTCCTGCCCAGCCTGGTTCCAGCACGCCAGCTGTTTCCGGGTAGTGTCAACGTCACTTTGCCTCCAATGCGTTGTCCTGTCGTGTTGCGGTCGGGTTAGCCGACTCTATGGTGCCTGCAGTTTAGGTGACTCCTATGTGGGCTGCGGGATCTGGCAATGAAGGCTGGTTCCATAGTGCCAATAGGACAAGCACCCCCTGTAGGACTGTGGGTTTTGGTAACTGCGGCCGGCTCGCGGACTTGAACTTTTTTTTACATGGGTACCTTCTGCTACCCATCCGGGTTCCAGTACTGTCAGCTGGTTCTCGGCAGTGCCTTTGGATTAGGTGCCTTCTTCTCGGTATCCAAGTTCCACCAACGTCTGCTGGTCCTTGGTAGTGCTTTCTGGCAGAGGTACCTCCTGCTTAGTAACCGAGTTCCAGTAACATCAGCTGGTCCTCCGTAGTTCCATTGGCTCTTGTACCTTCTGCTACCCATCCGGGTTCCAGTACCGTCAGCTGGTCCTCGGTAGTTCCATTTGCTCTTGTACCTTCTACTACCCATCCGGGTTCCAGTACCGTCAGCTGGTTCTCGGCAGTGCCTTTGGATTAGGTGCCTCCTTCTCGGTATCCAAGTTCCACCAACGTCTGCTGGTCCATGGTAGTGCTTTCTGGCACAGGTACCTCCTGCTTAGTAACCGAGTTCCAGTAACATCAGCTGGTCCTCGGTAGTTCCATTGGCTCTTGTACCTTCTGCTACCCATCCGGGTTCCAGTACCGTCAGCTGGTCCTCGGTAGTTCCTCAGCCTTCTTGTACTTTCTGCTACATTTCCAAGTTCAAGCTTTTTGAAATGGTTCTTGGTAATCACTCTGGATCTCCCTGACGAGGACCCTGAAGACGAGGACCCTGAAGACCAACCCGAAGAAGACGAGGACCCCGAAGACGACGACCCTGAAGACGAGGACCCTGAAGACCACCCCGAAGAAGACGAGGACCCTGAAGACGAGGACCCTGAAGACCACCCCGAAGAAGACGAGGACCCTGAAGACCACCCCTAAGAAGACGAGGTCCCTGAAGACCACCCCGAAGAAGACGAGGACCCCGAAGACGAGGACCCAGAAGACCAACCCGAAGAAGACGAGGACCCCGAAGACGAGGACGCGGAAGACGACCACCCTGAAGACCACCCTGAAGAAGACCAAGAAGATGACCCTGAAGAAGTTGACCAAGAGGACAAAGAAGAGAAGACAAGTACCAAGATACAGAAGAACAAGAGACAGAAAACCAAGAAGCAGAAATACAAGAAGCTGCAGAACAAAAAGCGGAAGAACATTAAGCATAAGATTAAAATTCAGAGCAAAAGATAATATCTAAATTATAAGCAGAATATGACTAAGCAGTGTATGGGGGTGAGTCCGTTCCTCCTCATGGTGCCCCTGGAAAAGACTTGCTGCTGCAGGCCAAACTGAACGCGGACAAATCCTGTTGTGAATCTTTTGTGAAGGGCAGAACGAAAGGTGTAATGTCCAACCTATTATAGATAACAACTACAGGAATGCCTGTCACAAATAAGAATATGATGAAGAAGAAGAATATGAAGAAGATGAAGAAGTAGAATATGAAGAATGTAAAAAAAAGAATAATACGAAGAAGGTGAAGAAGAAGAAGGTGAAGAAGAAGTGGATGAAAAAGATGCTGAGGATGATGAAGGAGAAAGTGTGGGAGAAGTAAAAAAGAAGGTGAAGAGCATGGAAGTAGTGAAACATAAATATCTGACAAAATATAAAAATACTTAACATAGTTAATATTTCCGTAACTCAGAACTAGTGTTGAGCCACCCCCGTAGTGTTCGGGTTCGGTTCGGTTCGTCGAACACCGGGATGTTCGAGGAACTGTTCGTCGAACTGTTCGTCGAACACCTTAGAACACCGTCGAACACCGTTAAAACCAATGGCAGGCAAACAAAAACACATAGAAACACATAGAAAACACCTGCAAAGGTGTCCAAAAGCTGACAAACTGCTCAGAAGACACTCTCTTTAAAAAAGCCGGCCGGCAAATTCAGCAGCAGCATACACCGGTACCCGACAATTTAGACAAGAAGGAATAGAGCATCACACATAGATTAGATAGATAGAAACATGTCAGTCACACATATAAGAAGCACAGTGACAGTGTTGGTTACTGCACTTGTCATTTAGTGTAAAGGATTTATTAAAAAAAAATTAGTGTTTTCATGCACCGTCTCTTTAAAAAAGCCGGCCGGCAATTCAGCATCTGTACCCGACAATTTAGAACAGAAAGAATAGAGCTTCACACATAGATTAGATAGATAGAAACATGTCAGTCACATATATAATAAGTACAGTGATAGTGTTGCTTACTGTACTTGTCATTTAGTGTAAAGGATTTATTTAAAAAAATAATAGTGTTTTCATGCACTGTCTCTTTAAAAAAGCCGGCCGGCAATTCAGCAGCGGTACCCGACAATTTAGAACAGAAAGATAGAGCATCACACATAGATTAGATAGATAGAAACATGTCAGTCACATATATATGAAGTACAGTGATAGTGTTGGTTACTGTACTTGTCATTTAGTATTAAAATAAAGGATTTATTATTAAAAAAATTGGCGTGGGGTTCCCCTTAATTTTAGGCTCTAGCGGAGGTTAAGCAGACGGCTGGGGCAGATGTTTGAAGCCTGGGAAGGGGGTAATACCCACGGAGCTTCCCAGGCTACTAATATCAGCCCCCAGCTGAATACATAGCCTTTACTAGCTATTAAAATGGGGGACCCCCCCCAAAAAATGACGTGGGGTCCCCCCTAATTTAATAGCTAGCAAAGGCTAGGCAGACAGCTGGGGGCTGATATTAATAGCCCAGGAAGGGAGCCATGAATATTGGCCCCCTCCCAGGCTAGAAACACCAGCCATCAGCCGCCCCAGAAATGGCGCATTCATAGGATGCGCCAATTCTGGCACTTAGCCTCGCTCTTCCACGCTGCCCTGGTGCGGTGGCAGGGGGTAATAGGGTTGGGGTTGATGTCAGCTTATAATGCCAGCTGACATCAAGCCCAGGTTAGTAATGGAGAGGCGTCTATAAGACACCCCCATTACTAACCCCATAGTCAAAGTTAAAAAAAGCACAAACACCCAGAATAAAGTCCTTTAATTGAAATAAAGACACAATCCTTTATTGTTCTAAATTAAACCATACTTACCATCACGCCCATTCCAGCTGAAGCCAACGATCTCCTGCAATAAAAGAAAAATAATAAAGCAACCTCATCCTTACCTTTCCATGGTTCCCACGACAGCTTCAGCTCTGCTACATCGAGATGACAGGCTGGACCGCAGCAGAACGCTGCCATCCAGCCTGTCATCCCGCAGACACTGAGAAGCGCAGGCTTGCTTGCGCTGCTCAGCGTCTCTCTGTGACGACATCCAGATGAGCCGAGTTCATGTCCAATGAACTCGGCTCACCTCATGCACGTCACTGACAGCGTGGGAAAATTCTCACGCTGAAGCGCTGATTGCAGGAGAATTTTCCCACGCTGTCAGTGACGTGCAGGAGGTGAGCTGAGTTCATTGGACATGAGCTCACCTCATGCACATCACTGACAGCGTGGGAGAATTCTCCTGCACTCAGCACTTCAGCGTGAGAATTTTCCCACGCTGTCAGTGACGTGCATGAGGTGAGCCGAGTTCATTGGACATGACCTCGGCTCATCTGGATGCCGTCACAGCGAGACAGTGAGGAGCGCAAGCATGCCTGCGCTTCTCAGTGTCTGCGGGATGACAGACTGGATGGCAGCGTTCTGCTGCGGTCCAGCCAGTCATCTCGATGTAGCAGAGCTGAAGCTGTCGTGGGAACCATGGAAAGGTAAGGATGAGGTTGGTTTATTATTTTTCTTTTATTGCAGGAGATCGTTGGCTTCAGCTGGAATGGGTGTGATGGTAAGTATGGTTTAATTTAGAACAATAAAGAATTGTGTCTTTATTTCAATTAAAGGACTTTATTCTGGGTGTTGTGTTTTTTTTAAATACTTTACTAGAAATTCATGGCGGTCATGTCTAATACTGGCGTGACCCCATGAATTTTGGGCTTGGGGCCAGCTGATAATACCAAGCTGGCCCTAACCCCTTTATTACCCAGTGAGCCACCGCACCAGGGCCCTGGATGAGTTGGGTACAGCGCCAGAAGACGGCGCTTCTATGAACGCGCCATTTTCCGGGGTGGCTGCGGACTGCAATTTGTAGCGGGGGGGGGCCCAGAAAGCTTGGGCCTCCCTGCGCTGCAGATTCCAGCCCCCAGCTGCCTAGTTGTACCTGGCTGGACACAAAAATAGGGCGAAGCCCCACGTACTTTTTTTTTAATTATTTCATGAAATTCATGAAATAATTAAGAAAAAAAGGGCTTCCCTATATTGTTGTGTCCGGCCAGGTACAAATAGGCAGCTGGTGGATGGGGGCAGCCCGTTCCTGCCTGCTGTACCTGGCTGGACACAAATATAGTGCGAAGCCCCACTTCAATTTTTTTAAATTATTTCAGGAAATTCATGAAATAATTTAAAAAAAATTGACGTGGGGCTTCGCACTATATTTGTGTCCAGCCAGGTACAGCAGGCAGGAACGGGCTGCCCCCAACCACCAGCTGCCTATTTGTACCTGGCCGGACACAACAATATAGGGAAGCCCTTTTTTTCTTAATTATTTCATGAAATAATTTAAAGAAAATTGACGTGGGGCTTCGCCCTGTTTTTGTGTCCAGCCAGTAGAGATGAGCGTTGTTCTACTCGAACTGTTCGCCAATCTCAAATTCGAGCTGTTTTGGGCGGTGTTCGAGCCGGTCGGCGAACACGAACAATTTGAGAAAAATTCGGCTGTTCGAGGTTATGTTCGATAACTGTTCGTGCACCAAAATCATAACTGGATTTTTTCTCAGTAATGATGAAAATTAATGTTAATACGCAGTTTGAGTGTACAGCGGGGTGGGGGGAGGGGCAGGGGATGGATCTCTGCAGAAACAATGAAGATCTCCATTTTTTTTTCTCTTTCCCGCATTTGCAGTGGGGAGGTGCAATCTGTCAGCCTATCAGCAGCGCACACACGGAGCGAAGTGCTTTTTTTCACACAAGCAAGGGCATGTGTGATTGGCAGTGTATGTCACATGTCCTTGCCCTATAAGACCAAGCCATTTTCCCCGTCGCCACCATTTTCTCACTGCTGCAGCTGCGTGTTAGACGGCACCGCTGTTGCTGTGTGCGCTATACCTTGTTAATTTCAAGCCAATTTTCGCACAAATATACAGATAGCTTGGGAGTAGGGAATAGTTGTGATTGCAGTCCTTTTAAGGACTAGGTTACAGCATTTCCTACGACTTTTATCAGGCAGGTCTGTGCTCTTAAATAGATAGATTGTGGGAGTAAAGACTAATTGTAATTGGAGTCCTTTTCAGGACTAGGTTACATCAGTTCCTATCAGTTTTTGCCAGGCAGGTCTGTGCCAGTGCTGTGCAAGTTTTTTTCACAGCATTTGGCTGAATCTAGCAAAGCTAATCCTTTTTGGCCTATTGCAGAGTGTGTTAGTCAGTGGAGTAGCCTATCTGTGTTGCAAGATATACCACCTGTGTATAGAATACCAATTTTTTTACTGCACCTAGTGAAGTAAAATCTTTTGGGCATAGCATCATTCTATTAGTCCATCTATACTGACCTCCATCAGGTTGCAAACTGAATATAATTTTTTTCTGCATCTAGCTCTGAAAAAATATTTGGGCTTCTAGCGGTGTGTGGGACTTGGTCTATTAGTCCATCTATACTGAGCTCCATCAGGTTGCAAATTAAAAATAATTTTTTTCTTCATTTAGCTCTGAAAAAATATTTGGGCTTCTAGCAGTGTGTGGGACTTGTTCTATTAGTCCTTCTATACTGACCTCCAGCAGGTTGCAAATTGAATATAATTTTTTTCTGCATCTAGCTCTGAAAAAATATTTGGGCTTCTAGCGGTGTGTGGGACTTGGTCTATTAGTCCATCTATACTGACCTCCATCAGGTTGCAAATTAAAAATAATTTTTTTCTGCATCTTGCTCTGAAAAAATATTTGGGCTTCTAGCAGTGTGTGGGACTTGGTCTATTAGTCCATCTATACTGACCTCCATCAGGTTGCAAATTGAATAAAAAAATTTTCTGCATCTAGCTCTGAAAAAATATTTGGGCTTCTAGCAGTGTGTGGGACTTGGTCTATTAGTCCATCTATACTGACCTCCATCAGGTTGCAAATTAAAAATAATTTTTTTCTGCATCTAACCCAGCCAATAGTTTTGGCCTAATACCACAGTTTGGCCACTCAGCTCTGCTCGGTTACCATCCATCGTTTTTTTGTGCAAACAACTCCAGAGTTGTGAATTAGTTAACCACCAAAATGAGTGGAAAAAGGCCTGCTGCTGGTGGAAAGGGGAATAGGCGTGTTGGGAAGGGGAAAAAGGGTTGTGTCCGTGGGGTAGGTGCAGAAGAAAGACCATCTTCCAGCCAAACTAAAATGTCTACTTCTTTTAGCGGACAATGTGATAAGATCCCTTTCTTACGGCCACGCCAATCGCTACAAATTCCAGATGAGGCACAAAAACAGCAGGTGCTTCAACGGATATCAAGTGCTCCTTTAAGTGGGCTCTCCTCCACATCAACTTCAACATCACAAATACTCCAGTCCTCAAAGGTGTCACCCAAATCGCACTTGCTTCCTCACAGCTCCCAAATCTCCAGCTGCCCGTCTGAGTATGAGGTAGAACAGATGGTTGAGTCTGCAGAGCTGTTTACTCATACTATAGCCTGGGAATCAGAGGTCGACTCCAGCGCTTCTGTGAATCCAGACGAGGAAATGATCTGCACTGATGCCCAGAATCTTTATGAGTCGGATCCAGGACCAGACGCAGAAGGTTCTGACCATAATGTAGACCCTCATTCCCAAACTGTAACTCCTGTTGGTGGAGACAATGAGGAAGACGATGATAAGACTCAAATACCTGATTGGAGCGACAACTTTAGTTTTTTGTCAGGGCAGGAACAGGTTGGCTCTGAGGACGACGGGTGTGATAACGCACAGGGTGATGATGATGAGGTCGGAGATCCCACTTACTGTCAACCCACAGTCAGCCAAGAGATGAGGTCAGCAGAGGAGGTGGAGGAAGATGCTAGTGACGACGAGGTCAGGTTGCGCCTTCCTGGACAGAGACGTAGTACTGGAAGCACGTCAACAACTGCATCCTCAAACACAACTCTGCCTCTCACCACAAGTCGTGGTGGCTCTTCAGGTCGCATGGGTGCTAAGCCTTGCATAGCCTGGGCATTTTTTCAGATCGATAAAGATGACCCAACTCGTGTTATCTGTAACATTTGTCAGCAAAAGCTAAGTAGAGGCTAAAAAATACATAGTTTGAGTACTTCATGCATGAACCGGCACATGGACATGAAGCATAAGTTGCAGTGGGAAGCTCAGTGTGCTACAATGCGGTCTAGTCGGCCGGGCCAACCACCGTCTGCCATATCTTGTGCATCCGCGGCCTCTTCATCCTCTGTGACTGGGGGGACAGCAGTCACACCTGTTTTGGGGCGCAGACCTGCCACCTCTTTACCCGCAACAGCCAGCGTGATTGGCAGGTCATCATTTTCTTTGGAGGTGGTAACACCAGCTGGTCTTGAGCGCTGTCCGACATCGATAGCACCACCTTTGGATCAAGGCAACCTAACATGTCCGCCTGCATCTTCCTCACAGACCGGCAGTTTGCCGGGGACACCCTTATCAACCCCGTCTAAGCACAATAGCCAGCCCTCGGTCCCTCAGATGTGGACAAGTAAAAGACCATTTCCTCCTAGCCATGAGAAAGCTAAGAGGTTGAATTTCACCATCTGCAAGCTCTTGGCTACAGAAATGCTGCCTTTCCGCCTGGTGGACACAGAGGATTTTCGAGACCTTATGTCCGTCGCAGTGCCCCAATACCAGATGCCCAGTCGGCACTACTTCTCAAAGAAAGGTGTGCCTGCGCTCCACCAGCATGTCGCACACAACATCACCGCTTCTTTGAGAAACTCTGTGTGTGACAGGGTGCATTTCACCACAGACACTTGGACGAGTAGGCATGGACAGGGGCGTTACATGTCGCTGACTGGGCACTGGGTAACTATGGTGACAGCAGGACAAGGGGCTGCTGTCCAAGTCTTGCCGTCCCCACGAGTTGTGCGTCAATCCTCTTTATGTCATTTTTCCTCCACTGCTTCTGCCTCCTCAACCTCCTCTCGGTCTTCCACCTGCACCCAAAGCCTGTCTGGTCATGCCACAAGCTTTCTAACTGCGCAGAAGGGATCCTGCACACCTCCTTACTATGCTGGCAGCAGGGCTCAACGTCATCAGGCGGTTTTTACATTGAAATGTCTGGGAAATGTGAGTCACACAGCTGAGGAGTTGTGGTCAGCTCTGGAGAACCAATTTCATGAATGGTTGTCTCCACTGGACCTGAAACCAGGGAAGGCCGTGTGCGACAATGCTGCAAACCTGGGTGCGGCCCTTCGCCGGGGCAATGTCACACACGTGCCTTGTATGGCTCACGTGTTGAACCTGGTTGTCCAGCAATTTTTAGCCCACTATCCCAGACTAGATGGCCTTCTGCAGAGGGCACGGTCGCTGTGTGCTCACTTCCGCCGTTCGCATCCCGCAGCTCAGCGACTTACATCTCTACAGAAGTCGTTGGGCCTGCCACTTCACCAGCTAAAATGCGATGTGCCTACCCGGTGGAATTCAACTCTGCACATGTTGCAGCGACTGTGGCAGCACCGACAAGCCCTGGTGCAATACGTTCTGACGTATAGCCTGGGCCAACGAGATTCAGAGGTGGGGCAAATCACGCTGGAGGAGTGGTCTCAGATCAGGGACCTATGCACCCTTCTGCACAGTTTTGAAATGGCGACGAAGATGTTTAGTGCTGACGATGCCATTATCAGCATGACTATTCCGGTGATTTACATGCTGGAGCACATGTTAAACAGAATTCGGAGTCAGGTGGTGGCACAAGAGGAGGTGGAGGAAGTAGAGGAGGAGGAGTTGTATGCGGAAGGGCTAACATCTGCAAGGTCCAGACGGTCGGCAGCACCAGGGCGGCAGGCATGTGAGGGTGGGGGAGATGATTTTACCAGGGCGCATGGTAGCAGCCAAACTAGTGAGGAAGGTGCAGTAGCCCAGGAAGAAGTGGAGGACGAACTGATGGAAGACTCATCAGATGAGGGAGACCTTGATCACATTTCTGTTGTGCGAGGTTGGGGGGAGAGGACAGAGGAAGGAAGCATGATTGTTACCTCGCCACCAACACAACAGGGACTTGGTGCTCCTGGATGCGCAACACACATGAGTGCCTTCTTGCTGCACTACCTGCAACATGACCCTCGAATTGTGAGAATTAGAAATAATCCTGACTACTGGGTTGCCACACTGTTAGATCCCCGGTACAAAAGTAAATTTGCAGAAATTATTCCTGCCATAGAAAGGGATGCACGCATGCAGGAGTATCAGCAGAGACTGTTGCAGAATCTTACATGTGCTTTTCCACAAAATACCAGTGGTGCACGTAGTGAATCTCACAGTTCCAACTTGCCAACCGTGGTCTGTATGGAATTGTTCAATAAAGGGCCCAAAATTAAGATAACATAGATGGGAGAGGTCTCTATGAATAGGAATTCCTAAGTATTTGATACCCTGTGAGGGCCAGGCAAAGGGAAAGTTGGACTGGATGGAATCCTATATGGATTTAGGGAGGGAGACATCGAGGGCCTCAGACTTCGCTGCATTGATTTTAAAATTTTACCATGTAACAAAGTGATCTATTTCAGCCATAACAGCAGGGATGGATATATGTGATTGAGTGATATATACTAGGACATCATCAGCAAATAGAGAGCACTTGTACTCGGTGCCTCCCACCTCAATCCACCTAATATTGGGGTTATGGCGAATTGATGAGAGCAGGTGCTCCGTCACTAGGATGTATAAGAGAGGGGACAGAGGACATCCCTGCCTTGTCCCATTGGTGATTGTGAAAGGTGATGAAAATGTTCTGACGCACCCCCTGGGCCTTGAGACACCCGGAGCCGGACCCTTTTTGGTGGATGCTGGTGGTTGTAGTCTTCGTGGCGGCGATCCGGTTCCGTGGCTCAGGGCGGTCAAACCAGTGGCGGAACTATTTATGTGGTTTTGATGTTTAAATGTCCGATTACGCCACCCGTGGATTGCGGTCAGAGTGAACCGCCGCTACAGGGCAGACCGCTAAGGCTGGTGTTGTGGGTGCAGCAGAGCGTAGCATAACTCCCCACGGGAGGAGTATAGCCTCAGGGCAGTGTATGCGGAGGATGGGGGTGATGGTGCAGGGCAGCAGCAGTAACGACACGGAGTCAGTGATGCAGTTCAGGGCCTTTACTCACAGTTCTTATTATCCAGACCACGTCTGCAGGTAACGGCTGCCCACGTCGTACTGTGCTCACCAGGTGAGGGGCTCAGACAACTCCCAGATAACTTTGGAGCGCTTCACAGGACCCCCTTTGTGTGTCCTTTGTCTGGCCTTTCTTACCAACACTTCTGTCCGGCTGCCTCGGGCCTCCTCTTGGTAAACTTGGCGCCAGTTTCCCTGACCCTATGTGGTGCCTTCCTAGCGGGTGGAGCAAGGGGCTGCGCCACATAAAATGTCAGAGCCTCCGGTTTCTAGCTGAGGGTCGTTTCCTGCCTCCACTAGTTCGGGGACCGGTCTCCCCCTTTGGCCTGACCCCTCCACGCAGGTGGATTCGGGCGTGCGGTGGCGACTCGCCCGTCCGCACCCCTGGGATCCCTTCATTCCTCGTTCCTGGAGCCTTCTCCGCTCCTCTTCCTTCCTTCTCCCTCTTGCAGGCCTGGGCCTCTGTTACTAGGCCCGCCTGCGGAGCAGAGCTCATGCAGAGCCCCTGCTCCCTGCCACTTCTGCTCAGACTTCTCTGCACTGAACTAAGATGGTGCCCACCTTTTATACTCCCTTCTCAATGCACCCAGGAACTGCTTCCTCCCTGCTCCTGCACTGCAGGGTTCCCCTTCCTCAGTGTTCCCTCCCCCCACTCCAGCCAGGGACAGGGACTGTCGTGCCCATCTCAGGGGCATATTGGTCGCCCTGCCCCACGGCAATGTGGTGTAATGCATGCAGGTGTCGGGTCCTGATCCACACTCCATCCTTATCTGAGAGTGAGATATCACACCTCTGGGTGAGGTGCAATACGTCTGTAGCAACCGAGCCCTCGGTGCTACAGTTCCATTTATCTTCAGCCTAGGTGACGTATTGTGATACAGGGCCGTGATTTTGGCTATAAAAGGGTCCCCTAGACCCCTACCCCAAGCTTTTTAAGAGAATCATATATGGCGTGCCAGGAGACTCTATGGAATGCTTTCTCAGCATCCAACGAGAGTATCTACTTACAAATTTTTAACTGCATCTAGCCCAGGAAATACTTTGTGCCTAGTAGCAGTGTCTGCTAGTCAGCGGATTATCCCGGCTGTTAAGCAAGCTACACCACCTGTAGTTTGGACACTTAATTTTTTCAAAGGAAATGCTTCGGGACCACGGGATACTTAGTGAAGAGCATCAGGAGGCACCCCAAGGCATAGGGGCTGGGAATGGCACTAGGATGCCTTGCGGTGGACAGCCGAGCTCGATCCTTATAAAAGCTTTTTAACTGCAGCAGCTTTAGTGGACGCTACTGGAGCTGGAATTACGCGGCTGCTGGCATGAGACTTGCCCTCCAATAGATCCTTGTAAATGGATTTAAAGTGTATTCATTCAAATTAGAGGGACAATTTAAATTAAAAAGCTTAGAGCTGCCTCCACCACAGGGGGGCTCTCTCGACCCACCAGCGGACAGGCACCAGTATTGGGAGAGGGGGGCTGGCCGTCAGGGTTCACCGCGGCTCTGGCACAAACCCGGCGACACGGAGGTGGCACGGGCAGGAGCGGACTGGCCGTCTCGGCTTCTCACTTTTTGGATTTTAGAAGGGCATGACATGCCTATATCTGTGTCTCCCCCTCCTTTTACTCCTCCACCTCTTTTCTTTTCGCATGACTATATGTACTTGTCACTTTTCCATGTGTTAGTTGTGTCTTCTGAGCAGTTTGTCAGCTTTTGGACACCTTTGAAGGTGTTTTCTATGTGTTTCTATGTGTTTTTGTTTGCCTGCCATTGGTTTTAACGGTGTTCGAAGGTGTTCGACGAACAGTTCGACGAACAGTTCGGCGAACACACGGGTGTTCGACGAACCGAACCGAACTCGAACACTACGGGGGTGGCTCAACACTACCAGCCAGGTACAACTAGGCAGCTGGGGGCTGGAATCCGCAGCGCAGGGAGGCCCAAGCTTTCTGGGCCACCCCCGCTGCAAATTGCAGTCCGCAGCCACCCCGGAAAATGGCGCGTTCATAGAAGCGCCATCTTCTGGCGCTGTACCCAACTCATCCAGGGCCCTGATGCGGTGGCTCACTGGGTAATAAAGGGGTTAGGGCCAGCTTGGCATTATCAGCTGGCCCTAAGCCCGAAATTCATGGGGTCACGCCAATATTAGACATGACCACCATGAATTTCTAGTAAAGTATTTAAAAAAAACACAACACCCAGAAAAAAGTCCTTTAATTGAAATAAACACACAATTCTTTATTGTTCTAAATTAAACCATACTTACCATCACGCCATTCCAGCTGAAGCCAACGATCTCCTGAAATAAAAGAAAAATAATAAAGCAACATCATCCTTACCTTTCCATGGTTCCCATGACAGCTTCAGCTCTGCTACATCGAGATGACAGGCTGGACCGCAGCAGAACGCTGCCATCCAGCCTCTCATCCCGCAGACACTGAGAAGTGCAGGCTTGCTTGCGCTCCACAGTGTCTCTCTGTGAGGGCATCCAGATGAGCCGAGTTAATGTCCAATGAACTCGGCTCACCTCATGCACGTCACTGACAGCGTGGGAAAATTCTCCTGCACTCAGCGCTTCAGCGTGGGAGAATTCTCACACTGAAGCGCTGAGTGCAGGAGAATTCTCCCACGCTGTCAGTGGCGTGCAGGAGGTGATCTGAGTTCATTGGACATGAGCTCACCTTATGCACGTCACTGACAGCGTGGGAAAATTCTCCTGCACTCAGCGCTTCAGCGTGGGAGAATTCTCACGCTGAAGCGCTGAGTGCAGGAGAATTCTCCCACGCTGTCAGTGACGTGCAGGAGGTGAGCTGAGTTCATTGGACATGAGCTCACCTTATGCACGTCACTGACAGCGTGGGAGAATTCTCCTGCACTCACCGCTTCAGCGTGAGAATTTTCCCACGCTGTCAGTGACGTGCATGAGGTGAGCCGAGTTCATTGGACATGAACTCGGCTCATCTGGATGTCGTCACAGAGAGACGCTGAGCAGCGCAAGCATGCCTGCGCTTCTCAGTGTCCGCGAGATGACAGGATGGATGGCAGCGTTCTGCTGCGGTCCAGCCTGTCATCTCGATGTAGCAGAGCTGAAGCTGTCGTGGGAACCATGGAAAGGTAAGGATGAGGTTGCTTTATTATTTTTCTTTTATTGCAGGAGATCGTTGGCTTCAGCTGGAATGGGCGTGACGGTAAGTATGGTTTAATTTAGAACAATAAAGGATTGTCTTTATTTCAATTAAAGGACTTTATTCTGGGTGTTTGTGTTTTTTTTAACTTTGACTATGGGGTTAGTAATGGGGGTGTCTTATAGACGCCTCTCCATTACTAACCTGGGCTTGATGTCAGCTGGCATAATAAGCTGACATCAACCCCAACCCTATTACCCCCTGCCACCGCACCAGGGCAGCGTGGAAGAGCGAGGCTAAGTGCCAGAATTGGCGCATCCTATGAATGCGCCATTTCTGGGGCAGCTGACGGCTGGTGTTTCTAGCCTGGGAGGGGGCCAATATTCATGGCTCCCTTCCTGGGCTATTAATATCAGCCCCCAGCTGTCTGCCTAGCCTTTGCTAGCTATTAAATTAGGGGGGACCCCACGTCATTTTTTTTGGGGTGTCCCCCATTTTAATAGCTAGTAAAGGCTATGTATTCAGCTGGGGGCTGATATTAGTAGCCTGGGAAGCTCCGTGGGTATTACCCCCTTCCCAGGCTTCAAACATCTGCCCCAGCCGTCTGCTTAACCTCCGCTAGAGCCTAAAATTAAGGGGAACCCCACGCCAATTTTTTTAATAATAAATCCTTTATTTTAATACTAAATGACAAGTACAGTAACCAACACTATCACTGTACTTCATATATATGTGACTGACATGTTTCTATCTATCTAATCTATGTGTGAAGCTCTATTCTGTCTGTTATAAATTGTCGGGTACCGCTGCTGAATTGCCGGCCGGCTTTTTTAAAGAGACGGTGCATGAAAACACTATTATTTTTTTTGATAAATCCTTTACGCTAAATGACAAGTACAGTAAGCAACACTGTCACTGTACTTCGTATATATGTGGCTGACATGTTTCTATCTATCTAATCTATGTGTGAAGCTCTATTCTGTCTGTTATAAATTGTCGGGTACCGCTGCTGAATTGCCGGCCGGCTTTTTTAAAGAGACGGTGCATGAAAACACTATTATTTTTTTTGATAAATCCTTTACGCTAAATGACAAGTACAGTAAGCAGCACTTTCACTGTACTTCGTATATATGTGGCTGACATGTTTATATCTATCTAATCTATGTGTGAAGCTCTATTCTTTCGGTTCTAAATTGTCGGGTACAGGTTTATGCCGCTGCTGAATTGCCGGCTTTTCATGTTTCACTGTTGGCACTGTTCCCATCGATTTGGGCAATCACTGTAATGCCACAACCACCATGGCTGTGGCATTACAGTGAGTGGCAGACAATCCCTGCATGATTGGTGCTCTAAATAGTGCCAGACATGCAGGACACGCTTTTGGTGCACGAACAGTTATCGAACATAACCTCGAACAGCCGAATTTTTTGCAAATCGTTCGGGTTCGTCGAACAACTCGAACACCGCCCAAAACAGCTCGAATTTGAGATTGGCGAACAGTTCTAGTCGAACACCGCTCATCTCTACTCAGAACATCTTAAAAAAATAGTAATTCCTGCTATTCCATTTGATTGGGCTAAACCTCTATGCCTTTATTGTCTCCCCCACCTCCCCCAATACATTCTACATTATTCTTAGTTGTTTTCCTTCATGTAGAATTAACCTACAAGGAAAGAAAGGGTTTATTTTAATTCCGATATTTATGTCCCATTGACTTGCATTGGTTTCCGGTATCGGAATCGGCGATATCCGATACTTTTTCGGTATCGGTCCGATCCAATCCGATCCGATATTTCCCGATATCGGAAGGTATCGCTCAACACTAGTGATAACCAAAGTCAAGGCAGATGAACAATTATATAATTTTGACACACCAAAGGAACAGATGAAGGTATGTACACATGATCACAAAAACTGTATTCACATGTGGCATAGACGTCTAGGACATAGACACCCTGACAGTATAAGGGAACTACAGAGAAATTAATTGACAACAGATTTAAAGATATCAGATTGCTAAATTACTGTAAGATGTGAATGTTGTATAAAATCCAAAGCCACAAGGATATCTATTCCAAAAGAAAGTGAGATGAAAAGCGAAAGACCACTTGATTTGGTGCATACTGACGTATGTGGACTGATGAAACTGACTACATCAGGAGGCAATAGATACATGTTGACTTTTATAGATGACTACTCAAGATACACAGTCACATACTTAATTAAAAACAAAAGTGATGTTTTTGATAAACTTGTAGACTATGTAACAAGATCAAGTAACAAATTTCAAAGGAAGTCAATTGTCATCAGAAGTGATAATGGAGGTGAATTTACAGGTCACAGAATAGAAGACTACTTAAGACAAAATGGAATAGAACACCAGAAAACTGTTCCATACACACCTGAACAAAATGGAGTAGCAGAAAGGAAAAACAGAACTCTAACAGAGATGATAAGATGTATGCTGACGGATTCCAAACTACCAGAGAAATATTGGGGTGAGGCAGCAATGACAGCTACATATCTACAGAACTGACTTTTTTCCAGAAAACTGATGAAAACTCCATATATCCATATGAACTGTGGCAAAGTATGAAACCAAGTGTCAATCATATAAAAATTTTGGATGTAAAGTTTTTATATTCATTCCAACAGAAAAACGTTCCAAACTTCAAAACAGATCCATGGAAGGAATATTCGTTGGATATAGTGAAAATTGCAAAGGATATAGAATCCTAGATCCCAAAACAGACAGTTACGGTGAGTAACAGTGTGACATTCATTGAAGATTTAAATGAAGACATTATGATTTCAGTTGAAACAAAAAATGAGAAAAACAATAGTGACATAACTGAAGAAATATATGATGAGAAAGAAGTAGAAATTAATGAAGAACAAAATACTGAAAGTGAAGAATCACAACTACAAACAGACACAGAACCAAGACGTTCAATGAGAGAGAACAAAGGAAAACCACCAAAATGTCTCTCATACAAGACAAGCATAAGAAAAATCTATGAGCCTACCTCTTGGGAAGACATATCTAAACTTCCTGATGAAGAAGCTAATAATTGGATAGAAGCAACAGAAACAGAAATTAAATCCATGCATGATTCAAATACATGGACACTAACAGATTTGCCAGAAGGAAGAAAAGCCATAGGATGTAAATGGATTTTTAAAGTAAAATACCAAACAGATGGCACAGCTGAAAGATACCGAGCAAGACTCGTAGCTAAAGGGTATTCTCAAAAATATGGAGAAGACTATGATGAGACATTTGCTCCAGTTGTCAAACACACTACAATAAGAACTTTACTGACAGTTGCAGCAATGAAACAGATGGAATTGAGACATCTGGATGTAAAGACAGCTTTTCTGAATGGATATTTAACAGAAGACATTTACATGGAACAACCTCCAGGATTCAAAGATGAAAGAAATCCAAACAAAGTTTGCAAACTACAGAAAAGCATATATGGTTTAAAGCAAGCAGCTAAAGCGTGGAATGACAAAATCACGGAAGTACTTACAAATGAAAAATTTCAAAGAAGCAAAGCTGATCCATGCTTATACACAAAAAGGCTGATTTATAGATGGATTTATGTACTCATATATGTAGACGACATTTTGATTTGTTTTAAACAAGAAAGGAATAACGAAAACATTCTAAAAATCCTGAAGCAACATTTCAAAATCAAAGACTTGGGAAATGTAAAACAGTACCTAGGAATACAGGTAGAAAGAGAAGAAGATGGATGTTTCCTACTGAATCAAAATCACATGATTCAAGACATAGCAGAAAAATTTGGATTAAAGGATGCAAAAACAGTAAAGTCTCCAATGGAAACTAATTATCTCAAAGAGATGAACAGTGAAAAAAATATGCTACCAAATAATGAAGAATACAGAACAGCAATAGGAAAACTACTGTATCCAGCGACCGTTACAAGACCAGACATCGCAGCAGCAGTAGGAATCCTGAGTAGAAAGGTATCAAAACCAAATAAAGCTGATTGGAATGCCGTGAAGAGAGTAATGCGTTATTTGAAAGGAACTAGCAATGTTAAGCTGAAATTACCCACAAGTGATTAATTGCATTTTAACAGGATATGTTGATGCAGATTGGGCTGGAGATCCAACTTACAGAAGATCTACCAGTGGACATATTTTTTTTCTCTCAGGTGGACCAATAAGTTGGACAAGTAAGAAACAGTCAATTATGACACTGTCTTCAACAGAAGCAGAATGTGTTGACGCAGCACATGCGAGTCAAGAAGTACTGTGGTTAAGACAATTGTTGACAGAATTAGGACAACCACAGTTGGAACCAACAAAACTGAAAGAGGACAATCAAGGATGTCTTGTTCTTGCTCAGATGGAAAGAGTCAATCCAAGAACCAAGCATATTGATGTGAAATATCATTTCTTGAGAGATCATCAGGAACAAGGAGTCTTGAAGTTGGAGTATAGTCCTACTGAAGAAATGACAGCAGACATCTTCACGAAGGCATTGAATGCTGATAAACACCAGAGACTAATAAAAAAGTTGGGTTTGATTGAATAAGTCCTTATTGTTGAGAAAGGGTGTTGGCATATGCAACAGATTAAGACTTATTATAAGTGAAAGGAGGACTTTATACTAACCAGACAGCAGATGGCAATAGTGTGTAAAGGTATATGCTTGCTGTAATGTGGGGGAGAAAAGCTCTCAATTGTTGGTTGTTCTTACTTCCTGTTTTTTTTTCTTTCCTGAATGTGTTATGTCAGCAGCACATGGACTGTGTGACACTGAATTGTATCTCATGTTTAACCAATATGAAGTAAATACTGTTTACTCAAGATATCTTGCTGATTGAAGCTCTCGCAAGTACAGCGGTGACTGTAAGAAGATGCACTCTGCGACAGTTAAAGCTTTCCACAGGAGGTTTCCTGATAGGGCTGGGCCTGGAGGATCCGGAGGATCCTCATAGAAGGGGGGGTACTGTTAGAACCCTCCTGTTAGTTTTTGCTATCTTGTGTTTTGCGGTTACGTGACCAGCTGCCTATATATTCCAGCTCCGCCCTTCTGGCTTTGCTGGACTTCAGTGTTGTTTTGACTGTCTCTCTAGCCAGGTGCTTCGGTGCCATTCTCAGTCAGTTCTTGGTCCTCTGGGACCTTTAGTACTTTTTGTCAGTTTGTCCTTTTTGCACTGCAACAACTTCTGTTTAGGAGGTGTCCCTTTTTTGTTCCAGTACTTAGTTCTTTTAGGGACCCCTCCCTTAATTCTATAGGTCTCCGTTCAGACTAGCCGAGGACGAAGGCGGGTCTGTTCACAAGGAACAGGCAGCCCGCTACATCGTAGGGATTCAGCTTAGTCTTATTGTAGGGACAGCTTTTCCTTATCTTTCCTTAGTTTATGTTGCAGATCATAACAAAAGAAACTGTGCATATATAATTTTAAACCTGGAAGTCTGAACTGAAACGTAAATGGATGTGCATGAAAAATGTAAATGCATGTTCACACAAAGCCACTAGACAGAGAAAAACCAAAAACAAGCAAAATGCCCAAATAACTGGAAGTAAATGGATAGATCGCACAGTGCAAAAATAATAATAAATAATAAAGAGTATTTAGTTAACATAATTTTGACCAAAATAATGTAAAAGCTATTCCGCCACGTCAAGGCAACCCTTATGGGACAGTCCTAACTCTAATATTAAAAACCTTACCATTTGTCAAGTAACTTACATATGGATAAGGGCAGAGAGACTGAATCCCTAGTATAAGCATAAACCTGAGGCAGAATGAACCTTTCAGCTCAGACAGAAGGCGGCCACACCCTTTTTTATGCACTGAAGCACACTGAACTACAAAAAAAATTATGTTAACTAAATACTCTTTATTATTTATTATTATTTTTGCACTGTGCGATCTACATATATAATTTTGTGGTCTAATAAGGAGGAAATTGTGATGGAGGAACATCAGTATCCCATAACACACACAGATAAAGCATGATTACATCTAGTTCATGTTATAATAGTATGGTGAATAATTGGCAAGAATTCACTGGGACATGTAGCATATATTGTTATCACACATAGATGTTCATATAAATACACATAACTAAAGAAGATGTGTAAATTAATGCCAAGTACACTGTTTACCCATGGTGTATCAGGGTTGGTGGAAAGTTCAAAAATAAACATGCACAAACTGAATAAAAAAACTAAAAATGTGTATGTGTTCATTTATTTGTTTTTAATTAACATGTTAAAAGTTTAAAAAATGAATTGAGTGAGTTGCAAAGATAATGCTAAAATAATGTATGTCAGATGGGATTGAACACACTCTGATCCCGCATAAAATTTGCTACTAAATGTCTTTTTAGTATTTTAAACCTGAGAGCCATCATGTTTAGTGAAGGCAACGCCAGAGATACTGCTGTGCGCTGGATCAATGAAAGAATGAATGTATAAATGATAATTGTTACGGCTCTGGGGTACCGTGGTTCAAGGAGGGACCAGAGGGGAGTAACTAAGTGCCTACCCGGACCAACCCTGGCTACACTGCGGCTTAGTCGACTTTGTGAACCAAGGAGGGACCGGGAAGGTCGACCAGGTGCTACTCTGGGACTGACCTCATGTGAGAGCAGGCGACTCCCACGGGACTGACAGCCAAAGCAGACAAGCACGGCAGAGGATCACGGCCGGTAGGCAGGCAGTGTAGGAAGACAGGCAGGCTTGGATGGCAGACTGACAGGTGGACACGGCTGATAGACAGGCTGGCGGGAACGGATGATAAGCAGGCTGGTGGGCACGGCTGATAGGCTGGCGGGCTTGGTAGATAGACAGGCTGGTGGGCTCGGATGATAGGCAGGCTGGTGAGCACAGCTGATAGACAGGCTGGCGGGCATGGCTAATAGACAGGCTGGCGGGCCGATCGGGGCCGCAGCGGTAACTAGATCACGCCACAATAATGTTTCTTTTTTTCCCTCAGTGGTATGTATATATGCTGTACTGCAAATACTTGGGCACAAAAAGTCAGACATCTTGTTTAGAGTTGGATAGCACTCTGGAATAGCTGAGTAGACAATCGGACGCCTTGCTATAGCAGAGCCAACTAGGAAATTTGACTTGTCTCTGGGAAATCACGTGGTAGCAGTGTGCACTTACTATCTGAATATTTAGGCAGCATTTCTCCAGCTGAGTTTGCCTTAAAGAAAATCAGTTGATTCATGCTGCCCAATTCACAGACAGCATGAATCAGAGCCTGGCAGCACTATTGTAGCCAAGTATATTTTTCTCTAAAACACTTGCCCACTTAGGAGAGGACAAGCTTTGAAAAGTTTTCCAGAGACTGTAGGAAGAAACATGACTAGTCTGGAACTCCCTCGGCTGGCTTCTCCTCACACAGCTCTAGTTGACAGGTGTCTCCCTGGCTATTCAAATTGTGTTCTCTGAAATGTCAGAGCGTTTGAGGGGCAAACATTCCTGGCAATCGTATAATAGGTAAGATATGAGAACTATTTTACTGTACACAGTTGGAGAGAAGCCATAAACAGTTTTCATTTCTATTGTTTGTAAATGCATCTGAAAGTAGTGAAATAAATGTAACTTTATTTCAAACGTCCAAGTAGCTTAAACTATAACTTAAATGCAGTATCAAAATACTAAACCATTCCTGATCTGTCTAATAGTATTGTCAAGAGAGGAAGAAACAATAGTGACAGCTATAGGTTGTTATTGAAAAAAAATAACACAAAAGATTTGAGATACTGTATCAAAATCAAGTTGTAATGTTACTTGTGAATGTAACAAGAAAATGTGGCAAGATTCTGGAGCAATTTGAATCAAAAACCTGTGTTTTATGACATGTGCATATTTATTGTGTTTTAGACACTTTCTGTACCTTGACTGACATGAGGCGTGGACTACTGAAAAAGAGTGTAACTTTACAGAAAGGGAGTCGATTAACATGCAACACTGCAAAAAAAGTTTCAGTCACAAGGTAAGCCTAAGTGGTGTAAATTTAGACTAGACAGTGTAAAGCTGTGTCAAATTTATCAACCAGCATGAGCCACTGTGAAAAATGTGCGGAGACTAAGTGGGCACTGTGAGAAAAAAAAGGAGCAAAATGTGTTTTATTACAACAAGATTTTCAGGGGCCTGACTAATACCAGCCTGACCACTACCAGCATTCTCAGGCACATGTCATCATAGCACCTGACTGTGGACCGAACACCTGTGTCCACAATCAGTGTCTGCGGGTGACACACTGCCTCTTCCCATGTGCTACGAGCTTGCCAATCTCCCCTGTCCATCACGCAGACATGCATGCCTCTTGCTCTGCACCTGTTGTTGCAGATTCGCAAGCATCATTAGCAATCATGCCCCATGTCCCAGCGAAGCATTTAGCTGTCCCTACCCCAGGCCTTGGAACGCAAGTGTAAATACCCAGCCACCCACCCACAGGCCCAAACACTACACGGGCACATATCCAAACTGCTTCCTTGGAAATATTGCCGTTTAGGCTTGTGGACACTGAGGCTTTCCGTAACATCATGACGGCGGCTGTACCTCAGTACTCGGTCCCCAGCTGCTACTATTTTTTCCGGTGTGCCGTCCCCGCCTTACACCAGCAAGTGTCCCATAACATCACCCATGCCCTGACCAACACAGTTACTGGAAGGTCCACTTGACGACACGTGAACAAGTGCTTTTGGCCAGGGAAATTTCCCTAATGGCACACTGGGTGAACCTTGTGGAGGCCGGGACAGGGTCAGGCCCTGGGAAGGCACAAGTGCTACCGATGCCGAGGATTGTGAGCTCTAGTTCCATCAAGGTTTCCTCCACCTCCTGCACCAGTTCCTGCACCCCCTACTCCTCCTCATCCTCCAACTCTGAATTATCATCCATATCAGTCGCAAACTAGAAGCACTGCAGCACTGCCTCGGTGAAGCTCTGATGAAACTAATTTGTTTAGGTCACAGACAGTACACCTCTACAGAGTTGTTGAAATGTATAACAGACCAGAAAGATCTGTGGATCTCGCCGCTGAATCTACAACTAGGCATGGTTGTGTGTAATAATGGCTGTAACCTGGTGACGTCTCTGAAGCTTGGCAAGCTTGCCTGGCCCACATGCTTAACTTAGTGGTTCAGTGATTTCTGAAAACCTACCCAGATTTGTCTGAGCTAATTGTGAAGGCATGCTGCATGTGTGCCCATTTCTGCAAGTCAGCTACAGCTGCCCCCGGTCTGGAAGTGCTGCACCAGCATTTGCAAGTGCCAGCTCACCGAGGCCAGTGTGCGACGTGACCATGAGCTGGAACTCTACATTACATATGCAGGCAATCTTCATAGGGTCATCAGGCGGCCCTCACTCATAATCTTTATTTGGTCATCAGGAGGCCTTCATTTAAAATCTTTATAGGGTCATCAGGCGGCCCTCACTCAAAATCTTTATAGGGTCAACATGCTGCCCTCACTCTAAATGAACAAGGCCTGGATTGGCCCAGACTTCTCAACCCCACCAGATGACAGCAGCGGAATCGAAAGTCAATTCAAATGTAGGATCATCAAGCATCTCTAACTCAAAATGTTTATAGGATCAACAGGCAGCCCTCACTCAAAATCTTTATAGGGTCACCCTGTTTCCCTCACTCAAAATCTTTATAGGTTCATCAGGCGGCTCTCACTCAAAATGTTTATAGGGTCAACAGGCGGCAATCACTCAAAATCATTACAGGGTCATTATGCGGCCCTCTCTCAAAATGAACAAGGCCTGGCTTAGCCCAGATTTCTCAACCCCCGTTGGATGACAACAGCAGAACATAAAGCCAATTCAAATGTAGAATCATCAGGCGGCCCTTACTCAAAATTTTTAGAGGACCATTATGCATCACTCTCTACAAATCTTTAGAGGGCCAATATGTGTCACTCCAAATTTTTAGAAGGTTATTTTGCGTCACTCTCCAAATTTTAGAGGGTCATTATAGTCACTCTCTCCAAATGTTTAGAGGGCCATTATGCGTCACTCTCTCCAACTTTTTAGAAGGTCATTATGTATCACTTTCTCCAAATTTTTAGAGGGTCATTATAGTCACTCTCTCCAAATTTTTAGAGCGTTATTATGGTGTTTATGAGCCTGTCTGATCGTCTGACCTGCTAGATTCGAGTACCAAGCACTCGAGCATTTTAGTGCTCGATCATCACTAATTGGGGCCCTTTGCAGTCCAATAGTTCATTATAATGCACAATTCCACATGCTTTGGAAGTGAAAATGGGGCCCTTTAACTTGTAGGCACCTGTGCAGGTGCACAGGCTGCACCAGAGAAAGCGGTGGCAAGTGAGTATATTAATACACTCACACTACATTACATGCATGTACACACACATTTAATAAATAAAAAAGTTAGTGGGAGTGCATCTTTAACTTTTCTTTTTCTTTAACTTTTCTTTTCTCTGTATGAGTCATCATTGGAACTATAATTCTGCCTCACTGCAAAGTCCTTGACGGGGTGACTGGGGTAAATGTAGCAGCTGGGTCAGGAATTAAAGAGGAGGTGGAACTGGGCTGCCAGGGACTTTGGAGTGGTGTAGAATTGTAGGTCTAATGATGACTCATGCTGGGAAAAGAGACTTCCTGTTTCTACATAGAGCTTAGAAGGATTCAGCTAGTCTGTTTTTAATCACGTGATGTCATAGACCTAATGGAAAAGAGAAGAATTAACTGGGCAGAGAGATAAAATGAGCACATGTAAGTACACAGTGCCATATAACTTGATAATTGCAATATATTAAAAGCATGAAAATGTTCATGGGAGCAGTGCTTCATTAATCTGTGCAATAGAAATGGTGCAGTAATAAGAATTTCATTGAAATTCCTAAAAAACGTAATTGGATAGCAAAAATGAAAATGATTTACAAATAGTGTTTTGCATTTGTTTTCTAATACTTGAATTGTGAAAACCTCACAGTCCTCTTATAAAATTTCCATTTTGCTGATTGCGGATATAGCTTATTGATCACTTTTAAAAGGTAGACCATTCCATGCAATTAATAAGGCAATATGTTATTGACTTGTTCTCATTACTATGCAAATATTGTAATTACATTTATTGATTATTAACACCTTGAAATTCTTGTAATTTAAGACCTAAAGAGGAGAATATTGATTTTTAGCATAAATAGAACTTTTACGTAATGGAACATGTTTGTGACAAATTCTCTTTATATTAAAGCTATGCTCACATGCAGCATTTTGCAACAAAACTGTCCTTCTTGGCGGTAAAAATGCTGTGTATAAAGTTTTAAAACAGCAATCGGTAATAAAGTAATAGTGCCCCCAGAGTTGGAAAATATCCAGGGTTTCAGCTACCGGGGGTAGCTGAGACCCTGGAGAACACAATCAGGTTTAGGTACCCGATAATGAATTAAGGCGATCACGTAAAAAAAAGTGTTATCTGGTGTAAAAATCATTTCTCTCTCCTCTGACATGATATAACATGTCAGAGGAGAGAGAGATGTTGTCCTCAAGCTCCCATGGTACCTTAGTACCGGATCAGCCATCCCCTGGCCCTCCTCCTCTTCATGAAGCAAAATGACGGGCGCATGCTCAGTGCGCCTGCCAAGATCTACCAGCCGGCACATGGCAACCGCAGGGATTTTTCCTATTGGTTACTGACTTTTGATCACTGTGATAGGATCTATCACAATAATTAGTAAATAGGACAACAATTGGGCTGTGCCACCCTGTGCACCTCTTTTATCATCCCCCCCGTGTGTCATCACCTTAGTCAGATTAAATTATTATTTTTATTTTATAATTTTTATTTCTTTCATTCTTTGCCATTAGGGTTGGGCTTAGGCTTAGGGTTAGACTTAGGGTTGAGTTTTTTCAAGAGTTACAAAAAATAATGACGATATGACGACACATTCAATATGATGACCTAATGTTATCTAATTCTACCTGTGGGTACAAAATGCTCACTATACCGCTGGTTAAAATCCTTGAGGGGTGTAGTTTCCAAAATGGAGGCACTTGTGGGGGGGTTTCTGCTGTTTAGGCACCTTAGGGGCCCTGCAAATGCGACATGTCACCCTCAATCTTTTTAAGCCAAATTTGTGTTCCAAAATTCAAATACTGCTCCTTTTGTTCCAAGCCGTGCCGTTTGTCCAAACAAAACTTTTTGACTACATATGGGGTATCACTTCACTCGTAAGAAAATGTGTAACAAACTCTGGGGTCCATTTTTGGTGTTATCTCTTGCAAAAGTTAAAAAATTGAGGCAAAGCAACATTTTAGAGGTAAATTTTTTTTTTTTCATTCCACTTTGCATTCATTTCTGTGTAGCACCTTAAGGGTTAAAAAAATCTCGACAACAGTTTTAAAGTATTTGAGGGGTGCAGTTTTGAAGATAGTATCACTTTTGGGGAGTTTCCAATATATAGGCCCTTCAAAGTCCATTGAAATATGAATAGGTCCCTAAAGAAACAGGTTTTATAAATTTGTTGAAAAAATGTGAAATTGCTGGTAAACTTTTAACCTCTTTAACATCCTAACAACAAAAAAAAAATTATGTTTCAAAAATGATGCAGATGTAAAGTAGACATATGTTAAATGTTATTCATTAATTATTTTGTGTGGTATAACTATTTGATTTAAGGGCATAAAATTGCTAAATTTTCAATCTTTGTCAAATTTTCGATATTTTCATAACTATATGCCAATGATATTGACCAAAATTTATCACTATCATGAAGTACAACATGTCATGAAAAAATAATCTCAGAATCACTGGGATACGTTGAAGCGTTCCAGAGTTCTTTCCTCATAAAGTGACACCGGTCAGATTTCTAAAATTTGGCCTGGTCATTATAAGGTCAAAATTAGCTTGGTAACTAAGGGGTTACTAAAGTTAGTTTTATTCACTAAAAACGCAGGAAAAAAAAATACAAAAATGCAGCAAATCCTGCCTGCTGCATTTTTTGCACTTTTTCACTATCTCATTACTTTCTATCGATGAAAAACATTGCTAAAACACTGCGAAACGCTGAAAGAATTGACATCCTCCAGTGTTCAAATCCAGGCAGAAAAAACAAGAGGGTGAATGAGAATTCTGAAATCTCATAACTTTTGCTAGTACTGTAAAACACAGCTCTTCTGCAAAAAAAAACAAAAAAAAACAACCCAGCAAAAAATAAATAAATAATACAAAAATACTGCTTGTGAACATAAACTTTATGGTGAAATTTTTTTATAGTTGTACAAAATTGTTAAAGGTTCTTGAATTGTAAATGACTCTTAAATAGTTATATTCTAGAGATGAGTGGATCAATCTCAGTTCACTGTCCTGGTTAGTGCTCTCTGGCCGTGGACAGGAGCTGCGTGAATTTTCTGAGTTTCCAGCACGGCATTTGATTTGCTAGCCTGGCATGATGTCATATTTGCATTGTGCAGCGCATAGCTGACATTTCGCCAGTCAGGCGAATCATAAACCAAGCCAGGGATCCCAGAGAGTAAAAATGTTTGTGCCACTCCTATCCACAGCTAGAGTACTTATCTGGTCCATGGACCGGGATTGTGTAAAGTGATTAACTCATCTCTAATATTTTCTTGATCAGAAGTGAGAGCATATTGATGGGTTAGTCCATCACTTACTAATTAATGGGGTATATGACTGAGACCACGTGCATAAGTTGAGTATTTGGTGATTTTTTTTTACATCAGTATGTGTAAGCCAACATCAGGAACGGAACAATCAGAGGAAAAGCATAATAGAAGCACATCACTACTACGGCTTTTTTTTAACCACTGCTGGTTTTGGCTTACAAATACTGAGGTAAAAAAATGTCCAAATACTCAATGTGTGCACAAGATCTTAGAGGTAAAAAAATAGGTTGTCTGCTTTTAAACTTTAACATCCCAAAGACCTAATTATCTTAATTACCTCCTACAGCACCAATACCGCCACTTTGCATCTTTAGCCCTTTACAACCCAAGGTGGTTTGCATGTTAATGACCGGGCCAATTTTTACAATTCTGACCACTGTCACTTTATGAGGTAATACCTCTGGAACGCTTCAACGGATTCCCCTGATTCTGAGAATGTTTTTTCGTGACATATTGTACTTCATGATACTGGTAAAATTTCTTCTACATCACTTGCGTTTATTTGTGAAAAAAAATGAAATTTGGCGAAAATTTTGAAAATTTAGCAATTTTCAAAATTTGAATTTTTATGCCCCTAAATCAGAGAGATATGTCACACAAAATTAGTTAATAAATAACATTTCCCACATGTCTACTTTACATCAGCACAATTTTGGAACCAAATTTTTTTTTTATTTGGGAGCTATAAAGGTTAAAAGTTGACCAGCGATTTCTCATTTTTCCAACAAAATTTACAAAACCATTTTTTTAGGGACCACATCATATTTGAAGTCACTTTGAGGGGTCTTTATGACAGAAAATACCCAAAAGTGACACCATTCTAAAAACTGCACTCAAGGTGCTCAAAACCACATTCAAGAACTTTATTAACCCTTCAGGTGCTTCACAGGAATTTTTGGAATGTGGAAGAAAAAAATGAACATTTAACTTTTTTCACAAAAATGTAACTTTAGACCCAATTTTTTTATTTTTGCAGGGGTAACAGGAAAAAATGGACCCCAAAATCTGTTGTGCAATTTCCCCTGGGCATGCAGATACCCCACATTTGGTGAAAAATCACTGTTTGTCGCACGGCAGGGTTCGGAAGGGAAGGAGTGCCATTTGACTTTTTGAATATAAAATTTGCTTGAATAATTAGAGGACGCCATGTTGCGTTTGGAGAGCCCCTGATGTACCTAAACAGTGGAAACCACCCACAAGTGACACCATTTTGGAAACTAGACCCCTCAGGGAACTTATCTAGATGTGTGGTGAGCACCTTGAACCCCCAGGTGCATCTCAGAAGTTTATAACATTGAGCCGTAAAAATAAAATTTTCACATTTTTCCCACAAAAATGTTTTTCAGCCCCCACTTTTGCATTTTCATAAGGATAATAGGAGAAATTGCACCATGCAGTTTGTTGTACAATTTCTCCTGAGTAAGCAGATACCCAATATGTGGGGGAAAACCACTGTTTGGGCGCATGGCAGGGTTCGGAAGGTAAGGAGCGCCATTTGACTTTTTGATTGTAAAATTTGCTTGAATAATTAGCGGATGTGACCCTGATGTACCTAAACAGTCAAAACCCCCCACAAGTGACACCATTTTGGAAACTAGACCACTCAGGAAACTTATCTAGATGTGTGGTGAGCACCTTGAACCCCCAAGTCCTTTACAGAAGTTTATAACATGGAGCCGTGAAAATAAAAAAATCAAACTTTTTCCACAAAAATGATGTTTTAGCCCCAATTTTTTTATTTTCACAAGGGTAAGAGGAGAAAATGAACCCCAAAAACTTTTGTGCAATTTCTCCTGAGTACGCCAATACCCCATATGTGGGGAAAATACAGTGTTGGGGCGCACGGCAGAGTTCAGAAGGGAAGGAGCACTGTGTGACTTTTTGAACGCAAAATTGGCTGGAATCGAGAGTAGAGATGACCGCTGTTCGACTCGAACTGTTCGCCAATCTCAAATTCGAGCTGTTTTGGGCGGTGTTCGAGCCGTTCGGCGAACACGAACGATTTGAGAAAAATTCGGCTGTTCGAGGTTATGTTCGATAACTGTTCGTGCACCAAAATCATAACTGGATTTTTTCTCAGTAATGATGAAAATTAATGTTAATACGCAGTTTGAGTGTACAGCGGGGCGGGGGGAGGGGCAGGGGATGGGTCTCTGCAGGAATAATGAAGATCTCCATTTTTTTTTCTCTTTCCCGCATTTACAGTGGGGAGGTGCAATCTGTCAGCCTATCAGCAGCGCACACATGGAGCAAAGTGCTTTTTTTCACACAAGCAAGGGCATGTGTCATTGGCAGTGTATGTCACATGTCCTTGCCCTATAAGACCCAGCCATTTTCCCCGTCGCCACCATTTTCTCACTGCTGCAGCTGCGTGTTAGACGGCACCGCTGTTGCTGTGTGCGCTATACCTTGTTAATTTCAAGCCAATTTTCGCACAAATGTACAGATAGCTTGGGAGTAGGGAATAGTTGTGATTGCAGTCCTTTTAAGGAATAGGTTACAGCATTTCCGAAGACTTTTATCAGGCAGGTCTGTGCTCTTAAATAGATAGGTTGTGGGAGTAAAGACTAAATGTACTTGCAGTCCTTTTCAGGACTAAGTTACATCAGTTCCTATCAGTTTTTGCCAGGCAGGTCTGTGCCAGTGCTGTGCAAGTTTTTTTCACAGCATTTGGCTGAATCTAGCAAAGCTAATCCTTTTTGGCCTATTGCAGAGTGTGTTAGTCAGTGGAGTAGCCTATTTGTGTTGCAAGCTACACCACCTGTGTATAGAATACCAATTTTTTTACTGCATCTAGTGAAGTAAAACCTTTTGGGCATAGCATCATTCTATTAGTCCATCTATACTGACCTCCATAAGGTTGCAAATTGAATATAATTTTTTTCTGCATCTAGCTCTGAAAAAATATTTGTCCTTCTAGCAGTGTGTGGGACTTGTTCTACTAGTCCATCTATACTGACCTCCATCAGGTTGCAAATTCAAAATAATTTTTTGTCTGCATCTAGCTCTGAAAAAATATTTGGGCTTCTAGCAGTGTGTGGGACTTGTTCTATTAGTCCATCTATACTGACCTCCATCAGGTTGCAAATTAAAAATATTGTTTTGTCTGCAACTAGCTCTGCAAAAATATTTGGCCTTCTAGCAGTGTGTGGGACTTGGTCTATTAGTCCATCTATACTGACCTCCATCAGGTTGCAAATTAAAAATATTTTTTTGTCTGCATCTAGCTCTGAAAAAATATTTGGCCTTCTAGCAGTGTGTGGGACTTGCTCTATTAGTCCATCTATACTGACCTCCATCAGGTTGCAAATTAAAAATAATTGTTGTCTGCGTCTAGCTCTGAAAAAATATTTGGGCTTATAGCAGTGTGTGGGACTTGTTCTATTAGTCCATCTATACTGACCTCCATCAGGTTGCAAATTAAAAATAATTTTTATCTGCATCTAGCTCTGAAAAAATATTTGGCCTTCTAGCAGAGTGTGGGACTTGTTCTATTAGTCCATCTATACTGACCTCCATCAGGTTGCAAATTGAATATAATTTTTTTCTGCATCTAGCTCTGAAAAAATATTTGTCCTTCTAGCAGTATGTGGGACTTGTTCTACTAGTCCATCTATACTGACCTCCATCAGGTTGCAAATTCAAAATAATTTTTTGTCTGCATCTAGCTCTGAAAAAATATTTGGCCTTCTAGCAGTGTGTGGGACTTGTTCTATTAGTCCATCTATACTGACCTCCATCAGGTTGCAAACTGAATATAATTTTTTTCTGCATCTACCTCTGAAAAAATATTTGGGCTTTTAGCAGTGTGTGGGACTTGTTTTATTAGTCCATCTATACTGACCTCCATCAGGTTGCAAACTGAATATAATTTTTTTCTGCATTTACCTCTGAAAAAATATTTGGGCTTCTAGCAGTGTGTGGGACTTGTTTTATTAGTCCATCTATACTGACCTCCATCAGGTTGCAAATTAAAAATAATTTTTATCTGCATCTAGCTCTGAAAAAATATTTGGCCTTCTACCAGTGTGTGGGACTTGTTCTATTAGTCCATCTATACTGACCTCCATCAGGTTGCAAATTCAAAATAATTTTTTGTCTGCATCTAGCTCTGAAAAATATTTGGGCTTCTAGCAGTGTGTGGGACTTGTTCTATTAGTCCATCTATACTGACCTCCATCAGGTTGCAAATTAAAAATATTTTTTTTATCTGCATCTAGCTCTGAAAAAATATTTGGCCTTCTAGCAGTGTGTGGGACTTGGTCTATTAGTCCATCTATACTGACCTCCATCAGGTTGCAAATTAAAAATATTTTTTTGTCTGCATCTAGCTCTGAAAAAATATTTGGCCTTCTAGCAGTGTGTGGGACTTGTTCTATTAGTCCATCTATACTGACCTCCATCAGGTTGCAAATTAAAAATAATTTTTATCCGCATCTAGCTCTGAAAAATATTTGGCCTTCTAGCAGTGTGTGGGACTTGTTCTATTCGTCCATCTATACTGACCTCCATCAGGTTGCAAATGAAAAATAATTTTTATCTGCATCTAGCTCTAAAAAATATTTGGGCTTCTAGCAGTGTGTGGGACTTGTTCTATTAGTCCATCTATACTGACCTCCATCAGGTTGCAAATTAAAAATAATTTTTATCTGCATCTAGCTCTGAAAAAATATTTGGCCTTCTAGCAGTGTGTGGGACTTGTTCTATTAGTCCATCTATACTGACCTCCATCAGGTTGCAAACTGAATATAATTTTTTTCTGCATCTACCTCTGAAAAAATATTTGGGCTACTAGCATTGTGTGGGACTTGTTTTATTAGTCCATCTATACTGACCTCCATCAGGTTGCAAACTGAATATAATTTTTTTCTGCATCTACCTCTGAAAAAATATTTGGGCTTCTAGCAGTGTGTGGGACTTGTTTTATTAGTCCATCTATACTGACCTCCATCAGGTTGCAAATTAAAAATAATTTTTATCTGCATCTAGATCTGAAAAAAATATTTGGCCTTCTAGCAGAGTGTGGGACTTGTTCTATTAGTCCATCTATGCTGACCTCCATCAGGTTGCAAATTCAAAATATTTTTTTGTCAGCATCTAGCTCTGAAAAAATATTGGGCTTCTAGCAGTGTGTGGGACTTAGTCTATTAGTCCATCTATACTGACCTCTATCAGTTTCCAAATTAAAAATATTTTTTTGTCTGCATCTAGCTCTGAAAAAATATTTGGCCTTCTAGCAGTGTGTGGGACTTGTTCTATTAGTCCATCTATACTGACCTCCATCAGGTTGCAAATTAAAAATAATTTTTATCTACATCTAGCTCTGAAAAAATATTTGGACTTCTAGCAGTGTGTGAGACTTGTTCTATTAGTCCATCTATACTGACCTCCATCAGGTTGCAAATTAAAAATAATTTTTATCTGCATCTAGCTCTGAAAAAATATTTGGCCTTCTAGCATTGTGTGGGACTTGTTCTATTAGTCCATCTATATTGACCTCCATCAGGTTGCAAATTAAAAATATTTTTTTGTCTGCATCTAGCTCTGAAAAAATATTTGGCCTTCTAGCAGTGTGTGGGACTTGTTCTATTAGTCCATCTATACTGACCTCCATCAGGTTGCAAACTGAATATAATTTTTTTCTGCATCTACCTCTGAAAAAATATTTGGGCTTCTAGCTGTGTGTGGGACTTGTTCTATTAGTCCATCTATACTGACCTCCATCAGTTTGCAAATTGAATATAATTTTTTTCTGCATCTAGCTCTGAAAAAATATTTGGGCTTCTAGCAGTGTGTGGGACTTGGTCTATTAGTCCATCTGTACTGACCTCCTTCAGGTTGCAAATTAAAAATAATTTTTATCTGCATCTAGCTCTGAAAAAATATTTGGCCTTCTAGCAGTGTGTGGGACTTGTTCTATTAGTCCATCTATACTGACCTCCATCAGGTTGCAAATTCAAAATAATTTTTTGTCTGCATCTAGCTCTGAAAAAATATTTGGGCTTCTAGCAGTGTGTGGGACTTGTTCCATTAGTCCATCTATACTGACCTCCATCAGGTTGCAAATTAAAAATAATTTTTATCTGCATCTAGCTCTGAAAAAAATTTTTTGCTTCTAGCAGTGTGTGGGACTTGTTCTATTAGTCCATCTATACTGACCTCCATCAGGTTGCAAATTAAAAATAATTTTTATCTGCATCTAGCTCTGAAAAAATATTTGGCCTTCTAGCAGTGTGTGGGACTTGTTCTATTAGTCCATCTATACTGACCTCCATCAGGCTGCAATTTAAAAATAATTTTTTGTCTACATCTAGCTCTGAAAAAATATTTGGCCTTCTAGCAGTGTGTTGGACTTGTTCTACTAGTCCATCTATACTGACCTCCAACAGGTTGCAAACTGAATATATTTTTTTCTTCATCTACCTCTGAAAACATATTGGGCTTCTAGCTTTGTGTGGGACTTGTTCTCTTAATCCATCTATACTGACCTCCATCAGGTTGCAAATTAAAAATAATTTTTATCTGCATCTAGCTCTGAAAAAATATTTGGCCTTCTAGCAGTGTGTGGGACTTTCTCTATTAGACCATCTATACTAACCTCCATCAGGTTGCAAACTGAATATAATTTTTTTCTGCATCTAGCTCTGAAAAAATATTTGGCCTTCTAGCAGTGTGTGGGACTTTCTCTATTAGTCCATCTATACTGACCTCCATCAGGTTGCAAATTAAAAATAATTTTTATCTGCATCTAGCTCTGAAAAAATATTTGGGCTTCTAGCTGTGTGTGGGACTTGTTCTATTACTCCATCTATACTGACCTCCATCAGGTTGCAAATTGAATATAATTTTTTTCTGCATCTAGCTCTGAAAAAATATTGGGCTTCTAGCTGTGTGTGGGACTTGTTGTATTAGTCCATCTATACTGACCTCCATCAGGTTGCAAACTGAATATATTTTTTTCTGCATCTACCTCTGAAAAAATATTGGGCTTCTAGCTGTGTGTGGGACTTGTTCTATTAATCCATCTATACAGACCTCCATCAGGTTGCAAACTGAATATAATTTTTTTCTGCATCTAGCTCTGAAAAAATATTTGGGCTTCTAGCTGTGTGTGGGACTTGTTCTATTACTCCATCTATACTGACCTCCATCAGGTTGCAAATTGAATATAATTCTTTTCTGCATCTAACTCTGAAAAAAATATTGGGCTTCTAGCTGTGTGTGGGACTTGTTGTATTAGTCCATCTATACTGACCTCCATCAGGTTGCAAACTGAATATATTTTTTTCTGCATCTACCTCTGAAAAAATATTGGGCTTCTAGCTGTGTGTGGGACTTGTTCTATTAATCCATCTATACAGACCTCCATCAGGTTGCAAACTGAATATCATTTTTTTCTGCATCTAGCTCTGAAAAAATATTTGGCCTTCTAGCAGTGTGTGGGACTTTCTCTATTAGCCCATCTATACTGACCTCCATCAGGTTGCAAACTGAATGTTATGCACACGCCCGGACTGACTGGCGTGTGCGGGTGTTGTGGTTCCACTGGACCATGGACCGGAGAGTGCCTGGAGGGGCGTGACTAAGTATCTGGCCGATCCGACCAAGGTGGCACGACGGCATACGACGCCAGTGCACCAGGGAGAAACCGGGCAGAGGGACCAGGTGCTACTCCAGGTCAAACTCTGGACACGGGGGTTGACCCACACTGGAATTACTGGAACAGGCAGGTTTGGCTGGCACAGACTGGTGGATGTAAGCAAACACGGCAGGTATGCAGAGGGGTGGATACAGTCGAGTATGCAGGCAGGGAGGTACTGGCCGAAAGGACGGGCTGGAGCACAGAAAGGTTAAGACCCAGTACAGACTGGGTCACAGAACCGCAGATGCGGTAGACAACCACAGCAGAGAGGGAACGCCCAAAGCGGTTGGCAAGAACAGAGCAGGACGGGGCTGCAGGAGCAGCGAGCACAAGCAGGGCAGGACAGGACTGCCGGAGCAGCGGGCAGAAGCAGGGCAGGACAGGACTGCCGGAGCAGCGGGCAGAAGCAGGGCAGGACAGGACTGCCGGAGCAGCGGGCAGAAGCAGGGCAGGACAGGACTGCCGGAGCAGCGGGCAGAAGCAGGGCAGGACAGGACTGCCGGAGCAGCGGGCAGAAGCAGGGCAGGACAGGACTGCCGGAGCAGCGGGCAGAAGCAGGGCAGGACAGGACTGCCGGAGCAGCGGGCAGAAGCAGGGCAGGACAGGACTGCCGGAGCAGTGAGCAAGGAGTCAGAGCAGGACGGACAGGGCTCTGTTCACACGGAACAGACAGGAAGGGAAAGGCAGAGCCAGATACCCACAGGGTACTTGCAGTGAAGTAGCGAGGGGACCACAAACTCACAAACGGGAGTACAGAGACAACAAGCAGGAGTTAGGTACGAGTTCAGACTCTGCAGAAAAAGGAAAGGAACGGACATAGAGGCAAAACAGGTAAAGGATAGGAGAGAGTTCAGACTGGAACTGAGTGTACGGAAGAGACCGACACTGCAGCGGGATACAGGAGCAGGTCTGGGAATATGGCCCCCAGAGAGGCGGGACGAACAGGCAAGGAGCGTGTTCAGACAGGACAGACAAGATACAGGAACGGATCTAGGTAATCGGCCCCTAGAAGGCGGGAGGAACAGGCTAGGAGCGTGTTCAGACAGACCTGGAAATACAGCCTCCAGGAAAGGCAGCAGGCAAGAGTACACAGACAGGACTCAGTTCAGACACGGGAACTGATACCGCAAGGCAGGAGACATAGACAGGACTCAGTTCAGACACGGGAACAGATACTGCAAGACAGGAGAAATAGACAGGACTCAGTTCAGACAGGAACAGATACCGCAAGGCAGGGACACAAACAGGACTCTGTTCAGACGGGAACAGATACCGCAAGGCACAGACAGGCAGATCTAGGAATACGGCCCCTAGAAGGCGAAAGAACAGGCAAGAAGCGTGTTCACAAGAACAGACCACAGTTCAGACACAGAACTGGAAAACAGGCAGGAAAACAGGATAGGACCTGGCATGTCAGAGACAAAAAGCCGACTGACAGGACACAATGCTCAGGCGCCATCTTGAGGAAGAAGGTGGTATAAATACCCAAAGATGGACAGCAATAGGCTGAAGGTGCAACAGGGGCGTGTCCGCAGCAGGTACAAGAAACAGGAAGTTCAGCGGGCGTCGCCCTATGCAGCCAAAACAGACAAACAGACAGCAAGGAGGGAAGCCAGAGAGACATTCTGGACTGGAGATCAAGTGCGCGCTCTTGCACAGTGGGAGATGGACCACCATGCAAGGACGCCGCCAGGTATGTTACACTGAATATAATTTTTTTCTGCATCTAGCTCTGAAAAAATATTTGGCCTTCTAGCAGTGTGTGGGACTTTCTCTATTAGTCCATCTATACTGACCTCCATCAGGTTGCAAACTGAATATAATTTTTTTCTGCATCTAGCTCTGAAAAAATATTTGGCCTTCTAGCAGTGTGTGGGACTTTCTCTATTAGTCCATCTATACTGACCTCCATCAGGTTGCAAATTAAAAATAATTTTTATCTGCATCTAGCTCTGAAAAAATATTTGGGCTTCTAGCTGTGTGTGGGACTTGTTCTATTACTCCATCTATACTGACCTCCATCAGGTTGCAAATTGAATATAATTTTTTGTCTGCATCTAGCTCTGAAAAAATATTGGGCTTCTAGCTGTGTGTGGGACTTGTTGTATTAGTCCATCTATACTGACCTCCATCAGGTTGCAAACTGAATATATTTTTTTCTGCATCTACCTCTGAAAAAATATTGGGCTTCTAGCTGTGTGTGGGACTTGTTCTATTAATCCATCTATACAGACCTCCATCAGGTTGCAAACTGAATATAATTTTTTTCTGCATCTAGCTCTGAAAAAATATTTGGCCATCTAGCAGTGTGTGGGACTTTCTCTATTAGTCCATCTATACTGACCTCCATCAGGTTGCAAACTGAATATAATTTTTTTCTGCATCTAGCTCTGAAAAAATATTTGGCCTTCTAGCAGTGTGTGGGACTTTCTCTATTAGTCCATTTATACTGACCTCCATCAGGTTGCAAACTGAATATAATTTTTTTCTGCATCTAGCTCTGAAAAAATATTTGGCCTTCTAGCAGTGTGTGGGACTTTCTCTATTAGTCCATCTATACTGACCTCCATCAGGTTGCAAACTGAATATTTTTTTTTCTGCATCTACCTCTGAAAAAATATTTGGGCTCCTAGCTGTGTGTGGGACTTGTTCTATTAGTCCATCTATACTGACCTCATCAGGTTGCAAATTGAATATCATTTTTTTCTGCATATAACCCAACCAATAGTTTGGGCCTAATACCACAGTTTGGCCAATCAGCTCTGCTCGGTTCCCATCCATTGTTTTTTTGTGCAAACAACTCCAGAGTTGTGAATTAGTTAACCACCAAAATGAGTGGAAAAAGGCCTGCTGCTGGTGGAAAGGGGAATAGTCGTGTTGGGAAGGGGAAAAAAGGTTGTGTCCGTGGGGTAGGTGTTAAAGCAACAGTAACATCTGCAGAAGAAAGACCATCTTCCAGCCAAACTAAAATGTCTACTTCTTTTAGCGGACAATGTGATAAGATCCCTTTCTTACGGCCACGCCAATCGCTACAAATTCCAGATGAGGCACAAAAACAGCAGGTGCTTCAACGGATATCAAGTGCTCCTTTAAGTGGGCTCTCCTCCACATCAACTTCAACATCACAAATACTCCAGTCCTCAAAGGTGTCACCCCAATCGCACTTGCTTCCTCACAGCTCCCAAATCTCCAGCTGCCCGTCTGAGTATGAGGTAGAACAGATGGTTGAGTCTGCAGAGCTGTTTACTCATACTATAGCCTGGGAATCAGAGGTCGGCTCCAGAGCTTCTGTGAATCCAGACGAGGAAATGATCTGCACTGATGCCCAGAATATTTATGAGTCGGATCCAGGACCAGACGCAGAAGGTTCTGACCATAATGTAGACCCTCATTCCCAAACTGTAACTCCTGTTGGTGGAGACAATGAGGAAGACGATGATGAGACTCAAATACCTGATTGGAGCGACAACTTTAGTTTTTTGTCAGGGCAGGAACAGGTTGGCTCTGAGGACGACGGGTGTGATAACGCACAGGGTGATGATGATGAGGTTGGAGATCCCACTTACTGTCAACCCACAGTCAGCCAAGAGATGAGGTCAGCAGAGGAGGTGGAGGAAGATGCTAGTGACGACGAGGTCAGGTTGCGCCTTCCTGGACAGAGACGTAGTACTGGAAGCATGTCAACAACTGCATCCTCAAACACAACTCTGCCTCTCACCACAAGTCGTGGTGGCTCTTCAGGTCGCATGGGTGCTAAGTAGTGTTGAGCCACCCCCGTAGTGTTCGAGTTCGGTTCGGTTCGTCGAACACCCGTGTGTTCGCCGAACAGTTCGTCGAACTGTTCGTCGAACACCTTCGAACACCGTTAAAACCAATGGCAGGCAAACAAAAACACATAGAAACACATAGAAAACACCTTCAAAGGTGTCCAAAAGCTGACAAACTGCTCAGAAGACACAACTAACACATGGAAAAGTGACAAGTACATATAGTCATGCGAAAAGAAAAGAGGTGGAGGAGTAAAAGGAGGGGGAGACACAGATATAGGCATGTCATGCCCTTCTAAAATCCAAAAAGTGAGAAGCCGAGACGGCCAGTCCGCTCCTGCCCGTGCCACCTCCGTGTCGCCGGGTTTGTGCCAGAGCCGCGGTGAACCCTGACGGCCAGCCCCCCTCTCCCAATACTAGTGCCTGTCCGCTGGTGGGTCGAGAGAGCCCCCCTGTGGTGGAGGCAGCTCTAAGCTTTTTAATTTAAATTGTCCCTCTAATTTGAATGAATACACTTTAAATCCATTTACAAGGATCTATTGGAGGGCAAGTCTCATGCCAGCAGCCGCGTAATTCCAGCTCCAGTAGCGTCCACTAAAGCTGCTGCAGTTAAAAAGCTTTTATAAGGATCGAGCTCGGCTGTCCACCGCAAGGCATCCTAGTGCCAGTCCCAGCCCCTATGCCTTGGGGTGCCTCCTGATGCTCTTCACTAAGTATCCCGTGGTCCCGAAGCATTTCCTTTGAAAAAATTAAGTGTCCAAACTACAGGTGGTGTAGCTTGCTTAACAGCCGGGATAATCCGCTGACTAGCAGACACTGCTACTAGGCACAAAGTATTTCCTGGGCTAGATGCAGTTAAAAATTTGTAAGTAGATACTCTCGTTGGATGCTGAGAAAGCATTCCATAGAGTCTCCTGGCACGCCATATATGATTCTCTTAAAAAGCTTGGGGTAGGGGTCTAGGGGACCGTTTTATAGCCAAAATCACGGCCCTGTATCACAATACGTCACCTAGGCTGAAGATAAATGGAACTGTAGCACCGAGGGCTCGGTTGCTACAGACGTATTGCACCTCACCCAGAGGTGTGATATCTCACTCTCAGATAAGGATGGAGTGTGGATCAGGACCCGACACCTGCATGCATTACACCACATTGCCATGGGGCAGGGCGACCAATATGCCCCTGAGATTGGCACGACAGTCCCTGTCCCTGGCTGGAGTGGGGGGAGGGAACACTGAGGAAGGGGAACCCTGCAGTGCAGGAGCAGGGAGGAAGCAGTTCCTGAGTGCATTGAGAAGGGAGTATAAAAGGTGGGCACCATCTTAGTTCAGTGCAGAGAAGTCTGAGCAGAAGTGGCAGGGAGCAGGGGCTCTGCATGAGCTCTGCTCCGGAGGCGGGCCTAGTAACAGAGGCCCAGGCCTGCAAGAGGGAGAAGGAAGGAAGAGGAGCGGAGAAGGCTCCAGGAACGAGGAATGAAGGGATCCCAGGGGTGCGGACGGGCGAGTCGCCACCGCACGCCCGAATCCACCTGCGTGGAGGGGTCAGGCCAAAGGGGGAGACCGGTCCCCGAACTAGTGGAGGCAGGAAACGACCCTCAGCTAGAAACCGGAGGCTCTGACATTTTATGTGGCGCAGCCCCTTGCTCCACCCGCTAGGAAGGCACCACATAGGGTCAGGGAAACTGGCGCCAAGTTTACCAAGAGGAGGCCCGAGGCAGCCGGACAGAAGTGTTGGTAAGAAAGGCCAGACAAAGGACACACAAAGGGGGTCCTGTGAAGCGCTCCAAAGTTATCTGGGAGTTGTCTGAGCCCCTCACCTGGCGAGCACAGTACGACGTGGGCAGCCGTTACCTGCAGACGTGGTCTGGATAATAAGAACTGTGAGTAAAGGCCCTGAACTGCATCACTGACTCCGTGTCGTTACTGCTGCTTCCCTGCACCATCACCCCCATCCTGCGCATACACTGCCCTGAGGCTATACTCCTCCCGTGGGGAGTTATGCTACGCTCTGCTGCACCCACAACACCAGCCTTAGCGGTCTGCCCTGTAGCGGCGGTTCACTCTGACCGCAATCCACGGGTGGCGTAGTCGGACATTTAAACATCAAAACCACATAAATAGTTCCGCCACTGGTTTGACCGCCCTGAGCCACGGAACCGGATCGCCGCCACGAAGACTACAACCACCAGCATCCACCAAAAAGGGTCCGGCTCCGGGTGTCCCAAGGCCCAGGGGGTGCGTCAGAACATTTTCATCACCTTTCACAATCACCAATGGGACAAGGCAGGGATGTCCTCTGTCCCCTCTCTTATACATCCTAGTGACGGAGCACCTGCTCTCATTTATTCGCCATAACCCCAATATTAGGTGGATTGAGGTGGGAGGCACCGAGTACAAGTGCTCTCTATTTGCTGATGATGTCCTAGTATATATCACTCAATCACATATATCCATCCCTGCTGTTATGGCTGAAATAGATCACTTTGTTACATGGTAAAATTTTAAAATCAATGCAGCGAAGTCTGAGGCCCTCGATGTCTCCCTCCCTAAATCCATATAGGATTCCATCCAGTCCAACTTTCCCTTTGCCTGGCCCTCACAGAGTATCAAATACTTAGGAATTCCTATTCATAGAGACCTTTCCCATCTATGTTATCTTAATTTTGGGCCCTTTATTGAACAATTCCATACAGACCACGGTTGGCAAGTTAGAACTGTAAGATTCACTACGTGAACCACTGGTGTTTTGTGGAAAAGCACATGTACACCGCGTTCCAAATTATTATGCAAAAAGTGTTTAGGAGTGATAAGGGAAGAATTTGTTTGTTTGTCAGTTAAACTCATTGATGGTGATGTGTGTAAGGGCTCTTTATATCACTGTAAGCAATTGCAGACACCTGTGCTAATTAGTTTGGCAGGTGTGTCCAATAAAGGCAAGACTACTTAAGAAGGCTCTCTCACATTATTAAGCAGCCTACATTTTCTGCCAAAATGGGAAAGAAAAAGGATGTGTCGGCTGCTGAGAAGCAACAAATTGTGGAGTGTTTAGGTCAAGGCATGACTACAATCAACATTGTGCGATGATCAGGATGAAGTGTCTTGGCAATCAAGAAGTATGTAGCTGATTCACAGTACACACGTGTGCGTGCTGATAAGGGCAAATTGAGGACTCTTTCCTACAGGCAATTACGTCAGGTTGAAAGAGCAGCGGCAAAAAAGCCTTGTCATAGCAGCAGACAAGTTTTTGAAGCTGCTTGTGCCTCCAACGTCCCCCGAACAACAAGATGCAGGGTCCTTCAGAGGTTTGCAGCTGTGCATACGCCATCCTGTCGACCTCCTCTATCCACTTCACACAAGCAGAAACGGCTCCAGTGGGCCAAACATTACATGAAGACTGATTTCAAAACTGTTTTGTTCACGGATGAGTGCCGTGCAGCGCTCGATGGTCCAGATGAATGGAGTGGAGGATGGCTGGTTGATGGACACCCCACGCAAACACGGCTACAGCGCCAACAAGGAGGAGGTGGAGTAATGTTTTGGGCTGGAATCATGGGGAGAGAGATTGTCGGCCCCTTTAGGATCCCTGAAGGCGCTAAAGATGAACTCCATAATGTATGTGGATTTTCTCAAACAGCACTTCCTGCCATGGTTCAAGAAGAAGAACCGTGTATTTCACAGCAAGATCATTTTTCTGCATGATAATGCACCATCTCATGCTGCACATAAAACATCTGCATCTCTGGCTGATATGGGCATAAAAGGGGACAAACTTATGGTGTGACCCCCATGCTCCCCTGACCTCTACCCCATTCAGAACCTTTGGAGCATCATTAAAAGGAGTGTCTATGATGGCGGGAGGCAGTTCACATCTAAGCAACAGCTCTGGGAGGGTATTCTGTCCTCATGCAAAACAATTGAAGCAGAAACCATCCAAAACCTGACAAATTCAATGGACGAGAGAGTTCAGAAGCTCCTTTCGAACAAGGGGTCCTATGTGAAAATGTAACATCACCTAGAATAAAGTTTTGAGTTGAAAACTGTTTGATTTCAGTTTCTAACAACCTGCTAATGCTTATAATTTCAAAAATGACCATTTTTTTGGTCTTTATTAAAATGAAAAGGTTGATCGAAAAGTTTGGGGGATCTAAGAGTGTGGCAACCCAGTAGTCATGATTACTTCGAATTCTGACAATATGAGGGTCATGCTGCAGGTAGTGCAGCAAGAAGGCACTTATGTGTCTTGCGCATCTCGGAGCCCCAAAATTATTTTCCGGGCTAGATGCAGCTAAAAATTATTTTTAATTTTAAATCTGGTGAAGCTTATTATAGATGGCCTAATAGGATCAGTGCTGCACACTGCTACAAAGCCCAAATTATTTTCCAGTCAAGATACAGATAAACATGATTAGTAATTTGAAAGCTTAAAACGGTTGGTAGGGTGATTTTAACCAATCATCAAGCTTTTACTCTCCCCAGGATGACACAGGGGTAGAAAAGTCGTTTCGGATCCATGATTTGTTCATCTTTATGAACGTGAGTCTGTCTACATTATCAGTGGAGAGCCGCGTGCGCTTATCTGTCAGCACACCACCAGCAGCGCTGAACACACGTTCAGACAGAACGCTGGCTGCGGGGCATGACAAGATCTCCAAGGCGTAAGTGGCTAGCTCCGGCCATTTATCCAGATTGGAAGCCCAAAAAGAGCAAGGGTCCAGTGACACAGTCGTGGCTTCAATGTTTACTTGGAGATACTCCTGTACCATCGTCTCTAGGCGTTGACTATGTGTCAGACTTCTTGTCTCCTGTGGCCTTGCAAAGGATGGGCTAAAAAAGTGGTGAAATGATTCCGCAAAATTGATGTTACCAGCAGATACTGTGGTTCTGTTACGGTTTGAGTGCTGAACACTTGACGGTCCCACGGTTGGCAAGTTGGAACTGTGAGATTCACTACGTGCACCACTGGTATTTTGTGGAAAAGCACATGTAAAATTCTGCAACAGTCTCTGCTGATACTCCTGCATGCGTGCATCCCTTTCTATGGCAGGAATAATTTCTGCAAATTTACTTTTGTACCGGGGATCTAACAGTGTGGCAACCCAGTAGTCAGGATTATTTCTAATTCTCACAATTCGAGGGTCATGTTGCAGGTAGTGCAGCAAGAAGGCACTCATGTGTGTTGCGCATCCAGGAGCACCAAGTCCCTGTTGTGTTGGTGGCGAGGTAACAATCATGCTTCCTTCCTCTATCCTCTCCCCCCAACCTCGCACAACAGAAATGTGATCAAGGTCTCCCTCATCTGATGAGTCTTCCATCAGTTCGTCCTCCACTTCTTCCTGGGCTCCTGCACCTTCCTCACTAGTTTGGCTGCTACCATGCGCCCTGGTTAAACCATCTCCCCCACCCTCACATGCCTGCCGCCTTGGTGCTGCCGACCGTCTGGACCTTGCAGATGTTAGCCCTTCCGCATACAACTCCTCCTCCTCTACTTCCTCCACCTCCTCTTGTGCCACCACCTGACTCCGAATTCTGTTTAACATGTGCTCCAGCATGTAAATCACCGGAATAGTCATGCTGATAATGGCATCGTCAGCACTAAACATCTTCGTCGCCATTTCAAAACTGTGCAGAAGGGTGCATAGGTCCCTGATCTGAGACCACTCCTCCAGCGTGATTTGCCCCACCTCTGAATCTCGTTGGCCCAGGCTATACGTCAGAACGTATTGCACCAGGGCTTGTCGGTGCTGCCACAGTCGCTGCAACATGTGCAGAGTTGAATTCCACCGGGTAGGCACATCGCATTTTAGCCGGTGAAGTGGCAGGCCCAACGACTTCTGTAGAGATGTAAGTCGCTGAGCTGCGGGATGCGAACGGCGGAAGTGAGCACACAGCGACCGTGCCCTCTGCAGAAGGCCATCTAGTCTGGGATAGTGGGCTAAAAATTGCTGGACAACCAGGTTCAACACGTGAGCCATACAAGGCACGTGTGTGACATTGCCCCGGCGAAGGGCCGCACCCAGGTTTGCAGCATTGTCGCACATGGCCTTCCCTGGTTTCAGGTCCAGTGGAGACAACCATTCATGAAATTGGTTCTCCAGAGCTGACCACAACTCCTCAGCTGTGTGACTCACATTTCCCAGACATTTCAATGTAAAAACCGCCTGATGACGTTGAGCCCTACTGCCAGCATAGTAAGGAGGTGTGCAGGATCCCTTCTGCGCAGTTAGAAAGCTTGTGGCATGACCAGACAGGCTTTGGGTGCAGGTGGAAGACCGAGAGGAGGTTAAGGAGGCAGAAGCAGTGGAGGAAAAATGACATAAAGAGGATTGACGCACAACTCGTGGGGACGGCAAGACTTGGACAGCAGCCCCTTGTCCTGCTGTCACCATAGTTAGCCAGTGCCCAGTCAGCGACATGTAACGCCCCTGTCCATGCCTACTCGTCCAAGTGTCTGTGGTGAAATGCACCCTGTCACACACAGAGTTTCTCAAAGAAGCGGTGATGTTGTGTGCGACATGCTGGTGGAGCGCAGGCACACCTTTCTTTGAGAAGTAGTGCCGACTGGGCATCTGGTACTGGGGCACTGCGACGGACATAAGGTCTCGAAAATCCTCTGTGTCCACCAGGCGGAAAGGCAGCATTTCTGTAGCCAAGAGCTTGCAGATGGTGAAATTCAACCTCTTAGCTTTCTCATGGCTAGGAGGAAATGGTCTTTTACTTGTCCACATCTGAGGGACCGAGGGCTGGCTATTGTGCTTAGACGGGGTTGATAAGGGTGTCCCCGGCAAACTGCCGGTCTGTGAGGAAGATGCAGGCGGACATGTTAGGTTGCCTTGATCCAAAGGTGGTGCTATCGATGTCGGACAGCGCTCAAGACCAGCTGGTGTTACCACCTCCAAAGAAAATGATGACCTGCCAATCACGCTGGCTGTTGCGGGTAAAGAGGTGGCAGGTCTGCGCCCCAAAACAGGTGTGACTGCTGTCCCCCCAGTCACAGAGGATGAAGAGGCCGCGGATGCACAAGATATGGCAGACGGTGGTTGGCCCGGCCGGCTAGACCGCATTGTAGCACACTGAGCTTCCCACTGCAACTTATGCTTCATGTCCATGTGCCGGTTCATGCATGAAGTACTCAAACTATGTATTTTTTGGCCTCTACTTAGCTTTTGCTGACAAATGTTACAGATAACACGAGTTGGGTCATCTTTATCGATCTGAAAAAATGCCCAGGCTATGCAAGGCTTAGCACTAGAGATGAGCGTTGTTCTACTCGAACTGTTCGCCAATCTCAAATTCGAGCAGTTTTGGGCGGTGTTCGAGCCGGTCGGCGAACACGAACAATTTGAGAAAAATTCGGCTGTTCGAGGTTATGTTCGATAACTGTTCGTGCACCAAAATCATAACTGGATTTTTTCTCAGTAATGATGAAAATTAATGTTAATACGCAGTTTGAGTGTACAGCGGGGCGGGGGGAGGGGCAGGGGATGGATCTCTGCAGGAACAATGAAGATCTCCATTTTTTTTTCTCTTTCCCGCATTTGCAGTGGGGAGGTGCAATCTGTCAGCCTATCAGCAGCGCACACACGGAGCGAAGTGCTTTTTTTCACACAAGCAAGGGCATGTGTGATTGGCAGTGTATGTCACATGTCCTTGCCCTATAAGACCAAGCTATTTTCCCCGTCGCCACCATTTTCTCACTGCTGCAGCTGCGTGCTAGACGGCACCGCTGTTGCTGTGTGCGCTATACCTTGTTAATTTCAAGCCAATTTTCGCACAAATATACAGATAGCTTGGGAGTAGGGAATAGTTGTGATTGCAGTCCTTTTAAGGACTAGGTTACAGCATTTCCTACGACTTTTATCAGGCAGGTCTGTGCTCTTAAATAGATAGATTGTGGGAGTAAAGACTAATTGTAATTGGAGTCCTTTTCAGAACTAGGTTACATCAGTTCCTAACAGTTTTTGCCAGGCAGGTCTGTGCCAGTGCTGTGCAAGTTTTTTTCACAGCATTTGGCTGAATCTAGCAAAGCTAATCCTTTTTGGCCTATTGCAGAGTGTGTTAGTCAGTGGAGTAGCCTATCTGTGTTGCAAGATATACCACCTGTGTATAGAATACCAATTTTTTTACTGCACCTAGTGAAGTAAAATCTTTTGGGCATAGCATCATTCTATTAGTCCATCTATACTGACCTCCATCAGGTTGCAAACTGAATATAATTTTTTTCTGCATCTAGCTCTGAAAAAATATTTGGGCTTCTAGCGGTGTGTGGGACTTGGTCTATTAGTCCATCTATACTGACCTCCATCAGGTTGCAAATTAAAAATAATTTTTTTCTGCATCTAGCTCTGAAAAAATATTTGGGCTTCTAGCAGTGTGTGGGACTTGGTCTATTAGTCCATCTATACTGACCTCCATCAGGTTGCAAATTAAAAATAATTTTTTTCTTCATTTATCTCTGAAAAAATATTTGGGCTTCTAGCAGCGTGTGGGACTTGTTCTATTAGTCCATCTATACTGACCTCCATCAGGTTGCAAATTAAAAATATTTTTTTTCTGCATCTAGCTCTGAAAAAATATTTGGGCTTCTAGCAGTGTGTGGGACTTGGTCTATTAGTCCATCTATACTGACCTCCATCAGGTTGCAAATTAAAAATAATTTTTTTCTGCATCTAGCTCTGAAAAAATATTTGGGCTTCTAGCAGTGTGTGGGACTTGGTCTATTAGTCCATCTATACTGACCTCCATCAGGTTGCAAATTAAAAATAATTTTTTTCTTCATTTATCTCTGAAAACATATTTGGGCTTCTAGCAGCGTGTGGGACTTGTTCTATTAGTCCATCTATACTGACCTCCATCAGGTTGCAAATTAAAAATAATTTTTTTCTGCATCTAGCTCTGAAAAAATATTTGGGCTTCTAGCAGTGTGTGGGACTTGGTCTATTAGTCCATCTATACTGACCTCCATCAGGTTGCAAATTAAAAATAATTTTTTTCTGCATCTAGCTCTGAAAAAATATTTGGGCTTCTAGCAGTGTGTGGGACTTGGTCTATTAGTCCATCTATACTGACCTCCATCAGGTTGCAAATTGAATAAAAAAATTTTCTGCATCTAGCTTTGAAAAAATATTTGGGCTTCTAGCGGTGTGTGGGACTTGGTCTATTAGTCCATCTATACTGACCTCCATCAGGTTGCAAATTAAAAATAATTTTTTTCTGCATCTAGCTCTGAAAAAATATTTGGGCTTCTAGCAGTGTGTGGGACTTGGTCTATTAGTCCATCTATACTGACCTCCATCAGGTTGCAAATTAAAAATAATTTTTTTCTTCATTTAGCTCTGAAAAAATATTTGGGCTTCTAGCAGTGTGTGGGACTTGTTCTATTAGTCCTTCTATACTGACGTCCAGCAGGTTGCAAATTGAATATAATTTTTTTCTGCATCTAGCTCTGAAAAAATATTTGGGCTTCTAGCGGTGTGTGGGACTTGGTCTATTAGTCCATCTATACTGACCTCCATCAGGTTGCAAATTAAAAATAATTTTTTTCAGCATCTAGCTCTGAAAAAATATTTGGGCTTCTAGCAGTGTGTGGGACTTGGTCTATTAGTCCATCTATACTGACCTCCATCAGGTTGCAAATTGACACCAGCTGGTGTTGAGCGCTGTCCGACATCGATAGCACCATCTTTGGATCAAGGCAACCTAACATGTCCGCCTGCATCTTCCTCACAGACCGGCAGTTTGCCGGGGACACCCTTATCAACCCCGTCTAAGCACAATAGCCAGCCCTCGGTCCCTCAGATGTGGACAAGTAAAAGACCATTTCCTCCTAGCCATGAGAAAGCTAAGAGGTTGAATTTCACCATCTGCAAGCTCTTGGCTACAGAAATGCTGCCTTTCCGGCTGGTGGACACAGAGGATTTTCGAGACCTTATGTCCGTCGCAGTGCCCCAGTACCAGATGCCCAGTCGGCACTACTTCTCAAAGAAAGGTGTGCCTGCGCTCCACCAGCATGTCGCACACAACATCACCGCTTCTTTGAGAAACTCTGTGTGTGACAGGGTGCATTTCACCACAGACACTTGGACGAGTAGGCATGGACAGGGTCGTTACATGTCGCTGACTGGGCATTGGGTAACTATGGTGACAGCAGGACAAGGGGCTGCTGTCCAAGTCTTGCCGTCCCCAGTTGTGCACGAGTTGTGCGTCAATCCTCTTTATGTCAAAGTTCCTCCACTGCTTCTGCCTCCTCAACCTCCTCTCGGTCTTCCTCCTGCACCCAAAGCCTGTCTGGTCTTGCCACAAGCTTTCTAACTGCGCAGAAGGGATCCTGCACACCTCCTTACTATGCTGGCAGTAGGGCTCAACGTCATCAGGCGGTTTTTACTTTGAAATATCTGGGAAATGTGAGTCACACAGCTGAGGAGTTGTGGTCAGCTCTGGAGAACCAATTTCATGAATGGTTGTCTCCACTGGACCTGAAACCAGGGAAGGCCATGTGCGACAATGCTGCAAACCTGGGTGCGACCTATCGCCGGGGCAATGTCACACACGTGCCTTGTATGGCTCACGTGTTGAACCTGGTTGTCCAGCAATTTTAGCCCACTATCCCAGACTAGATGGCCTTCTGCAGAGGGCACGGTCGCTGTGTGCTCACTTCCGCCGTTCGCCTTCCCGCAGCTCAGCGACTTACATCTCTACAGAAGTCGTTGGGTCTGCCACTTCACCGGCTAAAATGCGATGTGCCTACCCGGTGGAATTCAACTCTGCACATGTTGCAGCGACTGTGGCAGCACCGACAAGCCCTGGTGCAATACGTTCTGACGTATAGCCTGGGCCAACGAGATCCAGACGTGGGGCAAATCACGCTGGAGGAGTGGTCTCAGATCAGGGACCTATGCACCCTTCTGCAAAGTTTTGAAATGGCGACGAAGATGTTTAGCGCTGACGATGCCATTATCAGCATGACTATTCCGGTGATTTACATGCTGGAGCACATGTTAAACAGAATTCGGAGTCAGGTGGTGGCACAAGAGGAGGTGGAGGAAGTAGAGGAGGAGGAGTTGTATGCGGAAGGGCTAACATCTGCAAGGTCCAGACGGTCGGCAGCACCAAGGCGGCAGGCATGTGAGGGTGGGGGAGATGGTTTTACCAGGGCGCATGGTAGCAGCTAAACTAGTGAGGAAGGTGCAGGAGCCCAGGAAGAAGTGGAGGACGAACTGATGGAAGACTCATCAGATGAGGGAGACCTTGATCACATTTCTGTTGTGCGATGTTGGGGGGAGAGGACAGAGGTAGGAAGCATGATTGTTACCTCACCACCAACACAACAGGGACTTGGTGCTCCTGGATGCGCAACACACATGAGTGCCTTCTTGCTGCACTACCTGCAACATGACCCTCGAATTGGGAGAATTAGAAATAATCCTGACTACTGGGTTGCCACACTGTTAGATCCCCGGTACAAAAGTAAATTTGCAGAAATTATTCCTGCCATAGAAAGGGATGCACGCATGCAGGAGTATCAGCAGAGACTGTTGCAGAATCTTACATGTGCTTTTCCACAAAACACCAGTGGTGCACGTAGTGAATCTCACAGTTCCAACTTGCCAACCGTGGGACCGTCAAGTGTTCAGCACTCAAACCATAACAGAACCACAGTATCTGCTGGTAACATCAATTTTGCGCAATCATTTCACCACTTTTTTAGCCCATCCTTTGCAAGGCCACAGGAGACAAGAAGTCTGACACATAGTCAACGCCTAGAGACGATGGTACAGGAGTATCTCCAAGTAAACATTGAAGCCATGACTGTGTCACTGGACCCTTGCTCTTTTTGGGCTTCCAATCTGGATAAATGGCCGGAGCTAGCCACTTACGCCTTGGAGATCTTGTCATGCCCCACAGCCAGCTTTCTGTCTGAACGTGTGTTCAGCGCTGCTGGTGGTGTGCTGACAGATAAGCGCACGCGGCTCTCCACTGATAATGTAGACAGACTCACGTTCATAAAGATGAACAAATCATGGATCCGAAACGACTTTTCTACCCCTGTGTCATCCCGGGGAGAGTAAAAGATGGATGATTGGTTAAAATCACCCTACCAACCGTTTTAAGCTTTCAAATTACTAATCATGTTTATCTGTATCTTGGCTGGAAAATAATTTGGGCTTTGTAGCAGTGTGCAGCACTGATTCTATTAGGCCATCTATAATAAGCTCCACCAGATTTAAAATTACTAATCATGTTTATCTGTATCTTGGCTGGAAAATAATTTGGGCTTTGTAGCAGTGTGCAGCACTGATCCTATTAGGCCATCTATACTAAGCTCCACCAGATTTAAAATTAATAATAATTTTTAGCTGCATCTAGCCCGGAAAATAATTTTGGGGCTCCGAGATGCGCAAGACACATAAGTGCCTTCTTGCTGCACTACCTGCAACATGACCCTCATATTGTCAGAATTCGAAGTAATCATGACTACTGGGTTGCCACACTCTTAGATCCGCCAAACTTTTCGATCAACCTTTTCATTTTAATAAAGACCAAAAAAATGGTCATTTTTGAAATTATAAGCATTAGCAGGTTATTAGAAACTGAAATCAAACAGTTTTCAACTCAAAACTTTATTCTAGGTGATGTTACATTTTCACATAGGACCCCTTGTTCGAAAGGAGCTTCTGAACTCTCTCGTCCATTGAATTTGTCAGGTTTTGGATGGTTTCTGCTTCAATTGTTTTGCATGAGGACAGAATACCCTCCCAGAGGTGTTGCTTAGATGTGAACTGCCTCCCGCCATCATAGACACTCCTTTTGATGATGCTCCAGAGGTTCTGAATGGGGTAGAGGTCAGGGGAGCATGGGGGTCACACCATAAGTTTGTCCCCTTTTATGCCCATATCAGCCAGAGATGCAGATGTTTTATGTGCAGCATGAGATGGTGCATTATCATGCAAAAAAATGATCTTGCTGTGAAATACACGGTTCTTCTTCTTGAACCATGGCAGGAAGTGCTGTTTGAGAAAATCCACATACATTATGGAGTTCATCTTTAGCGCCTTCAGGGATCCTAAAGGGGCCGACAATCTCTCTCCCCATGATTCCAGCCCAAAACATTACTCCACCTCCTCCTTGTTGGCGCTGTAGCCGTGTTTGCGTGGGGTGTCCATCAACCAGCCATCCTCCACTCCATCCATCTGGACCATCGAGCGCTGCACGGCACTCATCCGTGAACAAAACAGTTTTGAAATCAGTCTTCATGTAATGTTTGGCCCACTGGAGCCGTTTCTGCTTGTGTGAAGTGGATAGAGGAGGTCTACAGGATGGCGTATGCACAGCTGCAAACCTCTGAAGGACCCTGCATCTTGTTGTTCGGGGGACGTTGGAGGCACCAGCAGCTTCAAAAACTTGTCCTTATCAGCACGCACACGTGTGTACTGTGAATCAGCTACATACTTCTTGATTGCCAAGACACTTCATCCTGATCATCGCCCAATGTTGATTGTAGTCATGCCTTGACCTAAACACGCCACAATTTGTTGCTTCTCAGCAGCCGACACATCCTTTTTCTTTCCCATTTTGGCAGAAAATGTAGGCTGCTTAATAATGTGAGACAGCCTTCTTAAGTAGTCTTGCCTTTCATTGGACACACCTGCCAAACTAATTAGCACAGGTGTCTGCAATTGCTTACAGTGATATAAAGAGCCCTGACACACATCACCATCAATGAGTTTAACTGACAAACAAACAAATTCTTCCCTTATCACTCCTAAACACTTTTTGCATAATAATTTGGAACACAGTGTACATGTGCTTTTCCACAAAACACCAGTGGTTCACGTAGTGAATCTTACAGTTCTAACTTGCCAACCGTGGTCTGTATGGAGTTGTTCAATAAAGGGCCCAAAATTAAGATAACATAGATGGGAGAGGTCTCTATGAATAGGAATCCCTAAGTATTTGATACCCTGTGAGGGCCAGGCAAAGGGAAAGTTGGACTGGATGGAATCCTATATGGATTTAGGGAGGGAGACATCGAGGGCCTCAGACTTCGCTGCATTGATTTTAAAATTTGACCATGTAACAAAGTGATCTATTTCAGCCATAACAGCATGGATGGATATATGTGATTGAGTGATATATACTAGGACATCATTAGCAAATAGAGAGCACTTGTACTCGGTGCCTCCCACCTCAATCCACCTAATATTGGGGTTATGGCGAATTGATGAGAGCAGGTGCTCCGTCACTAGGATGTATAAGAGAGGGGACAGAGAACATCCCTGCCTTGTCCCATTGGTGATTGTGAAAGGTGATGAAAATGTTCTGACGCGCCCCCTGGGCCTTGGGACACCCGGAGCCGGACCCTTTTTAGTGGATGCTGGTGGTTGTAGTCTCCGTGGCGGCGACCCGGTTCCGTGGCTCAGGGCGGTCAAACCAGTGGCGGAACTATTTATGTGGTTTTGATGTTTAAATGTCCGACTACGCCACCCGTGGATTGCGGTCAGAGTGAACCGCCGCTCCAGGGCAGACCGCTGAGGCTGGTGTTGTGGGTGCAGCAGAGCGTAGCATAACTCCCCACGGGAGGAGTATAGCCTCAGGGCAGTGTATGCGGAGGATGGGGGTGATGGTGCAGGGCAGCAGCAGTAACGACACGGAGTCAGTGATGCAGTCCAGGGCCTTTACTCACAGTTCTTATTATCCAGACCACGTCTGCAGGTAACGGCTGCCCACGTCGTACTGTGCTCACCAGGTGAGGGGCTCAGACAACTCCCAGATAACTTTGGAGGGCTTCACAGGACCCCCTTTGTGTGTCCTTTGTCTGGCCTTTCTTACCAACCCTTCTGTCCGGCTGCCTCGGGCCTCCTCTTGGTAAACTTGGCGCCAGTTTCCCTGACCCTATGTGGTGCCCTTCCTAGCGGGTGTAGCGAGGGGCTGCGCCACATAAAATGTCACAGCCTCCGGTTTCTAGCTGAGGGTCATTTCCTGCCTCCACTAGTTTCGTGGACCGGTCTCCCCCTTTGGCCTGACCCCTCCACGCAGGTGGATTCGGGCGTGCGGTGGCGACTCGCCCGTCTGCACCCCTGGGATCCCTTCATTCTTCGTTCCTGGAGCCTTCTCCGCTCCTCTTCCTTCCTTCTCCCTCTTCCAGGCCTGGGCCTCTGTTACTAGGCCCGCCTCCGGAGCAGAGCTCATGCAGAGCCCCTGCTCCCTGCCACTTCTGCTCAGACTTCTCTGCACTGAACTAAGATGGTGCCCACCTTTTATACTCCCTTCTCAATGCACCCAGGAACTGCTTCCTCCCTGCTCCTGCACTACAGGGTTCCCCTTCCTCAGTGTTCACTCCCCCCACTCCAGCCAGGGACAGGGACTGTCGTGCCCATCTCAGGGGCATATTGGTCGCCCTGCCCCACGGCAATGTGGTGTAATGCATGCAGGTGTCGGGTCCTGATCCACACTACATCCTTACCTGAGAGTGAGATATCACACCTCTGGGTGAGGTGCAATACCTCTGTAGCAACCGAGCCCTCAGGGTAATACAGTTCCATTTATCTTCAGCCTAGGTGACATATTGCGATACAGGGCCGTGATTTTGGCTATAAAAGGGTCTCCTAGACCCCTACCCCAAGCTTTTTAAGAGAATCATATATGGCGTGCCAGGAGACTCTATGGAATGCTTTCTCAGCATCCAACGAGAGTATCTAATTACAAATTTTTAACTGCATCTAGCCCAGGAAATACTTTGTGCCTAGTAGCAGTGTCTGCTAGTCAGCGGATTATCCCGGCTGTTAAGCAAGCTACACCACCTGTAGTTTTGACACTTAATTTTTTCAAAGGAAATGCTTCGGGACCACGGGATACTCAGTGAAGAGCATCAGGAGGCACCCCAAGGCATAGGGGCTGGGACTGACAGTAGGATGCCTTGCGTTGGACAGCCGAGCTCGATCCTTATAAAAGCTTTTTAACTGCAGCAGCTTTAGTGGACGTTACTGGAGCTGGAATTACGCGGCTGCTGGCATGAGACTTGCCCTCCAATAGATCCTTGTAAATGGATTTAAAGTGTATTCATTCAAATTAGAGAGACAATTTAAATTAAAAAGCTTAGAGCTGCCTCCACCACAGGGGGGCTCGCTCGACCCACCAGCGGACAGGCACCAGTATTGGGAGAGGGGGGCTGGCCGTCAGGGTTCACCGCGGCTCTGGCACAAACCCGGCGACACGGAGGTGGCACGGGCAGGAGCGGACTGAACGTGTCGGCTTCTCACTTTTTGGATTTTAGAAGGGCATGACATGCCTATATCTGTGTCTCCCCCTCCTTTTACTCCTCCACCTCTTTTCTTTTCGCATGACTATATGTACTTGTCACTTTTCCATGTGTTAGTTGTGTCTTCAGAGCAGTTTGTCAGCTTTGGACACCTTTGAAGGTGTTTTCTATGTGTTTCTATGTGTTTTTGTTTGCCTGCCATTGGTTTTAACGGTGTTCGAAGGTGTTCGACGAACAGTTCGACGAACAGTTCGGCGAACACACGGGTGTTCGACGAACCGAACCGAACTCGAACACTACGGGGGTGGCTCAACACTAGTGATTAGACTACTTTATTCTTCGGGTCGGTGCGATTACAGTGATACCAGAATCATATCGGGTTTTTATGATTGACAACTGTAACACACTAAAAGACACATTTTGTAAAATCTAGTTTTTGCATCGCCATATTTTGAGAGCTATAATTTTTCCATATTTTGGCTGACAGAGTCATGTGATGGCTTGTTTTTTGCGGGACAAGTTGACGTTTTTACTGGTACCATTTTACACAATAAAAGCTATTTTATAGAAAAAATAATTTTTTGCATCGCATTATTCTGAGAGCTATAACTTTTTTATTTTTCGGCTGATGGAGCTGTAGTATGGCAGCTTGTTTTCTGCGGGACGAGATGACGTTTTCAGCGGTACCATTTTTATTTACATCCGTGTTTATGATCACGTGTTATTCCATTTTTTGTTTGGCGGTATGATAAATAAAAAACAAAGCTTTATTTTTTTTTCATAATAATATTTATTGATGGGTACATTATATTTTTAGTTTTGGTGGATTCTTTTTTTTATTTATTTTTTAATATTTTTAGATTTTTGTTTTCACTTTCTGACAGTTTTTTTATTTGTATACATTGTCCCACTATGGGACTTTCACTTTTTTTATTCTGATTGCCTGCATAGCATAGGGATGGAGCACCATCCCTGTGCCATGCAGGCAGTCAGCGCTGCACAGTGAGAAGATCGTTTGGTCATGTACTGTGCATGACCAAACGATCTTACTGCTGTCTGGTGACCCGGATGTTGTCATGACGACATCGGGTCATCATGGCAACATCCGGGAAGCCGCGGCAGACAGCGCTGGAGGCCGGAAGAGGAGGTGAGCATCCCGATCACCTCCCCTTAGCCACTGCAATGCTGCGATCGACTTCGATCGCAGCATTGCCTGGGTTGATGTGCCGGGAGCGGTGCGGGACCACTCCCTGCACATAGTACCGGGTGTCAGCTGTGACAATCAGCTGACACCCGGCGGCAATCGCGCCCGCACAGCCTGTGTGCGCGAGCGATCGCCATGACGTACTAATACGGGTCAGGCTCTTAAGTCCCAGGGCACAGACGTGTATTAGTACATCATGGGCTTTAAAGGGGTTAAAGGCTCATTCAGATAACCGTGCAAATCGGTATGAGATCGAACCACAATGCACGGACTGGCTGCGAGTCTCCTGACCAGAGAGTGACACCTTCATGTTTTTCTATGAGGCTATCTATTCTGTCCCCATGGCTGTGCTGTAATATAGGGTGCTGTTGAGACGCTGTCTCTTCACCTTACTTAAATGGAAGCGATGGTCGCAGATAGCTTTAACTCGGCTACAAGCAGGCACGTTATGAAGAATTCAGAAGAGGCTTTGTTTTCTTTAAAAATTCTTGTTAAATGCATACAGGATCAGGTAAAAATAACTTTTCCTGAGACAGGCTGAAAGCACATGAGCTTCTAATGGTGACAAGATGGTGACTGAGGAAAGGCAGGGAAGAAGGGAGAGGTTAGCTACAGTCACATGAGGGGGAGACAGGGAGAGAGAAGGGACAAACTTCAAGGAAAGTGAACATTACAGCTATACAAAGACCAGTGATATATAACAACTGCAAGAAGTCTATTATTGTCCATGAAATTCACAATCATGGGACATAACACTCCCCGTCTGAAATCTTTAGATTTCACTGATTTCTTTAACGTGATGTCTTCAGGGGATGTCACGGTAGACCTGAAAGACAAAGAAAATACACACAGGCATGCAACAATAATTATAACAGTTGTAGTCCAATTTCCAGTTGGAGGTCTGAAGTCCTCAACAGCTGGATAATCCCAGTCCAAATGGAAACCCATCTGCGGATTGGAGAAGCCGCAATGTGCAAACACTTCCACCAACCCAATAATCCACTGGAGAAAGTTCCAAAGTCCTAACACAGCTGGAGGCATATGGTGGTAAGCTCCCCGCCGTAAGCTGTGTCAGTATCAATGTCCTTCATGTGATATCCTCCTTTGGTAAAAGCAGTACAAGTTTGGTGATGGGATGGAAGAAAATACTAGTTGAACCACCCTTTGTGACCTTAACTTCTACCTTACGAGTCTTTCCATCGTTGCTTGGTGTAACCTTGGTGATAAGACCCATTGGCCAGTCATTGCGATGAGCTTCTTTATCCTTAAGGAGGACAAGCTCTCCCTCTTGGAAGTTAGGTTTTGCAGTCTGCCATTTGTGACGGCTTTGAAGCTAGTGCTGGTATTCAGTCTTCTAGCGATGCCAAAAGACATTAGACAAATGTTGTACCTGTTTCCACTGACGCCTGTAAATGTTTGTGTCCACAAACTTCCCTGGAGGGATTGCAGAAGCTCCAACCTTTTGAGTAAGGAGTATGGCAGGAGTAAGAATCATTGGAGCACCGGGGTCTGATGATACTGGTACCAATGGTCTTGCATTTATCACAGCAGACACTTCAGCAAGGAAGGTAACCAGGACTTCATGGGTGAGAGGTACCTTATGATCCAACAACATCGAATCAAGGATTCTTTGACCAGTGCCAATCGTACGGTCCCAGGATCCTCCCATATACGATGAATGTGGAGGGTTGAACACCCAAGTGCACCCATTGTCAGTCAAGAAGTTGTCTAACTGTAGTTCCTTGCACGCTCCCACAAAGTTAGTGCTGCAGTCAGATCTCAGCTGTTTGTCAGGACTCTGGATAGAAAAGAATCTTCTGAGAGCATTGATGAAGCAAGACGAATACATGGATTCAATTGCTTCAATGTGAACTGCTCCGATGCTACGACAGGTGAACAGCACGGCCCACCGCTTACTGTTTGCGGCTCCAACTCGGGTACTTCTTGTAACAACCGACCATGGACCAAAAAATCTACGCCGACATATGTGACTGGCTGGCCTGTGTTTAGCCGATCTGCTGGGAGATTTGCCATCAGTTGATGTTGGTGCTTTCCTCTTAATTTTTTACATTTAATACTTTTACGAAGCACTGAGGAGACACATCTCTTCATCAACACGATCCAGAAGCCAGCGGACCTTATGGCGCCTTTGGTAAACTGTCTACCTTGGTGCTGCACTCGTTCGTGATAGTGACGGACGAATAGCATAGCAATGTAGTGCTGAGCTGGAATGATGATCAGATTCTGTTCCTTATCACATAGTTTAGACTTCTCTATATGACCACCCACCTTTAACAATCCAAAAAAGAAATGTAACCAGCAGCACTCACAGATGGGATGTGTTGGTATATGCAACAGTTGTGGACTTCTTTGTTTGCGTGAAGGAGGACTTTATGCTGATCTGACAGTAGATGGCGATGTTGTGTAAAGTTTCCTTATTTACTGTATTGTAAAAGAAAAATTCTCTCTTGTACTTTCTGGTTTGTTCTTACTTCCTGGTGCAGTACTTTGTGACTGTGCGTCTTTTCCTTTACCTTATGTTCTGAGAAGTAAAAGCTTGTTATCCCATGTAATCTACTCTGTGAAGTTTTCTACTGCAACTGTGGGTATCCAGAAGCTGTGCAACAGGTTATGGGCCCAGGCACCGAGGACCCCAGGCACCGAGGACCCCAGACACCCAGGACAGCAGAACTCTCAGCTAGACCCTGGAGAATGCAGAAGAATTCTTCACTACAATTCTCTCCAAACAAGTAAGACAAGTTAAAGATGACAAGTAGCACAGAGATAAAACTCACAGTAGCTAAGCTGAATAATGAGAATTATCAGTTATGGAAGTTCAAAGTAGAAATGTTATTGTCTAAAGATGATTTATGGGAAGTAATCACTACAGATAGACCTGATGAGGATAATCAGACATGGGATAAGAAAAATAGACAAGCAAGAGCTACCATCAGCCTATTAGTGGATGATGCTCTATTAATCCACATAATGAGGATGCATCAAAGGGAATGTGGGAAGCACTAAGAAAGCTACATGAAAGACCCAGCTTAAATCACAAGTTATTTCTGCTAAGAAAGCTTTACAGTATGAGAATAAGTGCAGACAATGACATGCAGAAGCATATATTCTCTATTATGGAAGTGCTATCACAGCTGAGATCAATTGGTGAAGATATTAAGGAAAGCCATATAGCAGCAATATTATTGTGCAGTTTACCGGATTCATATACTGCTTTGATAAATGCACTAGAGACAAGACCTGAACCAGACATTACATTAGTTTGTGAAGACCAGACTCATAGATGAATATCAAAGAAGGAAAGAGCAAACAAATGATTCTTCTACTGAAAAAGATAATGGAAATGCTCTTAAAGCTACAGAATTAAAAAGACCCTATAATAAAGAGACAAGAGAATTTTTCAGATGTAAGAAAAAAGGACATTTAAAGAAAGACTGTACTATATGGAAAGCAGAACAACAGAATTTACATCATAAAGAGAATATACAGAAGGTGAAAAACACAATTTCTGATTCATGTGAAAATAATTGGAATGGCACATTTAAAGTGACTGATAAGCAATCATCGTTGGGTTAGTTTATAGACTCACGAGCAACAAGTCACATGACAAGTAATAAAAATTTCTTTACGGAACTTAATTTAAATAAGAAGGAAGCCATTTGCCTTGCAGATGGAAGCAAAATAACTGCAGAAGGTGTTGGACAAGGAATGCTAAACTGTTCTAACAAGTTTGGGCATGATTCAAAAATACTTGTACTTGTTATATGTTCCAGGATTAGAAGGAGGATTGTTATCTGTAAAACGTCTAACAGCTAAAGGACTTACTGTAAAATTCAAAAATGAGTGTACAATCCTAGCAGGAAACAAGGTAATAACGAATGTCAAGGCAGATGAACAATTATATCATCTAGACACATTAAAGGAACAGATGAAGTTGTGTACACATGATCACAAGAATTGTATTCACATGTGACATAGACGTCTAGGACACAGACATCCTGAAAGTATAATGGAGCTACAAAGGAAATAATTGACAAAGGATCTATTGATATCTGATTGCTCAATTACCATAAGATGTGAATGTTGTATAAAATTCAAAGCCACAAGGATATCTATTCCTGAAGAAAATGAAACGAAAAGCACAAGACCACTTGATTTGGTGCATACTGACGTATGTGGACCCATGAAAGTGACTACATCAGGAGGCAATAGATATATGGTGACTTTTATAGATGACTACTCAAGATACACAGTCACATACTTGGTCAAGAACAAAAGCGAAGTTTTCAATAAACTTGTAGACTATGTGACAAAGTCGAATAACAAGTTTCAGAGGAAGCCAATTGTCATTAGAAGTGATAATGGAGGTAAATTCACAGGACACCAAATAGAAAACTACTTAATAAAAAATGGTATAGAGCATCAAAAGACTGTTCCATATACACCTGAACAAAATGGAGTAGCAGAAAGGAAAAACAGAACTCTGACTGAAATGATAAAGTGTATGCTGACAGATTCCAAACTATCAGAGAAATATTGGGGTGAAGCAGCAATGACAGCTACATATCTACAGAACCGACTTTTTTCTAGAAAACTGAAACAAAAACATATGAACTGTGGCAAGGTATGAAACCAAGTGTAAATCATTTAAGAGTTTTTGGTTGTAAAGTTTTTGTATTCATTCCAACAGAAAAACGTTCCAAACTTCAAAATAGGTCCATGGAAGGAATATTTGTTGGATATAGTGAAAATTGCAAAGGATATAGAATCCTAGATCCCAAAATAGACAGAATTATGGTGAGTAACAGTGTGACATTCATTGAGGATCTAAATGAAGACACTATGATTCCGCTGGAAACAAAAAATGAGAAAAACAGCAATGATATAGCTGAAGAAATATCTGATGAAAAAGAAGTTGAAATTAATAAAAAACAGAATAGTGAAAGTGAAGAGATACAACTACAAACAGACACCGAACCAAGACGTTCAATAAGAGAAAAAAAAGGAAAACCACCAATACGCCTTTCATACAAGGCAAGTACAAGTAAAATTTGTGAGCTTACCTCTTGGGAAGACATATCTCGATCTCCTGAAGAAGAAGCCAATAAATGGATAAAGGCAACAGAAATAGAAATAAAATCCATGCATGACTCAAAAACATGGACACTAACAGAATTACCAGAAGGAAGAAAAGCTATTGGATGTAAATGGGATTTTAAAGTAAAGTACCGAACAGATGGCACAGCTGAACGATACCAAGCAAGACTCATAGCTAAAGGTTATTCTCAAAAATATGGAGAAGACTATGATGAAACATTTTCACCAGTTGTCAAACATACTACAATAAGAACTTTGTTTGCAGTTGCAGCAATGAAACAAATGGAACTGAAACATCTGGATGTAAAGACAGCATTTTTGAATGGAAGTTTAACAGAAGATATTTACATGGAACAACCTCCAAGATTCAAAGATAAAAGTAACCCAAACATGGTTTGCAAATTACAGAAAATAATATATGGTTTAAAACAAGCTGCTAAAGTGTGGAATGATAAAGTCATGGAGGTGCTCACAAATGAAAAATTTCAAAGAAGCAAAGCTGATCCTTGCCTGTACACAAAAAGACTAATGGACAGATGGATCTATGTACTCATATATGTTGATGACATTTTAGTTTGTTTGGAAAAGAAAGGGATAAAGAGTAGTGTTGAGCCACCCCCGTAGTGTTCGAGTTCGGTTCGGTTCGTCGAACACCCGTGTGTTCGCCGAACTGTTCGTCGAACTGTTCGTCGAACACCTTCGAACACCGTTAAAACCAATGGCAGGCAAACAAAAACACATAGAAACACATAGAAAACACCTTCAAAGGTGTCCAAAAGCTGACAAACTGCTCAGAAGACATAACTAACACATGGAAAAGTGACAAGTACATATAGTCATGCGAAAATAAAAGAGGTGGAGGAGTAAAAGGAGGGGGAGACACAGATATAGGCATGTCATGCCCTTCTAAAATCCAAAAAGTGAGAAGCCGACACGGCCAGTCCGCTCCTGCCAGTGCCACCTCCGTGTCGCCAGGTTTGTGCCAGAGCCGCGGTGAACCCTGATGGCCAGCACCCCTCTCCCAATACTGGTGCCTGTCCGCTGGTGGGTCGAGCGAGCCCCCCTGTGGTGGAGGCAGCTCTAAGCTTTTTAATTTAAATTGTCTCTCTAATTTGAACGAATACACTTTAAATCCATTTACAAGGATCTATTGGAGGGCAAGTCTCATGCCAGCAGCCGCGTAATTCCAGCTCCAGTAGCGTCCACTAAAGCTGCTGCAGTTAAAAAGCTTTTATAAGGATCGAGCTCGGCTGTCCACCGCAAGGCATCCTACTGCCAGTCCCAGCCCCTATGCCTTGGGGTGCCTCCTGATGCTCTTCACTAAGTATCCCGTGGTCCCGAAGCATTTCCTTTGAAAAAATGAAGTGTCCAAACTACAGGTGGTGTAGCTTGCTTAACAGCCGGGATAATCCGCTGACTAGCAGACCCTGCTACTAGGCACAAAGTATTTCCTGGGCTAGATGCAGTTAAAAATTTGTAATTAGATACTCTCGTTGGATGCTGAGAAAGCATTCCATAGAGTCTCCTGGCACGCCATATATGATTCTCTTAAAAAGCTTGGGGTAGGGGTCTAGGTGACCCTTTTATAGCCAAAATCACGGCCCTGTATCGCAATACGTCACCTAGGCTGAAGATAAATGGAACTGTAGCACCCTGAGGGCTCGGTTGCTACAGAGGTATTGCACCTCACCCAGAGGTGTGATATCTCACTCTCAGGTAAGGATGTAGTGTGGATCAGGACCCGACACCTGCATGCATTACACCACATTGCCGTGGGGCAGGGCGACCAATATGCCCCTGAGATGGGCACGACAGTCCCTGTCCCTGGCTGGAGTGGGGGGAGGGAACACTGAGGAAGGGGAACCCTGTAGTGCAGGAGCAGGGAGGAAGCAGTTCCTGGGTGCATTGAGAAGGGAGTATAAAAGGTGGGCACCATCTTAGTTCAGTGCAGAGAAGTCTGAGCAGAAGTGGCAGGGAGCAGGGGCTCTGCATGAGCTCTGCTCCGGAGGCGGGCCTAGTAACAGAGGCCCAGGCCTGGAAGAGGGAGAAGGAAGGAAGAGGAGCGGAGAAGGCTCCAGGAACAAGGAACGAAGGGATCTCAGGGGTGCGGACGGGCGATTCGCCACCGCACGCCAGAATCCACCTGCGTGGAGGGGTCAGGCCAAAGGGGGAGACCGGTCCCCGAAACTAGTGGAGGCAGGAAACGACCCTCAGCTAGAAACAGGAGGCTGTGACATTTTATGTGGCGCAGCCCCTCGCTACACCCGCTAGGAAGGCACCACATAGGGTCAGGGAAACTGGCGCCAAGTTTACCAAGAGGAGGCCCGAGGCAGCCAGACAGAAGGGTTGGTAAGAAAGGCCAGACAAAGGACACACAAAGGGGGTCCTGTGAAGCACTCCAAAGTTATCTGGGAGTTGTCTGAGCCCCTCACCTGGTGAGCACAGTACGACGTGGGCAGCCGTTACCTGCAGACGTGGTCTGGATAATAAGAACTGTGAGTAAAGGCCCTGGACTGCATCACTGACTCCGTGTCATTACTGCTGCTGCCCTGCACCATCACCCCCATCCTCCGCATACACTGCCCTGAGGCTATACTCCTCCCGTGGGGAGTTATGCTACGCTCTGCTGCACCCACAACACCAGCCTCAGCGGTCTGCCCTGGAGCGGCGGTTCACTCTGACCGCAATCCACGGGTGGCGTAGTCGGACATTTAAACATCAAAACCACATAAATAGTTCCGCCACTGGTTTGACCGCCCTGAGCCGCGGAACCGGGTTGCCGCCACGGAGACTACAACCACCAGCATCCACCAAAAAGGGTCCGGCTCCGGGTGTCCCAAGGCCCAGGGGGCGCATCAGAACATTTTCATCACCTTTCACAATCACCAATGGGACAAGGCAGTGATGTTCTCTGTCCCCTCTCTTATACATCCTAGTGACGGAGCACCTGCTCTCATCAATTCGCCATAACCCCAATATTAGGTGGATTGAGGTGGGAGGCACCGAGTACAAGTGCTCTCTATTTGCTGATGATGTCCTAGTATATATCACTCAATCACATATATCCATCCATGCTGTTATGGCTGAAATAGATCACTTTGTTACATGGTCAAATTTTAAAATCAATGCAGCGAAGTCTGAGGCCCTCGATGTCTCCCTCCCCAAATCCATATAGGATTCCATCCAGTCCAACTTTCCCTTTGCCTGGCCCTCACAGGGTATCAAATACTTAGGAATTCCTATTCATAGAGACCTCTCCCATCTATGTTATCTTAATTTTGGGCCCTTTATTGAACAACTCCATACAGACCACGGTTGGCAAGTTAGAACTGTAAGATTCACTACGTGAACCACTGGTGTTTTGTGGAAAAGCACATGTACACTGTGTTCCAAATTATTATGCAAAAAGTGTTTAGGAGTGATAAGGGAAGAATTTGTTTGTTTGTCAGTTAAACTCATTGATGGTGATGTGTGTCAGGGCTCTTTATATCACTGTAAGCAATTGCAGACACCAGTGCTAATTAGTTTGGCAGGTGTGTCCAATGAAAGGCAAGACTACTTAAGAAGGCTCTCTCACATTATTCAGCAGCCTACATTTTCTGCCAAAATGGGAAAGAAAAAGGATGTGTCGGCTGCTGAGAAGCAACAAATTGTGGAGTGTTTAGGTCAAGGCATGACTACAATCAACATTGTGCGGTGATCAGGATGAAGTGTCTTGGCAATCAAGAAGTATGTAGCTGATTCACAGTACACACGTGTGCGTGCTGATAAGGGCAAATTGAGGACTCTTTCCTACAGGCAATTACGTCAGGTTGAAAGAGCAGCGGCAAAAAAGCCTTGTCATAGCAGCAGACAAGTTTTTGAAGCTGCTTGTGCCTCCAACGTCCCCCGAACAACAAGATGCAGGGTCCTTCAGAGGTTTGCAGCTGTGCATACGCCATCCTGTCGACCTCCTCTATCCACTTCACACAAGCAGAAACGGCTCCAGTGGGCCAAACATTACATGAAGACTGATTTCAAAACTGTTTTGTTCACGGATGAGTGCCGTGCAGCGCTCGATGGTCCAGATGGATGGAGTGGAGGATGGCTGGTTGATGGACACCCCACGCAAACACGGCTACAGCGCCAACAAGGAGGAGGTGGAGTAATGTTTTGGGCTGGAATCATGGGGAGAGAGATTGTCGGCCCCTTTAGGATCCCTGAAGGCGCTAAAGATGAACTCCATAATGTATGTGGATTTTCTCAAACAGCACTTCCTGCCATGGTTCAAGAAGAAGAACCGTGTATTTCACAGCAAGATCATTTTTCTGCATGATAATGCACCATCTCATGCTGCACATAAAACATCTGCATCTCTGGCTGATATGGGCATAAAAGGGGACAAACTTATGGTGTGACCCCCATGCTCCCCTGACCTCTACCCCAATCAGAACCTTTGGAGCATCATTAAAAGGAGTGTCTATGATGGCGGGAGGCAGTTCACATCTAAGCAACAGCTCTGGGAGGGTATTCTGTCCTCATGCAAAACAATTGAAGCAGAAACCATCCAAAACCTGACAAATTCAATGAACAAGAGAGTTCAGAAGCTCCTTTCGAACAAGGGGTCCTATGTGAAAATGTAACATCACCTAGAATAAAGTTTTGAGTTGAAAACTGTTTGATTTCAGTTTCTAACAACCTGCTAATGCTTATAATTTCAAAAATGACCATTTTTTTGGTCTTTATTAAAATGAAAAGGTTGATCGAAAAGTTTGGGGGATCTAAGAGTGTGGCAACCCAGTAGTCATGATTACTTCGAATTCTGACAATATGAGGGTCATGCTGCAGGTAGTGCAGCAAGAAGGCACTTATGTGTCTTGCGCATCTCGGAGCCCCAAAATTATTTTCCGGGCTAGATGCAGCTAAAAATTATTTTTAATTTTAAATCTGGTGGAGCTTATTATAGATGGCCTAATAGGATCAGTGCTGCACACTGCTACAAAGCCCAAATTATTTTCCAGTCAAGATACAGATAAACATGATTAGTAATTTGAAAGCTTAAAACGGTTGGTAGGGTGATTTTAAACAATCATCAAGCTTTTACTCTCCCCAGGATGACACAGGGGTAGAAAAGTCGTTTCGGATCCATGATTTGTTCATCTTTATGAACGTGAGTCTGTCTACATTATCAGTGGAGAGCCGCGTGCGCTTATCTGTCAGCACACCACCAGCAGCGCTGAACACACGTTCAGACAGAACGCTGGCTGCGGGGCATGACAAGATCTCCAAGGCGTAAGTGGCTAGCTCCGGCCATTTATCCAGATTGGAAGCCCAAAAAGAGCAAGGGTCCAGTGACACAGTCGTGGCTTCAATGTTTACTTGGAGATACTCCTGTACCATCGTCTCTAGGCGTTGACTATGTGTCAGACTTCTTGTCTCCTGTGGCCTTGCAAAGGATGGGCTAAAAAAGTGGTGAAATGATTCCGCAAAATTGATGTTACCACCAGATACTGTGGTTCTGTTACGGTTTGAGTGCTGAACACTTGACGGTCCCACGGTTGGCAAGTTGGAACTGTGAGATTCACTACGTGCACCACTGGTATTTTGTGGAAAAGCACATGTAAGATTCTGCAACAGTCTCTGCTGATACTCCTGCATGCGTGCATCCCTTTCTATGGCAGGAATAATTTCTGCAAATTTACTTTTGTACCGGGGATCTAACAGTGTGGCAACCCAGTAGTCAGGATTATTTCTAATTCTCACAATTCGAGGGTCATGTTGCAGGTAGTGCAGCAAGAAGGCACTCATGTGTGTTGCGCATCCAGGAGCACCAAGTCCCTGTTGTGTTGGTGGCGAGGTAACAATCATGCTTCCTTCCTCTGTCCTCTCCCCCCAACCTCGCACAACAGAAATGTGATCAAGGTCTCCCTCATCTGATGAGTCTTCCATCAGTTCGTCCTCCACTTCTTCCTGGGCTCCTGCACCTTCCTCACTAGTTTGGCTGCTACCATGCACCCTGGTAAAACCATCTCCCCCACCCTCACATGCCTGCCGCCTTGGTGCTGCCGACCGTCTGGACCTTGCAGATGTTAGCCCTTCCGCATACAACTCCTCCTCCTCTACTTCCTCCACCTCCTCTTGTGCCACCACCTGACTCCGAATTCTGTTTAACATGTGCTCCAGCATGTAAATCACCGGAATAGTCATGCTGATAATGGCATCGTCAGCAGTAAACATCTTCGTCGCCATTTCAAAACTGTGCAGAAGGGTGCATAGGTCCCTGATCTGAGACCACTCCTCCAGTGTGATTTGCCCCACCTCTGAATCTCGTTGGCCCAGGCTATACGTCAGAACGTATTGCACCAGGGCTTGTCGGTGCTGCCACAGTCGCTGCAACATGTGCAGAGTTGAATTCCACCGGGTAGGCACATCGCATTTTAGCCGGTGAAGTGGCAGGCCCAACGACTTCTGTAGAGATGTAAGTCGCTGAGCTGCGGGATGCGAACGGCGGAAGTGAGCACACAGCGACCGTGCCCTCTGTAGAAGGCCATCTAGTCTGGGATAGTGGGCTAAAAATTGCTGGACAACCAGGTTCAACAGTGAGCCATACAAGGCACGTGTGTGACATTGCCCCGGCGAAGGGCCGCACCCAGGTTTGCAGCATTGTCGCACATGGCCTTCCCTGGTTTCAGGTCCAGTGGAGACAACCATTCATGAAATTGGTTCTCCAGAGCTGACCACAACTCCTCAGCTGTGTGACTCACATTTCCCAGACATTTCAATGTAAAAACCGCCTGATGACGTTGAGCCCTACTGCCAGCATAGTAAGGAGGTGTGCAGGATCCCTTCTGCGCAGTTAGAAAGCTTGTGGCATGACCAGACAGGCTTTGGGTGCAGGTGGAAGACCGAGAGGAGGTTGAGGAGGCAGAAGCAGTGGAGGAACTTTGACATAAAGAGGATTGACGCACAACTCGTGGGGACGGCAAGACTTGGACAGCAGCCCCTTGTCCTACTGTCACCATAGTTACCCAGTGCCCAGTCAGCGACATGTAACGCCCCTGTCCATGCCTACTCGTCCAAGTGTCTGTGGTGAAATGCACCCTGTCACACACAGAGTTTCTCAAAGAAGCGGTGATGTTGTGTGCGACATGCTGGTGGAGCGCAGGCACACCTTTCTTTGAGAAGTAGTGCCGACTGGGCATCTGGTACTGGGGCACTGCGACGGACATAAGGTCTCGAAAATCCTCTGTGTCCACCAGGCGGAAAGGCAGCATTTCTGTAGCCAAGAGCTTGCAGATGGTGAAATTCAACCTCTTAGCTTTCTCATGGCTAGGAGGAAATGGTCTTTTACTTGTCCACATCTGAGGGACCGAGGGCTGGCTATTGTGCTTAGACGGGGTTGATAAGGGTGTCCCCGGCAAACTACCGGTCTGTGAGGAAGATGCAGGCGGACATGTTAGGTTGCCTTGATCCAAAGGTGGTGCTATCGATGTCGGACAGCGCTCAACACCAGCTGCTGTTACCACCTCCAAAGAAAATGATGACCTGCCAATCACGCTGGCTGTTGCGGGTAAAGAGGTGGCAGGTCTGCGCCCCAAAACAGGTGTGACTGCTGTCCCCCCAGTCACAGAGGATGAAGAGGCCGCGGATGCACAAGATATGGCAGACGGTGGTTGGCCCGGCCGGCTAGGGCGCATTGTAGCACACTGAGCTTCCCACTGCAACTTATGCTTCATGTCCATGTGCCGGTTCATGCATGAAGTACTCAAACTATGTATTTTTTGGCCTCTACTTAGCTTTTGCTGACAAATGTTACAGATAACACGAGTTGGGTCATCTTTATCGATCTGAAAAAATGCCCAGGCTATGCAAGGCTTAGCACCCATGCGACCTGAAGAGCCACCACGACTTGTGGTGAGAGGCAGAGTTGTGTTTGAGGATGCAGTTGTTCACGTGCTTCCAGTACTACGTCTCTGTCCAGGAAGGCGCAACCTGACCTCGTCGTCACTAGCATCTTCCTCCACCTCCTCTGCTGACCTCATCTCTTGGCTGACTGTGGGTTGACAGTAAGTGGGATCTCCAACCTCATCATCATCACCCTGTGTGTTATCATACCCGTCGTCCTCAGAGCCAACCTGTTCCTGCCCTGACAAAAAACTAAAGTTGTCGCTCCAATCAGGTATTTGAGTCTTATCATCGTCTTCCTCATTGTCTCCACCAACAGGAGTTACAGTTTGGGAATGAGGGTCTACATTATGGTCAGAACCTTCTGCGTCTGGTCCTGGATCCGACTCATAAAGATTCTGGGCATCAGTGCAGATCATTTCCTCGTCTGGATTCACAGAAGCGCTGGAGTCGACCTCTGATTCCCAGGCTATAGTATGAGTAAACAGCTCTGCAGACTCAACCATCTGTTCTACCTCATACTCAGACGGGCAGCTGGAGATTTGGGAGCTGTGAGGAAGCAAGTGCGATTTGGGTGACACCTTTGAGGACTGGAGTATTTGTGATGTTGAAGTTGATGTGGAGGAGAGCCCACTTAAAGGAGCACTTGATATCCGTTGAAGCACCTGCTGTTTTTGTGCCTCATCTGGAATTTGTAGCGATTGGCGTGGCCGTAAGAAAGGGATCTTATCACATTGTCCGCTAAAAGAAATAGACATTTTAGTTTGGCTGGAAGATGGTCTTTCTTCTGCAGATGTTACTGTTGCTTTAACACCTACCCCACGGACACAACCTTTTTTCCCCTTCCCAACACGCCTATTCCCCTTTCCACCAGCAGCAGGCCTTTTTCCACTCATTTTGGTGGTTAACTAATTCACAACTCTGGAGTTGTTTGCACAAAAAAACAATGGATGGTAACCGAGCAGAGCTGGGTGGCCAAACTGTGGTATTAGGCCAAAACTATTGGCTGGGTTAGATGCAGAAAAAAATATATTCAGTTTGCAACCTGATGGAGGTCAGTATAGATGGACTAATACAACAAGTCCCACACACAGCTAGAAGCCCAATATTTTTTCAGAGGTAGATGCAGAAAAAAATATATTCAGTTTGCAACCTGATGGAGGTCAGTATAGATGGACTAATACAACAAGTCCCACACACAGCTAGAAGCCCAATATTTTTTCAGAGGTAGATGCAGAAAAAAATATATTCAGTTTGCAACCTGATGGAGGTCAGTATAGATGGACTAATACAACAAGTCCCACACACAGCTAGAAGCCCAAATATTTTTTCAGAGGTACTGTATATGCAGATAAAAATTAGTTTTAATTTGCAACCTGATGGAGGTCAGTATAGATGGACTAATAGAGAAAGTCCGACACACTGCTAGAAGGCCAAATATTTTTTCAGAGCTAGATGCAGAAAAAAATTATATTCAGTTTGCAACCTGATGGAGGTCAGTATAGATGGATTAATAGAACAAGACCCACACACAGCTAGAAGCCCAATATTTTTTCAGAGGTAGATGCAGAAAAAAATATATTCAGTTTGCAACCTGATGGAGGTCAGTATAGATGGACTAATACAACAAGTCCCACACACAGCTAGAAGCCCAATATTTTTTCAGAGGTAGATGCAGAAAAAAATATATTCAGTTTGCAACCTGATGGAGGTCAGTATAGATGGACTAATACAACAAGTCCCACACACAGCTAGAAGCCCAAATATTTTTTCAGAGGTAGATGCAGAAAAAAATATATTCAGTTTGCAACCTGATGGAGGTCAGTATAGATGGACTAATACAACAAGTCCCACACACAGCTAGAAGCCCAAATATTTTTTCAGAGGTAGATGCAGAAAAAAATATATTCAGTTTGCAACCTGATGGAGGTCAGTATAGATGGACTAATACAACAAGTCCCACACACAGCTAGAAGCCCAAATATTTTTTCAGAGGTACTGTAGATGCAGATAAAAATTATTTTTAATTTGCAACCTGATGGAGGTCAGTATAGATGGACTAATACAACAAGTCCCACACACAGCTAGAAGCCCAAATATTTTTTCAGAGGTACTGTAGATGCAGATAAAAATTAGTTTTAATTTGCAACCTGATGGAGGTCAGTATAGATGGACTAATAGAATGATGCTATGCCCAAAAGATTTTACTTCACTAGGTGCAGTAAAAAAATTGGTATTCTCTACACAGGTGGTATATCTTGCAACACAGATAGGCTACTCCCCTGACTAACACACTCTGCAATAGGCCAAAAAGGATTAGCTTTGCTAGATTCAGCCAAATGCTGTGAAAAAAACTTGCACAGCACTGGCACAGACCTGCCTGGCAAAAACTGATAGGAACTGATGTAACCTAGTCCTGAAAAGGACTCCAATTACAATTAGTCTTTACTCCCACAACCTATCTATTTAAGAGCACAGACCTCCCTGATAAAAGTCGTAGGAAATGCTGTAACCTAGTCCTTAAAAGGACTGCAATCACAACTATTCCCTACTCCCAAGCTATCTGTATATTTGTGCGAAAATTGGCTTGAAATTAACAAGGTATAGCGCACACAGCAACAGCGGTGCCGTCTAACACGCAGCTGCAGCAGTGAGAAAATGGTGGCGACGGGGAAAATGGCTTGGTCTTATAGGGCAAGGACATGTGACATACACTGCCAATGACACATGCCCTTGCTTGTGTGAAAAAAAGCACTTCGCTCCGTGTGTGCGCTGCTGATAGGCTGACAGATTGCACCTCCCCACTGCAAATGCGGGAAAGAGAAAAAAAAATGGAGATCTTCATTGTTCCTGCAGAGATCCATCCCCTGCCCCTCCCCCCACCCCGCTGTACACTCAAACTGCGTATTAACATTAATTTTCATCATTACTGAGAAAAAATCCAGTTATGATTTTGGTGCACGAACAGTTATCGAACATAACCTCGAACAGCCGAATTTTTCTCAAATTGTTCGTGTTCGCCGAACGGCTCGAACACCGCCCAAAACAGCTCGAATTTGAGATTGGCGAACAGTTCGAGTAGAACAACGCTCATCTCTAATAAAGAGGACATAATAAAAATCCTGAATCAACATTTCGAGATCAAAGACTTGGGAAATGTGAAACAGTACTTAGGAATACCGATAGAAAGAGAAGATGGAAGTTTCCTACTTAATCAAAATCACATGAATCAAGACATAACCGAAACATTTGGATTGAAGGATGCAAAACCAGCAAAGTCTCCAATGGAAACTAATTATCTTAAAGAGATGAGTAGTGAGAAAAATGTGTTACCAAATAATGAAGAGTACAGAATGGTGATAGGAAAATTACTGTATCTAGCAACTGTTACAAGGCCAGACATTGCAGCAGCAGTAGGAATTCTGAGTAGAATTGTGTCCAAGCCAAATAAAGCGGATTGGAATGCTGTGAAGAAAGTAATACATTATTTGAAAGGAACCAGCAATGTTAAACTGAAACTGCCTACAAGTGCTAAATGTTTTTTAACTGGATACGTTGATGCAGATTGGGCTGGAGATCCAACTGACAGAAAATCTACCAGTGGCTATCTTTTCTTTCTCTCAGGTGGACCAATTAGTTGGACAAGTAAAAAACAATCAATAGTAAAGCTGTCGTCAACAGAAGCAGAATATGTTGCAGCAGCACATGCGCTTCAAGAAGTTCTATGGTTAAGACAATTGAAAACAGACCTAGGACAAGCACAGTTGGAACCAACAAAAATAAATGAGGACAATCAGGGATGTCTTTTTCTTGCTCAGATGGAAAGAGTTAACCCAAGAACCAGGCACATTGATGTGAAGTATCATTTCTTGAAGGACCATCAGGAACAAGGAATCCTGAAATTAGAATATTGTCCAACTGAAGATAAGACAGCAGACATTTCCACATCAGCATTGAATGCTGAAAAACATCAGAGACTACTGAAGAAATTAGGATTGACTGAAAAAGTCCTTACTGTTGAGAAAGGGTCTTGGTATATGCAACAGTTGTGGACTTCTTTGTGTGTGTGAAGAAGGACTTTATGCTGATCTGACAGCAGATGGCGATGTTGTGTAAAGTTTCCTTGTTTACTGTATTGTAAAAGAAAAAAGTCCCTCTTGTACTTTTTGTTTTGTTCTTACTTCCTGGTGCTGTACTGTGTGACTGTGCATTTTTTCCTTTACCTCATGTTCTGAGAAGTAAAAGCTTGTTATCCCATGTAATCTGCTCTGTGAAGTTTTCTACTGCAACTGTGGTTATCCAGAAGCTGTGCAACAGGATGCGCCTCCAATTACCAAGGACCCACTTGGAAATTTCAAGCAAAGGAGAAGAAAAGACAGCGTCCACTTCCAGGGTGATAGTTAAATGAAGTAATCCTTTTATTCAGCCATGTATAGCATTATGACGTTTCAACTCCAGAGAGTCTTTTTCAAGTACATACTTGATAAAGACTCTCTGGAGTCGAAACATTGTAATGCTATACATGACTGAATAAAAGGATTACTTCATTTAACTATCACCCTGGAAGTGGACGCTGTCTTTTCTTCTCCTTCACCCACCTTTAACAGTCCGTGATGATCGACCACTGGGTTCAATTCAAGCAGTGAACTGTTCTTGGACAGGCTGGTACCCTTTCTGCTACTGTCGATCTCGTGACCATATTCTTGTTGTTGCACGCATCGGATGATGAATTGCTCAGCATGTCTGGTGTCAGCAACAGTAAGGTCCCTTCTACACATATGCCAGCCACAACACTCTGATGATTTTTCATTGGCAAAGGAATGAGCAATGTGAATAAGACTAGCTATGGCCCGCATAACAGCTGACCATCTTGAGAAGCATTCGAAGCGGTGAGATCTTAGTTTAGCATCACAGAAGTGTAGCGAGTAGAAATGATTGGTCTGATCTTTGTCAGACTCTGGTTCCACCAGCTCATAAGTGTTGTTGATGTCCTTTGAAATAGAATCCTCGTATAAGAGACTTGGAGGCGACAGCCACATGTTATCATTGAGCTTAGATGCGGCTGTGAGTCTTGTCCCTCGGTCAGCTGGGTTCAGGTCAGTAAAGACATAGTGCCACTGCTCAGGGATAGAAAAGATTCTGATGCGCTCTACTCTATTGCTGACATAGATGTAAAATTGTTTTCTTTGATTGTAAATGTAACCAAGTACCACTTTACTGTCTGTGTAGAATGTAAATGAATCAATCGCAATGTCCATTTCATCCTTTATAGCTTCAGCTAATTCCACTGCCAGTAAGGCAGCACAAAGTTCGAGTCTTGATACAGAGTGAGCAGGTTTCAGTGCTACTGCAACTATAGCCTATGTAGGTGCGTCGGAGAAAATTTAGACTTCCCTCCTGGTGGCGGCTGAAAGGGTGCTTAGGGAATAACAGTGTGGGACTTGGAGATGCTCTAAGACCTTCAGAAACTTCTTCCATGTCTCCCAACTTTGTTGTTTCTTTGATGGTAGCGGAGTGTCCCAATCCGTGTTCTTGGCAATCAACTGTCTCAACAATATCTTGCCTTGAATGGTGATGGGTGCAATAAACCCGAGAGGATCATAAATGCTGTTCACAATAGATAGGACTCCTCTTTTAGTGAAAGGTTTATCTCAAACTGACACCTGGAATGTGAACGTGTCCTATGTAATGTCCCAAAGCAAACCAAGGCTGCGTTGCATAGGGGGAACGTCAGAACCCAGAATGAGATCCCTTACACTAGCTGCATGATCCTCGGATGGAAATGCTTTCATTACCTCCTTACTATTGGAGATGATCTTGTGGAGTCTAAGGTTTGCTGTCTACCGCATTTCCTGTGTTCTAGAAAGCAGATAAATTGTCTCTTAACTTGTGGACAGAGACTTTAGCCCGTCATCAATGTAGAAGTTTCTCTCCACAAATAGATGAGCATCAGTCCCATACTCTCTCTCACCTTCCTGTGCTGTCCGTCTTAGTCCATAGATTGCCATGGCAGGGGAGGGGCTGTTCCCGAAGACATGCACTTTCATCCGGTAGTCTATGATCTCATTGCGGACATCATTGTCTTTGTGCCATAGGAACCTGAGGTATTTTCAATTGTCTTCTCTCACGATAAAACAATGAAACATTTGTTGAATGTCGGCCATTACTGCGACAGGTTCTTGTCTGAAGCGAATCAGTACTCTTATAAGGCTGTTGTTTAGGTTAGGTCCAGTGAGGAGCAGGCTATTGAGAGAGATGCCTTCATACTGAGCACTGGAGTCAAACACCACTCTAATTTGGTCAGGTTTGCAAGGGTGGTAGACACCAAAGGATGGGAGATACCAGCATTCTTCTACTTCCTTTAGTGGACTTGCGGGTTCTGCATGACCTCTGTCAAAGATATTCTGCATGAAGTCGACAAAATGTTTCTCCATCTCCGGCCTTTTCTTTAAGACGCCTTTTAAAGATGAAAACCTTGCCGATGCTTGCTGCAGATTATCAGGTAACCATATTCTAGGAGAACGAAAGGGTAAAGGTGCTACCCAGCTATTGGAATCGTCTTGGGCGAATTCCTTTTCCATAATCTTTATGAATTCTTTGTCCTCTCTTGTGGGTGCTAACTGTCTTCTCTTGTAGAATTGAAAACTGTTGATCCGAAGTCTTCATCACAGGACAGGAACATGCTCGTGTTGTCAGGGGATTCTTGTTGCCACTTACTGTCACTTATCTTCTCTTTCACCCATTAATGATGTGGGCATGGTTGGAAGTAAATGCTGTGACCGTTTAGCAGGACATGAGTCTTAAATGAGGAAATCTGTGACATGCAGAAGTAGTGCTGTTGCAGAGTGTGACATGCAGAAGTAGTGCTGTTGCTTTAAAAGCATTCAGCAACTATTAGAAGTAACACAAGCACATGAGACAGGAGGTGTGCTCCAGAAGCATCCAGAAACTAGAGGGGTTAACATAGTCACAGGAGGGGCGCGTTTTACCAGAGTCCCAGGGGGATTGTGGGCAAGTTGTTTATTGTCTGGCTGGAGCCAAAGAGAAAGGTGGTGTGTGTGTTCTGTTTCTCAAAGAAGTGCCCCTGCAAGTGAAAAGAATTCAAGTCAGGAGTAAAGCGAAGCACAGGTCAGGTAGAGTTACTGAACTAGCAGTGCAGAGTATTGTCAAGCAGAAAGATAAGGACTGTAAGAAATGGTGTCACATGGATCATCTCCCTCAGCAAAACCCTCCCCCCCTCCTCCATCTTACTGTGCTGTAAATAATGCTGTGTTCATTAATGTGACTTTGCGTTCGAACTGTGCTGTCCTGTACTACTGAGAAGACTGTGAACTTCTGTACTGCTAAGGAAACTGTACTGTTTTTCACTGGAGCCTGTTGCTCATAAGACTTAACTTGCACTGACTGTGCGGCTTCTTATTAAATGCTACTGTTCTACCATTTATGAGGACTTTTGTCAAGTGTGTCTGGTCAGCAAGTGAAACAACCTACGTGTCTGTGCATGAGAGTCAATATACCTGTGTGCCTGAGAGAAGTTGCAGCATATGGTCTATGGTCGCCCTGAGTAACGGTTCACCCAGGATTCCAAAGAATTCATGTAACCTGTCTCACCCCTATCTGAACCTAGCCTCGTGGTTGTAACAAATCCTTGTAGGTCTTTTCATCTTTTCTATACAAACATTGCCTATGATAACCCAGCCTAGATCAAAGCATTGAGCAAATGGAGAGTCATGTGGCCCATTGATTTGCTGACGTACCTTGTGTAGCCGCAGAATGTCTCTGCCAAGCAGAATCAGGATGTTTGCGCTGTTGTCAAGAGCTGGTATCTTGTTTGCCAAAGTCTTTAGATGAGGGTGATGGAGTGCAGCCTCTGGAGTTGGGAACTCTTCTCTGTTGCATGGTATCTGGTTGAATTCGACTAGAGTGGGTAGGGGTATCTCCACATTGTTCTCAAGAGAAGACACCATGAGACCATTGGTTCTTCTCCCAGAGACCTCCGTAACAGCACTACAGGTGCCCAAGGTGTAGGGGTGAGCATTTCCCTTTAAGTTAAACAGGTCAAAAAGTTCTGACCTTGTGAGTGATCAGTTACTCTGATTGTCCAGGATAACATACACCTTTACGGTTTTCTATGGTTGACCCTTGGGATACACATTCACCAGGCATATCTTTGCACACGACTTGTCCCAGAGGCCTTCCCCGCAGACTTCTGTGCATGAAGAAGATATTGTGATAGGACTCACTGTTTGATCAGCATCCTCCCCCCTTGCCTTGTGGTGGGGGAAGGCGTAGGCTGTGCAGCGTTAGATTGGGATGGATGGAGCGCTTGTACATGGTCCTCACTGTCACACTTCAAACACTTAATAGGGATTTTACAGTCCTTATCAAAATCTTCAGTGGAAACACAACACCTGTAACATACCCCAAAGTTCTTTAGAAGCTCTTTGCTTTCCTGGAGCAGTTTCTTTCTGAAGCCGATGCACTTCTTTAGGAGTTGTGGTTTCTTATGAAAGGAACACATATGATTTGGATTTTCAACCTTCTCACCTTTGTTGCACTTGTCTGGTGATGATGTAGGTGTGGGAAGAACATCAGTCTTCTTGACGGACATTGCAGACATTGGAGCTCTGCGGCTCCTATTGTTAAGACGTGGACTCTCATGTTTAAGAGATAAAACAGGGCCACTGGGTTCTCCGTGGGAAAAACTTAAATCAGTCTTACACTATTACAATATTTTCGATAAACTCCCATCTCTACCGGTGAAGCCACATCTACTGATTCCTGTCAGGTTCCGTGCACAGTACATAGTGTAAGGCAGCACTAGACATCATAATGGGGAATACTCGCTTGACCGGGTAAATTAAGCACATGTGCAATGTCTTTCCGTTATTTCACAATGCTCAGCAGTTTATTACTTCATAAACCGCATATGACCGGGTCCAACTCAGTGGCACGCCGACACACATATATATAATATTCACGAGCCAAGTGACACACCGGGCCACTTGCTCCAGGTACAGCCTTCAGCAAGGTAATAACATAACAATGTCCATATTAATGTCCATATAACACAGGGTATTACCTTTGCCGGGTTTAGCTGTCTCAGTCCATTACTCCGCCACCACTGTGGCTTTGCGGCTTCCCAGGTGGGGGTCTCCAGCCGTCGTTCCCTCAAAGGCCACTGACATCCACACAGGATCCAGGCTCTGCCTTTCAGGACTCTTCCTCAAACCTCTGCCTTCCAAGGCCACTAGCATCCACACAGGATCCAGTCTCGACCTTTCAGGTTGCCAGGCTTCACTCGGCCTCACTAGGCCTCACACGGTCGGTGTCCCACACACACAGGAACAGGCCTTACCCCTCTCTCCCAGAACATACCTGTCTCCCATCAAGCAGGGTTTATATATGCATCCCGTGCACACACACACATACTGACAGGACCATGCTGATGTCACAGTCATGTGATCAGACAGACATTCTGTGCGCGCAGGACCTGTGCTATGTCACAGTCATGTGACCAGTCACCTGAGGGGGAAGGTACATGGTCAGGTAAAACACATCCTGGACCATTACCGTAATGCCAGCAAGTCGCTGCATTACAATAGTAAATATATGAGTAGATATGATGTCATCGGCCCTGTACACTTCCAGATGCAGAAGTGAGCGAAGATGGGATGAAGAATAATTTAATGAGTATTTTCTTATTTTTAAGGATATCAAGCCTTTAAGGTATCAAAGTTGAAGAACAGACAAGTCCATCAAGTGTAGCAGAGCTCTTTTTTCTACTAATCCTGTCTCCTGCCTCACTTGAACAGAATTTGTATCTTTTTTTTTTTGCTTCAAAGAACCAAGACTGAAAGTAAAGATTATAAAAGTTTATCTACGTTGTAGAATATAATAATATGAATATAATATATTTAAACTATTGCACTGTCATAAAATAAGAACTGAGCAAATCTAATTTCAGCACTGCTAGAATCATTTCAAAGATCCAATTTACCACAAACTGCAGCTTAAGTTTTGTAATTTGTGTCACTATAGAAATGTCAAAAAATGATGAAACCCTCCTGATATATTAATATTTTAGACTTCAATATGGAATAAATAAAATAAAATGAACAACAGAATGTTGGAAGAAAAACAATGGATTGGACTGTTTTCTTCTTAGCTAACAAAAGTCAACAAATTTTAATGCTGATGCTGATATTTATCTTTATGTAGCATAATATAGAGTAAAAAACTGATGAATAATGCTATAAAGTAATTTCACGAAGTTCCGCACATATAATAGTGCTGTAATATACACTGCTCAAAAAAATAAAGGGAACACTTAAACAACACAATGTAACTCCAAGTGAATAACACTTCTGTGAAATCTACCTGTCCAGTTATGAAGCAACACTGATTGTGAATCAATTTCTCCTGCTGTTGTGCAAATGGAACAGACAACTGGTAGAAATGATAGGCAATTAGCAAGATACCCCTTATAAAGGAGTGGTTCTGCAGTTGGTGGTGACCACAGACCATTTCTCTGTTCTCATCCTCTTTGGCTATTGTTTTGGTCACTTTTTCATTTTACCATTGCTCTCACCGCTAGAGGTACAGTAGCAAGAGGCGGTGTCTACAGTACAACTCACAGAAGTTGATCAGGTAGTGCAATTTATCCAGGATGGCACATCAATGCGAGCTATGGCAAGAAGGCTAGCTTTGTCTGTCAGCACAGTGTACAGAGCATGGAGCAGATACCAGGAGATGTGGAGGGAGCCATAGGAGGGCAACAACCCAGCAGCAGGACCGATACCTCCTCCTTTGTGCAAGGAGGAACAGGAAGAGCACTGCCAGAGCCCTGCAAAATGACCTCCAGCAGTCCACAAATGTGCATGTGTCTGCACAAATGGTTAGAAACCGACTCCATGAGGGTGGAATGAGGGCCCGACATCCACTGATGGGGGTTGTGCTCACAGCCCAACACCTTGCAAGACGCTTTGCATTTGCCACAGAACACCAGGATTGGCAAAGTCACCAATGGAGCCCTGTGCTCTTCACAGGTGAAAGCAGGTTCACACTGAGCACATGTGACAGATGTGACAGAGTCTGGAGACGCCGTGGAGAGTGATCTGCTGCCTGCAACATCCTTCAGCATGACCGGTTTGGCAGTGGGTCAGTAATGGTGTGGGGTGGCATTTCTTTGGAGGGTCGCACAGCCCCTCCATGTGCTCACCAGAGGTAGCCTGACTGCCATTAGGTACCGAGATGAGATCCTCACACCCCTTGTGAGACCATGTGCTGGTGCGGTTGGCCCTGGGTTCCTCCTAATGCAGGACAATGCCAGACCTCATGTGGCTGAAGTGTGTCAGCAGTTCCTGCAAGATGAAGGCATTGAAGCTATGGACTGGCCCGCCCGTTCCCCAGACCTGAATCCGATTGAGCACATCTGGGACATCATGTCTCGCTCCATCCACCAACGTCACGTCGCACCACAGACTGTCCAGGAGTTGGCGAATGCTTTAGTCCAGGTCTGGGAGGAGATCCCACAGGAGACCATCCGCAATCTCATCAGGAGCATGCCCAGGCGTTGTAGGGATGTAATACGGGCACGTGGAGGCCACACACAATACTGAGCCTCATTTTGACTTATTTTAAGGACATTACATCAAAGTTGGATCAGCCTGTAGTGTTTTTTTCCACTTTAATTTTGGGGGTGACTCCAAATCCAGGCCTCCATTGGTTAATAAATTTGATTTCCATTGATGAATTTTGTGTGATTTTATTGTCAGCACATTCAACTTAGTACAGAACAAAGTATTCAATGAGAATATTTCATTCATTCAGATCTAGGATGTGTTATTTCAGTGTTTCCTTTATTTTTTTGAGCAGTGTATATTACTATATGATAAAACCCAACTACCAGAGACATTTTTTCAAACCCATGTGATCAAATTGAAATCAGTCAATCTGAGATTCTGTAGCTACAGTCTCCCTATGTATCTTCTTAAAAAGAAGCAATCCTGCTGCCTGACAAATCTCAGAATAAGGCCTCTTTCACATGTCCTGATATTTCTGGTACTGGAAAAATCAGTATTGGTGCTATCTGTGTCCGTGTGTCCATGTGTAATATCCATGTGCCATCCTCGTGCACCATCTTTGTGACACGAACTGGCATCTGGAAAAAGCAGCTCAGTTAGCGCTGTTCCCAGGCGCCGGGTGCTGAATCCAACTCTCATCTTCATTGCCTGGTCTCTCTGCGATCAGCGCAACCAGGCAACGCTGATGAGAGTTGGGGTCAGCACCCGCCGTCTGTGAATAGCACTTATTAAATAAATAAATTCGAAACATGGTGTGGGGTGCCCCGTAATTTTACTAATCATTAGAGGGAAAGCAGACAGCTGGGGACTAGTGTTATTATTCTGGGAAGGGATTGATAGACATAAAGGTTCCCAGCCTATTAATAACAGCTCACAGCTGTTTGCTTAGCTTTTACTGGTTATTAAAAAGAGGGGAACCATGAGAATGAAGGCTAGCTTGATTTATATTTAGATAATCCATAAAGCTTTTGAATGCTTGCAGAGTTCTTCACCTTACTATAAAATATCATCAATAAAATGCAAAAATATGCTTCTTGGTCTCAAAATGTTAGCAAAAAATTTTTTGGGGAAAAGTTGGGACAACTGGTGTACCCTTTGCTGTACCAGATCATTTGGTATACAAGTGTACAACAAACTGGAATGTGTCATGATTCAGTATGAATTTGAGCACGTTGCAAATTAACCCCTTTAAAGCCCAAGATGTACTAATACATATCTGCGTCCTGGGCTTTAAAAGCCTGATACGTATTAGTACATCTTTGCGATGGCCCCCCCACACTGACTGTGCGGGCGCGATCGCCGCCGGGTGTCAGCTAATTGTCACAGCTGACACCCGGTGCTACAGTATGTGCTGGGAGCGGTCCCACACCGCTCCCGGCACATTAACCCCCCCAATGCTGCGATCGAAGTCGATCGCAGCATTGCGGTGGCAAGGGGAGGTGATCGCAATACTCACCTCCTCTTCCGGCCTCCAGCGCTGTCTGCCGCTGCTTCCCGGATGTTGCCATGACGACCCAATGTCATCATGACAACATCCGGGTCACCAGACAGCAGGAAGATATTTTGGTCATGCGCAGTGCATGACCAAACTATCTTCTCCCTGTGCAGTGCTGACAGCCTGCATAGCACAGGAATGGTGCTCCATTCCTGAGCTATGCAGGCAATCAGAATAAAAAAATTGAAGGTCCCATAGTGGGACAAAGTATAAAAGTAAAAAAAGTGTCAGACAGTGAAAAAAAAATGGTAAAAATATTTAAAAAAACATAAAAAAAATAATCCACCAAAAATAAAAATATAATATACCCATCAATAAATATTATTATGAAAAAAAAACAATAAAAGAACACATATTTGATATCGCCGTGTCCGAAACTACCTGACCTATAAAATAGTCCCATTAGTTAACCCCTTCAGTGAACACGGTAAAAAAATAAAATAAAAAACGAAGCAAAAAACAATGCTTTATCATCATACCGCCAAACAAAAAATGGAATAACACGCGATAAAAAAGACGAATATAAATAAAAATGGTACCGCTGAAAACGTCATCTCGTCCCACAAAAACAAGATGCTATACAGCTCCATCAGCCGAAAAATAAAAAAGTTATAGTTCTCAGAATAAAGCGATGCAAATAAATATTTTTTTCTATGAAATTGCTTTTATTATGTAAAAGCGCCAAAACATAGAAAAACGATATAAATGTGGTACTGCTGTAAACGTAATGACCCGAAGAATAAAGCTACCTTATCAATTTTACCACCCGAGGAGCAGAATAAAAAAAAAAAAAAAAAATCCTGAATTGTTGGTTTTTGTTTATTCTGCCTCCCAAAAATCGGAATAGAAAGCAATCAAAAAACATCACGTGCCTGAAAATGGCACCAATAAAAACGTCAACTCATCCCGCAAAAAACAAGCCATCACATGACTCTGTCGGCCAAAATATGGAAAAATTATAGCTCTGGTATCTCTGTTGTCGCACCGACCCGAAGAATAAAGTCGTCTAATCACTTATACCGCACGAGGAACGGCGTAAAAAATAAACTCTCAGGTTAGGGCTGTGCTAGGGTTAGGGTTGGGGTTGGGGTTAGGGTTGTGCTAGGGTTAGGGTTGGGGTTAGGGTTGGGCAGGGTTAGGGTTGGGCTAGGGTTAGGGTTGGGATTTTTTTCAAAAGAAAAAAAGAAAAAAATGACGATATGGCATCTAGTGTTGAGCGCAAGTGCTCGCTACTTGAGTTTGCATCGGGTGCTCGGGTATGTATTGAGTAGCGCGGGTGCTCAAGTCTTCACCCCATATGCTTCGCGGCCAAAAAAAACTCGCAGGGATTGCCTGCCATGCACAAGCGATCCCCACATGTTTTTTTTTTGGGTGTCTAATAACCGTGAAACATGCGGGCAGGGACTCGAGAATGTCACTCAAGCACCCGTGATACATGGTGCATACCTGAGTACCCGATGCAAACTCAAGTAGCGAGCACTTGCGCTCAAGACTAATGACAACTTATTTAACATGATGACCTAGTGTTATCAAATTCTGTGTGTACCTCTGGGTTCAAAATATTCACTATACCCCTTGATAAAATCCTTGAGGGGTATAGTTTCCAAAATGAGGTCACTTGTGGGGGGTTTCCACTATTTAGGCACATAAGGGGCTCTCCAAATGCGACATGGCGTCTGCTCTCGATTCCAGCCAATTTTGCGTTCAAAAAGTCACACAGTGCGCCTTCCCTTCTGAACTCTGCCGTGCGCCCAAACACTGTATTTTCCCCACATATGGGGTATTGGCGTGCTCAAGAGAAATTGCACAAAAGTTTTTGGGGTCCATTTTCCCCTCTTACCGTTGTGAAAATAAAAAAATTGGGGCTAAAACATCATTTTTGTGGAAAAAGTTTGATTTTTTCATTTTCACGGCTCCATGTTATAAACTTCTGTAAAGGACTTGGGGGTTCAGGGTGCTCACCACACATCTAGATAAGTTTCCTGAGGGGTCTAGTTTCCAAAATGGTGTCACTTGTGGGTGGTTTCCTCTGTTTAGGCACATCAGGGGCTCTCCAAACGCAACATGGCGTCAGCTAATTATTCAAGCAAATTTTACAATCAAAAAGTCAAATGGCGCTCCTTCCCTTCTGAACCCTGCCGTGCGTCCAAACAGTGATTTTCATCCCACATATGGGGTATCTGCTTACTCAGGAGAAATTGCAAAACAAACTGAATGGTGCAATTTCTCCTGTTACCCTTATAAAAATGCAAAATTGGGGGCTGAAAAACATTTTTGTGGGAAAAATGTGAAAATTTTATTTTTACGGCTCAATGTTATAAACTTCTGTGAAGCACCTGGGGGTTCAAGGTGCTCACAAAACATCTAGATAAGTTCCCTGGGGGGTCTAGTTTCCAAAATGGTGTCACTTGTGGGTGGTTTCCACTGTTTAGGCACATCCGGGGCTCCCCAAATGCAACATGGCTTCCTCTAATTATTCAAGCAAATTTTACATTCAAAAAGTCAAATGTCGCTCCTTCCCTTCCGAACCCTGCCGTGCACCCAAACAGTGTTTTTTTTCCACATATGGGGTATCTGCATGTCCACGGGAAATTGCACAACAAATTTTGGGGTCCATTTTTTCCTGTTACCCCTGCAAAATTAAAAAAAATTGGGTCTAAAGTAACATTTTTGTGAAAAAAGTTAAATGTTCATTTTTTTCTTCCACATTCCAAAAATTCCTGTGAAGCTCCTTAAGGGTTAATAATGTTCTTGAATGTGGTTTTGAGCACCTTGAGGGGTGCAGTTTTTAGAATGGTATAACTTTTGGGTATTTTCTGTCATAAAGAAAAAAATGGTTTTGCAAATTTTGTTGGAAAAATGAGAAATCGCTGGTCAACTTTTAACCCTTATAGCTTCCTAATAAAACAAAAATGTTGGTAATGTAAAGTAGACATGTGGGAAATGTTATTTATTAATTATTTTGTGTGACATATCTCTCTGATTTAAGGGCATAAAACTTCAAATTTTGAAAATTGCTAAATTTTCAAAATTTTCTACAAATTTCTGTTTTTTTTTCACAAATAAACGCAAGTGATATCGTAGAAATTTTACCACAATCATGAAGTACAATATGTCATGAAAAAATAGTCTCAGAATCAGGGGGATCCGTTGAAGCATTCCAGAGTAATTACCTCATAAAGTGACAGTGGTCAGAATTGTAAAAATTAGTCTGGTCATTAACGTGCAAACCACCTTGGGTTATAAAGGGGTTAAATCAAGGCAGTATTGTTCAGTATCAGACTTACATAGTCAACATCTAACTGCCTGTACAGCAGCATGCTGTGAGATATGCATGTATAGGCTCTCGATTATTTTATTTTTTTTTTCTTTCCCACTCAAATATTTTATCTTTAGTGAAACCCTGCTCTATCCTTTTTCATTCTTTTAATCTCTCCTATAAATCAACTTAATTTTTATGTGAGGGAGATAGTCACATAGAGGTCCTTGATGTGGCGGTTAAAGGGAATCTGTCACCAATTTGGAGTTATCAGACCTCTACTCTAATCTATACATACCTGTATGGTCCATGGTAGAGGTCTGAATGCAGAGAAATGTAGTTTTATCTCCTTGGTTTTTCACAGGCTTGGCGTCCCCCGGACACCAAGCTATCCTGCCCATCTACTTATTATTCCACCAATTCCCCGCCTATGTCAACGTTTACCATATTTCCCCCCCTCCCAACACGTCACAGGTCCCTGTGATGTGTGCTTTTTCCCCCTCAACTCCCAGCGCATGCGTAAAGTGCGGCTCACAGGGGGTGTTCTTTGTTTCCTCCCTGGCCCATTTGGCTGAGCACAGTGCCACAGTGCTCTATTGTGCAGGCGCTGGGGAGTCAATGTGGGGGGGGATAGCTTGGCATCCAGGGGACGCCAAGCCTGTGAAAAACCAAGGAGATAAAACAACTTTTCTCTGCATTCAGACCTCTACTATGGGCCATACAGGTATGTATAGATTTACTTTTCTATACCCTGTATGGCAATAGTAGAGGTCTGATAACTCCAAAATTGTGACAGATTCCCTTTAAAATAGTGGAAGGCGCAATTCACACATACAATTACGGTAAGCTTACTGCAACTAATGAATTAAAGCAGCATCATAGTTAGCATTGTGATCAAATTAAAGAATGTTTAGCCTATTGGCAATTTTAAGGATTGCATCATATTAATAGTAAAAACAAAATGTCCATTTTAAGTGAAAGGAGGACTTTATACTAACCAGACAGCAGATGGCGATAGTGTGTATAGTTATATGCTTGCTGTAATGTGGGGGAGGAAAGCTATCAATTGTTGGTTGTTTTTACTTCCTGTGTTTTCTTTCTTTCCTGAATGTGTTATGTCAGCAGCACACGGACTGTGTGACACTGAATTGTATCTCATGTTTAACCAGTATGAAGTAAATACTGTTTACTCAAGATATCTTGCTGATTGAAGCTCTCGTAAGTACAGTGGTGACTGTAAGAAGATGCACTCTGCGACAGTTTATGGGCCCAGACACTAAAGCCCAGACACTACAGGCCCGCACTACAAGAGGATCCTTGTTTATAACCCCAGATAACGGAGCACACAGATAAACTCTGTAAACAGAAGGAAATAAATCCAGATACAGAGTGACAGAGGAATTCATTATCCCAGGAGCTGTATATAATTACAGAGAATTCAACACAGGCAGGACATACAGGAACTATCAGCAAGAAGAAAAAACAGGAGAATATCTTCAGTACAACTCTCTAAACAAGTAAGACTATATAAAGATGATGAGTAACACAGAACTGAAATTCACAGTAGCTAAACTGAATAGTGAAAATTATCAGTTATGGAAATTGAAAGTAGAGATGTTGTTATCCAAGGAAGATTTATGGGAAGTAATTGTTACAGAAAGACCAGATCAAGATAATCAGACATGGGATAAGAAGAATAGACAAGCGAGAGCCACCATTAGCTTATTAGTGGATGATGCTCAATTAATACATATAAGAAATGAAGAAACAGCGAAAAGAATGTGGGAAGAATTAAGAAAACTGTATGAAAGACCTAGCTTGAATCACAAGTTATTTTAATTACGAAAGCTTTACAGTATGAGATTGAGTGCAAATGACGACATGCAGAAGCACATATTATCAATGATGGAAGTGATATCACAGCTAAGATCTATTGGTGAAGACATTAAAGAAAGTCATGTAGCAGCTATATTATTGTGCAGTTAACCAGATTCGTATACAGCCTTGATAAATGCCGTTGAGACGAGACCAGAAACTGACATTACATTAGATTTTGTGAAAAAAAGACTAATAGATGAATATCAGAGAAGAAAAGAACAAAGAAATGATTCTTCTACTGAAAAGGACAGTGAAAACGCTCTTAAAGCTACAGAATTTAAAAAACCCTATAATAAAGAGACAAGAGAATGCTTCAGATGTAAGAAAAAAGGTCATTTAAAGAAAGACTGTACCATATGGAAAGCAGAACAACAAAAATTACAACATAAAAAGCATACACAAAAAGTAAAAAACACAATTTCCGATTCATGTGAGAATAATTGGAATGGCACATTTAAAGTAACAGACAAGAAATCATCACTTGGTTGGTTTATTGATTCAGGAGCATCGAGTCATATGCAAGTGACAAGAATTTCTTTCCTGATCTTGATTTAGATAAGAACGAAGCCATTTATCTTGCAGATGAAAGCAAAATAACCGCAGAAGGTGTTGGACAAGGTATGCTAAATTGTTCAAACAAGTTCGGACAAGATTCAAAGATACTTGTACAGGATGTGTTGTATGTTCCAAAATTGGAAGGCAGATTATTATCTGTGAAACGTTTAAAAGCAAAAGGACTTACAGTAAAATTCAAAGACAATGAGTGTGCAATTATTGCAGGAAACAAGGTGATATCCAAAGTCAAGGCAGATGAACAATCATATCATTTTGACACACCAAAGGAACAGTTGAAGGTATGTACACATGATCACAAAAACTGTATTCACATGTGGCATAGACGTCTAGGACATAGACACCTTGACAGTATAAGTGAACTACAGAGAAAAGAATTGACAAAAGATTTAAAGATATCAGATTGCTCAATTACCGTAAGATGTGAATGTTGTATAAAATCCAAAGCCACAGGGATATCTATTCCAAAAGAAAGTGAGATGAAAAGCAAAAGACCACTTGATTTGGTGCGCACTGACGTATGTGGACCCATGAAAGTGACTACATCAGGAGGCAATAGATACATATTGACTTTTATAGACGACTACTCAAGATACACAGTCACATACTTAATTAAGAACAAAAGTGACGTTTTTGATAAACTTGTAGACTATGTAACAAGATCAAGTAACAAATTTCAAAGGAAGCCAATTGTCATCAGAAGTGATAATGGAGGAGAATTTACAGGTCACAGAACAGAAGACTACTTAAGACTTAATGGAATTGAACACCAGAAAACTGTTCCATACACACCTGAACAAAATGGAGTAGCAGAAAGGAAAAACAGAACTCTAACAGAAATGATAAGATGTATGCTGATGGATTCCAAACTACCAGAGAAATATTGGGGTGAGGCAGCAATGACAGCTACATATCTACAGAACCGACTTTTTTCCAGAAAACTGACGAAAACTCCATATGAACTGTGGCAAGGTATGAAACCAAGTGTCAATCATTTAAAAGTTTTTGGATGTACAGTTTTTATATTCATTCCAACAGAAAAACGTTCCAAACTTCAAAACAGATCCATGGAAGGAATATTTGTTGGATATAGTGAAAATTGCAAGGATATAGAATCCTAGATCCCAAAACAGACAGAGTTTCGGTGAGTAACAGTGTGACATTCATTGAAGATTTAAATGAAGACATTATGATTTCAGTTGAAACAAAAAATGAGAAAAACAATAGTGACATAACTGAAGAAATATCTGATGAGAAAGAAGTAGAAATCAATGAAGAACAAAATACTGAAAGTGAAGAATCACAACTACAAACAGACACAGAACCAAGACGTTCAATGAGAGAGAACAAAGGAAAACCACCAAAACGTCTCTCATACAAGACAAGCATAAGAAAAATCTATGAGCCTACCTCTTGGGAAGACATATCTAAACATCCTGAAGAAGAAGCTAATAAATGGATAGAAGCAACAGAAACAGAAATTAAATCCATGCATGATTCAAATACATGGACACTAACAGATTAACCAGAAGGAAGAAAAGCCATAGGATGTAAATGGATTTTTAAAGTAAAATACCAAACAGATGGCACAGCTGAAAGATACCGAGCAAGACTTGTAGCTAAAGGGTATTCTCAAAAATATGGAGAAGACTATGATGAGACATTTGCTCCAGTTGTCAAACACACTACAATAAGAACTTTACTTACAGTTGCAGCAATGAAACAGATGGAACTGAGACATCTGGATGTAAAGACAGCTTTTTTGAATGGAGATTTAACAGAAGACATTTACATGGAACAACCTCCAGGATGCAAAGATGAAAGAAATCCAAACAAAGTTTGTAAACTACAGAAAAGCATACATGGTTTAAAGCAAGCAGCTAAAGCTTGGAATGACAAAATCACGGAAGTACTTACAAATGAAAAATTTCAAAGAAGTAAAGCTGATCCATGCTTGTACACAAAAAGGCTGATTAATAGATGGATTTATGTACTCATATATGTAGACGACATTTTGATTTGTTTTAAACAAGAAAGGGATAAAGAAAACTTTCTAAAAATCCCGAAGCAACATTTCGAAATCAAAGACTTGGGAAATGTGAAACAGCACCTAGGAATACAGGTAGAAAGAGAAGAAGACGGAAGTTTCCTACTGAATCAAAATCACATGATTCAACACATAACAGAAAAATTTGGATTAAAGGATGCAAAAACTGTAAAGTCTCCAATGGAAACTAACGATCTCAAAGAGATGAACAGTGAAAAAAATATGCTACCAAATAATGAAGAATACAAAACAGCAATAGGAAAACTACTGTATCTAGCGACCGTTACAAGACCAGACATCGCAGCAGCAGTAGGAGTCCTGAGTAGAAGTGTATCAAAACCAAATAAAGCTGATTGGAATGCCGTGAAGAGAGTAATGCGTTATTTGAAAGGAACTAGCAATGTTAAGCTGAAATTACCCACAAGTGATAATTGCATTTTAACAGGATATGTTGATGCAGATTGGGCTGGAGATCCAACTGACTGAAGATCTACCAGGGACATATTTTTTTTCTCTCAGGTAGACCAATAAGTTGGACAAGTAAGAAACAGTCAATTGTGACACTATCTTCAGCAGAAGCAAAATATGTTGCTGCAGCACATGCGAGTCAAGAAGTACTGTAGTTAAGACAATTGTTGACAGAATTAGGACAACCACAGTTGGAACCAACAAAACTGAAAGAGGACAATCAAGGATGTCTTGTTCTTGCTAAGATGGAAAAAGTCAATCCAAGAACCAAGCATATTGATGTGAAATATCATTTCTTGAGAGATCATCAAGAACAAGGAGTCTTGAAGTCAGAGTATTGTCCTACTGAAGAAATGACAGCAGACATCTTCACGAAGGCGTTGAATGCTGATAAACACCAGAGACTAATAAAAAAGTTGGGTTTGATTGAATAAGTCCTTATTGTTGAGAAAGGGTGTTGGCATATACAGCAGATTAGGACTTATTAAAAGTGAAAGGAGGACTTTATACTAACCAGACAGCAGATGGTGATAGTGTGTATAGTTATATGCTTGCTGTAATGTGGGGGAGGAAAGCTATCAATTGTTGGTTGTTTTTACTTCCTGTGTTTTCTTTCTTTCCTGAATGTGTTATGTCAGCAGCACACGGACTGTGTGACACTGAATTGTATCTCATGTTTAACCAGTATGAAGTAAATACTGTTTACTCAAGATATCTTGCTGATTGAAGCTCTTGTAAGTACAGTGGTGACTGTAAGAAGATGCACCCTGCGACATGTTCACCTACTGAATGTTAGTCATTACTTTTACTTGTAAGACCAATTTTGCGGTGTATGCGATTATATGCGAATGCAGGGGTGGAGATATCATTGCTGCAACCTTTGCGGCCGCACAGGGGCCCAAGAGGTAAGGGAGCCCATTTAAACCTCTAAAGCAGGTGCAATTTTGCATTTTTAGGAACTCTTGTGCTGCAAAGGGCCCTTATATTGTTCTTGCACAGGGGCCTTTTTCTGTCTGTGTCCGCTATTGTGTGAATGCAACTGATTTTATATTGGTAAAACAAATTATCAATTAAGTAAACATTTCAGTGAACATCTGTGTTCTTTTCCAACTGGGAAAGTTTCCCCTAGACTCATTGAGCTCATGAGACAGGCAGTGTTTCATGGATCTACATTTTAAACATGCACCAACAAGGGGTAGGGATAGACACAAATTGCAATGGAAAAAAATGAGCACAATTAATTCTCGAGACATTTGCATAGGGTCCTATTAAAGAGGTTGTCCACTACTAGGACAGGGTCCTATTAAAGAGGTTGTCCACTACTAGGACAACCCCTTCTAAATCTGAACGTTTTCCCCCTGTTAAAATAAAAACACCTATTCTCACCTCTGGTGTCGGTGATGTTCTAGCGATGTCGGCACTCACATTCCCGGGGCTCACATGAGGTTGTTATGTCAAGTGAGCCCTGTGCCCATTCAGCGCTGGTGTCACTGTCCCCACTTTTGGTTGTATAAGTATTCAAGAGGAGGTGAGCGACCAACCGCAGCTCTCACTTCCTCTTGATTACTTATATGTCCAAAGGCGGCGAAAGTGACACCAGGGTAGATTGGACGCTTGTCACTTCCAGAGGTTTTTTTGAGCTCTGTGCTAAGTGGTTGCACAGGTGGGATCACCTAATAATTTTTCAAAAATGTTTATGGAGTCAAATGTTGACATGTAGGGTAGTCATCTATACGTGTCAATAAACAGTTTTCTTAGTCTATATGATATTTTATTAATTAGAAACATATTTGCTCTTTTTCAAAAGCAACCTGATTACAAAAGTATTGCTATAATAGCATATGGCCTTAAATACTAATGAAAGAATTCACAAAGCATGCTGCAATGATTTACACAGCCATGCAGTAATCTCATAGTAATAGGAATTTGCTTTTTTTTCGTATGAAGGATGCATGCAGTCATAATTGAAAGCAATAAAAGCATCATATTACATTTTTTATAGTTCATCTATTAAATTATGCTCGTTCATTTTTAAGCTGGAATAATTTAAAGCTTGAGTGTTAATATTCATGGGGTACAGCAAGTGAAAACTCTATCATATTTCTAAACTTTTTTTATATTGTGCCCAGATAGAGAAAGTGTAAGACAAATGACTGGAAGGAAGGTGAAAGAGATGAAAAAATACAATGTTTTTAACAGCAAAAAAATACATTGTTTTTAACAGCAAAAAAATGCTGGGCCAGATGTTTTTATTTTATGCTGAAAAATAATAATGCAATAAATACACTAGATTTTTTTTGTGCCTTTATTCACTTAACTTGGGTTTAGGTTTGTGTCTTTTTTCAAAATTGTAGCATGTCCTGTAATAGCGTTTCTGACCATTAAACACCACTGAAAACCAGCATTTTTTATTATTATATATATTTTTTTAACGCGCATATGTTAATGTGTTAGGGAGGCATTTTTGTTGTGTTTTTATATTCATGTGATTCCAAGAGGAATCTAGAAATCCCATCATATATGAATCGGATGACTTGTGATGTTTAAATGGCAACACATTAATTTACAAAAATACAGACAAAAAAACCTACTGAAAAATACCAGAAAATAACACATCCCAAAAAAGTGTGTGTGAAGGTAGGCTTTTAATCATAAAATTACCATATTTTTCGGATTATAAGACGCACTTTTTTCCCTCCAAATTTGGGAGGAAAAAGGGTGTGTGTCTTATAATGCAAGGGTATGGAATTTACCCTGGGGGGAGGGGGCGGCAGCGGTTGAGCGGTGCCACAGATACAGGAGGTTGACAGCGGCTGCGGCAGGAGTCAGACCATGCTGCGGGCCCCGTCCTCAGAAGAAGTCGGAATGTTATTACAACAGAAACCTTTCTACTGCAGTTTAACTGGAAGCTAGACAGTGCAAATGTCTGATTTGGCTTTTAACCTAAGTCATATTGCACGACTCGTTAAAGGGTTGATTGTGACTTGTAGGATTGCTGCTTCCAATAGCTGGCGCTATAGAGTACAAGTCCTCTTTTTCTCTGAAGAGGCAATTTGCATATTAAATTTCCCAGAGGAGCATTGCATGGCGAATAAGCCTCCTTACCTTGACGTGCCAGAGTTGGAGTGTCACTCTCCATAAGGAGAAACGCTACCCCTTAGACCTCAGTCCAGAGCCTCTCACCTAGCCAAATCAGACCTCATACTTTGCACTGATGAGGGCCAACAGCCCGAAACATTGTGTCTGCAAATTGAGATTCTGATTTGGCTTTCATCCTAAGTCATATTGCACGACTCGTTAAAGGGTTGATTATGACTTGTAGGATTGCTGCTTCCAATAGGTGGCGCTATAGAGTACAAGTCCTCTTTTGCTTCTTTAAGAAAAACATTTCTGTGACTGTTTTTAAACATATTTTACCTTAAGGAGTTGTAAACCCCTGAATAGTTTTTCATTAAACATCCAGCATGCTCCAAAATAATGAAAAACTGTATACTCACCATATTGATCCCCTGCCGTTCCTCTACAAATGCTGTCCGGGTCTCCCGATGATCCACATAAGTCCTTTACTAGGTGGATCAGCATGTGCTCACAGTAGCCAATCACTGGCTGCAGCAATAATATGTTAATACGGACAGAACAGCATATGCAGATACCAGTGGGAGACCCAGGAGCTGGAGATCAGTTAGAAGATTAAACTTTATTTCATAATTTTAGTGCATAATAAACAGTTTTTAAAAGAGAATTTGGATGCGGACAACCCCTGTACTAAAGCCCACCCTTTACTTCCCCTATGTTTTTCTACTCTACAGGACAGTTCCGACATGACTATGTACAAAGTTCACCCGAGTCACAATACAGTGATTCCCTCTCTGGTGCCCATAACAGTAAATCATTGCCTTCTTCTCTCCAGGTTTATTTGGGGGCTGGAGACATGTTCACAGAATATCTGCAGAAAATAAAATGAATAATTTTCTGCACAGTGTAGAGGGGGAAACACTGGGGCGAAACCAAGCCTATTAAATAACAGCTGTCTGCTTTGGAAGATAAATGGATATCATATAACCTTGGGAAAATGCAATTTAAAAAGTCTTCTTGATAAGATGCTTTTTATGCCATTTCTACCATTTAATGACATCTTATGTGAAGCTGCTGACATGGAAAAATAGCCCGGTTATACAAAGGGTGATTAATGTAGATATGAGATGTAGAGATATCACTTTACGGGGTGTCAGAGTGCTGGAGCTTCCTATACAATGTGTTTTGTTTTCTCACATAAAATATAATGTGCCTGTGTGTCACTAAATGCCACCAAGGCTCAGGGACAAATAAAACTGTACAACCTTTGTTCACTCACAGAAATACATTGGTTTCTGCTCTTAATGTGTGACTACAGTAAAGGAAATAAAGCAGCTAAGTGGGAATGGAAATTTCATTATTTTCTATTCTGTGCTCAGTGTTTAGTTTAAAATTACATAGAAGAATATGGCGATGGTGAGTGCTGAGCGCATCAAATTGGCTCTGGAGGGCTGATATAGAATACTGCATTTCTCCATCTGCAACGGCTGCTTCAGAGGAAATGGTCAGCTGGCAGAAGCTTCCCTCCACAAAGTCATCTTTTTAACCAGTCAGATAAGCTTCGATCCAAGGGCAGCATATATCAGATACTAGCTGCATGATTCCTACCACATATGTCTAATTCTGAAATGCTGCAGCATTTCAGAGAAAAACATGGATTAATAGCCACAGGGAACCGAGCTGCGCTGGAGACAAGTCAGATAGGTCGATCTGTGGCGGATTCTTCCCGCCCCCTGACCTTGAGTGATAGGTCTTTGCTAGTGAATAGCGAGTGTGCTTGTCACTGCACGTTACTAGCTTGAGCATCAGTGTGCTCGAGATGCTCATTACTCGGCGAGTATTTTTCGAATGCTCGCGCACAAGCTCAGGTCCCCGCCCCGCAAGTTTGGTGCTTGTTAGATAACAAATAAACATGTGAGGATTGCCTGCCAGACACTGTACTGCCGAAGCTATGTTGGTAGTGGCATTACTGTGATTAGCTGGCTGTATAGCGTCATCGCGTCTATATAAGACCCGGGACCCTATGCTCGGCACAGTCTACCAATGGAAACAGGCAGAGCAGGGAGAGATGCTTATAGCTCTGGCCCCCTGAGGAAGCCTGTATAGGTGAAACTAGTCAGGGGAGTTATATGTGTGTTTTTAATTTCTTTAGTGGAACTTGTAGGAAGGAGAAATGAATACATTAAGAGAGTGCTACATAGATCTATGGACTGCAGCCATGATCTACAGTAGATGTGAAAATACATGTATACAGTTATATGAAAAAGTTTGGGCACCCCTATTAATCTTAAGCTTATTGTTTTATAAAAATTGGTGTTTTTGCAACAGCTATTTCAGTTTGATATATGTAATAACTGTTGGACACAGTAATGTTTCTGCCTTGAAATGAGGTTTATTGTACTAACAGAAAATGTGCAATCTGCATTCAAACAAAATTTGACAGGTGCATATGATGCGCCCCCTGGGCCTGTGCTGTGCAGGGGGATACCCGGAGCCGGATCGCTGGGGGTTGTAGTCCTCCGTGGCGGTGACCCGGTCCGTGCCCAGGGCGGTCAAACCAGTGGCAGTCTATTGGTGTTATAATAAGTGTCCACCAATTTGGGTTCCGGTACCCTGCTCTGCCAACCCTTCACCCGTTATCTCGTGGGTTCTTAGGGTTCCTTCTTCACTCGTGTCTCTGGGCCTTTCTCTGTGTTCCTGTTCCTTGCTTCCTTTCTTACTGTCCTTTCTGTTCCTTCTCCTTTCTCTCTCTCTCAGGCTCCGGCCTCCTGACAAGGCCTGCCTGCGGAGCAGAGCCCATGCAGGGGCTCTGCTTCCTGTCTTCTCCTCTCACTCTTAGCTTCTTCTCTGCACTGCACCGAACTCTGTCCTAAGATGGTGCCCACCTTATATACCTCCTTCTAACACCCGAGCCCAGGTGACTAGCAACCAATGGGCTCCTACCTATGCCCAGAGACCCACCCCTATCTGCTCCTACACCACTGGGTATTCCACCCCCCGCCCCACTCCAGCCAGGGACAGATGCTGTCGTGCCTGCACTTCTGTCTAGTGGGAGCACCGTTGAGCTGTCCCTCGGAAATGGGGTGGGTGTGGTGTATGCAGCTTACTGAGCCCTAGTCCACACTCCATCCTTACCCGGGAGTGGAATATCACACCTCTGGTTTGAGGTGCAATACCCCTGTAGCAGCCGAGCCCTCGGGGTGCTACATTCCCCCCTAGTAAATCACAGCACGTCCTCGGGCTGGAAAAGAGCAAAACAATTTAAAACATACAAATTTTTAGAATGCATTCGCATATAAGACATTTAACCAAAAGCTCATCCCTTTATGGGAGGTACTCTTTTCCTTTTAAACGTTACTGGTACTCTTTTTCTTTTCTTTAACATTCTTCTGTCACTAGCTATGGTCAAAACTACCGGAACTCTTTTAGCATATAAAACATCACATAAAACATTTGCATTATTATTCTAGCAGCATATAAAACTTTTTCATTATAGAACACTTGCAAGGAAAACATTCTCAAAACACATTCTCGAATCCTGGCCACGGTGCAACTTGTGACCAGGTGTTCGATCTTCTTTTTAAGTGCAACAGTCCATTTAATTCGTCCTGAGGTAGACGTTGCAGTTTTTGTATAAAACCAGTAGAGGGCGCTTTAAGAAGCGCAACGATTTACAGGGGTGGCCGCTCTCAGTCCTCGGCCAGTGGGGATAGGGGAATGGCTGCTCACAGTCCTCAGCCTGGTTAGGGATTAGGGGCACACAGGTAACAGTTCACACAGTCAACAGTTTCACAACAGTTCTTGTACCCTGACGGGTAACTATATACAGTTCCACTTTACCGTTCACTGGTAACGGTGTCCTCCCGATGCCCCTTCCTCATACTCTTCAGATCCGTCCGGATCCTCAGGGTAGTCCATGTCTGGGCGGTACCGCAGCTCCTCCTCTGTTAGACGGTGGACATGGAGGGCATACAGTCCCTTTGCGCCCTTGTGTAGCAGGCCTTGCGACCGGGCCTGGAGAAGGTCGCTGTTGATGACGCCCGGGGTAAGAGGGTGCGACTTTGGGCCTGGGCGCGGGCTGCTGGCGGCAGTGACCAGGGCTGGAGGGCTCGGCAGGAGGGCTTGTTGCGGGGTCTGGAGCAGGTCGGTGTTTGCAGCGCCCGGGATCGGCGGCTCCACCAGGGGGCCCGGGAGCAGGCTGACGCTGGCAGCGTCCGGGACAGGGAGACTCCTCTTACCTGCTCCCGCGACCGCTCCTGCGTCACGCGTCTTCTCCTGGTGCTGGTCGGGGCCCGCGACGGCTGGGGCACTACCGATGCTGGGCAGCTTAGTCTGCTGCCGGTCTGCCATCTTGCTCTCCGTTCCTGGTGTCCTCCTCCCCCCCTGGTGGACCGTGGCCTACCTTGCGTTGATCTTCCTTCATAAGCCGTGGCTCCGCAGTCGATCGTCGGGGTTGAGGACCTTGCGTCGCGCTCCTGTGACGTCAGCGTCGCTCCCTCTCCCTTCCAGGACCTTACGCAGCGTCAGTGCGTGGGGCGGAGCTTCGGATCTCGTGCGCTTTCGGCGTCCACGCCCCTCTTCTTCCCGTGCGGCGTCCCGAAGATGGCGTCCGATGGCGGGAAGCGGCTGCGGATGGCGGGAAACGACCCAAGATGGCATCCGATGGCAGGAATCGGCCCCGGACGGCGGGAAACGACTCTGGACGGTGGGAAACTTCTGGAAATGGCGGGAGACTTCTTTTCAAGGTACATGCACAATCTTCTTCAGGCACGCAATACCCGCTTGTGGCGGGTTGGTAAAGATCCTGCCGACTATGCCAAAGTTGACGCGCCCTCTGGGCCTGTGCTGTGCAGGGGGATACCCGGAGCCGGATCGCTGGGGGTTGTAGTCCTCCGTGGCGGTGACCCAGTCCGTGCCCAGGGCGGTCAAACCAGTGGTAGTCTATTGGTGTTATAATAAGTGTCCGACTACGCCACCCGTGGATTGCGGTCAGTGGGGACCGCTGCTGCGCTGCAGACCGCTGAGGCTGATGTTGTATGCGCAGCCAAGAATGGGATAACTCCCCATGAGAGAAGTATTGCCTCAGGGCAGCTAGAGTAGATGATGGTAGTGATGGTGTGAGCGTCCCAGTACTAATGGTGCTGGTGCGGCGATGAAACACAGAGACGTGTGGTTGCAGTTTCCAATGCTTTACTCACAGTTCTTTACTGGTCCTAGCCACCTCGGTACCGGCGGTGACTGCCCAAGCCGTGCTGCGTCCACCAGGCAAGGGGCTCGACCAACTCCCAGGCAATTCCAGAGCGTGGCACAAGACTCCCTTCCTTTCCTTTCTCTGGCCGTCCCCACCAGTGACCCACCTTTGTCCAGCTTCCTCGGGCCTTCTGTCGGCGAAACCTCTCTCCGGTTTCCCTGACCCTATGTGGTATGCTTTCCTGGTGGATGTAGTGAGGGGTCGCACCAAGATGTGGTCACAACCTCCTTTTTTGGCTGAGGATTAGTCGCCTCCACCAATTTGGGTTCCGGTACCCTGCTCTGCCAACCCTTTACCCGTTATCTCGTGGGTTCTTAGGGTTCCTTCTTCACTCATGTCTCTGGGCCTTTCTCTGTGTTCCTGTTCCTTGCTTCCTTTCTTACTGTCCTTTCTGTTCCTTCTCCTTTCTCTCTCTCTCAGGCTCCGGCCTCCTGACAAGGCCTGCCTGCGGAGCAGAGCCCATGCAGGGGCTCTGCTTCCTGTCTTCTCCTCTCACTCTTAGCTTCTTCTCTGCACTGCACTGAACTCTGTCCTAAGATGGTGCCCACCTTATATACCTCCTTCTAACACCCGAGCCCAGGTGACTATCAACCAATGGGCTCCTACCTATGCCCAGAGACCCACCCCTATCTGCTCCTACACCACTGGGTATTCCACCCCCCGCCCCACTCCAGCCAGGGACAGATGCTGTCGTGCCTGCACTTCTGTCTAGTGGGAGCACCGTTGAGCTGTCCCTCGGAAATGGGGTGTGTGTGGTGTATGCAGCTTACTGAGCCCTAGTCCACACTCCATCCTTACCTGGGAGTGGAATATCACACCTCTGGTTTGAGGTGCAATACCCCTGTAGCAGCCGAGCCCTCGGGGTGCTAGACATAAGTATGGGCACCTCACCAGAAAAGTGACATTAATATTTAGTAGATCCTCCTTTTGCAAAAATAACAGCCTCTAGTCGCTTCCTGTAGCTTTTAATGAGTTCCTGGATCCTGGATGAAGGTATTTTTGACCATTCCTCTTTACAAAACAATTCCAGTTCAGTTAAGTTTGATGTTCGCCGAGCATGGACAGCCCTCTTCAAATGATCCCACAGATGTTCAATGATATTCAGGTCTGGGGACTGGGATGGCCATTCCAGAACATTGTAATTGTTCCTCTGCATGAATGCCTGAGTAGATTTGGAGCGGTGTTTTGGATCATTGTCTTGCTGAAAAATCCATCCCTTGCGTAACTTCAACTTTATCACTGATTCTTGAACATTATTGTCAAGAATCTGCTGATACTGAGTGGAATCCATGCGTCCCTCAACTTTAACAAGATTCCCGGTGCCGGCATTGGCCACACAGCCCCAAAGCATGATGGAACCTCCACCAAATTTTACTGTGGGAAGCAAGTGTTTTTCTTGGAATGCTGTGTTTTTTTGCCGCCATGCATAACGCCTTTTTGTATGACCAAACAACTCAATCTTGGTTTCATCAGTCCACAGGACCTTCTTCCAAAAAGAAATTGGCTTCTCCAAATGTGCTTTTGCATACCTCAGCCGACTCTGTTTGTGGCGTGCTTGCAGAAACGGCTTCTTTCGCATCACTCTCCCATACAGCTTCTCCTTGTGCAAAGTGCGTTGTATAGTTGACCGATGCACAGTGACACCATCTGCAGCAAGTTGATGCTGCAGCTCTCTGGAGGTGGTCTGAGGATTGTCCTTGACTGATCTCACCATTCTTCTTCTCTGCCTTTCTGATGTTTTTCTTGGCCTGCCACTTCTGGCCTTAACAAGAACTGTCCCTGTCTTCTTCCATTTCCTTACTATGTTCCTCACAGTGGAAACTGACAGGTTAAATCTCTGAGACAGCTTTTTGTATCCTTCCCCTGAACAACTATGTTGAATAATCTTTGTTTTCAGATCATTTGACAGTTGTTTTGAGGAGCCCATGATGCCACTCTTCAGAGGAGATTCAAGCAGGAGAACAACTTGCAAGTGGCCACTTTAAGTAGCTTTTCTCATGATTGCATACACCTGGCTATGAAGTTCAAAGCTCAATGAGGTTACAAAACCAAAAAAAGTGCTTTAGTAAGTCAGTAAAAAGTAGGTAGGATTATTTAAAACAAGAAAATGATAAGGGTGCCAATACTTATGCACCTGTCAAATTTTGTTTGAATGCAGATTGCACATTTTCTGTTAGTACAATAAACCTCATTTCAAGGCAGAAACATTACTGTGTCCAACAGTTATTACATATATTAAACTGAAATAGCTGTTGCAAAAGCACCAATTTTTATAAAACATTAAGCTTAAGATTAATAGGGGTGCCCAAACTTTTTCATATAACTGTATAAAAAAGCCTAAAGAATTGTAGCTGGTATAAAAGGGACTCCAATGTTAGGAGATTCCAATATACACTGGAATAGTACAAGTCCACTATAGTAGTTTTTTTATTTGTATTGACCACTTTTAACTGAAAAATTAATAAAAGTTATTTTTAGCATATCCCTTAAATAGGATCATTTTTACCCTCTGGGTAATATGTTGTTTAGAATCGCCAAACCATGGATTGAAGCTTGAAGAGGACAATTTGCATATTCCAGGTGCCTTCTGGGAAAAGCGAAGAGTCTCCTTCAGCTAGAAGATCGTTGGGTACAGTGGGGACCAGCTGCTTGGAAAGCATCGCCAAACCATGGATTGAAGCTTGAAGAGGACAATTTGCATATTCCAGGTGCCTCCTGGGAAAAGCGAAGAGTCTCCTTCAGCTAGAAGATTGTTGGGTACAGCCGGGACCAGCTGCTTGGAAAGCATCGCCAAACCATGGATTGAAGCTTGAAGAGGACAATTTGCATATTCCAGGTGCCTTCTGGGAAAAGCGAAGAGTCTCCTTCAGCTAGAAGATCGTTGGGTACAGCCGGGACCAGCTGCTTGGAAAGCATAGCCAAACCATGGATTGAAGCTTGAAGAGGACAATTTGCATATTCCAGGTGCCTTCTGGGAAAAGCGAAGAGTCTCCTTCAGCTAGAAGATCGTTGGGTACAGCCGGGACCAGCTGCTTGGAAAGCATTGCCAAACCATGGATTGAAGCTTGAAGAGGACAATTTGCATATTCCAGGTGCCTTCTGGGAAAAGCGAAGAGTCTCCTTCAGCTAGAAGATCGTTGGGTACAGCCGGGACCAGCTGCTTGGAAAGCATCGCCAAACCATGGATTGAAGCTTGAAGAGGACAATTTGCATATTCCAGGTGCCTTCTGGGAAAAGTGAAGAGTCTCCTTCAGCTAGAAGATCGTTGGGTACAGCATCGCCTAACGGCGTGCGAATTTGTTTAATTTGTTTATCCTAGGGTATCACAAGAAAGAAGACAGACATCAAGTCAGCAGGGACAAGGAGCAGCATGGCAGATGTGACAACCTACATGGTGAGCTGTAACATGTGCTACATGTTCACAGATCGACCAGAAGCTGAAACCAACTTCACCTGTCAGAAGTGTAGACTATTGGCTCTTTTAGAAGAAAAGGTGCGGGGACTGGAAGAAAGAATTGCGACATTAAAACTCATCAAGGAAAATGAAGACTTCCTGGACAGAACAGAAGCGTCACTACTGGTCACGGAATGTGAAGGAAGCGTCATAGAACCTCCAGAGGCAGACAAGTGGAGGCAAGTGACCAAAAGAAGCAAGAAGACCATGGAGACACCACCAACCACACAACTGAGAAACAGATTCCAAGGACTTGTGGAGGACGAAGATGGCACACCTCAGGATGAGGCACCCCCAGCAAGCAAAAAAGAAAAGAGCACCCAGAAACACCCAGAAGCGACAAGAAAAAAGACAGCCAAGAAGGGAAGAAGAGTGGTGGTGGTGGGAGACTCACTACTGAGAGGAACAGAAGCAGCTATCTGCAGACCGGACATAACCGCAAGAGAAGTATGCTGCCTCCCAGGGGCGAAGATCAAGGATATTACCGATAGGATACCGAAGCTCATCAGTTCCAAGGATGTCCACCCATTTCTTCTGATACATGTTGGCACCAATGACACGGCAAAGAAGGACCTACCAACAATCTGCAAGGACTTTGAAGCATTGGGGAAGAAAGTAAAAGAACTGGATGCGCAGGTAGTTTTTTCTTCTATCCTTCCAGTAGACGGGCATGGCGTTAGGAGATGGAACAGGATCCTTGATGTGAACAACTGGCTGAGACGATGGTGCAGACAACAAGGATTTGGATTCCTGGACCATGGTGTGAATTACCTCTATGACGGACTCCTTGCCAGAGATGGACTACACCTCAACAAACCCGGGAAACACACATTCGCCAGGAGACTCGCAACACTCATCAGGAGGGCGTTAAACTAGAAGAAGAGGGGATGGGAAGAAAAATGCCGGACACGAACATGAAACCAGAGAACATACTAATGAAAGATATGAAGTGCGACAAAGAAGGTCCAAGACAAGATACTTGGAAGGGAGGTAAGAACATTTCTAATACAATCCAGAGGGAGAAGATTGGAACAAAACAAAATCGTGTAAACTGCGTGCTAGCAAATGCCAGAAGCCTGACAAACAAGATGGATGAACTGGAAGCAGAAATATCCACAGGTAACTATGACATAGTGGGAATAACCGAGACATGGTTAGATGAAAGCTATGACTGGGCAGTTAATTTACAGGGTTACAGTCTGTTTAGAAGAGATCGAAGAAATCGGAAAGGGGGTGGAGTCTGTCTATATGTAAAGATGTGTCTAAAGCCTACAATACGGGAGGATGTATGGGAGGGAAATGAGGAGGTTGAGTCCTTATGGGTGGAGATACATGGGGCAAAAAACAATAATAAAATTATCATAGGAGTCTGTTATAAACCACCAAACATAGCAGAAGCCACAGAAAGTCTATTAATGAGACAAATAGATGAAGTAGCAAAAAATAACGAGGTGATTATTATGGGGGACTTCTAGTACCCCGATATAGACTGAGAAACCGAAAGCTGTAGATCTCAGAAAGGAAACAGGTTTCTGTCAATTATCAAAGACAATTATTTGTCACAACTTGTGCAGGAACCAACTAGAGGGACGGCCCTTTTAGACTTAATATTAACTAACAGGCCAGACAGAATAACTGAGGTGCAGGTCGGGGGGCACCTGGGAAATAGTGACCACAACATTATACAATTCCACATGTGCTTCAGTAGGGTGCCCAGCAAGGGAGTCACAAAAACACTGAACTTCAGGAGGGCAAAGTTTGATCTGCTAAGAGATGCCCTTCACCTTATAGACTGGGATAGTATCTTCAGTAATAGGAGCACAGATAGAAAATGGAAAATTTTCAAAACAGTCCTACATAGTCACTGTAGAAGGTACATACCTTATGGGAATAAAAGGGCTAGGAATAGGAGGAAGCCAATGTGGCTAAATAAGGAAGTCAAGAGGGCAATGAAAAACAAAAAAAGGGCTTTCGGTAAACTTAAACAAGAAGGCAGCGAGGAAGCGCTAATATCTTATAGGGAAAAAAACTAAATCTGTAAGAAACAAATAAGAATAGCAAAAGAGGAGACAGAGAGACTAATTGCCAAGGAAAGTAAAATGAATCCCAAACTGTTCTTTAACTATATAAACAGTAAAAGGATTAAAACTGATGGAGTTGGCCCATTGAAAAATAACCTGGGTAAAATCATAGAGGGCGATGAGGGTAAAGCAAACCTACTCAATAGCTTCTTCTCCACTGTTTTCACCAAAGAAAACAATTTATCGGAGGAAATGCAGAGTGATAAAGTAAACCCTCCGCTAAATATCACCCACTTAACCCAGGAGGAAGTTCAGAAACGCCTAAATAATATCAAAATAGACAAGTCACCAGGCCCAGATGGCATACACCCCCGGGTACTAAAAGAATTAAGTAATGTGATAGACAGACCGCTGTATCTTATATTCAAGCACTCTTTATGGATAGGGACTGTCCCACTAGACTGGCGCCAAGCAAATGTGGTACCAATATTCAAAAAGGGGTCTAAAAGTGACCCTGGGAACTATAGACCAGTCAGCTTAACGTCTGTTGTGGGTAAATTGTTTGAAGGATTTCTTAGAGATGCTATTGTAGAATATCTTAATGATAATAACTGTCTAACTCCATATCAACATGGATTTATGAGGGATCGCTCCTGCCAAACAAACCTGATCGCCTTCTACGAGGAGGTGAGCTCACAGCTGGACCGGGGAGAGTCAGTGGATGTTGTATTAGAATCATAGAATCATAGAATCATAGAATGGTAGAGTTGGAAGGGTCCTCCTGGGTCATCTGGTCCAACCCCCTGCTCAAAGCAGGATTCACTAGATCATCTCAGACAGATGTCTGTCCAGCCTCTGTTTGAAGACGTCCATTGAAGGGGAACTCACCACCTCTCGTGGCAGCCTGTTCCACTCATTAATCACCCTAACTGTCAAAAAGTTTTTTCTAATATCTAATCTGTGTCTCCTCCCATTTAGTTTCATCCCATTGCTTCTAGTCTTTCCTTGTGCAAATGAGAATAAAGATGATCCTTCTACAATGTGACAGCCCTTGACATATTTGTAGACAGCTATTAAGTCTCCTCTCAGTCTTCTTTTTTGCAAGCTAAACATTCCCAAATCCTGCAACCGTTTCTCATAGGACATGGTTTGCAGACCAGTCACCATTCTGGTCGCTCTTCTCTGAACTTGCTCCAGTTTGTCTATGTCTTTTTTAAAATGTGGTGCCCAAAACTGTACACAGTATTCCAGATGAGGTCTGACCAAAGAGGAGTAAAGACCGATAATGACTTCACGTGATCTAGACTGTATGCTTCTGTTAATACATCCCAGAATTGTATTTGCCTTTTTTGCTGCTGCATCACACTGTTGACTCATGTTCAGTCTATGATCTATTAGTATACCTAAGTCTTTTTCACATGTACTGTTGCTTAGCTCTATTCCTCCCATTCTGTATATGCTTTTTTCATTTTTATTGCCCAGATGTAGTACTTTGCATTTTTCCCTGTTAAAAACCATTCTGTTGGTTGCTGCCCACTGCTCCAGTTTATTTAGGTCTTTTTGAATCCTCTCTCTCTCTTCACTAGTATTAGCTATCCCTCCTAGCTTTGTGTCATCAGCAAATTTAATCAGTTTACCCTCAATTCCTTCATCTAAATCATTGATAAAGATGTTGAACAATACAGGTCCCAGGACGGAGCCCTGTGGTACCCCAATTGAGACATTCATCCAGCTGGATGTGAAGCCATTTACAACCACCCTTTGAGTCCGATCACTAAGCCAGTTATGAATCCACCTAACAGTTGCCTGGTCCATTGCATACTTGGTCATTTTTTCAATAAGGATGGTGTGAGATACTTTGTCAAATGCTTTGCTGAAGTCAATATATACTATATCTACAGCATTTCCCTGATCCACCCAGTCAGTGATTCTGTCATAGAAGGAAATTAAGTTAGTCTGACATGACTTGTTAGTTACAAACCCATGCTGACTCTGGTTAATCACTTCATTCTTATCCATGTACTTACATACATGTTGTTTAATAATTTGTTCAAAGATCTTTCCTGGTATAGAAGTCAGACTCACCGGCCTATAGTTCCCTGGGTCCACCTTCTTCCCCTTTTTGAAGATAGGAACAACATTTGCTCTTCTCCAGTCTTCTGGGACTTCTCCTGTTCTCCAAGAATTTTCAAAGATTATGGAGAGTGGTTCTAAAATTTCTTCTACGATCTCCTTCAGTACTCTGGGGTGTAATTCATCTGGACCTGGAGACTTGAACTCATTTATGTTAGCTAAATATTCCCTCACAATCTTTCTGTTTACAGATAACTTGGATTCCTCTATTCCTTTAAAAGGACAGTGAAGATCAGTTGATGTTACATTTTCTTTCTGAGAGAAAACAGATTCAAAATAGGAATTAAAAAGTTCGGCCTTCTCAACATCCTCTCTTACCATTTCTCCATTTTCATCCTGTAAAAATCCTATAGCATCTTTGACTTTTCTTTTACTTTTGACATACCCCCAAAATCCTTTTTTATTGCTTTTGACATCTCTTGCAAGCCTTAATTCATTGTCAGCTTTAGCTAACCTGATACGTGCCCTACAGGATTTGCAGACTGCATTATAATCTTCTTTAGATATGCCTCCCTCTTTCCATTTAATAAACATTTCTTTCTTTCTTTTTAGCATGTGTTTAAGTTCTGTGTTCATCCATCCTGGTTTCCTTAAATGCTTCCCATTCTTCCTACTTTTCAGGATTGTTAACGATTGTGCTTTGAGAATCTCATTTTTAAAAATTTCCCATCCTTCCTGGACATTTTTGTCCTTAAGGACATCCAGCCATTGGATCCCTCCTATTCTCTTTCTGAGTCTCTTAAAATCTGCCTTTCTAAAATCTAACCTTGAAGTTTGAGTCTTCACATGTCTTCCTCCTCTAGTTATCCAAAATTCTATAATAGCATGATCGCTGCCTCCTAGGGTCCCAACCACCTTTACCTCCTCAACCATTTCCTCCCTGTTTATAAGGATTAGATCCAAAGTAGCAGATCCCCTTGTTTTCTCCCCTACCTTTTGGAAGATAAAGTTGTCAGCAAGAGAGGATAAGAATTTGCTTGACCTGTTAGTTTTACTTGAGAGAGATTCCCAACAAATGTCTGGATAGTTGAAATCTCCCATGACCACTACGTCATATTTTTTGGAGAACTTGGTCATTTGATACATAAAGAGTTCATCCATATCTTCAGCTTGCCCAGGTGGCCTGTAGTAAATGCCTACAATGGTGTCCTTTCCGTTGTTCTCTCCTTGTATTCTTACCCAAACAGTTTCCACAGAACTCCCAGTCTCTGAAGCTTCAATCTCTGTGCAGATATACGCTTTTCTAACATACAATGCAACACCTCCTCCTCGTTTATCAAGTCTGTTTCTTGCAAATAAGTTGTATCCTTTTAGCCTTTTATTCCAATCATGTGTATCGTCCCACCAAGTTTCAGTGATTCCAATGACATCATATTCCTTTTCCTGCATTAGTAGTTCCAATTCTCCTTGTTTGTTGCCCATGCTTTGTGCATTTGTATAAAAACATTTTAGTTTGTGATTGGTTTCTCTTCCTCCCATATTTTTATTATTTAAATTGTTTTGTCTTTGTTCTTCCTTTCCACTTCCAGTAGCAGAGATCTCAATAGTATTTGTCAGCTGTATGGCTTTTTCTGGCCTTTTGCTTCCCTTCCCACATTGTTCTAGTTTAAAGCTTTTCTGATGAGTGTAGCAAGGCGACTTCCAAATACATGTTTTCCAGTCTTCGTAAGGTGCACCCCATCTCTAGCAAGTAGTCCATCATATAGGTAATTCATTCCGTGATCCAGAAATCCAAATCCTTGTTGACGGCACCATCGACGTAGCCAGTTGTTCACCTGTAGAATCTTATTCCACCTCATTGTTCCATGGCCATCCACTGGGAGGATGGATGAGAAGACCACCTGCGCTCCCAATTCTTTCACTTTCTTGCCTAAGTCTTCAAAGTCACTGCAGATGGTTTCCAGGTCCTTTCTTGCGGTGTCATTTGTCCCCACATGTATTAGCAGGAATGGGTAGTGATCTGTAGGTCTGAAGAGTCTTGATATCCTGTCAGACACATCTTTAATTTTTGCTCCTGGAAGACAGCACATTTCTCTTGAGGTTATGTCTGGTCTGCAGATAGCGGCCTCTGTTCCTCTTAACAGGGAATCCCCCATGACCACCACTCTCCGTTTTTTCTTCACAACATTCTTCTTTCTCCATCCAGGAGGATTCTGAGGGCTTACAAGGTTATTCATTGCTGGCAAAGTCTTATTTTGCTGTATTTCTTCATGGTTCTCCTGCGTGAGAGCCTGGTACTGGTTCCTGAGCAGTATGGGTGCTGACTGCCTCTCGATCCTCCTGCTTCTGTGGGTCACATGCTTCCATTCCTCTGTTTTGTCAGGTGCAGTTCGAATTTCTTCTTTTACTGAATCATGAAGAGATAATTCTGCTCTGTCTAAGAACTCTTCACCTTCCTTAATGATTTTCAAGGTAGTTAACCTCTCTTCTAGATTTCGCAACTTTTCCTCCAACAGGGACACAAGCTTGCATTTCTGGCATGTGAAGTTTGGCTTTTCCACTGGCAAGTCTGTGAACATGTAGCAGGATATGCAGCTCACCAAATGGCTCCTGGACTCTTCCATGTTCTTATTGTTAATGTTCTGAAAACAGTGAAAAAAGCTTAAAAAAAAAAAGAAGCTTCAAAATGCGCGTGCCGGTAGGCGCGCGGTTTACCGATGTCCTCTTTTCAGCTCCAACAGCCAAAATCCAGTGTTCTTTGAGCTCGCGGAGACTCTTCACTTACCCCAAAATGCAGTGGGAATATGTAAATTATCTCCTCAGGACTCCTCCCCTGGTTTGCCGATGTCCTCTTTTCAGCTCCAACAGCCAAAATCCAGTGTTCTTTGAGCTCGCGGAGACTCTTCACTTACCCCAAAATGCAGTGGGAATATGCAAATTATCTCCTCAGGACTCCTCCCCTGGTTTGCCGATGTCCTCTTTTCAGCTCCAACAGCCAAAATCCAGTGTTCTTTGAGCTCGCGGAGACTCTTCACTTACCCCAAAATGCAGTGGGAATATGCAAATTATCTCCTCAGGACTCCTCCCCTGGTTTGCCGATGTCCTCTTTTCAGCTCCAACAGCCAAAATCCAGTATTCCTTGACTTCTCCAAAGCGTTTGATACCGTGCCACACAAAAGGTTGGTATATAAAATGAGAATGCTTGGTCTGGGGGATAATGTTTGCAAGTGGGTAAATAGCTGGCTGAGTGATAGAAAGCAGAGGGTGGTTATCAATGGAGTAAGCTCAGGGTGTGTCAGGGTTACTAGCGGGATGCCTCAAGGGTCTGTCTTGGGCCCTATATTATTTAATATATTTATTAATGATCTAGTGGAAGGGTTGCATAGTAAAATAGAAATATTTGCAGATGATACTAAACTTTGTAAAGTAGTTAATACAGATGAGGATAGGGCACAGCTACAGGAGGATTTAGATAAATTGGGGAGTTGGGCCAAAAAATGGCAAATGGGGTTCAATGCTGATAAATGTAAGGTCATGCACATGGGAAAGAAAAACAGCAGTCACCCATACATATTAAATGGGAAACCGTTGAGGAAATCTGACATGGAGAAGGACCTGGGCGACTTGGTTAATAGCAAATTAATTTGGAGTGCCCAGTGTCAGGCAGCAGCTGTGAAGGCAAATAGAGTCATGGCATGCATCAGAAGAGGAATAGGGGCATATGATGAGAACATTGTTCTTCCTCTGTATAAAGCGCTGGTAAGGCCGCACTTAGAATATTGTGCACAGTTCTGGGCTCCGGTGCTCAGGAAAGACATATTGGAGCTAGAGAGGGTACAAAGGAGGGCGACTAAGGTAATAAAGGGAATGGAGGGACTAGAATACCCAGAGAGGTTGTCAAAATTAGGCCTATTTACGTTGGAAAAGAGAAGGCTTAGGGGAGACCTCATAAACATGTATAAATACATCAGGGGGCAGTACAGAGATCTCTCCCATGACCTGTTTATACCAAGGATGGTGACAAAGACGAGGGGGCACACTATGCGTCTGGAGGAAAGGAGGTTCCTACACCAGCATAGAAGGGGATTCTTTACGGTCAGAGCCGTGAGACTCTGGAACTCTCTGGGAGAGGAAGTGGTGATGTCCAACTCACTTAATGAGTTCAAGAGAGGCCTGGACACCTTTCTTGAGAACAATAAAATTACATTTTATGCTTAGTGATAGTTAATTAATCCAGGGATTTAATCTGACTGCCAGATTAGTGTCGGGAAGTGAATTTTTCCTCAATGATGTAAATTGGCCTATACCGCATGTTTTTTTTTTTACTTTCCCTGGATCAACGCTGCGGAATAGCTGCAGTGCACAAGAAATAGGCTGAACTGGATGGACGCTTGTCTTTTTTCGGCCTTATAAACTATGTAACTATGTAACAAGTCCATCTGAGGTGGGCATATTTTTCTGAAATACACATCCTGCCAATTTTTCTCAGCATTGAAATATTATACAACATTTTAACTGCCCCAGTTGTGCGTCAAAAACATACAGCCACACTTGGATGGTTAGCCATAGCATCGCTATATATTGCTACTGCAGTGTAACAAGTCAATTTGAGATGGTAAAATTTTCCTGTGATACTAATCCTGCAAAGTTTTTTCAGCAGGGAAATATACGTAATTTAAAATGGGCAAAGAGCGTGGTAAGGGACGGGGAAGAGGACGTGATGCTAATGGTGAGCGCCGAGGCCAAGGCCGTGGGCAAGGTGAAACTGTGCCTGCTGTGGTAGCACAACAAACACACACATCATGTATACGTAGCTTCTTGTTCCACTTTTTAGGGGGGGGGACCACTCTCGCAGCCAGACCTGTGTGAAAAGGTTGTTGGTTAGATAGCAGATAATGCTTCCAGTCAAATTGCCAGCAGCACTATGTCTTACACATAGTCCAGTCTCAGTAGCCGTGATTCTGGATCACATAATCCTCACCCTGATCCTCCTTCCTCCCACCATGCCGAGTGCGTGGAGACAAGTGATCCCTTGAGGGGTCTAGTTTACAAAACGGGGTCACTTGTCAGGGGTTTATACTGTTTAAGCACATCAGGGGCTTTCCAAACGCGACATGATGTTCCACTCTAAAATTCAGCCATTTTTTAATGTTCAAAAAGTCACTCCTTTCCTTCTAAGCCATACCATGAGTCCAAACTAGTGTTTAGCAAGCATGCTCGACACTGCTCGGTACTCGCCCGAGCATCTCACTACTCAGGATGTTCAGCGAGCACCGAGCATTTCCGGGTAACTCGGGCGGGAGCTCGGGTCTCCGCCCTGCACGTTTGGCGCTCTTTACAGAGCCAATGAACATGCAGGGATTGCCAGCCAGTCACTGGAATGCCGCAGCCATGTTGTTTGTGGGCATTACAGTGATTGGCTGGACGCACAGCGTCACCTCGAGTATTTAAAACCGGGCGCCGCCATCTTGGACACAGTCGCTCCGGATCAGACAGTGTAGGGAGAGTGCTGCTGAGTTAGGGAGAGATATATAGTGCGAAATAGGTAGTGTAGGGTCTCTAAAGCCTGCCAAATCAAACAAACAGTCCTTCTCAGGACAAATAACCATCCCAGACATCAGGCAGGCAGGCTGTATTGGAGGCGCAGGGGTTATACCAGCAAACGCTGCATTACAGTCCTGTGTGCTCCTGTTGGTCAAATTGCTAGACTTATCCCCCAGTCTCAGGGGCCAGGAAAAATCCTATTTTTTTTTCATCTAAATCCTGTATTTTTTTTTTCCTCAGTCAGACTGTACAAATACGCATCTTATTAACCTTTTGGTATCCCCCCCCCCCCAAAAAAAAAAAATTAAGTGTGTCTGTGACTGTTCAGACACCAATATATCTATTTAAAAGAGTCTTATGTAGGCCAGAGAAATAGAACTGTGGTTTTGCAGTTCCACGGGTCAAATCTCTGTATTATCCTGCTTTTGACATTTTTTGTCGTAAAAAAAAACTGTAATAGTGTCTCCCTGACTGGTTAGACACCAATATATCTGTTTAAAAGAGACTGGTGTAGGCCAGAGAAATAGAACTGTGGTTTTGCAGTTCCACGGGTCAAATCTCTGTATTATCCTGCTTTTGGCATTTTTTTGCCGTAAAAAAAAACTGTAATAGTGTCTCCCTGACAGGTCAGACACCAATATATCTATTTAAAAGAGTCTGGTGAAGGGCAGAGAAATAGAACTGTGGTTTCACAGCTCCACGGGTCAAATCTCTGTATTATCCTGCTTTTGGCATTTTTTGCCGTAAAAAAAAGCTGTAATAGTGTCTCCCTGACTGGTCAGACACCAATATATCTGTTTAAAAGGGTCTGGTGTAGGCCAGAGAAATAGAACTGTGGTTTTGCAGTTCCACGGGTCAAATCTCTGTGTTATCCTGCTTTTGGCATTTTTTGCCGTAAAAAAAACGGTAATAATGTCTCCCTGACTGGTCAGACACCAATATATCTGTTTAAAAGAGTCTGGTGTAGGCCAGAGAAATAGAACTGTGGTTTTTCAGTTTCACAGGTCAAATCTCTGTATTATCCTGCTTTTGGCATTTTTTGCCGTAAAAAAAAAACAGTAATAGTGTCTCCCTGACTGGTCAGACACCAATATATCTGTTTAAAAGAGTCTGGTATAGGCCAGAGAAATAGAACTGTGGTTTTGCAGTTCCACGGGTCAAATCTCTGTATTATACTGCTTTTGACATTTTTTGTCGTAAAAAAAAACTGTAATAGTGTCTCCCTGACTGTTCAGACACCAATATATCTGTTTAAAGAGTCTGGTGTAGGCCAGAGAAATAGAACTGTGGTTTTGCAGTTCCACGGGTCAAATTTCTGTATTATCCTGCTTTTGGCATTTTTTGCCGTAAAAAAAACCTGTAATAGTGTCTCCCTGACTGGTCAGACACCAATATATCTGTTTAAAAGAGTCTGGTGTAGGCCAGAGAAATAGAACTGTGGTTTTGCAGTTCCACGGGTCAAATCTCTGTATTATCCTGCTTTTGGCATTTTTTGCCGTAAAAAAAACTGTAATAGTGTCTCCCTGACTGGTCAGACACCAATATATCTGTTTAAAAGAGTCTGGTGTAGGCCAGAGAAATAGAACTGTGGTTTTGCAGTTCCACGGGTCAAATCTCTGTATTATCCTGCTTTTGGCAGTTTTTGCCGCAAAAAAAACCTGTAATAGTGTCTCCCTGACTGGTCAGACACCAATATATCTGTTTAAAAGAGTCTGGTGTAGAAATAGAACTGTGGTTTTCCTCTTCCACGGTTTTAATCTCCTTTTTGTTACCCTTTTTCCATTGATAGCGCGAGTGTAAGCTATTTTACTTCATTTACAATGGGCAAGGCAAGTGACAAGGGACGTGGAACTGGACGTTCTGGTGATTGTGCGTGTAGAGGACGGGGCCGTTGCCAAGGTGAAAATGTACCACAGCCAACAGCCACATCTTCTCGCTCCCACTTTTTGACCGAATTACTAGGAAAGCACATTACAACACCAGTATTGTGAACTGATCAGTGTGAACAGGTTATTAATTGGATAGCAGATAATACTTCCAGTTACCTGGGCACCACCACCTCCGGTCTGTCTTCCACACGGTCAAGTTTTAGTAGCCGTGAGTCTCGACCGCATACTCCTCCTCACCCTGATGCTCCTTCCTCCCACCATGCCAAGTGTCGTCAGATAGCAACTGATCCCACACTTGGACACTCTGAAGAGCTGTTCACTGGTCCATTTCCATATTTGTGCCCCTCGCCTGCTCCGCTTGAAGTGGTGGAAGAGGAGATCCCATGTAGCAATACCCAAATATTTGAACAGCCACGGCTACAGGAAGTCGACGCTGGCAATTTGTCACAAGAGGTGGATGATGACGAGACACAATTGCCACGAAGTGAGGAGGAGGATCGTGGTGCGCAAGTGGAAGAAGAGGAGGTGGTGGATGACCTAGTAACTGACCCAACGTGGCAGGAGGACATGCAGAGCCAGTCCAGCAGCACACAGGGGGACTGAGGCAGAGTACCCCAACAGCCAGGAAGAAGCAGTGTGGTGGCCGCACACAGAAGGCGGGCAACAGTTCCCCGTAACACCAACACGAGGGACGTTGCCATTACAACCAGTAGGTCTTCCAGAGTCTGGAATTTTTTTAAAGACTCTGCTGATAACCCCAAAAAGGCCATTTGTACCACCTGCCATGCCAGCATCAGCAGGGGTGACAAAACTACCAGCCTGACCACCACGAGCATGATCAGGCACATGTTAGCAAAGCACCCGACTTTGTGGGGCGAAACCCAGGGTCCACGACCAGTGTCAGCGGGTGTCACCACTGCTTCTTCCGCTGTTGTAAGTGCAAGGCAATCCCCTGTCCATACTGCATGCAAAGATGCCCCCTCATCTCAGTCTTCACTTGTTATGGCAGTTTCTCAAGAAACAGTATCAACGTCCACGTCCACGTCCCGCCGCAGCGTTCAATTGTCCATATCCCAGAGCTTTGAACGAAAGCGCAAATTCGCAGCCAACGCCCACAGGCCACAGTCCTAAATTCGCACATTTCACCACTGCTTGCATTGGAAATGCTGCCTTTAAGGCTGGTGGAGACGGAATCCTTCCGCAACCTTATGGCGGTGGCCGTCCCTCGGTACTCGGTCCCCAGCAGACACTATTTTGCCCGGTGTGCCATCCTCGCACTACACAAGCACGTGTCCCAAAACATCTGCCGTGCCCTCAACAACGCAGTAACTGGGAGAGTCCACTTGACAACAGACACGTGGACAAGTGCTTGTGGCCAGGGACGGTACATCTCCCTGACGGCACACTGGGTAAACATAATGGAAGCCGGGTCCCAGTCGGACCTTGGGACGGAACACATCCTCCCCACACCCAGGATTGCGGGCCCTATGTCAGTCAGATTTGCCCCCACAGTGTACAGCTCCTGCACATCATCCTCCTCCTCCTCATGTTCAGCCTCCATCTCAGATATCACCACATCAGTTACAAGCTGGAAACACTGCAGTACTGCCTCAGCCAAGCAGCAACAGGCTGTGTTGAAACTCATAAGCTTAGGTGATAAACCTCACACAGCTGTGAAAGAGCAGGCTGATCTGTGGCTGAGACCGCTGAACCTAAATCCAGGCATGGTCGTGTGTGACAATGGCCGTAACCTGGTGGCGGCTCTGAGGCGAGGCGAGATCACACACGTACCATGCCTGGCTCATGTGCTTAACCTCGTGATTCACCAGTTTCTTAAATCGTACCCCGAGTTGCCAGATCTGCTCGTCAAAGTACGCCGCCTGTCAGCTCATTTTTGGAAGTCGGCTGCAGTTTCCGCCGCCCTTGCTGTGTTGCAGCAGCGTTTGCAGCAGCGTTTGCAGCTTCCGGCACACCGACTGGTGTGTGATGTCCCCACATGTTGAAACTCCACCCTCCACATGTTGCAAAGGATTTGTGAGCAGAAGAGAGCAGTTGTAGAGTACCAGCTGCAACAAGGCCATCGATATTCAGATCAGATTCCACACATAAGACCTCAGGAGTGGACCTGGATGTCTGACATATGTACCATCCTGACAAACTATGAGGAGTCCACCAAGATAGTGAGTGGCGATGACGCCATCATTAGCGTCTGCATCCCACTTGTCTCTCTTTTCCAATGCTCTCTGCAGAGAATTAAAGAGGAGGCATTGCAGCCAGAGTATGATGAGATGGATCAAGAAGCCGTAATGGGCGATTACACACAGCCCAGCCTCATCTCATCCCAACGTGCATTGGAGGACAATGAGGGAGAGGAGGAGGAGGAAGAACAGGAGCTGGTATCATGCACTGTAGACGGTAGTACCTGTACAACTGTCATACCGTCGGTTCAGCGTGGGTGGCCTGAGGACAGGGGGGAGGAGGAGGAGGAGGAGGAGGAGTGCATGGTCAGTCGTCATCTTGGTGAGGACACGGAAGTCTTGCCCGTTACCAGTCTGGCACGCATGGCTGACTTTATGTTACGCTGCCTTAACCGTGACCCTCGCGTTGTCAAAATGTTGGGTGACAGTCATTACTGGTTGGTGACACTTGTAGACCCCCGCTACAAGCAGAACTTTCACTCTCTTATTCCTGAGATGGAGAGGTCTACAAAAATGTGGCAGTACCAGAAGGCCCTTGCTGCAGAACTGTTAAAAAAATTCCCATCTGAGCACGCTAGCGGCAGAGGTCACAGTTCGTTGACCAACCAAGGCATACAGGCGAGAGAGATGCAAGTCCAATCCAGCAGAGGTAGGGGAACAGTGTCAACATTCTGGGACAGTTTTCTGAGACCCACCCAGCTTACAGGCTCTGAGGCGCAGGGTACTCTCACAAGGAGTGGAAAGTTTCAAAAGATGGTGAGGGAGTACCTTGCCGACCATACCAGCATCCTCCTTGATTCCTCTGTGCCTTTTAATTATTGGGTATCCAAGCTGGACACTTGGAATGAACTCGCTCTGTACGCCTTGGAGGTCCTGGACTGCCCTGCCGCTAGCATGTTATCGGAGCGTGTTTTTAGTGCCGCTGGGGGAATTATAACTGATAAGCGCACTCACCTGTCAACTGACAATGCTGACAAGCTGACCCTTATAAAAATGAAGAAGGGCTGGATTGGGCCAGACTTCTCATCACCACCAAATGACAGCAGAGTAACATAAAGTCAAATCCACTGTGTTATTTCGGGAGGTGTATTCCCATGCACCGCTTCACACCCACACATGGGTATACGCTTCCTCATTTCGGTTGTATTTTGCTCTTCTCCTTATCCTCAGCCTCCACCACCACTATACCACCAGGGTGGCCATGGTCTGTGTTGCCAGCATTGCAAGTTCCTCTGTCCTAATTTTTGGCAGCTTTTGCTTGGAAGGCATAGGCAAAGACTATGGGAGACCCACTCCTCAATAATGGGAATAATGTTTTTAATATGCTGTACTGCATGGCTCTTGTAAGGGGTATGAAAACCGTCTTGTTAAGCTACTCTGAACTCCACGTCTCTTCCAAGGGGCATTAAAACCATCTTGTTAAGCTACTGCGACCTCCACCACTTTTCCAAGGGGCATTAAAACCTTCTTGTTAAGCTACTGCGACCTCCACCACTTTTCCAAGGGGCATTGATATTGTCTTTTTATTCCACTGCAACCTCCACCATTCTTCCAAGGGGCATTAAAACAATCTTGTTAAGCTACTGTGACCTCCACCACTTTTCCAAGGGGCATTAAAACCGTCTTATTAAGCTACTGCGACCTCCACGTCTCATCCAAGGGGCATTAAAACTATCTTGTTAAGCTACTGCGACCTCCACCACTTTTCCAAGGGGCATTAAAACCGTCTTGTTAAGCTACTGCGACCTCCGCCACTTTTCCAAGGGGCATTGATAGTGTCTTTTTATTCCACTGCAACCTCCACCATTCTTCCAAGGGGCATTAAAAGCGTCTTGTTAAGCTACTGCGACCTCCACCACTTTTCCAAGGGGCATTGATATTGTCTTTTTATTCCACTGCGACCTCCACCATTCTTCCAAGGGGCATTAAAACCGTCTTGTTAAGCTACTGCGACCTCCAGCACTTTTCCAAGGGGCATTAAAACAGTCTTGTTAAGTTACTGCAACCTCCACAACTTTTCCAAGGGGCATTAAAACCATCTTGTTAAGCTACTGCGACTTCCACGTCTCTGCCAAGGTGCATTAAAACCATCTTGTTAAGCTTCTGCGACCTCCACGTCTTTTCCAAGGGGCATTAAAACCGTCTTGTTAAACCACTCTGAACTCCACAGCTCTTCCAAGGGGCATTGAAATGTTGTTTTTAATTAACTCTAACCTCCACGACTCTTCCAACGGGCATTGCATTTCCTCCTAATTTTAGTCAACTTTTTCTTTTCAATGCATAGGCGAACACTAAGGGAGACCCACTCCCCAATAATGAGAGAAGGTTTTTAGTATGCTGTAATCCACGTCTGTTTCAAGGGGCATTGCAGTTCCTCATAATTTTTGGAAAGCCTTCCATTCACTGCTTAGGCCAACAGTGCACAGGAGACCCAGTTGCTATAAATGGAAAAAACGGTTTAGTTAAAGCCCTCTGACCTCCATGTCACTTCCAAGGGGCATTGGAGTGCCTTGAAATTTTTGGTTGGCCATTGCACTCGCTGTATGCCCTATAACTGTGTAGCCGAACCGCTCCTTTTGGTACAGAAACATATCCTACAAGACATGTGTGGTTGACTGGCCTGATATTGATGTGAATGGTCCCTGTTCCTCCTGCTCTTTCTCCTTTGCCACCACCTCATCCATCATTCATCACCTGAAGCTTTGCTTTAACGGTAGTCATAGAACTGGGATAGTAGCAGGAAAACATCCAGCAATCCTTGGAGGTGGTAGGATATGCACCAAAATGCTGACCACCTCAGGCCTAGCTGCTACTACATACATGCGCTTGCATTCCAAGGAACAGAAAGCTAAGGAGATGGATGGCCTCATGATCATGAATAATTTACTCGTTGTGTAGGAGGCCGACCACTGCTGCTGTCTACCTTCTGAACTTTGTGTTGAAGCCTGATTGACCCAGGACCCGCAATCCTCTATGTCTGGAGCAGTGGTCCCCAACCTTTTTTGCACCAGGGACCGGCTTGAAGCAAGATCATTTTTCCATGGCCCAGCAAGGAGGGGGTGGGGTGGGCGGGGCTTTGGTCATATGGGGGCGGGGTAATGGAGGGATTTGGAGTTTAGTGCATACTTATCATATAGTGTAGACCAGGTCCCCGCCAGGAGCTATGCCAGGAGCCCCACATAATGTGCTGTGCCAGGAGCCGCATCACTGAGGCCCCATCACGCCCTGCAGCAGGACAGGGCAGCTGTCCTGACAGCTGCTGTTCAGCTGCATTTACTTCATCCCAGGGGCGGACACAGACTGTAGTGGGCCCCTGTGCAAGAAATTTTTGGGGGCCCCCCCCGCCCTTCATAAGGCAACAAAGTTATGTAAACATAACCCCCCTCATGTGCATCTCTCACCCCCCCATGTGCAGCTCACCCCCGTGCATCTCTCATCCCCCTCCGTGCATCTCTCACCCCCCCGTGCATCTCTCATCCACCCCCCGTGCATCTCTCATCCCCCCCGTGCATCTCTCACCCCCCCGTGCATCTCTCATCCACCCCCGTGCATCTCTCATCCCCCCCGTGCATCTCTCACCACCCCGTGCATCTCTCACCCCCCCGTGCATCTCTCATCTCTCCCCTCCCTCCCATGTGCATCTCTCATCTCTCCCCTCCCCCCATGTGCATCTCTCATCTCTCCCCTCCCCCATGTGCATCTCTCATCTCTCCCCTCCCCCCATGTGGATCTCTCATCTCTCCCCTCCCCCATGTGCATCTCTCCCCTCCCCCATGTGCATCTCTCATCTCTCCCCTCCCCCCCATGTGGATCTCTCATCTCTCCCCTCCCCCATGTGCATCTCTCATCTCTCCCCTCCCCCCATGTGCATCTCCCATTCCCCCCACTCCTAGTTAATTGTATTTAAAAAAAAATAAAACTTGTTATACTTACCCCCATGCGATCCCTGCAGAATCCTGGCGCTCGTCCAAATCGCTGACACCAGGTTCTCCTGACTTCCGGCCATGTGACGGCGCCGTCACATGACCGGAAGTCAGGGGAATCATGAAGGTGCTGCCGCAGCAGCGCAGCGCTAAGATGTCCCGGACCCGGCGCTTAGCATGCGGCCGGGGGCCCCATGAGGAGAGAGACGCACAAGAGGGGGGCTCCGAGGGGGCTCCTACCGGCCGGGCCCCATACTGGAGTCAGGGCAGTCATGCCCTGATGGCGGCCCTGCTGGAGGCTGGAGGGGCCCCCTCTCCCCGCGGACCGGCTGAAAAACCCCAACGGCCCGGTCCTGGTCCGCGGACCGGCGGTTGGGGACCTCTGGTCTGGAGGACATGTTGCATCCCAGTGTCCAACTGTGTCCCGGCTTCCACAATATTAACCAAGTGTGAAGGCGTGAGATGGACCATCCCTGGCCACATTCACTTGTCCACGTGTTTGTGGTTAGGCTGTCCTTGAAATAGGGGCAGCTGGGGACCGTTTATGGACACCCGGCCGCCCCCAGGCGGCTTGGGACTGAGTATGGATACCAGGCCGCCGACGCAGCCATGACGTGGTGGCCAGATTCCGCCTCCACATGCCTAAAAGGCCCAATTTCAAGTGCAAGCAAGCTAGCAGTATGGTATTGCAGCCTGGGGGTGGGTGGGTGGCAGGCTGCACACTTACGCTTGCATTCCAAGAAAACAAAGCAGATGCTAACTTCTATCATCTTCATGCTCCTCACCTTGGCACTCTCAACTCCCCTGATGGAGAAGCCAGGGCCCACTGGAGTAGTCTGGTTCTCTGGTGGCCTCATCCAATGCTGACCTAAAGCAGGCCAGGCTAAGAAAAGTGTGGGGGAAGTTGACAGGAGAAATAGGGGCGGCTGGGGACCGTTTATGGACACCCGGCTGCCCCCAGGTGGCTGGGGACCGTGTGTGGCCACCCGGCCGTGGGGCGGCTGGGGACCGAGTATGGACACCCGGCCGCCGGTCGGCTGGGGACTGAGTATGGATACCTCGCTGCCGAAGCAGCCATGAGGTTGTGGCCAGCTTCGGCCTCTTTCAAACTAAAAGGCCCCATTTCAAGTGCAAGCCAGCAGTATGGTATTGCAGCCTGGGGGTGGGTGGGTGGCAGGCTGCATACTTGCGCTTGCATTGCAAGGAATGGGGGAGGTACAATTGAACACTGCCCTGGGACAAGGACTTGCACAGGGATAGTTGCAAGTCTGCATCTTCTGATGCGGCAAGGATCACTTCTGATGGGCACACTTTTAGGCAGTGACCTGGGTGTCAGAGATGCTTCCAGGGGTCTTCCCCATGCTGTTCCCATGTCTTTTCAGCACTGCATGCATGTGTCACACAGCACATGGCCAGATAAGACTGTAAAATGTTAAAATGACATTTCCCGGTGAATGCATTTGTCACGGTGGAAAGCAATACAAAAGTGCAAAAACGCATAAAAAATGCTACTTGTGAACATAGCCCAAGGTGTGGAGGAGTATTTTTGTTTTTGGTTATTTATTTTACCTTAAACTCAAGTCTTTACCCTGGAAAGGAAGTTCCTTAACATATTTCACAGGAAAACCGTTTCAGTTTCGTTTTTGAACGTTTTATTGTGAGCCCGTAAATGTGGTTTAATACCTCTGACCACGTTGTTGACAGCAGTGACCTGGGGGTCAGAAATGCTTCCTGGGGTGATCCGCATGCTGTCCCCATGTCATTTGAACACTGTCACTATCGTTTTGGGCACTTTTTTGGCTTTCTACAGACTGCCGGGGGTGCCGCCGCAAAAATGCTCGGGTCTCCCATAGACTAGCATTGGGCTCCTTGCTCGGGTCGAGCATCCGAGTATCACGGTGAGCTCGGCCCGAACTTCGAGCACCCGAGCATTTTAGTGCTCGCTCAACACTAGTCCAAACCTGTAATTTCCCCCTACATATGGAGTATCAGCGTACTCAGGAGAAATTTCTCAACAAATTTTTGGATCCATTTTTTCATGGTACCCTTGTGAAAATAAAAAAAATAGGTCTAAAGTAAAATTATTGGCAAAAAAAGAAATGTTAATTTTTTTCCTTCCACATTGCATTAATTCCTGAATGTGGTTTTGAGAACCTTAAGGGGTACTGTTCTAAGAATGGTGTCATTTTGGGGAATTTTCTGTCATGTAGGCCCCTCAAAGTCACTTCAAATGTGATGCGGTCATTAAAAAATGGTTTTGTAATTGCTGGTCAACTTTTAATCCTTCTTACTTCTTAACAAAAAATTAATTATAAATTATTTATCAAATATTTTGTGTGACATATCTCTCTGTATTAAGGGCATAAAACTAAAATTTTTAAAATTGCGAAATTTTCAAAATTTTTGCCAAATTAATTTTTTGTCCAAAGTAAACGCAAGTCAAATCGAACAATTTTTATCACTATCATGAAGTACAATATGTCGCAAAAAAACATTCTCAGAATCAGTGGGATTGGTTGAAGCGTTCCAGAGTTATTACCTCATAAAGTGACACTGGTCAGAATAGTAAAATTTGGCCTGGTCATGAAGGTGAAAAATTGATTGGGGGTGAAGGGGTTCAAGAACATTTTTGTTCCATTCAGACTGTGAAGGGCTCAACAAAGTTGGTTAAACACATATGGGATAGACATCAATCAGATCCTTAGGCCTTCGTTTTGCAGAATGTGAAAGGGTTAATCATGCCACGTGAGGTGGAAATCACCATAAACTTTTTTTACGAAGAGAAGCTAAGGGTGTTCTATCTATTGCACAAGGGTCCTTTAGGTTTCAGTGACAAGAATGATCTATCTGTGTTATTGTGAATGATATCGTATTTTATGTTTGTTTTAAATATTAAAGAGGTTGTTCACTACTCAGAAAACCCCTTCTGAATCTCTATGCTTCCCCCTTGTAAAATATTAACACTTATATTCACCTCTGGTGCCGGCGGCGTTCTAGAAGGGTCGGCACTGGCTCTTTCGGGGAACACAGGCGATATCGCCAGCACCTCTTATGATGAGGTGGCTCAGAGTTACATCTTCATTGCAGCATGAAACACGTGACGCGCCCCCTGGGCCTGTGCTGTGCAGGGGGATACCCGGAGCCGGATCGCTGGGGGTTGTAGTCCTTCGTGGCGGTGACCCGGTCCGTGCCCAGGGCGGTCAAACCAGTGGCAGTCTTAAGTAATAACAATGTCCGACTACGCCACCCGTGGATTGCGGTCAGTGGGGACCGCCGCTGCGCTGCAGACCGCTGAGGCTGATGTAATTTGCGCAGCCGAGTATGGAATGACTCCCCACGGGAGAAGTATTGCCTCAGGGCAGCTAATGTGAGATGATGGGAGTGATGGTGTGAGCGTCCCAGTAGTAATGGTGCTGGTGCGGCAATGAAACACAGAGACGTGTGGTGCAGTTCAGGGTCTTTACTGATGGTATAAAGCAGACCCTCCCGGGAGTACTGGTTAGCAGTAGGGGCCTGGTCAGTCTGTGAGCAAGCAGGATCTCCCCTGGCCAGGTGGAGTTGTAGGCCTCCCCGACTATCTGCACTCTTTCCTGGCTACCTTGCTCTATGCGGGTAGAAGTAGCCCATGTCCCTGAGTATACCGTGTGGTGCTCACCCGTATGGCCGGTGACTTGGGGCCTTCCGTTAGCCTCCGCTTCACGATGGCGGTGCTGGTCCCTTGCTTGTGACCGTGCCTCCGGGCTTCTATGGCCAGAGGACATGGAATCCCCTGCCGGTTGGATTCTGCTGCTGGACCTGGATGTCCCTACAGCCTCGGACTCCGTGTCCGGGTTTAGTGTCTTCAGCCAAGGTGAGCTTTCTAGCTTCCAGCCTCTGGCACTCACTCCTGCTCCTACAGAGCTCCTGTGGTAACTCTCCCTGTGTCTGGAACTTCACTCCAGGATCCGACTGACTTAATCCCGCCCCAGACCCAGTTTATAAGGGCAGATTCCTCCCCTCCCAGGTCTGGGTGGGCCGTGTTGCATGCTTAGGGCTCCTGACCAGAGAAACCTCCCAATTGCTCTCAGACATAATATTTCTATTACTGTGGTAACCAGACCCCTGGGGTGCCACATTCCCCCCTAGTAAATTTTAGTACTCCGGGACAAAACACATTTTTTAAAGAAACATAAATGCAGGGTATAACAATAATACAATAACATATTTACAAGAAGCTTTAGTCTGTAGAGGTCACGGCGTTTCCGTAACCGGGTGTCCATATCACCCAAGGTGAAGTCTTAAGCGAAGTAGGGGACCTGTCCAAAGCAAACCCCTTGCGTTGGCCTTGGGCGTGGCTGCAAAGCTGAAGCTAGCTACTTTGGGCCGCAAGTAGGCCACGCCAGACAGGTTTTCTCTTCCGCGGCCGTCTTCGCAAGAGGCACCAAGGTGCACCTATCTACTAGAATTGTTCCGGTTATCCAGTGTCCATAACCTGTTAGTCCAAAGAAATCTGCAGGGTAACTGAGAAACATAATTAATAACAGGCAACAAACATAAACCATAAAGAGTTAAAAGATAAATTCACAGTGCATTAGTTTAGATTTTCCAGCGAGCGGGCATCTGACCTCTAGTGACTCTAGTGGACCTACGGAGCTCACTAACTGGTCCTGCACTACAGGGTGTAGGAGGTGTTATGGGTAAGCTGGGCAGCTGTCTGCGCACTCTTTGGCTCACTAGGGGCACGGCAGGCTCACTACTAGCAGAGGGTTGATTCTCCTAGTCTGCTGGTGTGGATTCTTCTGCCTCCTGGGCCGGCTGCTCTTCCAGCTCTACCTGGTCTTCTGTAGGCACTTGAGGGGCTGGCTGGAGAAATGTGAGGACGGGCACCACGATAGCGTTGTTTACTTGTGTCCAGGACCGGGGAAAGTCTCCGAGTACGGTGCTGATCATTTCCTCCTTTTCCTCTACGGGTTGAGGGTCTTCCTGATCTTCATCGGTGCTTTGCAACTTCTCGGGGCACTTTTTCAGGTGGTCTCTGGAGACAGTGGCTGTGGTCTCTCCTCCATCCTTGCTGATGACGTACACCTTTGAATTATTGTGGCTTGAGGGCAGTACGGTGTACGGGTCCTTTTCCCACTGATCGTCCAACTTATGGAGCCGCCTTTTCCTTTTCAAGACCTGCTCTACAGGTACCAGGGGAACAGCGGGAGCATGTTGGTTATAAGTCCTCTCCAGCCTTTCTCTTGATTGACAGAGACTTCGCTCGACGCTCTCCTGTACTTTCCGGTACTGCTGCTGCCGTTCTGTATCCCAGTCTGCCTCTGGCGAGGTGTCCTGAGGAGTCAGGACTCCCATATCCAGGTCAACAGGCAGCTTACCAGGTTTTGCTCGCATTAGGTAAGCCGGGGTACAGTTGGTGGAACCTACCGGGATGTGGTTGTACAGGTCCACCAGATCAGGCAGTTTCTCAGGCCACAGACTGCGTTCTTCCAGGGGCAATGTTTTTAGTAGATCTATCACCACCTGGTTCATCTTCTCGCAGAGTCCATTGGTTTGGGGGTGATAGGGCGTTGTTCTTATCTTCTTGCAGCCATACAGGTTGCAGAACTCCTGGAAGACCTCCGCTTCGAAGGCTGGTCCTTGGTCCGTCAGCACTTGGTCCGGGTACCCGTGTGGGGGGGCAGAAGTGCAGCTGGAAGGCTCTGGCTGCTGTCTGAGCCCTCAAGTCTTTGACAGGGACCACGACCAGGAACCGGGAGTAGTGATCCACGATGGTTAGGGCGTAGACATACCCGCTTCTGCTTGGAGCCAGTTTAACATGGTCCAGAGCGATCAGTTCCAGCGGCTGCCTGGTGATGATGGGCTGCAGGGGAGTCCTCTGGCTGGCACGGTCCCTTCTTCTTAGATTGCACGGGCCACAGTCTCTACACCACCTCTCAATGGCTCCTCTCATGCCTATCCAGTAGAACCGTTCACGCAGCAGGAACTCCAGCTTCTTCCATCCGAAGTGCCCTGCCCCATTGTGGTAGGCCTCCAGCACCATAGCTGCGTGCCGTCTCGGTATCACCACCTGCCAGACCAGTTCGTGTGTCCGGGAATTGACCATTCTGCGGCACAACTTCTCCTTGTAGAGAAACAGTCTGTTCTTTTCCGTCCACAGTTGCTTGGTCTCTTCCGGAGCATCTGGGTCCAGGCGGGCGTCAGCCTGGGTCAGCATTTCCTTCACCAGACGGACTGCGGGGTCACTGTCTTGCGTCTCCGCCCAGTTGTAGTGGGGTAAGGGGTTGAACGTAGCGGATCGCTGGCCCCTCACATGGTGGGAATACTGGGTAATCCCATGACAGTGGAACGCAGGGAGTTCGACCTCTTCCAGTTCTTCTGGATCTTCCCCTCCGTCCGGTAGGTTTGGCGTCCTGGACAGGGCGTCCGCGTTGGTATTGCAGCGTCCTGCCCGGTATTTGATCGTGAACTCATAGTTGGACAGGCGGGCCATCCATCTCTGCTCCAGGGCACCCAGTCTTGCAGTGTCCAGGTGTGTCAACGGGTTGTTGTCCATGTACACGGTGAACCTGGAAGAGGCAAGGTAATGCTTAAAACGTTCGGTTACTGCCCACACCACTGCCAGGAACTCTAGCTTGAACGAGCTGTAATTCTCAGGGTTTCTTTCCGTGGGTCGCAGTTTTCGGCTGGCGTAAGCAATTACCCGTTCTCTCCCCTGCTGGATCTGGGACAGTATGGCTCCTAGCCCGATGTTGCTTGCGTCCGTGTGGAGGATAAAGGGCTGGCTGTAATCAAGGTACGCCAGGATTTCATCCCCCGTGAGGGCCATCTTCAGCTGGCGGAAGGACTCCTCTTCCAGCTTTTCCCATTTGAAGGGTGGCTTCTGGTTTTTGGCCTTCCTGGACTGGCCTATCAGGAGGTCCTGCATAGGAGCTGCCTTCTTGGTAAAACCGGGAATGAATCTTCGGTAGTAGCCTACCAACCCGAGGAACTGCTGCACTTCCTTTATGCTGGATGGTCTTGGCCAGTCCTTAATCACGGTGATCTTGTCAGGGTCGGGGGCCACTCCGTCAGCACTCACCACGTGTCCCAGGTACTGTACCTTTGGCTTCAGTAGATGACACTTTGAGGGTTTTACCTTTAGGCCATAGTTTGCCAGGGTTTCAAACACTTCTGCCAGGTGTTCCAGATGGTCCTCATAGGTCTTGGAATAGACGATGACGTCGTCCAGGTATAGTAGGACCGTCTCGAAGTTCCAGTGTCCCAGACAGCATTCCATCAACCGTTGGAAGGTTCCTGGTGCGTTGCAGAGCCCGAACGGCATACAGTTAAATTCGCTGAGTCCCATCGGGGTGGTGAATGCGGTTTTCTCCCGGTCCGCCTCTACTACAGGAACCTGCCAGTACCCGCTAGTGAGATCCAAAGTAGAGAAGAAGTTAGCAGATTTTAATGCAGCTAAGGACTCTTCTATCCTTGGTAACAGGTACGCATCTTTGTGTGTGATACTGTTGACCTTCCTGTAGTCTACACACATTCTCATGGTGTTGTCTTTCTTTTTCACTAAGACTAGTGGAGCTGCCCAGGGGCTACAGCTGTCCCTAATTACCCCAGCCTCCTTCATGTCTTTTAGCATCCCCTTGGCGTGTTGATAGTGTGCAGGGGGTACGGGTCGGTATTAGAGATGAGCATTGTTCTACTCGAACTGTTCGCCAATCTCAAATTCGAGCTGTTTTGGGCGGTGTTCGAGCCGTTCGGCGAACACGAACAATTTGATAAAAATTCGGCTGTTCGAGGTTATGTTCGATAACTGTTGGTGCACCAAAATCATAACTGGATTTTTTCTCAGTAATGATGAAAATTAATGTTAATACGCAGTTTGAGTGTACAGCGGGGTGGGGGGAGGGGCAGGGGATGGATCTCTGCAGGAACAATGAAGAACTCCATTTTTTTTTCTCTTTCCCGCATTTGCAGTGGGGAGGTGCAATCTGTCAGCCTATCAGCAGCGCACACACGGAGCGAAGTGCTTTTTTTCACACAAGCAAGGGCATGTGTCATTGGCAGTGTATGTCACATGTCCTTGCCCTATAAGACCAAGCCATTTTCCCCGTCGCCACCATTTTCTCACTGCTGCAGCTGCGTGTTAGACGGCACCGCTGTTGCTGTGTGCGCTATACCTTGTTAATTTCAAGCCAATTTTCGCACAAATATACAGATAGCTTGGGAGTAGGGAATAGTTGTGATTGCAGTCCTTTTAAGGACTAGGTTACAGCATTTCCTACGACTTTTATCAGGGAGGTCTGTGCTCTTAAATAGATAGGTTGTGGGAGTAAAGACTAATTGTAATTGGAGTCCTTTTCAGGACTAGGTTACATCAGTTCCTATCAGTTTTTGCCAGGCAGGTCTGTGCCAGTGCTGTGCAAGTTTTTTTCACGGCATTTGGCTGAATCTAGCAAAGCTAATCCTTTTTGGCCTATTGCAGAGTGTGTTAGTCAGTGGAGTAGCCTATCTGTGTTGCAAGATATACCACCTGTGTATAGAATACCAATTTTTTTACTGCACCTAGTGAAGTAAAATCTTTTGGGCATAGCATCATTCTATTAGTCCATCTATACTGACCTCCATCAGGTTGCAAATTAAAACTAATTTTTATCTGCATCTACAGTACCTCTGAAAAAATATTTGGGCTTCTAGCTGTGTGTGGGACTTGTTGTATTAGTCCATCTATACTGACCTCCATCAGGTTGCAAATTAAAACTAATTTTTATCTGCATCTACAGTACCTCTGAAAAAATATTTGGGCTTCTAACTGTGTGTGGGACTTGTTGTATTAGTCCATCTATACTGACCTCCATCAGGTTGCAAACTGAATATATTTTATTCTGCATCTACCTCTGAAAAAATATTTGGGCTTCTAGCTGTGTGTGGGACTTGTTGTATTAGTCCATCTATACTGACCTCCATCAGGTTGCAAACTGAATATATTTTTTTCTGCATCTACCTCTGAAAAAATATTGGGCTTCTAGCTGTGTGTGGGACTTGTTGTTTTAGTCCATCTATACTGACCTCCATCAGGTTGCAAACTGAATATATTTTTTTCTGCATCTACCTCTGAAAAAATATTGGGCTTCTAGCTGTGTGTGGGTCTTGTTCTATTAATCCATCTATACTGACCTCCATCAGGTTGCAAACTGAATATAATTTTTTTCTGCATCTAGCTCTGAAAAAATATTTGGCCTTCTAGCAGTGTGTCGGACTTTCTCTATTAGTCCATCTATACTGACCTCCATCAGGTTGCAAATTAAAACTAATTTTTATCTGCATCTACAGTACCTCTGAAAAAATATTTGGGCTTCTAGCTGTGTGTGGGACTTGTTGTATTAGTCCATCTATACTGACCTCCATCAGGTTGCAAACTGAATATATTTTTTTCTGCATCTACCTCTGAAAAAATATTTGGGCTTCTAGCTGTGTGTGGGACTTGTTGTATTAGTCCATCTATACTGACCTCCATCAGGTTGAAAACTGAATATATTTTTTTCTGCATCTACCTCTGAAAAAATATTGGGCTTCTAGCTGTGTGTGGGACTGGTTGTATTAGTCCATCTATACTGACCTCCATCAGGTTGCAAACTGAATATATTTTTTTCTGCATCTAACCCAGCCAATAGTTTTGGCCTAATACCACAGTTTGGCCACTCAGCTCTGCTCGGTTACCATCCATTGTTTTTTTGTGCAAACAACTCCAGAGTTGTGAATTAGTTAACCACCAAAATGAGTGGAAAAAGGCCTGCTGCTGGTGGAAAGGGGAATAGGCGTGTTGGGAAGGGGAAAAAAGGTTGTGTCCGTGGGGTAGGTGTTAAAGCAACAGTAACATCTGCAGAAGAAAGACCATCTTCCAGCCAAACTAAAATGTCTACTTCTTTTAGCGGACAATGTGATAAGATCCCTTTCTTACGGCCACGCCAATCGCTACAAATTCCAGATGAGGCACAAAAACAGCAGGTGCTTCAACGGATATCAAGTGCTCCTTTAAGTGGGCTCTCCTCCACATCAACTTCAACATCACAAATACTCCAGTCCTCAAAGGTGTCACCCAAATCGCACTTGCTTCCTCACAGCTCCCAAATCTCCAGCTGCCCGTCTGAGTATGAGGTAGAACAGATGGTTGAGTCTGCAGAGCTGTTTACTCATACTATAGCCTGGGAATCAGAGGTCGACTCCAGCGCTTCTGTGAATCCAGACGAGGAAATGATCTGCACTGATGCCCAGAATCTTTATGAGTCGGATCCAGGACCAGACGCAGAAGGTTCTGACCATAATGTAGACCCTCATTCCCAAACTGTAACTCCTGTTGGTGGAGACAATGAGGAAGATGATGATAAGACTCAAATACCTGATTGGAGCGACAACTTTAGTTTTTTGTCAGGGCAGGAACAGGATGGCTCTGAGGACGACGGGTGTGATAACACACAGGGTGATGATGATGAGGTTGGAGATCCCACTTACTGTCAACCCACAGTCAGCCAAGAGATGAGGTCAGCAGAGGAGGTGGAGGAAGATGCTAGTGACGACGAGGTCAGGTTGCGCCTTCCTGGACAGAGACGTAGTACTGGAAGCACGTCAACAACTGCATCCTCAAACACAACTCTGCCTCTCACCACAAGTCGTGGTGGCTCTTCAGGTCGCATGGGTGCTAAGCCTTGCATAGCCTGGGCATTTTTTCAGATCGATAAAGATGACCCAACTCGTGTTATCTGTAACATTTGTCAGCAAAAGCTAAGTAGAGGCCAAAAAATACATAGTTTGAGTACTTCATGCATGAACCGGCACATGGACATGAAGCATAAGTTGCAGTGGGAAGCTCAGTGTGCTACAATGCGGCCTAGCCGGCCGGGCCAACCACCGTCTGCCATATCTTGTGCATCCGCGGCCTCTTCATCCTCTGTGACTGGGGGGACAGCAGTCACACCTGTTTTGGGGCGCAGGCCTGCCACCTCTTTACCCGCAACAGCCAGCGTGATTGGCAGGTCATCATTTTCTTTGGAGGTGGTAACAGCAGCTGGTGTTGAGCGCTGTCCGACATCGATAGCACCACCTTTGGATCAAGGCAACCTAACATGTCCGCCTGCATCTTCCTCACAGACCGGCAGTTTGCCGGGGACACCCTTATCAACCCCGTCTAAGCACAATAGCCAGCCCTCGGTCCCTCAGATGTGGACAAGTAAAAGACCATTTCCTCCTAGCCATGAGAAAGCTAAGAGGTTGAATTTCACCATCTGAAAGCTCTTGGCTACAGAAATGCTGCCTTTCCGCCTGGTGGACACAGAGGATTTTCGAGACCTTATGTCCGTCGCAGTGCCCCAGTACCAGATGCCCAGTCGGCACTACTTCTCAAAGAAAGGTGTGCCTGCGCTCCACCAGCATGTCGCACACAACATCACCGCTTCTTTGAGAAACTCTGTGTGTGACAGGGTGCATTTCACCACAGACACTTGGACGAGTAGGCATGGACAGGGGCGTTACATGTCGCTGACTGGGCACTGGGTAACTATGGTGACAGCAGGACAAGGGGCTGCTGTCCAAGTCTTGCCGTCCCCACGAGTTGTGCGTCAATCCTCTTTATGTCAAAGTTCCTCCACTGCTTCTGCCTCCTCAACCTCCTCTCGGTCTTCCACCTGCACCCAAAGCCTGTCTGGTCATGCCACAAGCTTTCTAACTGCGCAGAAGGGATCCTGCACACCTCCTTACTATGCTGGCAGTAGGGCTCAACGTCATCAGGCGGTTTTTACATTGAAATGTCTGGGAAATGTGAGTCACACAGCTGAGGAGTTGTGGTCAGCTCTGGAGAACCAATTTCATGAATGGTTGTCTCCACTGGACCTGAAACCAGGGAAGGCCGTGTGCGACAATGCTGCAAACCTGGGTGCGGCCCTTCGCCGGGGCAATGTCACACACGTGCCTTGTATGGCTCACGTGTTGAACCTGGTTGTCCAGCAATTTTTAGCCCACTATCCCAGACTAGATGGCCTTCTGCAGAGGGCATGGTCGCTGTGTGCTCACTTCCGCCGTTCGCATCCCGCAGCTCAGCGACTTACATCTCTACAGAAGTCGTTGGGCCTGCCACTTCACCGGCTAAAATGCGATGTGCCTACCCGGTGGAATTCAACTCTGCACATGTTGCAGCGACTGTGGCAGCACCGACAAGCCCTGGTGCAATACGTTCTGACGTATAGCCTGGACCAACGAGATTCAGAGGTGGGGCAAATCACGCTGGAGGAGTGGTCTCAGATCAGGGACCTATGCACCCTTCTGCACAGTTTTGAAATGGCGACGAAGATGTTTAGTGCTGACGATGCCATTATCAGCATGACTATTCCGGTGATTTACATGCTGGAGCACATGTTAAACAGAATTCGGAGTCAGGTGGTGGCACAAGAGGAGGTGGAGGAAGTAGAGGAGGAGGAGTTGTATGCGGAAGGGCTAACATCTGCAAGGTCCAGACGGTCGGCAGCACCAAGGCGGCAGGCATGTGAGGGTGGGGGAGATGGTTTTACCAGGGCGCATGGTAGCAGCCAAACTAGTGAGGAAGGTGCAGGAGCCCAGGAAGAAGTGGAGGACGAACTGATGGAAGACTCATCAGATGAGGGAGACCTTGATCACATTTCTGTTGTGCGAGGTTGGGGGGAGAGGACAGAGGAAGGAAGCATGATTGTTACCTCGCCACCAACACAACAGGGACTTGGTGCTCCTGGATGCGCAACACACATGAGTGCCTTCTTGCTGCACTACCTGCAACATGACCCTCGAATTGTGAGAATTAGAAATAATCCTGACTACTGGGTTGCCACACTGTTAGATCCCCGGTACAAAAGTAAATTTGCAGAAATTATTCCTGCCATAGAAAGGGATGCACGCATGCAGGAGTATCAGCAGAGACTGTTGCAGAATCTTACATGTGCTTTTCCACAAAATACCAGTGGTGCACGTAGTGAATCTCACAGTTCCAACTTGCCAACCGTGGGACCGTCAAGTGTTCAGCACTCAAACCGTAACAGAACCACAGTATCTGCTGGTAACATCAATTTTGCGGAATCATTTCACCACTTTTTTAGCCCATCCTTTGCAAGGCCACAGGAGACAAGAAGTCTGACACATAGTCAACGCCTAGAGACGATGGTACAGGAGTATCTCCAAGTAAACATTGAAGCCACGACTGTGTCACTGGACCCTTGCTCTTTTTGGGCTTCCAATCTGGATAAATGTCCGGAGCTAGCCACTTACGCCTTGGAGATCTTGTCATGCCCCGCAGCCAGCGTTCTGTCTGAACGTGTGTTCAGCGCTGCTGGTGGTGTGCTGACAGATAAGCGCACGCGGCTCTCCACTGATAATGTAGACAGACTCACGTTCATAAAGATGAACAAATCATGGATCCGAAACGACTTTTCTACCCCTGTGTCATCCTGGGGAGAGTAAAAGCTTGATGATTGGTTAAAATCACCCTACAAACCGTTTTAAGCTTTCAAATTACTAATCATGTTTATCTGTATCTTGACTGGAAAATAATTTGGGCTTTGTAGCAGTGTGCAGCACTGATCCTATTAGGCCATCTATACTAAAGCTTCACCAGATTTAAAATTAAAAATAATTTTTAGCTGCATCTAGCCCGGAAAATAATTTTGGGGCTCCGAGATGCGCAAGACACATAAGTGCCTTCTTGCTGCACTACCTGCAGCATGACCCTCATATTGTCAGAATTCGAAGTAATCATGACTACTGGGTTGCCACACTCTTAGATCCCCCAAACTTTTCGATCAACCTTTTCATTTTAATAAAGACCAAAAAAATGGTCATTTTTGAAATTATAAGCATTAGCAGGTTGTTATAAACTGAAATCAAACAGTTTTCAACTCAAAACTTTATTCTAGGTGATGTTACATTTTCACATAGGACCCCTTGTTCGAAAGGAGCTTCTGAACTCTCTCGTCCATTGAATTTGTCAGGTTTTGGATGGTTTCTGCTTCAATTGTTTTGCATGAGGACAGAATACCCTCCCAGAGCTGTTGCTTAGATGTGAACTGCCTCCCGCCATCATAGACACTCCTTTTAATGATGCTCCAAAGGTTCTGAATGGGGTAGAGGTCAGGGGAGCATGGGGGTCACACCATAAGTTTGTCCCCTTTTATGCCCATATCAGCCAGAGATGCAGATGTTTTATGTGCAGCATGAGATGATCTTGCTGTGAAATACACGGTTCTTCTTCTTGAACCATGGCAGGAAGTGCTGTTTGAGAAAATCCACATACATTATGGAGTTCATCTTTAGCGCCTTCAGGGATCCTAAAGGGGCCGACAATCTCTCTCCCCATGATTCCAGCCCAAAACATTACTCCACCTCCTCCTTGTTGGCGCTGTAGCCGTGTTTGCGTGGGGTGTCCATCAACCAGCCATCCTCCACTCCATCCATCTGGACCATCGAGCGCTGCACGGCACTCATCCGTGAACAAAACAGTTTTGAAATCAGTCTTCATGTAATGTTTGGCCCACTGGAGCCGTTTCTGCTTGTGTGAAGTGGATAGAGGAGGTCGACAGGATGGCGTATGCACAGCTGCAAACCTCTGAAGGACCCTGCATCTTGTTGTTCGGGGGACGTTGGAGGCACAAGCAGCTTCAAAAATTTGTCTGCTGCTATGACAAGGCTTTTTTGCCGCTGCTCTTTCAACCTGACGTAATTGCCTGTAGGAAAGAGTCCTCAATTTGCCCTTATCAGCACGCACACGTGTGTACTGTGAATCAGCTACATACTTCTTGATTGCCAAGACACTTCATCCTGATCATCCTGATCATCGCACAATGTTGATTGTAGTCATGCCTTGACCTAAACACTCCACAATTTGTTGCTTCTCAGCAGCCGACACATCCTTTTTCTTTCCCATTTTGGCAGAAAATGTAGGCTGCTGAATAATGTGAGAGAGCCTTCTTAAGTAGTCTTGCCTTTCATTGGACACACCTGCCAAACTAATTAGCACTGGTGTCTGCAATTGCTTACAGTGATATAAAGAGCCCTGACACACATCACCATCAATGAGTTTAACTGACAAACAAACAAATTCTTCCCTTATCACTCCTAAACACTTTTTGCATAATAATTTGGAACACAGTGTACATGTGCTTTTCCACAAAACACCAGTGGTTCACGTAGTGAATCTTACAGTTCTAACTTGCCAACCGTGGTCTGTATGGAGTTGTTCAATAAAGGGCCCAAAATTAAGATAACATAGATGGGAGAGGTCTCTATGAATAGGAATTCCTAAGTATTTGATACCCTGTGAGGGCCAGGCAAAGGGAAAGTTGGACTGGATGGAATCCTATATGGATTTGGGGAGGGAGACATCGAGGGCCTCAGACTTCGCTGCATTGATTTTAAAATTTGACCATGTAACAAAGTGATCTATTTCAGCCATAACAGCATGGATGGATATATGTGATTGAGTGATATATACTAGGACATCATCAGCAAATAGAGAGCACTTGTACTCGGTGCCTCCCACCTCAATCCACCTAATATTGGGGTTATGGCGAATTGATGAGAGCAGGTGCTCCGTCACTAGGATGTATAAGAGAGGGGACAGAGAACATCCCTGCCTTGTCCCATTGGTGATTGTGAAAGGTGATGAAAATGTTCTGACGCGCCCCCTGGGCCTTGGGACACCCGGAGCCGGACCCTTTTTGGTGGATGCTGGTGGTTGTAGTCTCCGTGGCGGCAACCCGGTTCCGTGGCTCAGGGCGGTCAAACCAGTGGCGGAACTATTTATGTGGTTTTGATGTTTAAATGTCCGACTATGCCACCCGTGGATTGCGGTCAGAGTGAACCGCCGCTCCAGGGCAGACCGCTGAGGCTGGTGTTGTGGGTGCAGCAGAGCGTAGCATAACTCCCCACGGGAGGAGTATAGCCTCAGGGCAGTGTATGCGGAGGATGGGGGTGATGGTGCAGGGCAGCAGCAGTAATGACACGGAGTCAGTGATGCAGTCCAGGGCCTTTACTCACAGTTCTTATTATCCAGACCACGTCTGCAGGTAACGGCTGCCCACGTCGTACTGTGCTCACCAGGTGAGGGGCTCAGACAACTCCCAGATAACTTTGGAGTGCTTCACAGGACCCCCTTTGTGTATCCTTTGTCTGGCCTTTCTTACCAACCCTTCTGTCCGGCTGCCTCGGGCCTCCTCTTGGTAAACTTGGCGCCAGTTTCCCTGACCCAATGTGGTGCCTTCCTAGCGGGTGTAGCGAGGGGCTGCGCCACATAAAATGTCACAGCCTCCTGTTTCTAGCTGAGGGTCGTTTTCTGCCTCCACTTGTTTCGGGGACCGGTCTCCCCCTTTGGCCTGACCCCTCCACGCAGGTGGATTCTGGCGTGCGGTGGCGACTTGCCCGTCCGCACCCCTGAGATCCCTTCGTTCCTCGTTCCTGGAGCCTTCTCCGCTCCTCTTCCTTCCTTCTCCCTCTTCCAGGCCTGGGCCTCTGTTACTAGGCCCGCCTCCGGAGCAGAGCTCATGCAGAGCCCCTGCTCCCTTCCACTTCTGCTCAGACTTCTCTGCACTGAACTAAGATGGTGCCCACCTTTTATACTCCCTTCTCAATGCACCCAGGAACTGCTTCCTCCCTGCTCCTGCACTACAGGGTTCCCCTTCCTCAGTGTTCCCTCCCCCCACTCCAGCCAGGGACAGGGACTGTCGTGCCCATCTCAGGGGCATATTGGTCGCCCTGCCCCACGGCAATGTGGTGTAATGCATGCAGGTGTCGGGTCCTGATCCACACTACATCCTTACCTGAGAGTGAGATATCACACCTCTGGGTGAGGTGCAATACCTCTGTAGCAACCGAGCCCTCAGGGTGCTACAGTTCCATTCATCTTCAGCCTAGGTGACGTATTGCGATACAGGGCCGTGATTTTGGCTATAAAAGGGTCCCCTAGACCCCTACCCCAAGCTTTTTAAGAGAATCATATATGGCGTGCCAGGAGACTCTATGGAATGCTTTCTCAGCATCCAATGAGAGTATCTAATTACAAATTTTTAACTGCATCTAGCCCAGGAAATACTTTGTGCCTAGTAGCAGGGTCTGCTAGTCAGCGGATTATCCCGGCTGTTAAGCAAGCTACACCACCTGTAGTTTGGACACTTCATTTTTTCAAAGGAAATGCTTCGTGACCACGGGATACTCAGTGAAGAGCATCAGGAGGCCCCCCAAGGCATAGGGGCTGGGACTGGCAGTAGGATGCCTTGCGGTGGACAGCCGAGCTCGATCCTTATAAAAGCTTTTTAACTGCAGCAGCTTTAGTGGACGCTACTGGAGCTGGAATTACGCGGCTGCTGGCATGAGACTTGCCCTCCAATAGATCCTTGTAAATGGATTTAAAGTGTATTCATTCAAATTAGAGAGACAATTTAAATTAAAAAGCTTAGAGCTGCCTCCACCACAGGGGGGCTCGCTCGACCCACCAGCGGACAGGCACCAGTATTGGGAGAGGGGGGCTGGCCATCAGGGTTCACCGCGGCTCTGGCACAAACCCGGCGACACGGAGGTGGCACGGGCAGGAGCGGACTGGCCGTGTCGGCTTCTCACTTTTTGGATTTTAGAAGGGCATGACATGCCTATATCTGTGTCTCCCCCTCCTTTTACTCCTCCACCTCTTTTATTTTCGCATGACTATATGTACTTGTCACTTTTCCATGTGTTAGTTATGTCTTCTGAGCAGTTTGTCAGCTTTTGGACACCTTTGAAGGTGTTTTCTATGTGTTTCTATGTGTTTTTGTTTGCCTGCCATTGGTTTTAACGGTGTTCGAAGGTGTTCGACGAACAGTTCGACGAACAGTTCGGCGAACACACGGGTGTTCGACGAACCGAACCGAACTCGAACATTACGGGGGTGGCTCAACACTAGTCGGTATCTCTCCTTTATGGGAGGATGGTCTCCCGTGGGGATGTGATTTTCTACCCCCTTTACTCGCCCGAAGTCTAGCGGGTGTTTACTAAACACTCTCTCGTACTCTTGAACCACCCGGTAGACTCCCTGTTTTTGGTGTGAGGGAGTGGAGTCAGTACCCAAATGCAGTTGCTGACACCAGTCCTCCATTGGTTTCTTAGAGCCGTTACCTTCCTCTGATTGAGATGGAGGCAAGGGTTCCACGGCCTGTACAGAGTTCTGGTTGATGGTGAACAATTTGGCTAGCGTGGCATACCGGGGCAGGTATACTTCTCTCTCCCCGATATTTATGATGCGGACGGGCACCCTCCCATGACGTACATCGACCACCCCCCGTGCTGTCAAAATGGTGGGCCTACTGTCTGAGCAGATGGGTTCTACCATTGCTTGGTAGTCTCTACCTCTTAGACCAATAGCTGCCCGGCACCAAATCATCATCTCACTTTTCGGGGGCATGGCAATAGGGTACTGGTTACACATTCTCACGCTACCTATCTCACCACCAGATAGTTCATCCTGTTGCCGTTTCATCAGTGCCCGGATCTCTTTTTGGAGCACACGCTGCTGGCTGGAACTGGCGTTCTTGGCAACCTGTTGCAAAATAAGAATCACCTCTGCAAGACAATTTTCGATTACGTTAGTACCTAGGGTTATTTTTGGGTGACTCTCGCGACGGTCAATGTCCACAATGATCAGTCCTTGTGCCGGCAGTTCAACTTTACCGACCTTGATGGTCACCTCCTTAAATCCTACCTGTGGCACGGGCTGACCATTGCTGGCGATAATGCTCAGGTCGTCATCTGGGTAGCGGGTTATGTCCGAGTCATTCCAGTATCGCTTGAAGAGCACATACGGGATGGTGGTGACCTGTGACCCGGTGTCTAGTAGGGCACTCATAGGAATGCCATCCAGTACCACAGGCAAGACCGGACGTCCCCCTACGTATTTGTCACGCCAGTTTGATGGGCCTGATGATCTTAAGCCTGGGGGTTGGCCCTCTACCCCAGGTTGTGCCCGTTTAAATGACAGTACCTTGCCATATGTCCGGGTTGATTGCAGCGGCGGCAGATGGGTCGTCCGTCCTCGTTGTATCTGTCACTGGGTCTTACTCTGGCTGGTGGGGTCCTCCTCAGTCGGCGCCACGGGATGTCCTCCGGTCCGGATGCCAGCTGGATCTTTCCTGGAGAAGAGACCTGTAAAGACTGCACAGTTCTGGTTAGTGCGGCAACACTCTTAGTCAGCTCTTGGACCTGATGGTGCAGGTCTGTTGCCGGGTTATTGTTCAAAGCCTGCACATCAGCTCCCACAGGCCCTGCAGACAAGGGCGCCGCGTCCTGGTGATAAGTGATAGCAGGGCGCCTGTGGGTCACAGCGCCACCTGGTGCTGGTTCTCGGAGCACCCGGATGGCTCTGTCCTTGAACTGTGCAAAGTCCAGGTCAGGGTCCTGTAAGGCCATTGCCCGCAACTGGGTTCGGTGGGCATTGCACAGTAGACCCTCAATAAATTGTTCGGTCAACAGCTTGTCTTCATTTCCCACGCTGTCAGGGTCTGCCTGCTTAATGGCTCTCAGGGCCTCTTGTAGGTTTAAAGCATAGTCTCTTATACTTTCGTGTGCCCGTTGTTTGCACCCGTAAAATCTTAGTTTTATCTCGGCTGAGGTTCGGGTATCAAATGTGTCTTTCAGCCGGGCTAGTATCTCTCTGACAGTCCTCTTCTTCCCAGGTGACCAGGACTTTACCTCCCTTTGGGCTTCCCTGATTAACTGGGCCACCAGGATGCTCACTTTTTGCTCTTCTGTGAGGGGGTATACCTGGAAGAGGCTATCCAGTCTTTCCCTAAAGTCACTTAGAGTATGTGACTCCCCTGAGTACTGGGGTAGCCAGGTTGCCCCCGGGATATAGGGCATGGTGAATGGCATGACCGCTGCAGCGGTTGCGCTGGCGGTGGCTGTGGCAGTGGGGCTCCCCTCGGTGTCTGGCATCCTTCTACCCCCCTAGTGGACCGTGGCCTACCTTGCGATACTCTTCATCCGTAGGCCGCGGCTCCGCAGTCAATCGTCGAGGTAGAGGACCTGGCGTCGCGCTCTGATGACGTCAGTGTCGCTCTTTCTCCCTTCCAGGACCTTGTGCAGCGTCGGTGCGTGGGGCGGAGCTTCGGAACTCGCACGCTTTCGGCGTCCACGCCCCTCTTCTTCCCGTGCGGCGTCCCGGAGATGGCGTCCGATGGCGGGAAGCAGCTGCGGATGGCGGGAAGACGGCAGAAGATGGCGGGAAACGATCCGAGATGGTTTCCGATGGCGGGAAACGACTCCGGACGGCGGAAAACTTCGCCACAGGTAAGTATAAAAGTCTTTTTTCAGGCACGCAGTACCCGGTGGTTGCGGGCACGAAATCCTGCCGACTACACCAAAGTTGACGCGCCCCCTGGGCCTGTGCTGTGCAGGGGGATACCCGGAGCCGGATCGCTGGGGGTTGTAGTCCTCCGTGGTGGTGACCCGGTCCGTGCCCAGGGCGGTCAAACCAGTGGCAGTCTTAAGTGATAACAATGTCCGACTACGCCACCCGTGGATTGCGGTCAGTGGGGACCGCCGCTGCGCTGCAGACCGCTGAGGCTGATGTAATTTGCGCAGCCGAGTTTGGAATGACTCCCCACAGGAGAAGTATTGCCTCAGGGCAGCTAATGTGAGATGATGGGAGTGATGGTGTGAGAGTCCCAGTAGTAATGGTGCTGGTGCGGCGATGAAGCACAGAGACGTGTGGTGCAGTTCAGGGTCTTTACTGATGGTATAAAGCAGACCCTCCCGGGAGTACTGGTTAGCAGTAGGGGCCTGGTCAGTCTGTGAGCAAGCAGGATCTCCCCTGGCCAGGTGGAGTTGTAGGCCTCCCCGACTATCTGCACTCTTTCCTGGCTACCTTGCTCTATGCGGGTAGAAGTAGCCCACGTCCCTGAGTATACCGTGTGGTGCTCACCCGTATGGCCGGTGACTTGGGGCCTTCCGTTAGCCTCCGCTTCACGATGGCGGTGCTGGTCCCTTGCTTGTGACCGTGCCTCCGGGCTTCTATGGCCAGAGGACATAGAATCCCCTGCCGGTTGGATTCTGCTGCTGGACCTGGATGTCCCCACAGCCTCGGACTCCGTGTCCGGGTTTAGTGTCTTCAGCCAAGGCGAGCTTTCTAGCTTCCAGCCTCTGGCACTCACTCCTGCTCCTACAGAGCTCCTGTTGTAACTCTCCCTGTGTCTGGAACTTCACTCCAGGCTCTGACTGACTTAATCCCGCCCCAGACCCAGTTTATAAGGGCAGATTCCTCCCCTCCCAGGTCTGGGTGGGCCGTGTTGCATGCTTAGGGCTCCTGACCAGAGAAACCTCCCACTTGCTCTCAGACATAATATTTCTATTACTGTGGTAACCAGACCCCTGGGGTGCCACACACGCATACGTCCAAACTTTGAAAAATGAGAAACAGGGACACATAGTGCAGCTCGAGTAGCCCACTGCGGCAATTTTTAGCCAATACCATAAACTTGCCTAGTGGGTTATATGTGCACAGAAATATTGCTATTAGTAAAACCCATTAGTTTTCCTGCACAGCAAATTACTGCTTTCATGGTCCCCAGAGTCCTCCTTATACAGTAATATCCCCATACAGTCCCCTACACATATAATAATACCCCTACATTGCCCACCACAGTTTATGATTTCCCCACAAACAGAACACTTTATCACATAGTATAATGCCCTCCACAGACTCCACTATACACTAAGATGTCCTTCACAGTGGACGCACATATACACACTCAGCTCTGCTATATGCACAAATACATTCAGCTGTACTATATGTAATGTGCTCAGGGTGGTAGTCGTGGGCGAGGGGTTGCTGTGTTCCCATACACTGGCACTCCACAATTAGGTAATGTCCCTTTTCTCTTGAGGTGTGTGTGTACGTGATAACACTCACAGTTTGGCTTGAAGTCTTTGCTGACTCCTCCTTTCTGGTTCCAGGGTCAGCAACACATTGAACAAGAGACAATTGATCCTTTTCAAACAAATTAACTTTATGGAACAGTCCAAATGTCATCTCACAGTATGATGTTACAGTCATGTCTTTTTCAGGCTGAGTTATCTCTTTCTAGTCTGGCACCCCTGCCCCTGGAATACTCTATCCGGCTCCGCAGCTCTCCTGGGTTCCGACCCGCCTTTCTGACATATTTTCCTGTCCGACCTCTCCTTCTGGAAGGTGAATAAGGCACGATCCTCTGTACCTAATTCGGACCGTAGGCCCCGGACGTCCCCTGAAGGTCCGCTAAAGTTAGTGACGGCCATTCGCATGCTGCCCTAAAAGCTTGTACTTTTCCGTGCTTCTCAGCCCTCTGGCCTTGAACCTCACTAATTACTCGCACTCTCTAATCTTCTCCTCTGTTCTAAAGCAGGAAGTCTTCTCACTTTTAACCAAGCCTGTCCCTCCCAAATTAGAGCAGCTCCCTAACACTAACTGTTTCTATGCTATATCTATCAATTTCTTGGTTCTTTAGTGCCCTCCACTGCACTTCCCCATTTCTATCTATATCTACCACTTTATCCTATTCCTATGTCCTAATTTCCTATCCTTATACTTTCCCTATATTCAATACATTTGAGTCATCCACATATTAAATACTTATAACATCCTATATAATTGTACATATTGTGTCACTCACATTATTACACATAAACCGTACACAACAGTCCTCGTGATATTCTATGCACTAGGAATACAATAATACGTAAGAAAACTTGGCACTCAAAGTAGATGAAATTAAATAAATGATTTAATATGCAATCCAACAATAAAGGTTCACAAACATTTCAATCTACAGTAGACGTTCCTCAGTGTGCCTACTGTCCAATTGAAAAGATATCAGATTGCGTTTTATCCCCTGGGTCACAAGGAAGCGCTGAACGTGGTGTCCACCGCTGGTTCAAATAGACACTCTGTTTTATATATATATATATATATACAGTCATATGAAAAAGTTTGGGCACCCCTATTAATCTTAAGCTTAATGTTTTATAAAAATTGGTGTTTTTGCAACAGCTATTTCAGTTTGATATATGTAATAACTGTTGGACACAGTAATGTTTCTGCCTTGAAATGAGGTTTATTGTACTAACAGAAAATGTGCAATCTGCATTCAAACAAAATTTGACAGGTGCATAAGTATGGGCACCCTTATCATTTTCTTGTTTTAAATACTCCTACCTACTTTTTACTGACTTACTAAAGCGCTTTTTTTGGTTTTGTAACCTCATTGAGCTTTGAACTTCATAGCCAGGTGTATGCAATCATGAGAAAAGCTACTTAAAGTGGCCTCTTGCAAGTTGTTCTCCTGTTTGAATCTCCTCTGAAGAGTGGCATCATGGGCTCCTCAAAACAACTGTCAAATGATCTGTAAACAAAGATTATTAAACATAGTTGTTCAGGGGAAGGATACAAAAAGCTGTCTCAGCGATTTAACCTGTCAGTTTCCACTGTGAGGAACATAGTAAGGAAATGGAAGAACACAGGGACAGTTCTTGTTAAGGCCAGAAGTGGCAGGCCAAGAAAAACATCAGAAAGGCAGAGAAGAAGAATGGTGAGATCAGTCAAGGACAATCCTCAGACCACCTCCAGAGAGCTGCAGCATCAACTTGCTGCAGATGGTGTCACTGTGCATCGGTCAACTATACAACGCACTTTGCACAAGGAGAAGCTGTATGGGAGAGTGATGCGAAAGAAGCCGTTTCTGCAAGCACGCCACAAACAGAGTCGGCTGAGGTATGCAAAAGCACATTTGGAGAAGCCAATTTCATTTTGGAAGAAGGTCCTGTGGACTGATGAAACCAAGATTGAGTTGTTTGGTCATACAAAAAGGCGTTATGCATGGCGGCAAAAAAACACAGCATTCCAAGAAAAACACTTGCTACCCACAGTAAAATTTGGTGGAGGTTCCATCATGCTTTGGGGCTGTGTGGCCAATGCCGGCACCGGGAATCTTGTTAAAGTTGAGGGACGAATGGATTCCACTCAGTATCAGCAGATTCTTGGCAATAATGTTCAAGAATCAGTGATAAAGTTGAATTTACACAGGGGATGGATCTTTCAGCAAGACAATGATCCAAAACACCGCTCCAAATCTACTCAGGCATTCATGCAGAGGAACAATTACAATGTTCTGGAATGGCCATCCCAGTCCCCAGACCTGAATATCATTGAACATCTGTGGGATCATTTGAAGAGGGCTGTCCATGCTCGGCGACCATCAAACTTAACAGAACTGGAATTGTTTCGTAAAGAGGAATGGTCAAAAATACCTTCATCCAGGATCCAGGAACTCATTTAAAGCTACAGGAAGCGACTAGAGGCTGTTATTTTTGCAAAAGGAGGATCTACTAAATATTAATGTCACTTTTCTGGTGAGGTGCCCATACTTATGCACCTGTCAAATTTTGTTTGAATGCAGATTGCACATTTTCTGTTGGTACAATAAACCTCATTTCAAGGCAGAAACATTACTGTGTCCAACAGTTATTACATATATCAAACTGAAATAGCTGCTGCAAAAACACCAATTTTTTTAAAACATTAAGCTTAAGATTAATAGGGGTGCCCAAACTTTTTCATATGACTGTATATATATATATATATATATATATGCACAGACCATATAGTAGAGCACATACTGTAATGTGAGAAATCATATATTGCAGAGTGACCGCTTTCTTTTACACAAATGAGAATTTACAGAAATTAGCAGTGATTAAAATTTGTTGCCATTTCACACACAAGTTGTGTCTCATCAGTGGTGTGTGCTCCAGTCTATGGAAATAACACATAAAATCTGACATTTACGTATTCTTAACATGTCCCTTATGCATCACTTATTATGTGGTAATAGTTTCTGTGAGAGTCAATTAACTGATAAATGCTGCTTTCTAATGATACCATTTAACCAAGCAGTCCTGACAGACTGGCTATAATGTTGAGGAATTAACCCTTAATAGCATTAATAAACATTATATGAAATGCTTACTAAGGACAAGGGAGTAGTAAGAAAACATTTTGGGAAAATTTAATAGATATTTCTCTTAGCTTGATACCTGGGTCTCCAACAATAAATCTCTAATGTCATTTAATGTGTTATTTCAACAAATGTTCATGTGAATTATTTCTTAAAACCATTATTACCGACTTCCTTCTGGTGATACTTCAAAGGGACTTTTTTGGATAACCACTCTTCTCCAGCTGCAGTTTGTTTTAATAAAAGCAAACTGCGCCTTACTCACCATTCTTGGGTTTAACACTGAGTCCCTGCACACAATATCTGTTATGGTAACTTCCAATAATGAATATTTGGTGCCCAAAAAAATGGCAACATTTTACAGTCCCAACAAAGTGAATGGGATTTTGAAATTCTGAAACCTGTCAATTTCTCTTGGGGTAAATGAGCATTTTATTTACAGATTTTTTTCCTACAGACTTGAAAGAAATCAGTAAATAGGTAAAAATATGTGTTTTGATAGCAGAAACGCAATTAAAACACATGTAATCCGCTCATGACTTTACCGATAAAGGTTTTATCAAAACTATGTAATAAGAATATTCCAAATCACAGACATTTTATTTAAAACATGACATTACCAAAAAGAGACGAAAGTGGAGCACAAAAAAAAAATGCAATAAAAATGCATGTAAAATGTGTACTAAAAAAAGCAATGAAAAAAAAACAAAAGTAGTCTAATTTGTCTAATTGGTTCAAAAACCTGCAGCATCAAAAATGCACCATACACTCATCATGGAAATTAATCCTTATTGTCTGCAGCACTGACATCATGTCAATAGCGCTGCAGACAATCAATGAGTTCAGTGACTCTGAACGAGTTGACAGCACAAGCAGCTCAGAGTCAAGCTGCCGAGCTCACTGATTGGCTGAGGCACTGTCAAAATGAAGTCACTGCTACAGGCAGTAATATACACTGGGAGCAGCAAAAGAGATTTCTGGACCTGGGGAGGGTAAATAAGAAACATTTTTTTTTTTAACTTTAAGTACAAATCTTCTTACTGGTCATATGAATATATATGCAATGACAGTTGAAGGATGCTATCATCAGAACAACCCCAGCCAGCACTACTACAGCATCAAAGAAGGGGTCCCATGCTCTGAAAATAATTGTCTTATGGAAATGGTCACTGCACTTTCAGACAAATTGATTTAATTTAATAAATGATGAGGTAAAAAGATAATCTGCAGATACTTCATTTAATTGTTCCCCCAAAACGTATTCTGGGCCTTAAAAGGGTTATCCAGGACTTTGGTTTTCTTTGGCTCTGGGGCTGAGATCTTACTGGCAGCTAGATGCTAACCTGGCAACAATGAGTTCCGACTCAGCCAGCAATTCCCAGGCTTCATTTGACCACACGTCAACAGAGCACCTCTTTCACTGCCGCTCTGCTCTGTCAACAGGGCATCAGTGCCAACCTCATGCTGATTGACAGCTGTCTCCCCGTAGTTAGGCAGCAGGGAGCTGGCTGTCAATCACCCTGACATCGGCAGTGACGTCCCATTGACAGAGCTGAGTAGAAGAGAAGGAGCTGCTCTGTTAATGTAATGTTACAGTAAACAGAATTGCTCACAGGAGTGGACTACTTGCAGAGCAAAACAGGCAAGTAGTTAGCTTAGCAACTACCTTCCCAGTAAGTTCTTAGCCCTATAGCCAAAAAACTCCAAAGTCAATTTACAACAGGTGTTTGATCCATGAATCGCCCAATAAATGTGGGGTTCATTTAGAATTGGAATTAAACAGTCCTTGTTATCATGCTGTTCACATTTTGACATCATGGGACCAAGATGAAACCTAACAACTGATCCACACTACCTCGCCATTGTAAGGCTTAAAGCAGGATGTTCTCAGATGTAGGTGGCCACTGAGTGTCACAAAGTGTCATCATCAGGTTGCAACAGAGATACAGACAGACTGGAAGAGTCACAGAAAGGCAGAGAAGTGGACGTGCTTTGGCCACATCCCACACTGATGACCATTTCTTTGTGAATAATGCCCTTCAGCATCGGATGATGAATGGCACACAACTCCGGGCACATTTAAGGGAGGTGAGAGGCACCCAAGTGTTACGTCAGACCATTTCAAACAGTTTACATTAGCGTGGTCTGCGTGCTAAATTACCTGCAAGAGTACCTAACCACACCACCAGGCATAGGAGTCATCATCTTGTATGAGCCAGGGAGCATCTACACTGGACGAGGGATCAGTAATCCTCAGTGTTGTTCACTGGTGAAAGTCGATTCACGCTGAGCAGAAATGATGGCCGCTAACGATGTTGGAGACGTCAAGGAGAGCCCTATGCATCAGCCACTGCTGTCACCAGATGAGCCTTTGCTGATGGTGTTACAGTATTGGCAGGTGTGCCTAGTCAATACAGAATTGCCATACACTTGGTGAATGGTACAGTGACAAGCCTCTACTACTTGAATAAGATCATTAATCCAGTCATTGTGCCTCTGAACAAACAAGACAGGCCTAATTTCATCTTCATGGAGGCCAATGCTCCAGCTCATCAAGGTCGCATCGTTAGAGAACAGCTGCAGGAAACTGGGGTACATCAAATGGAGTGGCCTGCACTTTCTCCAGACTTGAATCCCATAGAAAGCCTATGCCGTGTAAAGACAAGTTACTCTGTACCCCAAAACCCCAATGACCTGAGGGCAACCCTTCAAGAAGAGTGGGATTCCATGCCTTAGCAGACAATAACTTCACTTGTGAACAGCATGCAACGTCGTTGTCAAGCTGTAATTGATGCTCAACGCCACATGACAAGTTATTGAGACATTGGCATTTTTGTTGGGGTATACCCACCACTGTGGTTGGCTTTTGTTTCAATAAATTGTTTGAAATGAGGAAATCACCATTGCATGCTTCTACTTAAATGCCCTACTTTCACAATAAAATATGACTGTAGTGTGAACTTTTTACTTTTTCCATAAATTTCACCTGAAAGTCAAATATTCCTAACTTTTTGTGAGTATTGTACATACAGTCCTGCTCATTGTTATTGTCTCCCATGAAGTGTAAGTACATAATATGGAAGATCTCCAGAAAAAAATGAATCAAGTGAAACAGTTTTTTTGTATAGAGCCCTTGTGTTAAATGCAAAAGAGCAAATGATAAACAATAATGTAAAACAAAAAAGAATGGGAGAGCAAAATAGAAAAACCTAAACCTTGAAGTGTGACTGGTATTGGCACCCTTTACATTAATTTAGTATGGAAATACATTTTGACTCGACTGTGGTAAATCACAAAAGAGATTTTCCTGTGATTAATTGTCTGTGCCCATGTGATATGAATTAGCCAATGAATGATGACTTCAGTTTTTTAAAAAGCCACATGGTTCCTTTGTCACAATAGTGAAGAAAAAGAAGCTTTCTGAGGACATCAGACCTGCTATTATTAGCAAACACGAGATTCCCAAAGGGTATAAGGCCATCTCCAAAGACCTTGGTATTTCAGTTTCAACAGTGCACAATGTTATTAAGAAGTTTGCCAAGCATAGGACCGTCAAGAACCTCCCTGGACGTGGGGGAAAAAGGAAAATTGACAAGAGATGTTGGTGCGAATGGTGGAAGAAACAACACGTCAAACATCCAAAGACGTGAAGGCCAGTCTGGGGTCATTGTTTCAACAAGTACTATATGCCGTAGACTAAACCAAAAAGAGCTTTATGGGCGAAGGCCAAGGAAGAAACCATTGCTGAAGAAAATACATAAAATGTATGTATGGGAAAATGTTCTGTGGACAGATGAAACAGAAATAGAGCTTTTTGGCTATGCAAAGCTACAGTTTGTTTACGACAGCGCAATGAAGCTTATAAGGAAAATAACACCTTACCAACAGTTAAGCATGGTGTAGGATCCATAATGGGGTTGCTTTGCTGTATCTAGTACTGGAGGCCTTGACCATATCACAGGAATCATGAAAGCAGAGAATTATCAAGAGATTTTAGAGCGAAATGTCCTACCCAGTGTAAGAAAACTTGGTTTAAGTACACAAAAAGAAAAAGTGGGCACTGCTGGGGAATAATAATCACAAATAGAAAGGGGTGCTACAGTAACCTGATGTAAAGACACAAAATTATTCGGAAGAAAAAGACTCAGGATATATAACCATGCACACCCAATGTTGGAAAAGTGAAAAAAATCTTTATTACATGATTACATTTAGACAACAAAAGAAAATTTTTTTAAAAGCATTTAAAACAGACAAAAACATGAGCAATCTTCATATGGGGGAATTCATGATAATATGCATAAAAATAGCAATAAACCCCACTATGTTATGTGCCACAGGTATATTTTACATCACTTATATAACATTCGATTAATGTAGACCTACTAAGCAACCCTGGCTATAAATAGCACAGCACAACCAGTCAAAATATGTGTTTATGACAAACCAAACCCCCCTAAATAATATAAGTGAATCAAGGAATGAGTAGGAGAGATGGTCGATTGGCAATGGGGGCCCATATTTTAGAGGTATTGGCCAGATTGTGTCACCAAAGTCATATATGACGTGGCACAGTTGATCCACATATAAATAACAAGCCAGGCATTCCTGAGTGGTCAAGTCAAGAAAATAAGTAAATAAAAAATATATGGAAGAATAATTACCTGCTGGCACCAGAGACCCTACGCGTTACGCTGCTCAGACGCAGCTTCGTCACCCCTGACGAAGCTGCGTCTGAGCAGCGTAACGCGACTTTGGTGACACAATCTTTTTCACTTTTCCAACATTGGGTGTGCATGGTTATATATCCTGAGTCTTTTTCTTCCGAAAAACTTGGTTTAAGTCAAAGATCATGGGTCCTCCAGCAAGACAATCACCCAAAGCACACATCCAAAAGTATATAGGAGTGGTTGAAAAAGAAAAAATGGATTGTTTTAAAATGGCCACCAATGAGTCCTGACCCCAATCCCATTGAAAATCTTTGGGGTGACCTGAAATCTGCCATTGGTAAAAAGAATCCTGCAAACATTCAAGAGCTTGAACAAACTGCAAAGGACGAGTGGGAGAAAATTCCAGCTGAGAAGTGTAAGAAGCTTATAGATGGCTACAAGACACGTTTGGAGGCAGTCAGCAATGCCAAAGGGTGTGCAACCAAGTATTAATTAGGGAAGGCTTTATTGCTGCACATGCTGTTTATTCTGTTTTCTCTTTAAAATTGCAGCATGGAAATTGAAAAACAATGTTTTATTTGTTTTTCAATAACTTTTTATTTTGGACCACTAATTGAAAAATCCAGAAGCTATAGCTTTAGTACATTTCCATTTATTTCTGAAGATATTGTATGTACAGTCTGTGAAAAAATGAAGGGGTGCCAATAATGGTGAGCAGCACTGTATTATAGGTATTTTTTAATGACCAAAAATGTGAGAGAAATGCCTTTTTTATTAGATCTGCAACAGTTGTTAAGTACTTACTGTATTACTGTTCTGACAACAAGAAAATGAAATATGCTGATTTATGGTGGATGGAGCAGAGGGGAAGATTAGTTTATGATCTAAAATCCATGGATGAATGGCTTCTTTATAACATTTCTGTCATTTACCATATGTTATGTTCCTGTAATTTGAGGCAAAACATGGAGGTAAAAAGATGTTGCGCGATCCAATTTTTTTATATAAATGTTAAATATTAAAATAAATAAACTACATTAATGATACTATATCAATGTAAAACTTTTTTCTTTTATACTTTTTTGTAAGCCTTGACCCTTGTTATAATCCTAATCCGGGGTTGGATTCATTTTTTTAACAACACAGTTTGTTTTAGGAAACAATGCCCATTTAAAAAGCCACACTCATTTTGCCAGCCATGCCCATTTTCACATACATTTTCCTCAACCACAAAATACAAATAACGGTAACGAAAAGTAAAGGCGCTTTACGCTTCTTACCCTACCTTACCTTACCCCATCGCATTTCCTCCTGTCCAGCACACATTGTCCCAGTCACTGTCAGTAACTTCTTAGTATGGTGGATATTTTCAAAAGGATTTCTAAAAGTTTTGAAAATTAGCACTAAAGGAACCCTGCTTGATTTGGAAAGGATGACCACCTGTCCATCTGTCACCTCAACTGTCTCAGCAGCAAATATGTGAAAAATAACATTCCACAACGACCAAACTACATATTGCCTCCACATAGTGACCGTATAATACCACATACTAGGGGCAAATACCACCAAACCATGACCAGATCACATATTACCACCACACATTGGCTGAATACTACCATACTGATCATTAATAAAAAATCACAATACTAATAACACTAATATTACCATAAGTGCCATTATACACATGAGCTCTGTATATAGTATACAGTGTATAGTGTACAGGTAATACAGTGACTCATCAGTGACATTATACACAGGAACTCTGTATATAATGTCAGTGTACAGGTTATACAGGGATCACCAGTGACATTATACATAGGAGCTCTGTATATTGTGACAGTGTACAGGTAATGCAGTGATCACAGTTAATATTATACACAGGAGTTCTATATATAGTGTCAGTGTACAGGTAATACAGGGATCACCAGTGATATTATACACAGGAGCTCTGTATATACTATATAGTGTATAGTGTAAATATACAGGTAACACACTGACTTTCCATTGATGTCTGTTATAAAAGTGATTCATCTTCGCTATTCTTCTTCATCCAGCACAGACCACCACCACTTCTTCCAGCCAGGATTCATCTCTGCAGAAAATAACACACAGTCATGTATAGCTGATCAATTCTAGAGCACATTCCATATTTTTTCCCTGACTTCTACACTTCACCCTTTAAAGAATAAAAGTGATATAGAGTTGCACTGCATAGTAACAGGACCCCTTAATTGAAAACAGTATCCTCAAAAATAAAATACATCACAGCAGTAATAATATCCCTTAATTAGCCCCTACAGTTATAATGTCCTCCATCCTGGCCTCTGTCTGTAATAATTTCCTCCATCCCGGCACCTTCCTGTAATAATGTCCTTTATCCTGCACCTTTCTGTAATAAAGTCCTTCATCATGGGTCCCTTACTGTAATAATGTCCCCATCCTGGGCCCCTTCCTGTAAAGTCCCTCATCCTGGGCCTGTTTATTTAATAATATTCCCCATCCTGACCCCTCTATTTAATCATTTCCCTCATCCTGGGCCCTATATGTCACCATCCTTCTGTGTCACCCAGGGGGAATATAGGGGACTCGGTACCTGGGCCTTTTACCTTGTTTAGGAGGTCACGGCAGTCGGCTCCCGGGCCCGTACTCTGGGTCTCTCTTTAAAAAAGGGTTTTAGTATACAGTTTGTCTCGTGACGCCACCTGTGGTTTCCGGTAATGGTTACCGGCGCTGCTGCAGACCTCCGGGGGTGATGGGATGGCAGCTGGGATGTTCTTGCTCCCCACAGGCGGAGTGGGCCCCCCGGGCAGTGTAGGTGCAGATGGTGGTGATGCTGGGGCTTGTAGTGCAGGAGAGATGGTGCAGCAGGAGTAACTGACAGAGACAGGGGATTCACTTCAGTACCTTTACTGGTGCGGATGTCAGGTACGGTCCAGGGTACTCAGTAGGAAGGGTGCACTTCAGGACTTCTCCCCAGTGAGCGGGTATAAGGCCTCCTGGTCCGTGTCTTCCTCTCTCTAAGCTCCTGGCCAGCCTGCAACTGGGCCTTGCTTCTGTGTCGTGCTGTTCCTTCACCTGTCGCTTGGTAGTAGGACCTTTTTCTGACAACCACTATCCCTGGACGCCGGGGCCTTCGTGGTTTCTAGTCCTGTCAAGGGTTTAGCTTCAGGTCGATCAGGGACTTGTAGTCCTCCTGGTATGCCGGTGATCCCTACTGGGTATAAAGGACCCTGTAGGCGCGGACCCGGTGTCCGGTTCGTGTCTTGGGGTGAGCCTATGATGCTTCTCTGCCCCCTCAACTCCTTTCTCCTCTCCTCTTTGTCTCCGGCCACACTCAGGGCCCTCAATACAGCAGCGCACGTGCTGTTTCTTCACTGCTCTCAGTGGCAGCACACTCTCTGACTAAACAACTAACTGAACTGCTTGGCTCCACCCTCCATATATATATCCCTAACGGGCTCCCTCTGGTGGTATGAGGTGGAAGGGTGGAGGTGTTTGTTTGTAGTGAGGGCCTCTTGTGAAGAAGTCCGTCCATGCACGCTTTTGGGTCCTGTGGTACCTGTGAACAGCAGGGTGCCACACTTCTAGCACCACATCATGTCTCCATCCTCCTGGCCCCACATTATGTCTCCATCCTCCTTACTCCACATCATGTCTTTATCCTCTTGACTCCACATCATGTCTCCATCCTCTTGGCCCCACATGATATGTCCATCCTCCTGGCCGCACATCATGTTTCCCTGTCCCCCATATTGCGGTTTTTCACTAAAAAAAATGTTTCTTCTTAAATGGCCGCCGTCCAGTGGCATCCTCTTCCTTCTTCATATGTGGAGCGGATGGGTCGGCACATGGCAGTAACATCATACACCGGCGATGTGCAAGCTGATGTCACCTGTCAGCCTCTGTTTGGCTGGCGACTGTCAGCTATTATGGTGCAGGAAGCCGGTGGTTTTCTGTACCGCAATATATTTCAACATTCAGTTGAAAACTGTGGGCCAGGGAACCAGATCGGGGAGCTGCTTCTTGCCAGTTTGGGGAACCGTCTGCTATTTTAACAAGCGGCTCCACCAAACCGGGGAGAACCTCCTGAATCCCATCCCTGACCCTTGTTTAGAGTTAGGGCTACAATAATTTATGCTTTCTTTTACAGTGGACATTTTTACTGTTCTCCTAGCAGGTCCCTGTTTTCCCTATGTATAAATGTAGGGCTCGTGCACATAATCATATGAATTGAGCACGTGCTATCCGTGGTTGTGATGGATACCCATGGTATTCTATGGAGCTGTGCATAGCTCTGATTTTTTCCAAGTGGTCCATGGAAAAAAAATCTCAGCATGCACTATTTGCCTCAGAGATGGCACTCGCTCATATATGTCTTTGGGTCCTTGGAAAAAGCTGGACCGCACTCTGATGACATAATGAAAAAGGTGGAGAAACTTTTTTTCCTCTCCACCTCTCAGAAAATAGGATCCCACTCTGATCCCACTCTGATCAAACTCTGATCAAACTTTGATCAGGCTGTGATTATTGTAATCAGGCCGATTTTCTCAGATGAAGAGAAAACGGTCATCTGCAACTAACCTTACAGTAGGCGGCGAGGCAGGGAGCTGAAGGAGAGAATAGCATGGCATCTTCGTGTTAGCTGTAACCATAGTTGTGGTAGCAGTGTTAAGTTTATGACAACATATCCCATGCCCTATCTTTAGAAGAAGTGAGAGAAAGGAAGTGCCAACTACTATAGTGCTGGCAGAATGCTGACGGAGGAACTACCCTACACACTCTAAAACAGTGAAAACATATAGAGCCTGACAATTGACATTGTTCCAGTCCATAGTCGACTAGTATGTAAATCAACAGCAGTTTAAACTTATGTGGATGAGGGCAGCAAGATCATACTTTTTTTTTTTTTTTGACATATTTTGTGTAAAAGAACAGGTATGCAATAAAATACCATAGTTGGGAATTTCTGAGTTAATAGAGAGTAGGGTGTCATCATTTCAAAACCTCCATCTATTAGCCAGTCATGATAGTGGCTATGAAAAATGTTCTTTGGATTATACAGCATATTGCTGCAATACAGTGACCTAAAACTAACTTCATTGGGCATTTCGTAATATTGAATTTCCCTTGAAGTGGTGCTGCAGGAAATCAAACACTTGTTGCTGGGTTCCTCCACTAATTACAGTTAAAGGCTAAAAATTCCGAGAGCAGAATATCCTTGGATTAGTTAATTATTTTGGGAGCCTACAAACAAAAAGTTTCTTTCAATCTGATATTCAACATATCTTAACATTCATATCTGGATATGAGTAGTTGATTTTTCTTTAATTTAGAAAAAAGAAGCAGTGTTGCGTAACAACAAGCCAAATGTGAAATAAAAAACAGCTGCTATGACACACATCTAAAAGGGCAGCTTTGTATTTCGAAACTGACTTACATTAAAGCAACAGTATTTTTTTGCACTAACCCAACAAGTGTCATGCATGGTAACAGTCAGTAGAGCAATGCATAGCTCAATGGTTTATCTTTTTTGGAAATCCCTTTTTGTGTCCTGGCCTCAACAATTAGCTGATCACAATTAATCCTAGGATCTCCAGTGATAAGCTCTATTCAGTTGGGATACATGGCAATAAGTGTTCACTTTATCACCAGCACCTCCACAGGAGATATGAGGGATTACACAATTATCTTTGAAATCAATAGGCATTCCATGTAGTGCATGGACAGTCGTGGTCCTCCAAATTGAGAGCCCTGGTAAATGGATAAGGATCATGTACAAGCAATTTTTGCAATTACCTTAGAATTCTCTTTCAAAGAATTTGAGAATGTGTTTCCTAAACCAGATAACCTCTAAGGGCTACAAAACCTATAATAAAACTAGGAAATGAATGGAAAAAGACTAAACAATCCAAGGCCATGACTGAAAAATTTGTAGAGCCTTTCTCTCTGGCTAACCACTCTACCATCCACCTATAAACCTCACCCCTCTTCCCCGAATCACTCCCAAATAAACAGACAGACCACCGTTTTGGATTAATTTGGTCAAACCGGCCTCTATTATTATAAACATTACAATAATAAATAACTTGAAGGTGAGGAGGTTCTTGGAGCTCCAAAACCTGTCGGAAACCAATACGATAATAATAAACCATCCAGCATTACCCCCAGCCGTGACCACAGGTTCAAGGGCATCTCTGTTGCTGGAAAAATATTTCCATATCACCAACTCCAGGAACGCCAACCTGAAGAGTCCCAAAATCTGCCAGGCAATTAAACAAATTCCAAACATAACTGGAAGATTACCATTTCCCAGATGTACAACTCCCCACCTCTATGTTGTCACCAACTTCAAGAACCCTCTCTCCACCGCTTGCCAAAAGGACACAATGACCCACCCATAGCTTAGTTTAATAATTCCAGGTTACTGACTCACAAGTTCACACGGTGAGTGGGCAGGACCTTTCAAAGAGGTGTCTACATGCCGTTTAGCAGCCATCACCCCCTCCCTAACTATATATAAAACTCTCTATATGCCACCTTCTGCTTAACACTTTACTTAACCCCTGATTGCCCCAAAAAAGTTGCTTCATGGGTCACTTCCCTTATGGCTCTTCTGGGGCTTAGTTTTTCCTCTTAATTCTCAGGAACAGTGAAGGTCTCACATGTTGGGGAACTAAGATGGGAATATCACGTTATGCTAACTATCTCATGTAATTTATGGGGCTGTATTATCGGTGCATTGTAATATCTTCGATTAAGGCTGTGTGCCCACGATGCGTTTTTAATGCGTTTCTGCAGCGTTTTTACAGCTGCGGAAATGCATTAAAAACACATGGTAGAAGGGCAGCAATGTTCCCCAATGATAATCCGCATGTGCTATGCACATGCTACGGAAATTTCCACTGCAGATTATCATTGTGGAAAAAAACGCAGCACTACCAATTATTTTGCGGAAATGCTGCATTTTCGCCGCCATTGACTTGCATTAGAACGCGCCAATTCCGCAAGACTGCATCTGTACTTGCGTAATTGGCGCGTTCTAATGTGCGGATGGTACCCGGGTATAGAGGAGAGGAGAGTCTCATCCACACCCAGGTACCATTAAAAAAATCTGTAAAAAAAGAATAAAATAAAAAATAATGTATATTTACCTTCCGGCGGCCCGCTGCGCTCCTCCTTGCTTCCCGGCACTTTGCAGTGGATTGAAGGAACTGCGCTGACATCAGAGTCATGTGACGGGTCACGCGACGCTGACGTCGGCAGGTCTTTCAATCCAGCGCTGCCGGCACCGAGCGAAGCAAGCCAGCGCGGGCCATCGGAGGGTAAGTATATATTTATTTTTTTATTTTTGACCACTCTCTCGGGTCACACTATATAAATCCATGCCGTTTGCATGGATTTATATACTGTGACCAAGTTGTCAAGCACTTTCCAAGTGATTCTAAAATCGCTTAGAAATCGCTTGTCAATCCGCATGCGGAAATGCAAGTGAAGAACGCTTCACATGAGCATGTCCCTGGCAGGAAAACGCATGTACAATCCGCATGTACAATCCGCATGCGTTTTTTTCTGCCAGGGAGCAGAATCCTGAGCATTTCTGCATCGTGGGCACATAGCCTAAGGCTTCTTTCACTCTGAGGACTGTAGTGTTCCGCCAAGCTTTCTGTTGGAGAACCTATACTATTAACAGATACCATTCAGTGGCATCCACCTGTACAGCTCCGTTGACAGAAAAATAAACACGTTTTGGTTCTCAAAAACAAATGATTTTTCTTTAAAAATGGATTTTATTACACAAAAGAAGAAAAACATAAGAAAACAATACGTAAAATTTTAGTATTGCCATGATCATGCTTACACATAGTGAAGTTAACATGTTAGTTAAATCATAGAGTCGACACTATTTCAAAATTACAAGAAAAATAGAAAATAATTGCAGTATTGCTGTTTTTTCCCATTTCCACCCACAAACGAAAAAATTAACATTCATCATACGTTATATGTTCAACAGTACAATTAAAAATATAACTTGTCCTGCTAAAAACAAGCCCTCAAAAGGCTTCATCCACTAATAAATTAAATATCTATGGTTCTTGGAACACAGTAACAAAGAATGCAACAACAAAAACTTGCTGTGCTCTCAGGTCTGAAATAGCTGCGCCCTGAAGGGGTTAATATACACTTTGTAATCTTAGCTGTATTAAAAAACTTGTAAGGTGCTGAGGAAGGTAATTGGAGAGTTATCACATATGAGATTAGAGAAGGCACAAAGAGTTTACACAGGACTTGAAACAGGACGATATTTTATTTTGTCACCTGTTAATGATTTCCTCTTTTTAAAAATGTGCAAATTCAGTCTCTGTTCATTCTAAATGGTGTGTGTAACAAAATGAGATTGTGCAATACATTCTATGAGGCTATTGAGTCCATATGACGGGGCCGCTAGTCTCAGGTGGTTTCAGGGTTGCCAGCTTGACTTTTTATTTTTTCTGGACAACTTAGGGAAGGGACGATTACCAGGGGAGTCAGTGGATGCCAGCTCTATTCTCAGCTGGATGTTCGTCCGCACATAGAGTTGAAAACCATTGTGAGGCAGAGAACCACTGGCTCCCTGCCTCGCAATACCTGCACAGACCACCAGCCCATCAGAGGCCAGCAGTGGCACCACAACAGCTTGTTATGGATGATTAGCGCATGTCATCATGGTGACTGTCTGTGACTATAAGTTATGGGGGGCAGTGGGGATGGCAAATGGCATATGATGGATCATAACTGCATTGTTACTAATATGTTTGTTAATAAACCGGGATGATGATTACTGCAATAATTTTAATGATTATAATTTGTGGGGAAGATGTATGATTTCTGAAATATTTACTGTAATTACATATATGGTTTACTCACTAATGCCTGCTGATATATATTTGCATGTACGTTTTTTTTCCCATTTCTGGATGCTTTGCTGTTGATATATAATGTATTTGTGTGTACAGTTTCTTCGCTGATGATATATATAAATATGGTTTATTCAATGCTGGATGCTTTTTTTGGATACGGCTGGACCCCTTTTTAATTTTTGCATCAGGCAGCAGAAAAGATAAAATTGGCGCCATCATGTAAATGGAGAGAAATAAATAGCGCTACAATGTCATATTCATAGAGAGAATTCTATACCATCAGAATTAAGGTTATGCCAGTGGAGGGATTGATTACCTATCGTACTATAGATCACCTTGCACAGGAAGCATATAAATGTATTCCTAGAAAGCCGGACAATGGCAAAATCCCTAATAAATATTCATGAGCGGCTATATTGATTTAGAGACACAAACTTAAATCTGCCAGATCACAATTTAAGCTAATTAGAAATTGAACCTTCACAAAAGGAAAACAGTAATTAATCCAAAAATAGACAAACTGTGTATTGAGACCAGTTGTTCTTCATGACAAGCACCCTCCTCCTCTTATCCCTGGTAAATAAAAGCAAGAGATTGAAATGAAATAAAATGACCTCATCAGTAGTGTTGAGCGATACCTTCCGATATCGGGAAATATCGGATCGGATTGGATCGGACCGATACGCAAAAAATATCGGATATCGCCGATTCCGATACCGGAAACCAATGCAAGTCAATGGGACACAAATATCGGAATGAAAATAAACCCTTTCTTTCCTTGTAGGTTAATTCTACATGAAGGAAAACAACTAAGAATAATGTAGAATGTATTGGGGGAGGTGGGGGAGACAATAAAGGCATAGAGGTTTAGCCCAATCAAATGGAATAGCAGGAATTAATATTTTTTTTAAGACGTTCTGAGTTACGGAAATATTGACTATGTTAAGTTTTTTTATATTTTGTCAGATATTTATGTTTCACTACTTCCATGCTCTTCACCTTCTTTTTTACTTCTCCCACACTTTCTCCTTCATCATCCTCAGCAGCAGCATCTTTTTCATCAACTTCTTCTTCACTAGAGATGAGCGTTGTTCTACTCGAACTGTTCGCCAATCTCAAATTCGAGCTGTTTTGGGCGGTGTTCGAGCCGGTCGGCGAACACGAACAATTTGAGAAAAATTCGGCTGTTCGAGGTTATGTTCGATAACTGTTCGTGCACCAAAATCATAACTGGATTTTTTCTCAGTAATGATGAAAATTAATGTTAATACGCAGTTTGAGTGTACAGCGGGGCGGGGGGAGGGGCAGGGGATGGATTTCTGCAGGAACAATGAAGATCTCCATTTTTTTTTCTCTTTCCCGCATTTGCAGTGGGGAGGTGCAATCTGTCAGCCTATCAGCAGCGCACACACGGAGCGAAGTGCTTTTTTTCACACAAGCAAGGGCATGTGTGATTGGCAGGGTATGTCACATGTCCTTGCCCTATAAGACCAAGCCATTTTCCCCGTCGCCACCATTTTCTCACTGCTGCAGCTGCGTGTTAGACGGCACCGCTGTTGCTGTGTGCGCTATACCTTGTTAATTTCAAGCCAATTTTCGCACAAATATACAGATAGCTTGGGAGTAGGGAATAGTTGTGATTGCAGTCCTTTTAAGGACTAGGTTACAGCATTTCCTACGACTTTTATCAGGCAGGTCTGTGCTCTTAAATAGATAGATTGTGGGAGTAAAGACTAATTGTAATTGGAGTCCTTTTCAGGACTAGGTTACATCAGTTCCTATCAGTTTTTGCCAGGCAGGTCTGTGCCAGTGCTGTGCAAGTTTTTTTCACAGCATTTGGCTGAATCTAGCAAAGCTAATCCTTTTTGGCCTATTGCAGAGTGTGTTAGTCAGTGGAGTAGCCTATCTGTGTTGCAAGATATACCACCTGTGTATAGAATACCAATTTTTTTACTGCACCTAGTGAAGTAAAATCTTTTGGGCATAGCATCATTCTATTAGTCCATCTATACTGACCTCCATCAGGTTGCAAACTGAATATAATTTTTTTCTGCATCTAGCTCTGAAAAAATATTTGGGCTTCTAGCAGTGTGTGGGACTTGGTCTATTAGTCCATCTATACTGACCTCCATCAGGTTGCAAATTAAAAATAATTTTTTTCTTCATTTAGCTCTGAAAAAATATTTGGGCTTCTAGCAGTGTGTGGGACTTGTTCTATTAGTCCTTCTATACTGACCTCCATCAGGTTGCAAATTGAATATAATTTTTTTCTGCATCTAGCTCTGAAAAAATATTTGGGCTTCTAGCGGTGTGTGGGACTTGGTCTATTAGTCCATCTATACTGACCTCCATCAGGTTGCAAATTAAAAATAATTTTTTTCTGCATCTAGCTCTGAAAAAATATTTGGGCTTCTAGCAGTGTGTGGGACTTGGTCTATTAGTCCATCTATACTGACCTCCATCAGGTTGCAAATTAAAAATAATTTTTTTCTTCATTTATCTCTGAAAAAATATTTGGGCTTCTAGCAGCGTGTGGGACTTGTTCTATTAGTCCATCTATACTGACCTCCATCAGGTTGCAAATTAAAAATAATTTTTTTCTGCATCTAGCTCTGAAAAAATATTTGGGCTTCTAGCAGTGTGTGGGACTTGGTCTATTAGTCCATCTATACTGACCTCCATCAGGTTGCAAATTAAAAATAATTTTTTTCTGCATCTAGCTCTGAAAAAATATTTGGGCTTCTAGCGGTGTGTGGGACTTGGTCTATTAGTCCATCTATACTGACCTCCATCAGGTTGCAAATTAAAAATAATTTTTTTCTGCATCTAGCTCTGAAAAAATATTTGGGCTTCTAGCAGTGTGTGGGACTTGGTCTATTAGTCCATCTATACTGACCTCCATCAGGTTGCAAATTAAAAATAATTTTTTTCTTCATTTATCTCTGAAAAAATATTTGGGCTTCTAGCAGCGTGTGGGACTTGTTCTATTAGTCCATCTATACTGACCTCCATCAGGTTGCAAATTAAAAATAATTTTTTTCTGCATCTAGCTCTGAAAAAATATTTGGGCTTCTAGCAGTGTGTGGGACTTGGTCTATTAGTCCATCTATACTGACCTCCATCAGGTTGCAAATTAAAAATAATTTTTTTCTGCATCTAGCTCTGAAAAAATATTTGGGCTTCTAGCGGTGTGTGGGACTTGGTCTATTAGTCCATCTATACTGACCTCCATCAGGTTGCAAATTAAAAATAATTTTTTTCTGCATCTAGCTCTGAAAAAATATTTGGGCTTCTAGCAGTGTGTGGGACTTGGTCTATTAGTCCATCTATACTGACCTCCATCAGGTTGCAAATTAAAAATAATTTTTTTCTTCATTTATCTCTGAAAAAATATTTGGGCTTCTAGCAGCGTGTGGGACTTGTTCTATTAGTCCATCTATACTGACCTCCATCAGGTTGCAAATTAAAAATAATTTTTTTCTGCATCTAGCTCTGAAAAAATATTTGGGCTTCTAGCAGTGTGTGGGACTTGGTCTATTTGTCCATCTATACTGACCTCCATCAGGTTGCAAATTAAAAATAATTTTTTTCTTCATTTATCTCTGAAAAAATATTTGGGCTTCTAGCAGCGTGTGGGACTTGTTCTATTAGTCCATCTATACTGACCTCCATCAGGTTGCAAATTAAAAATAATTTTTTTCTGCATCTAGCTCTGAAAAAATATTTGGGCTTCTAGCAGTGTGTGGGACTTGGTCTATTAGTCCATCTATACTGACCTCCATCAGGTTGCAAATTAAAAATAATTTTTTTCTGCATCTAGCTCTGAAAAAATATTTGGGCTTCTAGCAGTGTGTGGGACTTGGTCTATTAGTCCACCTATACTGACCTCCATCAGGTTGCAAATTGAATAAAAAAATTTTCTGCATCTAGCTCTGAAAAAATATTTGGGCTTCTAGCGGTGTGTGGGACTTGGTCTATTAGTCCATCTATACTGACCTCCATCAGGTTGCAAATTAAAAATAATTTTTTTCTGCATCTAGCTCTGAAAAAATATTTGGGCTTCTAGCAGTGTGTGGGACTTGGTCTATTAGTCCATCTATACTGACCTCCATCAGGTTGCAAATTAAAAATAATTTTTTTCTTCATTTATCTCTGAAAAAATATTTGGGCTTCTAGCAGCGTGTGGGACTTGTTCTATTAGTCCATCTATACTGACCTCCATCAGGTTGCAAATTGAATAAAAAAATTTTCTGCATCTAGCTCTGAAAAAATATTTGGGCTTCTAGCGGTGTGTGGGACTTGGTCTATTAGTCCATCTATACTGACCTCCATCAGGTTGCAAATTAAAAATAATTTTTTTCTACATCTAGCTCTGAAAAAATATTTGGGCTTCTAGCAGTGTGTGGGACTTGGTCTATTAGTCCATCTATACTGAACTCCATCAGGTTGCAAATTAAAAATAATTTTTTTCTTCATTTAGCTCTGAAAAAATATTTGGGCTTCTAGCAGTGTGTGGGACTTGTTTTATTAGTCCTTCTATACTGACGTCCAGCAGGTTGCAAATTGAATATAATTTTTTTCTGCATCTAGCTCTGAAAAAATATTTGGGCTTCTAGCGGTGTGTGGGACTTGGTCTATTAGTCCATCTATACTGACCTCCATCAGGTTGCAAATTAAAAATAATTTTTTTCTGCATCTAGCTCTGAAAAAATATTTGGGCTTCTAGCAGTGTGTGGGACTTGGTCTATTAGTCCATCTATACTGACCTCCATCAGGTTGCAAATTGAATAAAAAAATTTTCCGCATCTAGCTCTGAAAAAATATTTGGGCTTCTAGCGGTGTGTGGGACTTGGTCTATTAGTCCATCTATACTGACCTCCATCAGGTTGCAAATTAAAAATAATTTTTTTCTGCATCTAGCTCTGAAAAAATATTTTGGCTTCTAGCAGTGTGTGGGACTTGGTCTATTAGTCCATCTATACTGACCTCCATCAAGTTGCAAATTAAAAATAATTTTTTTCTGCATCTAGCTCTGAAAAAATATTTGGGCTTCTAGCAGTGTGTGGGACTTGGTCTATTAGTCCATCTATACTGACCTCCATCAGGTGGCAAATTGAATAAAAAAATTTTCTGCATCTAGCTCTGAAAAAATATTTGGGCTTCTAGCGGTGTGTGGGACTTGGTCTATTAGTCCATCTATACTGACCTCCATCAGGTTGCAAATTAAAAATAATTTTTTTCTGCATCTAGCTCTGAAAAAATATTTGGGCTTCTAGCAGTGTGTGGGACTTGGTCTATTAGTCCATCTATACTGACCTCCATCAGGTTGCAAATTAAAAATAATTTTTTTCTTCATTTATCTCTGAAAAAATATTTGGGCTTCTAGCAGCGTGTGGGACTTGTTCTATTAGTCCATCTATACTGACCTCCATCAGGTTGCAAATTAAAAATAATTTTTTTCTTCATTTAGCTCTGAAAAAATATTTGGGCTTCTAGCAGTGTGTGGGACTTGTTCTATTAGTCCTTCTATACTGACGTCCAGCAGGTTGCAAATTGAATATAATTTTTTTCTGCATCTAGCTCTGAAAAAATATTTGGGCTTCTAGCGGTGTGTGGGACTTGGTCTATTAGTCCATCTATACTGACCTCCATCAGGTTGCAAATTAAAAATAATTTTTTTCTGCATCTAGCTCTGAAAAAATATTTGGGCTTCTAGCGGTGTGTGGGACTTGGTCTATTAGTCCATCTATACTGACCTCCATCAGGTTGCAAATTAAAAATAATTTTTTTCTGCATCTAGCTCTGAAAAAATATTTGGGCTTCTAGCAGTGTGTGGGACTTGGTCTATTAGTCCATCTATACTGACCTCCATCAGGTTGCAAATTAAAAATAATTTTTTTCTGCATCTAGCTCTGAAAAAATATTTGGGCTTCTAGCAGTGTGTGGGACTTGGTCTATTAGTCCATCTATACTGACCTCCATCAGGTTGCAAATTAAAAATATTTTTTTTCTGCATCTAGCTCTGAAAAAATATTTGGGCTTCTAGCAGTGTGTGGGACTTGGTCTATTAGTCCATCTATACTGACCTCCATCAGGTTGCAAATTAAAAATAATTTTTTTCTGCATCTAACCCAGCCAATAGTTTTGGCCTAATACCACAGTTTGGCCACTCAGCTCTGCTCGGTTACCATCCATTGTTTTTTTGTGCAAACAACTCCAGAGTTGTGAATTAGTTAACCACCAAAATGAGTGGAAAAAGGCCTGCTGCTGGTGGAAAGGGGAATAGGCGTGTTGGGAAGGGGAAAAAAGGTTGTGTCTGTGGGGTAGGTGCAGAAGAAAGACCATCTTCCAGCCAAACTAAAATGTCTACTTCTTTTAGCGGACAATGTGATAAGATCCCTTTCTTACGGCCACGCCAATCGCTACAAATTCCAGATGAGGCACAAAAACAGCAGGTGCTTCAACGGATATCAAGTGCTCCTTTAAGTGGGCTCTCCTCCACATCAACTTCAACATCACAAATACTCCAGTCCTCAAAGGTGTCACCCAAATCGCACTTGCTTCCTCACAGCTCCCAAATCTCCAGCTGCCCGTCTGAGTATGAGGTAGAACAGATGGTTGAGTCTGCAGAGCTGTTTACTCATACTATAGCCTGGGAATCAGAGGTCGACTCCAGCGCTTCTGTGAATCCAGACGAGGAAATGATCTGCACTGATGCCCAGAATCTTTATGAGTCGGATCCAGGACCAGACGCAGAAGGTTCTGACCATAATGTAGACCCTCATTCCCAAACTGTAACTCCTGTTGGTGGAGACAATGAGGAAGACGATGATAAGACTCAAATACCTGATTGGAGCGACAACTTTAGTTTTTTGTCAGGGCAGGAACAGGTTGGCTCTGAGGACGACGGGTGTGATAACGCACAGGGTGATGATGATGAGGTCGGAGATCCCACTTACTGTCAACCCACAGTCAGCCAAGAGATGAGGTCAGCAGAGGAGGTGGAGGAAGATGCTAGTGACGACGAGGTCAGGTTGCGCCTTCCTGGACAGAGACGTAGTACTGGAAGCACGTCAACAACTGCATCCTCAAACACAACTCTGCCCCTCACCACAAGTCGTGGTGGCTCTTCAGGTCGCATGGGTGCTAAGCCTTGCATAGCCTGGGCATTTTTTCAGATCGATAAAGATGACCCAACTCGTGTTATCTGTAACATTTGTCAGCAAAAGCTAAGTAGAGGCCAAAAAATACATAGTTTGAGTACTTCATGCATGAACCGGCACATGGACATGAAGCATAAGTTGCAGTGGGAAGCTCAGTGTGCCACAATGCGGTCTAGCCGGCCGGGCCAACCACCGTCTGCCATATCTTGTGCATCCGCGGCCTCTTCATCCTCTGTGACTGGGGGGACAGCAGTCACACCTGTTTTGGGGCGCAGACCTGCCACCTCTTTACCCGCAACAGCCAGCGTGATTGGCAGGTCATCATTTTCTTTGGAGGTGGTAACACCAGCTGGTCTTGAGCGCTGTCCGACATCGATAGCACCACCTTTGGATCAAGGCAACCTAACATGTCCGCCTGCATCTTCCTCACAGACCGGCAGTTTGCCGGGGACACCCTTATCAACCCCGTCTAAGCACAATAGCCAGCCCTCGGTCCCTCAGATGTGGACAAGTAAAAGACCATTTCCTCCTAGCCATGAGAAAGCTAAGAGGTTGAATTTCACCATCTAAAAGCTCTTGGCTACAGAAATGCTGCCTTTCCGCCTGGTGGACACAGAGGATTTTCGAGACCTTATGTCCGTCGCAGTGCCCCAGTACCAGATGCCCAGTCGGCACTACTTCTCAAAGAAAGGTGTGCCTGCGCTCCACCAGCATGTCGCACACAACATCACCGCTTCTTTGAGAAACTCTGTGTGTGACAGGGTGCATTTCACCACAGACACTTGGACGAGTAGGCATGGACAGGGGCGTTACATGTCGCTGACTGGGCACTGGGTAACTATGGTGACAGCAGGACAAGGGGCTGCTGTCCAAGTCTTGCCGTCCCCACGAGTTGTGCGTCAATCCTCTTTATGTCATTTTTCCTCCACTGCTTCTGCCTCCTCAACCTCCTCTCGGTCTTCCACCTGCACCCAAAGCCTGTCTGGTCATGCCACAAGCTTTCTAACTGCGCAGAAGGGATCCTGCACACCTCCTTACTATGCTGGCAGTAGGGCTCAACGTCATCAGGCGGTTTTTACATTGAAATGTCTGGGAAATGTGAGTCACACAGCTGAGGAGTTGTGGTCAGCTCTGGAGAACCAATTTCATGAATGGTTGTCTCCACTGGACCTGAAACCAGGGAAGGCCGTGTGCGACAATGCTGCAAACCTGGGTGCGGCCCTTCGCCGGGGCAATGTCACACACGTGCCTTGTATGGCTCACGTGTTGAACCTGGTTGTCCAGCAATTTTTAGCCCACTATCCCAGACTAGATGGCCTTCTGCAGAGGGCACGGTCGTTGTGTGCTCACTTCCGCCGTTCGCATCCCGCAGCTCAGCGACTTACATCTCTACAGAAGTCGTTGGGCCTGCCACTTCACCGGCTAAAATGCGATGTGCCTACCCGGTGGAATTCAACTCTGCACATGTTGCAGCGACTGTGGCAGCACCGACAAGCCCTGGTGCAATACGTTCTGACGTATAGCCTGGGCCAACGAGATTCAGAGGTGGGGCAAATCACGCTGGAGGAGTGGTCTCAGATCAGGGACCTATGCACCCTTCTGCACAGTTTTGAAATGGCGACGAAGATGTTTAGTGCTGACGATGCCATTATCAGCATGACTATTCCGGTGATTTACATGCTGGAGCACATGTTAAACAGAATTCGGAGTCAGGTGGTGGCACAAGAGGAGGTGGAGGAAGTAGAGGAGGAGGAGTTGTATGCGGAAGGGCTAACATCTGCAAGGTCCAGACGGTCGGCAGCACCAAGGCGGCAGGCATGTGAGGGTGGGGGAGATGGTTTAACCAGGGCGCATGGTAGCAGCCAAACTAGTGAGGAAGGTGCAGGAGCCCAGGAAGAAGTGGAGGACGAACTGATGGAAGACTCATCAGATGAGGGAGACCTTGATCACATTTCTGTTGTGCGAGGTTGGGGGGAGAGGACAGAGGAAGGAAGCATGATTGTTACCTCGCCACCAACACAACAGGGACTTGGTGCTCCTGGATGCGCAACACACATGAGTGCCTTCTTGCTGCACTACCTGCAACATGACCCTCGAATTGTGAGAATTAGAAATAATCCTGACTACTGGGTTGCCACACTGTTAGATCCCCGGTACAAAAGTAAATTTGCAGAAATTATTCCTGCCATAGAAAGGGATGCACGCATGCAGGAGTATCAGCAGAGACTGTTGCAGAATCTTACATGTGCTTTTCCACAAAATACCAGTGGTGCACGTAGTGAATCTCACAGTTCCAACTTGCCAACCGTGGGACCGTCAAGTGTTCAGCACTCAAACCGTAACAGAACCACAGTATCTGCTGGTAACATCAATTTTGCGGAATCATTTCACCACTTTTTTAGCCCATCCTTTGCAAGGCCACAGGAGACAAGAAGTCTGACACATAGTCAACGCCTAGAGACGATGGTACAGGAGTATCTCCAAGTAAACATTGAAGCCACGACTGTGTCACTGGACCCTTGCTCTTTTTGGGCTTCCAATCTGGATAAATGGCCGGAGCTAGCCACTTACGCCTTGGAGATCTTGTCATGCCCCGCAGCCAGCGTTCTGTCTGAACGTGTGTTCAGCGCTGCTGGTGGTGTGCTGACAGATAAGCGCACGCGGCTCTCCACTGATAATGTAGACAGACTCACGTTCATAAAGATGAACAAATCATGGATCCGAAACGACTTTTCTACCCCTGTGTCATCCTGGGGAGAGTAAAAGCTTGATGATTGGTTAAAATCACCCTACCAACCGTTTTAAGCTTTCAAATTACTAATCATGTTTATCTGTATCTTGACTGGAAAATAATTTGGGCTTTGTAGCAGTGTGCAGCACTGATCCTATTAGGCCATCTATAATAAGCTTCACCAGATTTAAAATTAAAAATAATTTTTAGCTGCATCTAGCCCGGAAAATAATTTTGGGGCTCCGAGATGCGCAAGACACATAAGTGCCTTCTTGCTGCACTACCTGCAGCATGACCCTCATATTGTCAGAATTCGAAGTAATCATGACTACTGGGTTGCCACACTCTTAGATCCCCCAAACTTTTCGATCAACCTTTTCATTTTAATAAAGACCAAAAAAAGGTCATTTTTGAAATTATAAGCATTAGCAGGTTGTTAGAAACTGAAATCAAACAGTTTTCAACTCAAAACTTTATTCTAGGTGATGTTACATTTTCACATAGGACCCCTTGTTCGAAAGGAGCTTCTGAACTCTCTCGTCCATTGAATTTGTCAGGTTTTGGATGGTTTCTGCTTCAATTGTTTTGCATGAGGACAGAATACCCTCCCAGAGCTGTTGCTTAGATGTGAACTGCCTCCCGCCATCATAGACACTCCTTTTAATGATGCTCCAAAGGTTCTGAATGAGGTAGAGGTCAGGGGAGCATGGGGGTCACACCATAAGTTTGTCCCCTTTTATGCCCATATCAGCCAGAGATGCAGATGTTTTATTTGCAGCATGAGATGGTGCATTATCATGCAGAAAAATGATCTTGCTGTGAAATACACGGTTCTTCTTCTTGAACCATGGCAGGAAGTGCTGTTTGAGAAAATCCACATACATTATGGAGTTCATCTTTAGCGCCTTCAGGGATCCTAAAGGGGCCGACAATCTCTCTCCCCATGATTCCAGCCCAAAACATTACTCCACCTCCTCCTTGTTGGCGCTGTAGCCATGTTTGCGTGGGGTGTCCATCAACCAGCCATCCTCCACTCCATTCATCTGGACCATCGAGCGCTGCACGGCACTCATCCGTGAACAAAACAGTTTTGAAATCAGTCTTCATGTAATGTTTGGCCCACTGGAGCCGTTTCTGCTTGTGTGAAGTGGATAGAGGAGGTCGACAGGATGGCGTATGCACAGCTGCAAACCTCTGAAGGACCCTGCATCTTGTTGTTCGGGGGACGTTGGAGGCACAAGCAGCTTCAAAAACTTGTCTGCTGCTATGACAAGGCTTTTTTGCCGCTGCTCTTTCAACCTGACGTAATTGCCTGTAGGAAAGAGTCCTCAATTTGCCCTTATCAGCACGCACACGTGTGTACTGTGAATCAGCTACATACTTCTTGATTGCCAAGACACTTCATCCAGATCATCGCACAATGTTGATTGTAGTCATGCCTTGACCTAAACACTCCACAATTTGTTGCTTCTCAGCAGCCGACACATCCTTTTTCTTTCCCATTTTGGCAGAAAATGTAGGCTGCTTAATAATGTGAGAGAGCCTTCTTAAGTAGTCTTGCCTTTATTGGACACACCTGCCAAACTAATTAGCACAGGTGTCTGCAATTGCTTACAGTGATATAAAGAGCCCTGACACACATCACCATCAATGAGTTTAACTGACAAACAAACAAATTCTTCCCTTATCACTCCTAAACACTTTTTGCATAATAATTTGGAACGCGGTGTACATGTGCTTTTCCACAAAACACCAGTGGTTCACGTAGTGAATCTTACAGTTCTAACTTGCCAACCGTGGTCTGTATGGAATTGTTCAATAAAGGGCCCAACATTAAGATAACATAGATGGGAGAGGTCTCTATGAATAGGAATTCCTAAGTATTTGATACCCTGTGAGGGCCAGGCAAAGGGAAAGTTGGACTGGATGGAATCCTATATGGATTTAGGGAGGGAGACATCGAGGGCCTCAGACTTCGCTGCATTGATTTTAAAATTTTACCATGTAACAAAGTGATCTATTTCAGCCATAACAGCAGGGTTGGATATATGTGATTGAGTGATATATACTAGGACATCATCAGCAAATAGAGAGCACTTGTACTCGGTGCCTCCCACCTCAATCCACCTAATATTGGGGTTATGGCGAATTGATGAGAGCAGGTGCTCCGTCACTAGGATGTATAAGAGAGGGGACAGAGGACATCCCTGCCTTGTCCCATTGGTGATTGTGAAAGGTGATGAAAATGTTCTGACGCACCCCCTGGGCCTTGGGACACCCGGAGCCGGACCCTTTTTGGTGGATGCTGGTGGTTGTAGTCTTCGTGGCGGCGATCCGGTTCCGTGGCTCAGGGCGGTCAAACCAGTGGCGGAACTATTTATGTGGTTTTGATGTTTAAATGTCCGACTACGCCACCCGTGGATTGCGGTCAGAGTGAACCGCCGCTACAGGGCAGACCGCTAAGGCTGGTGTTGTGGGTGCAGCAGAGCGTAGGAGTATAGCCTCAGGGCCGTGTATGCGGAGGATGGGGGTGATGGTGCAGGGCATCAGCAGTAACGACACGGAGTCAGTGATGCAGTTCAGGGCCTTTACTCACAGTTCTTATTATCCAGACCACGTCTGCAGGTAACGGCTGCCCACGTCGTACTGTGCTCACCAGGTGAGGGGCTCAGACAACTCCCAGATAACTTTGGAGCGCTTCACAGGACCCCCTTTGTGTGTCCTTTGTCTGGCCTTTCTTACCAACACTTCTGTCCGGCTGCCTCGGGCCTCCTCTTGGTAAACTTGGCGCCAGTTTCCCTGACCCTATGTGGTGCCTTCCTAGCGGGTGGAGCAAGGGGCTGCGCCACATAAAATGTCAGAGCCTCCGGTTTCTAGCTGAGGGTCGTTTCCTGCCTCCACTAGTTCGGGGACCGGTCTACCCCTTTGGCCTGACCCCTCCACGCAGGTGGATTCGGGCGTGCGGTGGCGACTCGCCCGTCCGCACCCCTGGGATCCCTTCATTCCTCGTTCCTGGAGCCTTCTCCGCTCCTCTTCCTTCCTTCTCCCTCTTGCAGGCCTGGGCCTCTGTTACTAGGCCCGCCTCCGGAGCAGAGCTCATGCAGAGCCCCTGCTCCCTGCCACTTCTGCTCAGACTTCTCTGCACTGAACTAAGATGGTGCCCACCTTTTATACTCCCTTCTCAATGCACCCAGGAACTGCTTCCTCCCTGCTCCTGCACTGCAGGGTTCCCCTTCCTCAGTGTTCCCTCCCCCCACTCCAGCCAGGGACAGGGACTGTCGTGCCCATCTCAGGGGCATATTGGTCGCCCTGCCCCACGGCAATGTGGTGTAATGCATGCAGGTGTCGGGTCCTGATCCACACTCCATCCTTATCTGAGAGTGAGATATCACACCTCTGGGTGAGGTGCAATACGTCTGTAGCAACCGAGCCCTCGGTGCTACAGTTCCATTTATCTTCAGCCTAGGTGACGTATTGTGATACAGGGCCGTGATTTTGGCTATAAAAGGGTCCCCTAGACCCCTACCCCAAGCTTTTTAAGAGAATCATATATGGCGTGCCAGGAGACTCTATGGAATGCTTTCTCAGCATCCAACGAGAGTATCTACTTACAAATTTTTAACTGCATCTAGCCCAGGAAATACTTTGTGCCTAGTAGCAGTGTCTGCTAGTCAGCGGATTATCCCGGCTGTTAAGCAAGCTACACCACCTGTAGTTTGGACACTTAATTTTTTCAAAGGAAATGCTTCGGGACCACGGGATACTTAGTGAAGAGCATCAGGAGGCACCCCAAGGCATAGGGGCTGGGACTGGCACTAGGATGCCTTGCGGTGGACAGCCGAGCTCGATCCTTATAAAAGCTTTTTAACTGCAGCAGCTTTAGTGGACGCTACTGGAGCTGGAATTACGCGGCTGCTGGCATGAGACTTGCCCTCCAATAGATCCTTGTAAATGGATTTAAAGTGTATTCATTCAAATTAGAGGGACAATTTAAATTAAAAAGCTTAGAGCTGCCTCCACCACAGGGGGGCTCTCTCGACCCACCAGCGGACAGGCACCAGTATTGGGAGAGGGGGGCTGGCCGTCAGGGTTCACCGCGGCTCTGGCACAAACCCGGCGACACGGAGGTGGCACGGGCAGGAGCGGACTGGCCGTCTCGGCTTCTCACTTTTTGGATTTTAGAAGGGCATGACATGCCTATATCTGTGTCTCCCCCTCCTTTTACTCCTCCACCTCTTTTCTTTTCGCATGACTATATGTACTTGTCACTTTTCCATGTGTTAGTTGTGTCTTCTGAGCAGTTTGTCAGCTTTTGGACACCTTTGAAGGTGTTTTCTATGTGTTTCTATGTGTTTTTGTTTGCCTGCCATTGGTTTTAACGGTGTTCGAAGGTGTTCGACGAACAGTTCGACGAACTGTTCGGCGAACACACGGGTGTTCGACGAACCGAACCGAACTCGAACACTACGGGGGTGGCTCAACACTAGTAAATACTAAAAACAGAGGAGCCAGAGGTGTAATTGGAGCAAGTTTTAAATTAGTAGTACAGTGGATGTGGACAGAGCAGGAGAATTTTCCGGACACACAGCTGGGGATCAGCTGACGTTACTGAACCCCAATAACACTGGAGCAAGCGTTGACTGTGCAGACGGCACTTCTGAGCAGCAACTGGCGGTGTTGGAGCTCAGGGATTACAGTTCAGGTGGTAGAAACATGAACACAACAGGAGACCTGGATACTGTTGCCAACCAATTATTTATTCTGGAAGAGGACTGGCAAATTCATGCGAGATCCAGGCCTTGTTCATTTTCAGAAAAGTAGAAAAGTAAGCCGGTCAACGTTATCGGAGGATAGGCGCATTCGACGCTCTGTTAGTACACCACCTGCGGCACTAAAGATGCGTGAGGAAGCCGAACAAGCTGTGTGTGAGCTGGAGGAAGAGTCTACAACACGAGCTGAAGAGGTGGTAGGTGGCGCTGTAGGTTGGCCTAGGTCTTCAGTGTGTTTTTGTAACTCCACCACGTGCTTGGTCCCCACATGTTTCCACATATTTGTGGTATTGAGGTTGCTGACACTTTTCCCTCTTTTCACCTTCTGATTACACAGCTTGCATTTGACAAAGCAAATGTCATATGCAACTGTGTCAAAAAAGGACCAGGCACTGCAAGTCTTGGGAGCGCCCGCTTTGGATTTTGGAAGATCCATGCTCCTAATGGATGCCGAAGTGGAGGCAACAGGCAACCAAGTCTGTCCCCTCCCTCTCCCTCCTTTTTGGGACGTTCGGGGAATCTCTTACTCAGAGCTGCTCCCACCACCTTCCTGTCCCTCACGCCATGATGGGTCAAGGACCTCATCATCTACACCACCCTCTTCAAACAACTGCTTCTCCTGGGTAGTCTCGACAGCACAGTACGCACCAGAAAGTGGCACCTGAGTCTCATCATCAGATGCGTACTGAGGTGTGCTGCTGACCATAGGCACTGGCCCACCCGCCTCTTCATATTCAGAGAGACAAAACGGTTGCGCATCACTGCATACTACCTCTTCTTCAAATTCTCGAATTCTGCTTGGCTGGCCCCCTCTTTCCAAGCCAAGAGATTCAGAGAACAGAAGTAGAGATGGCTCCTGTCCAGGGCTCTCTGACTGCCTGGGCAATTTGGCAGGTGGTGAAGAGACAGATGGGTGCTCTTCAGTGCTCAGGACCTGAGAAGATCTGGAACTAATTGAAGTCGATGCGTTAGCTGGCATCCATCCGACAACGGCTTCAATTTGGTCCTCCCGCAGCAGTGGGGTACGGCTAGCTCCTACAAAGCTGTGCATAAAGGACTGTTCCCTGGTAAAACTGGGGGATGCTGAGTCACTGGTGCCCGCAGCAGGCACAGAATCCCCATGTCCTCTCCCTGCAGGCACAGAATCCTCACGTCCTCTCCCTGCAGAAACTCCATGCCCACGCCCACGACCACATGCCTTACTCCCTGCCTTCTTCATCTTGGTAGACTGATAAAGATAGGCAGAAAAGTACTAAGGGCTTAGAGTGCTTATTCCTAACCAGCGCCTAACAGGTATAAGAAACACTAATTTTATAAAGTGTGGAGTAGACTTTAATATGAGCTAATGTGGCCTACACAACTATAAAGTGGAGTGTTTGGTGAACTTTATTTAGGTTTTTTTTGTCACAAAAAGACACTGGATGTGCCCAAAGATGTAATACCGATAGTATCACAAACTTTTTGTAGCTATTACAATGCAGGAAGGTGACCTACAATGCAATAGATGAGGCTACAAAAAATAGGCTAATACTAATCTGGCTGGGGCTGCAGGGCACAATGCTGCAGAAAGGCTCCTCTATCTACTCCTATATAGTGTGTTTGGAACCAATGTAGCTGAATACGGATGGAACCACCACACTAATAGGAGAAATCAGGAAAAATGATCAATTAGCAAAAAAGGACAATGTATGAGACAGTGACGCACGCTGAGCGCACTACAACCAGACGTGGCTGAAGCACACACTACAGCGTGAGCTGCACTCACACACAGAGACCTTGCAGACAGGCGTGAACAGTGCAGATGCAGAGCACTGTGCACTAGCACTGCAAGACAAAAAAAAAATTCTCTATCTACTCCTATATAGTGTGTTTGGAACCAATTTAGCTGAATACGGACGGAACCACCATACTAATAGAAGAAATCAGGAAAAATGATCAATTAGCAAAAAAGGACAATGTATGAGGCAGTGACGCACGCTGAGCGCACTACAACCAGACGTGGCTGAAGCATACACTACAGCGTGAGCTGCACTCCCACACAGAGACCTTGCAGACAGGCATGAACAGTGCAGATGCTGAGCACTGTGCACTAGCACTGCAAGACAAAAAAGAAATTCTCTATCTACTCCTATATAGTGTATTTGGAACCAATGTAGCTGAATACGGATGGAACCACCACACTAATAGGAGAAATCAGGAAAAATGATCAATTAGCAAAAAAGGACAATGTATGAGGAAGTGACGCACGCTGAGCGCACTACAACCAGGCGTGGCTGAAGCACACACTACAGCGTGAGCTGCACTCACACACAGAGACCTTGCAGACAGGCGTGAACAGTGCAGATGCAGAGCACTGTGCACTAGCGCTGCAAGACAAAAAAAAAAATTCTCTATCTACTCCTATATAGTGTGTTTGGAACCAACTTAGCTGAATACGGATGGAATCACCACACTAATAGGAGAAATCAGGAAAAATTATCAGTTAGCAAAAAAGGACAATGTATGAGGCAGTGACGCACGTTGAGCGCACTACAAACCAGACTTGGCTGAAGCACACACTACAGCGTGAGCTGCACTCACACACAGAGACCTTGCAGACAGCGGTGAACAGCACAGAGAACTGTGCACTAGCGCTGCAAGGCACAGCGATTTATAAAGTAGCTTGGGTAAAGCAGAATAGAGCAAATAGGTAGCTAAAACTGTCCCTCAGAACAACAGCGTCCTATCCCTAACTGAATTCACAGCAGAGTGAGCTCAAAATGGCGGCGGCGGTTTTTATAGTGCATCACGACATCATTTCAGCAGCCAATCACAGCCATGCCATTAGTTAACATGCCTACATGCCTAACAGGATGTGCCCACACTTCTTAGGATCCTCATTAGCTGAATAAAATGAAACTGGCTCATTGCATTATGGGAACTTCCGATTCCGGTATACGATATTCTAAAAGTATCGGAATTAAGTATCGGAATTCCGATACCGCGAATATCGGCCGATACCCGATATTTCAATATCGGAATGCTCAACACTACTCAGCAGTCATTTCATTAAGATTGTCGTCCGGCCATAGGCTATAAGTCTGCAGTCACTCTATGGGACTTTGGACTTGTGAACCCTCACATCACGTGCACTGTGCGCTGTTTGGATTCTCAGGCATGTGATGGCAAGGATATGATTTGCATACTTGCAGTAACGTGCCGACTAGATGTGCGCAGCCTCACTCAATGAAAGTGAATTCAGCGAGGCTGGATACGTCAAGTTGGAATGTGGCCAGAAGTATGCACATCGCGGCCCGGCACCAGAGAATCCCCACAGCACACAGTGCGAGCGCTGTGAGGATTCACAAGTCTGCAGTCACAGAGTAATAGCAAAGAATAGTTGGCACTTCATATCCTCTCGTGGTGCATTTGGAAGGAATGATACATCCAAAGGAAAAACAAATCCCGGCACTCACATGTGGTGAATTAATCCTCTGTATTACACACACCCAAAATGTTTCAGCTCATCCACAATTGACAAAGGCTCTGGATGAGCTGAAACGTTTTGGGCGTGTGTGTGTGAGACGCCCGCAGCCCACCCTGGGAAGATGGGGGGTACTCGGAGCCGGGTAAGATGTTGGGGGATGTAGCCGTGGCCTGGACCCGTTCCGTGCCCAGGGCCGTCACACTAAAAAGATGAAGTGGGCTTTCAGGGTTGGTATTAATCGAGTGGTTGTATTGACTACGCCACCTGTGGTTTCTGGTGATCCTCCACCAGCGCTGCGTTCAGTCCTCTGAGGCGGGATGTACTGGCAGCAGAAGATGGTACTACTCCCCACAGGCGGAGCAGGGCCTCAGGGCAGAGGGAACAGGAGGAAGGGAGTTGTAGTAGAAGATGTAGTGCGGTGTCGTGCGGTGCCGCGTTGCAATAAGAAACCGGAGGCCATAGGGGTAGTCTTCCAAGCTTTACTCACGGTATAATGCACAGCTGCAAGGCTTCTCCCTGCTCCTCACGGCGCGCTGCGGCCACCAGGGCTGGGGGTCCGTCAACCTCCGGGTAGTTCAGGTGCTTTTGTCAGGACCCCGCACCAGCGTGTTCCTAGACTTTCCCACTAGGTCTTTTCCTGTCCATATGTGGTGCGTGTACTTAAGGCCGGGTCTTCCTCTGGTCTATGCAGAGAACAAGGGTACGAGTGGCGACTCCGCTCCATCCGTTACCCGGTGGGATCCACTGAGCCTCCGGGCTTCTCCGACTAAGACTTGAAGTGACAGAGTCAGATATCGGGGGCCGGTACCCCTTTTGCAGCAGGAATCCCTCTGACTAGGCCAGAATAGTGAGGACAGGTGGCGTATACCGCTCCGTCTGCATCCCCCTGGGATCCTTTTGCCTGCAGAGCTTCACTCCTCCGCTCCCCTCCAGGCCTTCTTAAGTAAGGATCTTGACCGGGTAGAGACAGCCGTTAACTCTTGCCCGTTCCTCGACTCAAGGCCAGAGTACGAGGACTGAGTCCCCATCAACTGCAGGTTCACACAGAAAGCCACGTTCAGCGATGAAGATCACAATCAAAGACCTTGAACTTAAGATGGCTGGCTATTAAATATGAATTTTGTAGTGTAACCTCTAAGTGTGTCCTCCACCTCCACCCACTACTAGGTTCCCCCTTACTTTTGGTTCCCCCATCTCCACTTATCCCAGCTGGGGCAGCTGTTATGTTCTGCTACCAGAGCTAAGGAAAGAGAGGAGATCTGTCCCTACGATAGAACTCAGCTGAATCCCTACGATGTAACAGGGACCTGATCCTGCGATCAGACCTGCTAAAGTCCTAAGCTAGTCTGTACGGAGACCTATAGATGTGGGGAAGGAATCCCTACAAGTACTAAGGACTGGGAGGAATATGGGACACCTCCTAACAGAAATAGTAGCAGACAGACGAACAAACAAAATATATAGAACATAGAGGTCAGTAGACCAAGCAAACTAACAGAGCAAGACACAGAGCACAGGCTAGCTAGAAAGTAGATATACAATGAAGTCCAGCAAAGCTAGAAGGGCGGAGCAGGATTAAATAGGCCAACAAGGTCATGTGACCAGCAAAGGAAAAAAAACCTAAGAGCAAGGTTCTAACAGTACCCCCCCTTCTAAGAGGATCCTCCGGATCCCCTAGGACCAGGCTTATCAGGAAATCTCCTGTGAAATGCTCTGATAAGTCTGGACGCGGAAACATCATCCGACCTCACCCAATAGTTATCCTCGGGACCGAAACCTTTCCAGGCCACAAGATACTGCAAACTACCTCTATACCGTCTAGAGTTAAGGATGCGAGAAATTTCATATTCCCCGTCCTCCACCACCGGAGCAACAGAGGCAGAGGCGTCACAATCCGATACAACAGCTTTTTTCAACAGAGAGACATGAAATACCGGATTAATTCTCCAGGAGGTAGGAACCTCCAACCTAACAGCAGATTGGTTGACAACCTGAAGCACCTTAAAGGGCCCTACAAACTTGGGACCCAATTTCTTTTAAGGAATCCTCAACCGCCGATTCCTAGAGGACAACCAAACCATGTCACCAACAGCGAACAAAACCTCCTGTCGTTTCCTATCAAAGTAGTCTTTAGATTTTCTGTTGGCCTCCTGAAGATTACCACGCACATCCGTCCAAACACTCTCCAAATCACCGGAAAAATTCTCCTCCTCAGGCACGGCAGATCCCAACTTGGAGAACGACCCAAACGACGGATGTCTCCCAGAACAACAAAAAAAAGGCGAACAACCAGCAGAAGAAGATGTATGATTGTTCAGAGCAAATTCAGCAAGTGGCAGAAACTCAGACCACCCCTCTTGATTGTCTGCCACAAAACAACGCAAGAACTGCTCAACATCCTGGTATTTCCTTTCTGTCTGGCCATTAGATTCAGGATGATATCCGGACGAGAACGACAAATGAACTCCCAACCTATCACAAAAGGCACGCCAAAAACGAGCCACGAACTGAGGACCCCTATCAGAAACAATGTCAGTAGGAACGCCATGAAGTCTGACAATTTCCTTGACAAAGGCCTTAGCGAGAGTTTTAGCGCAGGGCAGTTTGACGAAAGGAACCAAGTGACACATCTTGCTAAAACGGTCCACGACCACCCAGATGACAGTAAAACCCTCAGAGGGGGGAAGGTCAGTTATAAAGTCCATAGCCAAATGTGTCCAAGGAGCACTGGGAACCTCCAAAGGACAAAGCAACCCCGCAGCAGGAGTATGTGAGGACTTAGATCTAGCACATATAGTACATTGACGCACCCACTTAATGACTTCCTTCTGCCATCCAGGCCACCAAAAACTGCGACCCACCAGTCTCTTGGTCTCAGAGATTCCGGGATGACCTGCCAACCGAGATTCGTGACACTCAACAAACAAATCTCTCCTAAAGGTCCCAGGCACAAACAACCTCCAATGAGGAGTGTTAGAAGGGGCATTCTCCTGTGCTTTAAGAATCTCATTTTCCAAAACGGAGTCCAAAGCAGCTATCACAACACGTTCTTGTAAAATGTTCTCCTCTTTCTCAGCACCGACTATGGGAGAAAAACTGCGAGACAAGGCATCCGCCTTAACATTCTTAGTACCAGGGATGTAAGTAACGGAGAAATTAAACCGCGAGAAAAACAGTGCCCACCTAGCCTGACGGGCATTCAGGCGCTTGGCAGCATCAAGATATATCAGATTTTTATGATCCGTAAGAACCTGAACGGGAAATTCCGCACCTTCCAAGAAGTGGCGCCAATGTTCAAATGCGAGTTTAATAGCCAATAATTCCCGATTACCAATATCGTAATTCAGTTCAGTCTCCGAAAATTTTTTTGAAAAAAAGGCACAGGGATGTAATCCATCCCCGTTATCCTGAGACAATACTGCGCCAACCCCCACAGAGGAAGCATCAACCTCAACCAAAAACGGCCTAGTAACTAGTGTTGAGCCACCCCCGTAGTGTTCGAGTTCGGTTCGGTTCGTCGAACACCCGTGTGTTCGCCGAACTGTTCGTCGAACTGTTCGTCGAACACCTTCGAACACCGTTAAAACCAATGGCAGGCAAACAAAAACACATAGAAACACATAGAAAACACCTTCAAAGGTGTCCAAAAGCTGACAAACTGCTCAGAAGACACAACTAACACATGGAAAAGTGACAAGTACATATAGTCATGCGAAAAGAAAAGAGGTGGAGGAGTAAAAGGAGGGGGAGACACAGATATAGGCATGTCATGCCCTTCTAAAATCCAAAAAGTGAGAAGCCGACACATTCAGTCCGCTCCTGCCCGTGCCACCTCCGTGTCGCCGGGTTTGTGCCAGAGCCGCGGTGAACCCTGACGGCCAGCCCCCCTCTCCCAATACTGGTGCCTGTCCACTGGTGGGTCGAGAGAGCCCCCCTGTGGTGGAGGCAGCTCTAAGCTTTTTAATTTAAATTGTCCCTCTAATTTGAATGAATACACTTTAAATCCATTTACAAGGATCTATTGGAGGGCAAGTCTCATGCCAGCAGCCGCGTAATTCCAGCTCCAGTAGCGTCCACTAAAGCTGCTGCAGTTAAAAAGCTTTTATAAGGATCGAGCTCGGCTGTCCACCGCAAGGCATCCTAGTGCCAGTCCCAGCCCCTATGCCTTGGGGTGCCTCCTGATGCTCTTCACTGAGTATCCCGTGGTCCCGAAGCATTTCCTTTGAAAAGATTAAGTGTCCAAACTACAGGTGGTGTAGCTTGCTTAACAGCCGGGATAATCCGCTGACTAGCAGACACTGCTACTAGGCACAAAGTATTTCCTGGGCTAGATGCAGTTAAAAATTTGTAAGTAGATACTCTCGTTGGATGCTGAGAAAGCATTCCATAGAGTCTCCTGGCACGCCATATATGATTCTCTTAAAAAGCTTGGGGTAGGGGTCTAGGGGACCCTTTTATAGCCAAAATCACGGCCCTGTATCACAATACGTCACCTAGGCTGAAGATAAATGGAACTGTAGCACCGAGGGCTCGGTTGCTACAGACGTATTGCACCTCACCCAGAGATGTGATATCTAACTCTCAGATAAGGATGGAGTGTGGATCAGGACCCGACACCTGCATGCATTACACCACATTGCCGTGGGGCAGGGCGACCAATATGCCCCTGAGATGGGCACGACAGTCCCTGTCCTTGGCTGGAGTGGGGGGAGGGAACACTGAGGAAGGAGAACCCTGCAGTGCAGGAGCAGGGAGGAAGCAGTTCCTGGGTGCATTGAGAAGGGAGTATAAAAGGTGGGCACCATCTTAGTTCAGTGCAGAGAAGTCTGAGCAGAAGTGGCAGGGAGCAGGGGCTCTGCATGAGCTCTGCTCCGGAGGCGGGCCTAGTAACAGAGGCCCAGGCCTGCAAGAGGGAGAAGGAAGGAAGAGGAGCGGAGAAGGCTCCAGGAACGAGGAATGAAGGGATCCCAGGGGTGCGGACGGGCGAGTCGCCACCGCACGCCCGAATCCACCTGCGTGGAGGGGTCAGGCCAAAGGGGGAGACCGGTCCCCGAACTAGTGGAGGCAGGAAACGACCCTCAGCTAGAAACCGGAGGCTCTGACATTTTATGTGGCGCAGCCCCTTGCTCCACCCGCTAGGAAGGCACCACATAGGGTCAGGGAAACTGGCGCCAAGTTTACCAAGAGGAGGCCCGAGGCAGCCGGACAGAAGTGTTGGTAAGAAAGGCCAGACAAAGGACACACAAAGGGGGTCCTGTGAAGCGCTCCAAAGTTATCTGGGAGTTGTCTGAGCCCCTCACCTGGTGAGCACAGTACGACGTGGGCAGCCGTTACCTGCAGACGTGGTCTGGATAATAAGAACTGTGAGTAAAGGCCCTGAACTGCATCACTGACTCCGTGTCGTTACTGCTGCTGCCCTGCACCATCACCCCCATCCTCCGCATACACTGCCCTGAGGCTATACTCCTCCCGTGGGGAGTTATGCTACGCTCTGCTGCACCCACAACACCAGCCTTAGCGGTCTGCCCTGTAGCGGCGGTTCACTCTGACCGCAATCCACGGGTGGCGTAGTCGGACATTTAAACATCAAAACCACATAAATAGTTCCGCCACTGGTTTGACCGCCCTGAGCCACGGAACCGGATCGCCGCCACGAAGACTACAACCACCAGCATCCACCAAAAAGGGTCCGGCTCCGGGTGTCCCAAGGCCCAGGGGGTGCGTCAGATCATTTTCATCACCTTTCACAATCACCAATGGGACAAGGCAGGGATGTCCTCTGTCCCCTCTCTTATACATCCTAGTGACAGAGCACCTGCTCTCATCAATTCGCCATAACCCCAATATTAGGTGGATTGAGGTGGGAGGCACCGAGTACAAGTGCTCTCTATTTGCTGATGATGTCCTAGTATATATCACTCAATCACATATATCCATCCCTGCTGTTATGGCTGAAATAGATCACTTTGTTACATGGTAAAATTTTAAAATCAATGCAGCGAAGTCTGAGGCCCTCGATGTCTCCCTCCCTAAATCCATATAGGATTCCATCCAGTCCAACTTTCCCTTTGCCTGGCCCTCACAGGGTATCAAATACTTAGGAATTCCTATTCATAGAGACCTCTCCCATCTATGTTATCTTAATTTTGGGCCCTTTATTGAACAATTCCATACAGACCACGGTTGGCAAGTTAGAACTGTAAGATTCACTACGTGAACCACTGGTGTTTTGTGGAAAAGCACATGTACACCGCGTTCCAAATTATTATGCAAAAAGTGTTTAGGAGTGATAAGGGAAGAATTTGTTTGTTTGTCAGTTAAACTCATTGATGGTGATGTGTGTCAGGGCTCTTTATATCACTGTAAGCAATTGCAGACACCTGGGCTAATTAGTTTGGCAGGTGTGTCCAATGAAAGGCAAGACTACTTAAGAAGGCTCTCTCACATTATTAAGCAGCCTACATTTTCTGCCAAAATGGGAAAGAAAAAGGATGTGTCGGCTGCTGAGAAGCAACAAATTGTGGAGTGTTTAGGTCAAGGCATGACTACAATCAACATTGTGCGATGATCAGGATGAAGTGTCTTGGCAATCAAGAAGTATGTAGCTGATTCACAGTACACACGTGTGCGTGCTGATAAGGGCAAATTGAGGACTCTTTCCTACAGGCAATTACGTCAGGTTGAAACAGCAGCGGCAAAAAAGCCTTGTCATAGCAGCAGACAAGTTTTTGAAGCTGCTTGTGCCTCCAACGTCCCCCGAACAACAAGATGCAGGGTCCTTCAGAGGTTTGCAGCTGTGCATATGCCATCCTGTCGACCTCCTCTATCCACTTCACACAAGCAGAAACGGCTCCAGTGGGCCAAACATTACATGAAGACTGATTTCAAAACTGTTTTGTTCACGGATGAGTGCCGTGCAGCGCTCGATGGTCCAGATGAATGGAGTGGAGGATGGCTGGTTGATGGACACCCCACGCAAACACGGCTACAGCGCCAACAAGGAGGAGGTGGAGTAATGTTTTGGGCTGGAATCATGGGGAGAGAGATTGTCGGCCCCTTTAGGATCCCTGAAGGCGCTAAAGATGAACTCCATAATGTATGTGGATTTTCTCAAACAGCACTTCCTGCCATGGTTCAAGAAGAAGAACCGTGTATTTCACAGCAAGATCATTTTTCTGCATGATAATGCACCATCTCATGCTGCACATAAAACATCTGCATCTCTGGCTGATATGGGCATAAAAGGGGACAAACTTATGGTGTGACCCCCATGCTCCCCTGACCTGTACCCCATTCAGAACCTTTGGAGCATCATTAAAAGGAGTGTCTATGATGGCGGGAGGCAGTTCACATCTAAGCAACAGCTCTGGGAGGGTATTCTGTCCTCATGCAAAACAATTGAAGCAGAAACCATCCAAAACCTGACAAATTCAATGGACGAGAGAGTTCAGAAGCTCCTTTCGAACAAGGGGTCCTATGTGAAAATGTAACATCACCTAGAATAAAGTTTTGAGTTGAAAACTGTTTGATTTCAGTTTCTAACAACCTGCTAATGCTTATAATTTCAAAAATGACCATTTTTTTGGTCTTTATTAAAATGAAAAGGTTGATCGAAAAGTTTGGGGGATCTAAGAGTGTGGCAACCCAGTAGTCATGATTACTTCGAATTCTGACAATATGAGGGTCATGCTGCAGGTAGTGCAGCAAGAAGGCACTTATGTGTCTTGCGCATCTCGGAGCCCCAAAATTATTTTCCGGGCTAGATGCAGCTAAAAATTATTTTTAATTTTAAATCTGGTGAAGCTTATTATAGATGGCCTAATAGGATCAGTGCTGCACACTGCTACAAAGCCCAAATTATTTTCCAGTCAAGATACAGATAAACATGATTAGTAATTTGAAAGCTTAAAACGGTTGGTAGGGTGATTTTAACCAATCATCAAGCTTTTACTCTCCCCAGGATGACACAGGGGTAGAAAAGTCGTTTCGGATCCATGATTTGTTCATCTTTATGAACGTGAGTCTGTCTACATTATCAGTGGAGAGCCGCGTGCGCTTATCTGTCAGCACACCACCAGCAGCGCTGAACACACGTTCAGACAGAACGCTGGCTGCGGGGCATGACAAGATCTCCAAGGCGTAAGTGGCTAGCTCCGGCCATTTATCCAGATTGGAAGCCCAAAAAGAGCAAGGGTCCAGTGACACAGTCGTGGCTTCAATGTTTACTTGGAGATACTCCTGTACCATCGTCTCTAGGCGTTGACTATGTGTCAGACTTCTTGTCTCCTGTGGCCTTGCAAAGGATGGGCTAAAAAAGTGGTGAAATGATTCCGCAAAATTGATGTTACCAGCAGATACTGTGGTTCTGTTACGGTTTGAGTGCTGAACACTTGACGGTCCCACGGTTGGCAAGTTGGAACTGTGAGATTCACTACGTGCACCACTGGTATTTTGTGGAAAAGCACATGTAAGATTCTGCAACAGTCTCTGCTGATACTCCTGCATGCGTGCATCCCTTTCTATGGCAGGAATAATTTCTGCAAATTTACTTTTGTACCGGGGATCTAACAGTGTGGCAACCCAGTAGTCAGGATTATTTCTAATTCTCACAATTCGAGGGTCATGTTGCAGGTAGTGCAGCAAGAAGGCACTCATGTGTGTTGCGCATCCAGGAGCACCAAGTCCCTGTTGTGTTGGTGGCGAGGTAGCAATCATGCTTCCTTCCTCTGTCCTCTCCCCCCAACCTCGCACAACAGAAATGTGATCAAGGTCTCCCTCATCTGATGAGTCTTCCATCAGTTCGTCCTCCACTTCTTCCTGGGCTCCTGCACCTTCCTCACTAGTTTGGCTGCTACCATGCGCCCTGGTAAAATCATCTCCCCCACCCTCACATGCCTGCCGCCTTGGTGCTGCCGACCGTCTGGACCTTGCAGATGTTAGCCCTTCCGCATACAACTCCTCCTCCTCTACTTCCTCCACCTCCTCTTGTGCCACCACCTGACTCCGAATTCTGTTTAACATGTGCTCCAGCATGTAAATCACCAGAATAGTCATGCTGATAATGGCATCGTCAGCACTAAACATCTTCGTCGCCATTTCAAAACTGTGCAGAAGGGTGCATAGGTCCCTGATCTGAGACCACTCCTCCAGCGTGATTTGCCCCACCTCTGAATCTCGTTGGCCCAGGCTATACGTCAGAACGTATTGCACCAGGGCTTGTCGGTGCTGCCACAGTCGCTGCAACATGTGCAGAGTTGAATTCCACCGGGTAGGCACATCGCATTTTAGCCGGTGAAGTGGCAGGCCCAACGACTTCTGTAGAGATGTAAGTCGCTGAGCTGCGGGATGCGAACGGCGGAAGTGAGCACACAGCGACCGTGCCCTCTGCAGAAGGCCATCTAGTCTGGGATAGTGGGCTAAAAATTGCTGGACAACCAGGTTCAACACGTGAGCCATACAAGGCACGTGTGTGACATTGCCCCGGCGAAGGGCCGCACCCAGGTTTGCAGCATTGTCGCACACGGCCTTCCCTGGTTTCAGGTCCAGTGGAGACAACCATTCATGAAATTGGTTCTCCAGAGCTGACCACAACTCCTCAGCTGTGTGACTCACATTTCCCAGACATTTCAATGTAAAAACCGCCTGATGACGTTGAGCCCTACTGCCAGCATAGTAAGGAGGTGTGCAGGATCCCTTCTGCGCAGTTAGAAAGCTTGTGGCATGACCAGACAGCCTTTGGGTGCAGGTGGAAGACCGAGAGGAGGTTGAGGAGGCAGAAGCAGTGGAGGAAAAATGACATAAAGAGGATTGACGCACAACTCGTGGGGACGGCAAGACTTGGACAGCAGCCCCTTGTCCTGCTGTCACCATAGTTACCCAGTGCCCAGTCAGCGACATGTAACGCCCCTGTCCATGCCTACTCGTCCAAGTGTCTGTGGTGAAATGCACCCTGTCACACACAGAGTTTCTCAAAGAAGCGGTGATGTTGTGTGCGACATGCTGGTGGAGCGCAGGCACACCTTTCTTTGAGAAGTAGTGCCGACTGGGCATCTGGTACTGGGGCACTGCGACGGACATAAGGTCTCGAAAATCCTCTGTGTCCACCAGGCGGAAAGGCAGCATTTCTGTAGCCAAGAGCTTGCAGATGGTGAAATTCAACCTCTTAGCTTTCTCATGGCTAGGAGGAAATGGTCTTTTACTTGTCCACATCTGAGGGACCGAGGGCTGGCTATTGTGCTTAGACGGGGTTGATAAGGGTGTCCCCGGCAAACTGCCGGTCTGTGAGGAAGATGCAGGCGGACATGTTAGGTTTGCCTTGATCCAAAGGTGGTGCTATCGATGTCGGACAGCGCTCAAGACCAGCTGGTGTTACCACCTCCAAAGAAAATGATGACCTGCCAATCACGCTGGCTGTTGCGGGTAAAGAGGTGGCAGGTCTGCGCCCCAAAACAGGTGTGACTGCTGTCCCCCCAGTCACAGAGGATGAAGAGGCCGCGGATGCACAAGATATGGCAGACGGTGGTTGGCCCGGCCGGCTAGACCGCATTGTAGCACACTGAGCTTCCCACTGCAACTTATGCTTCATGTCCATGTGCCGGTTCATGCATGAAGTACTCAAACTATGTATTTTTTGGCCTCTACTTAGCTTTTGCTGACAAATGTTACAGATAACACGAGTTGGGTCATCTTTATCGATCTGAAAAAATGCCCAGGCTATGCAAGGCTTAGCACCCATGCGACCTGAAGAGCCACCACGACTTGTGGTGAGAGGCAGAGTTGTGTTTGAGGATGCAGTTGTTGACGTGCTTCCAGTACTACGTCTCTGTCCAGGAAGGCGCAACCTGACCTCGTCGTCACTAGCATCTTCCTCCACCTCCTCTGCTGACCTCATCTCTTGGCTGACTGTGGGTTGACAGTAAGTGGGATCTCCGACCTCATCATCATCACCCTGTGCGTTATCACACCCGTCGTCCTCAGAGCCAACCTGTTCCTGCCCTGACAAAAAACTAAAGTTGTCGCTCCAATCAGGTATTTGAGTCTTATCATCGTCTTCCTCATTGTCTCCACCAACAGGAGTTACAGTTTGGGAATGAGGGTCTACATTATGGTCAGAACCTTCTGCGTCTGGTCCTGGATCCGACTCATAAAGATTCTGGGCATCAGTGCAGATCATTTCCTCGTCTGGATTCACAGAAGCGCTGGAGTCGACCTCTGATTCCCAGGCTATAGTATGAGTAAACAGCTCTGCAGACTCAACCATCTGTTCTACCTCATACTCAGACGGGCAGCTGGAGATTTGGGAGCTGTGAGGAAGCAAGTGCGATTTGGGTGACACCTTTGAGGACTGGAGTATTTGTGATGTTGAAGTTGATGTGGAGGAGAGCCCACTTAAAGGAGCACTTGATATCCGTTGAAGCACCTGCTGTTTTTGTGCCTCATCTGGAATTTGTAGCGATTGGCGTGGCCGTAAGAAAGGGATCTTATCACATTGTCCGCTAAAAGAAGTAGACATTTTAGTTTGGCTGGAAGATGGTCTTTCTTCTGCACCTACCCCACGGACACAACCTTTTTTCCCCTTCCCAACACGCCTATTCCCCTTTCCACCAGCAGCAGGCCTTTTTCCACTCATTTTGGTGGTTAACTAATTCACAACTCTGGAGTTGTTTGCACAAAAAAACAATGGATGGGAACCGAGCAGAGCTGAGTGGCCAAACTGTGGTATTAGGCCAAAACTATTGGCTGGGTTAGATGCAGAAAAAAATTATTTTTAATTTGCAACCTGATGGAGGTCAGTATAGATGGACTAATAGACCAAGTCCCACACACTGCTAGAAGCCCAAATATTTTTTCAGAGCTAGATGCAGAAATTTTTTTTATTCAATTTGCAACCTGATGGAGGTCAGTATAGATGGACTAATAGACCAAGTCCCACACACTGCTAGAAGCCCAAATATTTTTTCAGAGCTAGATGCAGAAAAAAATTATTTTTAATTTGCAACCTGATGGAGGTCAGTATAGATGGACTAATAGACCAAGTCCCACACACTGCTAGAAGCCCAAATATTTTTTCAGAGCTAGATGCAGAAAAAAATTATATTCAATTTGCAACCTGCTGGAGGTCAGTATAGAAGGACTAATAGAACAAGTCCCACACACTGCTAGAAGCCCAAATATTTTTTCAGAGCTAAATGAAGAAAAAAATTATTTTTAATTTGCAACCTGATGGAGGTCAGTATAGATGGACTAATAGACCAAGTCCCACACACTGCTAGAAGCCCAAATATTTTTTCAGAGCTAGATGCAGAAAAAAATTATTTTTAATTTGCAACCTGATGGAGGTCAGTATAGATGGACTAATAGACCAAGTCCCACACACTGCTAGAAGCCCAAATATTTTTTCAGAGCTAGATGCAGAAAAAAATTATTTTTAATTTGCAACCTGATGGAGGTCAGTATAGATGGACTAATAGACCAAGTCCCACACACCGCTAGAAGCCCAAATATTTTTTCAGAGCTAGATGCAGAAAAAAATTATATTCAATTTGCAACCTGCTGGAGGTCAGTATAGAAGGACTAATAGAACAAGTCCCACACACTGCTAGAAGCCCAAATATTTTTTCAGAGCTAAATGAAGAAAAAAATTATTTTTAATTTGCAACCTGATGGAGGTCAGTATAGAAGGACTAATAGAACAAGTCCCACACACTGCTAGAAGCCCAAATATTTTTTCAGAGCTAGATGCAGAAAAAAATTATTTTTAATTTGCAACCTGATGGAGGTCAGTATAGATGGACTAATAGACCAAGTCCCACACACTGCTAGAAGCCCAAATATTTTTTCAGAGCTAGATGCAGAAAAAAATTATTTTTAATTTGCAACCTGATGGAGGTCAGTATAGATGGACTAATAGACCAAGTCCCACAACTGCTAGAAGCCCAAATATTTTTTCAGAGCTAGATGCAGAAAAAAATTATTTTTAATTTGCAACCTGATGGAGGTCAGTATAGATGGACTAATAGACCAAGTCCCACACACCGCTAGAAGCCCAAATATTTTTTCAGAGCTAGATGCAGAAAATTTTTTTATTCAATTTGCAACCTGATGGAGGTCAGTATAGATGGACTAATAGACCAAGTCCCACACACTGCTAGAAGCCCAAATATTTTTTCAGAGCTAGATGCAGAAAAAAATTATTTTTAATTTGCAACCTGATGGAGGTCAGTATAGATGGACTAATAGACCAAGTCCCACACACTGCTAGAAGCCCAAATATTTTTTCAGAGCTAGATGCAGAAAAAAATTATTTTTAATTTGCAACCTGATGGAGGTCAGTATAGATGGACTAATAGACCAAGTCCCACACACTGCTAGAAGCCCAAATATTTTTTCAGAGCTAGATGCAGAAAAAAATTATTTTTAATTTGCAACCTGATGGAGGTCAGTATAGATGGACTAATAGACCAAGTCCCACACACCGCTAGAAGCCCAAATATTTTTTCAGAGCTAGATGCAGAAAATTTTTTTATTCAATTTGCAACCTGATGGAGGTCAGGACTAATAGAATGATGCTATGCCCAAAAGATTTTACTTCACTAGGTGCAGTAAAAAAATTGGTATTCTATACACAGGTGGTATATCTTGCAACACAGATAGGCTACTCCACTGACTAACACACTCTGCAATAGGCCAAAAAGGATTAGCTTTGCTAGATTCAGCCAAATGCTGTGAAAAAAACTTGCACAGCACTGGCACAGACCTGCCTGGCAAAAACTGATAGGAACTGATGTAACCTAGTCCTGAAAAGGACTCCAATTACAATTAGTCTTTACTCCCACAATCTATCTATTTAAGAGCACAGACCTGCCTGATAAAAGTCGTAGGAAATGCTGTAACCTAGTCCTTAAAAGGACTGCAATCACAACTATTCCCTACTCCCAAGCTATCTGTATATTTGTGCGAAAATTGGCTTGAAATTAACAAGGTATAGCGCACACAGCAACAGCGGTGCCGTCTAACACGCAGCTGCAGCAGTGAGAAAATGGTGGCGACGGGGAAAATGGCTTGGTCTTATAGGGCAAGGACATGTGACATACACTGCCAATCACACATGCCCTTGCTTGTGTGAAAAAAAGCACTTCGCTCCGTGTGTGCGCTGCTGATAGGCTGACAGATTGCACCTCCCCACTGCAAATGCGGGAAAGAGAAAAAAAAATGGAGATCTTCATTGTTCCTGCAGAGATCCATCCCCTGCCCCTCCCCCCGCCCCGCTGTACACTCAAACTGCGTATTAACATTAATTTTCATCATTACTGAGAAAAAATCCAGTTATGATTTTGGTGCACGAACAGTTATCGAACATAACCTCGAACAGCCGAATTTTTCTCAAATTGTTCGTGTTCGCCGACCGGCTCGAACACCGCCCAAAACAGCTCGAATTTGAGATTGGCGAACAGTTCGAGTAGAACAACGCTCATCTCTACTAGTAACATCAGGCTGCATAAGGATGGGAGCAGAGGTGAACCTCTCCTTGAGATACACAAAAGCTTCAATGGCCTCAGAAGACCACTGAACCGCATCATCACCTTTCCTGGTGAGATCAGTCAGAGGTTTGACAATACTAGAAAAATATTTTATGAATTTTCTGTAGCAATTGGCGAAACCCAAAAACCTCTGTATCGATTTCAAACCAATAGGCCTAGGCCATTCCTGCACAGCCTGAACCTTAAACGGATCCATCTCAAAACCTTTGCTGGAGATAATGTAGCCCAAAAAACTAATTCTCTGTACAGCGAACTCACATTTCTCCAGCTTAGCAAAAAGCGAATTGTCCATTAATAACTGTAATACCTCATGCACGCTCTGCCAATGAGACTCCAGATCCGGCGAATAAATCAAAATGTCATCCAAATACACAACCACATTTTTACCGATCAAAGGTCTAAGGATGTCATTAATCAGATTCTGAAAAAATGCAGGAGCATTAGTAAGACCAAAAGGCATAACCAGATTCTCAAAATGACCCACAGGAGTGTTAAAAGCAGTCTTCCATTCGTCACCCTCCTTCATGCGCAACAGATTGTATGCCCCCTTAAGGTCAATTTTAGAGAACCACTTGGCCCCCATTAACTGGTTAAACAGATCAGGAATCAATGGCAGTGGGTAAGGATTGCGTACAGTAATTTTGTTAATCTCACGAAAATCCAGACAAGGACGTAAACCGCCGTCCTTTTTTTTTTACAAAAAAAAATCCAACCGCCACAGGAGACTTAGAGGGCCTAATGTGACCGGCGGCCAAACTTGTCTGTATGTATTCCTCCAAAGCCTTCCTCTCAGGAATAGTAAGGTTAAATAAACGACTTTTAGGAAGAGTCGCTCCAGGGACAAATTCAATAGAACAATCATAGTCTCTATGGGGAGGCAAAACCTGCGATTCCTTCTCAGAAAAAACTCTCCAAAAATCCTGAATAGGAACAGGCAATTCTCCCCTATCCAAAGCTGCAATACGCCCGTTACAACACTTCTCATAACATTTATGGCTCCAGGATTTAATTTCACTGGTAGACCAATCCAGTACAGGATTGTGAAATTTTAACCAGGGCAATCCCAATATTACTGGAGAAGGCAAATTATTCAACACTACCAAATCCAATTTCTCATGGTGAACACCATTAATAGTGAGAGGAAATTCACAGACCTTGAGAGTAATATTCTTCAAAGGGGAACCATCCACAGAAACCACAGCAATGGGGGATGATAAAGGTTCAGGTTTTAAATTGAGTCTTTCCACGAATCCCCCATCAATTACATTCAGAGTAGACCCGCAATCAACAAACACCCGAAATTCCATTAATTTTTTCTGAGCAATCGTGGAAGCAGCTAAAAATATACCCTTGGAATTTAAACAGGCAATACGGGCGTGACTGACCTTTTTTTTTTCTTTCTTCATACGAAGCTCACAGCCTTTAATCAAATGACCAGATTTTCCGCAATAGAAACACAAGCCTTCAGAAAATCGACGGTCTTTTTCTTGAGAGCGAGGTGCCACCGATCCAATCTCCATCGATTCACCACTGTTAGTACACACATTCTCATAACCAGAAACTGACATAGCAGAGGATTTGCTCTCATTAACCCTTGCACGCAGTCTTCTATCCACCCGTATAGCTAATTGCATAGTCTGTTGCAAATCTTCAGGTGTAGGATAAGCAATTAGCAGGTCTTTAAGCCTTTCACTGAGCCCAGCAAGAAATAGACTTTTCAGAGCAGAATCGTTCCACCCTGTTTGAGTAGACCAACGACGGAAATGAGTACAATATTTTTCCACATTACCTGATCCCTGTTTTAAACATCTCAACTCAGTCTCAGCTGATGCGACACGGTCAGGATCATCATATAATAGTCCCAAAGCAGAAAAAAAACTATCCACTGATCTGAAGCATGTATCACTAGGTTGCAAAGAAAAGGCCCACTCCTGAGGCTCTTTGCGCAAAAGTGACATTATGAACCCTACGCGCTGGGATTCATCCCCAGAGGACTTAGGACTCAAACGAAAATACAATAAGCAAGCATTTTTAAATGAAAAAAATTCTCGGTGTTCACCAAAAAATAAATCCGGCAAACATACCTTAGGCTCCAAGAAATGTGCTCCAGGACAGCTACTCACGTGCTGACGGAGCTCGGCCACCTCCAGAGAGAGTCCCTGCAGGCGATGAGCCAAATCCTGAACCGACACCATGATGGAACAGAAAAATCTTTCCTTAGAGAATTTGCAGGCTGGACTTACTGATATGTTCTGCTACCAGAGCTAAGGAAAGAGAGGAGATCTGTCCCTACGATAGAACTCAGCTGAATCCCTACGATGTAACAGGGGACCTGATCCTGCGATCAGACCTGCTAAAGTCCTAAGCTAGTCTGTACGGAGACCTATAGATGTGGGGAAGGAATCCCTACAAGTACTAAGGACTGGGAGGAATATGGGACACCTCCTAACAGAAATAGTAGCAGACAGACGAACAAACAAAATATATAGAACATAGAGGTCAGTAGACCAAGCAAACTAACAGAGCAAGACACAGAGCACAGGCTAGCTAGAAAGTAGATATACAATGAAGTCCAGCAAAGCTAGAAGGGCGGAGCAGGATTAAATAGGCCAACAAGGTCATGTGACCAGCAAAGGAAAAAAAACCTAAGAGCAAGGTTCTAACAGCAGCACCCTGGTGCCTTAAAAGCCCCCCTCAGGTGAGAGAGGTGTAGTGTTGGATGCAGAGGTGGGGTCCTGACAGATACACCATCCTTACCTCGAAGGAGAGATACCACACCTCATTAAAGAGATGCAGTACCCCTGTGGTGACCGAACCCTCAGGGGCGCCACATTCCCCCCTGGTGAAACACAGCACGTCCGCGGGCTGCAAAGAGAGCAAAACATGGTACAGACTTTTTAAATTTTTGCATAACAATATAACAATCTTCCCATTATGGGAGGCACTTTTCCTTAAACGTTGCAAACTTTAAATAGTACAAAAAAATATAAACATCACAGAGACATTATGTATATAGACAGACCGATTAAAGTGCAGTAAGAAAAGTCAGTTCAGAAGCAAGAGGGACCTGTCACAAACCCTCAACGTAGTCACTGGGGTGGCTGCAGGGCATGAAGATCCCGAGTTGGACCTCCAGGAGAGCCACTCCAGACAGGTTTTTCTTCTGAGGTCTGAGGTAGTATAAAACCAATAGGGAGCACCTAAATAGATGCATAACTATGTACAATAGAAGAGTCTGTCTACAGCCAGTCCGCAGGGACAAATGTCTCTCTAAACAGGGTGGAAAAAGGAAAATAACTTTTAAAACATAAACATTCAACTGTAAATGTTACAGCCGCCGGGGCCGCTTACTCCATAGATCCCCACCGGGGAAAAGGCTCATTCCTCCCGACGGAGGCTGGCTGATCCTCCACAGACAAGCGCGAGGGGGCGTCACTCCTGGACACTTTATGCACATACAGGGCGTACCACCCCCGCACCCCATGGTGGCGGGTGTACGAAACCAGGTCACCCGGGAAGAGGTTCCGGCCAGGGTGTCCCTTCTTCAGCCGCGGCTCGACGTCCCGCCGGCTGACAAAGACGTCTTGCTCGAACTGGGGACTCCTAATGAAGCCCCATCCCGCCTCCTTGTGGAAGCGGACAACTTGCCCTTGCTCCCGGGGGCTTGGACAGGCTGTCTCCTCCTGGTGGGCCTTGGATTTGGCGGCTTTGGAGCGCACCTCCAGGCGCTCGCAGCGGATTTCCCTCTGCCGTCGCTCCTTGTGAAGCTGGAGGATTTGCTGCCTACACAGCTCGCTCCTCCTCCGCGCTTCAGCCCGGGTCTCCTGGGGGAAGCCCATCAGGTCCCCCCCTGGTTGTCCCAGGCCATGTCCTCCGCCGCCGGCCAGGTAACTGGATGTGCGGGTAGCGGTGACAGCAGGGGTTGCTGCAGGTCCTCGGTGAGTGCTGACCAGTCCGGGTTGGGGTCGGTGGACTCCCCAGCAGGCACAAGTTCCTCCGAGACGGGAGGCGGGAGGCATTGCAGGCCTCCGGTGATGGCGGAGGCTTCCAGCTCCGGGGCAAAGACTTGCTCCCAGGCTACCTCACCAGGTAGCAGGTACTCGGTCATCAGATCCAGGAGGGGCACGATGGGCTCAGCAGCCGGGATGAGGGTATCACTCTTACCCGATCCTGGGCTGCACGCGACCTCTGTTGCTTCTTCCTCCTGGGTTGCTGCTCCTTGGCGGCGGGCCCGGATCTTTTGCAGCATCTCCTTCCGCCACACGGTGGATGCCACTTGCTGGGCCTCAGCAACCCTTCGGGCAAGCTCCGGAGTTTCCCTACGAAGGAATTCAGCATCCCCCAGGGGTCAGGAACATGCCTCCCTCTTCTCCGACAGTGGTAGAACTTGGGCCGACCTTGGAAGGCTCCGGTGGACTTCCCTCAGCAGCGTCCATGACTGCTCCGGAGAATGGTGAGTCTCGGACTGTTATGGCCACACCTTGGGGTTTCCTTCGTTCCCTCCTCTTTTCGGGGCGGCTCCAGGGCAGTAGGCTGACAGGCACGCCTTCCGACATCCCATCCGTTTTGACGGGCACTACCCTGCGAACAGTCTCCAATGGAAGGGGCGGTCTGCTCCTTTTGGCGCCATGGGGGAGCCAGGCCCACGATAGGAGGTGCTAGGAAGCTGTCCTTTCTGCACATTATGGCGTCTGTTCTTCTTGGGCGGGCGCCATTTTAAGTGGAAAACGACAGTCTGAGGTAAAAGGCGCGCAGTACCCGGCAGCAATGGGTAATCCTCCTCCGTTGCTGCGGGCACGCAATCCTGCCGACTACGCCAAGTTGTGTGACGCTCGCAGCCCACCCTGGGAAGATGGGGGGTACTCGGAGCCGGGTCAGATGTTGGGGGATGTAGCCGTGGCCTGGACCAGTTCCGTGCCCTGGGCCATCACACTAAAATGATGATGTGGGCTTTCAGGGTTGGTGTTAATCGAGTGGTTGTATTGACTACGCCACCTGTGGTTTCTGGTGATCCTCCACCAGCGCTGCGTTCAGTCCTCTGAGGTGGGATGTACTGGCAGCAGAAGATGGTACTACTCCCCACAGGCGGAGCAGGACCTCAGGGCAGAGAGAACAGGAGGAAGGGAGTTGTAGTAGAAGATGTAGTGCGGTGTCGTGCGGTGCCGCGTTGCAATAAGAAACCGGAGGCCATAGGGGTAGTCTTCCAAGCTTTACTCACGGTATAATGCACAGCTGCAAGGCTTCTCCCTGCTCCTCACTACGCGCTGCGGCCACCAGGGCAGGGGGTCCGACAACCTCCGGGTAGTTTAGGTGCTTTGGTCAGGACCCCGCACCAGCGTGTTCCTAGACTTTCCCACTAGGTCCTTTCCTGTCCATATGTGGTGCGTGTACTTAAGGCGGGTCTCCCTCTAGTCTTTGCAAAGAACAAGGGTACGGGTGGCGACTCTGCTCATCCGTTACCCGGTGGGATCCACTGAGCCTCCGAGCTTCTCCGACTAAGACTTGAAGTAACAGAGTCAGATATCGGGGGCCGGTACCCCTTTTGCAGCAGGAATTCCTCTGACTAGGCCAGAATAGTGAGGACAGGTGGCGTAACCTCTAAGTGTGTCCTCTACCCTCACCCACTACTAGGTTCCCCCTTACTTTTGGTTCCCCCATCTCCACTTATCCCGGCTGGGGCAGCACCCTGGTGCCTTAAAAGCCCCCCTCAGGTGGGAGAGGTGTAGTGTTGGATGCAGAGGTGGGGTCCTGACAAATACACCATCCTTACCTCGAAGGAGAGATACCACACCTCATTAAAGAGATGCAGTACCCCTGTGGCGACCAAACCCTCAGGAGCGCCACATATGTAATAAAGAGGATTAATTCACTACATGTGACCGCCGGGATTTGTTTTTCCTTTGGATGCAGACTTGTACCCTAAGGCGGGCAACCACTTTAAACTATCTCAAAGTTATAAGTTATAGGGTTGTCCCCTTTAAGAAAAAACAGGTTCCCGGAAACAATTTTTTTTTTAAAAAAAGTGCTTTACTCACCCTACCCATGTCCAGCACTAAGTATCCGCCGCTGCTCTCAGTATCTGATATTGACTGCAGCGTTGATGTCACGTCAACAGCACTGCAGTCAGTCAGTGATCTCAGCAGCTTGGGGTGCTTTGTCTACATGGGAGGAGCCGCTGCCCTTACAGATTGGCTGCCACCCTGTTGATGTGTCATCAGCCCTGCAGCCAATATCGCGTATCGGGAGTATCAGTAAAGACAAAAAGCTGGACCTGGAGAGGGTGAGCAAGGCTCAGTTGTTTTTTTTTAGAAGAAATTCTAACCAGTTGACCTGGATTTTTTGACAGGGGATGAACCCTTTAGCTACCACTTGACCACTTGTTTTTTCTGTCACCCGCACAGCAAGCAATCTATTGCTTAATAGATTAGGCACATCGTAATCCAATGTGCTTTTTTATTAAGATTGTGTAAACAACACCAGTTTTAACCCTAGAACGCATACCTGGGGCCTCGCAGGCCCGCCCTGTTAATTGTTTTCTATTTTCTGCAAGATTACTTTAGTTAGAATTTTGAAACTCTAGGTATTCCTCAGGTATATAGTTGTTTGTCATTTTTGTTTGAGTTATTCCATGTTATTTGCACACGGGCCTAAAAGACCCCAGGTATGTGAAAAAGTAGATTTTTATGGTCATGCGTTCTAGGGTTAATAAATTCCCCCATAGTATATTCAATGTCTTGGAACCCACTCAATATGAACACTGCCCGCTTTTGATTTCTAAATAACACAAAACAGCACATAGCAGGATTATTTGTGTTTGTTTCTGATTTTGATATCCAGTTTCAGTCCAATTATTACATAAGAGTGATAACACTGAGGACGAACATGATGATAATGCTTTTTGCTGATGATTGAAATGTCTACAGCTTTATCTTGAAATGAAAACATCTTCAAACTCAGGGAGAACTGCGCTGCTAATGATCTAGTGGAAATGGCATCTCTTGTAAAATAATGATATTTTGCATTTTAATGCAGCAGAAAGCGCAATATCATTAAGCTGTGTGAAGAAAAGAAGCTACAGCTAAAACAGTTTAATGTGAATACATAAAAACTTGCTTAAATGCTAAAACAATCTACCCAAAAAATATGTTGAGAGAACTATAGCTGTAATTTAGAAACTTAAATAGGAGGTGACGCGCCCAAGGGATGGGGACTCGGCGCCCAGGCCTTGCTGTTTGGTTTTGGGGGATGCCGCGGTGGCCGGCTCCCGGGTCTGTACCCTGGGGTCACTCTTTAAAAGAAGAAGGAATGGGGGAAAGGTTTATGGGAAAGGGGAAATTGTTCATGACGCCACCCGTGGTGTCTGGTGAGGATCACCAGCACTGCTACAGTCCTCTGAGGCCGGTGATCAGGCAGCTTAGTTGGTGTGGCTCCCCACAGGTGGAGCGGGGCCTCAGGGCAGCGTAGGAGAAGGGATGCAGGACAGAGGGGACCCAGCCAGATCAGAAGAAGAATAGACACACTCACAACAGTTCACTTCAGTGCCTTTACTGGTGGTGTTTCAGGCACGATCCAGGGCACTGTAGGGTGAAGGGTGCATTTCAGGACTCTCCCCAGTGAACGGGTGTGGGGCCTCCTGTTTCTTGCCTTTTCCTGATAAGTTTATGACCTGCCTGGAGCTAGGCCTAACTTGGTCTCTGTCTTGCACTGGCTGACCGGGTGGTAGGGCCTTCTGTTGGAGTTCATGCTCCCTGGTCTCTTGGGCCTCAGTGACTCCTGACCCTGGTATATCAGTCAGCTTTTGGTGTTCCTGGGACATGTGGTTCGCCAGGGGTTCCAGTTGTTTCTGCTGGTCCTAGAGATCCTTGCAGACACGGACCCGGTGTCCGGTAAATGCTTGTGGGGTGAGCTGGTTAAGCTCCTCTGCCCCCTATGTAGCTCGCTTACTTCACTTGCCTTCGGCCTCGCTCGGGGCCCTCACTAGGCTTCACACTGGCAGTAGGCCTCGCTACTCTTCACCTCTCTTATGGCGTCGGCACGCCTTAGGCTCACTAACCTGAGCTCCCTGAGTCTAGGCTGGACTGGCAACTTCTCTGGCTGCAGCAGACTGACCTCCTCACAGACTAGACTGAACTGCCTAGCTCCACCTTCCCTTTTTATATCCCTATCCGGGTTCCCTCTGCTTATCTGAGGTGGAAGGTGGAGGTATGTGTATGCTATGAGGGCCTCTTGTGGAGGAATCCATCCATGCACTCCTCTAGGATCTGTGGCACCAATGCGCAGCAGGGCGCCACAGAGGCACCATGAAGACCATTAGAGAACCCAGGCAGTATTATGAGAGGAACGACGGGGAATCGGTGGGTCAGTATGATTTATAATAGTTCATCAGACTATATGGCATGACTTCAAAATCAGGTGTAGAAAACTCCTTTATTAGGAGTGTCAGGTAGCAGATAAATGACAACCAAGCTCCTCCCAAGATACAGTATATTGTGTGTACAATTATTAGGCAAGTGAGTATTTTGATGATAAATATCATTTTTATGCAGATTTTCCAGCTCCGCACAGAATAAACATGAATGCTTATTGGATGAAGCAGATCAGGTGATGTGTATTTGTGTAATGAGGAGGGTGCAAGATACTAAGGATACAGCACCCTTTCTCAAGTTGTGCAGAATTATTAGGCAGCTTGTTTTCTCAGGCAAAATGGACGAAAATAAAAGATTTAGTGAGTCTAAAAAGTCAAACATTTTTAAGTCCTACAGAGGGATGCAGCACCCATGAAATTGCTAAGATATTGGGGCAAGATTACAGAACAATCTAAAGTTTTGTCAAAAAATAGTCAACAGGGTCACCAAAACGTGTTGAGAAAACAAGATGAACATTAACTGCCAAAGATTTCAGAAGAATCAAATGTGAAGTGACCAGAAAGCCATTATCCTCCAGTGCTGTCATATTCCAGAACTGCAACCTCCCTGGAGAGTCCAGAAGTACAAGATGTTCAGAGCTCAGAGACATGGCCGAGGTAAGGAAGGTGGAAACCTGACCACCACTGAACAATACACAGAAGAACAAAGTATTCAGTACTCTTAGGCATAGTTGAGTTAAGGATGGCGGAAACCCGACCACCACTGAACAGGACACTGAAATGCAAATGTCGAGACTGGACCAAGAAATATTTGAAGATAGATTTTTCAAGGGTTTTTTGGACTGATGAGATGAGAGTGATTCTTAAAGGACCACAAGGATGTTCCTGTGGCTGGATCAGTAAAGGACACAGACTTCTACCTCTACTCTGATAACAGCAAGGTGGAGGTTGGGTACTGCTATGGGCTGGCATTATTAAGAATGAGCTAGTTGGACCTTTTCTGGTTGAAGCTGGACTCAAAACCTACTGCCAATTTTTAGAAGACAAGCAGTAGTACAGGAAAAAGTCTACACCTTTCAAGAAAACTATGATTTTTATACAGGGCAATCCTCACTTGCATGCATTAAAGGCTCCACTACTTGTCTGCCAGCAAAGGCCTTAAAGATGAAAGGATGATGACATGGCCCCTTTCACACCTGACCTAAATCGTATTGCGAACTTGTGGGCCTTTCTTAAATGGAAGATTTATGGTGAAGGAAAATAGTCATCTCTCTGAACAGTGTCTGGGGGCTGTGGTTAGTGCTGCCCAAAAAGTTGATCGTCAACAGATTAAGAAGCTGACAGACTCCATTGGTGGAAGGCATATGACTATTGTTCAAAGAAGGTTGGCTATATTGGTCACTAATATTTTTTGAGAAATGTCAGAAATTTATTTTTGTACATTTTGATACTGAGTTATTTGGTTATTATTCTTACTGTAATAGATGAAAAAAAAAAATGAGATGGGAAAATTTACAATTTTCATTTAGTTGTATAATAATTCTGCACACTAATAGTTGCCCAATAACTCTGCATACATAGATATTCTCCTCAGATAGACAAAACATCACTTTTACTTTCTTAAATATTCAGGTTTCAGGCCTTTTGGATTGACCGACAACACTGTAGATGCTCATTAATAAAATGAATCATCCAAAATACAAATTGCCTAATAATTGTTCCCACCATGTTTATTAAGGCACATTAAGGATTACATTTTCAATAACATCCTTATAATTGATCCCAACTAAAGACACCAGTAGAGCAGAGTTGCACAACCTTTTTTGTTCAAGGGAATCACTGTCATACAGAACCAATCCTAAGGGCCACAAAAAATTAAAGTAGTACTCCATTATATGACATGTATGGCATATCGAATGTATATACCATAAACTTCTCAAAGACACAAATTCTACTTATTGGACTTTTACCTCCACCAGTCAGACCTCTAATGGTACATTGAACTTCTCCATGTTGTCCACCGCCACACTCCCATCTCTCCATTCTGTCCCCCCACTTTGCTCCTCTCCATGCTATCCTCACGCACTAAACCCTCTACATACTATCCTCCCACACTGCTCCCTCTCTACACTGTACTGCATCTCACACTTTTACACCATCTGAACATTGCATACACCATACTGTGTCCTCACACTAAAAACTCACTGTCTACAATAAAAGTCCCTGCAATCTTTGGCTGCATAGAGCACTTACCTTCCCTGTCGTTTTTGTCATGTCTTCACACAGCAGTGACAGCAGTAGTGTGGCGCCCCTGAGGGTTCAGTCGCCACAGAGGTACTGCACCTCACCCAGAAGTGTGGTATCCCCTTCTCTCAGGTAAGGAGGGAGTGCTGCCCAGAACCCCAACACCTGCATCCAACACTACACTGCTCCAGGCCGGCTGGAGGGGCAAGATGCAATGTGTTTCCTGCTGTGCCCTGTCCCTGGCTGGAGTGGGGGGAACCCAAAGGTAGGGGGAACCAGTAGTGGGTGTGGGTGGAGGAAGTAGTTTAGGGGAGCACTTTGACAGTAGGTATATAATGGGAAGCCATTTTAGGGTGGCAAGTTAGTTCAGAGGAGAGTGTTAGTCAGTCTGGGAGCAGAGTCTCTTTAGGAGCTCTGCTCCACAAGTAGGGCCCAGTCCTAGAGGCCCAGGAGGGGAGCAGAGGAGTAGGCTCCGATCTACAGAAGCGATTCTAGGGGGTACGGCGAGTGCAGGACAGCACCCGTACGCCCCGACACTGTCAGAAGACAGAGGGATCGTAGGCCGCAAGAAGGAGACCGGCCCCTGGACCAGTCGTGTAACTTCAAGTCTCGGCTGGAAAAACCGGAGGCTTCTGGCTTTCATAGACCAGTTGCCGCAGCCTTATTCTAATCCCTGTGAGGGTCAAGCAGGTCCGGGAACTCCAGTGAGAAAGGAGGGACTTCAGAGCACCCGAGCGGGATTGAGAGTGGGGAAGCGCAGGGCAGGAGGGAGAAGACCCAGCGTGAAGATGGTCTAGCTAGGAACACGAGAAAGCGGGGTTCCGTCATGTGCTCCTAATCTGCCTGAGGAAGAGCTGAACCCCTGCCAGGTGAGCGCAGCGCGACGTGGGAGGCTGGCACCCATACAGTGCACCAGTGGAACTTTCATAAGAACTGTGAGTAAAGACTCGGATGACTGCACCGTACTGCCTCCTTCCATTATTTCAGCTGCGCCATCTTTCCCTTCCTGCACTACAACGCCCAGAACAACCATCGCTTTCTACACTGCCCTGAGGCCTGCTGCTCCACCTGTGGGGAGCCGTTCCATCATAAACTGCCCTAACATCTGTCTCAGAGGACTGCTCCTCAGCGGCGGCTCCCTTTAGCTGCACTCCACAGGTGGCGTCACGAACACTTTACAAATCCCCTAAAAATAATTCCCCTTTTTGGGTGACTGCCCTGGGCCACGGACCGGGTCAGCCACCATGATACCCCCCACCGGCAACCAGAGGCCCGGCTGCCGAGTACCCCATGGCTCTGGGGGCGCGTCAGTAGCGTCATAAAGTCAGCAGCATGATGACCTTATCTTGTCACTAAACATCGGGGCAGGGAGCTAGTAAACTCATTTGTCTGTGTAAGGGTGTGTGAATGCCTGGGCACGCTCTGCATCTCTCCCTGATAAAACAGGTACATGTGAAATATATAGTATGTGCATTATTGTGAAATATTGAAAACGTGTTTTAATATGCTGTAATGGAATAATATAGAGAAAGGATAGGCCCTAAGTGTAGGAATTTTAATATAAGGTAAACAATGTTTATGTGTACCTTGTTATAGTAATGTGATTATTATAGTGTGTATGGGTTTTACAACTACTTTACATGCTTTGATATTGTGATAAGATTAGGGAAAGGTGTTAGGATAAGGAATTAGAATTTAGATGTAAAAGATAAAATGAGGGAATAGCTGTAACTAGCATTGGGAGATAAAGTGAAGGGCATTGTAGACCAAGAAATAGCTAGTTACAGTAAGATGAGGGTTAAACATAGATGATAACAGCCCCAGTTAGGGATTTTCCCAGTTTGGAGGCATAGAAGTGTAGCACCCTGAGGACTCGGCTGCTACAGGGGTATTGCACCTCAAACCAGAGGTGTGGTATTCCACTCCCGGGTAAGGATGGAATGTGGGACTGAGCTCAGATAGCTGCATGCACTACACTCATCCCATTTCCGGGGGACAGAACTACGGTACTCCCACCAGTTAGATGTGCAGGTACGACAGCGTCTGTCCCTGGCTGGAGTGGGAGGGGGGGAGGAACATCCCAGTAGTGTAGGGGCAGATAGGGGAGGGGCTCTGGGCATAGAGGTAGGAGCCCATTGGGTGCTAGTCACCTGGGCTCACACATAGAGGGAGTATATATGGTGGGCACCATCTAGAGATAGGGTCAGTCTGTCAGGAGAGTTCTGAGGAGGAGTTCAGCCAGGAGGGCTGACAGGGAGCTGTGGCTCCGGCTGGGCCCAGCTCCAGGGCCAGGCCTGAAGCAGAGAGGAAGAGGAAGAAAGGCCCAGAGGCATAAGACCAAGAGGGAACCCTGAGATCCCACGAGTGAGCTAAAAAGGGTGAAGGGTTGGCAGAAGAGGGCACCGGATCCCAAACTGACGGAGGCAAAACATCCTTAATCAGGAACCGGAGGTCGTGGTCAAGTTTTTCCACGACCCTCACCACATTCACCAGGAAGGTACACCACGAGTAGGGTCAGGAAAGCCTTAAAAGGTTTTACCATATAGAGGCCCAAGGGAACCGGACAAAGGTGGATCCCTGGTGGGGATGGCCGGAGAGAGAGAGAGAGAGGGGAGCTCAGGACCACGTTCCGGAATTGCCTGGGGGTTGGCCGAGTCCCGCACCTGGTGGACGCAGCACGGCTCGGGTGGTCACTCCCGGCCGAAGTGACTGAAGCAACACCAGTGAGTAAAAACCCTGAAACTGCATCCCACGTCTCTGTGCCTCCTAACCGCACCATCACAACCCCCATCATCTCCACCTGCTGCCCTGAGGCCATACCCCTCCCGTTGGGGGTTATACCATCCCCGCTGCACCATCCTTCCACCGGCCTCAGCGGTCTGCTCTGCAGCGGCAGCTCCAAAGCTGCATTCAACGGGTGGCGTAGTCATCCAACATCTACTGCTAATAGACTCGCCACTTAGTTTGACTCCCTGGGCACGGACCGGGTCACCGCCACGAGACTACTACCCCCATCTGATCCGGCTCCGGGTAAGCCCCCGTGCGCGCGATGCCGCACGACACAGAAGGCCCAGGGGCGCGTCAACTTTGGCGTAGTCGGCAGGATCACGTGCCCGCCACCACCGGGTACTGCGTGCCTGAAGAAAAGTTCACAGTTACCGTAAGAAGAAGTCTCCCGCCAATTCCAGAGGGTCCCCGCCATCGGACGCCATCTCGGATCGTTTCCCGCCGTTTGCCCGCCATTTGCAGCCTTTTCCCGCCATCCACGGAGTTTCCCGCCATTAGGAGACGATTCCCGCCATCTGAGATGATTTCCCGCCCTGGCAGAGCGGACGCCATTATGGGCGTGCCAGAGGGTGGCAAGAGGCCACCTCCCATCGTGGGCCTGGTCCCAGAAGAGCGCCAAAAGCAAAGACCGCCCCCACCAGCAGAGACTGCAATGATAGACATGTCCATCAGAGTGGGGGGTCTGCCCCTGGAACTGACAATCACCAAGTTGCCCCAGGACCGCCCTCAGTATGGGCGGATCAAGAACAAAAGAGAGAAGATGGGTGCGGCCTGGAGGAGTCTGGAGAGATCGCACCCGGAGATGGAGGGAGAGTCAGGCAGCACCGACCCTGTGGTCAGGAGCCTGTTGCAGGCCGCCACCCCCGAAGGCCTGGTGGAGATTCTGGCACAGCTCCCCCGAGATCGGGAGCATGCACAGACCGCACTGGAGGGCTTGGCTCGGAAGATGGCCCGAGTGCAGCAAGAAGTGCTGGCCGAGTGGAGCAGAGAAAATGGCCCTGCAAGCTGGAACCTGCCAGCAAAGGCCGCCACCCGCAACGAGGAGCACGCCTGCCCCTGAAGATGGTGCAGGAGGGACGAAGGCCGGAGACGACGCCGTGGAAGGAGCTGAAGAGATGGAAGCAGGTAAAGGGGACGTCACCACCCCAAGCCTAGTAGCCGTAAGCCTGCCCCAGCTCCCCGTCGCAGAGCCCGAAATTCCCCTTACCGAGCCCGTTGCTGCACCGTCACCGCTCCAAACTAGGCCTCAAGCGGCAGGAGCCGCGGCCGCGCCCTCTGTGACGTCACGCGCCTCAATCCAGAGCGTGGCCAAGCAGGAAACGCCACCGGCCTGGTCGCAGGGCCGAGTACCCCCGGGCGCCGCAGTTCCAACAGCGCCCTCTACCTCCACTAAGCCATCGGCCTGGTCGCAAGATCGAGTACCCCCGGGCGCTGCAGTCTCCACAGCGCCCTTCACCTTCAGGGTGCCGCCGGCCTGGTCGCAAGGCCTGGTGAATCCGGGCGCCGTTGCCACCACCGCGCCCTCGACCTCCAGAGTGCTACCCTTGGGTGAAGACTTGTTCGCCCAGCATACTTGCCCGGATGGGCAACCCTTTGTGTGGCCTCCGGAGTACACCACTCCCCGACTCCAGAAGGAATGGCCTCTGTGTGAGCCCCTGATTCCGGCTCCGGCGCCCGCCAAGATCACCCCACTCCCGTTGGAGGAGGCGCAGTTCGCATGGGACCCCACTGGAGAAAACCTCATCGGGTTCACCCAAGAGACCCGGGCGGCCGCAGCCCAGCGTGCGAAGTGCTGCCGGCAACAACTGGAGGTCTTCGACAGGGAACGGCGAGACAGGCGGGTCCGCGAGGAGCGGCTGCAAGTTCAGAGTGCGGAGCAGAAACGTCGGACCTGGCGAAACCCCCGTGCAGCCCACGGTCCCCGCGCCACCGGGACCATAATCAAGTTCCAACTGGAGCACGGTTGGGGCTTTATCCGGGATCACAGAACCCCCGGCGACGTCTTTGTCATCCGCAGAGATGTCGAGAGTCATCTGCCGGAGGGACACAGAGGACGTGACCTTTACCCGGGTGACGAGGTCACCTTCACCCGGCATCAGTGTGCTAAGGGACCATATGCTCTTCATGTGCACCGACTGACCGAGGAAGAGCTGCGGTATGAGGAGGATCAAGAGGACCCGGACGGGTTTGAAGATTACCCTCAGAAAGGAGCAGGAGGACGCCGTTACTGAAGTACGGTAAAGCGGAACTGTAAATAGTTACCCGTAAGGGTACAAGAACTGCTGCTAATTAAAATATGGTCCCCGTTGGGACTAGTGAATTGTTCCCGTGTGTCCCTATCCCTAACCAGGCTGAGGACTGTGAGCAGCCATCCCTTTATCCCCACTGGCCGAGGACTGAGAGCGGCCACCCTGTAAATAGTTGCGCTTCCTAAGGCGCCCCCTACCGGTTTTATAAGGAACTGTTTTTGTGACTGTTGCACTTTTACCTGGTCATAAATTGCACCGTGGCCAGAAGATCAAGAGTGTGTTTTATAAGAGAATGTTTTATATGCAAGAGTTTTATATTGAAAGTTAATGTGTTTTATATGTAAGTGCACTTTAAAATTTTTGTATGTTTTATATTGTTTTACTCTTTTACAGCCCGAGGACGTGCTGTGGTTTACCAGGGGGGAATGTAGCACCCTGAGGACTCGGCTGCTACAGGGGTATTGCACCTCAAACCAGAGGTGTGGTATTCCACTCCCGGGTAAGGATGGAATGTGGGACTGAGCTCAGATAGCTGCATGCACTACACTCATCCCATTTCCGGGGGACAGAACTACGGTACTCCCACCAGTTAGATGTGCAGGTACGACAGCGTCTGTCCCTGGCTGGAGTGGGAGGGGGGGAGGAACATCCCAGTAGTGTAGGGGCAGATAGGGGAGGGGCTCTGGGCATAGAGGTAGGAGCCCATTGGGTGCTAGTCACCTGGGCTCACACATAGAGGGAGTATATATGGTGGGCACCATCTAGAGATAGGGTCAGTCTGTCAGGAGAGTTCTGAGGAGGAGTTCAGCCAGGAGGGCTGACAGGGAGCTGTGGCTCCAGCTGGGCCCAGCTCCAGGGCCAGGCCTGAAGCAGAGAGGAAGAGGAAGAAAGGCTAAGAGGCATAAGACCAAGAGGGAACCCTGAGATCCCACGAGTGAGCTAAAAAGGGTGAAGGGTTGGCAGAAGAGGGCACCGGATCCCAAACTGACGGAGGCAAAACATCCTTAATCAGGAACCGGAGGTCGTGGTCAAGTTTTTCCACGACCCTCACCACATTCACCAGGAAGGTACACCACGAGTAGGGTCAGGAAAGCCTTAAAAGGTTTTACCATATAGAGGCCCAAGGGAACCGGACAAAGGTGGATCCCTGGTGGGGATGGCCGGAGAGAGAGAGAGAGAGGGGAGCTCAGGACCACATTCCGGAATTGCCTGGGGGTTGGCCGAGTCCCGCACCTGGTGGACGCAGCACGGCTCGGGTGGTCACTCCCGGCCGAAGTGACTGAAGCAACACCAGTGAGTAAAAACCCTGAAACTGCATCCCACGTCTCTGTGCCTCCTAACCGCACCATCACAACCCCCATCATCTCCACCTGCTGCCCTGAGGCCATACCCCTCCCGTTGGGGGTTATACCATCCCCGCTGCACCATCCTTCCACCGGCCTCAGCGGTCTGCTCTGCAGCGGCAGCTCCAAAGCTGCATTCAACGGGTGGCGTAGTCATCCAACATCTACTGCTAATAGACTCGCCACTTAGTTTGACTCCCTGGGCACGGACCGGGTCACCGCCACGAGACTACTACCCCCATCTGATCCGGCTCCGGGTAAGCCCCCGTGCGCGCGATGCCGCACGACACAGAAGGCCCAGGGGCGCGTCAACTTTGGCGTAGTCGGCAGGATCACGTGCCCGCCACCACCGGGTACTGCGTGCCTGAAGAAAAGTTCACAGTTACCGTAAGAAGAAGTCTCCCGCCAATTCCAGAGGGTCCCCGCCATCGGACGCCATCTCGGATCGTTTCCCGCCGTTTGCCCGCCATTTGCAGCCTTTTCCCGCCATCCACGGAGTTTCCCGCCATTAGGAGACGATTCCCGCCATCTGAGATGATTTCCCGCCCTGGCAGAGCGGACGCCATTATGGGCGTGCCAGAGGGTGGCAAGAGGCCACCTCCCATCGTGGGCCTGGTCCCAGAAGAGCGCCAAAAGCAAAGACCGCCCCCACCAGCAGAGACTGCAATGATAGAGATGTCCATCAGAGTGGGGGGTCTGCCCCTGGAACTGACAATCACCAAGTTGCCCCAGGACCGCCCTCAGTATGGGCGGATCAAGAACAAAAGAGAGAAGATGGGTGCGGCCTGGAGGAGTCTGGAGAGATCGCACCCGGAGATGGAGGGAGAGTCAGGCAGCACCGACCCTGTGGTCAGGAGCCTGTTGCAGGCCGCCACCCCCGAAGGCCTGGTGGAGATTCTGGCACAGCTCCCCCGAGATCGGGAGCATGCACAGACCGCACTGGAGGGCTTGGCTCGGAAGATGGCCCGAGTGCAGCAAGAAGTGCTGGCCGAGTGGAGCAGAGAAAATGGCCCTGCAAGCTGGAACCCGCCAGCAAAGGCCGCCACCCGCAACGAGGAGCACGCCTGCCCCTGAAGATGGTGCAGGAGGGACGAAGGCCGGAGACGACGCCGTGGAAGGAGCTGAAGAGATGGAAGCAGGTAAAGGGGACGTCACCACCCCAAGCCTAGTAGCCGTAAGCCTGCCCCAGCTCCCCGTCGCAGAGCCCGAAATTCCCCTTACCGAGCCCGTTGCTGCACCGTCACCGCTCCAAACTAGGCCTCAAGCGGCAGGAGCCGCGGCCGCGCCCTCTGTGACGTCACGCGCCTCAATCCAGAGCGTGGCCAAGCAGGAAACGCCACCGGCCTGGTCGCAGGGCCGAGTACCCCCGGGCGCCGCAGTTCCAACAGCGCCCTCTACCTCCACTAAGCCATCGGCCTGGTCGCAAGATCGAGTACCCCCGGGCGCTGCAGTCTCCACAGCGCCCTTCACCTTCAGGGTGCCGCCGGCCTGGTCGCAAGGCCTGGTGAATCCGGGCGCCGTTGCCACCACCGCGCCCTCGACCTCCAGAGTGCTACCCTTGGGTGAAGACTTGTTCGCCCAGCATACTTGCCCGGATGGGCAACCCTTTGTGTGGCCTCCGGAGTACACCACTCCCCGACTCCAGAAGGAATGGCCTCTGTGTGAGCCCCTGATTCCGGCTCCGGCGCCCGCCAAGATCACCCCACTCCCGTTGGAGGAGGCGCAGTTCGCATGGGACCCCACTGGAGAAAACCTCATCGGGTTCACCCAAGAGACCCGGGCGGCCGCAGCCCAGCGTGCGGAGTGCTGCCGGCAACAACTGGAGGTCTTCGACAGGGAATGGCGAGACAGGCGGGTCCGCGAGGAGCGGCTGCAAGTTCAGAGTGCGGAGCAGAAACGTCGGACCTGGCGAAACCCCCGTGCAGCCCACGGTCCCCGCGCCACCGGGACCATAATCAAGTTCCAACTGGAGCACGGTTGGGGCTTTATCCGGGATCACAGAACCCCCGGCGACGTCTTTGTCATCCGCAGAGATGTCGAGAGTCATCTGCCGGAGGGACACAGAGGACGTGACCTTTACCCGGGTGACGAGGTCACCTTCACCCGGCATCAGTGTGCTAAGGGACCATATGCTCTTCATGTGCACCGACTGACCGAGGAAGAGCTGCGGTATGAGGAGGATCAAGAGGACCCGGACGGGTTTGAAGATTACCCTCAGAAAGGAGCAGGAGGACGCCGTTACTGAAGTACGGTAAAGCGGAACTGTAAATAGTTACCCGTAAGGGTACAAGAACTGCTGCTAATTAAAATATGGTCCCCGTTGGGACTAGTGAATTGTTCCCGTGTGTCCCTATCCCTAACCAGGCTGAGGACTGTGAGCAGCCATCCCTTTATCCCCACTGGCCGAGGACTGAGAGCGGCCACCCTGTAAATAGTTGCGCTTCCTAAGGCGCCCCCTACCGGTTTTATAAGGAACTGTTTTTGTGACTGTTGCACTTTTACCTGGTCATAAATTGCACCGTGGCCAGAAGATCAAGAGTGTGTTTTATAAGAGAATGTTTTATATGCAAGAGTTTTATATTGAAAGTTAATGTGTTTTATATGTAAGTGCACTTTAAAATTTTTGTATGTTTTATATTGTTTTACTCTTTTACAGCCCGAGGACGTGCTGTGGTTTACCAGGGGGGAATGTAGCACCCTGAGGACTCGGCTGCTACAGGGGTATTGCACCTCAAACCAGAGGTGTGGTATTCCACTCCCGGGTAAGGATGGAATGTGGGACTGAGCTCAGATAGCTGCATGCACTACACTCATCCCATTTCCGGGGGACAGAACTACGGTACTCCCACCAGTTAGATGTGCAGGTACGACAGCGTCTGTCCCTGGCTGGAGTGGGAGGGGGGGAGGAACATCCCAGTAGTGTAGGGGCAGATAGGGGAGGGGCTCTGGGCATAGAGGTAGGAGCCCATTGGGTGCTAGTCACCTGGGCTCACACATAGAGGGAGTATATATGGTGGGCACCATCTAGAGATAGGGTCAGTCTGTCAGGAGAGTTCTGAGGAGGAGTTCAGCCAGGAGGGCTGACAGGGAGCTGTGGCTCCAGCTGGGCCCAGCTCCAGGGCCAGGCCTGAAGCAGAGAGGAAGAGGAAGAAAGGCCCAGAGGCATAAGACCAAGAGGGAACCCTGAGATCCCACGAGTGAGCTAAAAAGGGTGAAGGGTTGGCAGAAGAGGGCACCGGATCCCAAACTGACGGAGGCAAAACATCCTTAATCAGGAACCGGAGGTCGTGGTCAAGTTTTTCCACGACCCTCACCACATTCACCAGGAAGGTACACCACGAGTAGGGTCAGGAAAGCCTTAAAAGGTTTTACCATATAGAGGCCCAAGGGAACCGGACAAAGGTGGATCCCTGGTGGGGATGGCCGGAGAGAGAGAGAGAGAGGGGAGCTCAGGACCACGTTCCGGAATTGCCTGGGGGTTGGCCGAGTCCCGCACCTGGTGGACGCAGCACGGCTCGGGTGGTCACTCCCGGCCGAAGTGACTGAAGCAACACCAGTGAGTAAAAACCCTGAAACTGCATCCCACGTCTCTGTGCCTCCTAACCGCACCATCACAACCCCCATCATCTCCACCTGCTGCCCTGAGGCCATACCCCTCCCGTTGGGGGTTATACCATCCCCGCTGCACCATCCTTCCACCGGCCTCAGCGGTCTGCTCTGCAGCGGCAGCTCCAAAGCTGCATTCAACGGGTGGCGTAGTCATCCAACATCTACTGCTAATAGACTCGCCACTTAGTTTGACTCCCTGGGCACGGACCGGGTCACCGCCACGAGACTACTACCCCCATCTGATCCGGCTCCGGGTAAGCCCCCGTGCGCGCGATGCCGCACGACACAGAAGGCCCAGGGGCGCGTCAACTTTGGCGTAGTCGGCAGGATCACGTGCCCGCCACCACCGGGTACTGCGTGCCTGAAGAAAAGTTCACAGTTACCGTAAGAAGAAGTCTCCCGCCAATTCCAGAGGGTCCCCGCCATCGGACGCCATCTCGGATCGTTTCCCGCCGTTTGCCCGCCATTTGCAGCCTTTTCCCGCCATCCACGGAGTTTCCCGCCATTAGGAGACGATTCCCGCCATCTGAGATGATTTCCCGCCCTGGCAGAGCGGACGCCATTATGGGCGTGCCAGAGGGTGGCAAGAGGCCACCTCCCATCGTGGGCCTGGTCCCAGAAGAGCGCCAAAAGCAAAGACCGCCCCCACCAGCAGAGACTGCAATGATAGAGATGTCCATCAGAGTGGGGGGTCTGCCCCTGGAACTGACAATCACCAAGTTGCCCCAGGACCGCCCTCAGTATGGGCGGATCAAGAACAAAAGAGAGAAGATGGGTGCGGCCTGGAGGAGTCTGGAGAGATCGCACCCGGAGATGGAGGGAGAGTCAGGCAGCACCGACCCTGTGGTCAGGAGCCTGTTGCAGGCCGCCACCCCCGAAGGCCTGGTGGAGATTCTGGCACAGCTCCCCCGAGATCGGGAGCATGCACAGACCGCACTGGAGGGCTTGGCTTGGAAGATGGCCCGAGTGCAGCAAGAAGTGCTGGCCGAGTGGAGCAGAGAAAATGGCCCTGCAAGCTGGAACCCGCCAGCAAAGGCCGCCACCCGCAACGAGGAGCACGCCTGCCCCTGAAGATGGTGCAGGAGGGACGAAGGCCGGAGACGACGCCGTGGAAGGAGCTGAAGAGATGGAAGCAGGTAAAGGGGACGTCACCACCCCAAGCCTAGTAGCCGTAAGCCTGCCCCAGCTCCCCGTCGCAGAGCCCGAAATTCCCCTTACCGAGCCCGTTGCTGCACCGTCACCGCTCCAAACTAGGCCTCAAGCGGCAGGAGCCGCGGCCGCGCCCTCTGTGACGTCACGCGCCTCAATCCAGAGCGTGGCCAAGCAGGAAACGCCACCGGCCTGGTCGCAGGGCCGAGTACCCCCGGGCGCCGCAGTTCCAACAGCGCCCTCTACCTCCACTAAGCCATCGGCCTGGTCGCAAGATCGAGTACCCCCGGGCGCTGCAGTCTCCACAGCGCCCTTCACCTTCAGGGTGCCGCCGGCCTGGTCGCAAGGCCTGGTGAATCCGGGCGCCGTTGCCACCACCGCGCCCTCGACCTCCAGAGTGCTACCCTTGGGTGAAGACTTGTTCGCCCAGCATACTTGCCCGGATGGGCAACCCTTTGTGTGGCCTCCGGAGTACACCACTCCCCGACTCCAGAAGGAATGGCCTCTGTGTGAGCCCCTGATTCCGGCTCCGGCGCCCGCCAAGATCACCCCACTCCCGTTGGAGGAGGCGCAGTTCGCATGGGACCCCACTGGAGAAAACCTCATCGGGTTCACCCAAGAGACCCGGGCGGCCGCAGCCCAGCGTGCGGAGTGCTGCCGGCAACAACTGGAGGTCTTCGACAGGGAACGGCGAGACAGGCGGGTCCGCGAGGAGCGGCTGCAAGTTCAGAGTGCGGAGCAGAAACGTCGGACCTGGCGAAACCCCCGTGCAGCCCACGGTCCCCGCGCCACCGGGACCATAATCAAGTTCCAACTGGAGCACGGTTGGGGCTTTATCCGGGATCACAGAACCCCCGGCGACGTCTTTGTCATCCGCAGAGATGTCGAGAGTCATCTGCCGGAGGGACACAGAGGACGTGACCTTTACCCGGGTGACGAGGTCACCTTCACCCGGCATCAGTGTGCTAAGGGACCATATGCTCTTCATGTGCACCGACTGACCGAGGAAGAGCTGCGGTATGAGGAGGATCAAGAGGACCCGGACGGGTTTGAAGATTACCCTCAGAAAGGAGCAGGAGGACGCCGTTACTGAAGTACGGTAAAGCGGAACTGTAAATAGTTACCCGTAAGGGTACAAGAACTGCTGCTAATTAAAATATGGTCCCCGTTGGGACTAGTGAATTGTTCCCGTGTGTCCCTATCCCTAACCAGGCTGAGGACTGTGAGCAGCCATCCCTTTATCCCCACTGGCCGAGGACTGAGAGCGGCCACCCTGTAAATAGTTGCGCTTCCTAAGGCGCCCCCTACCGGTTTTATAAGGAACTGTTTTTGTGACTGTTGCACTTTTACCTGGTCATAAATTGCACCGTGGCCAGAAGATCAAGAGTGTGTTTTATAAGAGAATGTTTTATATGCAAGAGTTTTATATTGAAAGTTAATGTGTTTTATATGTAAGTGCACTTTAAAATTTTTGTATGTTTTATATTGTTTTACTCTTTTACAGCCCGAGGACGTGCTGTGGTTTACCAGGGGGGAATGTAGCACCCTGAGGACTCGGCTGCTACAGGGGTATTGCACCTCAAACCAGAGGTGTGGTATTCCACTCCCGGGTAAGGATGGAATGTGGGACTGAGCTCAGATAGCTGCATGCACTACACTCATCCCATTTCCGGGGGACAGAACTACGGTACTCCCACCAGTTAGATGTGCAGGTACGACAGCGTCTGTCCCTGGCTGGAGTGGGAGGGGGGGAGGAACATCCCAGTAGTGTAGGGGCAGATAGGGGAGGGGCTCTGGGCATAGAGGTAGGAGCCCATTGGGTGCTAGTCACCTGGGCTCACACATAGAGGGAGTATATATGGTGGGCACCATCTAGAGATAGGGTCAGTCTGTCAGGAGAGTTCTGAGGAGGAGTTCAGCCAGGAGGGCTGACAGGGAGCTGTGGCTCCAGCTGGGCCCAGCTCCAGGGCCAGGCCTGAAGCAGAGAGGAAGAGGAAGAAAGGCCCAGAGGCATAAGACCAAGAGGGAACCCTGAGATCCCACGAGTGAGCTAAAAAGGGTGAAGGGTTGGCAGAAGAGGGCACCGGATCCCAAACTGACGGAGGCAAAACATCCTTAATCAGGAACCGGAGGTCGTGGTCAAGTTTTTCCACGACCCTCACCACATTCACCAGGAAGGTACACCACGAGTAGGGTCAGGAAAGCCTTAAAAGGTTTTACCATATAGAGGCCCAAGGGAACCGGACAAAGGTGGATCCCTGGTGGGGATGGCCGGAGAGAGAGAGAGAGAGAGGGGAGCTCAGGACCACGTTCCGGAATTGCCTGGGGGTTGGCCGAGTCCCGCACCTGGTGGACGCAGCACGGCTCGGGTGGTCACTCCCGGCCGAAGTGACTGAAGCAACACCAGTGAGTAAAAACCCTGAAACTGCATCCCACGTCTCTGTGCCTCCTAACCGCACCATCACAACCCCCATCATCTCCACCTGCTGCCCTGAGGCCATACCCCTCCCGTTGGGGGTTATACCATCCCCGCTGCACCATCCTTCCACCGGCCTCAGCGGTCTGCTCTGCAGCGGCAGCTCCAAAGCTGCATTCAACGGGTGGCGTAGTCATCCAACATCTACTGCTAATAGACTCGCCACTTAGTTTGACTCCCTGGGCACGGACCGGGTCACCGCCACGAGACTACTACCCCCATCTGATCCGGCTCCGGGTAAGCCCCCGTGCGCGCGATGCCGCACGACACAGAAGGCCCAGGGGCGCGTCAACTTTGGCGTAGTCGGCAGGATCACGTGCCCGCCACCACCGGGTACTGCGTGCCTGAAGAAAAGTTCACAGTTACCGTAAGAAGAAGTCTCCCGCCAATTCCAGAGGGTCCCCGCCATCGGACGCCATCTCGGATCGTTTCCCGCCGTTTGCCCGCCATTTGCAGCCTTTTCCCGCCATCCACGGAGTTTCCCGCCATTAGGAGACGATTCCCGCCATCTGAGATGATTTCCCGCCCTGGCAGAGCGGACGCCATTATGGGCGTGCCAGAGGGTGGCAAGAGGCCACCTCCCATCGTGGGCCTGGTCCCAGAAGAGCGCCAAAAGCAAAGACCGCCCCCACCAGCAGAGACTGCAATGATAGAGATGTCCATCAGAGTGGGGGGTCTGCCCCTGGAACTGACAATCACCAAGTTGCCCCAGGACCGCCCTCAGTATGGGCGGATCAAGAACAAAAGAGAGAAGATGGGTGCGGCCTGGAGGAGTCTGGAGAGATCGCACCCGGAGATGGAGGGAGAGTCAGGCAGCACCGACCCTGTGGTCAGGAGCCTGTTGCAGGCCGCCACCCCCGAAGGCCTGGTGGAGATTCTGGCACAGCTCCCCCGAGATCGGGAGCATGCACAGACCGCACTGGAGGGCTTGGCTCGGAAGATGGCCCGAGTGCAGCAAGAAGTGCTGGCCGAGTGGAGCAGAGAAAATGGCCCTGCAAGCTGGAACCCGCCAGCAAAGGCCGCCACCCGCAACGAGGAGCACGCCTGCCCCTGAAGATGGTGCAGGAGGGACGAAGGCCGGAGACGACGCCGTGGAAGGAGCTGAAGAGATGGAAGCAGGTAAAGGGGACGTCACCACCCCAAGCCTAGTAGCCGTAAGCCTGCCCCAGCTCCCCGTCGCAGAGCCCGAAATTCCCCTTACCGAGCCCGTTGCTGCACCGTCACCGCTCCAAACTAGGCCTCAAGCGGCAGGAGCCGCGGCCGCGCCCTCTGTGACGTCACGCGCCTCAATCCAGAGCGTGGCCAAGCAGGAAACGCCACCGGCCTGGTCGCAGGGCCGAGTACCCCCGGGCGCCGCAGTTCCAACAGCGCCCTCTACCTCCACTAAGCCATCGGCCTGGTCGCAAGATCGAGTACCCCCGGGCGCCGCAGTCTCCACAGCGCCCTTCACCTTCAGGGTGCCGCCGGCCTGGTCGCAAGGCCTGGTGAATCCGGGCGCCGTTGCCACCACCGCGCCCTCGACCTCCAGAGTGCTACCCTTGGGTGAAGACTTGTTCGCCCAGCATACTTGCCCGGATGGGCAACCCTTTGTGTGGCCTCCGGAGTACACCACTCCCCGACTCCAGAAGGAATGGCCTCTGTGTGAGCCCCTGATTCCGGCTCCGGCGCCCGCCAAGATCACCCCACTCCCGTTGGAGGAGGAGCAGTTCGCATGGGACCCCACTGGAGAAAACCTCATCGGGTTCACCCAAGAGACCCGGGCGGCCGCAGCCCAGCGTGCGGAGTGCTGCCGGCAACAACTGGAGGTCTTCGACAGGGAACGGCGAGACAGGCGGGTCCGCGAGGAGCGGCTGCAAGTTCAGAGTGCGGAGCAGAAACGTCGGACCTGGCGAAACCCCCGTGCAGACCACGGTCCCCGCGCCACCGGGACCATAATCAAGTTCCAACTGGAGCACGGTTGGGGCTTTATCCGGGATCACAGAACCCCCGGCGACGTCTTTGTCATCCGCAGAGATGTCGAGAGTCATCTGCCGGAGGGACACAGAGGACGTGACCTTTACCCGGGTGACGAGGTCACCTTCACCCGGCATCAGTGTGCTAAGGGACCATATGCTCTTCATGTGCACCGACTGACCGAGGAAGAGCTGCGGTATGAGGAGGATCAAGAGGACCCGGACGGGTTTGAAGATTACCCTCAGAAAGGAGCAGGAGGACGCCGTTACTGAAGTACGGTAAAGCGGAACTGTAAATAGTTACCCGTAAGGGTACAAGAACTGCTGCTAATTAAAATATGGTCCCCGTTGGGACTAGTGAATTGTTCCCGTGTGTCCCTATCCCTAACCAGGCTGAGGACTGTGAGCAGCCATCCCTTTATCCCCACTGGCCGAGGACTGAGAGCGGCCACCCTGTAAATAGTTGCGCTTCCTAAGGCGCCCCCTACCGGTTTTATAAGGAACTGTTTTTGTGACTGTTGCACTTTTACCTGGTCATAAATTGCACCGTGGCCAGAAGATCAAGAGTGTGTTTTATAAGAGAATGTTTTATATGCAAGAGTTTTATATTGAAAGTTAATGTGTTTTATATGTAAGTGCACTTTAAAATTTTTGTATGTTTTATATTGTTTTACTCTTTTACAGCCCGAGGACGTGCTGTGGTTTACCAGGGGGGAATGTAGCACCCTGAGGACTCGGCTGCTACAGGGGTATTGCACCTCAAACCAGAGGTGTGGTATTCCACTCCCGGGTAAGGATGGAATGTGGGACTGAGCTCAGATAGCTGCATGCACTACACTCATCCCATTTCCGGGGGACAGAACTACGGTACTCCCACCAGTTAGATGTGCAGGTACGACAGCGTCTGTCCCTGGCTGGAGTGGGAGGGGGGGAGGAACATCCCAGTAGTGTAGGGGCAGATAGGGGAGGGGCTCTGGCCATAGAGGTAGGAGCCCATTGGGTGCTAGTCACCTGGGCTCACACATAGAGGGAGTATATATGGTGGGCACCATCTAGAGATAGGGTCAGTCTGTCAGGAGAGTTCTGAGGAGGAGTTCAGCCAGGAGGGCTGACAGGGAGCTGTGGCTCCGGCTGGGCCCAGCTCCAGGGCCAGGCCTGAAGCAGAGAGGAAGAGGAAGAAAGGCCCAGAGGCATAAGACCAAGAGGGAACCCTGAGATCCCACGAGTGAGCTAAAAAGGGTGAAGGGTTGGCAGAAGAGGGCACCAGATCCCAAACTGACGGAGGCAAAACATCCTTAATCAGGAACCGGAGGTCGTGGTCAAGTTTTGCCACGACCCTCACCACATTCACCAGGAAGGTACACCACGAGTAGGGTCAGGAAAGCCTTAAAAGGTTTTACCATATAGAGGCCCAAGGGAACCGGACAAAGGTGGATCCCTGGTGGGGATGGCCGGAGAGAGAGAGAGAGAGGGGAGCTCAGGACCACGTTCCGGAATTGCCTGGGGGTTGGCCGAGTCCCGCACCTGGTGGACGCAGCACGGCTCGGGTGGTCACTCCCGGCCGAAGTGACTGAAGCAACACCAGTGAGTAAAAACCCTGAAACTGCATCCCACGTCTCTGTGCCTCCTTACCGCACCATCACAACCCCCATCATCTCCACCTGCTGCCCTGAGGCCATACCCCTCCCGTTGGGGGTTATACCATCCCCGCTGCACCATCCTTCCACCGGCCTCAGCGGTCTGCTCTGCAGCGGCAGCTCCAAAGCTGCATTCAACGGGTGGCGTAGTCATCCAACATCTACTGCTAATAGACTCGCCACTTAGTTTGACTCCCTGGGCACGGACCGGGTCACCGCCACGAGACTACTACCCCCATCTGATCCGGCTCCGGGTAAGCCCCCGTGCGCGCGATGCCGCACGACACAGAAGGCCCAGGGGCGCGTCAGAAGGTTATAAATAGTAGGAGTACTTCCTGTTTGGGTCAGATAGGGGAATATAGTTGAACGAGTTAGAACGTTTAAGCATGTGCAGGAGGGATAACTGAGTGGAGAAGTTCAGGGCCATTGGGCTGAAGGGCAACAGTGATGCAGAGAGAAGAGTGGACTAAGGAGAAGCAGACTAGGCCTGGAGCCTGAAAAAGTACGAGAAGCATGCTGAAGGGTAGGATATACAGTATGCGGACGTCAGCCATTTTGTTCAGTGGGAAGCTGAACCAGTAGAATAGTGGGTCAGGAAGCATGAAAACTGTATGGGAAGAGGAAGGCATTACGGAACCTGAGTTAGAAAAGAATGCAGCACAGGATGAACAACTGAACATGTGCTGTACTGTATCTGCTTTTGAAACTGTGACTTTTGTATCACAATGTGCTGTGACCAAAACTGAACTGGAAAAGTTAAGTAAAGTTGTTCTGTTGAAAAAGGAACAAGAGTGTGTGTTTGATACCTTCCTGTGAAGTGGCCATTTTCTGGTACTGCTGCATAGATCACATTCACTTCAATTGGAGCTGAGTTCAGGACCGGATAACTGTCAGCGTACAAAGCTGGGGTGTGCTGACTCCTCATACTTTGCACATCCGGCCCACTCTGGATCTGTTAAAAGACCCTCAATGATCTGATATTTATTATCTATATTATGGATAGTTCATCAATATCTCAGTCTTAGACAACCTTGTTAAAGTGTCTGCTACTGCTGTTCCAAAAATAAAATGTCTTGTCTATGTCTTAGATACTCCTGCCTCCACTCCAGATGCAACATTGCAAAATTCTTCCTTTTGTTTATCTTCAGGAGCTACATTGATTTTATGTTTTTCATGGCTAAAATCAGACAACTATTACTGAAATTAGGTCACAGTGAATTAGCACCATAAAGGATTACTGCTTGTATTTAACTATTGTCTAGGAATCATTGATCGCCGTGAATAGAGGAACACGCAGCACGCTACTCTGTTGCTAGGAGACTTTATTGATCCCCTAACTACCTGTTCTGAAGGCCTCATCTGCTGCCAGCGATGGAGCAAACCACTTACCCACGTTAGCTAATCACAAGCTTTAATATTTATGAGTCCAAGATTATAACAATCAAAGCCCTAAAAGTCTTACAGTATCTTCAGTCTTCCTCATTAAGACCACTGCCACTAGAGAATACCTAAGGATGGAGAGCTCTCAGACTTACTATTTGATTTCTCATACGTGCCTCATAATAAAATGTAGTATTTCATTGAATATTTTTAGAATTTATATACATTTTTATATATGCTTTACATATTGGGCTATTAAGCTATACAAATCAGAATTAATAGCATAAAATGGTAATATATTTTAAACAAAGTTAAGCAAAAGTGTAGTTATTAATTACAGTGTAATACGTCCTTAAATCCTAATGGTGATATAGTTGTAATGTAAAAGAGCAAATCAATTGCACAGATAGCACCAAAAGTGTTCCTCTTTGAAAGGATTAGTCAGTACTACTACTATTAGGCGGAGAGGCAGGGCAATCACAGACAGGGAGGAGAAGCCCCAGTTCACATGTAATGGAGTGGAGAACCTGTCGACATTTTCCTTTGAATATCTTATGATTATATAAAGCATTGCGCTGTTTTAAATATTGGAAATTTTGTTTTATCTATTCTTTGGCCTGCAGCACTTAGCTAACGAGTGGATAGGGTTAACTATTGGGGCCTACTCATGGTGCGAGGAGTTACATGGGCAAAAGGAACTCCGTTCCTGTTGTTAGGCAGATATGGAAGAGTGCTTGTCATGGAAGTATTAAGAAAATATTAACAATTCTTTCTCCCCCTGAAGCCCTTCTCACTCCTCCCCTATAGTATTTGTCAAAGAACCAAGAGCTGACACTTGGCCAGTGGCATCTATGCAAATTAACACACACCTGAGAAGGGCGTTGGAAGCAAATGCTGGCACATTAGGTTCTACCAAACCCAATTAAATATGGAGTCGCTTGCAAGCTTCTGCGAGCAACGAGCGATAAGTTATCCCAGAAGTTAGCGTTTTTAATAAAAACATGAAAGGTGGGGCCCAGCCCACATGATGTCAGCAAAAGGTGCGTGTGGATAGGTCCCCTCTTTGGTATAAAAGATCCAACTGAAGGTAGATCCATACTCATTGGCAGGAGAATATATATCTTAAGCAAGGGGTCACGTTCGCTGAACGCTCTGATCAAGTGGAGTGTCTCCCCTCCAGCTATATTGAATCGTCTCTGCGATTGTATAGTAAGTCTCTTCTTTGATCCTTATTATTTTGTGTAACTGCATATGTATTGTATTGTCTCCATTTGTAAAATCTTTTTATATTTTTCATAACATTGCCTCCCTTTTGGATTAAATATAAAATGTAATAGTTCTGTTTCTTTTGTCCTGTAATCGTTCTCTCCCCCGAAGCCAAATCCGCTACCAGAACACAAGCGTCTGACCCTGCCTGTGTTATATTTCAAAGTGGGTCAGTGGTGGCAGCGAATAATAATAATTCAGCTATCGTGAAGCTGTCAGTAACCATACAGGGCGTATATACATTTTGCATGCATTGGAATCCAGAGGTGTAACGCCATACGCTTTCTGCTCGCTTGCCGATAGCTTCGTAGTGAGTAGCCTTGTTCGTGTGCTCGCGAATACCTGAAGAAATCCTGACAGAGTGGCGGCAACGGTGAGATATTTTGTGATCTCCCCGGTGTCGTCCCTGTGGAACCCTGACAGTGCTGAAAAGAGAAAGACCTATGGTTAGAGATGGGCAAACCCGAACAGTAAAGTTCAGGGTGTGTACTGAACACCTAGTGTTCGGGCACGGACCCCAAACACGGACTTCCTCGGGAAGTCTGTGTTATTGGTCGGGTTCGACACCCCGAACAACAGGTGTTTCCCGAACTGTCATCTGTGTGACAGCGCAGGAAATAGGGGCTCTGATAATCAGTAAGATCATTACCGCTGTTCAGAGCGTTGCGGGCTCACGCTGTCAGATGTCGCAAATGTTACTGTGACCAGTGGTAAAAAGCTTGCTGCTGGTCACAGGCATCGGCTGATAAGTCTACTACTCCCATCAGCCTATACCTGCTGTCACTGATAACAGTGAGAGCATGCTTCACTGATGGGAGTTGACATCATCCGGCGCCTGTACTCAAAGTAAAAAAAAAAGTTAAAATTAATAAATAAATATTGCATATTGGTCCCCTCCGAGGCTAATAACATCAGCCCACAGCCACCTCAGAAAAGGCAGAAATGGTGCATTAATAAGATAAGACACCCCCATTACTAACCCCATAGTAAAAGTTTGTAAATAAAGACACAGCATGTAAAAAAACCTTTATTTTACTTGTAGAGCAGTCACATCAGCAGTCACTAATGTGACTGCTCTACGAGACAGCCAGATACACACTGACACAGGTAGTCTATAGTACTGAGCTGGCATGAGAGATTTCACAGGAGTGACCTCACTTGCGGCACCACTGCTGCGTGAGAGCTTTCCCACACTGTGGTGGTGCCATAAGTGAGATCACCGGAGCTTATCGGCTGATGAACTCCTGTGAACTCTCTCACGGCAGCTCAGCATGTTGCAGGAGTGATTATGCTCCTGTCAGTGTGTAACCAGCTGCCAGGTAGAACAGTCACATCAGTTGATGTGACTGCTCTACAAGTAATCCGGATCATCGTGGGACAGTATGGATTATGGTGGATAGGTGAGTATCATGGTGATTTATTATTTTTTCTCTTTTACAGGTGACATGGGCTTTGAGGATTAGGTGTTGGGAGAGTATAATGGTGTGTTTTATTTTTGATTTTTTTACATGGGACTAGGGCTTCAGGGATTTGGTGTTAGGTGACTATAACTGTTTTTTAAATTTTATTTCAATATTTATTTCTTAACTTTAACTTTTTTTTTCCTTTTTACTTTGAGAAAAGGTGCCATCTGATGACTACTTCCATCAGCGGTGCCTGTGCTCGCTGTTATCAGCGACAGCGGGCCTAGGTTGATGGGAGTAGTAGTCTCTCATCAGCCGATGTCTGTGACCAGTGGTAAGCTTTTCACGGCTGGTCACAGTCATGGCTCACGCTGACATCTGATAGCACGAGCCCCCAGAGCTCTGACTGGCTGTAACTATCTTACCGCTAATCAGAGCCCCTGTTTCCCCCACTGTCACGCAGATGACGGTGTGAGAAACCACGAACATTCAGGCCCCCCATTCATATGAATGGAGTCCGAGTTCGGGTACTATTCTGGTACCATAACCAAACTTTTAATAGATGTATCACTGTGACTCCCCGGCGTCTGTGCACAAGATCACTGCTGAAAACAACATAGCCTGGAGAAAAAAGTGCACCTTGCATTAAAGATGATATGTGAATGTGCGGGATTAGGAAGACGAGACTGCATGTCACAGGGCACTGTGACGTTCAGGGGAAGGGAGGAACACTGTAATTCACAAAATAGGTGGGGATTTCTTCCCATACCCCGGCCCGCAAGGATCAGAAAATTGATTGAATTTCAAAGCAACCAGACATCTGAGGCATACAGGTAGGTATATATTTACATTTCTATCACCTGTATGTGACTCGCCCCCTGGGCCTGTGTTGTGCGTGCACGTGTGTGCGGGGAATACCCGGAGCCGGATCGCTGGGGGTTGTAGTCTCCGTGGCGATGACCCGGCCCGTGCCCAGGGTGGTCAATTCAGTGGCAGTCTATTTGTAAGGTTATGAGTTAATTGTCCGACTACGCCACCCGTGGATTGCGGCCAGTGCGGACCGCCGCTGCAAGGCAGACCGCTGGGGCTGATGGGGTATGCAGCTGAGGTGGTGTGACTCCCCACGGGAGGAGTGCAGCCCCAGGGCAGGATAGTAGAGGATGGGAGTGATGGTGCGGGCGTCCCAGTACTAATAGTGCCGACACGGTGAGAAAGCACAGAGACAAGGTGTTGCAGTTCAAATGCTTTACTCACAGTTCTCATCCAGGTCACTTGTGCGCAGGTAGGACCGCCCGAGCCATGCTGTGTCCACCAGGCAAGGGGCTCGGTCAACCCCCAGGTAATTCCGGAGTGTGGCCCAGGACTCCCTTCTATTCCTTTCTCTGGCCGTGCCCCACCAGTGACACTACTTTTGTCCAACTGCCTCGGGCCTTCTCCTGGGAGGGCTTCGTGCTCGCTGCCCTGACCCTATGTGGTATGCCTTTCTAGTAGGTGTAGTGAGGGGTCGCACCAAGATATGATAGCGACCGCCGGTCCTTGGCTGAGGATTAGTCGCCTCCACCAACTTGGGATCCGGTACCCTTTTCTGCCAACCCGTCACCCGCAATCTCCTGGGCCTTTGGGGTTCCTTCTGCCTTTGTGTCTCTGGGCCTCTCTTGGTGTTCTGTTTCTTTCCTTCTTTCCTTTCTGTTCCTTTCTGTTCCTTGCTGTTACTGTCCTTCTCCTCTGGCTCTGGCCTTCACTCTAGGCGTGCCTCATGGAGCTGGGCCCTGGCTGAGCCACAGCTCTCTGTCAGCCCTCTCTGGCTGAGCTCCTCTCCTCTTCTCCTCCTCTGACTGTCTTGTCTCTACTTCTAAGATGGTACCCACCTTATATACCTCCCTCTCTGTGTATGAGCCCAGGTGACTTGCAACCAATGGGCTCCTCCCTATGCCCAGAAACCCTCCCCTCCTGCTCCTACATCACTGGGTGTGCTTCCCCCTCCCCACTCCAGCCAGGGACAGATGCTGTCGTGCCTGCACTTCTGTCTCGTGGGAGCACCATTGAGCTGTCTCCCGGAAATGGGGTGTGTGTGATGCATGCAGCCTACCGAGCCTTGGTCCACACTCCCTCCTTGCCGGGGAGTGGGATATCACACCTCTGGCTGAGGTGCAATACCCCTGTAGCGGCCGAACCCTCGGGGCGCTACATTCCCCCCTGGTAAACCACAGCACGTCCACGGGCTGGAAAAGAATAAAAACAATTTAAAACATACAAAATTTTTAGAATGCATTCGCATATAATACTCTAACTATTTAACCCCTCCCTTTATGGGAGGCACTTTTCTCTTTTTAACGTTACTGATACACTTTTTCTTTTCTTTAGCATTCTTCTTTCACTGGCTATGGTCAAAACCACTGGAACTCTTTTATCATATAAAACATCACATTAAACATTTGCATTATTACTCTAGCAGCATATAAAACCTTTTCATGTAAAACATTTTCAAGTGAAACAATTTTTTTCTTTTTTTTTCAAAAGCACATTCTTGAGCTCTGGCCGCGGTGCAACTTGCGACCAGGTGTTCCTTCTTCTTAAAGGTGCAACAGTCCAATTAATTTGTTCTGAGGTAGATGTTGCAGTCTTTTTATAAAACCAGTAGGGGGAGCTTTAAGAAGCACAACTATTTACAAGATGGCCGCTCTCAGTCCTCGGCCAGGTAGGGAAAGGGATGGCTGTTCTCAGTCCCCAGCCAGGTAACTTAGGGATATAGAGGGCAACTTTTATCAGGAAACAATCTCACTAACAATCCTCATACCCTGACGGGTAACTATTTACAGTTCCACTTTACCATTCACTGGTAACGGCGTCCTCCTGATGCTCCTTGCTCTTCCTGGTAGTCTTCAGGTCCGTCCGGACCCTCTGGGTACTCAGTGTCTGGGAGGTACTGCAGTTCCTCCTCAGTCAAGCTGTGGACATGGAGGGCGTACAGTCATTTGGCGCCCTTGTGCCGGGTGTAAGTGACCACGTCACCAGGGTACAGGTCACGTCCGTGATGTCCCTCTGGCAGGTGACTCTCAACATCTTTCCTGGTCACGAAGATGTCTGTTGCGGCCTCCGGGTCTCTAATGAAGCCCCAGCCGTGCTCCAGCTGGAACTTTACCACGGTCCCGGTGGCTCGAGGACCGCGTAAGGCTTGGGAGTCCTGGTGGGCCCTCCGCTTTTGTTCCGCGCTCCGGGCTTGGAGCCGCTCCTCCCTGATACGTCTCTGCCGCCGCTCTCTCTCGAAGACGGCCAGCTGCTGACGGCAGGACTCCAGGCGACGGGCTGCGTCCGCCCTGGTTTCTTGGGAGAACCCCATTAGATTTTCGCCAGTGGGGTCCCACTCAAATTGGGCGTCTTCCAGCGGGAGCGGGTGTTCTCTGCGGGCTCCGGAGCCGGTATCAGAGGCTCGCGCAGGGGCTGGGCTTTCCAGGGCTGACCGCTGGTCAGTTCAGCCGGCCATTCCAGCGGCAGTCCATCCGAACCAGTATGGTGGGCAAACAGGTCCACGCCCAGCGGTGGTATGGCAGGGGACCCCAGTCGGGGAGCAGCGCCCGGGGGCACTCGGCCTTGCGACCAGGCCGGTGGTCGTCTGCTGGTCGTGCCCGGGAGTGGCGCAGCCAAGGTAGGGGGCGCTGGTGAGGCAGTGGCGCCCGGGTGCACTAGGCCTTGCGTCCCGGCCCCTGACGTCTCTCTCTTTACTGCGCCCGGGTTCAAAGGGCACAGCGTGGGGCGGGGCGTGACAGCGACGCTTGCAGCCTGAGGCCTAGTTGGCGGCGGTGGAGGCGTGGTGTCAGGTATGGTCCCCGGGGCTTCAGGTCCCGCAACGGAAGGTGGGGGCAGGCTGGTGGCCTCAGGGTTTGGGGTGATGACGTCCCCGTTACCTGCCTCAGTCTCTGTGGCCTTCTCCACGGCGTCGTCCGCAGCTGCCGGTCCACCTTCACCTCCCTCGGAGGCAGGCGTGCATCTCGGCCCTGGTGTTGTCTCCTGCTGGCGGTTTACGTGCTGCTGGGCCAACTCCTCCTTCCATCCGGCAAACACATCTCGCTGCACCCAGACCATCCTCCGATTTAGATCTTCTAGCGCTACTCGCGCACACTCCGGGTCTGTGGGCAGCTGCAACAGCAACTCCGTCAGGCTGCACGGTGGTTCGGCTTGCAGCAGGCTGCGAGCCAGGGTGCTGGTGGGATTTGCGGCTCCTTCTATCTCCGGGTGCAGGGTGTCCAGACTTATCCAGACCGCACCCTGCCCCACAGTTTTCTTCCCTGTCCGCCCCCATGGGGGGTGATCTTGGGACTACCTGCTGACAATCATCTTCAGGGGCAGCCGCCCCAAGTTGATGGACATTTCCACAGCCGCACTCATGGCTGTTGGGGGTGGGCTCCTTCTTTGGCGCCATTCTGGGACCTGGCCCACGATGGGAGGTGGTTTCCTGTTGTCTTTTGGCGCGCACATTATGGCGCTCGTTCTTCTGGGGCGGGCGCCATCTTTAATACAATAAAACAGTCTCTTTTCAGGCGCGCAATACCCGTTTGTGGCGGGCTGGTAACGATCCTGCCGACTACGCCAAAAGTTGATTCACCCCCTGGGCCTGTGTTGTGCGTGCACGTGTATGCGGGGAATACTCGGAGCCGGATCGCTGGGGGTTGTAGTCTCTGTGGCGATGACCCGGCCCGTGCCCAGGGTGGTCAATTCAGTGGCAGTCTATTTGTAAGGTTTTGAGTTAATTGTCTGACTACGCCACCCGTGGATTGCGGCCAGTGCAGACCGCCGCTGCAAGGCAGACCGCTGGGGCTGATGGGGTATGCAGCTGAGGTGGTGTGACTCCCCACGGGAGGAGTGCAGCCCCAGGGCAGGGTAGTAGAGGATGGGAGTGATGGTGCGGGCGTCCCAGTACTAATAGTGCTGATGCGGTGAGAAACACAGAGACAAGGTGTTGCAGTACAAATGCTTTACTCACAGTTCTCGTCCAGGTCACTTGTGCACAGGTAGGACCGCCCGAGCCGTGCTGCGTCCACCAGGCAAGGGGCTCGGTCAACCCCCAGGTAATTCCGAAGTGTGGCCCAGGACTCCCTTCTATTCCTTTCTCTGGCCGTGCCCCACCAGTGACACTACTTTTGTCCAGCTGCCTCGGGCCTTCTCCTGGGAGGGCTTCGTGCTCGCTGTCCTGACCCTATGTGGTATGCCTTTCTAGTAGGTGTAGTGAGGGGTCGCACCAAGATATGATGGCGACCGCCGGTCCTTGGCTGAGGATTAGTCGCCTCCACCAACTTGGGATCCGGTACCCTTTTCTGCCAACCCGTCACCCGCAATCTCCTGGGCCTTTGGGGTTCCTTCTGTCTTTGTGTCTCTGGGCCTCTCTTGGTGTTCTGTTTCTTTCCTTCTTTCCTTTCTGTTCCTTTCTGTTCCTTGCTGTTACTGTTTTTCTCCTCTGGTTCTTGCCTTCACTCTAGGCCTGCCTCGTGGAGCTGGGCCCTGGCTGAGCCACAGCTCTCTGTCAGCCCTCTCTGGCTGAGCTCCTCTCCTCTTCTCCTCCTCTGACTGTCTTGTCTCTACTTCTAAGATGGTACCCACCTTATATACCTCCCTCTCTGTGTATGAGCCCAGGTGACTTGCAGCCAATGGGCTCCTCCCTATGCCCAGAAACCCTCCCCTCCTGCTCCTACAACACTGGGTGTGCTTCCCCCTCCCCACTCCAGCCAGGGACAGATGCTGTCGTGCCTGCACTTCTGTCTCGTGGGAGCACCGTTGAGCTGTCCCCCGGAAATGGGGTGTGTGTGATGCATGTGTAGCACCCTGAGGATTCGGCTGCTACAGGGGTATTGCACCTCAACCCAGAGGTGTGATATTCCACTCCCGGGTAAGGATGGAGTGTGGAACTGAGCTCGGTAGGCTGCATGCACTACATACATCCCATTTCCGAGGAACAGGCCGACGGTACTCCCACTTAGAAATGTGCAGGTACGACCGAGTCTGTTCCTGGCTGGAGTGGGAGGGGGGTGGTACATCCCAAGTAGTGTAGGGGCAGATAGGGGGAGCAGCCTGGGTAAAGATAGGAGCTCATTGGGTGCTGGTCACCTGAGCTCACACATAGAGGGTGTATAAAAGGTGGGCACCAACAAAGAACAGGGTCAGTCTGTCAGAGTAAGAAGCAGAGGAGCAGAGCAGCCCCAGAGAGAGAGAGAGGAGAAAGCAAGAAAGACCCAGAGGGGGAAACAGAAGAAAAGGACTCCAAGAACCCAACTTAAATCCCCGGGTGAAGAGTCGGCATCAGGGTACCGGAACCCAAGCTGGTGGGGGCAAAAACACACCCCAGCCAGAGACCGGAGACCGTGGGCAGCGTTTGCCACGGTCACCCACCACATCCACCACGAAGGCATACCACGTGGAGGGTCAGGGAACCCGAGGCCAAGGGTCTCCCAACAGAAGGCCCGAGGGAGCTGGACCTGGGTGGATCAATAGTGGGGACGGCCAGAGAAAGGACAGAAGGAGAGCTCAGGGTCACGCTCCGGACTTGCTTGGGGGTTGGCTGGATCCAGGACCTGGTGGATGCAGCACGGCTCGGGAGGTCACTTGAAGCTGGAGTGACCGGAACATCAGCAGTGAGTAAATACCCTTAACTGCATAACCCGACTCTGTCTTCCTTTAACACCTATGCTGCACCACCACAACCCCCATCCTCTGCACCTGACCCCCTGAGGCTATACCCCACCCGTTGGGGGTTATACCATCAAAAGCTGCACCTACACCATCAGCCTCAGCGGACCCTGCTGCAGCGGCGGCCATAGTGACCGCAATACAACGGGTGGCGTAGTCGACAAAAAAAAAAAGAACTTAGTAACATCAGTAAGGACTGCCACATACAACTGAGTTTGACACCCTGGGCACGGACCGGGTCACAGCCACTCGGAGACTACAACCCCCATCTGATCCGGCTCCGGGTATTCCCCTAAAGAATATGGCCCAGGGGGCGCGTCAACTTTGGCGTAGTCGGCAGGATTACGTGCCCGCAACACCCGGGTACTGCGTGCCTGAAAGAAAGTGCAAGTTTACCTCAAGAAGAAGTCTCCTGCCGGTTCCGGAGGGTCCCCGCCATCGGACCCCATCACCAGTCGATTCCTGCCGGTTGTCCGCCATTAACAGCTTTTTCCCGCCATCTGCAGAGTTTCCCGCCACAGGGAAGCGGTTCCCGCCATTTCCAAGGATTTCCCGCCTTGGAAGAGCGGACGCCATTATGGGCGTGCCAGAGGGTGGCGGGAGGCCACCTCCCATCGTGGGCCAGGACCGAAAATGGCGCCAAAAATGGAAACCGCCCCCACCAACAGAGACTGTGATGCTAGAGGTGTCTGTCAGCGTGAAAGAACCGCCCCTGGAGCTGACAGTCACCCAGTGGCCCCGGGACCGCCCTCGAAGTGGGAGGAGACGAAAGAAAAGAACGAAGATGGGTGCCGCCTGGAGCAGTCTAGAGCGAGCGCACCCGGAGGCAGGAAGCCTGGAGAGGAGTAGCAGAGAAGCTCACCCGGAGATGGCGAGAGAGCAGAGCAGCACCGGCCCGCTGGCCAGGAGCCTGCTGGAAGAAGAGCAGAGCAGCACCGACCCGTTGGTCAGGAGCCTGCTGGAAACCACGACCCCACTAGGCCTAGTGGAGGTCCTTGCACAGCTCCCCCGAGACCGGGAGTGTGCACAGACTGCCCTGGAGGGCCTCGCACGGAGGATGGCCCGGGTACAGCGAGAGACATTGGCGGAGTGGAGCCGAGAGATGGCCCAGCAAACCAAGACCCGGAGCACGCCAGCCAAGATGAGGAGACAGACCGCCTCTGAGGATGGCGCGGGAGGACCCAAGGCCGGAGACGGCGCCGAGAAGGGAGCCGAACGCATGGAGGCAGGTAAAGGGGACGTCTATACCCCAAATCAGGACACCGCTTGCCTGCCCCAGCTCCCCGTCGCAGAGCCCGAAAGTCCCCCTGCTGTGCCCGAAAACGCCATGTCACCGACGCAGACTAGGCCCCAACCGGAAGCCGCCGCCGCGACCCCTGTGACGTCACACGCACCGACCCCGAGCGTGACCAAGCAGGAAGTACCACCAGCCTGGTCGCAAGGCCTAGTACCCCCGGGCGCCGCATCGCCAACAGCGCCCCCTACCTCCGCGGAGCCCCCGGCCTGGTCGCAGGGCCAGGTAGCCCAGGGCGCCGCCGTCCTAACGGTGCCCTTCACCTTCCAGGTGCCCCAGGCCTGGCCGCAAGGCCTGGGCAACCCGGGCGCCACCACCACCGCGCCCGCACCCGTAAAACCAAGGGTGCCGCGTCTGGGAGAGGACTTGTTTGCCCAGCACACGTGGCCGGACGGGCAGCCTTTCATCTGGCCCCAGAGGTATTATGAACTGGAGCACCAGAGGAGAGTTGGGGCCATGTGTGCACCCCTGATTCCGGTTCCGAAGCCCGTGATAAGGATCTCGCCCCCGCTTGAAGAGACCCAATTTGAGTGGGACCCCACCGGAGAAGACCTAATGGGGTTCACTCAGGAAACCAGGGCAGCTGCAGCGGAGCGTGCTGAGTGTTGCCGACAGCAGCTCGAGGAGTTTGCGAGGGAGCGGAGAGAGAGGCGGGTCCGGGAACAACAGGCCCAAATAAGGAGCGCCGAGCAGAAGAGCCGAACCAGGAGGGACCCCCGTGCAGCGCACAGTCCCCGCACCACTGGGACTGTAATAAAGTTTAACCTGCAGCACGGGTGGGGCTTCATCAGAGACAACAACACCCCCGGCGACGTCTTTGTCACGCGCAGAGATGTGGAGTCCCATCTGCCGGAGGGGCACAGAGGTCGTGACCTTTATATCGGGGACGAGGTCACCTTTACCCGGCACAAGTGTGCCAAAGGACCTTACGCCCTCCATGTGCATCGCCTGACGGAGGAGGAGCTGCGATGTGAGGAGGAAGAGCAAGAGGATCCGGACGGGTCTGAAGCTGAGATCCCCAAAGAAGGAGCAGGAGGAAGACGTTGTTGGGTACAGCGGAGCAGGTGCTGTAAATAGTTACCCGATCGGGGTATAAAGAAACTGTTACTGCAAATATAGTCCCCGTTGGGACCAGCTGAGTGAACTGTTTACCCGTTTACCCTTAATCCCACAGGCTGAGGACTTTGAGCAGCCATTCCCTTTCCCTCCTTAACTGGCCGAGGACTGAGAGCGGCCATACCCTTGTACATAGTTGCGCTTCCTAAAGCGCCCCCTACTGGTTTTACTGTAAAACCACCTTAAGGAAAAGAACTGTCGCGCTTTACCCGGTCACACGTTGCACAGTGACCGGAGGAGGAGCCAGAGGCGACGAGAAAGTTTTATATATATAATGTTTTATATATTTTATATGTTTATGAAAAATTTTGTATGTTTTTAGTGTTATGTCTTACAGCCCGAGGACGTGCTGTGATTTACCAGGGGGGAATGTAGCACCCTGAGGATTCGGCTGCTACAGGGGTATTGCACCTCAACCCAGAGGTGTGATATTCCACTCCCGGGTAAGGATGGAGTGTGGAACTGAGCTCGGTAGGCTGCATGCACTACATACATCCCATTTCCGAGGAACAGGCCGACGGTACTCCCACTTAGAAATGTGCAGGTACGACCGAGTCTGTTCCTGGCTGGAGTGGGAGGGGGGTGGTACATCCCAAGTAGTGTAGGGGCAGATAGGGGGAGCAGCCTGGGTAAAGATAGGAGCTCATTGGGTGCTGGTCACCTGAGCTCACACATAGAGGGTGTATAAAAGGTGGGCACCAACAAAGAACAGGGTCAGTCTGTCAGAGTAAGAAGCAGAGGAGCAGAGCAGCCCCAGAGAGAGAGAGAGGAGAAAGCAAGAAAGACCCAGAGGGGGAAACAGAAGAAAAGGACTCCAAGAACCCAACTTAAATCCCCGGGTGAAGAGTCGGCATCAGGGTACCGGAACCCAAGCTGGTGGGGGCAAAAACACACCCCAGCCATAGATCGGAGACCGTGGGCAGCGTTTGCCACGGTCACCCACCACATCCACCACGAAGGCATACCACGTGGAGGGTCAGGGAACCCGAGGCCAAGGGTCTCCCAACAGAAGGCCCGAGGGAGCTGGACCTGGGTGGATCAATAGTGGGGACGGCCAGAGAAAGGACAGAAGGAGAGCTCAGGGTCACGCTCCGGACTTGCTTGGGGGTTGGCTGGATCCAGGACCTGGTGGATGCAGCACGGCTCGGGAGGTCACTTGAAGCTGGAGTGACCGGAACATCAGCAGTGAGTAAATACCCTTAACTGCATAACCCGACTCTGTCTTCCTTTAACACCTATGCTGCACCACCACAACCCCCATCCTCTGCACCTGACCCCCTGAGGCTATACCCCACCCGTTGGGGGTTATACCATCAAAAGCTGCACCTACACCATCAGCCTCAGCGGACCCTGCTGCAGCGGCGGCCATAGTGACCGCAATACAACGGGTGGCGTAGTCGACAAAAAAAAAAAGAACTTAGTAACATCAGTAAGGACTGCCACATACAACTGAGTTTGACACCCTGGGCACGGACCGGGTCACAGCCACTCGGAGACTACAACCCCCATCTGATCCGGCTCCGGGTATTCCCCTAAAGAATATGGCCCAGGGGGCGCGTCACATGAAGCCTACCGAGCCTTGGTCCACACTCCCTCCTTGCCCGGGAGTTGGATATCACACCTCTGGCTGAGGTGCAATACCCCTGTAGCGGCCGAACCCTCGGGGCGCTACATATGCACATATTAGAGGTCAGATAAGTGCCAGGGGGTGACAGATTCCCTTTAAATACAGATTTTGTCCGGCACAAGGTGAAACATAAAGTAACAAGTCCATACAATAGTGCTGGCTTGCCCACCTGGCTTAGAGTCCAGCTTCTTAGTCCTTTAGCAAAGGCACTGAATCCAGGAGATCCGCACACCTCCATACACACAGCCATTTGTGAGACAAACAGTTTTCATTTTAAAAAGTGAACCACACCCAGAGGTGGAGATATGGTAAGCAGGAACTCTTCTGCTGCTCATAACTAATCTGTCATGATCGATTAACCCCTTTTAATCCTATATGTACTAAGGCATTACTCCTGGTTTATGTCCTATCCACTATGTGTCTAACAGCCACCTTACAACACGTTGAGTATTTTTGATTTTTTTACCTCAGTATTTGTAAGCCAAAACCAGGAGTGGATGAAAAATGCAGAAGTGGTGACATGTTTCTATTATACTTTTCCTTTGACTGTTCTAGTCCTGGTTTTGGCTTACACATACTGATGTAAAATACTGACCAAATACTCAACGTGTGCACGAGGCCTTAAGGATCTAAAAACTCTGAAGCAGAAAGCTTTGTAGAAACCAAAAATTGTGTCAATCTTAAAATTTTGTTGTATTCCATCTGCTCATCCGGACCAAAGGTTTTAAGGATCCTCCTCACCAGGTAAGACATAGCACATATAGAGTACTTCCAATTTACAGAATCTGCCTTTTATGATGTTTTATACCTATTCAGAAATGTGAATAATGAGTTGTATAATGTATGAATACACAATTTCAGCAAATGCAAAGGTTACATCTCTACTGTAATAAGTCCCTATATTTTTCTATTATGCTGGTTTTCGGTTGTGGGAAAGCTGTATAATAAATATATGTTGCTAGTTGTCAGGAGTACATTTGACGTATCTTACGGATCATCATGACAGTGTGAAATGTACTGTAAGGGGAAGTTTAATGCTAATGGTCCAAGGTAGCAAATTTAATATAAAAAACGAATTGGTTAAAAGCTATTTTTTCTGTGCCTTTTTTGTTTTGCTCATATATAAGTGATTGCATTATTTGCTGTAATGACATAAAAACTGTTGTAAAAGCCATCCACTGAAATGCATTTTTAACATAGCTTTTGAAGATTAATAAGTAATGAATTCAGAGAAGCAGATTATGGCATAGGACCTAGCTTCATTCTCTATGCACTGAGCTGCTCAGGCATTTCTAGTCCAGCACAGCCAAATAGTTCCCATTTAATGAATAATTAAAAACTCCCATAAAAATTCATCTGAGCAGCAATGTCATTTGCTAATGACTATTTTTTTTACAATTCCTAAAACCTGGATATGAAAGGGTAAATCCTTGATAACTCGCCATTTTCTAGAATTATATTTTCTCTCCTTCACTGACTTTCTTAATATTGATTTTAGATCATATAAACACAGCAGAGATCATAAGCTTCAGTAATGTGTCACATTCCACTTCATTCCTGAACTCTGACCTGTAAAATCCATATACTGGAGACCACCGGTGGATGCCATTTCTCCAGTTTGTATCTTACACCTTATAATTTCTTATTTACTGCACTATAACATTTTACAATTACAGAGCTTCATAGTAACAGCTTTTACTTTATAGGTTAAATGTCTCAGTCAACCAATTTGCCATAAATCAATTCCAACCATATGGCTGGGGCCACAGACATAACTTAAAGCCCCTGGGTCCCAATACAACATGTGTATCTGGGCCCCTACAAAAAGCACAGGCAGGAACTGCAGCGGCCCTTTATGGGTATGTGCACACAACATCTTCTTCAGGGATATTCTGCCTGGCACACACATGATAAAGTGCTAAAAGATGAAAACAAAAGAATGAACAAATACACTGCAATGCAAAAACAATTTGCAGTGCACAAGTTCTCCTTTTTTAAGCTTCTTTTAACCACTTCAGAGGTTCTCAGAGACGTGAAAGCAATAAAAGAAGTCTGTGGTCTATTACTGTGGCATCTTCCACTTGGAAGACGCTCACTATTAAAGGAAATCTGTCAGCAGTTTTTTTCTGTTTAATCAGATAGCAGCATAATGTAGGGGTAGAGAGCCTGATTCCAGGGATGTGTCACTTATTAGACTGTGTGCTGTAGTTTTAATACAATCAGTGTTTTATTAGCAGGAGATTATCACTGCCAGGTTAGGTTGCGCACAAGTTCAGGCTCTCTGCCCCTACAACTCAGATTACATAGCAAAGACCTGCTGACAGATTCCCTTTAACACTAACAATATTTAAAATCACCACCAGCGTCAAACACATTGTAAAAAGCATCCAAAAAGATGTCTAAAAAGACTCTTCAGCAAAAATATCGTCTGTGTTTTCCTGAAGCATCTTTCTATAACTAAAATGGTGGTGGTACGCCAGACGTCATGTGCACATACCTTTAGGGTGAATCTGGATAGTGAGAGGATGTCAAAGCTCACAGTTCAGCAATAGACACTGAGAGAAAAACATTAACAACTGAACAAACTGTAAAAATAGTGTGTGACAGCACAGTGATGAAAAATGATTACCATCCATTTACCAATAACCATATATATTGAAGTCACTTAGGCATTCGTAAGGCTATGTTTGTGTAAAAGAGTTTGAAATGAGTTGGACCTTAGAGTGTTATACATATCCTTTCAGGGCAATTGAAAATCTGCAATTCTCAGCAAATGTAATTTTTTTGAAAAATTTGGCAGAGCTGGCAAATTTGAAATATTCCTTCATATTACTGATTTCCTCACAGGCACCAGGGTCTCTGCGTAATTACATTCTCTATAGATTTACCCATGCTAGGGCATCATAGAATTTCACGATTCCTGGTAGTCTAAGCAGATTATAATGAGGGCACTCTGGGCTACCGCCCGGGCCCATATCTATAGGTGGGCCCATAGCCAGATTGCCTTCTTATATTTTCTGTGCTACCTTTGGAGGTGCTTATCGCCAGGAAGGGAGTCTTTCTGAAACTCCGCTGCCAGCAATTGAGAATGACAAGTCAACTAAAAAGGGAGCTCCCGTGGCCTTCTCTGTGATTTAGCCAGCACCAATCATCATCATCGCACCAGCATGTACGCACTGGCCACAAGGTGAAGCCGCAGGAAAGTGAATGAAATGGCAGTGGAAGAGAGGATATTATAATGGATTTGAGGATAGGGGGTGAGAGAGAGGATATTATATAATGAAATGTAGGGAGGGGGGAATGTAAATATAATTAATTGGAGGGGCATGTATATATAATGAATCGGGGGGACATGTAATTGTAATGAATTGGGGGAGCGGGATCATCATAGGGGTGGGGGGGTTGAGGATGCATGAGAGTGACTGGCAATGAATTGGAAGAGTACAGTGGCTAATTTATATATTTATTGGGTGGGGAAAAGTGGCAAATTCTAGTTGAAAGGGGGCACAGTGGTGGATTATCAATTTATATTTGTAATGATGGATGGCATAATAGCTAAGCATATATTATTGGTAAGGTGCATGTCTGTATTCAGCGGTGCAGTGTAGGGGGATTTCATATTCAGGAAACTAATTTGTACATATACGTGACTTTTCTTATTCTCAGGGGCACGGTGATCAGGGCAGCAAACTCTACAGTTACGCAGTCACGGCATTAGGATGTCAACATGAAGGTTTCACAAGCTGAAGAAGAAAAAGGCTGTAATCAGATGAGACGTTAGCGGTAAGTTACTTGATGTAAATATTTATTCTGTATAGGGGTACTGTATAGGTAGTGACATAACTACAGTCTGATGGGTCCCGGTGCATAATTTAGACATGGGCCCCCACCTGCATGTTGGTCAGATGTAAGGCCTTTGTAGCATTCTAGATCTTATAAAAACATATGTGTTCATCTCCCATGTAATACTGTCCAATGTTATGGCCCCTTCCAGTAAAAATGCCCCCCATCCTGAACCCCATGCTATAACATTTTCCCCCATCCTGGGCCCCTTTCTGGTATAATGCCCCCATTCTTGTATAATGTCCTCCATACTGGTATAATGTCCCCCATCCTAGTATTATGGCCCCCCATCCTGGTATTATGTCCCTATCCTGGTATAATGCCCCCATTCTGGTATAATGTCCACCAGCAGCCTGGTATAATGTACCCCATTCTAGTGTAATGTTCCCATGCTGGTATAATGTCCCCATTTTTGTATAATGTTCCGCAGACTAGTATAATGTCGCCATTCTGGTATAATCCCCTCCATTCTGGTATAATGTCCTCCATCCTGGCGTAATGTCCCCCATCCTGGTATAATGTACCCCAGCCTGATATAATGTCCCCATTCTGGTATAAGGTCCTTATCCTGGTATAATACCCCCATTCTGGTATAATGTCCCCCATCCTGGTATTATGTCTCCTTTCTGGTATAATGTCCCCCAGCCTAGTATAATGACGCCATTCTGTTATCAAGTCCCCCTTTATGATATAATGTTCTCCATTCTGGTATAATGCTCCCATGTTAAAAAGAAACAAATGATTCTATTCACCTTCCTCGGCTTCCATGATGTACAGCGTCCTCTTCTGTAGCTGGGGCAGCACATGATATCACTGCCATGCGTCACTGGCAAGCCGACTTCAGCTGCCAGCCTCTGATTGACCATCGACGTGTATTGCAGCACAAGGAGCCGGCGGGTCTCTGCGCTGCAATACATGTCACATGAATCTCTATCCAAAGACGCACATCAACACCCCCTCCTGCATGGGCCCAGTCGCAGTCACACCATCTGTAACTACTTCCATTTTCCCCCTGTGTAAAGGGGTACATTTATATGGGCTGACCAGCGCCACTAAACGACCACCAATTGGTAAACCATTACCAATTGGAAATAGTTTACTGCGGTCTGTCAGTTTAAACAGGCTAATAAACGATGCGCACTGAGCATTCCATCCTATATTATATAGCATCACCTGTTGTTATTTATAGCGCTGTCCCTTAATACATAGCATTCCCTTTTGCTATGTATAGTACTGTCCCGTATTATATAGCTTCCTCTTGTTATATATAGCGCTGTTTCTTATTGCATAGTATCCTCTATTATGTATAGCACTATGTTATATATAGCGCTGTACATAAGGGAAAAAATTTGCGCCGCACTTTCTCTGTCATTTTGCGTCTGCAGATTTGCATCAAATTACCTGTGTGTTAATCATTTGACCTATTTGACCCATTAGACCTATCACAGGATCTCGCAAGGAAATCATTTGATACAGCGGGTGCTGGGGAGTACACACTCTCTATACTGCCCGTGGCCCTGGCTACTCTTAATCCTTCCCTGCCAGTGTTCGGCAGCTGCCTCACCACTTGTTCCGCTTGGTCTACGCAGCAGAAATGAGAGGCGCTGCATGACCCCTTTAAATAGTCTATTTAGCGTCTTCTGGACTAATCACAACCAATATGGCTGACATTACGTAGATTGGTTAAAGAATGTGTCTCAAATTAGAAAACACGTCTTGTCCATGACATGAGCTTTGTCTGGAATTGTCTGGAATGGTGTTCTGCCCCAAATCATTTTCGCAGTTATTTAAGAGTGGAATTCTCTCTCAAAAAAGCAGACCCTTGTTTCTCCCCTTAGACAATCCCAAAATAAAAATAATTTGATGGCACAATATTCTTTAGGATCTGCTTACATTTTAAGCGGATCTGTCACCAGATTTCACAATAGTAATTGTTTATTTAATATATACAGACCTGATGACATACAGTACAGACCAAAAGTTTGGACACACCTTCTCATTTAATGATTTTTCTGTATTTTCATGACTATGACAATTGTACATTCACACTGAAGGCATCAAAACTATGAATTAACACATGTGGCATTATATACTTAACAAAAAAGTGTGAAACAACTGGAAATATGTCTTATATTCTAGGTTCTTCAAAATATTCACCTTTTGCTTTGATGACTGCGCCCATCTATTGTTACTCACGCGCTGGCTGTAGAATTCCAGGAGGGTAGAATTACCCAGCACAGTGTATTCCTGAACACAGAGCAGATCACCAGCTGTTAAGAGACAGATTTCAGTATTGATTCAACTTCTGCGGTTTAAAAACAATTTACTTTATGTTCAATGCCAAAAGGTATAGTATAAACTCTTCCTTGAAAGATTGCCTTGAATTCCCCAAACTCCTCCATTCCAGTGTGAATGATATTAATTATGCATTGCACTCATGTAGACATCTCATTTCTTTTTTTTCCACTTCCATCTGCTAATTTCTGAATTTGAGCATTTGCAGATCTCTCTGGATCTTTTGCATCGTGATATGCCTTTTGTTTCCACTGCTGAGATTATTAAGGACGTAGATTTCTGCTAAGAACTGTATTTAAATGTGCTGCTTGCCCAGCAATATGAACCATGAGGCCGTGTCCAGAACACTGTATTTTTGATCTGAGTGCTGTTTGTGAAAAAACGGACAGCACTCAGACCAATGTTATTCAATGGGTCAGTGCAAATGAGCAATTTTTTTTCATGGACCGAAACTGCACGTGAAAAAAAATTGCAACTTGCACTAATTTCTTCCATGTGTTGGATGATACTGATCCATTCAAGTCTATGGGTAAGCATAAAAATCAGATTCAATATGAAACCACAGTATTGCATCCGATTTTTATGGATACATTCAAATTCTTTAGCATAGGAAACTGTAAAGGGTGTTGTAACTTTTTAAAAGGAATCTGTCACCAAATTTTTAGTACACCATCTGAGAGCAGTACTATATAGGGGCAGAGACCCTGATTCCAGTGATGTATTACCAACTGCTCTGCTTGCAGTCATTTTGATAAAATCACTGTTTTATCTGCTGCAGATCTAGCAGTTCTGCTGAGCTCTGTATAACCCCGCCCACAACACTGATTGGCAGCTTTCTGTGTACATTGGCAGAAAACAGCCAATCACTGGTGAAGGTGGGGTTATACAGAGGTCATGAATATGCTTGACTACCTGGCAGCAGGTTTACTAGTCCTCTAATGATAATTTCCTGCTGACAAAACAGTGATTTTATCAAAACTACAGCAGGTAGCTCAGTATGTGATACATTACAGGAATCAGGGTCTATGTCCCTACATTGTGCTGCTCTCATATTAGGAGACAAAACCCTGATGACAGATTCCCTTTAATAACTGCTGCTGGATAAAAACGGTTTGCATACAAATTGCATACAGATGGCAAAAGAGAAAAAAAAATCATCCACATTTTATGGATGAAATTTGGATCATTGTTTTCTACGCTCATGTGAACTTAGTCTGACAGTTTTTGTGAAAAAACAGAAGATCACTTCAAATATGCCATTTCTCCCAAATACATAAGGGAAAATACATTAAGGCTTTTCAGCTAGTTTTCTGGAGTCAAAAAGATGCAAATTATGTTGTATGTCTTTTTTGCATTAAATAATGGCAACATTTATTATTTTGCACTGATCTTGGCACTTTTGAAAAACGTGAGGGGAAAGTGGGTGTGCTTAGCTATGCAAATGTGGCACCCTGCTGTTCACAGGTACCACAGGACCCAGGGTGCATGGACGGACTTCTCCACAAGAGGCCCTCATTACATACAAACACCTCCATCCTTCCACCTCACACCACCAGAGGGAGCCAGTTAGGGATATATATGGAGGGTGGAGCCAGGCAGCTCAGTTAGTTAGCAGTTCAGACAGAGCCAGAGAGTCTGAGAGCATGCTGACGCTGAGAGCAGCGAAGACGCAGCACGTCTGCTGCTGAGTTCTGAGGGCCCCGAGTGTGGCCGAAGGCAAGAGGAGAAAGGAGAGAGGAGTTGAGGGGGCAGAGGAGCATCATAGGCTCACCCCGATATACAAACCGGACACCGGGTCCACGCCTACAGGGTCCCTTTATACCCAGTAGGGATCACCGTCATTCCAGGAGGACTTCAAGTCCCTGGACGACCTGAAGCTAGACCCATTACAGGCCTAGGAACCACGAAGGCCCCGGCACCCAGGGATAGTGGTTGCCAGCAGAAGGTCCTACTACTGAGTGACAGGTGAAGGAACAGCACGACACATAAGCTAGGCCCAGTTGCAGGCTGGCCAGGAGCATACAGAGAGGCAGACATGGACCAGGAGGCCTTATACCCCCTCACTGGGGAGAAGTCCTGAAGTGCACCGATCCTACTGAGTACCCTGGACCGTACCTGACATCCGCACCAGTAAAGGTATTGAAGCGAATACCCTGTCTCAGTCAGTTACTCCTGCTGCGCCATCACGCCTGCACTACAAGCCTCAGCATCACCACCCACCATCAAACTCTTCACTGCCCCGGGGGCCCGCTCCACCTTTGGGGAGCAGAAACACCTCAGCTGCCATTCCAACAACCCCGGAGGTCTGAAGCAGAGCTGGTAATCATTACCAGGTACCACAGGTGGCGTCACAAACTGTTTATTTATTTTATCCAAGTTCCAAGAGTGACCCCAGGGTGCGGGCCCGGGAGCCGACTACCGCGACATACCCAAGACCAGGCAAATGCCCGGGTACCGAGTCATCCCCATCCCCTGGGCGTGTCACAAATAAGCTGTAAAGCAGATTCATTATTAACTTTTTAAAAGGTAACAAAAAAGTTGTAATTTTCACATTACTCAGCCTGTTTATCTGTTAATGACCTTCCCAGATTTTGGAAAATCTGTTATGTGTGAATATTTCAGGTAATAACTCTAGAGATCATTTTCTTTTCCAGGCAATTTTGATATTGTTTTTTTGTCACAAGTAGTACTGTCTTTTTGCTCTAAATTTTAGTGAATATACAGTACAGACCAAAAGTTTGGACACACCTTCTCATTTAAAGATTTTTCTGTATTTTCATGACTATGAAAATTGTACATTCACACTGAAGGCATCAAAACTATGAATTAACACATGTGGAATTATATACTTAACAAAAAAGTGTGAAACAACTGAAAATATTTCTTATGTCTTATATTCTAGGTTTTTCAAAGTAGCCACCTTTTGCTTTGATAGAAAAAAGAGAGGGGTCGCTCACTGGTCTATTCGGGTGCTCTGAAGAAAAGAGTAATCTCAATAGCAAAAAGAACTTCGGCACTCCATACATGAAAATATAAGAAATATTGTATCTAGACTAATGTCATTTTGAAAAATGAAGGTTTTTTTGCGCATAATTTGGCCAATTTATGTGTGCCCATCAACCACGACAAGGTCACCTTCGTATGATGGGAAACTACGCTATGCTACCACTGGATATGCCACTCTTGGGCTGTAAGCCTGTATGGACAATATGTCTCTGCTTGGGCTTTTAACCTACAATGTATGGGCTGGTAGAGCTAGTTAAAACCACCTGTGACTGAATGGGAGGGACACATGGTCAGAAAAAAGGCTGTCAAACTTCTAATAGTGTGAACACGTACCTGCTGCAATGCTCCAGGAGCGGGATCCCAAAAATGATTAATAGAAAAAAGAGAGGGGTCGCTCACTGGTCTATTCGGGTGCTCTGAAGAAAAGAGTAATCTCAATAGCAAAAAGAACTTCGGCACTCCATACATGAAAATATAAGAAATATTGTATCTAGACTAATGTCTTTTGCTTTGATGACTGCTTTGCACACTCTTGGCATTCTCTTGATGAGCTTCAAGAGGTAGTCACCGGAAATCGTTTTCACTTCACAGGTGTGCCCTGTCAGGTTTAATAAGTGGGATTTCTTGCCTTATAAATGGGGTTGGGACCATCAGTTGTGCTGTGCAGAAGTTAGGCGGATACACAGCTGATAGTCCTACTGAATAGACTGTTAGAATTTGTATTATGGCAAGAAAAAAGCAGCTAAGTAAAGAAAAACGAGTGACCATCATTACTTTAAGAAATGAAGGTCAGTCAGTTCGAAAAATTGGGCAAACTTTGAAAGTGTCCCCAAGTGCAGTTGCAAAAACCATCAAGCGCTACAAAGAAACTGGCTCACATGAGGACATCCTCAGGAAAGGAAGACCAAGAGTCACCTCTGCTTCTGAGGATAAGTTTATCCAAGTCACCAGCCTCAGAAATCGCAGGTTAACAGCAGCTCAGATTAGAGACCAGGTCAATGCCACACAGAGTTCTAGCAGCAGACACATCTCTTCAACAACTGTTAAGAGGAGACTTTGTGCAGCAGGCCTTCATGGTAAAATAGCTGCTAGGAAACCACTGCTAAGGACAGGCAACAAGCAGAAGAGACTTGTTTGCGCTAAAGAACACAAGGAATGGACATTAGACCAGTGGAAATCTGTGCTTTGGTCTGATGAGTCCAAATTTGAGATCTTTGGTTCCAACCACCGTGTCTTTGTGCGATGCAGAAAAGGTGAACGGATGGACTCTACATGCCTGGTTCCCACCGTGAAGCATGGAGGAGGAGGTGTGATGGTGTGGGGGTGCTTTGCTGGTGACACTGTTGGGGATTTATTCAAAATTGAAGGCATACTGAACCAGCATGGCTACCACAGCATCTTCATAGAATCATAGAATGGTAGAGTTGGAAGGGACCTCCTGGGTCATCTGGTCCAACCCCCTGCTCAAAGCAGGATTCACTAGATCATCTCAGACAGATGTCTGTCCAGCCTCTGTTTGAAGACGTCCATTGAAGGGGAACTCACCACCTCTCGTGGCAGCCTGTTCCACTCATTAATCACCCTGTCAAAAAGTTTTTTCTAATATCTAATCTGTGTCTCCTCCCATTTAGTTTCATCCCATTGCTTCTAGTCTTTCCTTGTGCAAATGAGAATAAAGATGATCCTTCTACAATGTGACAGCCCTTGACATATTTGTAGACAGCTATTAAGTCTCCTCTCAGTCTTCTTTTTTGCAAGCTAAACATTCCCAAATCCTGCAACCGTTCCTCATAGGACATGGTTTGCAGACCAGTCACCATTCTGGTCGCTCTTCTCTGAACTTGCTCCAGTTTGTCTATGTCTTTTTTAAAATGTGGTGCCCAAAACTGTACACAGTATTCCAGATGAGGTCTGACCAAAGAGGAGTAAAGACCGATAATGACTTCACGTGATCTAGACTGTATGCTTCTGTTAATACATCCCAGAATTGTATTTGCCTTTTTTGCTGCTGCATCACACTGTTGACTCATGTTCAGTCTATGATCTATTAGTATACCTAAGTCTTTTTCACATGTACTGTTGCTTAGCTCTATTCCTCCCATTCTCTATATGCTTTTTTCATTTATTGCAGCGTTATGCTATTCCATCCGGTTTGCGTTTAGTTGGACCATCATTTATTTTTCAACAGGACAATGACCTCAAACACACCTTCAGGCTGTGTAAGGGCTATTTGACCAAGAAGGACAGTGATGGGTTGCTACGCCAGATGACCTGACCTCCACAGTCACCAGACCTGAACCCAATCGAGATGGTTTGGGGTGAGCTGGACCGCAGAGTGAAGGCAAAGGGCCAACAAGTGCTAAGCATCTCTGAGAACTCCTTCAAGATTGTTGGAAGACCATTTCCGGTGACTACCTCTTGAAGCTCATTAAGAGAATGGCAAGAGTGTGCAAAGCAGTCATCAAAGCAAAAGGTGCCTACTTTGAAAAACCAAGAACATAAGAAATATTTTCAGTTGTTTCACACTTTTTTGTTAAGTATATAATTCTACATGTGTTAATTCATAGTTTTGATGCCTTCAGTGTGAATGTACAATTTTCATAGTCATGAAAATACAGAAAAATCTTTAAATGAGAAGGTGTGTCCAAACTTTTGGTCTGTACTGTATGTTGCATTTATTTATGAAATGTAATGAAAAATTGCAAAAAAAAAAAAGTTTTTGAGTTTTTCCATACTTTTAATTTCTGTATGTTAAATATCTGTGTACACATTCTGCAAATCTGGTAATAGATGCATATTTGCACATGATACCGTAATATTTACTTAAATTGTTTTACAACTTTTTACATTTTGAACTTATTTCAAGGCTGATAAATGTAACATTTATTTTAACATTTTTCAGAATTTCTTTTTTTTGCACTATACCAAGTATACATAGGCTGAGAAGTGGTAGAATGCTAGAAACCACCAATAAAGGACCCCTTTTTAAAAAATACACCCCTTAAGTTATTTGTCTAGAGGTATAGTGAGTACTTTGACCCTACCAGTTTTTTATGGATTTGATGCACTCCAAGTTTTATTTTACTATGTGTCCAGTATTCAGAAATACACTTAATAGGGTATATATCTGACACACCATTGGGCCTAGAACAGGGCCACCATCAGGGCATTACTGCCCTTACTGGGGTCCCCCCTCTCTGCTTCTGCTCACCGGGCCCCAGGGGCATCATAATTCAGGGACGCCACCTGTCGGATGCATAGCCACACAGTGTTAAATCACTTGATTTAAAGATACAGACCATGTTTATGTAATGCAGCCGCGGCCGGAAAACTGCACCCCTTGAGTTATTTATCTAGGGGTGTAGTAAGTATTTTAACTTCACCTTTTTATGGGTTTGATGCAAAGCAAGTGAAATAAATTACATTTGCACAAATACATTACTTTTATGACATATTTGCTCTTACAAATTAAAGGAAGTTAAGGAAATGCCCAGAAAAATTAATGTCTCTGTTTCTCCTGTGTTCAGAAGTACTAGTAATGTGGCCCTTTTCTGCTTACAAGACACACAGAGGGGCCCAAAGTGATGGGAGCATCATGTAACTTTGAGACCACAATTGAAAGAAATCAATGCCCTTTTGATGCTCAAGATATTCATCTATGGGTGTAATGAGAGTTTAAAGGGAATCGGTTACTTAAAAAAAATGCCATTTACTTGCGGCGATAGTGGTAAAATGCAGGTAAATAGCATTTTAATCATGCTCGGCTGTCTAACTGGAATAGCGGATACAGAGAGAAAATGATCTTATATTCTCCCTGCAGCTGCTTGTCTCCAATCATTGGAGCAGTGTAGGGTGGTGAACAATCAGCACTCACTACACAGTGAGCGCAATGTAATCACCCCCTCTGCACTTTGACTGACAGCCTGCTCAGCAGTGTGTGCGTGCAGATCAGACTGTCACTGAGGTGTCATACAGGACATTTGCAGACCAGTAAGATGTTATTTTGGGCTTTTCGTAAAGCCCCATATTCAAAAGAAGCCTCTATAATTTTAGGATCTCTGGCTGATGGTTGTGTTCCCTGACATAAAAGGAATCAGAGCGGCTAGAAATAAATTGATGGACAATTGATGGGTTAATTATTTTTTGAATAATTAACAGCAATACATTTTTCTTTGGGTAAAGAGGCTTGGCCACAGCATTTACTGTATTTTTCCAAGAACAACATCAAAACATTTTAAAACTGTCCATGGCCATCTTCTTTCACCATGCTCTGGTGTCTGAAAAAACCAACTGATGTTTCAATGGAACTTTAGACCCTTCACCTTATCAAGGTATGGAAAAGCCACCTCACTGTGACAACCGTAGCGAAAAAGCAGACAATGAGCAAATGGCAAAGGAAAAACCTTTTCTTAAAAAACTACCATATCATATCATTTTCCTAATATTCCAAATATTATTTTATATATATATATATACATATATATATATATATATATATATATATATATATATATATATATACACACACACTCATACACCCACACACTCATACACCCACACACATTTCTTCTTATATCAATCCTTTTTATAACACCATAAAAGGGTTGTCTGGTCCTAACCGATAAGTCTGCAGTCACTCTGTGTGACTGCAGACTTATGAATCCCCCCAGCGCACCACTGTGCGCTATGAAGATTCGTTTCTGTGCCGGATCCGATGAGTATGTATGCGTTATGCACACTCCAGTCAAAGGCCACTCCACTGGACGACCACGTCACAAGACGGGGCATGACCTCACTCAGTACAAGTGTATGGAGCGAGACAGCGCCCACAAGATGGCTTCTGGCTGGGAGCATGCATAACTCATACATACACTCCGGTCCTGGCTCAGAAACCGGTGAACACACAGAGTGACTGCAGACTTATTGATTTACACCAGACAACCCCTTTAAATCTACCATTTATCTATTGAAAAATACACTGTCCTATAGTCCTGACCCCCTAACTGCCATTGCAGTCCCCTGCCCCTTCCTTTTTCAATTTGGGGCATAGAAGACTGCAAGGATCTACTACCACTTCTCCCAACCCCTCTTTTGAACAGTCCACAGCTCTTCAAATCATTAAACCTTTTTTGAATAACTGACAGCTAAACATTTTTTCTTTGGCTCGAGAAGTTTGGCCACAGCATTTATTTTCCAAAAAAACAATTCAAACCATTTTTAATCTGCCAATGCTCATCTTCTTTCATCATGCTCTGGTGTTTGAAAAGACCAACTGCTGTCCTCAACGGGAAGGTAGACCCTTCTCCTTTTCTGGTCAACCCCACCTAACAAAATGACTGCTCACTCCAGGACATTCTGCAGTCATGAGAGGAAAATATCTAAATCAATCTTATTAAAGTGCTCACCATCACCTAGTAACCGGACATTGTTGTCTCCTTCCAACTCCTTATTTCGGACTGCAATCCCACCCAACGTCCTTGTAAAGCAGGTGCCGGAATGCAACGCACAGAGACACAAGACGAGAACAGTCAGAGATGTTTGTAAACAGTTTTATACAACAGGTATTCTGAAACAAGGGATTAGCAACAAAGGTAATGAACAGTGGTTTGAAATATCAGAAAAATACGAAATTTCTCAAAGTAAGGCGCAGTCTCTTAAAATAAGGCGCAGTCTCTTAAAGTAAGGTGATGCCCTCAAGCATGAGAGACACCACACAAGTTCTTTAACCGTGAATTTGGCCCTAGCGGGGGTCACCGGTTATTCCCGCTAGGCCGTGAGTCTCTTTCCGGATGAATTCAATTAAATCACGTTGTGCTACTTTAGCCCCAACCGTTCCCCTCCCAACCTGAGTACTTAAACCCAATTGTCCCCGGTACCATGGGTGAGCAGTGGAAGTGACGGCCCTGCTGACGTATGCAGCTCCTCTCTGCTGGGCCGTTGGAGGCAGTCTCTCGAGCCTTGAATAGGGGGGTCCAGGCCTCGTCTGTCGGCAGCCGACGTTGGGTTCCGCGAACTCACTCAGCACCGCGATCAGGCTCCTAGTCTCCGCAGCAGGCAAAGCACTCGGGTCACAACTGTGAGGGATCCGGAGTTCTTTTACCGGTGCCCGGCTGGAGCACCTCTCAGGCCTCTGGATTTGGCCTGTCACGCGGGGCTTCTCAGGACGCAGGGAGCACGTCCGCTCCTCTCTGCTGCTTGGCGCCAAAGACCCCTCTGGTTTGGCGCGCTGGCCTCTTATCACTCTGAACTCCTTCCTGGAAGTCACCTGATTGGGTCCAGCGTCTGAATCTGCCCTCCCTGCAACTTCCCTTGTATATTTTGGTTCCGCTTGACTGTCTCTGGCCAGTAGATGGCAGTGTCGCTCCATCCTTGAAACGTCATGTTGAAGTCCTTTTACAAGCTTTCTTGCCTGTTCTACATTCCTCCCTCCTTTTTGCTCGCCAGTCCTTGGGCGAGCGGACTCCTCGCAGAATTGATGTCTCCTTCCAGGCAATGCAAGCTCAGACAGGAGTTGGGCACACTCCTGCATTTTCTGTTGGATTCGAGACCAGATAAACTCTTCCTGAGCATACCGGTTAGGAGGAATTCCGGCATTAGCCCGCTCAGTTCTGCGGGGCTCTTCTTGCGGAGGAGAATCCGGGAGATCCGAGGAATCAACTACTGTGGATTGCAAATCATTTCCTGACTCATTCTGACTTCCACTCGGGAGTGGCACCAACGGTTCTGATGGGCCCAACTGCATTGTGGCCCACCCTTCTTCATCCCCCAATGTTCCTGTATGTGGCACTTCAGCCAACACGTCTGAGGGCCCAGCCCCGTTACAGACTTCTGCTTCAGGGGAGCAAGGTCGCAACATATTACGGTGCAACACCCTGGATGTCGCGGCGTCATCCCCTTCGGGCCTAACCTCGTAGACGGGGTTGCCTGGGTGAGCCTTCTTCACCACCCGATATGGTATTGCCTCCCAACGATGGTCCAGCTTACTCCCAAATCGTTTAACCCTCACCAGCACTCGGTCTTCTGGCTGAAGCGATCCATCTGTGGTTGGGGGCCGAACTGCATGCTCTACTTCCTGAAACTTCTGAGCAACCAGTCTTCTCACGGTATGGAGTCGACGCTGGTGTTCTCGAATCCAGGTACTTGGGCTACTGCCCGGACCGGGGTCTTCTGCAGATTCATTAAAGACCGGGGTCTTCTGAGTCTAGCTCCTGATCGGGTCCAGCGTCTGAATCTGCCCTCCCTGCAACTTCCCTTGGAAGATATTTTGGTTCCGCTTGACTGTCTCTGGCCAGTAGATGGCAGTCTCGCTCCATCCTTGAAACGTCATGTTGAAGTCCTTTTACAAGCTTTCTTGCCTGTTCTACATCCTCACGTCATCTCTAACATTTAAAATCCTTCTAGCTTTGTCAATGACAGCCACCTTACTGGCACCTCTCCAAACTTTTTGCAGTACAATCTCTGACTAGTCTAACGTTACCCCCTTAAAAAAAACTTCATCACTCAACTAAAATCATGACTCATTAGCAAAATGAGCTGTTTCACTTTAACGTTTCCTAAATCATTTTCCCCACATGCACTTAAAGTATGACTTCTTCAAAAAATTTACTTATGTGAACAATCTCCGAGAGGCCGTGAACCCAACGTATATCACTAACCCCTTGTCACTGAACTTGTATTGTTGCAATGCCTAAATTGAACCCATCTGGATGCATTTCTGCGTTCTTTTTTGCCCAGAATATAAAAGAATGCCCTACAATCCAAACAACTTTTCGAAGAAGGGCAACAAAAGCTGCAGGTGGTAGAACATACAGTGGGGAAAATAAGTATTTTATACACTGCTGATTTTGCAAGTTTTACCACCTGCAAAGAATAGAGAGGTCTGTAATTTTTATCGTAGGTACACTTCAACTGTGAGAGACAGAATCTAAAAATAAAAAACAGAAAATCACATTGTATCATTTTTACATAATTAATTTGCATGTTATTGCATGAAATAAGTATTTAATCACCTACCAACCAGGAAGAATTCTGGCTCTCACAGACCTGTTAGTTTTTCTTTAAGAAGCCCTCCTACTTTGCACTCATTACCTGTATTAATTGCACCTGTTTTAACTTGTTACCTGTATAAAAAACACCTGTCCATACACTCAATCAATCACATTCCAACCTCTCCATCATGGCCCAGTCCAAAGGCTGTCTAAGGACACCAGGGACAAAATTGTACACCTGCACAAGGCTGAGAAGGGCTACAGGACAATAGGCAAGCATGTGGTCAGATGAAACAAAAATAGAACTTTTTGGTATCAACTCCACTTTCCGTGTTTGGAGGAAGAAGAAGAATGAATACAACCCCCAAAACACCGTCCCAAAGATGAAGCACAGGGCGGCTGCATTGTATTGAAGGGAGGATGGATGGGGTCATGTATCGTGAGATTTTTCCAACAACCTCCTTAAGTAAGGAGCATTGAAGATGGTCGCGGCTGGATATTCCAGTATGACAATGACCCGAAACACACAGCCAGGGCTACTAAGGAGTAGCTCCATAAGAAGCATTTCAAGGTCCTGGAGTGGCATAGCCAGTCTCCAGACCTGAACCCAATAGAAAATCTTTGGAGGGAGCTGAAACTCAATATTGCCCAGCAACAGCCCGGAAACCTGAAAGATCTGGAGAAGATCTATATGGAGCAGTGGGCCAAAATCCCTGCTGCAGTGTGTGCAAACTTGGTCAAGAACTACAGGAAGCATCTTACCTCTGTAATTGCAAACAAAGGTTTCTGTACCAAATATTAATTTCGGTTTTTTTATTGCATCAAATACTTATTTCATGCAATAAAATGCAAATTAATTATGTAAAAATCATCCAATGTGATTTCTGGATTTTTTTTTAAGATTCTGCCGCCATTCTTTGTAGGTGGGAAAACTTGCAAAATCGTCAGTATATCAAATACCCACTGTAACATTAGCTAAAACAAAAAAAAAATGACATAGCGATCCATATCTGTAATCTGTTAGCAGGTCAGGCCTGATGTAGAATTTATAACTGTCTGAACTCCAACGATTTAATCTTTTAACTTCCTCTTCCACCAAATCCCACAAATCCGCTGTTATCGCTACTCCGATATGGAAGGAGTAAGAAGAGTTTCAATCATACCCAACTGCTTCAGACATGCCTTAAAGACTGACACAAAATGGTTCCGTGTGGCATGGACCCGGACTCATGTAAGTTAAAAAGAAAACAAAGGCAGTAAGGAGAAAGTGAATTTGGGGCGCCTCAAGGATCACTGGTAGAGATGAGCGGTGTTCGACTCAAACTGTTCGCCAATCTCAAATTCAAGCTGTTTTGGGCGGTGTTCGAGCCGTTCGGCGAACACGAACGATTTGAAAAAAATCCGGCTGTGCGAGGTTATGTTCGATAACTGTTCATGCACCAAAATCATAACTGGATTTTTTCACAGTAATGCTGATAATCAATGTTAATACGCAGTTTGAGTGTACAGCGGGGCGGGGGGAGGGGCAGGGGATGGATCTCTGCATAAATAATGAAGATCTCCATTTTTTTTTCTCTTTCCCGCATTTACAGTGGGGAGGTGCAATCTGTCAGCCTATCAGCAGCGCACATGGAGCGAACTGATTTTTTTCACACAAGCAAGGGCATGTGTCATTGGCTGTGTATGTCACATGTCCTTGCCCTATAAGACCAAGCCATTTTCCCCGTCGCCACCATTTTCTCACTGCTGCAGCTGCGTGCACTGCTGTGTGCGCTATACTTTCAGTGTTAATTTCAAGCCAATTTTCTCAGAAATATACAGATAGCTTGGGAGTAGGGAATAGTTGTGATTGCAGTCCTTTTGAGGACTAGGTTACAGCATTTCCTACAACTTTTAGCAAGCAGGTATGTGCTCTTAAATAGACAGCTTAGGAGTAGGGACTAGTTGTAATTGCAGTCCTTTTGAGGACCAGGTTACAGCATTTCCTAGGACTTTTTGCCAGGCAGGTCTGTGCCAGTGCTGTGCAAGTGTTTTTCACAGCATTTGGCTAAATCTAGCTAAGCAAATCCTTTTTGGCCTCTTGCAGTGTGTGTTAGTCAGTGGAGTAGCGTATCTGTGTTGCAAGCTACACCACCTGTGTATAGAATACAATTTTTTTACTGCACCTAGCCAAGTAAAACCCTTTGGGCATAACATCATTCTATTAGGCCATCTATACTAAGCTCCACCACCTTGCAAATTACAAATAATTTTTAGCTGCATCTAGCTCGGAAAATAATTTTGGGCATAGTAGCAGTGTGTGGTACTCATTCTATTATTCCATCTATACTAAGCTCCACCAGCTTGCAAATTACAAATAATTTTTAGCTGCATCTTGTCTGGAAAATAATTTTGGCCATAGTAGCAGTGTGTGGTACTCATTCTATTAGGCCATCTATAATAAGCTCCACCAGCTTGCAAATTACAAATAATTATTAGCTGCATCTAGCTCGGAAAATAATTTTGGGTTTGTAGCAGTGTGTGGGACTCATTCTATTAGTCCATCTATACTAAGCTCCACCACCTGTGTATGTAATAAAATTGTTTTACTGCATCTAACCCAGCCAATCCTTTTGGGCTAATACCACAGTTTGGCCACTCAGCTCTGTCGGTTCCCATCCATCGTTTTTTGTGCAAACAACTCCAGACCTGTCAATTAGTTAACCACCAAAATGAGTGGAAAAAGGCCTGCTGCTGGTGGAAAGGGGAATAGGCGTGTTGGGAAGGGAAAAAAAGGTTGTGTCCCTGGGGTAGGTGTTAAAGCAACAGTAACATCTGCAGAAGAAAGACCATCTTTCAGCCAAACTAAGATGTCCAATTCTTTTAGCGGACAATGTGATACGATCCCTTTCTTACGGCCACGCCAATCGCTACAAATTCCAGATGAGGCACAAAAACAGCAGGTGCTTCAACGGATATCAAGTGCTCCTTTAAGTGGGCTCTCCTCCACCTCAACTTCAACATCACAAATACTCCAGTCCTCAGAGGTGTCACCCCAATCGCACTTGCTTCCTCACAGCTCCCAAGTCTCCAGCTGCCCGTCTGAGTATGGGGTAGAACAGATGGTTGAGTCTGCAGAGCTGTTTACTCATACTATAGCCTGGGAATCAGAGGTCGGCTCCAGAGCTTCTGTGAATCCAGATGAGGAAATGATCTGCACTGATGCCCAGAATCTTTATGAGTCAGATCCAGGACCAGACGCAGAAGGTTCTGACCATAATGTAGACCCTCATTCCCAAACTGTAACTCCTGTTGGTGGAGACAATGAGGAAGACGATGATGAGACTCAAATACCTGATTGGAGCGACAACTTGAGTTTTTTGTCAGGGCAGGAAGATGTTGGCTCTTAGGAATAGAGATGAGCGCTGTTCTACTCGAACTGTTCGCCAATCTCAAATTCGAGCTGTTTTGGGCGGTGTTCGAGCCGTTCGGCGAACACGAACGATTTGAGAAAAATTTGGCTGTTCGAGGTTATGTTCGATAACTGTTCATGCACCAAAATCATAACTGGATTTTTTCTCAGTAATGATGAAAATTAATGTTAATATGCAGTTTGAGTGTACAGCGGGGTGGGGGGAGGGGCAGGGGATGGATCTCTGCAGGAATAATGAAGATCTCCATTTTTTTTTCTCTTTCCCGCATGTGCAGTGGGGAGGTGCAGTCTGTCAGCCTATCAGCAGCGCACACGGAGTGAACTGCTGTTTTTCACACAAGCAAGGGCATGTGTCATTGGCAGTGTATGTCACATGTCCTTGCCCTATAAGACCAAGCCATTTTCCCCGTCGCCACCATTTTCTCACTGCTGCAGCTGCGTGTTAGACGGCACCGCTGTTGCTGTGTGCGCTATACCTTGTTAATTTCAAGCCAATTTTCGCACAAATGTACAGATAGCTTGGGAGTAGGGAATAGTTGTGATTGCAGTCCTTTTAAGGACTAGGTTACAGCATTTCCTACGACTTTTATCAGGCAGGTCTGTGCTCTTAAATAGATAGATTGTGGGAGTAAAGACTAATTGTAATTGCAGTCTTTTCAGGACTAGGTTACATCAGTTCCTATCAGTTTTTGCCAGGCAGGTCTGTGCCAGTGCTGTGCAAGTTTTTTTCACAGCATTTGGCTGAATCTAGCAAAGCTAATCCTTTTTGGCCTATTGCAGAGTGTGTTAGTCAGTGGAGTAGCCTATCTGTGTTGCAAGATATACCACCTGTGTATAGAATACCAATTTTTTTACTGCACCTAGTGAAGTAAAATCTTTTGGGCATAACATCATTCTATTAGTCCATCTATACTGACCTCCATCAGGTTGCAAATTGAATATAATTTTTTTCTGCATCTAGCTCTGAAAAAATATTTGGGCTTCTAGCAGTGTGTGGGACTTGTTCTATTAATCCATCTATAGAGACCTCCATCAGGTTGCAAACTGAATATATATTTTTTCTGCATCTACCTCTGAAAAAATATTGGGCTTCTAGCTGTGTGTGGGACTTGTTCTAATAATCCATCTATACAGACCTCCATCAGGTTGCAAACTGAATATAATTTTTTTCTGCATCTAGCTCTGAAAAAATAGTTGGCCTTCTAGCTGTGTGTGGGACTTTCTCTATTAGTCCATCTATACTGACCTCCATCAGGTTGCAAATGAAAAATAATTTTTATCTGCATCTAGCTCTGAAAAAATATTTGGCCTTCTAGCAGTGTGTGGGACTTTCTCTATTAGTCCATCTATACTGACCTCCATCAGGTTGCAAATTAAAAATAATTTTTATCTGCATCTACCTCTGAAAAAATATTTGGGCTTCTAGCTGTGTGTGGGACTTGTTCTATTAGTCCATCTATACTGACCTCCATCAGGTTGCAAACTGAATATAATTTTTTTCTGCATCTAGCTCTGAAAAAATATTTGGTCTTCTAGTAGTGTGTTGGACTTTCTCTATTAGTCCATCTATACTGACCTCCATCAGGTTGCAAATTAAAAATAATATTTATCTGCATCTAGCTCTGAAAAAATATTTGGCCTTCTAGCAGTGTGTGGGACTTTCTCTATTAGTCCATCTATACTGACCTCCATCAGGTTGCAAATTAAAAATAATTTTTATCTGCATCTAGCTCTGAAAACATATTTGGGCTTCTAGTTGTGTGTGGGACTTGTTCTATTAGTCCATCTATACTGACCTCCATCAGGTTGCAAACTGAATATAATTTTTTTCTGCATCTAGCTCTGAAAAAATATTTGGCCTTCTAGCAGTGTGTGGGACTTTCTCTATTAGTCCATCTATACTGACCTCCATCAGGTTGCAAATTAAAAATAATTTTTATCTGCATCTAGCTCTGAAAAAATATTTGGCCTTCTAGCAGTGTGTGGGACTTTCTCTATTAGTCCATCTATACTGACCTCCATCAGGTTGCAAACTGAATATAATTTTTTTCTGCATCTAGCTCTGAAAAAATATTTGGCCTTCTAGCAGTGTGTGGGAATTTCTCTATTAGTCCATCTATACTGACCTCCATCAGGTTGCAAACTGAATATATATTTTTTCTGCATCTACCTCTGAAAAAATATTGGGCTTCTAGCTGTGTGTGGGACTTGTTCTATTAATCCATCTATACAGACCTCCATCAGGCTGCAAACTGAATATATTTTTTTTCTGCATCTACCTCTGAAAAAATATTGGGCTTCTAGCTGTGTGTGGGACTTGTTCTATTAATCCATCTATACAGACCTCCATCAGGTTGCAAACTGAATATAATTTTTTTCTGCATCTAGCTCTGAAAAAATAGTTGGCCTTCTAGCAGTGTGTGGGACTTTCTCTATTAGTCCATCTATACTGACCTCCATCAGGTTGCAAATTAAAAATAATTTTTATCTGCATCTAGCTCTGAAAAAATATTTGGCCTTCTATCAGTGTGTGGGACTTTCTCTATTAGTCCATCTATACTGACCTCCATCAGGTTGCAAATTAAAAATAATTTTTATCTGCATCTACCTCTGAAAAAATATTTGGGCTTCTAGCTGTGTGTGGGACTTGTTCTATTAGTCCATCTATACTGACCTCCATCAGGTTGCAAACTGAATATAATTTTTTTCTGCATCTAGCTCTGAAAAAACATTTGGCCTTCTAGTAGTGTGTGAGACTTTCTCTATTAGTCCATCTATACTGACCTCCATCAGGTTGCAAATTAAAAATAATTTTTATCTGCATCTAGCTCTGAAAAAATATTTGGCCTTCTAGCAGTGTGTGGGACTTTCTCTATTAGTCCATCTATACTGACCTCCATCAGGTTACAAATTAAATATAATTTTTATCTGCATCTACCTCTGAAAAAAAATTTGGGCTTCTAGCTGTGTGTGGGACTTGTTCTATTAGTCCATCTATACTGACCTCCATCAGGTTGCAAACTGAATATAATTTTTTTCTGCATCTAGCTCTGAAAAAATATTTGGCCTTCTAGCAGTGTGTGGGACTTGTTCTATTAGTCCATCTATACTGACCTCCTTCAGGTTGCAAATTCAAAATAATTTTTTGTCTGCATCTAGCTCTGAAAAAATATTTGGCCTTCTAGCAGTGTGTGGGACTTTCTCTATTAGTCCATCTATACTGACCTCCATCAGGTTGCAAACTGAATATAATTTTTATCTGCATCTACCTCTGAAAAAAAATTTGGGCTTCTAGCTGTGTGTGGGACTTGTTCTATTAGTCCATCTATACTGACCTCCATCAGGTTGCAAACTGAATATAATTTTTTTCTGCATCTAGCTCTGAAAAAATATTTGGCCTTCTAGCAGTGTGTGGGACTTGTTCTATTAGTCCATCTATACTGACCTCCTTCAGGTTGCAAATTCAAAATAATTTTTTGTCTGCATCTAGCTCTGAAAAAATATTTGGCCTTCTAGCAGTGTGTGGGACTTTCTCTATTAGTCCATCTATACTGACCTCCATCAGGTTGCAAACTGAATATAATTTTTTTCTGCATCTAGCTCTGAAAAAATATTTGGCCTTCTAGCAGTGTGTGGGACTTGTTCTATTAGTCCACCTATACTGACCTCCATCAGGTTGCAAATTCAAAATAATTTTTTGTCTGCATCTAGCTCTGAAAAAATATTTGGCCTTCTAGCAGTGTGTGGGACTTTCTCTATTAGTCCATCTATACTGACCTCCATCAGGTTGCAAACTGAATATATTTTTTTTCTGCATCTACCTCTGAAAAAATATTTGGGCTTCTAGCTTTGTGTGGGACTTGTTCTATTAGTCCATCTATACTGACCTCCATCAGGTTGCAAATCGAATATAATTTTTTTCTCCATCTAACCCAGCCAATAGTTTTGGCCTAATACCACAGTTTGGCCACTCAGCTCTGCTCGGTTCCCATCCATTGTTTTTTTGTGCAAACAACTCCAGAGTTGTGAATTAGTTAACCACCAAAATGAGTGGAAAAAGGCCTGCTGCTGGTGGAAAGGGGAATAGGCGTGTTGGGAAGGGGAAAAAAGGTTGTGTCCGTGGGGTAGGTGTTAAAGCAACAGTAACATCTGCAGAAGAAAGACCATCTTCCAGCCAAACTAAAATGTCTACTTCTTTTAGCGGACAATGTGATAAGATCCCTTTCTTACGGCCACGCCAATCGCTACAAATTCCAGATGAGGCACAAAAACAGCAGGTGCTTCAACGGATATCAAGTGCTCCTTTAAGTGGGCTCTCCTCCACATCAACTTCAACATCACAAATACTCCAGTCCTCAAAGGTGTCACCCCAATCGCACTTGCTTCCTCACAGCTCCCAAATCTCCAGCTGCCCGTCTGAGTATGAGGTAGAACAGATGGTTGAGTCTGCAGAGCTGTTTACTCATACTATAGCCTGGGAATCAGAGGTCGACTCCAGCGCTTCTGTGAATCCAGACGAGGAAATGATCTGCACTGATGCCCAGAATCTTTATGAGTCGGATCCAGGACCAGACGCAGAAGGTTCTGACCATAATGTAGACCCTCATTCCCAAACTGTAACTCCTGTTGGTGGAGACAATGAGGAAGACTATGATGAGACTCAAATACCTGATTGGAGCGACAACTTTAGTTTTTTGTCAGGGCAGGAACAGGTTGGCTCTGAGGACGACGGGTGTGATAACGCACAGGGTGATGATGATGAGGTTGGAGATCCCACTTACTGTCAACCCACAGTCAGCCAAGAGCTGAGGTCAGCAGAGGAGGTGGAGGAAGATGCTAGTGATGACGAGGTCAGGTTGCGCCTTCCTGGACAGAGACGTAGTACTGGAAGCACGTCAACAACTGCATCCTCAAACACAACTCTGCCCCTCACCACAAGTCGTGGTGGCTCTCCAGGTCGCATGGGTGCTAAGCCTTGCATAGCCTGATGACCCAACTCGTGTTATCTGTAACATTTGTCAGCAAAAGCTAAGTAGAGGCCAAAAAAAACATAGTTTGAGTACTTCATGCATGAACCGGCACATGGACATGAAGCATAAGTTGCAGTGGGAAGCTCAGTGTGCTACAATGCGGCCTAGCCGGCCGGGCCAACCACCGTCTGCCATATCTTGTGCATCCGCGGCCTCTTCATCCTCTGTGACTGGGGGGACAGCAGTCACACCTGTTTTGGGGCGCAGACCTGCCACCTCTTTACCCGCAACAGCCAGCGTGATTGGCAGGTCATCATTTTCTTTGGAGGTGGTAACACCAGCTGGTGTTGAGCGCTGTCCGACATCGATAGCACCACCTTTGGATCAAGGCAACCTAACATGTCCGCCTGCATCTTCCTCACAGACCGGCAGTTTGCCGGGGACACCCTTATCAACCCCATCTAAGCACAATAGCCAGCCCTCGGTCCCTCAGATGTGGACAAGTAAAAGACCATTTCCTCCTAGCCATGAGAAAGCTAAGAGGTTGAATTTCACCATCTGCAAGCTCTTGGCTACAGAAATGCTGCCTTTCCGCCTGGTGGACACAGAGGATTTTCGAGACCTTATGTCCGTCGCAGTGCCCCAGTACCAGATGCCCAGTCGGCACTACTTCTCAAAGAAAGGTGTGCCTGCGCTCCACCAGCATGTCGCACACAACATCACCGCTTCTTTGAGAAACTCTGTGTGTGACAGGGTGCATTTCACCACAGACTCTTCGACGAGTAGGCATGGACAGGGGCGTTACATGTCGCTGACTGGGCACTGGGTAACTATGGTGACAGCAGGACAAGGGGCTGCTGTCCAAATCTTGCCGTCCCCACGAGTTGTGCGTCAATCCTCTTTATGTCAAAGTTCCTCCACTGCTTCTGCCTCCTCAACCTCCTCTCGGTCTTCCACCTGCACCCAAAGCCTGTCTGGTCATGCCACAAGCTTTCTAACTGCGCAGAAGGGATCCTGCACACCTCCTTACTATGCTGGCAGCAGGGCTCAACGTCATCAGGCGGTTTTTACTTTGAAATGTCTGGGAAATGTGAGTCACACAGCTGAGGAGTTGTGGTCAGCTCTGGAGAACCAATTTCATGAATGGTTGTCTCCACTGGACCTGAAACCAGGGAAGGCCGTGTGCGACAATGCTGCAAACCTGGGTGCGGCCCTTCGCCGGGGCAATATCACACAAGTGCCTTGTATGGCTCACGTGTTGAACCTGGTTGTCCAGCAATTTTTAGCCCACTATCCCAGACTAGATGGCCTTCGGCAGAGGGCACGGTCGCTGTGTGCTCACTTCCACCGTTCGCATCCCGCAGCTCAGCGACTTACATCTCTACAGAAGTCGTTGGGCCTGCCACTTCACTGGCTAAAATGCGATGTGCCTACCCGGTGGAATTCAACTCTGCACATGTTGCAGCGACTGTGGCAGCACCGACAAGCCCTGGTGCAATACGTTCTGACGTATAGCCAGGGCCAAAGAGATCCAGAGGTGGGGCAAATCACGCTGGAGGAGTGGTCTCAGATCAGGGACCTATGCACCCTTCTGCACAGTTTTGAAATGGCGACGAAGATATTTAGTGCTGACGATGCCAGGCTAACATCTGCAAGGTCCAGACGGTCGGCAGCACCAAGGCGGCAGGCATGTGAGGGTGGGGGAGATGGTTTTACCAGGGCGCATGGTAGCAGCCAAACTAGTGAGGAAGGTGCAGGAGCCCAGGAAGAAGTGGAGGACGAACTGATGGAAGACTCATCAGATGAGGGAGACCTTGATCACATTTCTGTTGTGCGAGGTTGGGGGGAGAGGACAGAGGAAGGAAGCATGATTGTTACCTCGCCACCAACACAACAGGGACTTGGTGCTCCTGGATGCGCAACACACATGAGTGCCTTCTTGCTGCACTACCTGCAACATGACCCTCGAATTGTGAGAATTAGAAATAATCCTGACTACTGGGTTGCCACACTGTTAGATCCCCGGTGCAAAAGTAAATTTGCCGAAATTATTCCTGCCATAGAAAGGGATGCACGCATGCAGGAGTATCAGCAGAGACTGTTGCAGAATCTTACATGTGCTTTTCCACAAAATACCAGTGGTGCACGTAGTGAATCTCACAGTTCCAACTTGCCAACCGTGGGACCGTCAAGTGTTCAGCACTCAAACCGTAACAGAACCACAGTATCTGCTGGTAACATCAATTTTGCGGAATCATTTCACCACTTTTTTAGCCCATCCTTTGCAAGGCCACAGGAGACAAGAAGTCTGACACATAGTCAACGCCTAGAGACGATGGTACAGGAGTATCTCCAAGTAAACATTGAAGCCATGACTGTGTCACTGGACCCTTGCTCTTTTTGGGCTTCCAATCTGGATAAATGGCCAGAGCTAGCCACTTACGAGATCTCACTTACTTATGAGATCTTGTCATGCCCCGCAGCCAGCGTTCTGTCTGAACGTGTGTTCAGCGCTGCTGGTGGTGTGCTGACAGATAAGCGCACGCGGCTCTCCACTGATAATGTAGACAGACTCACGTTCATAAAGATGAACAAATCATGGATCCGAAACGACTTTTCTACCCCTGTGTCATCCTGGGGAGAGTAAAAGCTTGATGATTGGTTAAAATCACCTTACCAACCGTTTTAAGCTTTCAAATTACTAATCATGTTTATCTGTATCTTGGCTGGAAAATAATTTGGGCTTTGTAGCAGTGTGCAGCACTGATTCTATTAGGCCATCTATACTAAGCTCCACCAGATTTAAAATTACTAATCATGTTTATCTGTATCTTGGCTGGAAAATAATTTGGGCTTTGTAGCAGTGTGCAGCACTGATCCTATTAGGCCATCTATACTAAGCTCCACCAGATTTAAAATTAATAATAATTTTTAGCTGCATCTAGCCCGGAAAATAATTTTGGGGCTCCGAGATGCGCAAGACACATAAGTGCCTTCTTGCTGCACTACGTGCAACATGACCCTCATATTGTCAGAATTCGAAGTAATCATGACTACTGGGTTGCCACACACTTAGATCCCCCAAACTTTTCGATCAACCTTTTCATTTTAATAAAGACCAAAAAAATGGTCATTTTTGAAATTATAAGCATTAGCAGGTTATTAGAAACTGAAATCAAACAGTTTTCAACTCAAAACTTTATTCTAGGTGATGTTACATTTTCACATAGGACCCCTTGTTCGAAAGGAGCTTCTGAACTCTCTCGTCCATTGAATTTGTCAGGTTTTGGATGGTTTCTGCTTCAATTGTTTTGCATGAGGACAGAATACCCTCCCAGAGGTGTTGCTTAGATGTGAACTGCCTCCTGCCATCATAGACACTCCTTTTGAAGATGCTCCAGAGGTTCTGAATGGGGTAGAGGTCAGGGGAGCATGGGGGTCACACCATAAGTTTGTCCCCTTTTATGCCCATATCAGCCAGAGATGCAGATGTTTTATGTGCAGCATGAGATGGTGCATTATCATGCAAAAAAATGATCTTGCTGTGAAATACACGGTTCTTCTTCTTGAACCATGGCAGGAAGTGCTGTTTGAGAAAATCCACATACATTATGGAGTTCATCTTTAGCGCCTTCAGGGATCCTAAAGGGGCCGACAATCTCTCTCCCCATGATTCCAGCCCAAAACATTACTCCACCTCCTCCTTGTTGGCGCTGTAGCCGTGTTTGCGTGGGGTGTCCATCAACCAGCCATCCTCCACTCCATCCATCTGGACCATCGAGCGCTGCACGGCACTCATCCGTGAACAAAACAGTTTTGAAATCAGTCTTCATGTAATGTTTAGCCCACTGGAGCCGTTTCTGCTTGTGTGAAGTGGATAGAGGAGGTCGACAGGATGGCGTATGCACAGCTGCAAACCTCTGAAGGACCCTGCATCTTGTTGTTCGGGGGACGTTGGAGGCACCAGCAGCTTCAAAAACTTGTCTGCTGCTATGACAAGGCTTTTTTGCCGCTGCTCTTTTAACCTGACGTAATTGCCTGTAGGAAAGAGTCCTCAATTTGCCCTTATCAGCACGCACACGTGTGTACTGTGAATCAGCTACATACTTCTTGATTGCCAAGACACTTCATCCTGATCATCGCACAATGTTGATTGTAGTCATGCCTTGACCTAAACACTCCACAATTTGTTGCTTCTCAGCAGCCGACACATCCTTTTTCTTTCCCATTTTGGCAGAAAATGTAGGCTGCTTAATAATGTGAGACAGCCTTCTTAAGTAGTCTTGCCTTTCATTGGACACACCTGCCAAACTAATTAGCACAGGTGTCTGCAATTGCTTACAGTGATATAAAGAGCCCTGACACACATCACCATCAATGAGTTTAACTGACAAACAAACAAATTCTTCCCTTATCACTCCTAAACACTTTTTGCATAATAATTTGGAACACAGTGTACATGTGCTTTTCCACAAAACACCAGTGGTTCACGTAGTGAATCTTACAGTTCTAACTTGCCAACCGTGGTCTGTATGGAGTTGTTCAACAAAGGGCCCAAAATTAAGATAACATAGATGGGAGAGGTCTCTATGAATAGGAATTCCTAAGTATTTGATACCCTGTGAGGGCCAGGCAAAGGGAAAGTTGGACTGGATGGAATCCTATATGGATTTGGGGAGGGAGACATCGAGGGCCTCAGACTTCGCTGCATTGATTTTAAAATTTGACCATGTAACAAAGTGATCTATTTCAGCCATAACAGCATGGATGGATATATGTGATTGAGTGATATATACTAGGACATCATCAGCAAATAGAGAGCACTTGTACTTGGTGCCTCCCACCTCAATCCACCTAATATTGGGGTTATGGCGAATTGATGAGAGCAGGTGCTCCGTCACTAGGATGTATAAGAGAGGGGACAGAGGACATCCCTGCCTTGTCCCATTGGTGATTGTGAAAGGTGATGAAAATGTTCTGATGCACACCCTGGGCCTTGGGACACCCGGAGCCGGACCCTTTTTGGTGGATGCTGGTAGTTGTAGTCTTCGTGGTGGCAACCCGGTTCCGTGGCTCAGGGTGGTCAAACCAGTGGCGGAACTATTTATGTGGTTTTGATGTTTAAATGTCCGACTACGCCACCCGTGGATTGCGGTCAGAGTGAACCGCCGCTGCAGGGCAGACCGCTGAGGCTGGTGTTGTGGGTGCAGCAGAGCGTAGCATAACTCCCCACGGGAGGAGTATAGCCTCAGGGCAGTGTATACGGAGGATGGGGGTGATGGTGCAGGGCAGCAGCAGTAACGACACGGAGTCAGTGATGCAGTCCAGGGCCTTTACTCACAGTTCTTAATATCCAGACCACGTCTGCAGGTAACGGCTGCCCACGTCGTACTGTGCTCACCAGATGAGGGGCTCAGACAACTCCCAGATAACTTTGGAGCGCTTCACAGGACCCCCTTTGTGTGTCCTTTGTCTGGCCTTTCTTACCAACCCTTCTGTCCGGCTGCCTCGGGCCTCCTCTTGGTAAACTTGGCGCCAGTTTCCCTGACCCTATGTGGTGCCTTCCTAGCGGGTGTAGCGAGGGGCTGTGCCACATAAAATGTCAGAGCCTCCGGTTTCTAGCTGAGGGTCGTTTCCTGCCTCCACTAGTTTCGGGGACCGGTCTCCCCCTTTGGCCTGACCCCTCCACGCAGGTGGATTCGGGCGTGCGGTGGCGACTCGCCCGTCTGCACCCCTGGGATCCCTTCATTCCTCGTTCCTGGAGCCTTCTCCGCTCCTCTTCCTTCCTTCTCCATCTTCCAGGCCTGGGCCTCTGTTACTAGGCCCGCCTCCGGAGCAGAGCTCATGCAGAGCCCCTGCTCCCTGCCACTTCTGCTCAGACTTCTCTGCACTGAACTAAGATGGTGCCCACCTTTTATACTCCCTTCTCAATGCACCCAGGAACTGCTTCCTCCCTGCTCCTGCACTACAGGGTTCCCCTTCCTCAGTGTTCCCTCCCCCCACTCCAGCCAGGGACAGGGACTGTCGTGCCCATCTCAGAGGCATATTGGTCGCCCTGCCCCACGGCAATGTGGTGTAATGCATGCAGGTGTCGGGTCCTGATCCACACTCCATCCTTACCTGAGAGTGAGATATCACACCTCTGGGTGAGGTGCAATACCTCTGTAGCAACCGAGCCCTCAGGGTGCTACAGTTCCATTTATCTTCAGCCTAGGTGACGTATTGTGATACAGGGCCGTGATTTTGGCTATAAAAGGGTCCCCTAGACCCCTACCCCAAGCTTTTTAAGAGAATCATATATGGCGTGCCAGGAGACTCTATGGAATGCTTTCTCAGCATCCAACGAGAGTATCTAATTACAAATTTTTAACTGCATCTAGCCCAGGAAATACTTTGTGCCTAGTAGCAGTGTCTGCTAGTCAGCGGATTATCCCGGCTGTTAAGCAAGCTACACCACCTGTAGTTTGGACACTTAATTTTTTCAAAGGAAATGCTTCGGGACCATGGGATACTCAGTGAAGAGCATCAGGAGGCACCCTAAGGCATAGGGGCTGGGACTGGCAGTAGGATGCCTTGCGGTGGACAGCCGAGCTCGATCCTTATAAAAGCTTTTTAACTGCAGCAGCTTTAGTGGACGCTACTGGAGCTGGAATTACGCGGCTGCTGGCATGAGACTTGCCCTCCAATAGATCCTTGTAAATGGATTTAAAGTGTATTCATTCAAATTAGAGAGACAATTTAAATTAAAAAGCTTAGAGCTGCCTCCACCACAGGGGGGCTCGCTCGACCCACCAGCGGACAGGCACCAGTATTGGGAGAGGGGGGCTGGCCGTCAGGGTTCACCGCGGCTCTGGCACAAACCCGGCGACACGGAGGTGGCACGGGCAGGAGCGGACTGAACGTGTCGGCTTCTCACTTTTTGGATTTTAGAAGGGCATGACATGCCTATATTTGTGTCTCCCCCTCCTTTTACTCCTCCACCTCTTTTCTTTTCGCATGACTATATGTACTTGTCACTTTTCCATGTGTTAGTTGTGTCTTCTGAGCAGTTTGTCAGCTTTTGGACACCTTTGAAGGTGTTTTCTATGTGTTTCTATGTGTTTTTGTTTGCCTGCCATTGGTTTTAACGGTGTTCGAAGGTGTTCGACGAACAGTTCGACGAACAGTTCGGCGAACACACGGGTGTTCGACGAACCGAACCGAACTCGAACACTACGGGGGTGGCTCAACACTACTTAGGACGACGAGTGTGAGAACACACAGGGTGATGATGACGAGGTTGCAGATCCCACTTACTGTCAACCCACAGTCAGCCAGTCGATGAGGTCAGCAGAGGATGTGGAGGAGGATGCTAGAGACGACGAGGTCAGGTTGCGCCTTCCTGGACAGAGACGTAGTACTGGAAGCACGTCAACAACTGCATCCTCAAACACAACTCTGCCTCTGACCACAAGTCGTGGGGGCTCTTCAGGTTGCATGGGTGCTAAGCCTTGCATAGCCTGGGCATTTTTTCAGATCGATAAGGATGACCCAACTCGTGTTATCTGTAACATTTGTCACCAAAAGCTAAGTAGAGGCCAAAAAATCCATAGTTTGAGTACTTCATGCATGAACCGTCACATGGATATGAAGCATAAGTTGCAGTGGGAAGCTCCCTTTCCTACAATGCAGCCTAGCGCGCCGGGCCAACCACCGTCTGCCCCATCTTGTGCATCAGCGGCCTCTTCATCCTCTGTGACTGGGGGGACAACAGTCACACATGTTTTTGGATGCAGACCAGCCACCTCTTTACCCGCAACAGCCAGTGTGATTGGCAGGTCATCATTTCATTTGGAAGTGGAAACACCAACTGGTGTTGAGCGCTCTCCGACATTGAGAGCACCACCTTTGGATCAAGGCAACCTAACTTTTCCGCCTGCATCTTCCTCACAGACCGGCAGTTTGCCGAGGAAACCCTACTCAACCCCGTCTAAGCACAACAGCCAGCCCTCCGTCCCTCAGATGTGGACAAGTAAAAGACCATTTCCTCCTAGCCATGAGAAAGCTAAGAGGTTGGATTTCACCATCTGCAAGCTCTTGGCTACAGAAATGCTGCCTTTCCGCCTGGTGGACACAGAGGATTTTTGAGACCTTATGTCTGTCGCAGTGCCCCAGTACCAGATGCCCAGTTGGCAATAATTCTCAAAGAAAGGTGTGCCTGCGCTCCACCAGCATGTCGCACACAATATCACCACTTCTTTGAGAAACTCTGTGTGTGACAGGGTGCATTTCACCACAGACACTTGGACTAGTAGGCATGGACAGGGGCGTTACATGTCGCTGACTGGGCACTGGGTAACTATGGTGACAGCAGGACAAGGGGCTGCTGTCTAAGTCTTGCCGTCCCCACGAGTTGTGCGTCAATCCTCTTTATCTCGAAGTTCCTCCACTGCTTCTTCCTCCTCAACCTCCTCTCGGTCCTCCACTTGCACCCAAAGCCTGTCTGGTCATGCCACACTCTTTCTAACTGCGCAGAAGGGATCCTGCACACCTCCTTACTATGCTGGCAGCAGGGCTCAACGTCATCAGGCGGTTTTTACTTTGAAATGTCTGGGAAATGTGAGTCACACAGCTGAGGAGTTGTGGTCAGCTCTGGAGAACCAGTTTCATGAATGGCTGTCTCCACTGGACCTGAAACCAGGGAAGGCCGTGTGCGACAATGCTTCAAACCTCGGTGCGGCCCTTCGCCGGGGCAATGTCACACACGTGCCTTGTATGGCTCACGTGTTTAACCTGGTTGTCCAGCAATTTTTAGGCCACTATCCCGGACTAGATGGCCTTCTGCAGAGGGCACGGTCGCTGTGTGCTCACTTCCGCCGTTCGCATCCCGCAGCTCAGCGACTTGCATCTCTACAGAAGTCGTTAGGCCTGCCACTTCCCCCGCTAAAATGCGATGTGCCTACCCGGTGGAATTCAACATGTTGCAGCGACTGTTGCAGCACCGACAAGCCCTGGTGCAATACGTTCTGATGTATAGCCTGGGCCAATGGGATCCAGAGGTGGGGCAAATCACGCTGGAGGAGTGGTCTCAGATCAGGGACCTATGCACCCTTCTGCACAGTTTTGAAATGGCAACGAAGACGTTTAGTGCTGACGATGCCATTATCAGCATGACTATTCCGGTGATTTACATGCTGGAGCACATGTTAAACAGAATTCGGAGTCAGGTGGTGGCACAAGAGGAGGTGGAGGAAGTAGAGGAGGAGGAGTTGTTTGCGGAAGGGCTAACATCTGCAAGGTCCAGATGGTCGGCAGCACCAAGGCGGCAGGCATGTGAGGGTGGGGGAGATGGTTTTACCAGGGTGCATGGTAGCAGCCAAACTAGTGAGGAAGGTGCAGGAGCCCAGGAAGAAGTGCAGGACGAACTGATGGAAGGCTCATCAGATGAGGGAGACCTTGATCACATTTCTGTTGTGCGAGGTTTGGGGGAGAGGGCAGAGGAAGAAAGCATGATTGTTACCTCGCCACCAACACAACAGGGACTTGGTGCTCCTGGATGCACAAGACACATGAGTGCCTTCTTGCTGCACTACCTGCAACATGACCCTCGAATTGTCAGAATTCAAAATAATCCTGACTACTGGGTTGTCACACTCTTAGATATCCGGTACAAAAGTAAATTTGCCGAAATAATTCCTGCCATAGAAAGGGATCCACGCATGCAGGAGTATCAGCAGAGACTGTTGCAGAATCTTACATGTGCTTTTCCACAAAACACCAGTGGTGCACGTAGTGAATCTCACAGTTCTAACTTGCCAACCGTGGGACTGTCGAGTGTTCAGCTCTCAAACCGTAACAGAAACACAGTATCTGCTGGTAACAGCAATTTTGCGGAATCATTTCACAGCTTTTTTAGCCCATCCTTTGCAAGGCCACAGGAGACAAAAAGTCTGACACATAGTCAACGCCTAGAGACGATGGTACAGGAGTATCTCCAAGTAAACATCGAAGCCATGACTGTGTCACTGGACCCTTGCTATTTTTGGTCTTCCAATCTGGATAAAAGGCCGGAGCTCGCCACTTACGCCTTGGAGATCTTGCCTTGCCCCGCAGCCAGCGTTCTCTCTGAACGTGTGTTCAGCGCTGCAGGTGGTGTGCTGACAGATAAGCGCACGCAGCTGTCCACTGAGAATGTAGACAGACTCAAGTTCATAAAGATATACAAATCATGGATCCGCAAGGACTTTTCCACCCCTGTGTCATCCTGGGGAGAGTAAAAGCTTGAGGATTTCGTAAAATCACCTCACCAACCGTTTTAAGCTTTCAAATTACTAATAATTTTTAGCTGCATCTTGTCTGGAAAATTATTTTGGGCCTGTAGCAGTGTGCGGTACTCATTCTATTATGCCATCTATACTAAGCTCCACCAGCTTGCAAATTACTAATAATTTTTAGCTGCATCTTGTCTGGAAAATTATTTTGGGCCTGTAGCAGTGTGCGGTACTCATTCTATTATGCCATCTATGCTAAGCTCCACCAGCTTGCAAATTACTAATAATTTTTAGCTGCATCTTGTCAGGAAAATAATTTTGGGCCTGTAGCAGTGTGCGGTACTCATTCTATTATGCCATCTATACTAAGCTCCACCAGCTTGCAAATTACTAATAATTTTTAGCTGCATCTTGTCTGGAAAATAATTTTGGGCCTGTAGCAGTGTGCGGTACTCATTCTATTATGCCATCTATACTAAGCTTCACCAGCTTGCAAATTACTAATAATTTTTAGCTGCATCTTGTCTGGAAAATAATTTTGGGCATAGTAGCAGTGTGTGGTACTCATTCTAACCAACCGTTTTAAGCAACTCTGGGGCAATTGATGCTACTTAAGTGGTGTCTGTGCCACAAATTTTTGGAAAAAATGGAGACTCTTTTTGGAGTCCCCTTGCTTTGTTTTACATGACGTTGCCATCGTCAATTAGAGGTGGGTTGGGTCTTCCCCCGCCCCCCTTTTAACTGTAAGAAAATACATACACTATGGCTTGGGGTAACACAGATGGTTGAGTCTGAAGAGCTGTTTACTCAGAGGTCTGCTCCAAAGCTTCAGTGTCTGCTAGTCAGCATAGTAACCCAGCGGCAAAGCAAGCTGCACCGCCTGTGTATCTAATGATTTTTAAATGCATCTAGCCTAGGCAGACTGTGGGGACCCCTAACCAAACCCAGACGCTCAGCCCCCTAACGCCCCCCTTTCATTGACAATACAATCATGTAACTCTTACAACTGGATGGGTGAGGATCGGTCACAGCTTTATTAACTGTTTATACTCATTCCATTAGAAATGCATTTTATTTCTAAAATAATTCAGCTTGTTGCAGCATGCCCTGTGTCTCCAGTCTCCACAACGGCAAGTTGGCCAACAAGTGTAACTCTCCAACATGTCCTTTCTATTTCCAGGCCACGGAGGATCCTGCTTACTCGTATGCAGGACTCCGACCCCCATCCATCACTCTTAACTCTTGTTCCACTCCGTCCTGGAGTCCTGACAGTAATATGTCCAGTCCAATATCCATTAAGTGAACACCGTCGGGCCGTATGAGGCCTGCTTTATCTCCTTCCAGTTGTCGGTGTCGTATCACTACACAGCCCCTGTCTCTTATAAATTTTGCCATCCGAATATTTATTACCTGCCTTGTCCGTTCGATGGCCGTGATGTCTCATGCACCTTACCATACCGTTCTCGGCACAATCTCTGACCATACTATAGCTGGTTTTGTGAAAAATTCTCTGAAGCGCTCAGTGTCTAGTTTCATTATTGCCATTAGTTATGCGCTCTTGTGATAAGCTATGTTGTTTCCCCCGGCCTGTATAACTAAGATGACCGGACCTCTTGCCTCTCTCCCTACCTTGATTACCTCCATTAGTACCTGTGGCCATTGCAGGCCTCTAATACCTCTCCAGTTCAAATATGTGTTATGAAACTCCAATTTCCTCCCGCCGGGGCGGACTTTCATCCTTCTTTCTGCACAATATATATACGAGTTCTTAATCATTGCATAGCAAAAAAACAGCAAGGAAGTGGTATGTATATGTCATGTCCTGCTATGCACCTGTTCAAGGCTGAGTTAATCAGAAATTTAAACACACATACCATGTTAAAATCGTATAGCATAGAAACAATGCATATAAATGTAAATAATCAAAAAGAAAAAGAAAAGAAGAAAAAAGGAACATATATATAATAATAATAATAATCTATAAATGATCACTCATAATGATACATCAATCATATCTGATGTTTAAACCCGCTGGTACACGTGTATTTAAAGTATAAATCCACCAACTTTCTCTATTAAGGAGCTTTCTCCTATAATCATCCACCAAATCTCCACCAATCGCCACGGCCGACGGAGGGGCCACCACAGTCAGTGAATCCTTCCTTATTTAGTATAGTCTACCAATACTTTGGAAGTATTAGCCCAGCTGCGAAGCAAGCTGCACCGCCTGTGTATCTAATGAGAATTTTTAACTGCCTCTAGCCTAGCCAGACTGTGGGGACCCCCAACCAAACCCAGACGCTCTGCATCTAACCCAGCCAATCATTTGATAGTATTGCTAGTAGCAGAGTCGCATGGGCTCTAAACCTTGCATAGCCTGTGCATTTTTTCAGATCGCTAAGGATGACCCAACTTGTGTTATCTGTAACATTTGTCACCAATAGCTAAGTAGAGGCCAAAAAATACATAGTTTGAGTACTTCATGCATGAACCGTCACATGGATATGAAGCATAAGTTGCAGTGCGAAGCTCACAGTTCTACAATGCGGCCTAGCGGGCCGGGACAACCACCATCGGCCCCACCTGTGTCATCCTGGCGAGACTAAAAGCTACTGCGTAGTCTTTTCCAAAAATTTGAGGGAATTACCACGGGAATGGTTTGGAAGAGGTATAAGAGTTTAGGTAGGACGTTCATTTTTAGTATACTTATTCTGTTGAACCAGGAAAATTCCTTCACCGTCCAAGAAGTAAGATCTTTATGGAGTTGTTCAATAAAGGGCCCAAAATTAAGATAAAATAGACGGGAGAGGTCTCTATGAATACGAATTCCTAAGTATTTGATACCCTGTGAGGGCCAGGCAAAGGGAAAGTTGGACTGGATGGAATCCTGTATGGATTTGGGGAGGGAGACATCGAGGGCCTCAGACTTCGCTGCATTGATTTTAAAATTTGACCATGTAACAAAGTGATCTATTTCAGCCATAACAGCAGGGATGGATATATGTGATTGAGTGATATATACTAGGACATCATCAGCAAATGCAGAGCACTTGTACTCGGTGCCTCCCACCTCAATCCACCTAATATTGGGGTTATCGCGAATTGATGAGAGCAGGTGCTCCATCACTAGGATGTATAAGAGAGGGGACAGAGGACATCCCTGCCTTGTCCCATTGGTGATTATGAAAGGTGATGAAAATGTTCCATTTATCTTCAGCCTAGCTGACGGATTGTGATACAGGGCCATGATTTTGGCTATAAAAGGGTCCCCTAGACTCCTACCCCAAGCTTTTTAAGAGAATAATATATGGCGTGTCAGGAGACTCTATGGAATGCTTTCTCAGCATCCAGCGAGAGCATCTAATTACAAATTTTTAACTGCATCTAGCCCAGGCAAAACTTTGGGCCTAGTAGCAGTGTCTGCTAGTCAGTGGAGTAGCCACCGCCTGTAGATCTAATTACAAATTTTTAACTGCATCTAGCCCAGGAAATACTTTGGACCTAGTAGCAGTGTCAGCTAGTCAGCGGATTATCCCACCTGTTAAGCAAGCTACACCACCTGTAGTTTGGACACTTAATTTTTTCAAAGGAAATGCTTCGGGCCCCCGGGACACTCAGTGAAGAGCATCGGGGAGGCACCCCAAGGCACAGGGGCTGGGACTGGCAGTAGGACGCCTTGCGGTGGACCGCCAAGATCGATCCTTATAAAAGCTTTTTAACTGCAGCAACTTTAGTGGACGCTACTGGAGCTGGAATTCCCATGGCTGCTGGCATCAGACTTGCCCTCCAATAGATCCTTGTAAAAGGATTTAAAGTGTACTCATTCAAATTACAGAGACAATTTAAATTAAAAAGCTTAGACCTGCCTCCACCGCAGGGGGGCTCGCTCGACCCACCAGCGGACAGGCACCAGTATTGGGAGAGGGGGGCTGGCCGTCAGGGTCCACCGCGGCTCTGGCACAAACCCGGCGACACGGAGGTCGCACAGACAGGAACAGACTGGCCGTGTCAGCTTTGCACTTTTTTGGTTTTAGAAGGGCATGACATGCCTATATCTGTGTCTCCCCCTCCTTTTACTCCTCCACCTCTTTTCTTTTCGCATGACTATATGTACTTGTCACTTTTCCATGTGTTAGTTGTGTCTTCTGAGCAGTTTGTCAGGTTTTGGACACCTTTGAAGGTGTTTTCTATGTGTTTCTATGTGTTTTTGTTTGCCTGCCATTGGTTTTAACGGTGTTCGACGGTGTTCGACAAACAGTTCGACCAAACTCGAACACTACGGGGGTGGCTCAACTCTAATCACTGGGTCTCTGGAAAGGTGCCGAATGGGTTAAATTTTTTCTTTTGACACTCTAAATATTCAAGTTTGTAAATGAAAATCTAGACACTGCTATTCTTTTGATCAGCCTATTATTCCTTTTTCTTCATATTCAGTTTAAAAATTGGTAATTTGTTCATGTTTTCATTTGAAATTGAATGTGCTGCTCCCAGCGCCTTTGTGTATATGGTAATAAATGCTATTGTGAGGATTGAGCTTTTCCCCTGTTTTAAACACTATTATTTTGCACATAACTGTAGATGTGTACAACATAACCTTAGCATAGAGATTGTAAAACACAATGTAACATTAAGTAATGTATAGGATAATGTAAGTAAAACTGCAGGAAACAGGAATATAACATCTGCTCATTGCATTATACAGAAAAGAAACTTCATCCTTACAATTAATAGAATTAGAAACTGCTGTGAAAACCAATTTACCATGAAAATGTAATTAATCAAACGTCATCTAGAAGACATCACATTATTGTTGTGCTTCATCCGAGCATGTTAGATGTCCATTTGGAACATAGGCTGCTGGTGTATATTATTACAGTAACAGTAGCTGGATATACTCCATCTGTAAGAAATCAATAGCTTCAAGCTGATCCATTACCTAATAGCTCAATATACCATAGAAGAGTGTTAGCTTCTACAGGCAACACCTACAGATATCATCTGTACTTCCCAGCAGGCTCTCTTAAATCTTTCCTATTCTGGTCACTTACTCAGGTCATTAAACACATGTATGGAAGCTAGCAGCACTCTCCAACTTAACGGACGTGACATTGGAAGATGAAGGAATCCAACTTGGCCAAAAAACAAAATGTAGAAAAGCAAGCAATGTCCAAGTGGTTTGTAGAAACAAGTAACTGTAATTTATTCTGCCCAATACAAAATTGCTGTTTCGGCTTAAGATGGGTCTTTGTTACTCAGGTTACCAGTTGTCCAACCCAAGCACTGATGTTCCAGTCTACAATTGACATGTTTTGCTATTTAGTACTAAATGGCAGCAAAATTTTTTGGCTTATATTGTTCCGCATAGGTTATTATTATCATCTTCCCATCAGCACCAATTATCATTGTTGTGCAAAAACCTGTGTCTGTAGCCGGCAGAGGCTTTCGCCGAAAACTGTATCAGGGCAAGCAATATTCCATCAGGAGAGCATGCTTTCTTCATTTATCAGGATATTGTGCATTACTTTGTTAAAAGCTTCCTGAATTTTGGGAATGTAATATTCCACACTAGTTTTTATTTTGGACAGTATCGATTTTTTAGTCTATTATTGAGATAATTATTCTGATGTTTTGCATTTTAGTTGCATGCCCCAGTCATCTCTGCTTTGAAATTTATTCCCTGTCCTCCCCTGTTGCTGTGTGAACCATTATGACATTGTTAGATCTATTTTTCATCCTGTTTGTCAGTGAAATTCATAAAGTATAAATGCTTTTTTTACTTGATTTGATCAATGAGTTATTTTTATTTTTTTTAAACAGTTCACTATTCCAGCGTATAGTAAAAGTGAGGAACTCCAAATTTGTGTGCGGAATGGTCAGTAAAAAAATTAATTATATTTCTTTTTCTTCTGACCCAGCGTCTTGTTTTCACTTAGGTACTGTTGATACACATACTGTATCTAAGAATTGATCTTTATTAGAGATGATCAAATCTGCAGAGATTTGAATTAGAAAAATCCCACGGAATTAACAGGAAATTTGGATTCGCGTTGATATTATTTGATGCAAATTGAATGTTCCTTATGCTCTGGGAGTCTCTCCAGACCTCAGAGCAAAATAAACATAGGATTTAAAAAAAAAGTAATAGTAATACTCTCTTCGCCACTTACCTGTTCTCGCTGCCCTTGCAGGCCGCTGAACAGTTCTTTTTTTGCCTTCCCCGTTATACACATTCTTCTCAATTCCTTCCGGCGTTGAGTTTGACGTCACTGTATACTATGCCGGTATGAGGTCTAGCCAGTGTTTCAAGGGATGCACATCATGAAGTCACGATGTGTGGTGTAACAGTATGTCGCGTCATGCTGTCAAAAGCTTACTCTTTGCCAGAAAGAAACTTTGTAGTAGAGTGAGGCAGGCCGTAGAGGATGAATGCGATGAGAGAATGCAGAAAGAAGAGGCACAGAGGATTGGACAGGGGCTGCGGGAGTTGCAGGACAGGTGAGGCTGATCACCATTTTGCCGAAATAACGCAGAGTAAATTAAAAAAAAATCTAAATTCTTTAGAATATGAACTTTTGTAAAATTCAAGGATAATTCAATATATTAGCTCATCTCTATTCTTAATAATTTACTAAAGCAGGTTTTAACCCTTTTTTTATAACATACTCCCCACAATGAGAATACCATTGATGATCTAAACAATTAGGGTAATTCCACATGTGAGGTCAAGATGCAGATCAGATGAGATTTCAAATTGATTATTAATGGCTGCTCGATTATGCAGGTAAACCGCAGATTATCCCACAAAAATGCACGGCCATTACCAATCAATCAGAAAAACTTTAATTGCTATAAAGCCACATGTTGGTGAGGTGTGCGCAGAATGGCTGCCACAAATGGTAGCAATGGAGCAATACCCACCACTTTTTCGAAGGAAGCTGCTTTTTCACTTTGTCAAGAACCAAATTATATTCCAATATTTTATTCTTAAGACTTTATATCCCCGCTCAGTACAAGCTGCATTACCTTAATCTACAGCACGTAGGTAAGGAATATTATGGGAAAAAATATTCCATAGAAAAAAACTTTTTCAACTAAATGGTTTGGGGATTTTCTAGAGGCAAAGCAATATACCAAAGAAAAGGAAGATTTTAACGAATAATGTACCTTGAAATAATAAGTGGTAGGATATTAACTCAGCAACTTATGACGTTGATGAATGGACCAAACAAGCAATGTAAACTCAAAAGTGAGTAAAGAAAAGAAGAAAGATTAATACAGAGTACAGTATGTGAGATGCTCACATATACAGTATATGAAATTCTCAGGGAGTACTGGTTCTCCTTAGGGAAACATAGGGATTCTCACAGTACAGGCAAGGCACCCTGGAACAAAAAGTATGCAAATTAGTTCTCCTCTAATAGGAAGAGAACTGTCTCTCCATTGCCACCTATTGAAGGTAGCTGTCTTGTTCCACGACTCGGGAATCATACAGTATTGTATTATATTGTTGTTGCGCTGCTATGCAATAAGGTTTGCCTTTTAGAAGTTCATCCTCCCTGTTTGCCTCCTTACTTCTAATGCCAGTAATCCCTCCCTTCTTCATGTAACAGGACTCAAGGCTACATCTAGCCTCAACGACAACACGTGGGTGTCGCCTCCAAGCTTTCTATATGAGGATCCTACTTCTATTGATGTTATCAGTGTTTTGAGGAACTGGATTTGATGGAGAGATCAGACCAGCCATCCCTACATGCCATGCATCTAAGGAACCAATGCAGAAACTGAGGCCTCATCACTTTGGATGCTTCTCGAGCTGGTTATCAGTTATGCAGGCTGGTACTCACCTGACGTACATCGCCAAGTGCTTCATGGGAGAAGGCATCACATAAATAAAGATGTTTTTACTGGCCGCAGCTCACAGCGGGGAGTATATCTCCACATACCTCCAGCTGTGTTTTAACATGAAACATTCTGCTCTTGGATTATTGGGTTAATGGAAGTGTTTATATGTTACGACTTCCCCAATCCGAAGATGGGCTTCCATTGGAATTTGGACTTATTTTACTGTTGTGTACTATAAGCCTCTTATCAAATAATTAGAATTTACAGTTGTTTATAGCTTTGTTGCATATTTGAGTGTTTCTTTTTTGTCTTTAAGACTCCAGGAATGTCGGCGGACATCGTCAAACGACATCATGTCAAGATTGGATTATTGTGAAATCTAAAGATTTCAGATGGGGAGTGTCATGTCTCATGACTTGGGTATCATACAGTATTGTATTGTATTGTATTGTTGCTGTTACATTGCTAGAAAATAAGGATTGCCTTTTAGAAGTTTGCCCTCACTCTCTTCCTGTTTGACTCCCTAGCTCTGATGTCATTAAACCCTCCCCTCTTCTTCCTCATTCTCTGTATGTCAGCCATCTTAAAAATCTCATGTCTTGCAGCTCTGGTTCAGAGTACTCTTTTTTTTACCTACTGCAGCTGTTACAGCTACTAATAACATCTTCTAAAAAACAGACAATGTGAACTGAGGTCTAAGATGGCAGACATACAAGAAACAGAGGCATGTTCACACTAGCAAAAAAGAAGCAAGACAAAAATATATCTCATACCCTACCATAATTATATATAAATGTAAAGCAAAATTGCATAATAAATATAGGGTACTTAGTGAACTATTTTTGATCAAAAAAAGTATACAAGCCGTCCCACCAGCGGCAAGGTGACCCTAAATTGGGACGGTACCTATACTGCCTATATTAAAAACCTTACTGTATATCAAAGTTGAAGTAATGCATATAAAAGGGTAGACAAATAGGACCGGGTCCCAACTCCAGACCACCTAGGCCCGTGGTAAGCTACATATATACCAATCAGCTCAACAAAGGGCATGCCACACCCTTAAATTGCACAGAATGCAAACAAGTCAAAAAAACAGACAATGTGAACTGAGGTCTAAGATGGCAGACATACAAGAAACAGAGGCATGTTCACACTAGCAAAAAAGAAGCAAGACAAAAATATATCTCATACCCTACCATAATTATATATAAATGTAAAGCAAAATTGCATAATAAATATAGGGTACTTAGTGAACTATTTTTGATCAAAAAAAGTATACAAGCCGTCCCACCAGCGGCAAGGTGACCCTAAATTGGGACGGTACCTATACTGCCTATATTAAAAGCCTTACTGTATATCAAAGTTGAAGTAATGCATATAAAAGGGTAGACAAATAGGACCGGGTCCCAACTCCAGACCACCTAGGCCCGTGGTAAGCTACATATATACCAATCAGCTCAACAAAGGGCATGCCACACCCTTAAATTGCACAGAATGCAAACAAGTCAAAAAAACAGACAATGTGAACTGAGGTCTAAGATGGCAGACATACAAGAAACAGAGGCATGTTCACACTAGCAAAAAAGAAGCAAGACAAAAATATATCTCATACCCTACCATAATTATATATAAATGTAAAGCAAAATTGCATAATAAATATAGGGTACTTAGTGAACTATTTTTGATCAAAAAAAGTATACAAGCCGTCCCACCAGCGGCAAGGTGACCCTAAATTGGGACGGTACCTATACTGCCTATATTAAAAACCTTACTGTATATCAAAGTTGAAGTAATGCATATAAAAGGGTAGACAAATAGGACCGGGTCCCAACTCCAGACCACCTAGGCCCGTGGTAAGCTACATATATACCAATCAGCTCAACAAAGGGCATGCCACACCCTTAAATTGCACAGAATGCAAACAAGTCAAAAAAACAGACAATGTGAACTGAGGTCTAAGATGGCAGACATACAAGAAACAGAGGCATGTTCACACTAGCAAAAAAGAAGCAAGACAAAAATATATCTCATACCCTACCATAATTATATATAAATGTAAAGCAAAATTGCATAATAAATATAGGGTACTTAGTGAACTATTTTTGATCAAAAAAAGTATACAAGCCGTCCCACCAGCGGCAAGGTGACCCTAAATTGGGACGGTACCTATACTGCCTATATTAAAAACCTTACTGTATATCAAAGTTGAAGTAATGCATATAAAAGGGTAGACAAATAGGACCGGGTCCCAACTCCAGACCACCTAGGCCCGTGGTAAGCTACATATATACCAATCAGCTCAACAAAGGGCATGCCACACCCTTAAATTGCACAGAATGCAAACAAGTCAAAAAAACAGACAATATGAACTGAGGTCTAAGATGGCAGACATACAAGAAACAGAGGCATGTTCACACTAGCAAAAAAGAAGCAAGACAAAAATATATCTCATACCCTACCATAATTATATATAAATGTAAAGCAAAATTGCATAATAAATATAGGGTACTTAGTGAACTATTTTTGATCAAAAAAAGTATACAAGCCGTCCCACCAGCGGCAAGGTGACCCTAAATTGGGACGGTACCTATACTGCCTATATTAAAAACCTTACTGTATATCAAAGTTGAAGTAATGCATATAAAAGGGTAGACAAATAGGACCGGGTCCCAACTCCAGACCACCTAGGCCCGTGGTAAGCTACATATATACCAATCAGCTCAACAAAGGGCATGCCACACCCTTAAATTGCACAGAATGCAAACAAGTAAAAAAAACAGACAATGTGAACTGAGGTCTAAGATGGCAGACATACAAGAAACAGAGGCATGTTCACACTAGCAAAAAAGAAGCAAGACAAAAATATATCTCATACCCTACCATAATTATATATAAATGTAAAGCAAAATTGCATAATAAATATAGGGTACTTAGTGAACTATTTTTGATCAAAAAAGTATACAAGCCGTCCCACCAGCGGCAAGGTGACCCTAAATTGGGACGGTACCTATACTGCCTATATTAAAAACCTTACTGTATATCAAAGTTGAAGTAATGCATATAAAAGGGTAGACAAATAGGACCGGGTCCCAACTCCAGACCACCTAGGCCCGTGGTAAGCTACATATATACCAATCAGCTCAACAAAGGGCATGCCACACCCTTAAATTGCACAGAATGCAAACAAGTCAAAAAAACAGACAATGTGAACTGAGGTCTAAGATGGCAGACATACAAGAAACAGAGGCATGTTCACACTAGCAAAAAAGAAGCAAGACAAAAATATATCTCATACCCTACCATAATTATATATAAATGTAAAGCAAAATTGCATAATAAATATAGGGTACTTAGTGAACTATTTTTGATCAAAAAAAGTATACAAGCCGTCCCACCAGCGGCAAGGTGACCCTAAATTGGGACGGTACCTATACTGCCTATATTAAAAACCTTACTGTATATCAAAGTTGAAGTAATGCATATAAAAGGGTAGACAAATAGGACCGGGTCCCAACTCCAGACCACCTAGGCCCGTGGTAAGCTACATATATACCAATCAGCTCAACAAAGGGCATGCCACACCCTTAAATTGCACAGAATGCAAACAAGTCAAAAAAACAGACAATGTGAACTGAGGTCTAAGATGGCAGACATACAAGAAACAGAGGCATGTTCACACTAGCAAAAAAGAAGCAAGACAAAAATATATCTCATACCCTACCATAATTATATATAAATGTAAAGCAAAATTGCATAATAAATATAGGGTACTTAGTGAACTATTTTTGATCAAAAAAAGTATACAAGCCGTCCCATCCGCGGCAAGGTGACCCTAAATTGGGACGGTACCTATACTGCCTATATTAAAAACCTTACTGTATATCAAAGTTGAAGTAATGCATATAAAAGGGTAGACAAATAGGACCGGGTCCCAACTCCAGACCACCTAGGCCCGTGGTAAGCTACATATATACCAATCAGCTCAACAAAGGGCATGCCACACCCTTAAATTGCACAGAATGCAAACAAGTCAAAAAAACAGACAATGTGAACTGAGGTCTAAGATGGCAGACATACAAGAAACAGAGGCATGTTCACACTAGCAAAAAAGAAGCAAGACAAAAATATATCTCATACCCTACCATAATTATATATAAATGTAAAGCAAAATTGCATAATAAATATAGGGTACTTAGTGAACTATTTTTGATCAAAAAAAGTATACAAGCCGTCCCACCAGCGGCAAGGTGACCCTAAATTGGGACGGTACCTATACTGCCTATATTAAAAACCTTACTGTATATCAAAGTTGAAATAATGCATATAAAAGGGTAGACAAATAGGACCGGGTCCCAACTCCAGACCACCTAGGCCCGTGGTAAGCTACATATATACCAATCAGCTCAACAAAGGGCATGCCACACCCTTAAATTGCACAGAATGCAAACAAGTCAAAAAAACAGACAATGTGAACTGAGGTCTAAGATGGCAGACATACAAGAAACAGAGGCATGTTCACACTAGCAAAAAAGAAGCAAGACAAAAATATATCTCATACCCTACCATAATTATATATAAATGTAAAGCAAAATTGCATAATAAATATAGGGTACTTAGTGAACTATTTTTGATCAAAAAAAGTATACAAGCCGTCCCACCAGCGGCAAGGTGACCCTAAATTGGGACGGTACCTATACTGCCTATATTAAAAACCTTACTGTATATCAAAGTTGAAGTAATGCATATAAAAGGGTAGACAAATAGGACCGGGTCCCAACTCCAGACCACCTAGGCCCGTGGTAAGCTACATATATACCAATCAGCTCAACAAAGGGCATGCCACACCCTTAAATTGCACAGAATGCAAACAAGTCAAAAAAACAGACAATGTGAACTGAGGTCTAAGATGGCAGACATACAAGAAACAGAGGCATGTTCACACTAGCAAAAAAGAAGCAAGACAAAAATATATCTCATACCCTACCATAATTATATATAAATGTAAAGCAAAATTGCATAATAAATATAGGGTACTTAGTGAACTATTTTTGATCAAAAAAAGTATACAAGCCGTCCCACCAGCGGCAAGGTGACCCTAAATTGGGACGGTACCTATACTGCCTATATTAAAAACCTTACTGTATATCAAAGTTGAAGTAATGCATATAAAAGGGTAGACAAATAGGACCGGGTCCCAACTCCAGACCACCTAGGCCCGTGGTAAGCTACATATATACCAATCAGCTCAACAAAGGGCATGCCACACCCTTAAATTGCACAGAATGCAAACAAGTCAAAAAAACAGACAATGTGAACTGAGGTCTAAGATGGCAGACATACAAGAAACAGAGGCATGTTCACACTAGCAAAAAAGAAGCAAGACAAAAATATATCTCATACCCTACCATAATTATATATAAATGTAAAGCAAAATTGCATAATAAATATAGGGTACTTAGTGAAATATTTTTGATCAAAAAAAGTATACAAGCCGTCCCACCAGCGGCAAGGTGACCCTAAATTGGGACGGTACCTATACTGCCTATATTAAAAACCTTACTGTATATCAAAGTTGAAGTAATGCATATAAAAGGGTAGACAAATAGGACCGGGTCCCAACTCCAGACCACCTAGGCCCGTGGTAAGCTACATATATACCAATCAGCTCAACAAAGGGCATGCCACACCCTTAAATTGCACAGAATGCAAACAAGTCAAAAAAACAGACAATGTGAACTGAGGTCTAAGATGGCAGACATACAAGAAACAGAGGCATGTTCACACTAGCAAAAAAGAAGCAAGACAAAAATATATCTCATACCCTACCATAATTATATATAAATGTAAAGCAAAATTGCATAATAAATATAGGGTACTTAGTGAACTATTTTTGATCAAAAAAAGTATACAAGCCGTCCCACCAGCGGCAAGGTGACCCTAAATTGGGACGGTACCTATACTGCCTATATTAAAAACCTTACTGTATATCAAAGTTGAAGTAATGCATATAAAAGGGTAGACAAATAGGACCGGGTCCCAACTCCAGACCACCTAGGCCCGTGGTAAGCTACATATATACCAATCAGCTCAACAAAGGGCATGCCACACCCTTAAATTGCACAGAATGCAAACAAGTCAAAAAAACAGACAATGTGAACTGAGGTCTAAGATGGCAGACATGCAAGAAACAGAGGCATGTTCACACTAGCAAAAAAGAAGCAAGACAAAAATATATCTCATACCCTACCATAATTATATATAAATGTAAAGCAAAATTGCATAATAAATATAGGGTACTTAGTGAACTATTTTTGATCAAAAAAAGTATACAATCCGTCCCACCAGCGGCAAGGTGACCCTAAATTGGGACGGTACCTATACTGCCTATATTAAAAACCTTACTGTATATCAAAGTTGAAGTAATGCATATAAAAGGGTAGACAAATAGGACCGGGTCCCAACTCCAGACCACCTAGGCCCGTGGTAAGCTACATATATACCAATCAGCTCAACAAAGGGCATGCCACACCCTTAAATTGCACAGAATGCAAACAAGTCAAAAAAACAGACAATGTGAACTGAGGTCTAAGATGGCAGACATACAAGAAACAGAGGCATGTTCACACTAGCAAAAAAGAAGCAAGACAAAAATATATCTCATACCCTACCATAATTATATATAAATGTAAAGCAAAATTGCATAATAAATATAGGGTACTTAGTGAACTATTTTTGATCAAAAAAAGTATACAAGCCGTCCCACCAGCGGCAAGGTGACCCTAAATTGGGACGGTACCTATACTGCCTATATTAAAAACCTTACTGTATATCAAAGTTGAAGTAATGCATATAAAAGGGTAGACAAATAGGACCGGGTCCCAACTCCAGACCACCTAGGCCCGTGGTAAGCTACATATATACCAATCAGCTCAACAAAGGGCATGCCACACCCTTAAATTGCACAGAATGCAAACAAGTAAAAAAAACAGACAATGTGAACTGAGGTCTAAGATGGCAGACATACAAGAAACAGAGGCATGTTCACACTAGCAAAAAAGAAGCAAGACAAAAATATATCTCATACCCTACCATAATTATATATAAATGTAAAGCAAAATTGCATAATAAATATAGGGTACTTAGTGAACTATTTTTGATCAAAAAAGTATACAAGCCGTCCCACCAGCGGCAAGGTGACCCTAAATTGGGACGGTACCTATACTGCCTATATTAAAAACCTTACTGTATATCAAAGTTGAAGTAATGCATATAAAAGGGTAGAAAAATAGGACCGGGTCCCAACTCCAGACCACCTAGGCCCGTGGTAAGCTACATATATACCAATCAGCTCAACAAAGGGCATGCCACACCCTTAAATTGCACAGAATGCAAACAAGTCAAAAAAACAGACAATGTGAACTGAGGTCTAAGATGGCAGACATACAAGAAACAGAGGCATGTTCACACTAGCAAAAAAGAAGCAAGACAAAAATATATCTCATACCCTACCATAATTATATATAAATGTAAAGCAAAATTGCATAATAAATATAGGGTACTTAGTGAACTATTTTTGATCAAAAAAAGTATACAAGCCGTCCCACCAGCGGCAAGGTGACCCTAAATTGGGACGGTACCTATACTGCCTATATTAAAAACCTTACTGTATATCAAAGTTGAAGTAATGCATATAAAAGGGTAGACAAATAGGACCGGGTCCCAACTCCAGACCACCTAGGCCCGTGGTAAGCTACATATATACCAATCAGCTCAACAAAGGGCATGCCACACCCTTAAATTGCACAGAATGCAAACAAGTCAAAAAAACAGACAATGTGAACTGAGGTCTAAGATGGCAGACATACAAGAAACAGAGGCATGTTCACACTAGCAAAAAAGAAGCAAGACAAAAATATATCTCATACCCTACCATAATTATATATAAATGTAAAGCAAAATTGCATAATAAATATAGGGTACTTAGTGAACTATTTTTGATCAAAAAAAGTATAAAAGCCGTCCCACCAGCGGCAAGGTGACCCTAAATTGGGACGGTACCTATACTGCCTATATTAAAAACCTTACTGTATATCAAAGTTGAAGTAATGCATATAAAAGGGTAGACAAATAGGACCGGGTCCCAACTCCAGACCACCTAGGCCCGTGGTAAGCTACATATATACCAATCAGCTCAACAAAGGGCATGCCACACCCTTAAATTGCACAGAATGCAAACAAGTCAAAAAAACAGACAATGTGAACTGAGGTCTAAGATGGCAGACATACAAGAAACAGAGGCATGTTCACACTAGCAAAAAAGAAGCAAGACAAAAATATATCTCATACCCTACCATAATTATATATAAATGTAAAGCAAAATTGCATAATAAATATAGGGTACTTAGTGAACTATTTTTGATCAAAAAAAGTATACAAGCCGTCCCACCAGCGGCAAGGTGACCCTAAATTGGGACGGTACCTATACTGCCTATATTAAAAACCTTACTGTATATCAAAGTTGAAGTAATGCATATAAAAGGGTAGACAAATAGGACCGGGTCCCAACTCCAGACCACCTAAGCCCGTGGTAAGCTACATATATACCAATCAGCTCAACAAAGGGCATGCCACACCCTTAAATTGCACAGAATGCAAACAAGTCAAAAAAACAGACAATGTGAACTGAGGTCTAAGATGGCAGACATACAAGAAACAGAGGCATGTTCACACTAGCAAAAAAGAAGCAAGACAAAAATATATCTCATACCCTACCATAATTATATATAAATGTAAAGCAAAATTGCATAATAAATATAGGGTACTTAGTGAACTATTTTTGATCAAAAAAAGTAGTATACAAGCCGTCCCACCAGCGGCAAGGTGACCCTAAATTGGGACGGTACCTATACTGCCTATATTAAAAACCTTACTGTATATCAAAGTTGAAGTAATGCATATAAAAGGGTAGACAAATAGGACCGGGTCCCAACTCCAGACCACCTAGGCCCGTGGTAAGCTACATATATACCAATCAGCTCAACAAAGGGCATGCCACACCCTTAAATTGCACAGAATGCAAACAAGTCAAAAAAACAGACAATGTGAACTGAGGTCTAAGATGGCAGACATACAAGAAACAGAGGCATGTTCACACTAGCAAAAAAGAAGCAAGACAAAAATATATCTCATACCCTACCATAATTATATATAAATGTAAAGCAAAATTGCATAATAAATATAGGGTACTTAGTGAACTATTTTTGATCAAAAAAAGTATACAAGCCGTCCCACCAGCGGCAAGGTGACCCTAAATTGGGACGGTACCTATACTGCCTATATTAAAAACCTTACTGTATATCAAAGTTGAAGTAATGCATATAAAAGGGTAGACAAATAGGACCGGGTCCCAACTCCAGACCACCTAGGCCCGTGGTAAGCTACATATATACCAATCAGCTCAACAAAGGGCATGCCACACCCTTAAATTGCACAGAATGCAAACAAGTCAAAAAAACAGACAATGTGAACTGAGGTCTAAGATGGCAGACATACAAGAAACAGAGGCATGTTCACACTAGCAAAAAAGAAGCAAGACAAAAATATATCTCATACCCTACCATAATTATATATAAATGTAAAGCAAAATTGCATAATAAATATAGGGTACTTAGTGAACTATTTTTGATCAAAAAAAGTAGTATACAAGCCGTCCCACCAGCGGCAAGGTGACCCTAAATTGGGACGGTACCTATACTGCCTATATTAAAAACCTTACTGTATATCAAAGTTGAAGTAATGCATATAAAAGGGTAGACAAATAGGACCGGGTCCCAACTCCAGACCACCTAGGCCCGTGGTAAGCTACATATATACCAATCAGCTCAACAAAGGGCATGCCACACCCTTAAATTGCACAGAATGCAAACAAGTCAAAAAAACAGACAATGTGAACTGAGGTCTAAGATGGCAGACATACAAGAAACAGAGGCATGTTCACACTAGCAAAAAAGAAGCAAGACAAAAATATATCTCATACCCTACCATAATTATATATAAATGTAAAGCAAAATTGCATAATAAATATAGGGTACTTAGTGAACTATTTTTGATCAAAAAAAGTATACAAGCCGTCCCACCAGCGGCAAGGTGACCCTAAATTGGGACGGTACCTATACTGCCTATATTAAAAACCTTACTGTATATCAAAGTTGAAGTAATGCATATAAAAGGGTAGACAAATAGGACCGGGTCCCAACTCCAGACCACCTAGGCCCGTGGTAAGCTACATATATACCAATCAGCTCAACAAAGGGCATGCCACACCCTTAAATTGCACAGAATGCAAACAAGTCAAAAAAACAGACAATGTGAACTGAGGTCTAAGATGGCAGACATACAAGAAACAGAGGCATGTTCACACTAGCAAAAAAGAAGCAAGACAAAAATATATCTCATACCCTACCATAATTATATATAAATGTAAAGCAAAATTGCATAATAAATATAGGGTACTTAGTGAACTATTTTTGATCAAAAAAAGTATACAAGCCGTCCCACCAGCGGCAAGGTGACCCTAAATTGGGACGGTACCTATACTGCCTATATTAAAAATCTTACTGTATATCAAAGTTGAAGTAATGCATATAAAAGGGTAGACAAATAGGACCGGGTCCCAACTCCAGACCACCTAGGCCCGTGGTAAGCTACATATATACCAATCAGCTCAACAAAGGGCATGCCACACCCTTAAATTGCACAGAATGCAAACAAGTCAAAAAAACAGACAATGTGAACTGAGGTCTAAGATGGCAGACATACAAGAAACAGAGGCATGTTCACACTAGCAAAAAAGAAGCAAGACAAAAATATATCTCATACCCTACCATAATTATATATAAATGTAAAGCAAAATTGCATAATAAATATAGGGTACTTAGTGAACTATTTTTGATCAAAAAAAGTATACAAGCCGTCCCACCAGCGGCAAGGTGACCCTAAATTGGGACGGTACCTATACTGCCTATATTAAAAACCTTACTGTATATCAAAGTTGAAGTAATGCATATAAAAGGGTAGACAAATAGGACCGGGTCCCAACTCCAGACCACCTAGGCCCGTGGTAAGCTACATATATACCAATCAGCTCAACAAAGGGCATGCCACACCCTTAAATTGCACAGAATGCAAACAAGTCAAAAAAACAGACAATGTGAACTGAGGTCTAAGATGGCAGACATACAAGAAACAGAGGCATGTTCACACTAGCAAAAAAGAAGCAAGACAAAAATATATCTCATACCCTACCATAATTATATATAAATGTAAAGCAAAATTGCATAATAAATATAGGGTACTTAGTGAACTATTTTTGATCAAAAAAGTATACAAGCCGTCCCACCAGCGGCAAGGTGACCCTAAATTGGGACGGTACCTATACTGCCTATATTAAAAACCTTACTGTATATCAAAGTTGAAGTAATGCATATAAAAGGGTAGACAAATAGGACCGGGTCCCAACTCCAGACCACCTAGGCCCGTGGTAAGCTACATATATACCAATCAGCTCAACAAAGGGCATGCCACACCCTTAAATTGCACAGAATGCAAACAAGTCAAAAAAACAGACAATGTGAACTGAGGTCTAAGATGGCAGACATACAAGAAACAGAGGCATGTTCACACTAGCAAAAAAGAAGCAAGACAAAAATATATCTCATACCCTACCATAATTATATATAAATGTAAAGCAAAATTGCATAATAAATATAGGGTACTTAGTGAACTATTTTTGATCAAAAAAAGTATACAAGCCGTCCCACCAGCGGCAAGGTGACCCCAAATTGGGACGGTACCTATACTGCCTATATTAAAAACCTTACTGTATATCAAAGTTGAAGTAATGCATATAAAAGGTTAGACAAATAGGACCGGGTCCCAACTCCAGACCACCTAGGCCCGTGGTAAGCTACATATATACCAATCAGCTCAACAAAGGGCATGCCACACCCTTAAATTGCACAGAATGCAAACAAGTCAAAAAAACAGACAATGTGAACTGAGGTCTAAGATGGCAGACATACAAGAAACAGAGGCATGTTCACACTAGCAAAAAAGAAGCAAGACAAAAATATATCTCATACCCTACCATAATTATATATAAATGTAAAGCAAAATTGCATAATAAATATAGGGTACTTAGTGAACTATTTTTGATCAAAAAAAGTATACAAGCCGTCCCACCAGCGGCAAGGTGACCCTAAATTGGGACGGTACCTATACTGCCTATATTAAAAACCTTACTGTATATCAAAGTTGAAGTAATGCATATAAAAGGGTAGACAAATAGGACCGGGTCCCAACTCCAGACCACCTAGGCCCGTGGTAAGCTACATATATACCAATCAGCTCAACAAAGGGCATGCCACACCCTTAAATTGCACAGAATGCAAACAAGTCAAAAAAACAGACAATGTGAACTGAGGTCTAAGATGGCAGACATACAAGAAACAGAGGCATGTTCACACTAGCAAAAAAGAAGCAAGACAAAAATATATCTCATACCCTACCATAATTATATATAAATGTAAAGCAAAATTGCATAATAAATATAGGGTACTTAGTGAACTATTTTTGATCAAAAAAAGTAGTATACAAGCCGTCCCACCAGCGGCAAGGTGACCCTAAATTGGGACGGTACCTATACTGCCTATTAGTGTTGAGCGATACCTTCCGATATCGGGAAATATCGGATCGGATTGGATCGGACCGATACCGAAAAAGTATCGGATATCGCCGATTCCGATACCGGAAACCAATGCAAGTCAATGGGACATAAATATCGGAATTAAAATAAACCCTTTCTTTCCTTGTAGGTTATTTCTACATGAAGGAAAACAACTAAGAATAATGTAGAATGTATTGGGGGAGGTGGGGGAGACAATAAAGGCATAGAGGTTTAGCCCAGTCAAATGGAATAGCAGGAATTAATATTTTTTTATTATGTTCTGAGTTACGGAAATATTAACTATGTTAAGTATTTTTATATTTTGTCAGATATTTATGTTTCACTACTTCCATGCTCTTCACCTTCTTTTTTACTTCTCCCACACTTTCTCCTTCATCATCCTCAGCATCTTTTTCATCCACTTCTTCTTCACCTTCTTCTTCTTCACCTTCTTCGTATTATTCTTTTTTTTACATTCTTCATATTCTACTTCTTCATCTTCTTCATATTCTTCTTCTTCATCATATTCTTATTTGTGACAGGCATTCCTGTAGTTGTTATCTATAAAAGGTTGGACATTACACCTTTCGTTCTGCCCGTCACAAAAGATTTACAACAGGATTTGTCCGCGTTCAGTTTGGCCTGCAGCAGCAGGTCTTTTCCAGGGGCACCACGAGGAGGAACGGACTCACCCCCATACACTGCTTAGTCATCTTCTGCTTATAATTTAGATATTATCTTTTGCTCTGATTTTTAGTCTTATGCTTAATGTTCTTCCGCTTTTTGTTCTGCAGCTTCTTGTATTTCTGCTTCTTGGTTTTCTGTCTCTTGTTTTTCTGTATCTTGGTGCTTGTCTTCTCTTCTTTGTCTTCTTGGTCAACTTCTTCAGGGTCATCTTCTTGGTCTTCTTCGGGGTGGTCTTCAGGGTCGTCGTCTTCGGGGGTCCTCGTCTTCGGGGTCCTCGTCTTCTTCGGGTTGGTCTTCTGGGTCCTCGTCTTCGGGGTCCTCGTCTTCTTCGGGGTGGTCTTCAGGGTCCTCGTCTTCTTCGGGGTGGTCTTCAGGGTCCTCGTCTTCTTCGGGGTGGTCTTCAGGGTCCTCGTCTTCAGGGTCATTGTCTTCGGGGTCCTCGTCTTCTTAGGGTTGGTCTTCAGGGTCCTCGTCTTCAGGGTCCTCGTCAGGGAGATCCAGAGTGATTACCAAGAACCATTTCAAAAAGCTTGAACTTGGAAATGTAGCAGAAGGTACAAGAAAGCTGAGGAACTACCGAGGACCAGCTGACGGTACTGGAACCCGGATGGATAGCAGAAGGTACAAGAGCCAATGGAACTACCGAGGACCAGCTGATGTTACTGGAACTCGGTTACTAAGCAGGAGGTACCTGTGCCAGAAAGCACTACCAAGGACCAGCAGACGTTGGTGGAACTTGGATACCGAGAAGGAGGCACCTAATCCAAAGGCACTGCCGAGAACCAGCTGACGGTACTGGAACCCGGATGGGTAGCAGAAGGTACAAGAGCCAATGGAACTACCGAGGACCAGCTGATGTTACTGGAACCCGGATGGGTAGCAGAAGGTACAAGAGCCAATGGAACTACCGAGGACCAGCTGATGTTACTGGAACTCGGTTACTAAGCAGGAGGTACCTGTGCCAGAAAGCACTACCAAGGACCAGCAGACGTTGGTGGAACTTGGATACCGAGAAGGAGGCACCTAATCCAAAGGCACTGCCGAGAACCAGCTGACGGTACTGGAACCCGGATGGGTAGCAGAAGGTACCCATGTAAAAAAAAAGTTCAAGGCCGCGAGCCGGCCGCAGTTACCAAAACCCACAGTCCTACAGAGGGTGCTTGTCCTATTGGCACTATGGAACCAGCCTTCATTGCCAGATCCCGCAGCCCACATAGGAGTCACCTAAACTGCAGGCACCATAGAGTCGGCTAACCCGACCGCAACACGACAGGACAACGCATTGGAGGCAAAGTGACGTTGACACTACCCGGAAACAGCTGGCGTGCTGGAACCAGGCTGGGCAGGAGGGAGTACCCGTGCCAAAGACACTGCCGAGAACCAGCTGACGGTACTGGAACCCGGATGGGTAGCAGAAGATACAAGAGCAAATGGAACTACCGAGGACCAGCTGACGGTACTGGAACCCGGATGGGTAGCAGAAGGTACAAGAGCCAATGGAACTACCGAGGACCAGCTGATGTTACTGGAACTCGGTTACTAAGCAGGAGGTACCTGTGCCAGAAAGCACTACCAAGGACCAGCAGACGTTGGTGGAACTTGGATACCGAGAAGGAGGCACCTAATCCAAAGGCACTGCCGAGAACCAGCTGACGGTACTGGAACCCGGATGGGTAGCAGAAGGTACCCATGTAAAAAAAAAGTTCAAGGCCGCGAGCCGGCCGCAGTTACCAAAACCCACAGTCCTACAGAGGGTGCTTGTCCTATTGGCACTATGGAACCAGCCTTCATTGCCAGATCCCGCAGCCCACATAGGAGTCACCTAAACTGCAGGCACCATAGAGTCGGCTAACCCGACCGCAACACGACAGGACAACGCATTGGAGGCAAAGTGACGTTGACACTACCCGGAAACAGCTGGCGTGCTGGAACCAGGCTGGGCAGGAGGGAGTACCCGTGCCAAAGACACTGCCGAGAACCAGCTGACGGTACTGGAACCCGGATGGGTAGCAGAAGATACAAGAGCAAATGGAACTACCGAGGACCAGCTGACGGTACTGGAACCCGGATGGGTAGCAGAAGGTACAAGAGCCAATGGAACTACCGAGGACCAGCTGATGTTACTGGAACTCGGTTACTAAGCAGGAGGTACCTGTGCCAGAAAGCACTACCAAGGACCAGCAGACGTTGGTGGAACTTGGATACCGAGAAGGAGGCACCTAATCCAAAGGCACTGCCGAGAACCAGCTGACGGTACTGGAACCCGGATGGGTAGCAGAAGATACAAGAGCAAATGGAACTACCGAGGACCAGCTGACGGTACTGGAACCCGGATGGGTAGCAGAAGGTACAAGAGCCAATGGAACTACCGAGGACCAGCTGATGTTACTGGAACTCGGTTACTAAGCAGGAGGTACCTGTGCCAGAAAGCACTACCAAGGACCAGCAGACGTTGGTGGAACTTGGATACCGAGAAGGAGGCACCTAATCCAAAGGCACTGCCGAGAACCAGCTGACGGTACTGGAACCCGGATGGGTAGCAGAAGATACAAGAGCAAATGGAACTACCGAGGACCAGCTGACGGTACTGGAACCCGGATGGGTAGCAGAAGATACAAGAGCAAATGGAACTACCGAGGACCAGCTGACGGTACTGGAACCCGGATGGGTAGCAGAAGGTACAAGAGCCAATGGAACTACCGAGGACCAGCTGATGTTACTGGAACTCGGTTACTAAGCAGGAGGTACCTGTGCTAGAAAGCACTACCAAGGACCAGCAGACGTTGGTGGAACTTGGATACCGAGAAGGAGGCTCCTAATCCAAAGGCACTGCCGAGAACCAGCTGACGGTACTGGAACCCGGATGGGTAGCAGAAGGTACCCATGTAAAAAAAAAGTTCAAGGCCGCGAGCCGGCCGCAGTTACCAAAACCCACAGTCCTACAGAGGGTGCTTGTCCTATTGGCATTATGGAACCAGCCTTCATTGCCAGATCCCGCAGCCCACATAGGAGTCACCTAAACTGCAGGCACCATAGAGTCGGCTAACCCGACCGCAACACGACAGGACAACGCATTGGAGGCAAAGTGACGTTGACACTACCCGGAAACAGCTGGCGTGCTGGAACCAGGCTGGGCAGGAGGGAGTACCCGTGCCAAAGACACTGCCGAGAACCAGCTGACGGTACTGGAACCCGGATGGGTAGCAGAAGATACAAGAGCAAATGGAACTACCGAGGACCAGCTGACGGTACTGGAACCCGGATGGGTAGCAGAAGGTACAAGAGCCAATGGAACTACCGAGGACCAGCTGATGTTACTGGAACTCGGTTACTAAGCAGGAGGTACCTGTGCCAGAAAGCACTACCAAGGACCAGCAGACGTTGGTGGAACTTGGATACCGAGAAGGAGGCACCTAATCCAAAGGCACTGCCGAGAACCAGCTGACGGTACTGGAACCCGGATGGGTAGCAGAAGGTACCCATGTAAAAAAAAAGTTCAAGGCCGCGAGCCGGCCGCAGTTACCAAAACCCACAGTCCTACAGAGGGTGCTTGTCCTATTGGCACTATGGAACCAGCCTTCATTGCCAGATCCCGCAGCCCACATAGGAGTCACCTAAACTGCAGGCACCATAGAGTCGGCTAACCCGACCGCAACACGACAGGACAACGCATTGGAGGCAAAGTGACGTTGACACTACCCGGAAACAGCTGGCGTGCTGGAACCAGGCTGGGCAGGAGGGAGTACCCGTGCCAAAGACACTGCCGAGAACCAGCTGACGGTACTGGAACCCGGATGGGTAGCAGAAGGTACAAGAGCCAATGGAACTGCCGAGAACCAGCTGGCGGTGCTGGAGCCCAGGGTAAATACTAAAAACAGAAGAGCCAGAGGTGTATTTGGAGGAGGTTTTAAATCCGTACTACAGTGGATGTGGACAAAGCAGGAGAATTTGCCGGACACACAGCTGGGGATCAGCTGACGTTACTGAATCCCAATAACACTGGAGCAAGCGTTGACTGTGCAGACGGCACTTCTGAGCAGCAACTAGCGGTATTGGAGCCCAGGGTAAATACTAAAAACGGAGGAGCCAGAGGTGTAATTGGAGCAAGTTTTAAATAAGTAGCACAGTGAATATGGACAGAGCAGGAGAAATTGCCGTGAACACAGCAGGGGAACAGCTGACGTTACCGAACCCCAATAACACCGCAGCAAGTGTTGACTGTGCAGACGGCACTTCCGAGCGCCAACTGGCGGTGCTGGAGCCCAGGGATAAGAATGAAAACAGAGGAGCCAGAGGTGTAATTGGAGCAACTTTAAAATCTGTAGTAGTGAGAATGTGGACAGAGCAGGAGAAATTGCCGTCCGCACAGCAGGGGAACAGCTGACGTTACTGAACCCCAATAACATGGTAGCAAGTGTTGACTGTGCAGACAGCACTTCCGAGCGCCAACTGGCGGTGCTGGAGCCCAGGGATAAGAATGAAAACAGAGGAGCCAGAGGTGTAATTCGAGCAACTTTAAAATCTGTAGTAGTGAGAATGTGGACAGAGCAGGAGAAATTGCCGTCCGCACAGCAGGGGAACAGCTGACGTTACTGAACCCCAATAACACGGCAGCAAGTGTTGACTGTGCAGACAGCACTTCCGAGCGCCAACTGGCGGTGTTGGAGCCCAGGGTAAATACTAAAAACGGAGGAGCCAGAGGTGTAATTGGAGCAAGTTTTAAATAAGTAGCACAGTGAATATGGACAGAGCAGGAGAAATTGCCGTGAACACAGCAGGGGAACAGCTGACGTTACTGAACCCCAATAACATGGTAGCAAGTGTTGACTGTGCAGACGGCACTTCCGAGCGCCAACTGGCGGTGCTGGAGCCCAGGGATAAGAATGAAAACAGAGGAGCCAGAGGTGTAATTGGAGCAACTTTAAAATCTGTAGTAGTGAGAATGTGGACAGAGCAGGAGAAATTGCCGTCCGCACAGCAGGGGAACAGCTGACGTTACTGAACCCCAATAACATGGTAGCAAGTGTTGACTGTGCAGACAGCACTTCCGAGCGCCAAATGGCGGTGCTGGAGCCCAGGGATAAGAATGAAAACAGAGGAGCCAGAGGTGTAATTCGAGCAACTTTAAAATCTGTAGTAGTGAGAATGTGGACAGAGCAGGAGAAATTGCCGTCCGCACAGCAGGGGAACAGCTGACGTTACTGAACCCCAATAACATGGCAGCAAGTGTTGACTGTGCAGACAGCACTTCCGAGCGCCAACTGGCGGTGTTGGAGCCCAGGGTAAATACTAAAAACGGAGGAGCCAGAGGTGTAATTGGAGCAAGTTTTAAATAAGTAGCACAGTGAATATGGACAGAGCAGGAGAAATTGCCGTGAACACAGCAGGGGAACAGCTGACGTTACTGAACCCCAATAACATGGTAGCAAGTGTTGACTGTGCAGACGGCACTTCCGAGCGCCAACTGGCGGTGCTGGAGCCCAGGGATAAGAATGAAAACAGAGGAGCCAGAGGTGTAATTCGAGCAACTTTAAAATGTGTAGTACAGTGGATTTGGACAAAGCAGGAGAAATTGCCGTCCGCACAGCAGGAGAACAGCTGACGTTACTGAACCCCAATAACACGGCAGCAAGTGTTGACTGTGCAGACGGCACTTCCGTGCGCCAACTGGCGGTGTTGGAGCTCAGGGATAATACTGAAAACAGAGGAGCCAGAGGTGTAATTGGAGCAACTTTAAAATCTGTAGTAGTGAGAATGTGGACAGAGCAGGAGAAATTGCCGTCCGCACAGCAGGGGAACAGCTGACGTTACTGAACCCCAATAACATGGTAGCAAGTGTTGACTGTGCAGACAGCACTTCCGAGCGCCAACTGGCGGTGCTGGAGCCCAGGGATAAGAATGAAAACAGAGGAGCCAGAGGAGTAATTGGAGCAACTTTAAAATGTGTAGTACAGTGGATGTGGACAAATCAGGAGAAATTGCCGTCCGCACAGCAGGAGAACAGCTGACGTTACTGAACCCCAATAACACGGCAGCAAGTGTTGACTGTGCAGACGGCACTTCCGAGCGCCAACTGGCGGTGCTGGAGCCCAGGGATAAGAATGAAAACAGAGGAGCCAGAGGTGTAATTGGAGCAACTTTAAAATCTGTAGTAGTGAGAATGTGGACAGAGCAGGAGAAATTGCCGTCCGCACAGCAGGGGAACAGCTGACGTTACTGAACCCCAATAACATGGTAGCAAGTGTTGACTGTGCAGACAGCACTTCCGAGCGCCAACTGGCGGTGCTGGAGCCCAGGGATAAGAATGAAAACAGAGGAGCCAGAGGTGTAATTGGAGCAACTTTAAAATCTGTAGTAGTGAGAATGTGGACAGAGCAGGAGAAATTGCCGTCCGCACAGCAGGGGAACAGCTGACGTTACTGAACCCCAATAACATGGTAGCAAGTGTTGACTGTGCAGACAGCACTTCCGAGCGCCAACTGGCGGTGCTGGAGCCCAGGGATAAGAATGAAAACAGAGGAGCCAGAGGTGTAATTGGAGCAACTTTAAAATCTGTAGTAGTGAGAATGTGGACAGAGCAGGAGAAATTGCCGTCCGCACAGCAGGGGAACAGCTGACGTTACTGAACCCCAATAACACGGCAGCAAGTGTTGACTGTGCAGACAGCACTTCCGAGCGCCAACTGGCGGTGTTGGAGCCCAGGGTAAATACTAAAAACGGAGGAGCCAGAGGTGTAATTGGAGCAAGTTTTAAATAAGTAGCACAGTGAATATGGACAGAGCAGGAGAAATTGCCGTGAACACAGCAGGGGAACAGCTGACGTTACTGAACCCCAATAACATGGTAGCAAGTGTTGACTGTGCAGACGGCACTTCCGAGCGCCAACTGGCGGTGCTGGAGCCCAGGGATAAGAATGAAAACAGAGGAGCCAGAGGTGTAATTCGAGCAACTTTAAAATGTGTAGTACAGTGGATGTGGACAAAGCAGGAGAAATTGCCGTCCGCACAGCAGGAGAACAGCTGACGTTACTGAACCCCAATAACACGGCAGCAAGTGTTGACTGTGCAGACGGCACTTCCGAGCGCCAACTGGCGGTGCTGGAGCCCAGGGATAAGAATGAAAACAGAGGAGCCAGAGGTGTAATTCGAGCAACTTTAAAATGTGTAGTACAGTGGATTTGGACAAAGCAGGAGAAATTGCCGTCCGCACAGCAGGAGAACAGCTGACGTTACTGAACCCCAATAACACGGCAGCAAGTGTTGACTGTGCAGACGGCACTTCCGTGCGCCAACTGGCGGTGTTGGAGCTCAGGGATAATACTGAAAACAGAGGAGCCAGAGGTGTAATTGGAGCAACTTTAAAATCTGTAGTAGTGAGAATGTGGACAGAGCAGGAGAAATTGCCGTCCGCACAGCAGGGGAACAGCTGACGTTACTGAACCCCAATAACATGGTAGCAAGTGTTGACTGTGCAGACAGCACTTCCGAGCGCCAACTGGCGGTGCTGGAGCCCAGGGATAAGAATGAAAACAGAGGAGCCAGAGGAGTAATTGGAGCAACTTTAAAATGTGTAGTACAGTGGATGTGGACAAATCAGGAGAAATTGCCGTCCGCACAGCAGGAGAACAGCTGACGTTACTGAACCCCAATAACACGGCAGCAAGTGTTGACTGTGCAGACGGCACTTCCGAGCGCCAACTGGCGGTGTTGGAGCTCAGGGATTACAGTTCAGGTGGTAGAAACATGAACAGAACAGGAGACCTGGATACTGTTGCCAACCAATTATTTATTCTGGAAGAGGACTGGCAAATTCATGAGAGATCCAGGCCTTGTTCATTTTGAGAAAAGTAAGCCGGTCAACGTTATCGGAGGATAGTCGCATGCGACGGTCTGTTAGTACACCACCTGCGGCACTAAAGACGCGTTCCGATAATACACTAGCAGCAGGGCAAGCTAGCACCTCCAGTGCATACTGACTAAGCTCTGGCCATGAATCCAGCTTACAGACCCAAAACTTGAAGGGAGAAGAGCCGTCTGGGAGTACACTAAGAGGGCAAGACATGTAGTCTGTCACCATCTGACGGAAACGTTGCCTCCTGCTGACTGGAGCTGTCTGTGATGGTGTAGACATTTGTGGCGGCGGGGACACAAAACTTTGCCACATTTCGGCCATACTGGTCTTGCCTTGTGCTGAGGCGCTGCTTCTGCTCCCTCTTTGTGCAGAGCTTCCTCCACTGCCTCGACGCACTGAGCTGCTTTGTAAAGCACTAGCAGCACTGCTCTCGGTTGGAATGGAGAACATGATGGAATGCACCAGTGCGTCTTGGTACTCCCGCATTTTACGCTCCCGGTTCAATGGTGTTATGAGGCTTTGTAAGTTGTCCCGGTAGCGAGGATCTAGGAGGGTGGACACCCAATAATCAGCCGTGTTGAGAATGTGGGCGATGCGGCGGTCGTTTCTGAGGCACTGCAGCATGAAATCAACCATGTGCTGCAGACTGCCAACTGGCCAAGAAACGCTGTCCCCTGCTTGAGGCGTGATCTCTGCCTGCTCTGCATCACCCCACCCTCGCTCTAGATACTGACTACTAGAGCATTGTGTACCTCCCTCCTCTGGACAGATGTCTTCCTCATCCATTGACTCCTCCTCATCCTCCTCACAAAGTGTCCCCTGCCTAGGCCTTTGTGAGGAACCACGTTGCGCAGACTGTAGAGAAGCAGATGGCATTTGTGACTCCTCATCCTCCACCTCTTCCAAAACCTCGTCCCTTAGTGCTTGCAGTGTTTTTTCAAGCAGGCAGATAAGGGGGATAGTCATGCTGACTAGTGCATCATCTGCACTCGCCATCCGCGTGGAATAATCGAAGGCACGCAAAACGTGGCAAATGTCCTTCATAGAGGCCCACTCAGTGGTGGTGAAGTGTGAACGGCGCGCACTGCGACTTGTTTGCGCCTGCTGCAGCTGGTACTCCATTACTGCTGCCTGCTGCTCACACAACCTCTCCAACATATGTAACGTTGAATTCCACCTGGTGGGTAGGTCACATATGATGCGATGTTCCGGAAGACATAATCGGCGCTGCAGAGCTGCAATGCGTGATCTTGCATTGCTGGAACGCCGCAAGTGAGCGCACTCTATGCGGACCTTGTGAAGCAGTGCATCAAGATCCGGATAGTCCCTCAAAAAACTCTGCACGACCAAGTTGAGCACATGTGCCAGACATGGGATGTGAGTGAGGTTGCCTAGGCCCAGAGCTGCCACCAGATTTCGGCCATTGTCACACACTACCATGCCTGGCTGGAGATTCGCTGGCACAAACCACACGTCACTCTGCTGCTTGATGGCATTCCAGAGCTCCTGCGCTGTGTGGCTTCGATTCCCCAAAGAAATTAATTTTAATACGGCCTGTTGACGTTTGGCCACGGCTGTGCTCATATCGGTCATCATAACAGGTAACCGTTCACGGGTCGATGTGGAGGTAGACCGTGACGGCTCCTGCAGCGCTGATTCAGAGGAACTGGAGTATGAGGAGGAGTCAATGTGTACAGACTGGATTCCTGCAATCCTTGGAGTTGGCAGAACACGTACAGCGCCACTCTCAAGATCTGTACCCGGCTCCACAACATTTACCCAATGGGCAGTGAGGGAAAGGTATCGTCCCTGTCCATGCTTACTGGTCCACGCATCAGTGGTCAGGTGGACCTTGCTACTGACGGCGTTTTGTAGCGCATGTTTAATTTTTCCCTCCACATGATGTTGCAGGGCAGGGACGGCTTGCCTGCTGAAATAAAAGCGGCTGGGCACGTTGTATTGTGGGACTGCCAATGCCATAAAGTTACGGAATGTGTCAGTCTCCACCAGCCTGAATGATAGCATTTCAAGGGCCAGTAGTTTAGCAATGCCAGCATTCAGAGCCTGTGCTCGGGGGTGGTTTGCCGAGTATGGGCGCCTTTTCTCCCATGCCTGTGCTAACGATGGCTGTAGACTGGCCTGGGAGTGTGAGGATGACTGGGAAAGTGGTGCTGTGGGTGGAATTACACTGTGTCTCTGTACAACAGTGCCAGAGATTCTTCCATGGCGATCCTGTGAGGAAGCCGAACCAGCTGTGTGTGAGCTGGAGGAAGAGGCTACAACACGAGCTGAAGAGGTGGTAGGTGGCGCTGTAGGTTGGCCTAGGTCTTCAGTGTGTTTGTGTAACTCCACCACGTGCTTGGTCCGCACATGTTTCCACATATTTGTGGTATTGAGGTTGCTGACACTTTTCCCTCTTTTCACCTTCTGATTACACAGCTTGCATTTGACAAAGCAAATGTCATCTGCAACTGTGTCAAAAAAGGACCAGGCACTGCAAGTCTTGGGAGCGCCCGCTTTGGATTTTGGAAGAGCCATGCTCCTAATGGGTGCCGAAGTGGAGGCTACAGGCAACCAAGTCTGCCCCCTCCCTCTCCCTCCTTTTTGGGCCGTTCGGGGAATCTCTTCCTCAGAGCTGCTCCCACCACCTTCCTGTCCCTCACGCCATGATGGGTCAAGGACCTCATCATCTACACCACCCTCTTCAAACAACTGCTTCTCCTGGGTAGTCTCGACAGCACAGTACGCACCAGAAAGTGGCACCTGAGTCTCATCATCAGATGCGTACTGAGGTGTGCTGCTGACCATAGGCACTGGCCCACCCGCCTCTTCAGATTCAGAGAGACAAAACGGTTGCGCATCACTGCATACTACCTCTTCTTCAAATTCTCGAATTCTGCTTGGCTGGCCCCCTCTTTCCAAGCCAAGAGATTCAGAGAACAGAAGTAGAGATGGCTCCTGTCCAGGGCTCTCTGACTGCCTGGGCAATTTGGCAGGTGGTGAAGAGACAGATGGGTGCTCTTCAGTGCTCAGGACCTGAGAGGATCTGGAACTAATTGAAGTCGATGCGTTAGCTGCCATCCATCCGACAACGGCTTCAATTTGGTCCTCGCGCAGCAGTGGGGTACGGCTAGCTCCTACAAAGCTGCGCATAAAGGACTGTTCCCTGGTAAAACTGGGGGATGCTGAGTCACTGGTGCCCGCAGCAGGCACAGAATCCCCACGTCCTCTCCCTGCAGGCACAGAATCCTCACGTCCTCTCCCTGCAGAAACTCCACGCCCACGCCCACGACCAAGACCACATGCCTTACTCCCTGCCTTCTTCATCTTGGTAGACTGATAAAGATAGGCAGAAAAGTACTAAGGGCTTAGTGTGCTTATTCCTGAACAGCTGCTAACAGGTATAAGAAACACTAATTTTATAAAGTGTGGACTAGACTTTAATATGAGCTAATGTGGCCTACACAACTGTAAAGTGGAGTGTTTGGTGAACTTTATTTAGGTTTTTTTTGTCACAAAAAGACACTGGATGTGCCTAAAGATGTAATAACGATAGTATCACAAACTTTTTGTAGCTATTACAATGTAGGAAGGTAACCTACAATGCAATAGATGAGGCTGCAAAAAATAGGCTAATACTAATCTGGCTGGGGCTGCAGGGCCCAATGCTGCAGAAAGGCTCCTCTATCTACTCCTATATAGTGTGTTTGGAATCAATTTAGCTGAATATGGATGGAACCACCACACTAATAGGAGATATCAGGAAAAATTATGAATTGGCAATAAAGGACAATGTATGAGGCAGTGACACACACTGAGTGCACTACAACCAGACGGGGTTGAAGCACACACTACAGGGTGAGCTGCACTCACACACCAGACCTTGCAGACAGCGGTGAACAGTACAGATGCAGAGCACTGTGCACTAGTGCTGCAAGACGGAAAAAAAATTCTCTATCTACTCCTATATAGTGTGTTTGGAACCAATTTAGCTGAATACAGATGGAACCACCACACTAATAGGAGATATCAGGAAAAATTATGAATTGGCAATAAAGGACAATGTATGAGGCAGTGACACACACTGAGTGCACTACAACCAGACGGGGTTGAAGCACACACTACAGGGTGAGCTGCACTCACACACCAGACCTTGCAGACAGCGGTGAACAGTACAGATGCAGAGCACTGTGCACTAGTGCTGCAAGACGGAAAAAAATTTCTCTATCTACTCCTATATAGTGTGTTTGGAACCAATTTAGCTGAATACAGATGGAACCACCACACTAATAGGAGATATCAGGAAAAATTATGAATTGGCAAAAAAGGACAATGTATGAGGCAGTGACACACACTGAGTGCACTACAACCAGACTTGGCTGAAGCACACACTACAGGGTGAGCTGCACTCACACACACAGACCTTGCAGATAGCGGTGAACAGCACAGGGAACTGTGCACTAGCACTGCAAGGCACAGTGATTTAGAAAGTAGCTTGGGTAAAGCAGTATAGAGCAAATAGGTAGCTAAAACTGTCCCTCAGAACAACAGCGTCCTATCCCTAACTGAATTCACAGCAGAGTGAGCTCAAAATGGCGGCGGTGGCTTTTATAGTGCATCATGACATCATTTCAGCAGCCAATCACAGCCATGCCATTAGTTAAGATGCCTACATGCCTAACAGGATGTGCCCACACTTCTTAGGATCCTCATTGGCTGAATAAAATGAAAATGTCTCATTGCATTATGGGAACTTCCGATTCCGGTATACGATATTGCAATAGTATCGGAATTAAGTATCGGAATTCCGATACCGCGAATATCGGCCGATACCCGATATTTCAGTATCGGAATGCTCAACACTACTGCCTATATTAAAAACCTTACTGTATATCAAAGTTGAAGTAATGCATATAAAAGGGTAGACAAATAGGACCGGGTCCCAACTCCAGACCACCTAGGCCCGTGGTAAGCTACATATATACCAATCAGCTCAACAAAGGGCATGCCACACCCTTAAATTGCACAGAATGCAAACAAGTCAAAAAAACAGACAATGTGAACTGAGGTCTAAGATGGCAGACATACAAGAAACAGAGGCATGTTCACACTAGCAAAAAAGAAGCAAGACAAAAATATATCTCATACCCTACCATAATTATATATAAATGTAAAGCAAAATTGCATAATAAATATAGGGTACTTAGTGAACTATTTTTGATCAACGGGCCTAGGTGGTCTGGAGTTGGGACCCGGTCCTATTTGTCTACCCTTTTATATGCATTACTTCAACTTTGATATACAGTAAGGTTTTTAATATAGGCAGTATAGGTACCGTCCCAATTTAGGGTCACCTTGCCGCTGGTGGGACGGCTTGTATACTTTTTTTGATCAAAAATAGTTCACTAAGTACCCTATATTTATTATGCAATTTTGCTTTACATTTATATATAATTATGGTAGGGTATGAGATATATTTTTGTCTTGCTTCTTTTTTGCTAGTGTGAACATGCCTCTGTTTCTTGTATGTCTGCCATCTTAGACCTCAGTTCACATTGTCTGTTTTTTTGACTTGTTTGCATTCTGTGCAATTTAAGGGTGTGGCATGCCCTTTGTTGAGCTGATTGGTATATATGTAGCTTACCACGGGCCTAGGTGGTCTCGAGTTTGGACCCGGTCCTATTTGTCTACCCTTTTATATGCATTACTTCAACTTTGATATACAGTAAGGTTTTTAATATAGGCAGTATAGGTACCGTCCCAATTTAGGGTCACCTTGCCGCTGGTGGGACGGCTTGTATACTTTTTTTGATCAAAAATAGTTCACTAAGTACCCTATATTTATTATGCAATTTTGCTTTACATTTATATATAATTATGGTAGGGTATGAGATATATTTTTGTCTTGCTTCTTTTTTGCTAGTGTGAACATGCCTCTGTTTCTTGTATGTCTGCCATCTTAGACCTCAGTTCACATTGTCTGTTTTTTTGACTTGTTTGCATTCTGTGCAATTTAAGGGTGTGGCATGCCCTTTGTTGAGCTGATTGGTATATATGTAGCTCACCACGGGCCTAGGTGGTCTGGAGTTGGGACCCGGTCCTATTTGTCTACCCTTTTATATGCATTACTTCAACTTTGATATACAGTAAGGTTTTTAATATAGGCAGTATAGGTACCGTCCCAATTTAGGGTCACCTTGCCGCTGGTGGGACGGCTTGTATACTTTTTTTGATCAAAAATAGTTCACTAAGTACCCTATATTTATTATGCAATTTTGCTTTACATTTATATATAATTATGGTAGGGTATGAGATATATTTTTGTCTTGCTTCTTTTTTGCTAGTGTGAACATGCCTCTGTTTCTTGTATGTCTGCCATCTTAGACCTCAGTTCACATTGTCTGTTTTTTTGACTTGTTTGCATTCTGTGCAATTTAAGGGTGTGGCATGCCCTTTGTTGAGCTGATTGGTATATATGTAGCTTACCACGGGCCTAGGTGGTCTGGAGTTGGGACCCGGTCCTATTTGTCTACCCTTTTATATGCATTACTTCAACTTTGATATACAGTAAGGTTTTTAATATAGGCAGTATAGGTACCGTCCCAATTTAGGGTCACCTTGCCGCTGGTGGGACGGCTTGTATACTTTTTTTGATCAAAAATAGTTCACTAAGTACCCTATATTTATTATGCAATTTTGCTTTACATTTATATATAATTATGGTAGGGTATGAGATATATTTTTGTCTTGCTTCTTTTTTGCTAGTGTGAACATGCCTCTGTTTCTTGTATGTCTGCCATCTTAGACCTCAGTTCACATTGTCTGTTTTTTTGACTTGTTTGCATTCTGTGCAATTTAAGGGTGTGGCATGCCCTTTGTTGAGCTGATTGGTATATATGTAGCTTACCACGGGCCTAGGTGGTCTGGAGTTGGGACCCGGTCCTATTTGTCTACCCTTTTATATGCATTACTTCAACTTTGATATACAGTAAGGTTTTTAATATAGGCAGTATAGGTACCGTCCCAATTTAGGGTCACCTTGCCGCTGGTGGGACGGCTTGTATACTTTTTTTGATCAAAAATAGTTCACTAAGTACCCTATATTTATTATGCAATTTTGCTTTACATTTATATATAATTATGGTAGGGTATGAGATATATTTTTGTCTTGCTTCTTTTTTGCTAGTGTGAACATGCCTCTGTTTCTTGTATGTCTGCCATCTTAGACCTCAGTTCACATTGTCTGTTTTTTTGACTTGTTTGCATTCTGTGCAATTTAAGGGTGTGGCATGCCCTTTGTTGAGCTGATTGGTATATATGTAGCTTACCACGGGCCTAGGTGGTCTGGAGTTGGGACCCGGTCCTATTTGTCTACCCTTTTATATGCATTACTTCAACTTTGATATACAGTAAGATTTTTAATATAGGCAGTATAGGTACCGTCCCAATTTAGGGTCACCTTGCCGCTGGTGGGACGGCTTGTATACTTTTTTTGATCAAAAATAGTTCACTAAGTACCCTATATTTATTATGCAATTTTGCTTTACATTTATATATAATTATGGTAGGGTATGAGATATATTTTTGTCTTGCTTCTTTTTTGCTAATAACATCTTCTGTAATCTTGATACGTGCCTCCCACAGTCGAGTAAAGCTATCTGATGAAATCTCTTCGTGTGAGCAATGGTATAAATATGTGACTCTTCAGATTTTGTGTTATTCTATGCCTGATGAAGAGTCCCTAGTAGTCTCAAAAGCTTACAATTTGTTACCATCTTTTCAGTTAGCCATTAAAAGGTATCAACCACGAAGAAAAATTATGTAATGCTACTGTTTTCATGGTTCAAAACTCAATTACAATCCTTTCTGCATTTTTCCCTTATCGGGTGAGTTACAGATAATGCAGTGTCAGGACATTTGTCAGAAGCAGAGGTAATTGAACTCAAGCAGGTGACGTAAGAAAAGCAATAACCCCGATTTACGCACAGAACTTATACATGTAGATGAATAACAACACAAAAAGGAAAAGTCCCACGTCTGATAGAAAGCGAAGGATATGCATAATTAGCTAAATGATGTATCAGTTGTGTAATATTTCTTGTTTTACCTTACAGTTTCCATTTGACTATTTGACAGCTAATTAGGCAGTAAGAAGTGAAGGTTCTGCTGGCCGACAGCTTTCTACAGTATTTCACCTGCTGGTGTGCAGTACTTACAGAGCCTGATTTCTGTGGATCAGCTGCTCTTAAGTCAGTCTTTTTTATATGTGGTTTACTACAGATCACTTTGTTATTTAAGGTAAATTAAATTTAATAATATGGAATTAATGATTTTAATAGTATGCAAAATGTATCACTATATAATACCTCAGGAACATAACTTGGATCTTAAAGGGGTTTTCCACTACTTGGGCAACCCCTTCTTAAATGCTGCAGTCCCCCAAGTAATGTAAAATAAACCTTATACTCACCTCCATCAGCCCCTCTCCTACCATGTCAGTGCCGAGTTTCCCGGTGCTCACGTGACATTGCTTTGCCACATGAGTGGTGCAGGAAATCAGCATCCGCTGATTGGCTGAAGAGCTCACACTTCCCTTGGACAAAACTCAGACATCAAGCAGCGTTAAGAGCGCTTCAGCCAATGAGTGGCGTGTCCAAAAAAAGTCAAATCTATTAAAATATTAATAATTATTTAAACCATACATTAAAAGTTGAAATTAAAAAAACAGAACTCAAAAACTGCAATTTTAGCTCACTGCACTTTATTTTTTTTTACAGCTTTCAGAATTCTACTTTACCAGTAACATAATGAAAAACTGTACAAAAAAAAATCTGAAAGACAATGGTGGAATTTCTTTTTGTCTTTTCGCATTTTCCCTGCACTTGGAATTTTTTTTCCTTTTTTTACGCTACATTGTATGGTAAAGTGAATGGTGTCATTAAAAATTTCAAGTTGTACTTCATATGACAATGTCGAAAAATATAAAAAGTTATGGCTCTTTAATCAAGAGGAGGAAAAAAAAGAAAGCGCACAAATGAAAAATTCCCTTTTGCATCCTCTACGGCTTTATATATTGACATGAAATATATTGTTCGAAACATGTAGGTTTCAACATTTGCTGAATATGTCACTGTAGTCCTTGACTTGTTTCTGTCCCATTTTAACCAATATATAAGGAATTTTTACTCACACATGCGTTTTGGAGTCTTCCAGGATCCTGGATGCGCGCTTCCTCTTTTTAGGTTCACCTGTGAACTGGACGGTTCCTTGCACTGTACATGAGTGGGACCCCTAAGGAATTATATTGATGAGCTATACCCTTTTCTTCTGTTTAAAATTAGGACCAGCCTTGGCAAATTTCGGACTGTTGGAAATCCTTTAACTGTCACTTAGGCCGAATTCAGACGTCCGAGTAGAGACCGTGATGCACACACCAGTTATATGGAGAAGAAGAGCTGCAAGCATGGATTCATACCTACAGTTGATAAGACCCAACTCTAGATTAGAAAGTACCTAGTTTTTTTGATTTTTGTTTTTTTTGTAATTTATTTACCTTTTTTAATGAAGGATCGTAGAGAAGCGAGCAGCAGAAGGATGCTAGATTGTTTATTAATAAAAAATATTCAAATCTGTAAGATTGTTACTGGAATTGAGAGAATTGTTAGGCTCATCAGGTGAGGTGGATCCTCTAAGCCCCAGGTGGGCACATGGACCCCAGGTATTGATGCAGCAGCAGGTTGGCATGTGGGCAGCGAGGACTTGGTACAATCAGAAATCTCAAAAGCAGTAGGACGGATGAAGTGGAACCCAATACGGATGAATTCAAGTACAAATGCAAAAGGACAAATGGTGGAGCACACTAAACATAGAGGTCTAGAGACTCAATCCCAAGACACTGGTGTAGGTGTGTGCCAATGGGGCCTAGATAGGTCTAGGGAGATGATGTCATTAATCCACAACGGGCAACCTGCAAAGCCCGACGTGGAGCACAACAGAGGGCAGTGGACCCAAGAGAAAGGAGTGAAGCCCGGGATTCCCAGGACAGGTGTGTAATAAGAATTAATTCAATGTGAGTTGAATTTGTGCTAAATTTGAAAAAAATTCCACTCACTGTTTTACACATTGCAAAAGATTGCGTCAGCCTGAGAAGGTTGGGTGCAGTTGGGTGGACTTCCCATATTGCCTTGCAGATCTCAAATGGTATAACATATTACATCGTCTTTCTTTCTTTCTGTCTTTCTTTTTCTTTCTTTCTTTTCTTAGATGTCTGAGATAAATAAATCAATGGGGCTGAGTTGCAAAACTAGACAAAGCCAATAGGAAAAAGTTATGTGGCTTCTGACAAAAAAACAAAGAGACCCTTTTTTTCTAATCTCAGACTGTAATATGACAGTAATGACAGGAGTCACTAAACAGTTAGTAGCTAAACTTTTAATGGAGCTTCTAGAAATACTTCTATGTGTTAGAAATGACTTGACAGCTACCGTGCCATGTTTTACCAACCAATTATATTCCCAATAAAACAGCAATTCTGGAGGAATTATTCTTAGAACATTTTTCTATTATACCTCCTAAAAATGTCAAAATCCATTGATAACTGGGTGTTTCCATTCCCCTTGTTAATAGTTAATACTAATGGTAATAATGGTAATGGTCACTTGTCTTTTCATAGATTTCCAGGAGAAATAACAGAGAGGTGGCACAACCATTCTAATAAAATGTTACATCATGGGGAATATCAAAATTTACTAAACCGAGGATGTCAGGAGAGCTGTCACTAGTATAATAAGATATCTTTTATGTTACGCTTTGATCTTTTTGATCTGTACTGCTTCTATAAACCATTTACAGATATAAGTTAAATCTTCTTTTTTGTTCTCAGTTGATTTTTTATTTACTAGCTATTCCCAGACAAACTCCACACCACATCAATTTTACAAAAAACTTCAATGTTCCTTGTCAGTAGGGTTTCTTTGAGTGCTGAGAAGCTCGTAGAATAAGTTCTCTTAAGTCTATTATGTATTGACGTCCATGGAAGCCTTTGAAGTCAGCAGCTGGAGGACAATTTATCCTTAAGAAGAAAAAGCCTAACACTTATAATTGTATTTCATTGCATGGTTTTTAAAACTTACTTTAATCAGTTCGACACTCTATATCCTTGTGTTATACAAAATGGCAACTCGATTGAGTTTCATTTGCATATAATCATGCAAGAAAGAAAGGTAACTTATGGAGTTTGCCTTATGGTGTTTCTTCAGGAGCTCAACACTTCTCTACCTACCAGCTCCCTGCCGGACAAGGCAGTGCAATCCTAATAATTGACACGGCATGGTTGTGCTGCTATCCTGAACTGTGTGCTCTCTGAAGCTGCTTGCAGAGACAGCGTTACCTCTGCAGCATCAGAGGAAAGCAGGGGCACTGAAGCTGGCTAGATCTGGCCAGCTTCAGAACAGCACTTGCATGCTCTATTGCAAAGAGCTTGTAAATGCTGCTCCCCTTGCCTAGGAGACCAGCCACCTTTGATACACTGCAGAGGGAGGCGGTCGGTAACCTAACCAATGAGCAGTAAACTAAAGACTTAAAAATCCCTTCGTTCTTGAGAACAGAGAGGAGATTTATTAAGAGATAAATTGCAAAGTTGCCTGTTTTTACAAGCACTTTGCAATTTTAACCATTGAAGAAGATGAGATAACCCCGATGAGACAACCCCTTTAACAATATACTTTCATTTTCATCTTGTATTCATTAAAGGGGTGGTCCGAAGTAAGAATGAATTTTCATTCTAAATCCCTATTGATTTAATGCCATAATCTAAACTATTTTCTCATATACTTGAATTAAAAATTCCCTACCGTTCCCTAGCTACACTCAGCATTGTCTGAATACCCGGTGTGTAGAGGCCAGAAATGGTGCAAAAAACGTAACCAAAAACTCCTCATGGGATCATAGAATTACAGTTCCGGTAATCTCCAATAGGTCATGATTTTCTAGAGGAAACTTCTGCTGCAATTACTGATGCAAGGACACTAATGAAGTCACCTAAGACCTCAGTCACAAATCAATTTTTTTTTTCTCATACGCAAAAATCAGATCGATTTTCATCAGTATGCTGGATCCTAATTTCATTCATTTTTTATCTATGTGTCTTTCCTTACGTCCGTGTTTCTCGTATGTGAAAAAAACGTATGGCAGCTTCTCAAACTTTGCCTCATGGTCAGTGAAAAACCGACAGCACCACTCCGTAGGCTTCTCTGCATTTTCCTTTTTTTATGTCCCCATTTAATTGATTGGGTGAGTTTGATTCACAAACCAGGTCAAAATCAGACTTGTGTCTGCTTTTTTTAAAGGACCAATGGACATAATCTACAAGAAAACTGTATAAAATATATACCAAAATATTTGACTCATGATTGTTTTAATTTTTTCTTTCTTGTAAAAATAAGAAACTGTGTATTATATTTAATTAGAGAAATCCACGTCTTTCTCCTCTTGAACTGATTGTTCAGTCTCAAAAATCTCAATTCATGGGTAAAATTTGCCTACAATGCATACCTATTTACCCATTACTGAGAGAGGAGATGGCAGTGGGTGCTCATAATGTTCTATGGAGAATTGTAATCAACGCTTCAGGAGAACTTGCAGCAGAATGTCTGTGTCTGTTTTTAGCTCTTTTCTTATCCTCCTCCCCCTCTCCATAGAACTTTAAAAGCACCAACCGTCATCTCTTATCTCAGTAATTAGAAAGTTTATTTTCACTGAATACAGATTTTTCAGATTTTACCCTGGAATTGAGAGCTACCGATCAGTCCACACGAGAAAGATGCAGATTTTCTCTGATAAGATATATTACAAAATTGCTAATTTTTATGTGCACTATTGATTTATGAAATAAAAATGAATACAAAGGTTACTCTTTAAGGACTCATTCAGAACTTTGTTTTTATCATACTTATTTATGTTTTTCACATCATCCATAGCACCCCCTTTTAATGCGTAGGACAAGACTGTAAACCATCTTCTTTTATTTTTTTGCATTGGAGAACAATAAATGAAACACAGATGGTAAAAACGGACACACGGACCAAAAATGTATGTGAATGGAATCCAGAATATTGATGATTCATGTATTAGAGAAAAAAAACAGACATATGAATGAGGCCTAAGGCTACCTTCTCAATAAGTAAAAAAAAGTGCATTTTTACACTTTTTTGGGTTCTTCTGATACGTTTTGAGTTTTGCTTTCTTTCAAATTGAGCTTTAACACTCGCTTTTTTTTTTTTAATATTATAGACCAGGTAATTTATTGATCATATTATATCAAGGTTTCTAAGGCCACATGCACACATTGAGTATTTGGTGAGTTTTTTATCATAGTATTTGTAAGCAAAACCAAGGAGTGGGTGAAAAATACAGAAGTGGTGACGTGTTTCTATTATACTTTTTCTCTGATTCTTCCACTCCTTATTTTGGTTCACAAATACTGATGTAAAATACTGACCAAATACTGAACGTGTGAACGTAACCATATAATATCACAAGATAGGCTACAGTGTGTTCCCACAATGAGTTTTTGATTCATTTTTTACGCTGCATATTTTTGAAAAAAGGCAAGTAACCTATTTTACTTATTAGGTGCAGAAATGGTGCAGAAAACTGCAACATCAAAAGCTCTTCTTGGGAACATAGCCTTACAATGTGAAAAAGCAACAAAATATGCAAGTAACATTAGCACATGCATTTCTAATTAATTCATTAATTGATTAACTAAAAGGAACTATTGAGGTCTATTGGAGAAATGCAGAAAAATTCCATACCCCTAGCAAAGCTGCATGTCAAGGTACTATCATCGAGCTTTTCTGGTACCTAACAATAGATCCATTAAAAAAAAAAAGTCAAGCATGGAGGCACATGAAAGCCGCCTGCTGTGCTTACTTACAACATTTTTAATAACATAATTGGTGTTCTTTTTTAGAAATCATGCTCAGGTCCCAGAAATAATTTAGAAACATACCGAAAACATGACATGTTGAGGGAAGACAAGAGTTAAACCATTATTCTAGAACATTGGTGACCAGTCTGATTTTCTTTTGTAAGTTTTGAAGCATTAAATCTTTCATGACGACACATAATACATTACATTGATTGCATTTATAAAGAACTTTATAAATAGATTCTTGAAAAGTTACCCTTAAATGCCTTGAGACTTTTTTCGCATCCAGATACTGCAGTTTGATATCTCGTAACATGATGTGTCCTGTTCATAGTGCCCACGCTCTTTCCCTTCTATGGTGAAATAAAGAACTTATTAGCATGGGATATCAGGATAAAGTGGAAGAAAGTCTCAATTAAGCCCACTTAATATTCATTTTAACAAAATTTGTTGGAGGCATGATTTTGTGCACCTTTACTACAGTATAGGTATTAGAATTTCTGCAGCAGTCCCATTCTTGACATGACCACTGATGTAAAGGTATATGCCTCCTCCAGTTGAAATACACTGCACATGGGAGTGCTGTTGGCGGGATCTGTTTGCATACCCCTCTGTTGTATGCTGAGAAAGAGTACTGTGACACTGAGTCACTTCTCAAGGTCAAGCTGAGAGGCGGGGAAGTCAAGGAATCCAAGATCCAAAGCCAGGAGTGTACATGAAAGACAAAGGGATGAGACAAATGCATATTCAGAGGCAAAGTCCGGGGTCAGGTAACTAAGGTCAGAGTGCGTCAAAGCAAAAGGGGTAATACAAACTGGTAGTTAACAATGGCAAATCCAAGATCCAGCAACAAAGATCAGAATACAGAGCAACACACCACTGGGCTAAAAGATACAACAGGCAAGGTCTGATAATAGTCAGCCAGCTAAATACCCAGGTAATCACCCAGAACGACTGACACCTAGAAGACCCTGCAAGCTCTTCTGTCTGTGCTGTCAATCACAATACTGACAGCCCAGAATGGGCGATTGGGCTGTCACTCACAATACTGAGAGTTCAGCACGAGTCTATCCTATAGAGCAGCTGGGCTCTGTTAAGGTTTATAAAGATATATGTTAAAGATTCCCTCAAAACAACAAACAAATACAAATATATAAACAACACAGTCTTAGGCCTCATTCACAGTTCAGATTTTTTTTGCATACGAGAAAATTGGACCAATTATTCTGCTCAGACTCTGATCAGAGTTTGAACAGAGTTTGATCAGAGTGTGGTATGAGTCTAATCCGACTTTCTTGTAAATAGAGAAATAAAAAATAAAAAAATTCTCCACCTTCTCCATTCTGTGAATCCTTTAAAATCGGTGAAAATCAGATCGCACTTACAGTAGATGTGCATCATTTTCAGGCATATAAGCCTAATGGAGTTGGACACTCAGACACAGTCTACTATGTGTGAGTGTCCACCTCCAGTAGATGTACATGCCCTAAAATGATGTCCGACAGAGTACACTCTGTCGACACCATTATAGTCAATGGCCCCATCACGCATACACCCGAATCCCGTTTTGCAGTGGGTTTGGACGCAAGTCCTGATGGGACCACTGAACTTGGACAGGAATGCAGTGTGAAAGCATCAGTGTGTCTACATGTCTCATTTGGTCCAGTTCAACTCATCTGACCCTCGTCCATGGTACAGAGTTCAAAAGTTCAATGATGGATGCTGAATTTTTTTTTAAAAAAAAAAACTGATTGAGTGTTCATGTGGAAAGTGGGCCATTGACTCGTGTGGGTCGGTAGCTGTCTGTGTATAGCTTATTGTGGATCAAGCCAGCATGTGTACCAAAAATATGGTCACCTGAATAAGCTCTTTCCAGAAGAAGTAGTACAACACAACCTTATTTATCGTATAAGGAAATGTTTTTAACCACTTCGCGCCAGAGCCTGTTTTTGCCTTCGTGACCAGGCCAATTTTTTCAATTCTGACCACTGTCAATTTATGAAGTAATTACTCTAGAACGCTTCAACGGATTCCCCTGATTCTGAGATTGTTTTTTTCGTGACATATTGTACTTCATGATAGTAGTAAAATTTCTTCAATATCACTTGCGTTTATTTGTGAAAAAAACGGAAATTTGGCGAACATTTTGAAAATTTTACAATTTTCAAACTTTGAATTTTCATGCCCTTAAATCAGAGAGATATGTCACACAAAATAGTTAATAAATAACATTTCCCACATGTCTACTTTACATCAGCACAATTTTGGAACAAAATTTTTTTTGTTAGGAAGCTATAAGGGTTAAAAGTTGTCCAGCGATTTCTTATTTTTCCAACAAAATTTACAAAAACATTTTTTTAGGGACCACATCTTATTTGAAGTGACTTTGAGGGGCCTTTATGACAGAAAATACCCAAAAGTGACACCATTCTAAAAACTGCACCCCTCAGGGTGCTCAAAACCACATTCAAGAAGTTTATTAACCCTTCAGGTGTTTCATGGGAATTTTTGGGATGTGGAAGAAAACAATGAACATTTAACTTTTTTTCACAAAAATGTTACTTTAGACCCAATTTTTTTATTTTCACAAGAGTAACAGGAAAAAATGGAATACACAATTTGTAGTGCAATTTCTCATGAGCGCGCTGATACCCCATATGTGGAGGCAAACCACTGTTTGGGCGCACGGCAGGGTTTGAAAGGGAATGAGCACCATTTGACTTTTTGAATGTAAAATTTGCTTGAATAATTAGCGGACGCCATGTTGCATTTGGGGAGCCCCTGATGTGCCTAAACAGTGGAAACCCCCCACAAGTGACACCATTTTGGAAACTAGACCCCTTAGGAAACTTATCTAGATGTGTGGTGAGCACCTTGCACCCCCAGGTGCTTCACAGAAGTTTATAATATTGAGCCGTAAAAATAAAATCACATTTTTCCCACAAAAAATGTTTTTCATTCCCTAATTTTGCATTATCATAAGGGTAACAGGAGAAATTGCACCATGAAATTTGTTGTGCAATTTCTCCTGAGTACGCCGATACCCCATATGTGGGTAAAAACCACTGCTTTGGTGTACGGCAGGGTTCGGAAGAGAAAGGAGTGCTATGTTGGCTAGGATAGGTTGCAGACACCATGTCACATTTGAAGAGTTGCTGACATGCCGAAACAGCAGAAACCCCCACAAGTGACCCCATTTTGTAAACTACACCTCTCAAGGAATTCATCTAGGGAAGTAGTGAGTATTTTTTTAATTTTTTAATTTATACCATTGGGCAGTGAAAAAAGCATAATTATATTTTTACCACAAAAAAATGTTTTACCCTCAGATTTTACATTTTCACACAGGGCAATGGGTAAAAATGGTGCCAAAATGTGTCACACAATTTCTTCTAAAAGTGGCAATACCCCATATGTGGCTGTATCGTACCGCTTAGCCATACGGCGAGATCTGGGAAGGACGGAGCGCTATTTGACAATTGGAGAACAAATTATTGTAGAATAGGCATTTGGATTTGGGAGCACAAAATTTTCTGAATTTCTTTTGGGGGGCAAGGGCCATTTCTCTTTTCCAGAGCCTTTCTGCTACCAGTAACTTGGAATATTTTTAACAGATGACAGACCTGAGTGGGGACTAGCTTTTTTTGAGGACGGAGTTGAAGCTTTTATTGGGAACATTTTACGTAACATTTATCCGGCGCTCTAGGCTGAGCACTTACATCGGGGTTTCCATCTAAATTTCCAAGTGATGTAATTCAGATGAAACCCCTGCGGGATCCATTCACTGTAATGAGGCAGCAGAGTTACTCTGGACTTCGTCTGGCCTCTTTTTAGCGGTGTCCTTTTTTTTCAGAAGTGCACAAAACTGTGGCCAACCGCACTTTTATGCACGCCTAAAAAAACTGACACTGTGGGATCACAGGCCAGATGGCATCCACAGTAGCCTATAACTGCCTCATTGCAGGGAATCTTCTGTCATGGGTTCCGTCTGAATCACGTGTTTCAGAGATTTACACGGAAACTCTGGTGCAAGTGCTCAGCGCAGAGCGCAGGATAAATGTGAGCAGAGCCTTACTGCGATCTTTGGGAGACATAATAAACAAATCAGTAGCAGGTGAAGAATTGGTTTTATTTATTTTTTACTCCGTTCCTCGTGTGGTATAAGTGATGAGATTACTTTATTCTTCGGGTCGGTGCGATTACAGAGATACCAGATTTATATCGGGTTTTTATGATTGACAGCCGTCACACACTAAGAGACGCTTTTTTTTGCAAAATCTAGTTTTTGCATCGCCATATTTTGAGAGCTATAATTTTTCCATATTTCGGCCAACAGAGTCATGTGACGGCTTGTTTTTTGCGGGACGAGTTGACATTTTATTGGTACCATTTTTGGGTACGTGACATTTTTTGATCGCTTTCTATTCCTTTTTTTGGGAGGTAAAATTAACAAAAACCAACAATTCAGGAATTGTTTTTTGAGGTTTTTTTTTATGCTGTTCTGGGTGTGGTAAAAGTGATAAGGCAGCATTATTCTTCGGGTCAGTACATTTACAGCGATACTACACTTACTGTATATTTTTTTTATGTTTTGGCGCTTTTACACAATAAAAGAATTTTATAGAAAAAATATTTTTTTGCATCGCTTTATTCTGAGTGCTATAACTTTTTTATTTTTCGGCTGATGGAGCTGTATGGCGGCTTTTTTTTGCGGAACAAGATGACGTTTTCAGCGGTACTATTTTGCTTTTTGATCGCATTTTTTTCCACTTTTTGGTTGGCGATATGATGAAAAAGCATAGTTTTTTGCTCCGTTTTTTATTTATTTTTATTACGGTGTGCACAGAAGGAGTTAATTAGTGTGACAGTTTTATAGATCGGGTTGTTTCGGACGCGGCGATACCAAATATGTGTACTTTTTTTGTTTTTGCATAAATATACGGATTTATTGGTTTAATATTTTATTTATTTATTTTTATTTATTTTGTGATTTTTTTTAACAGTTTGAAAATATTTTTTTGACTTTTTTTTTACATTTTTACTTAGTCCCTGTATGGGACATTAATTTTTATTTTTCTAATCACTGATGTAATGCAATGTAATAGACATGTATTACATTACATGACATCTTTGCTGACTGTTTCACAGTCAGTGTCTTCTGCCAGGCTTCAGCTAGAGGCTGAGCCTAGCAGGACACCATATATGGCAGATCTGGAGGCGGTCATGTGACCTCCAGCTGCCATAACAACGGAAGGTCCTGGAAGATATCAGGGGGCCATCGGAGAGGTAAGTGGACGACCCCCTCTCCTCTCACTATCTTCTGTATGCTGCGATCACTATAGATCGCAGCATATAGAAGATAGCAAAGAGTTAACATCATTGGGACCTGATCCAATCAGGTCCCGATGATGTCCCCTATCAGAGCTATCGCTCTGCACCGGAACCGCAGCACTTGCAGGACCCTGGGGGTCCTGAGAGCTGCGGGACCACCCACTGTTTTTAAACGTCGGCGCTGCACAGAGCCCAGGCAGCGCCGATGTTTATGTACAGTGGGCGGTCCTGAACCGGTTAAGGGGGTTTTCTAAAAATGTAATAAAATCACCCCATAACATAATTCTAATGCAAGCCTGTTCTAGTCACGTATCAGGACTGCAGGGTTGCAGTCTAAAGAAACACAGCTCTCAAAACCTGTGTCTCAACTGACGGAGGAGGGGCTATATTGTAAGCACACATAGCAAAGCTGCTGGAGACGTGTGTGACAGGAGGAGAAATAAATATTCTGCTTGGCTAACTGACAACAGAGGACTGAGGCTGGAGAAAAAAATCCTTTGTGCTAAGTCAGTTGAGAAGATCTATTTCTGCAACATCTCGGTTATGTGATCTTACAATATTAGTATTCTGTCTATTGAGACTCAGATCTTAGGATCTGTACTTCTTCAGACTGCAACCCATCCTGACATGTGACTAGGACAGCCTGCTGTTTGAATTGCATGGCGGAGACCAATTTTTTACAGTCTTAAAGAACCTCTTTAATGACTCATGCATTTACTTTGGGAGTGTGATGTCCTGACCAACATTACATAGAGCCTCAACATACATCAATCACACAGTTTCGCATCAATCTTTTTTATATCCTGGATAGAAATGATTTGCTCTGATGGGTTTTGGTTGTCATATTTGTCATAACATGATAGGGAACTATTTAAAAACATTTGTTGTGAATGATTTATGTTCTGTTTATAAAGTGTCTTACACAGATCTCATACAATTTATACATGCAAATATATTTTATAGTGAAGCATTTGTTCTCAAGAAATGTAATAATAAAGATTTATTTAGATTTTTCTTTGGGAAATTTGAAAATACAAAAAACCAAGGGCATACATAGAAATCATCACAGTGGCGCCATACCAAAAGTCTTAGTTGTGGTAGTGTAATCCTATCCTAATTGCCCCCCCTCTCTTGCCACAGTGACCCCAACACTGTATAATACCTCCCACAGCATGATCCCCATAAAGTGCCCCCCTATACACAGTATGATGGCCACCACAGTTGCCTATACACTTCATGATGACACAACAGCCCCCACTAGCAGCATGATGGCACTCACACACTAGTATGACGTCATATAGCCCCTACAGGCAGTATGAGGGTCCCCAGCTCCTGCACACAGTACAATGTTCCTCACAGCCCCTCGAACAATATGAGGGCCCCCACAGCTCCAGACACAGAATGAGGGCCCCCAAACACGATCTGATGCCGCCTATAGCTCAAAGAGGCAGTATGAGGGCCCTAACACATTATGATGCCCCCACAGATAGTATTAAGAGTCCCCACAGGCTCCCACACAGTATGAGGGCCAATCACAGACCCAACAGGCAGATTGAGGGTGCCCCCCACACAATATGATATTCCCCACAAGCAGTATGAGGGGCATCAGCAGTCCCCAATCAGTATGAAAGCCCCCACTGCCCCCAACACAGTATCAGGACCTCCACACAAAGTTTGATGGCCCTGCAACCCCTATCCCACATACACAGTATGATGCCCCCACAAGGCATCAAGTACTGACAACAGAAAAATAATACAAACGACTTACCCAATGCAGATTCCATTGCGGGGGAAGTTTTGGGTTGGTGACCCTCAGCACCGAGCAGCCCCCACTCATGGGTCCCATAGTGGTTGCATGGTCTGCCACTATAGACGGTATGCAACTGCAGAAAATAGTAAAATAGCCAGTAAAGTCAGTTCATCATTAGATGTCACTTACTCTCTCTGTAAAGATGTGATTATGAAATCATGCTATAAGGTGCTAGGCTTGCGAGGATAAAACCACAAGGCACACTTAAAAAAGTATATTGCACTTATTTGTAAATCAAGGTATCATAAATACTTTGCCAGTTTCATCCAATAATGTCAACAAGATGGCAAAGAAATACACATTTGCATAAACTCCACGCCTTTGCAGTCCCATTTACAGGACCGTCTGAGTCAGAAATGATAAAGTATTGTTAGATAACTATCTTAAAATACTACAAGGGGTAATAATATTAATTTTATTTTAGAAACAATTGAATAATTAATTAAAACAGCATAAAGCTAGAGAACCTACATGGTGATAGATAGCAAAAGTAATCATACCAGTTTTTTCCCAGTAAAAGAATATGTTAAATCGCTTTAATTGCTATAAGAAGAAGAATAAAGCTTCATAACTAGGAATCACTCTATTCAATTGATGTTTTTTTGAGCTTTTGACTGCACCTGATCAGTAATGTATTCACCTGTCAGTCTGTGACATAATGATACTTTGCATTGATATACATTGACAATTGTTATACGATGGTATTGTTTAATCTCAGCATGTAATATTCATATTATGTAATATTTTGTCATAATGCAGAAGTACATTTCCTTACTATCCTGTGATATTCCTGGTAGATGAAACTAGAACAAATATTGCCCTATTAAACATACAGTAATTGCTCCACCTAACCACGTTCCTTCAAAGATCCCCTCAGTATCTCTCAGCATCACTGACAAAGATGCACGACGAGTATAGAGTGTACTTAGCCTCCCATTCAGCATGACAGGTGGCTGTTCTGGTTAATCATGTGGTACAAGGACCAGCCAATCAGGAGAGCTGGTCAGCGGGGAGAAATCAGTTCTCTTATATGCCTTTTGAACTCCAAATATTAAAGTATGTTTTAATATTCACAGGATGGCATCGGTGGCCAATCAGTGGTTTTGGTCCCCTACTTAATTCCCATTTGGTGTACCTTATGCCTGTGACGCACCCCCTGGGCCTGTGCTGCTGCTGCTGTGCAGGGGGAATACCCGGAGCCGGATCGCTGGGATGCTGGGGTTTGTAGTCTCCGTGTGGCGGTGACCCGGTCCGTGCCCAGGGTGGTCAAACCAGTGGCAGTCTATTTGTATTGTAATAAGTGTCCGACTACGCCACCCGTGGATTGCGGTCAGTGGGGACCGCCGCTGAGCTGCCGACCGCTGAGGCTGGTGTTGGTTGCGCAGCTGAGTATGGGATAACTCCCCACGGGAGGAGTATTGCCTCAGGGCAGCTAATGTGGATGATGGTGATAGTGATGGTGTGAGGGTCCCAGTGCTAGTGGTGCTGGAGCAGCAAGGAATCACAGAGACGTGTGGTGCAGTTTCCAAAGCTTTACTCACGGTTGTTATTCAGGTCAATGCTGCAGGCGATGACTGCCCAAGCCGTGCTGCGTCCACCAGGTGAGGGACTCGGTCAACTCCCAGGCAATTCCAGAGCGTGGTTCAGAGCTCCCCTCTCTTCCTTTCTACTGGCCGTCCCCACCAGTGACCCACCTTTGTCCAGCTTCCTCGGGCCTTCTGTTGGCGAAACCTCTCCCGGTTTCCCTGACCCTATGCAGTATGCCTTTCTGGTGGATGTAGTGAGGGGTCGCACCAAGATGTGGTGACAACCTCCGGTTTTGGCTGAGGATTAGTCGCCTCCACCAATTTGGGTTCCGGTACCCTATTCTGCCAACCCTTCACCCAGTATCTCCTCTGGGCATATGGGGTTCCTTCTGCCTTCGTGTCTCTGGGCCTTTCTCTATGTTCCTTGCTTCCTTTCTCCTCTGTTCCAGTTCCTTTCTTACTTTCCTTTCTGTTCCTTCTTCTCTCTCTCTCTCTCTGGCTCCAGCCTCCTGACAAGGCCGGCCTGCAGAGCAGAGCCCATGCAGGGGCTCTGCTTCCTGTCTTCTCCTCAGACTGTCTCCACTGAACTGAACACTGATCTAAGATGGTGCCCACCTTATATACCTCCCTCTATGTGTGAGCCCAGGTGACTAGCAACCAATGGGCTCCTATCTATGCCCAGAAACCCACCCCTATCTGCTCCTACACCACTGGGTGTACTTTCCCCTCCCCACTCCAGCCAGGAACAGAAGCTGTCGTGCCTGCACTCTGTCTAGTGGGAGCACCGTTGGTCTGTTCCTCGGAAATGGGGTGTGTGTGGTGCATGCAGCCTACCGAGCCCTGGTCCACACTCCATCCTTACCCGGGAGTGGAATATCACACCTCTGGTTCGAGGTGCAATACCCCTGTAGCAGCCGAGTCCTCGGGGTGCTACATTCCCCCCTGGTAAATCACAGCACGTCCTCGGGCTGGAAAAGAGCAAAGACAATTCAAAAACATGCAATACTTTTTCAAAACTTTTCACATTAGAAACCGGCCGGCATTATTCAACTTCCCTTTATGGGAAACACTTTCTCTTTACTATACATTATACTGCACTTTTAATATTACTGGAACTCTTTTGTCATATAACATTTTCTAGCAGCATATAAAACTATTCAGCATATCAAACTTTTTCTGGTAAAACATTTTAGTAAATTCTCTTCTTCACTGGCCACTGTGCAACTTGCGACCAGGTGTCCATTTTTCTATTAGGGAGATGGCTGTTCTCAGTCCTCAGCCTGGTTGAGGATTAGGGGCACACAGGTAACAGTTCTTTAACAGTTCCATACTAGTCCCAACGGGGACCACACTTCAATCAGCAACAGTTCTTGTACCCTGACAGGTAACTATATACAGTTCCACTTTAGCGTTCATTAGTAATGGTGTCCTCCTTGCGCACCTTCCTCATAATCTTCAGACCCGTCCGAGTCCTCTTGGCTTTCCTCATACTGGTGGTACTGCAGCTCTTCCTCGGTTAGACAGTGGACATGGAGGGCATACAGTCCCTTTGCGCCCTTGTGTAGCAGGCCTTGCGACCGGGCCTGGAGAAGGTCGCTGTTAATGACGCCCGGGGTCAGAGGGTGCGACTTTGGGCCTGGGCGCGGGCTGGTGGCGGCAGTGACCAGGGCTGGAGGGCTCGGCAGCAGGGCTTGTTGCGGGGTCTGGAGCAGGTCGGTGTTTGCAGCGCCCGGGATCGGCGGCTCCACCAGGGGGCCCGGGAGCAGGCTGACGCTGGCAGCGTCCGGGACAGGGAGACTCCTCTTACCTGCTCCCGCGACCGCTCCTGCATCACGCGTCTTCTCCTGGCGCTGGTCGGGGCCCGCGACGGCTGGGGCACTGCCGATGCTGGGCAGCTTAGTCTGCTGCCGGTCCGCCATCTTGCTGTCCGTTCCTGGTGTCCTCCTCCCCCCTGGTGGACCGTGGCCTACCTTCCGGTGATCCTCTTCTGTAGGCCACGTCTCCACAGTCGATCGTCGGAGTTGAGGACCTTGCGTCGCGCTCCTGTGACGTCAGCGTCACTCCCTCTCCCTTCCAGGACCTTACGCTGCATCAGTGCGTGGGGCGGAGCTTCAGATCTCGCGTGCTTTCGGCATCCACGCCCCTCTTCTTCCCGCGCGGCGTCTCGAAGATGGCGCCCGATGGCGGGAAAACGACTGCGGATGGCGGGAAGACGGCGGGAAACGACCCAAGATGGCGTCCGATGGCGGGAAACGGTCCAAGATGGCGTCTGATGGTGGGAATCGGCTCCGGATGGCGGGAAACGACTCCGGACAGCGGGAAACTTCTGGAAATGGCGGGAGACTTCTTTTTAAGGTACATGTGCAGTTTTCTTTAGGCACGCAATACCCGCTTGTGGCGGGTTGGTAATGATCCTGCCGACTACGCCAAAGTTGACGCACCACTTGGGCCTGTGCTGCTGCTGCTGTGCAGGGGGAATACCCGGAGCCAGATCGCTGGGATGCTGGGGTTTGTAGTCTCCGTGTGGCGGTGACCCGGTCCGTGCCCAGGGTGGTCAAACCAGTGGCAGTCTATTTGTATTGTAATAAGTGTCCGACTACGCCACCCGTGGATTGCGGTCAGTGGGGACCGCCGCTGCGCTGCCGACCGCTGAGGCTGGTGTTGGTTGCGCAGCTGAGTATGGGATAACTCCCCACGGGAGGAGTATTGCCTCAGGGCAGCTAATGTGGATGATGGTGGTAGTGATGGTGTGAGGGTCCCAGTGCTAGTGGTGCTGGAGCGGCAAGGAATCACAGAGACGTGTGGTGCAGTTTCCAAAGCTTTACTCACGGTTGTTATTCAGGTCAATGCTGCAGGCGATGACTGCCCAAGCCGTGCTGCGTCCACCAGGTGAGGGACTCGGTCAACTCCCAGGCAATTCCAGAGCGTGGTTCAGAGCTCCCCTCTCTTCCTTTCTACTGGCCGTCCCCACCAGTGACCCACCTTTGTCCAGCTTCCTCGGGCCTTCTGTTGGCGAAACCTCTCCCGGTTTCCCTGACCCTATGCGGTATGCCTTTCTGGTGGATGTAGTGAGGGGTCGCACCAAGATGTGGTGACAACCTCCGGTTTTGGCTGAGGATTAGTCGCCTCCACCAATTTGGGTTCCGGTACCCTATTCTGCCAACCCTTCACCCAGTATCTCCTCTGGGCATATGGGGTTCCTTCTGCCTTTGTGTCTCTGGGCCTTTCTCTATGTTCCTTGCTTCCTTTCTCCTCTGTTCCAGTTCCTTTCTTACTTTCCTTTCTGTTCCTTCTTCTCTCTCTCTCTCTCTGGCTCCAGCCTCCTGACAAGGCCGGCCTGCAGAGCAGAGCCCATGCAGGGGCTCTGCTTCCTGTCTTCTCCTCAGACTGTCTCCACTGAACTGAACACTGATCTAAGATGGTGCCCACCTTATATACCTCCCTCTATGTGTGAGCCCAGGTGACTAGCAACCAATGGGCTCCTATCTATGCCCAGAAACCCACCCCTATCTGCTCCTACACCACTGGGTGTACTTTCTCCTCCCCACTCCAGCCAGGAACAGAAGCTGTCGTGCCTGCACTCTGTCTAGTGGGAGCACCGTTGGTCTGTTCCTCGGAAATGGGGTGTGTGTGGTGCATGCAGCCTACCGAGCCCTGGTCCACACTCCATCCTTACCCGGGAGTGGAATATCACACCTCTGGTTCGAGGTGCAATACCCCTGTAGCAGCCGAGTCCTCGGGGTGCTACACCTGCATTTGTTATCCTGCCTTATACAATATAGAGTGACTATCTGCAACCTGCAGTGAATTCCAGTCTCCTTAACGTGATCCTCCACCCTGGGACTGAAAAGTGAATGGACACCCTTCCAGTTGTCCTCTGTTTGCCTGCTGTTGCCTCCTCCACTCAAATTGGCATTCCTTTCCTCCTGGTTTCAAAATGGCCACCACAGTGACATGGGAAGTGCAGTAGTAACTGTAAACCACACTGTCCCCACCATTGCAATCACACAGCACAGGAAAGGCATGATTTACAGTTACCTTTGAACTCCACATGCCAATGCAGCAGCCATCTTGGAAACAGGAGAAAGGGGATGCTGATTTGAGCAGACAAGGAAGCGGGAGACAAATGGAGAGACACCAAGTAGAATGTATACATGCAGGGCCGCCATCAGGGCATTACTGCCCTTACTGCTGTATGGGGCCTGGTGAACAGAAGTAAAGAGCGGGGGCCTGAGCCTGGTCTGCCACAGGCGGAGCCTTGGAGCTCTAATGGCTGTCAAAATGGAATAGCCGTGGAGCTCAGAGGGAGTCCCTCAGCCTCTTCTGTGACACGCTGGAGATGGTATAGAATACTCGCCGACATCGAGCACCAGGATGTCGGTCCAGAAGTGGAGCTGCAAGGGATCGTTTGAAAGGTAAGTATGAAAACATTTTTTTTAATAGAATTAATTAAATGGTCTTGGGGTTTGGGGAGAGCACATGATGAAATGTTTAATAGGTTAGGGTAGAGTAGGGCCCGACCAAAAGAGTCTACCTTGTCATGGTAAAACAAACTGGAAAGACAAAAAGCTCATAAACCAAGTGGTTTAAAATGTTTCCCTTACTTGATAGGGTTGTGACAGTCACAATTTCTATAGAGGCATATAAAGGCTGCTGCAGGACCACCAAGGAGATATGTTGCAGTAAATGTGGAATATGGTAGTTCAAAATCCACGCTGCCCAATGGTTCAAATATATGATCACACACCAAGGTGAAGTATGAATGTGGTTTACTTTTCAAGAATGAGTTTGATCCCCCTTTTTTACTCATAACAATATTTAATTCTGAAAACTGGTGCATACATATTTTATAGATTTGTCACACATACATTCATACGTTTCTACTTTAATTTTACCGTTATATATTTTGTTTTATTCTGCTTGCAATCTTTGTATCAACTACAATGACGTGGTACCATATGACTGCAAAGGTTCGTTGCTGCGCGCCCTTTTTTTTAATACATTGTCTATATTTATTTCCGCACTTTTTGAGTTGTATCTTATCAATGTGGTTTGGTCCTGATGAAGAGGTCTGAAAATCTTCTAACGTGTTGACAAAATAAACCGCATTCATGCTTCACCTTCGTGTGTGATCATATATTTGATCCATTGGGCAGCGCGGATTTTGAATCATCGTATCCCACATTTACTGCAACATACCTTGTCGTGGTGGCGGCTTAAAAAATCTTTTAGCCAAAGCAAAAGCTGCTGGCTCTGTATGTGATCTGATGTTCAATGGGAACTGTTAATGTGTGATTGGTGAGGATGTGGTGCAGAAGTGGAGTTTTTCCAAGAGTATGGGACTGTGGAAGGTTCGAGGGGTGGAGGCCGAGCCTGGGAGTAGTCTCAAAGGGGCCGAAAATGTTGCCAGTATGGGGCCATGAAATTACTTGTGGCAGCCCTGTATACATGTGAAATGTACAATCACTTTTCAATGTAAAGGAGAAAGGTCATTTTAAAATCTGCTAATCCTGGCAGCCCCCGCAATGCCGTCTATGAGCTAACAGTTTTGAAACTTTTCAAGCATGAGAGAAGAACAGGTAGAAAGGTGCAAAAAAAGAGATCATCTCACAGTATCAGAGATAAGAAAGGAGGTGAATTGGTGCCTCCAGGAGACCACATTGACCACTGTGCAATAGCTGGAATCAGTAGTATTAAAGAGAATCTGTCACCAGATATTTGGTAGCTAATCTGAGAGCAACATAATGTAGAGGAAGAGACTCTGATTCCTGTGATGTGACACTTCCTGGGCTGCTTGCTATAATTTTTACAAAATCATGGTTTTATCAGCAGCAAATTATCACTAGAGGACTAGTAAACCTACTGTCATGTAGTCCAACCCCACCTCCACCACTGATTGGCAGCTTTATACCTATGCACAATGTACACAGAAAACTGCCAATCAGTGGTGTGGGCGGGTTATACACAGCTCATTCAGAGAACTGCTAGACCTGCAGCAGAGAAAACAGTTTATAAGCGACACATCGCCGGAATCAGGGTCTCTTTCACTACCATATAGTAAAAGGAAAGTCAGCTCACCCAGTACTTATAATCCAGCTTGCACGGAACCAGGTGGATCCACACCAGAATATGCTAAAAAAAAAAAAAAAAAGGGATAATTGTTCCAGCGTCTGGTAAGATAATTCTTTATTTATTTTTCGTCCATTAAAAACTTGCAAAAATTACAAAGGTTGCATAGACAGGGTAGGGGAGCAAGATGCGTTTCGAACGCTCACTTGCGTTCTTTATCATTACATAGCTACACAATGAAAAGGATTTTCTAAAATACTAAAAAATGTGCCAATGAAAACAGTTGGAACAAATCACATGACATAATTACCACATTAAGCAACAGGTGCAAGAAAACAGTCAATAGTGATACATGGCTTCTCTCTTCAGATTAAAACCCTTTGGGCTTCTTGAATCCAGATTAAATATCCAATACGCTTCTTTTGTCAAGAATTTTCGCTTTATATCTCCACCTCTTGCATATGGAAAAAGTTTTTCAATACCTAAAACTTGCAAAGAAGACATGTCACGATTGTGCTCAATAATAAAATGCTTTGCAATAGCAGAGCCATTTCTACTGGTGTTATTTGAATTACGTATGTCATTATAATGTTCATTAAACCTAGTTTTTAATTGACGTGTAGTACAACCTATATAAAATTTATCGCATATAGTACAATTAATTTTGTATACCACGTTCTCTGAATCACAATTAATATACTGTTTGATTTTATATTCATTTGAATGATCAGAATCATGAAAAACAGAACTGCACAGTGTGTATGAACACATGCGACATTTCCGTGAACCACATTTAAACTGCCCTTTTTGCTGCAACCAAGTGCTTTTTTTTACGTGTGGATCATAAAAAAATGAAGGTGCCTTTTTTGCCACAACATTACAGCCTTTTTTCAAACTGCATTACAATGTTTCATCTTGAAAAAGTATTGGTAGATGTTTAGTAAACAATTTTTTTATTTCTGAAAATTGTGCATTATATTGCAGCGAGATGACAGGTTTACTTTTCAAAAAATCATTTTTTACTTTTGTTTTAGGACGCAATAGATCAGTCCGTTTTTTGTCAGAAATTATTTTTTTACCCCTGTCCAATACCCATTGGGGATAACCCCGTTGTTTTAATCTTTTTGAAGTTAATATTACTTCATTTTCAAAAACTATGGGATCAGAGCAATTTCTGACAATTTTTGTGAACTCACCTACTGGTATGGCTTTAGCTACATGCAAATAGCCAACAGGGTCGCGAGAAGCGTGTTAGCCAAAAAAGGCGAAAAATAACTGCCCATGAATTGAGGAAAATCAAGCGTGAAGCTGCCAAGATGCCATTCACCACCAGTTTTGCCATATTTCAGAGCTGCAACATTACTGGAGTATCAAAAAGCACAAGGTGTGCGATAATCAGGGACATGGCCAAGGTAAGGAAGGCTGAAAAACGACCACCTTTGAACAAGAAACATAAGATAAAACGTCAAGAATGGGCCAAGAAATATCTTAAGACTGATTTTTCAAAGGTTTTATGGACTGATGAAATGAGCGTGACTCTTGATGGGCCAGATGGATGGGCCAGAGGCTGGATCAATAAAGGGCAGAGGGCTCCACTCCGACTCAGACGCCAGCAAGGTGGAGGTCGGGTACTGGTATGGGCCGGTATCATCAAAGATGAACTTGTGGGACCTTTTTGGGTTGAGGATGGAGTGAAGCTCAACTCCCAGACCTACTGCCAGTTTCTGGAAGACAACTTCTTCAAGCAGTGGTACAGGAAGAAGTCGGTATCATTCAAGAAAAACATGATTTTCATGCAGGACAATGCTTCATCACATGCATCCAACTACTCCACAGCGTGGCTGGCCAGTGAAGGTCTAAAAGAAGAAAAAATAATGACATGGCCCCCTTGTTCACCTGATCTGAACCCCATAGAGAACCTGTGGTCCATCATAAAATGTGAGATCTACAGGGAGGGAAAACAGTACACCTCTGGGAACAGTGTCTGGGAGGCTGTGGTGGCTGCTGCACGCAATGTTGATCGAAAACAGATCAAGCAACTGACAGAATTTATGGATGGAAAGCTGTTGAGTGTCATCATAAAGAAAAGTGGCTATATTGATCACTAATTTTTTGGGGTTTTGTTTTTGCATGTCAGAAATGTTTATTTCTAAATTTTGTGCACTGATATTGGTTTACCTGGTGAAAATAAACAAGTGAGATGGGATTATATTTGGCTTTTATTAAGTTGCCTAATAATTCTGCACAGTAATAGTTACCTGCACAAACAGATATCCTCCTAAGATAGCCAAATAAAAAAAAAACACTCCAAATTCCAAAAATATTAAGCTTGGATATTTATGAGTATTTTCGGTTGATTGAGAACATAGTTGTTTATCAATAATAAAAATAATCCTCTAAAATACAACTTGCCTAATAATTCTGCACACAGTGTATAAAGAATTAACATCACAGCCTATCCAGGTGTAATCTGATGACCATCTTTTGTTTGACAACTGATATAAAATATCCTTGGTGTCTTTGATATATACAGGCACGCGCAGTACCAAAGGTTGTAAGATCTAACCACTCACCGAGACGTTCATTACATGATCCAATTCCATTGATTATTGGTCGCATTGGGGGTGGAAGGATCTCTTTATGTATCTTTGGCAGAGCATGCATTGTAGGTGATGCAAGATTCAATGATATTAAATATTCACTGATTTTTTTTGTTAATATGCCCAATTTTACACCCTCCGCTATTAAGATGTTGATTTGCTCACTAAATTTTTTTGTTGGATTAAATTTTAAGCGGGAATATGTCTTTTCATCAGATAAAAGCTTCAAAATCTGCGTCCTATAAGTTTCAGTGTCTAAAACAACTATCTTGCCACCTTTGTCAGCCCTTTTTACTGTGATGTCTTTTATGGATTTTAATTCATTGAATGCTTTAACTAAATCTGGACTCAGGTTTTTAGGGGGGTTATTTTTATTAACTTTTAAGCTTAAACTACGCAATTCCCTCTCCAAAACCTCCTGAAACCCCTCCATACAATCAACCCTTGAGTTAACAGGATAAAAGTAAGGATTTTTTATTTTAATGTTGTCCAACGTTAAAGCATCTTCAGATGAATTTCCTCTTAGTTCTTCCAAATTCAGTATAGCAATCTGTTCAGAAAAATCCAATCCTCGATAAAAGTTTTCTCAGAGATTTTCATCCTGCTCAGAAACCTCATCTTCTTCACGAGAAAATGTTTTTTAACTGTAAGATTTCTTATAAAGCGGTTAATATCCATGATTGTCCCAAACAGGTCAAAATTTTTTTCAGGTTTAAGGCTATGTGCCCACGTTGCGGAAATGAAGCATATTTTTTACGCTTTTCCATGGCAGGAAAAACGCATGCGGATTTTACATGCGTTTTTCCTGTCAGGTAGAAGCGTTTGTCAAGCGTTTTTGCATGCATTTCTGCATGCGGGTTATCAAGCGCTTTTCCAAGCGATTTTAGCATCACTTGGAAAACTGCTTGACAACTTGTTCACACTATATAAATCCATGCAACCGGCATGGATTTATTGTAGTGTGACCAAGTTAGTTAAAAAAAAAGAATAAAATGGTAAAAAATAAAAAAAATAAAGTTTATACTCACCCGGTGTTCTCTCCGTCGCGTCCTGTGTGTTGGGCGGCTCGTGGTGGTGTGAAGGACCTGCGGTGACGTCATTGAGCCATGTGATGGGTCACATGACTCAGTGACGTCATGGCAGGTCCTTCACAACAACGGGAGCAGTGCAACAGAGCGGACGCGGCGGAGAGAACACCATGAAGACACCGGAAGGTGAGTATAAACTTTATTTTTTATTTTAAATTCTTTTTTTTACAGTTTCTATGGTACCCAGGTCTGGATGAGAGTCTCCTCTCCTCCAGACCTGGGTACCATCCGCACATTGAACCGTGTGATATCCGCTTGTGCACATGTAGTGATGCGGATGTTGCGCGGTCCAATGCAAGTCAATGGCGGCGATTACGCCATGCTTCCGCAAAATTAATGAACATGCTGCGGATTTTTGAGCGCAGCATAAACGCTGCGGAAAAATCCGCAGCGTGGGCATTGACATTGCGGAATGCCATTGAGGACCATGGGGGGCGGATTACCAAGCGTTTTTGAAGCGTTTACGCTGCGGAAATGCCGCAGCATAAACGTTTGAAAAACGCTACGTGGGCACACAGCCTTAAACTAAGGCCTCTTGACAGCAAAATAAGTTGTTCATTAGAAAAATCACGAGAAGACAAATTCAATACAGTTGATGTTGCGTTAATTATTTCTTGTTTCTTGTAGTCATGGTGTGCGTTCTGCTTGCCTTTCCTCCCGCCCCGTCTTTTACGTTTTTTGCAACCTTTGTTATGGGAATAGCATCACCAGTGCTTTCAGTTTCAGATTGAGTTGAGATTTCTGAGATGTTGGATTCTGAAAAACTGACCGAAAATGGTCTAGTTTTAGGTGTGTCCATGTTTTCTTTATTTTTCTGATTCCTTTTCTTCTTTTTAAGAATGGAATTAGGAGTACGATCACCACTTATATTACGACTAGAGATGAGCGTTGTTCTACTCGAACTGTTCGCCAATCTCAAATTCGAGCTGTTTTGGGCGGTGTTCGAGCCGGTCGGCGAACACGAACAATTTGAGAAAAATTCGGCTGTTCGAGGTTATGTTCGATAACTGTTCGTGCACCAAAATCATAACTGGATTTTTTCTCAGTAATGATGAAAATTAATGTTAATACGCAGTTTGAGTGTACAGCGGGGCGGGGGGAGGGGCAGGGGATGGATCTCTGCAGGAACAATGAAGATCTCCATTTTTTTTTCTCTTTCCCGCATTTACAGTGGGGAGGTGCAATCTGTCAGCCTATCAGCAGCGCACACACGGAGCGAAATGCTTTTTTTCACACAAGCAAGGGCATGTGTGATTGGCAGTGTATGTCACATGTCCTTGCCCTATAAGACCAAGCCATTTTCCCCGTCGCCACCATTTTCTCACTGCTGCAGCTGCGTGTTAGACGGCACCGCTGTTGCTGTGTGCGCTATACCTTGTTAATTTCAAGCAAATTTTCGCACAAATATACAGATAGCTTGGGAGTAGGGAATAGTTGTGATTGCAGTCCTTTTAAGGACTAGGTTACAGCATTTCCTACGACTTTTATCAAGCAGGTCTGTGCTCTTAAATAGATAGATTGTGGGAGTAAAGACTAATTGTAATTGGAGTCCTTTTCAGGACTAGGTTACATCAGTTCCTATCAGTTTTTGCCAGGCAGGTCTGTGCCAGTGCTGTGCAAGTTTTTTTCACAGCATTTGGCTGAATCTAGCAAAGCTAATCCTTTTTGGCCTATTGCAGAGTGTGTTAGTCAGTGGAGTAGCCTATCTGTGTTGCAAGATATACCACCTGTGTATAGAATACCAATTTTTTTACTGCACCTAGTGAAGTAAAATCTTTTGGGCATAGCATCATTCTATTAGTCCATCTATACTGACCTCCATCAGGTTGCAAACTGAATATAATTTTTTTCTGCATCTAGCTCTGAAAAAATATTTGGGCTTCTAGCAGTGTGTGGGACTTGGTCTATTAGTCCATCTATACTGAACTCCATCAGGTTGCAAATTAAAAATAATTTTTTTCTTCATTTAGCTCTGAAAAAATATTTGGGCTTCTAGCAGTGTGTGGGACTTGTTCTATTAGTCCTTCTATACTGACCTCCAGCAGGTTGCAAATTGAATATAATTTTTTTCTGCATCTAGCTCTGAAAAAATATTTGGGCTTCTAGCAGTGTGTGGGACTTGGTCTATTAGTCCATCTATACTGACCTCCATCAGGTTGCAAATTGAATAAAAAAAATTTCTGCATCTAGCTCTGAAAAAATATTTGGGGTTCTAGCGGTGTGTGGGACTTGGTCTATTAGTCCATCTATACTGACCTCCATCAGGTTGCAAATTAAAAATAATTTTTTTCTGCATCTAGCTCTGAAAAAATATTTGGGCTTCTAGCAGTGTGTGGGACTTGGTCTATTAGTCCATCTATACTGACCTCCATCAGGTTGCAAATTAAAAATAATTTTTTTCTTCATTTATCTCTGAAAAAATATTTGGGCTTCTAGCAGTGTGTGGGACTTGTTCTATTAGTCCATCTATACTGACCTCCATCAGGTTGCAAATTAAAAATAATTTTTTTTTGCATCTAGCTCTGAAAAAATATTTGGGCTTCTAGCAGTGTGTGGGACTTGGTCTATTAGTCCATCTATACTGACCTCCATCAGGTTGCAAATTAAAAATAATTTTTTTCTGCATCTAGCTCTGAAAAAATATTTGGGCTTCTAGCAGTGTGTGGGACTTGGTCTATTAGTCCATCTATACTGACCTCCATCAGGTTGCAAATTGAATAAAAAAAATTTCTGCATCTAGCTCTGAAAAAATATTTGGGCTTCTAGCGTGTGTGGGACTTGGTCTATTAGTCCATCTATACTGACCTCCATCAGGTTGCAAATTAAAAATAATTTTTTTCTGCATCTAACCCAGCCAATAGTTTTGGCCTAATACCACAGTTTGGCCACTCAGCTCTGCTCGGTTACCATCCATTGTTTTTTTGTGCAAACAACTCCAGAGTTGTGAATTAGTTAACCACCAAAATGAGTGGAAAAAGGCCTGCTGCTGGTGGAAAGGGGAATAGGCGTGTTGGGAAGGGGAAAAAAGGTTGTGTCCGTGGGGTAGGTGCAGAAGAAAGACCATCTTCCAGCCAAACTAAAATGTCTACTTCTTTTAGCGGACAATGTGATAAGATCCCTTTCTTACGGCCACGCCAATCGCTACAAATTCCAGATGAGGCACAAAAACAGCAGGTGCTTCAACGGATATCAAGTGCTCCTTTAAGTGGGCTCTCCTCCACATCAACTTCAACATCACAAATACTCCAGTCCTCAAAGGTGTCACCCAAATCGCACTTGCTTCCTCACAGCTCCCAAATCTCCAGCTGCCCGTCTGAGTATGAGGTAGAACAGATGGTTGAGTCTGCAGAGCTGTTTACTCATACTATAGCCTGGGAATCAGAGGTCGACTCCAGCGCTTCTGTGAATCCAGACGAGGAAATGATCTGCACTGATGCCCAGAATCTTTATGAGTCGGATCCAGGACCAGACGCAGAAGGTTCTGACCATAATGTAGACCCTCATTCCCAAACTGTAACTCCTGTTGGTGGAGACAATGAGGAAGACGATGATAAGACTCAAATACCTGATTGGAGCGACAACTTTAGTTTTTTGTCAGGGCAGGAACAGGTTGGCTCTGAGGACGACGGGTGTGATAACGCACAGGGTGATGATGATGAGGTCGGAGATCCCACTTACTGTCAACCCACAGTCAGCCAAGAGATGAGGTCAGCAGAGGAGGTGGAGGAAGATGCTAGTGACGACGAGGTCAGGTTGCGCCTTCCTGGACAGAGACGTAGTACTGGAAGCACGTCAAGAACTGCATCCTCAAACACAACTCTGCCTCTCACCACAAGTCGTGGTGGCTCTTCAGGTCGCATGGGTGCTAAGCCTTGCATAGCCTGGGCATTTTTTCAGATCGATAAAGATGACCCAACTCGTGTTATCTGTAACATTTGTCAGCAAAAGCTAAGTAGAGGCCAAAAAATACATAGTTTGAGTACTTCATGCATGAACCGGCACATGGACATGAAGCATAAGTTGCAGTGGGAAGCTCAGTGTGCTACAATGCGGCCTAGCCGGCCGGGCCAACCACCGTCTGCCATATCTTGTGCATCCGCGGCCTCTTCATCCTCTGTGACTGGGGGGACAGCAGTCACACCTGTTTTGGGGCGCAGACCTGCCACCTCTTTACCCGCAACAGCCAGCGTGATTGGCAGGTCATCATTTTCTTTGGAGGTGGTAACACCAGCTGGTCTTGAGCGCTGTCCGACATCGATAGCACCACCTTTGGATCAAGGCAACCTAACATGTCCGCCTGCATCTTCCTCACAGACCGGCAGTTTGCCGGGGACACCCTTATCAACCCCGTCTAAGCACAATAGCCAGCCCTCGGTCCCTCAGATGTGGACAAGTAAAAGACCATTTCCTCCTAGCCATGAGAAAGCTAAGAGGTTGAATTTCACCATCTGCAAGCTCTTGGCTACAGAAATGCTGCCTTTCCGCCTGGTGGACACAGAGGATTTTCGAGACCTTATGTCCGTCGCAGTGCCCCAGTACCAGATGCCCAGTCGGCACTACTTCTCAAAGAAAGGTGTGCCTGCGCTCCACCAGCATGTCGCACACAACATCACCGCTTCTTTGAGAAACTCTGTGTGTGACAGGGTGCATTTCACCACAGACACTTGGACGAGTAGGCATGGACAGGGGCGTTACATGTCGCTGACTGGGCACTGGGTAACTATGGTGACAGCAGGACAAGGGGCTGCTGTCCAAGTCTTGCCGTCCCCATGAGTTGTGCGTCAATCCTCTTTATGTCAAAGTTCCTCCACTGCTTCTGCCTCCTCAACCTCCTCTCGGTCTTCCACCTGCACCCAAAGCCTGTCTGGTCATGCCACAAGCTTTCTAACTGCGCAGAAGGGATCCTGCACACCTCCTTACTATGCTGGCAGTAGGGCTCAACGTCATCAGGCGGTTTTTACATTGAAATGTCTGGTAAATGTGAGTCACACAGCTGAGGAGTTGTGGTCAGCTCTGGAGAACCAATTTCATGAATGGTTGTCTCCACTGGACCTGAAACCAGGGAAGGCCGTGTGCGACAATGCTGCAAACCTGGGTGCGGCCCTTCGCCGGGGCAATGTCACACACGTGCCTTGTATGGCTCACGTGTTGAACCTGGTTGTCCAGCAATTTTTAGCCCACTATCCCAGACTAGATGGCCTTCTGCAGAGGGCACGGTCGCTGTGTGCTCACTTCCGCCGTTCGCATCCCGCAGCTCAGCGACTTACATCTCTACAGAAGTCGTTGGGCCTGCCACTTCACCGGCTAAAATGCGATGTGCCTACCCGGTGGAATTCAACTCTGCACATGTTGCAGCGACTGTGGCAGCACCGACAAGCTCTGGTGCAATACGTTCTGACGTATAGCCTGGGCCAACGAGATTCAGAGGTGGGGCAAATCACGCTGGAGGAGTGGTCTCAGATCAGGGACCTATGCACCCTTCTGCACAGTTTTGAAATGGCGACGAAGATGTTTAGTGCTGACGATGCCATTATCAGCATGACTATTCCGGTGATTTACATGCTGGAGCACATGTTAAACAGAATTCGGAGTCAGGTGGTGGCACAAGAGGAGGTGGAGGAAGTAGAGGAGGAGGAGTTGTATGCGGAAGGGCTAACATCTGCAAGGTCCAGACGGTCGGCAGCACCAAGGCGGCAGGCATGTGAAGGTGGGGGAGATGATTTTACCAGGGCGCATGGTAGCAGCCAAACTAGTGAGGAAGGTGCAGGAGCCCAGGAAGAAGTGGAGGACGAACTGATGGAAGACTCATCAGATGAGGGAGACCTTGATCACATTTCTGTTGTGCGAGGTTGGGGGGAGAGGACAGAGGAAGGAAGCATGATTGTTACCTCGCCACCAACACAACAGGGACTTGGTGCTCCTGGATGCGCAACACACATGAGTGCCTTCTTGCTGCACTACCTGCAACATGACCCTCGAATTGTGAGAATTAGAAATAATCCTGACTACTGGGTTGCCACACTGTTAGATCCCCGGTACAAAAGTAAATTTGCAGAAATTATTCCTGCCATAGAAAGGGATGCACGCATGCAGGAGTATCAGCAGAGACTGTTGCAGAATCTTACATGTGCTTTTCCACAAAATACCAGTGGTGCACGTAGTGAATCTCACAGTTCCAACTTGCCAACCGTGGGACCGTCAAGTGTTCAGCACTCAAACCGTAACAGAACCACAGTATCTGCTGGTAACATCAATTTTGCGGAATCATTTCACCACTTTTTTAGCCCATCCTTTGCAAGGCCACAGGAGACAAGAAGTCTGACACATAGTCAACGCCTAGAGACGATGGTACAGGAGTATCTCCAAGTAAACATTGAAGCCACGACTGTGTCACTGGACCCTTGCTCTTTTTGGGCTTCCAATCTGGATAAATGGCCGGAGCTAGCCACTTACGCCTTGGAGATCTTGTCATGCCCCGCAGCCAGCGTTCTGTCTGAACGTGTGTTCAGCGCTGCTGGTGGTGTGCTGACAGATAAGCGCACGCGGCTCTCCACTGATAATGTAGACAGACTCACGTTCATAAAGATGAACAAATCATGGATCCGAAACGACTTTTCTACCCCTGTGTCATCCTGGGGAGAGTAAAAGCTTGATGATTGGTTAAAATCACCCTATCAACCGTTTTAAGCTTTCAAATTACTAATCATGTTTATCTGTATCTTGACTGGAAAATAATTTGGGCTTTGTAGCAGTGTGCAGCACTGATCCTATTAGGCCATCTATAATAAGCTTCACCAGATTTAAAATTAAAAATAATTTTTAGCTGCATCTAGCCCGGAAAATAATTTTGGGGCTCCGAGATGCGCAAGACACATAAGTGCCTTCTTGCTGCACTACCTGCAGCATGACCCTCATATTGTCAGAATTCGAAGTAATCATGACTACTGGGTTGCCACACTCTTAGATCCCCCAAACTTTTCGATCAACCTTTTCATTTTAATAAAGACCAAAAAAATGGTCATTTTTGAAATTATAAGCATTAGCAGGTTGTTAGAAACTGAAATCAAACAGTTTTCAACTCAAAACTTTATTCTAGGTGATGTTACATTTTCACATAGGACCCCTTGTTCGAAAGGAGCTTCTGAACTCTCTCGTCCATTGAATTTGTCAGGTTTTGGATGGTTTCTGCTTCAATTGTTTTGCATGAGGACAGAATACCCTCCCAGAGCTGTTGCTTAGATGTGAACTGCCTCCCGCCATCATAGACACTCCTTTTAATGATGCTCCAAAGGTTCTGAATGGGGTAGAGGTCAGGGGAGCATGGGGGTCACACCATAAGTTTGTCCCCTTTTATGCCCATATCAGCCAGAGATGCAGATGTTTTATGTGCAGCATGAGATGGTGCATTATCATGCAGAAAAATGATCTTGCTGTGAAATACACGGTTCTTCTTCTTGAACCATGGCAGGAAGTGCTGTTTGAGAAAATCCACATACATTATGGAGTTCATCTTTAGCGCCTTCAGGGATCCTAAAGGGGCCGACAATCTCTCTCCCCATGATTCCAGCCCAAAACATTACTCCACCTCCTCCTTGTTGGCGCTGTAGCCGTGTTTGCGTGGGGTGTCCATCAACCAGCCATCCTCCACTCCATTCATCTGGACCATCGAGCGCTGCACGGCACTCATCCGTGAACAAAACAGTTTTGAAATCAGTCTTCATGTAATGTTTGGCCCACTGGAGCCGTTTCTGCTTGTGTGAAGTGGATAGAGGAGGTCGACAGGATGGCGTATGCACAGCTGCAAACCTCTGAAGGACCCTGCATCTTGTTGTTCGGGGGACGTTGGAGGCACAAGCAGCTTCAAAAACTTGTCTGCTGCTATGACAAGGCTTTTTTGCCGCTGCTCTTTCAACCTGACGTAATTGCCTGTAGGAAAGAGTCCTCAATTTTCCCTTATCAGCACGCACACGTGTGTACTGTGAATCAGCTACATACTTCTTGATTGCCAAGACACTTCATCCTGATCATCGCACAATGTTGATTGTAGTCATGCCTTGACCTAAACACTCCACAATTTGTTGCTTCTCAGCAGCCGACACATCCTTTATCTTTCCCATTTTGGCAGAAAATGTAGGCTGCTTAATAATGTGAGAGAGCCTTCTTAAGTAGTCTTGCCTTTCATTGGACACACCTGCCAAACTAATTAGCACTGGTGTCTGCAATTGCTTACAGTGATATAAAGAGCCCTGACACACATCACCATCAATGAGTTTAACTGACAAACAAACAAATTCTTCCCTTATCACTCCTAAACACTTTTTGCATAATAATTTGGAACGCGGTGTACATGTGCTTTTCCACAAAACACCAGTGGTTCACGTAGTGAATCTTACAGTTCTAACTTGCCAACCGTGGTCTGTATGGAATTGTTCAATAAAGGGCCCAAAATTAAGATAACATAGATGGGAGAGGTCTCTATGAATAGGAATTCCTAAGTATTTGATACCCTGTGAGGGCCAGGCAAAGGGAAAGTTGGACTGGATGGAATCCTATATGGATTTAGGGAGGGAGACATCGAGGGCCTCAGACTTCGCTGCATTGATTTTAAAATTTTACCATGTAACAAAGTGATCTATTTCAGCCATAACAGCAGGGATGGATATATGTGATTGAGTGATATATACTAGGACATCATCAGCAAATAGAGAGCACTTGTACTCGGTGCCTCCCACCTCAATCCACCTAATATTGGGGTTATGGCGAATTGATGAGAGCAGGTGCTCCGTCACTAGGATGTATAAGAGAGGGGACAGAGGACATCCCTGCCTTGTCCCATTGGTGATTGTGAAAGGTGATGAAAATGTTCTGACGCACCCCCTGGGCCTTGGGACACCCGGAGCCGGACCCTTTTTGGTGGATGCTGGTGGTTGTAGTCTTCGTGGCGGCGATCCGGTTCCGTGGCTCAGGGTGGTCAAACCAGTGGCGGAACTATTTATGTGGTTTTGATGTTTAAATGTCCGACTATGCCACCCGTGGATTGCGGTCAGAGTGAACCGCCGCTACAGGGCAGACCGCTAAGGCTGGTGTTGTGGGTGCAGCAGAGCGTAGCATAACTCCCCACGGGAGGAGTATAGCCTCAGGGCAGTGTATGCGGAGGATGGGGGTGATGGTGCAGGGCAGCAGCAGTAACGACACGGAGTCAGTGATGCAGTTCAGGGCCTTTACTCACAGTTCTTATTATCCAGACCACGTCTGCAGGTAACGGCTGCCCACGTCGTACTGTGCTCACCAGGTGAGGGGCTCAGACAACTCCCAGATAACTTTGGAGCGCTTCACAGGACCCCCTTTGTGTGTCCTTTGTCTGGCCTTTCTTACCAACACTTCTGTCCGGCTGCCTCGGGCCTCCTCTTGGTAAACTTGGCGCCAGTTTCCCTGACCCTATGTGGTGCCTTCCTAGCGGGTGGAGCAAGGGGCTGCGCCACATAAAATGTCAGAGCCTCCGGTTTCTAGCTGAGGGTCGTTTCCTGCCTCCACTAGTTCGGGGACCGGTCTCCCCCTTTGGCCTGACCCCTCCACGCAGGTGGATTCGGGCGTGCGGTGGCGACTCGCCTGTCCGCACCCCTGGGATCCCTTCATTCCTCGTTCCTGGAGCCTTCTCCGCTCCTCTTCCTTCCTTCTCCCTCTTGCAGGCCTGGGCCTCTGTTACTAGGCCCGCCTCCGGAGCAGAGCTCATGCAGAGCCCCTGCTCCCTGCCACTTCTGCTCAGACTTCTCTGCACTGAACTAAGATGGTGCCCACCTTTTATACTCCCTTCTCAATGCACCCAGGAACTGCTTCCTCCCTGCTCCTGCACTGCAGGGTTCCCCTTCCTCAGTGTTCCCTCCTCCCACTCCAGCCAGGGACAGGGACTGTCGTGCCCATCTCAGGGGCATATTGGTCGCCCTGCCCCACGGCAATGTGGTGTAATGCATGCAGGTGTCGGGTCCTGATCCACACTCCATCCTTATCTGAGAGTGAGATATCACACCTCTGGGTGAGGTGCAATACGTCTGTAGCAACCGAGCCCTCGGTGCTACAGTTCCATTTATCTTCAGCCTAGGTGACGTATTGTGATACAGGGCCGTGATTTTGGCTATAAAAGGGTCCCCTAGACCCCTACCCCAAGCTTTTTAAGAGAATCATATATGGCGTGCCAGGAGACTCTATGGAATGCTTTCTCAGCATCCAACGAGAGTATCTACTTACAAATTTTTAACTGCATCTAGCCCAGGAAATACTTTGTGCCTAGTAGCAGTGTCTGCTAGTCAGCGGATTATCCCGGCTGTTAAGCAAGCTACACCACCTGTAGTTTGGACACTTAATTTTTTCAAAGGAAATGCTTCGGGACCACGGGATACTCAGTGAAGAGCATCAGGAGGCACCCCAAGGCATAGGGGCTGGGACTGGCACTAGGATGCCTTGCGGTGGACAGCCGAGCTCGATCCTTATAAAAGCTTTTTAACTGCAGCAGCTTTAGTGGACGCTACTGGAGCTGGAATTACGTGGCTGCTGGCATGAGACTTGCCCTCCAATAGATCCTTGTAAATGGATTTAAAGTGTATTCATTCAAATTAGAGGGACAATTTAAATTAAAAAGCTTAGAGCTGCCTCCACCGCAGGGGGGCTTTCTCGACCCACCAGCGGACAGGCACCAGTATTGGGAGAGGGGGGCAGGCCGTCAGGGCTCACCGCGGCTCTGGCACAAACCCGGCGACACGGAGGTGGCACGGGCAGGAGCGGACTGGCCGTCTCGGCTTCTCACTTTTTGGATTTTAGAAGGGCATGACATGCCTATATCTGTGTCTCCCCCTCCTTTTACTCCTCCACCTCTTTTCTTTTCACATGACTATATGTACTTGTCACTTTTCCATGTGTTAGTTGTGTCTTCTGAGCAGTTTGTCAGCTTTTGGACACCTTTGAAGGTGTTTTCTATGTGTTTCTATGTGTTTTTGTTTGCCTGCCATTGGTTTTAACGGTGTTCGAAGGTGTTCGACGAACAGTTCGACGAACAGTTCGGCGAACACACGGGTGTTCGACGAACCGAACCGAACTCGAACACTACGGGGGTGGCTCAACACTAATTACGACTCCAATCATACACATGATTCAGAGAGTAACCTAATGTGTCCTTTTGAAATTTAAGTTTTTTTATTTGCATGATATTATCTTCACGTTTAGTGACAGATTTCTGAATTTTAACAAGGGATTCATCTAGTTCCTTCTGAAACCCATTCTCAATCACATCAGATTTTTTAATTTCAATATCTTTCTGGATGACCTGGAGTAGTATGTTCTCAAATTTTACAATTAATTTCATGAGATTCAAAGAGCAAATATTCAAAATGCTGTTCCAGTCATTCATGAAACCCACATTGTAAACTTTAGTTGGTATCTTTTTAAGTCTCAGACCCCTCGGTATCATATCTTTATTTATATATTTTTGTAAAGTTATTGAATCCCACCATAACTTCGACTCTACTAGCATCAGTTTCTCCAGGTTTTTAACCACATCAGAGAAGTCAGAGCTTGTTGGAGTACTTTCATTATCATCAAAAACACTGGCTGCTTTTTCTTCCCGTGTTTTAAACATAATGGACTTTTTTAATTGTGGACCGGGGAGTCAAGGCTAAGAAACACCCACAATGCATGCTCTGCCAAAGATACATAAAGATATCCTTCCACCCCCAATGCGACCAATAATCAATTGAATTGGATCATGTAATGAACGTCTCGGTGAGTGGTTAGATTCGATCTTACAACCTTTGGTACAGAGAGTGCCTGGATATATCAAAAACACCAAGGATATTTTATATCAGTTGTCAAACAAAAGATGGTCATCAGATTACACCTGGATAGGCTGTGATGTTAATTCTTTATATACTTCTATACCATGTTATGTAGCTATGGAAGCATTGAGATTGGAAAGGTACAGTCCGTATCCTAATGCAATGCAAGAATATATATTAGATGTGACCAATTTTTTATTAAATCATAATTATTTTGTTTTTGACAGAATTTTTTATTTACAGATCCAAGGTGTCTCAATGGGTACTCGTTTCTCACCTTCTTTGGCAAATCTAACTATGTCATATTGGGAACATTGTTTTTTGTATTCAGACAGTAATCCTTATATACCTAATTTGTCCTGGTATGGTAGATTTATTGATGATATGATATTCATCTGGCAAGGAGATGAATCTGCCATTCCAGGATTTGTTACATTTTTGAATGACAATTCATTTAATTTGCGTTTTACTGTTTCTTATAGTTCAAAAGTTTTGGTGTTCTTAGATTTGATTCTTACGGGCATTCCAGATGAAATTGTATCCACTGCTATTCATCACCAACCATCTGCAGGTAATTCCATCATGCATTTTTCTAGTAGTCAACCACAGCATGTAGCTAAAGCCATACCAGCATGTGAGTTCACAAGAATTGTCAGAAATTGCTCTGATCCCATAGTTTTTGAAAATGAAGTAATATTAACTTCAAAAAGATTAAAACAACGGGGTTATCCCCAATGGGTATTGGACAGGGGTAAAAAAATAATTTCTGACAAAAAACGGACTGATCTATTGCGTCCTAAAACAAAAGTAAAAAATGATTTTTTGAAAAGTAAACCTGTCATCTCGCTGCAATATAGTGCACAATTTTCAGAAATAAAAAAATTGTATACTAAACATCTACCAATACTTTTTGAAGATTAAATATTAGCATGCGTTTTGAAAAAAGGCTGTAATGTTGTGGCAAAAAAGGCACCTTCATTAGGTGATTCACTTTCTCCAACATTTGTTTCTGATCCACATGTAAAAAAAAGCACTTGGTTGCAGCAAAAAGGGCAGTTTAAATGTGGTTCACTAAAATGTCGCATGTGTTCATACACACTGTGCAGTTCTGTTTTTCATGATTCTGATCATTCAAATGAATATAAAATCAAACAGTATATTAATTGTGATTCAGAGAACATGGTATACAAAATTAATTGTACTATATGCGATAAATTTTATATAGGTTTGTACTACACGTAATTAAAAACTAGGTTTAATGAACATTATAATGACATACGTAATTCAAATAACACCAGTAGAAATGTCTCTGCTATTGCAAAGCATTTTATTATTGAGCACAATCGTGACATGTCTTCTTTGCAAGTTTTAGGTATTGAAAAACTTTTTCCATATGCAAGAAGTGGAGATATAAAGCGAAAATTCTTGACAAAAGAAGCGTATTGAATATTTAATCTGGATTCAAGAAGCCCAAAGGGTTTTAATCTGAAGAGAGAAGCCATGTATCACTATTGGCTGTTTTCTTGCACCTGTTGCTTAATGTGGTAATTATGTCATGTGATTTGTTCCAACTGTTTTCATTGGCACATTTTTCGTATTTTAGAAAATCCTTTTCATTGTGTAGCTATGCAGTGATAAAGAACGCAAGTGAGCGTTCGAAACGCATCTTGCTCCCCTACCCTGGCTATGCAACCTTTGTAATTTTTGCAAGTTTTTAATGGATGAAAAATAAAGAAAGAATTATTTTACCAGACGCTGGAACAACTATCCCTTCTCTTTCACTACATCATGCTGCTGTCAGATGGAGTAGAAGGAACCTGGTGACAGATTCCTGTTAATAAAGCACAGCTATTATCCGGGAGAGGATCATTTGTATCTTTGTACTACATATTAAACAACTCTTGCAATGAGAGCTCATTACAGTGTATGAAATACTGGAGAAAGCAGCACTCAACTAATGTAAAGACAACTTAGTAACTTGCTGGGTATATTATTGTGTATTGAAAAATAACAGCCGGGGGCCTTATCCATTGTGCTTTATTACCATTTATACCATGCACTAATCTGCTTCTATTGCATATAAGATATGTTAATGATACTGCATTCTCCCGCCATTCACATTAGTGCCCCTGCAGTGTATGAAAATTAATCAATGTATTTACTCTTACCGTAAAAATTCAAACACATATTTGGATTTAAAGACGACCTATCATCAGGTCAAAAGTGGGCAGTTATTGATCTTGTTTTATTCCTGCTGCTCCCCTGAGTATTCAGGTTTTGTTTCGTTTTCTATCTTTTTTAAAAGCCACCATACAGTTCCAGAGATACAGGCTTTTTTATTGATGATTATGGTCTTTACCTATGGGGCGTGGCTCACAGGATTGTGCTCTACATTACTTCCCGTCAGGCCATAACAATTGGTACTAAATAAAAAAAAACTCATATCTCTGGAATTTTTTTTTGGGTGGATTAGAAATAAAGAAAAAAGAATACCCAGGGAAACAGCGGGATTAAAACAGAGGCAAAGACTGTCCACTTTTGACCTTGTGACAAGTAATGACTGTGACTATAATGGTGTGTTTTAGAAAGTGTTTATGGGAGTAGCCAATCAATCAACAGGGATGGTTTGAAATGTAAGGGTGGAAGTCATATATAAGTTATGGGGTCTTTGAATGCTGTAAATGAACAAAACCCAAAAAAACATTGGTGGAATTTTTTCCAACATTTCACTTGACTTGGATTTTTTTGCTCTGTAGTTCAGTAAATTATATGATGTGTCCTGATAAAGCTATGGCAATGAAAAAGTTATGGCTCTTGAAAGAAGAGGATGGGGGGATTTCAAAACCTAAAATTGTTAAAATTGTCTGCATCTATGAGTATTTTCTAATGCTGCTATTCTCGATAATCTGCACAAGTTCTGATTGTAAAGGGTAGGTTATGTTCATATTCTGGTTTTGCCCTACATTTACCGTGTACATCATAAAAGCTCCAAACATACACAATGTAACTATGGTGGGTGGGACCCACTGCGCCACGGGCAAGGCATACCCTGGAGGGGAGTGACAAAGCAACTACCTGGCTTTTGTTAGAGTGTCTGATGGTGAGGATAGGCTTGGCTGCAGGTAGTCGCCAGGTACCACTCCAGTACAGTCCCCAAGACTGCAGCAACTGACCGGATGGTCAGAGCACAGCTTTGCGGTACGTAAGGGCAAAGATAAAAATGTGGTCAGAAGGTCCGAGGTTGGGGCAGGCAGCACAGGTACAATACACATGTCCGAGTTCAGGAGCAGTGAGGTCAGAGAGGACAGGTAAACAGGCCGGGTCATTAATGGAGGAAAGCATGAACGGGTGCTATAGAAATGGGAACCAACATTCGGACGGAGAGTCCGAGAGTGGTAGGCCGAGCCGCTTAATAAAGGCCCTGCTAGCACAGGATAGGCCAGGAAACCAAATCTCTGCAGGACCTAGCAGGGTTAAATTCCTGCAGAGACCAGACATGCCCCCTAAGGCTACTGTAAATGAATATCACAAGTAATGCACAGGCGGACTACAGCAACAACCTGACTCGGGGAGAAACCGCATAATGAGTAGAGGGGCGCTGAGGAGGCATGCAAGTTACCACCATGACACATGCTAGCATAATCATATTGTTAATAGGAGTAAAAAATGCCTATTTGTCTTTTATCTGGCTTGTATGCATTAGTGTGGTTTAAGTAATTTGAATAGCACAGTAGACTACATTTTTCAATCCTTCGGGATCTAATAAAAAAAACGCAGCCATTGATACATTTTTTAATGTCTATGGCTGATGACTGTCAATGTTAGCCATCCATTAGGACCTCCATTTTACAAACATGTCGGGAGACTTTCCCAATCTATATGTTAAATGGAGGAATTAAAACTTGTCGTGAACATACCCTTAGGGCATGGAAGAACCAGAGATTATTATGATTTTACTTCTCCAACCCATTGCTCCCTGGAGGGCTCATAATCTAAATTACCTATCGGGATGTCTTTGGAGTGAGGGAGGAAACTGGAGAACCTGTAGGAAACCCATGCAAACACGGGGAGAACATACAAACTCGTTGCAAATGTTTTGCACACTCCCAAAAACAGATATTAGACACTCCCAAAAACACAAACGCAAGGAGAATATTCAAACTCTTCACAGATGTTGTCCTTTATTCAAAATACAGTCAAAGTTCATAATAGATTTGATTTTCCAAATGTTAGACCCTCCCAAAAGGTTTAGTTTTACTACAAATTGGAATGCCTTATATTTGACACAAATTAACTGTCTTCTTCCTTACTTAGATTAGCATAAGATACACATATCTTACTTAAAGAGAGCCTATCAGCACAATTTTGTAATGTAAAATAAAGACATTGCTGTAATGGCGCTGTAATACTGACTATATTGATAGCTCTGGTGAAGAAATCCGCTTTGTTGTTCTTCTGAAATTCAGCATTTGAAGCTTTCTACTAATTAGGTCTTCTCTTCCCTGTCTGTGATTCCCCATTCCCTCTGCCCACCTCTGGTCTTTGAATGACAGGTCACTGCTGAAATCTCAAACATAAGAGGCAAGTCATTCACAGACCAGAGGCAGGTGGAGGGGACAGGGAATCGCAGACAGGAAGGAGAAGATCCAGAATCCAGAATATAGACCCAACCCTGTGTGCCAAAATCTAATTAGCAGAAAACTTAAAATGGTGATTAAAGAAGAACCACAAAGCAGATTTATTCACCAAAGCTTTCGATTCAATCAATATTACAACTATGTCTTTACTTTACATTAGAAAATCATGCTGATGGGTTCTCTTTAAGATACCCAAACAGATTAGATCAAAATGGTCCGATAATCAATTGTTTGGTCATGGCTCCGAGCACATCATAGACTACAGCAGCCAATATTGGATTTTTGTTGGCCAATATAGCAACCAATACTGGTCATCGACCAACTGGTATTTAACAATAATGAATGTTCGATGATTAGTCGCTTATTGATCAGTCAATATGAACAATTAAAACCCCAAAATTCCTTTATCCCTTGGTGGCCAAAAGCGTGTCCTCTTGGCTTCAGCTCAATCAATATTAAAGAGATTGTCCATTACTGAGATATTGGTGACCTATCCTTAGGTTGGTTTTATGAATCTTTTCAACATCATGGATTAATAATGGTTACTTGTAGGATAATTGCAATATTTTTCTGTAGTAAGTTACAGATGTGTGAAAAAATTACTATGAAGTTACTCTATGTAGAAAGTGCCTTAAAAATATGGAAATACTGCAACTATGGAATATTTCAGGGTTCATAAGGCACATTTAACAAAGAATGCATGTTAGAATAGACAAGAATCAGTAGAAGGGAGCAGTGGCATAGCCTTAGGGGTCACAGGGGCAGTTACCCCTTGCACCAACTTCTACTGGAGTGCAAAAATTCACCCCCAACCCTACTGCCACTTCCTCTTGGAGCGGTGCAGCGGCACGTTGAAAGTTGAACTTGTGGCCAGCGAGCTAGTTGAGTTAATAAATCAATTTTGTTTTGACATTTCATCTTTTCGTAGGCAGCGACCAAGATGACAAAGCTCACAGTATAATGAAGTGAGCTTTGTCACTACCTATGTAGAGTGCATCAGGAGTACACAAACGTATCTTGACTGCTGCTCCCTGCATAGGCTGCTACTGAGATTACAAAGGCTTTACCACAGCTCCGCACTTCTCTTATCACTTGTCAGAGAGTAGAAACAAGGACCTGCTAGGGAGTAGTGTTGAGCCACCCCCGTAGTGTTCGAGTTCGGTTCGGTTCGTCGAACACCCGTGTGTTCGCCGAACAGTTCGTCGAACTGTTCGTCGAACACCTTCGAACACCGTTAAAACCAATGGCAGGCAAACAAAAACACATAGAAACACATAGAAAACACCTTCAAAGGTGTCCAAAAGCTGACAAACTGCTCAGAAGACACAACTAACACATGGAAAAGTGACAAGTACATATAGTCATGCGAAAAGAAAAGAGGTGGAGGAGTAAAAGGAGGGGGAGACACAGATATAGGCATGTCATGCCCTTCTAAAATCCAAAAAGTGAGAAGCCGAGACGGCCAGTCCGCTCCTGCCCGTGCCACCTCCGTGTCGCCGGGTTTGTGCCAGAGCCGCGGTGAACCCTGACGGCCAGCCCCCCTCTCCCAATACTGGTGCCTGTCCGCTGGTGGGTCGAGAGAGCCCCCCTGTGGTGGAGGCAGCTCTAAGCTTTTTAATTTAAATTGTCCCTCTAATTTGAATGAATACACTTTAAATCCATTTACAAGGATCTATTGGAGGGCAAGTCTCATGCCAGCAGCCGCGTAATTCCAGCTCCAGTAGCGTCCACTAAAGCTGCTGCAGTTAAAAAGCTTTTATAAGGATCGAGCTCGGCTGTCCACCGCAAGGCATCCTAGTGCCAGTCCCAGCCCCTATGCCTTGGGGTGCCTCCTGATGCTCTTCACTAAGTATCCCGTGGTCCCGAAGCATTTCCTTTGAAAAAATTAAGTGTCCAAACTACAGGTGGTGTAGCTTGCTTAACAGCCGGGATAATCCGCTGACTAGCAGACACTGCTACTAGGCACAAAGTATTTCCTAGGCTAGATGCAGTTAAAAATTTGTAAGTAGATACTCTCGTTGGATGCTGAGAAAGCATTCCATAGAGTCTCCTGGCACGCCATATATGATTCTCTTAAAAAGCTTGGGGTAGGGGTCTAGGGGACCCTTTTATAGCCAAAATCACGGCCCTGTATCACAATACGTCACCTAGGCTGAAGATAAATGGAACTGTAGCACCGAGGGCTCGGTTGCTACAGACGTATTGCACCTCACCCAGAGGTGTGATATCTCACTCTCCGATAAGGATGGAGTGTGGATCAGGACCCGACACCTGCATGCATTACACCACATTGCCGTGGGGCAGGGCGACCAATATGCCCCTGAGATGGGCACGACAGTCCCTGTCCCTGGCTGGAGTGGGGGGAGGGAACACTGAGGAAGGGGAACCCTGCAGTGCAGGAGCAGGGAGGAAGCAGTTCCTGGGTGCATTGAGAAGGGAGTATAAAAGGTGGGCACCATCTTAGTTCAGTGCAGAGAAGTCTGAGCAGAAGTGGCAGGGAGCAGGGGCTCTGCATGAGCTCTGCTCCGGAGGCGGGCCTAGTAACAGAGGCCCAGGCCTGCAAGAGGGAGAAGGAAGGAAGAGGAGCGGAGAAGGCTCCAGGAACGAGGAATGAAGGGATCCCAGGGGTGCGGACGGGCGAGTCGCCACCGCACGCCCGAATCCACCTGCGTGGAGGGGTCAGGCCAAAGGGGGAGACCGGTCCCCGAACTAGTGGAGGCAGGAAACGACCCTCAGCTAGAAACCGGAGGCTCTGACATTTTATGTGGCGCAGCCCCTTGCTCCACCCGCTAGGAAGGCACCACATAGGGTCAGGGAAACTGGCGCCAAGTTTACCAAGAGGAGGCCCGAGGCAGCCGGACAGAAGTGTTGGTAAGAAAGGCCAGACAAAGGACACACAAAGGGGGTCCTGTGAAGCGCTCCAAAGTTATCTGGGAGTTGTCTGAGCCCCTCACCTGGTGAGCACAGTACGACGTGGGCAGCCGTTACCTGCAGACGTGGTCTGGATAATAAGAACTGTGAGTAAAGGCCCTGAACTGCATCACTGACTCCGTGTCGTTACTGCTGCTGCCCTGCACCATCACCCCCATCCTCCGCATACACTGCCCTGAGGCTATACTCCTCCCGTGGGGAGTTATGCTACGCTCTGCTGCACCCACAACACCAGCCTTAGCGGTCTGCCCTGTAGCGGCGGTTCACTCTGACCGCAATCCACGGGTGGCGTAGTCGGACATTTAAACATCAAAACCACATAAATAGTTCCGCCACTGGTTTGACCGCCCTGAGCCACGGAACCGGATCGCCGCCACGAAGACTACAACCACCAGCATCCACCAAAAAGGGTCCGGCTCCGGGTGTCCCAAGGCCCAGGGGGTGCGTCAGAACATTTTCATCACCTTTCACAATCACCAATGGGACAAGGCAGGGATGTCCTCTGTCCCCTCTCTTATACATCCTAGTGACGGAGCACCTGCTCTCATCAATTCGCCATAACCCCAATATTAGGTGGATTGAGGTGGGAGGCACCGAGTACAAGTGCTCTCTATTTGCTGATGATGTCCTAGTATATATCACTCAATCACATATATCCATCCCTGCTGTTATGGCTGAAATAGATCACTTTGTTACATGGTAAAATTTTAAAATCAATGCAGCGAAGTCTGAGGCCCTCGATGTCTCCCTCCCTAAATCCATATAGGATTCCATCCAGTCCAACTTTCCCTTTGCCTGGCCCTCACAGGGTATCAAATACTTAGGAATTCCTATTCATAGAGACCTCTCCCATCTATGTTATCTTAATTTTGGGCCCTTTATTGAACAATTCCATACAGACCACGGTTGGCAAGTTAGAACTGTAAGATTCACTACGTGAACCACTGGTGTTTTGTGGAAAAGCACATGTACACCGCGTTCCAAATTATTATGCAAAAAGTGTTTAGGAGTGATAAGGGAAGAATTTGTTTGTTTGTCAGTTAAACTCATTGATGGTGATGTGTGTCAGGGCTCTTTATATCACTGTAAGCAATTGCAGACACCTGTGCTAATTAGTTTGGCAGGTGTGTCCAATGAAAGGCAAGACTACTTAAGAAGGCTCTCTCACATTATTAAGCAGCCTACATTTTCTGCCAAAATGGGAAAGAAAAAGGATGTGTCGGCTGCTGAGAAGCAACAAATTGTGGAGTGTTTAGGTCAAGGCATGACTACAATCAACATTGTGCGATGATCAGGATGAAGTGTCTTGGCAATCAAGAAGTATGTAGCTGATTCACAGTACACACGTGTGCGTGCTGATAAGGGCAAATTGAGGACTCTTTCCTACAGGCAATTACGTCAGGTTGAAAGAGCAGCGGCAAAAAAGCCTTGTCATAGCAGCAGACAAGTTTTTGAAGCTGCTTGTGCCTCCAACGTCCCCCGAACAACAAGATGCAGGGTCCTTCAGAGGTTTGCAGCTGTGCATACGCCATCCTGTCGACCTCCTCTATCCACTTCACACAAGCAGAAACGGCTCCAGTGGGCCAAACATTACATGAAGACTGATTTCAAAACTGTTTTGTTCACGGATGAGTGCCGTGCAGCGCTCGATGGTCCAGATGAATGGAGTGGAGGATGGCTGGTTGATGGACACCCCACGCAAACACGGCTACAGCGCCAACAAGGAGGAGGTGGAGTAATGTTTTGGGCTGGAATCATGGGGAGAGAGATTGTCGGCCCCTTTAGGATCCCTGAAGGCGCTAAAGATGAACTCCATAATGTATGTGGATTTTCTCAAACAGCACTTCCTGCCATGGTTCAAGAAGAAGAACCGTGTATTTCACAGCAAGATCATTTTTCTGCATGATAATGCACCATCTCATGCTGCACATAAAACATCTGCATCTCTGGCTGATATGGGCATAAAAGGGGACAAACTTATGGTGTGACCCCCATGCTCCCCTGACCTCTACCCCATTCAGAACCTTTGGAGCATCATTAAAAGGAGTGTCTATGATGGCGGGAGGCAGTTCACATCTAAGCAACAGCTCTGGGAGGGTATTCTGTCCTCATGCAAAACAATTGAAGCAGAAACCATCCAAAACCTGACAAATTCAATGGACGAGAGAGTTCAGAAGCTCCTTTCGAACAAGGGGTCCTATGTGAAAATGTAACATCACCTAGAATAAAGTTTTGAGTTGAAAACTGTTTGATTTCAGTTTCTAACAACCTGCTAATGCTTATAATTTCAAAAATGACCATTTTTTTGGTCTTTATTAAAATGAAAAGGTTGATCGAAAAGTTTGGGGGATCTAAGAGTGTGGCAACCCAGTAGTCATGATTACTTCGAATTCTGACAATATGAGGTTCATGCTGCAGGTAGTGCAGCAAGAAGGCACTTATGTGTCTTGCGCATCTCGGAGCCCCAAAATTATTTTCCGGGCTAGATGCAGCTAAAAATTATTTTTAATTTTAAATCTGGTGAAGCTTATTATAGATGGCCTAATAGGATCAGTGCTGCACACTTCTACAAAGCCCAAATTATTTTCCAGTCAAGATACAGATAAACATGATTAGTAATTTGAAAGCTTAAAACGGTTGGTAGGGTGATTTTAACCAATCATCAAGCTTTTACTCTCCCCAGGATGACACAGGGGTAGAAAAGTCGTTTCGGATCCATGATTTGTTCATCTTTATGAACGTGAGTCTGTCTACATTATCAGTGGAGAGCCGCGTGCGCTTATCTGTCAGCACACCACCAGCAGCGCTGATCACACGTTCAGACAGAACGCTGGCTGCGGGGCATGACAAGATCTCCAAGGCGTAAGTGGCTAGCTCCGGCCATTTATCCAGATTGGAAGCCCAAAAAGAGCAAGGGTCCAGTGACACAGTCGTGGCTTCAATGTTTACTTGGAGATACTCCTGTACCATCGTCTCTAGGCGTTGACTATGTGTCAGACTTCTTGTCTCCTGTGTCCTTGCAAAGGATGGGCTAAAAAAGTGGTGAAATGATTCCGCAAAATTGATGTAACCAGCAGATACTGTGGTTCTGTTACGGTTTGAGTGCTGAACACTTGACGGTCCCACGGTTGGCAAGTTGGAACTGTGAGATTCACTACGTGCACCACTGGTATTTTGTGGAAAAGCACATGTAAGATTCTGCAACAGTCTCTGCTGATACTCCTGCATGCGTGCATCCCTTTCTATGGCAGGAATAATTTCTGCAAATTTACTTTTGTACCGGGGATCTAACAGTGTGGCAACCCAGTAGTCAGGATTATTTCTAATTCTCACAATTCGAGGGTCATGTTGCAGGTAGTGCAGCAAGAAGGTACTCATGTGTGTTGCGCAACCAGGAGCACCAAGTCCCTGTTGTGTTGGTGGCGAGGTAACAATCATGCTTCCTTCCTCTGTCCTCTCCCCCCAACCTCGCACAACAGAAATATGATCAAGGTCTCCCTCATCTGATGAGTCTTCCATCAGTTCGTCCTCCACTTCTTCCTGGGCTCCTGCACCTTCCTCACTAGTTTGGCTGCTACCATGCGCCCTGGTAAAATCATCTCCCCCAGCCTCACATGCCTGCCGCCCTGGTGCTGCCGACCGTCTGGACCTTGCAGATGTTAGCCCTTCCGCATACAACTCCTCCTCCTCTACTTCCTCCACCTCCTCTTGTGCCACCACCTGACTCCGAATTCTGTTTAACATGTGCTCCAGCATGTAAATCACCGGAATAGTCATGCTGATAATGGCATCGTCAGCACTAAACATCTTCGTCGCCATTTCAAAACTGTGCAGAAGGGTGCATAGGTCCCTGATCTGAGACCACTCCTCCAGCGTGATTTGCCCCACCTCTGAATCTCGTTGGCCCAGGCTATACGTCAGAACGTATTGCACCAGGGCTTGTCGGTGCTGCCACAGTCGCTGCAATATGTGCAGAGTTGAATTCCACCGGGTAGGCACATCGCATTTTAGCCGGTGAAGAGGCAGGCCCAACGACTTCTGTAGAGATGTAAGTCGCTGAGCTGCGGGATGCGAACGGCGGAAGTGAGCACACAGCGACCGTGCCCTCTGCAGAAGGCCATCTAGTCTGGGATAGTGGGCTAAAAATTGCTGGACAACCAGGTTCAACACGTGAGCCATACAAGGCACGTGTGTGACATTGCCCCGGCGAAGGGCCGCACCCAGGTTTGCAGCATTGTCGCACACGGCCTTCCCTGGTTTCAGGTCCAGTGGAGACAACCATTCATGAAATTGGTTCTCCAGAGCTGACCACAACTCCTCAGCTGTGTGACTCACATTTCCCAGACATTTCAATGTAAAAACCGCCTGATGACGTTGAGCCCTACTGCCAGCATAGTAAGTAGGTGTGCAGGATCCCTTCTGCGCAGTTAGAAAGCTTGTGGCATGACCAGACAGGCTTTGGGTGCAGGTGGAAGACCGAGAGGAGGTTGAGGAGGCAGAAGCAGTGGAGGAAAAATGACATAAAGAGGATTGACGCACAACTCGTGGGGACGGCAAGACTTGGACAGCAGCCCCTTGTCCTGCTGTCACCATAGTTACCCAGTGCCCAGTCAGCGACATGTAACGCCCCTGTCCATGCCTACTCGTCCAAGTGTCTGTGGTGAAATGCACCCTGTCACACACAGAGTTTCTCAAAGAAGCGGTGATGTTGTGTGCGACATGCTGGTGGAGCGCAGGCACACCTTTCTTTGAGAAGTAGTGCCGACTGGGCATCTGGTACTGGGGCACTGCGACGGACATAAGGTCTCGAAAATCCTCTGTGTCCACCAGGCGGAAAGGCAGCATTTCTGTAGCCAAGAGCTTGCAGATGGTGAAATTCAACCTCTTAGCTTTCTCATGGCTAGGAGGAAATGGTCTTTTACTTGTCCACATCTGAGGGACCGAGGGCTGGCTATTGTGCTTAGACGGGGTTGATAAGGGTGTCCCCGGCAAACTGCCGGTCTGTGAGGAAGATGCAGGCGGACATGTTACGTTGCCTTGATCCAAAGGTGGTGCTATCGATGTCGGACAGCGCTCAAGACCAGCTGGTGTTACCACCTCCAAAGAAAATGATGACCTGCCAATCACGCTGGCTGTTGCGGGTAAAGAGGTGGCAGGTCTGCGCCCCAAAACAGGTGTGACTGCTGTCCCCCCAGTCACAGAGGATGAAGAGGCCGCGGATGCACAAGATATGGCAGACGTTGGTTGGCCCGGCCGGCTAGACCGCATTGCAGCACACTGAGCTTCCCACTGCAACTTATGCTTCATGTCCATGTGCCGGTTCATGCATGAAGTACTCAAACTATGTATTTTTTGGCCTCTACTTACCTTTTGCTGACAAATGTTACAGATAACACGAGTTGGGTCATCTTTATCGATCTGAAAAAATGCCCAGGCTATGCAAGGCTTAGCACCCATGCGACCTGAAGAGCCACCACGACTTGTGGTGAGAGGCAGAGTTGTGTTTGAGGATGCCGTTGTTGACGTGCTTCCAGTACTACGTCTCTGTCCAGGAAGGCGCAACCTGACCTCGTCGTCACTAGCATCTTCCTCCACCTCCTCTGCTGACCTCATCTCTTGGCTGACTGTGGGTTGACAGTAAGTGGGATCTCCGACCTCATCATCATCACCCTGTGCGTTATCACACCCGTCGTCCTCAGAGCCAACCTGTTCCTGCCCTGACAAAAAACTAAAGTTGTCGCTCCAATCAGGTATTTGAGTCTTATCATCGTCTTCCTCATTGTCTCCACCAACAGGAGTTACAGTTTGGGAATGAGGGTCTACATTATGGTCAGAACCTTCTGCGTCTGGTCCTGGATCCGACTCATAAAGATTCTGGGCATCAGTGCAGATCATTTCCTCGTCTGGATTCACAGAAGCGCTGGAGTCGACCTCTGATTCCCAGGCTATAGTATGAGTAAACAGCTCTGCAGACTCAACCATCTGTTCTACCTCATACTCAGACGGGCAGCTGGAGATTTGGGAGCTGTGAGGAAGCAAGTGCGATTTGGGTGACACCTTTGAGGACTGGAGTATTTGTGATGTTGAAGTTGATGTGGAGGAGAGCCCACTTAAAGGAGCACTTGATATCCGTTGAAGCACCTGCTGTTTTTGTGCCTCATCTGGAATTTGTAGCGATTGGCGTGGCCGTAAGAAAGGGATCTTATCACATTGTCCGCTAAAAGAAGTAGACATTTTAGTTTGGCTGGAAGATGGTCTTTCTTCTGCACCTACCCCACGGACACAACCTTTTTTCCCCTTCCCAACACGCCTATTCCCCTTTTCACCAGCAGCAGGCCTTTTTCCACTCATTTTGGTGGTTAACTAATTCACAACTCTGGAGTTGTTTGCACAAAAAAACAATGGATGGTAACCGAGCAGAGCTGAGTGGCCAAACTGTGGTATTAGGCCAAAACTATTGGCTGGGTTAGATGCAGAAAAAAATTATTTTTAATTTGCAACCTGATGGAGGTCAGTATAGATGGACTAATAGACCAAGTCCCACACACCGCTAGAAGCCCAAATATTTTTTCAGAGCTAGATGCAGAAAATTTTTTTATTCAATTTGCAACCTGATGGAGGTCAGTATAGATGGACTAATAGACCAAGTCCCACACACTGCTAGAAGCCCAAATATTTTTTCAGAGCTAGATGCAGAAAAAAATTATTTTTAATTTGCAACCTGATGGAGGTCAGTATAGATGGACTAATAGACCAAGTCCCACACACTGCTAGAAGCCCAAATATTTTTTCAGAGCTAGATGCAGAAAAAAATTATTTTTAATTTGCAACCTGATGGAGGTCAGTATAGATGGACTAATAGACCAAGTCCCACACACTGCTAGAAGCCCAAATATTTTTTCAGAGCTAGATGCAGAAAAAAATTATTTTTAATTTGCAACCTGATGGAGGTCAGTATAGATGGACTAATAGACCAAGTCCCACACACTGCTAGAAGCCCAAATATTTTTTCAGAGCTAGATGCAGAAAAAAATTATTTTTAATTTGCAACCTGATGGAGGTCAGTATAGATGGACTAATAGACCAAGTCCCACACACTGCTAGAAGCCCAAATATTTTTTCAGAGCTAGATGCAGAAAAAAATTATTTTTAATTTGCAACCTGATGGAGGTCAGTATAGATGGACTAATAGACCAAGTCCCACACACTGCTAGAAGCCCAAATATTTTTTCAGAGCTAGATGCAGAAAAAAATTATTTTTAATTTGCAACCTGATGGAGGTCAGTATAGATGGACTAATAGAACAAGTCCCACACGCTGCTAGAAGCCCAAATATTTTTTCAGAGATAAATGAAGAAAAAAATTATTTTTAATTTGCAACCTGATGGAGGTCAGTATAGATGGACTAATAGACCAAGTCCCACACACTGCTAGAAGCCCAAATATTTTTTCAGAGCTAGATGCAGAAAAAAATTATTTTTAATTTGCAACCTGATGGAGGTCAGTATAGATGGACTAATAGACCAAGTCCCACATACCGCTAGAAGCCCAAATATTTTTTCAGAGCTAGATGCAGAAAAAAATTATATTCAATTTGCAACCTGCTGGACGTCAGTATAGAAGGACTAATAGAACAATTCCCACACACTGCTAGAAGCCCAAATATTTTTTCAGAGCTAAATGAAGAAAAAAATTATTTTTAATTTGCAACCTGATGGAGGTCAGTATAGATGGACTAATAGACCAAGTCCCACACACTGCTAGAAGCCCAAATATTTTTTCAGAGCTAGATGCAGAAAAAAATTATTTTTAATTTGCAACCTGATGGAGGTCAGTATAGATGGACTAATAGAACAAGTCCCACACGCTGCTAGAAGCCCAAATATTTTTTCAGAGATAAATGAAGAAAAAAATTATTTTTAATTTGCAACCTGATGGAGGTCAGTATAGATGGACTAATAGACCAAGTCCCACACACTGCTAGAAGCCCAAATATTTTTTCAGAGCTAGATGCAGAAAAAAATTATTTTTAATTTGCAACCTGATGGAGGTCAGTATAGATGGACTAATAGACCAAGTCCCACACACTGCTAGAAGCCCAAATATTTTTTCAGAGCTAGATGCAGAAAAAAATTATTTTTAATTTGCAACCTGATGGAGGTCAGTATAGATGGACTAATAGAACAAGTCCCACACGCTGCTAGAAGCCCAAATATTTTTTCAGAGATAAATGAAGAAAAAAATTATTTTTAATTTGCAACCTGATGGAGGTCAGTATAGATCGACTAATAGACCAAGTCCCACACACTGCTAGAAGCCCAAATATTTTTTCAGAGCTAGATGCAGAAAAAAATTATTTTTAATTTGCAACCTGATGGAGGTCAGTATAGATGGACTAATAGACCAAGTCCCACACACCGCTAGAAGCCCAAATATTTTTTCAGAGCTAGATGCAGAAAAAAATTATATTCAGTTTGCAACCTGATGGAGGTCAGTATAGATGGACTAATAGAATGATGCTATGCCCAAAAGATTTTACTTCACTAGGTGCAGTAAAAAAATTGGTATTCTATACACAGGTGGTATATCTTGCAACACAGATAGGCTACTCCACTGACTAACACACTCTGCAATAGGCCAAAAAGGATTAGCTTTGCTAGATTCAGCCAAATGCTGTGAAAAAAACTTGCACAGCACTGGCACAGACCTGCCTGGCAAAAACTGATAGGAACTGATGTAACCTAGTCCTGAAAAGGACTCCAATTACAATTAGTCTTTACTCCCACAATCTATCTATTTAAGAGCACAGACCTGCCTGATAAAAGTCGTAGGAAATGCTGTAACCTAGTCCTTAAAAGGACTGCAATCACAACTATTCCCTACTCCCAAGCTATCTGTATATTTGTGCGAAAATTGGCTTGAAATTAACAAGGTATAGCGCACACAGCAACAGCGGTGCCGTCTAACATGCAGCTGCAGCAGTGAGAAAATGGTGGCGACGGGGAAAATGGCTTGGTCTTATAGGGCAAGGACATGTGACATACACTGCCAATCACACATGCCCTTGCTTGTGTGAAAAAAAGCACTTCGCTCCGTGTGTGCGCTGCTGATAGGCTGACAGATTGCACCTCCCCACTGCAAATGCGGGAAAGAGAAAAAAAATTGGAGATCTTCATTGTTCCTGCAGAGATCCATCCCCTGCCCCTCCCCCCGCCCCGCTGTACACTCAAACTGCGTATTAACATTAATTTTCATTATTACTGAGAAAAAATCCAGTTATGATTTTGGTGCACGAACAGTTATCGAACATAACCTCGAACAGCCGAATTTTTCTCAAATTGTTCGTGTTCGCCGACCGGCTCGAACACCGCCCAAAACAGCTCGAATTTGAGATTGGCGAACAGTTCGAGTAGAACAACGCTCATCTCTACTAGGGAGCAATGTAAAAAAAAGTGTCCCCTAACTAGGGTTAGAAAAAGAACTAGTATTTGGACAAGGGTTAGGATTAGAAGTAGAAAAATGTATAACTTTTTATATTTGAAATATGATGTAAAATTTCAGCAAAAGAAAAACCCAGAAACTTGGTCACACAAATTATTAGGATCTGTTACTGTCATTTTGCTTTGCAATTGACAACCAATGACATCCCAAATGTATTCGGTCAGAGACAAGTCCAGAGATGCTGTATGCGATGGTACCAATAGGGGGTCCATGATCCTGTGATTTACATAACACTTTTCCTTCTTGGTGTTGCAATTTTACTGTTGATGAATGTAAATATCTATCCATCTAGCTACAGTTGAAACCAGAAGTTTACATACAATATACAGTGGTGGCCAAAAGTATTGGCACCCCTGCAATTCTGTCAGATAATACTCAGTTTCTTCCTGAAATGATTGCAATCACAAATTCTTTGGTATTATTATCTTCATTTAATTTGTCTTCAATGAAAAAACACAAAAAGAATTGTCCTAAAGCCAAATTGGATATAATTCCACACCAAACCTAAAAAAGGGGGTGGACAAAAGTATTGGCACCCTTTGAAAAATCATGTGATGCTTCTCTAATTCGTGTAATTAACAGCACCTGTAACTTACCTGTGGCACCTAACAGGTGTTGGCAATAACTAAATCACACTTGCAGCCCGTTAACATGGATTAAAGTTGACTCAACCTCTGTCCTGTGTCCTTGTGTGTACCACATTGAGCATGGAGAAAAGAAAGAAGACCAAAGAACTGTCTGAGGACTTGAGAAACCAAATTGTGAGGAAGCATGAGCAATCTCAAGGCTACAAGTCCATCTCCAAAGACCTGAATGTTCCTGGGTCTTCCGTGCGCAGTGTCATCAAGAAGTTTAAAGCCCATGGAACTGTGGCTAACCTCCCTATATGTGGACGGAAAAGAAAAATTGACGAGAGATTTCAACGCAAGATTGTGCGGATGGTGGATAAAGAACCTCGACTAACATCCAAACAAGTTCAAGCTGCCCTGCAGTCCGAGGGCACAACAGTGTCAACCCGTACTATCCGTTGGCATCTGAATGAAAAGGGACTGTATGGTAGGATACCCAGGAAGACCCCACTTCTTACCCAGAGACATAAAAAAGCCAGGCCGGAGTTTGCCAAAACTTACCTGAGAAAGCCTAAAACGTTTTGGAAGAATGTTCTCTGGTCAGATGAGACAAAAGTAGATCTTTTTAGGAAAAAGCATCAACATAGAGTGTACAGGAAAAAAAAAGAGGCATTCAAAGAAAAGAACACGGTCCCTACAGTCAAACATGGCGGAGGTTCCCTGATGTTTTGGGGTTGCTTTGCTGCCTCTGGCGCTGGACTGCTTGACCGTGTGCATGGCATTATGAAGTCTGAAGACTACCAACAAATTTTGCAGCATAATATAGGGCCCAGTGTGAGAAAGCTGGGTCTCCCTCAGAGGTCATGGGTCTTCCAGCAGGACAATGACCCAAAACACACTTCCAAAAGCGCTATAAAATGGTTTGAGAGAAAGCACTGGAGACTTCTAAGGTGGCCAGCAATGAGTCTAGACCTGAATCCCATAGAACACCTGTGGAGAGATCTCAAAATGGCAGTTTGGAGAAGGCACCCTTCAAATATCAGGGACCTGGAGCAGTTTGCCAAAGAAGAATGGTCTACAATTCCAGCAGAGCATAGTAAGAAACTCATTGATGGTTACCGGAAGCGGTTGTTCGCAGTTATTTTGGCTAAAGGTTGTGCAACCAAGTATTAGTCTGAGGGTGCCAATACTTTTGTCTGGCCCATTTTTGGAGTTTTGTGTGAAATGATCAATGATTTGATTTTTGCTTCATTCTCTTTTGTGTTTTTTCCTTGCAAGCAAATTAAATGAAGATAATAAGACCAAAGAATTTGTGATTGCAATCATTTTCAGGAAGAAACTGAGTATTATCTGACTGAATTGCAGGGGTGCCAATACTTTTGGCCACCACTGTATAAAAAGACACATAAAGTCAATGTTTTGGAGTGGCCATCACAAAACCCTGATCTCAATCCTATTGAAAATTTATGGGCAAAGCTGAAAAGTCAAGTGCAAGCAAGGCGACCGACAAACCTGGATCAGTTACACCAGTTTTGCCAGGAAGAATGGGCCCAAATTCCGACCAACTATTGTGAGAAGCTTGTGGAAGGATATCCCAGACGTTTGACCCAAGTCATTCAGTTTAAGGGCAATGGTACCAAATATTGATGAAATGTATGTAAACTTTTGACTTTGCAGTAAGTAATAAAAATGGCTTAAAACATTCTCTCTCTCTCATTATTCTGGCATTTGGCAAATATTAAAAATTATGGCAATCCTAATTGACCTAAAACAGGAAAGGTTTATTTTGATTTCATGTCAGATATTGAGAAAAACATCCATATGTGTCTTTTTATATAGTGTATGTAAACTTCTGGTTTCAACTGTAGATGGCTAGCTATTTTTTTTTGCTTTTTAATATTTGCTTTATTCATCATTCATGCTTCTAATTTTCGGTGTGTCTCTTCTACACATAAAATACTCCTCTCTCAAATACTCTACTCAGTATTGATCGCTCTCCTTTTCTTGGTCCACTTTTGCTTTCACACTTGGCTCATTCTTCAATGTCATAAGGCACATAGATAAAATCTTCCTACATTTGGAAATGAAAAGAGTAGAAAAGCCTATATATCAATCTAGAACTGCTTGTATGTGGCTTTCCTCTTATGTTCCTATTTTATATATGTATGTGTTTTATCTATTGAAGCCTATATACAGGTGCTTCTCACAAAATTAGAATATCATCAAAAAGTTAATTTATTTCAGTTCTTCAATATAAAAAGTGAAACTTATATATTATTTAGAGTCATTAAAAACAAAGTGATTTATTTCAAGTGTTTATTTCTGTTAATGTTGATGATTATGGCTTACAGCCAATGAAAACTCAAAAGTCATTATCTCAGTAAATTAGAATAATTAACAAAAAACACCTGCAAAAGCTTCCTACGCATTTAGAAAGGTTCCTTAGTCTGTTTCAGTAGGCTCCTCAATCTTGGGGAAGACTGCTGACTTGACAGATGTCCAGAAGGCAGTCACTGACACACTACACAAGGAGGGTAAGTCACAAAAGGTCATTGCTAAACAATCTGGCTGTTCACAGAGTGCTGTATCCAAGCATATTAATGAAAAGTTGATTGGAAGGAAAAGGTGTGGTAGAAAAAGGTCAGATGTATATATATACAGTACAGACCAAAAGTTTGGACACACCTTCTCATTTAAAGATTTTTCTGTATTTTCTTGACTATGAAGATTGTACATTCACACTGAAGACATCAAAATTATGAATTAACACATGTGGAATTATATACTTAACAAAAAAGTGTGAAACAACTGAAAATATGTCTTATATTCTAGGTTCTTCAAAGTAGCCACCTTTTGCTTTGATGACTGCTTTGCACACTCTTGGCATTCTCTTGATGAGCTTCAAGAGGTAGTCACCGGAAATGGTCTTCCAACAATCTTGAAGGAGTTCCCAGAGATGCTTAGCACTTGTTGGCCCTTTTGCCTTCACTCTGCGGTCCAGCTCACCCCAAACCATCTCGATTGGGTTCAGGTCTGGTGACTGTGGAGGCCAGGTCATCTGGCGTAGCACCCCATCACTCTCCTTCTTGGTCAAATAGCCCTTACACAGCCTGGAGGTGTGTTTAGGGTCATTGTCCTGTTGAAAAATAAATGATGGTCCAACTAAACGCAAACCGGATGGAATAGCATGCTGCTGCAAGATGCTGTGGTAGCCATGCTGGTTCAGTATGCCCTCAATTTTGAATAAATCCCCAACAGTGTCACCAGCAAAGCACCCCCACACCATCACACCTTCTCCTCCATGCTTCACGGTGGGAACCAGGCATGTAGAGTCCATCCGTTCACCTTTTCTGCGTCGCACAAAGACATGGTGGTTGGAACCAAAGATCTCAAATTTGGACTCATCAGACCAAAGCACAGATTTCCACTGGTCTAATGTCCATTCCTTGTGTTCTTTAGCCCAAACAAGTCTCTTCTGCTTGTTGCCTGTCCTTAGCAGTGGTTTCCTAGCAGCTATTTTACCATGAAGGCCTGCTGCACAAAGTCTCCTCTTACCAGCTGTTGAAGAGATGTGTCTGCTGCTAGAACTCTGTGTGGCATTGATCTGGTTTTTAATCTGAGCTGCTGTTAACCTGCGATTTCTGAGGCTAGTGACTTGGATAAACTTATCCTCAGAAGCAGAGGTGACTCTTGGTCTTCCTTTCCGGGGGCGGGCCTCATGTGAGCTAGTTTCTTTGTAGCGTTTGATGGTTTTTGCAACTGCACTTGGGGACACTTTCAAAGTTTGCCCAATTTTTCGGACTGACTGACCTTCATTTCTTAAAGTAATGATGGCCACTCATTTTTCTTTACTTAGCTGCTTTTTTCTTGTCATAATACAAATTCTAACAGTCTATTCAGTAGGACTATCAGCTGTGTATCCACCAGACTTCTGCACAACACAACTGATGGTCCCAACCCCATTTATAAGGCAAGAAATCCCACTTATTAAACCTGACAAGGCACACCTGTGAAGTGAAAAACATTTCCGGTGACTATCTCTTGAAGCTCATCAAGAGAATGCCAAGAGTGTGCAAAGCAGTCATCAAAGCAAAAGGTGGCTAATTTGAAGAACCTAGAATATAAGACATATTTTCAGTTGTTTCACACTTTTTTGTTAAGTATATAATTCCACATGTGTTAATTCTTAGTTTTGATGCCTTCAGTGTGAATGTACAATTTTCATAGTCAAGAAAATAGAGAAAAATCTTTAAATGAGAAGGTGTGTCCAAACTTTTGGTCTGTACTGTATATCCATCTGAACTAATCCAGCTGCATATATTCAGTTGTGATAGCAGGAGTTAGGCAAACAGGCAGTGTATGTGGTAGACTGCAGTGCATGATACAGCATAAAAGAGGGTCCATTGAACGTTCTGTCTGCTGCTGCTGTTCTTAAAGATATTTGTAGACATAGCCCCAGATATCAGGGGCCAGGGAATTTTTTTTTTTATCTTAATTCTGGTTATTTGCTTAAAAACCAAGGCAGGCAGGGTATGTGACAGACTGCAGTGCATGATACAGCACAAGAGGGTCCATTGTAAGTTCAACTTCTGACTGATCCTGCTGTGACAATTATTTGTAGACATAGGCATAGCCCCAGGTATCAGGGGCCAGGGCTAATTTTTTTGTTATCTTAATCCTTATTGTTTACTTAAAAAGCAATCCAGAGTACACCATTTTTCTGCTCCATTTGCTTGTTAGCACTGCAGAAAACATCCAGATCTTTTCCATATTACAGCGATAAAAATCCAGAAATTTGAACTGAATGTGGAAAATATTGGCCTCCTTTTCTATTTTGTTGCAGTGTGTTGGTCAAACTATTCACACTATGGCTCTGTGAAGAATAGTATTAGTAAATTACAGGCCTGCTATTTAAAACCGTGGTTCTCTGTCAGACGTATCACATATAACAGCTTTCCAAAATCAGTCATTTCTGGCTTTCATTTTCATTTCGTTGCAGTGTGTCGGTCAAGCTATTCACACTAGGTCTCTGTGAAGAATAGTATTAGTAAACTACAGGCCTGCTATTTAAAACTGTGGTTCTCTGTCAGACGTATCACATATAACTGTGTTCCAAAATCAGCCATTTCTCGTGAACGTGGAAAATATTGTCCTCCATTAAAAATGGACAAGGTACTTGCAAGGGACGGGGAAGTGGACATAATGGTGATGGTGCATGCAGAGGTTGAGGCCGAGGACGTGGCCGTGGGCAAGCTGAAATTGTGCCACAACAAACACCCACATCTTGTCGCTCGACCTTCTTGTCCCAATAACTAGGGGACCGCAGAACACCAATATTGAACCCAGAGCAGTGTCAAAAGGTTGTTGGTTGGATAGCAGATAATGCTTCCAGGCACTTTGCCACCACTACCACGCTGTCTTCGACACGGTCAAGTCTCAGTAGCCATGAGTCTGGACCGCATATTCCTCACCCTGATCCTCCCACCATGCTGAGTGCCCGGAGACAACTGATTCGACACTTGGACACTCAGAAGAGCTGTTAATTTTTCCATTTGCAGATTCGGACCTCTCGCCAAGCCAGCTTCAAGCGAGTCAAGAGGAGAACGTGTGTTGCGATGGCCAAATATTTGAGCAACCACGATCACACAAAGGCAATAGTGGGAAAGTGCAATTACTGTCACAAGAGGTGGATGATGATGATGAGACACAATTGCGAGAAAGTCAGGAGGAGGACCAGGGTGCGGATGTGGAAGACCAGGTGGTGGATGGTATAGTAACTAACCCAACCTGGCAGGGGGATATGCAGAGAGAGGATAGAAGCACACAGAGGGAGGGAGGCATAGCACCACAACGGGCAGGAAGAAGCAGTGTGGTGGCCACAGACACAAGGCAGGAAAGCGTTCCCCGTAACGCCAACACGACTGAAGTTGCCAGTACAATTGTTAGGTCTTCCTGAGTCTGGTTGTTTTTTAGACTCTGCAGATAACCCCAAAAAGGCCATTTCCACCACCTGCCAGGCCAGCATCAGCAGGGGTATCAAAACCAGCAGCCTGACCACCACCAGCATGATCAGGCACATGGCAGAAAAGCACCCGACTAAGTGGGCTGAACCTCAGAGTCCAGAAACAGTGTCTGCGGTGACACCACTGCTTCTTCCGCTGTTGGGCGTGCACGCCAATACCCTGTCCATGGCGCATCCGAACATGCCTACCGCCCTGCATATGTCATTTCACACTCTCAACTAGCACCATGAGCAAGCACATCCACGTCCTTGTCTCAGTGCGGCTTTCAGTTGTCCCTACCCCAGTCCTTGGAACACAAGCGCAAATATGCATTCAACGCCACACAACTAAATTCACACATTTCCTGAATGCTTGCGCTCGAAATGTTGCCTTTAGGCTCATGGAGATGGAAGCTTTCCGCAACCTGACGACAGTGACCGTCGCTCGGTACTTGGTCCCCAGCCGCCACTATTTCTCCCAGTGTACCGTCCCCACATTACACAAGAACGTGTCCCACAACATTAGCCGTGCCCTCAAAAACGCAGTTATTGGGAAAGTCCACCTAACCACAGACACGTGGACAAGTTCTTGTGGACAGCGACGGTATATCTCGCTGACGGCACACTGGGTTAATATAGTGGAAGCCAGGACCCAGTCGGACCTTGGGACGGAACACGTCCTCCCGACGCTGAGGATTGCGAGCCCTGGGTCAATCAAGGTTGCCCCCACATTCTACAGCTCCTGCACCTCGTCCTCCTCTTCAGCCTCCATCTCCGAAATGACCACATCAGTCACAAGCTGGAAGCACTGCAGCACTGCCTCGGCCATGTGGCAACAGGCTGTGCTGAAGCTAATATGCTTAGGTGACAAACCGCACAACACTGAAGAGTTGTAGACAGCTCTGAAAGAGCAGGCAGATTTGTAACTGACACCGCTGACCCTAGAGCCAACTATGGTCGCGTGTGACTATGGCCGAAACCTGGTGGCGGCTCTGAAGCGAGGTGAGCTCTCACACGTACCATGCCTGACCCATGTGCTTAACCTCGTGGTTCAGAGGTTTTTCAAAACCTACCCAGATCTGCTGGATCTGCTTGTCAAAGTATGCCACGTGTGTGCCCATTTTTAGAAAGTCAGCTACAGCTTCCACCGCCCTTGCCATGTTTCAGCAGTGTTTGCAGCTTCCAGCTCACCGCCTGGTGTGCGATGTCCCCATGCATTGGAACTCTACATTGCAGATGTTGGGAAGGATTTGTCAGAAGAAGAGGACAGTTGTTGACTACCAGCATCAACAAGGTCGTCGGTATTCAGGTCAGACTCCACACATAAGACCTCAGGAGTGGACATGGATGTCAGACATCTGTACCATCCTCCAAAACTTTGAGGACTCCACCAAGATGGTGAGCGGCCATAATTAGCGTCACCATCCCGCTTCTCTGACTTCTGAAACGCTCTCTGCTCACAATTAAAGAGGGTGCATTGAATGGAAGCACGATGAGATGGAGCAAGGAACCATACAGGGTGATTACACACAGCCCAGCCTCATCTCATGCCAACGTGGATTGGGTAACAATGAGGAAGAGAAGGAGGAGGATGAACAGGAGCTAGTTCCCTGCCTATAGATGGTACTAACTGCACAACTGTCATACCATCTGTTCAGCGTGGATGGCCTGAGGACAGGGAGGAGGAGGAGGAGAGCATGGTCAGTCGTCCTCTTGGTGAGGACACGGAAGTATTGCCTGTTAGCAGTCTGGCACACATGGCTGAGTTTATGTTATGCTGAGTTTCCCGTGACCCTCGCGTTGTCCAAATTTTGGGTGACAATCATTACTGGTTGGTGACACTTCTATACCCATGCTACAAGGAGAACTTTCTGTCTCTTATTCCCACGCAGGATAAACCTAATAAAATGGGGCAGTACCAAAATGCCCTTGTTGTGTAATTATTAAAAAAAATCCCATCTGAAAACGCTGGCAGCAGAGGTCACAGTTCGTTGGACAACCAAGGAGTAAAGGGGAACACTGTCAAAGTTCTGGGACAGTTTTCTCAGACCCTCCCATCGCACAGGCCCTGTATGTTCACAAGGAGGGACAAGTTTTGGAAGATGCTGAAGGAGTACCTTGCTGTCCGTACCAATGTCCTCCATGATTAGGCTGTGCCTTATAATTATTGGGTATTCAAACTGGATACGTGGCATGAACTGTCTCTCTACGCCTTGGAGGTCCTGGCCTGCCCTGCCGCTAGCGTTTTGTGAAAGCGGGTTTTTAGTGCCGCTGGTGGAATTATAACCGATAGGCGCATCCGCATGTCAACTGAAAATGCTGACAGGCTGACTCTTATAAAAATGAATAAGGGCTGGATTGGGCCAGACTTCTCAACACCACTGAATGATAACAGCGTAACATAAACTCAAATACAGTGTCCTTTTTTTGGGAGATCTAACTCTATTCCCATGCACCTCTGTCTTCACACCCAGACATGGGTATACGCTTCCTGATTTTGTCTCTTTGCTCTTGTCCTCCTCCTTCTCCTCATGCTCATCCTCCATCACCATATCACCACCATAGTTACCATATCACCATATCTACATCTCTTGCAAGGGGCAAGGGAGTTCCTCCAAATTTTTGGCAGCCTTTGCACTCACTGCATAGGCAAACAGTATGGGAGACCCACTTCGTAATAATGGGAACATTGTTTTCAGGAGGCCCTCCAACCTCTACGTCTCTTGCAAGGGACACTGGAGTGCCTCCAAATTTTGGCAGTCGTTTCAGTCACTGCATACGCAAGAACAGTATGGGAGACCCACTCCTTTTTAAAGGGAACATGTCGCTACTGTGGCCCAGCTCTATGTGTCTTTAAATTGTTAGTGGGTTTTTCCTAAATTTTGGCAGCCGTTGGACTCAATGCATACCCTATAACTGTATAGCAGACCCTCTACTTTCTAGTGGGAACATGTAGTTACTGTGGCCCAGCTCTATATATCTTTAAATTGTTAGTAGGGTTTTTCCTAAATTTTTGGAGCCATTGGAATCACTGCATACCCTATAAATGTATAGCAGACCCTCTCCTTTTTATTGGGAACATGTCGTACTCATTACTGTGGCCCTGCTCTGTGTGTCTTTAAATTGTTAGTGGGGTTTTTCCTACATTTTGGCAGCCGTTGGACTCACTGCATACCCTATAGCTGTATAGCAGACCCTCTTCTTTGTAATGGGAATATGTCGTTACTGTGGCCCAGCTCTATGTGTCTTTAAATTGTTAGTGGGGTTTCTCCTAAATTTTGGCAGCCGTTGGACTCACTGCGTACCCTATAACTGGATAGCACAACCGCTCCTTTCTAGGAACATGTCGTTACTGAGGCCCACCTCTATGTGTCTTTAAATTGGTATTGGGGTTTTTCTTAAATTTTGGCAGCCGTTGGACTCACTGCATACCCTAAAACTGTTCTAATTAGCAAAGATAAAATAATGTCTCTTTATTATTAGTGTTGAGCGAACACTAAAATGCTCGAGTGCTCGAAGCTCGGGCCGAGCTCACCGTGATACTCGGGTGCTCGACCCGAGCAACGATCCCAATGTTAGTCTATGGGAGACCCGAGCATTTTTTGCGGCGGCACCCCCGGCAGTCTGTAGAAAGCCTAAAAAGTGCCCAAAACGATAGTGACAGTGCTCAAAAGACATGGGGACAGCATGGGCATCGCCCCAGGAAGCATTTCTGACCCCCAGAACACTGCTGTCAACAACGTGGTCAGAGGTATTAAGCCATTTTAACGGGCTCACAATAAAACGTTCAAAAACGAAACTGAACTTCCTTTCCAGGGTAAAGACTTATGTATAAGGTAAAATAAATAACCAAAAACAAAAGTACTCCTCCACACCTTGGGCTATGTTCACAAGTAGCATTTTTTATGCATTTTTGCACTTTTGTATTGCTTTCAACCGTGACAAATGCATTCACCGGGAAATGTCATTTTAACATTTTACAATCTTATCTGGCCATGTGCTGTGTGACACATACATACAGTGCTGAAAAGACATGGGAACAGCATCTCTGACACCCAGGTCACTGCCTAAAAGTGTGCCCATCAGAAGTGATCCTTTCCGCATCAGAAGATGCAGACTTGCAACTATCCCCGTGCAAGTCCTTGTCCCAGGGCAGTGTTCAATTGTACCGCCCCCATTCCTTGCAATGCAAGAGCAAGTATGCAGCCTGCCACCTACCTACCCCCAGGCTGCAATTCCATACTGCTAGCTTGCTTGCACTTGAAATGGGGCCTTTTAGTTTGGAGGAGGCCGAAGCTGGCCACTACCTCATGGCTGCTTCGGCAGCGAGGTATCCATACTCAGTCCCCAGCCTCCCGGCGGCCGGGTGTCCACGCTCGGTCCCCAGCCGCTAGGGGGCGGCCGGGTGTCCATACTCGATCCACAGCTGCCCCGTGGCCGGGTGTCCACACATGGTCCCCAGCCGCCTGGGGGCGGCCAGGTATCCACAAACGGTCCCCAGGCGCCCCTATTTGTCCTTGAAACTTCCGCCACACTTTTCTTAACCTGGCCTGCTTTAGGGCAGCATTGGACGAGCCCACCAGAGAACCAGACTCCTCCGGTGGGCCCTGGCTTCTCCATCAGGGGAGTTGAGAGTGCCAAGGTGAGGAGCATGATGATGATGATAGAAGTTAGCGTCTGCTTTGTTTTCTTGAAATGCAAGCGCATGTAGTAGCGGCTAGGTCTGAGGTGGTCAGCGTTTTGGCACATATCCTACCTCCTCCAAGGATTGCTGGATGTTTTCCTGCTACTATCCCAGTTTTGTGACTCCCGTTAAAATAAAGCTTCAGGTGATGAATCATGGATGAGGTGGTGGCAAAGGAGAAAGAGCAGGAGGAACAGGGACCATTCACATCAATATCAGGCCAGTCAACCACACATGTCTTGTAGGATATGTTTCTGTACCAAAAGGAGCGGTTCGGCTACACAGTTATAGGGCATGCAGTGAGTGCAATGCCTACCAAAAATTTCGAGGCACTCTAATGCCCCTTGGAAGTGACATGGAGATCAGAGGGCCTTAACTAAATCATTTTTTCCATTTATAGCAACTGGGTCTCCTGTGCACTGTTGACCTAAGCAGTGAATGGAAGGCTTTCCAAAAATTATGAGGAACTGCAATGCCCCTTGAAACAGATGTGGATTACAGCATACTAAAAACCTTCTACCCATTACTGGGGAGTGGGTCTCCCTTAGTGTTCGCCTATGCATTGAAAACCAAAAGCTGACTAAAATTATGAGGAAATGCAATGCCCGTTGGAAGAATGGTGGAGGTCGCAGTGAAATAAAAAGACAATATCAATGCCCCTTGAAAAAGTGGTGGAGGTCGCAGTAGCTTAACAAGACGGTTTTAATGCCCCTTGGAAGAGACGTGGAGGTTGCAGTAGCTTAACAAGATGGTTTTAATGCCCCTTGGAAGAGACGTGGAGGTTGTAGTAGCTTAACAAGACGGTTTTAATGCCCATTGGAAGAGACGTGGAGATTGCAGTAGCTTAACAAGATGGTTTTAATGCCCCTTGGAAGAGACATGAAGGTCGCAGTGGAATAAAAAGACAATATCAATGCCCTTGGGAAAAGTGATGGAGGTCGCAGTAGCTTAACAAGACGGTTTTAATGCCCCTTGGAAGAGACGTGGAGGTTGCAGTAGCTTAACAATATGGTTTTAATGCCCCTTGGAAGAGACGTGGAGGTTGCAGTAGCTTAACAAGACGGTTTTAATGCCCCTTGGAAGAGACGTGGAGGTCGCAGTGGAATAAAAAGACAAAATCAATGCCCTTAGGAAAAGTGGTGGAGGTTGCAGTAGCTTAACAAGACAGTTTTAATGCCCCTTGGAATAGACGTGGAGGTTGCAGTAGCTTAACAAGACGGTTTTAATGCCCCTTGGAAGAGACGTGGAGGTTGCAGTAGCTTAACAAGACGGTTTTAATGCCCCTTGGAAGAGACGTGGAGGTTGCAGTAGCTTAACAAGACGGTTTTAATGCCCCTTGGAAGAATGGTGGAGGTCGCAGTGGAATAAAAAGACAATATCAATGCCCCTGGGAAAAGTGGTGGAGGTCGCAGTAGCTTAACAAGACGGTTTTAATGCCCCTTGGAAGAGACGTGGAGGTTGCAGTAGCTTAACAAGACGGTTTAAATGCCCCTTGGAAGAGCCATGCAGTACAGCATCTTAAAAACATTATTCCCATTATTGGGGAGTTGGTCTCTCATAGTCTTTGCCTTACAAGAAAAAGCTGCCAAAAATTTGGACGCAGGAACTTGCAATGCTGACAACACGGACCACGGTCACCCTGGTGGTATAGTGGTGGTGGAGGCTGAGGATAAGGAGAAGAACATAAAACAGCCGAAATGAGGAAGCGTATACCCATGTGTGGGTGTGAAGCGGTGCATGTGAATACACCTCCCGAAATAACACAGTGGATTTGACTTTATGTTACTCTGCTGTCATTTGGTGGTGATGAGAAGTCTGGCCCAATCCAGCCCTTGTTCATTTTGATAAGGGTCAGCTTGTCAGCATTGTCAGTTGACAGGCGAGTGCGCTTATCTGTTATAATTCCCCCAGCGGCACTAAAAACACGCTCCGATAACACGCTAGTGGCAGGGCAGGCCAGGACCTCCAAGGCGTAAAGAGCGAGTTCATTCCAAGAGTCCAGCTTGGATACCCAAAAATTAAAAGGCACAGAGGAATCACAGAGGACGCTGGTACGGTCGGCAAGGTACTCCCTCACCATCTTTTGAAACTTTCCACTCCTTGTGTGAGTACCCCGGGCCTCAGGGCCTGTAAGCTGGGAGGGTCTCAGAAAACTGTCCCAGAACGTTGACAGTGTTCCCCTGCCTCTGCTGAATTGGAGTTGCATCTCTCTCGTGGACGTTGATGCTGTTTCTTCAGAAACTGCCATAACAAGTGAAGACTGAGAGGAGGGGGCATCTTTGCATGCAGTATGGACAGGGGATTGCCTTGCGCGCATAACAGGGGGTTCTATCACACGCACAACAGCGGAAGAAGCAGTGGTGACACCCGCTGACACAGGTCGTGGACCCTGGGGTTCACCCCACAAAGTCGGGTGCTTTGCTGCCATGTGCCTGATCATGCTGGTGGTGGTCAGGCTGGTAGTTTTGTCACCCCTGCTGATGCTGGCATGGCAGGTGGTACAAATGGCCTTTTTGGGGTATCAGCAGAGTATTTTAAAAAATTCCAGACTCTGGAAGACCTACCGGTTGTACTGGCAACGTCCCTCGTGATGGTGTTACGGGGAACTGTTGCCCGCCTTCTGTGTGCGGTCACCGCACTGCTTCTTCGTTCCTGTTGGGGTACTCTTCCTCCCTCCCCCTGTGTGCTGCTGGCCTCGCTCTGCATGTCCTCCTGCCACGTTGGGTCAGTTACTAGATCATCCACCACCTCCTCCCCTTCCACTTGCGCACCACGATCCTCCTCCTCACTTCATGGCAATTGTGTCTCGTCATCGTCCACCCCTTGTGACAAATTTCCAGCGTCGACTTCCTGTGGCCATGGCTGTTCAAATATTTGGGCATCGCTACATGGGATCTCCTCTTCCACCACTTCAAGCGGAGCAGGCGAGGGACACAAATCTGGAAATGGACCAGTGAACAGCTCTTCAGAGTGTCCAAGTGTGGGATCAGTTGCTGTCTGCCAACACTCGGCATGGTGGGAGGAAGGAGCATCAGGGTGAGGAGGAGTATGCGGTTTAGACTCACGGCTACTAAAACTTGACCGTGTGGAAGACAGACCAGAGGTGGTGGTGCCCAGGTAACTGGAAGTATTATCTGCTATCCAATTAATAACCTGTTCACACTGATCAGTTCGCAATACTGGTGTTGTAGTGTGCTTCCCTAGTAATTCGGTCAAGAAGTGGGAGCGAGAAGATGTGGCTGTTGGTTGTGGCACATTTTCACCTTGGCCATGGCCCCATTCTCTACACGCACCATCACCAGAATGTCCAGTTCCATGTCCCTTGCCACGCGCCTTGCCCATTGTAAATGAAGTAAAATAGCTTACACTCGCACTATCAATGGAAAAAGGGTAATAAAAAGGAGATTAGAACCGTGGAAGAAGAAAACCACAGTTCTATTTGTCTGGCCTACACCAGAATCTTTTAAACAGATATATTTGTGACTGAACAGACAGGGAGACACTATTACTGTTTTTTTTTACGTAAAACGGGCCAAAAGCTGGATAATACAGAGATTTGAACCGTGGAACTGCAAAACCACAGTTCTATTTTACTGGCCTACACCAGACTCTTTTAAACAGATATATTGGTGTCTGAACAGTCAGGGAGACATTATTACTGTTTTTTTATGGCAAAAAATGCCAAAAGCAGGATAATACATGTGATTTGATTCGTGGAACTGCAAAACCACAGTTATAGTTATGTGGCGTACACCAGTCTCTTTTAAACAGATATATTGGTGTCCGACCAGTCAGGGAGACACTATTACAGCTTTTTTTACGGAAAAAAATGTCAAAAGCAGGATAATACGGAGATTTTACCCGTGGAACTGCAAAACCACAGTTTTAGTTATATAGCGTACACCAGAACCTTTTAAACAGATATATTGGTGTCTGAACAGTCACAGACACACTCAATTTTTTTTTGGGGGGGGGGGTAAAATACCATAAGGTTAAAAAGAGGCGTATTTGGACAGTCTGACTGAGGAAAAAAAAAATACAGGATTTAGATGAAAAAAAAATAAAATTTCCTGTCCCCTGAGACCAGGGTGATAAGTCTAGCAATTTGACCAACAGGAGCACACAGGACTGTAATGCAGCGTTTGCTGGTATAACCACTGCGTCTCCTATACAGCCTGCCTGCCTGATATCTGGGATGGATATTAGTCCTGAGAAGGACTGTTTGTTTGATTTGGCAGGCTTTAGAGACCCTATACTACCTATTTCGCACTATATATCTCTCCCTAACTCAGCAGCACTGACCCTACACTGGCTGATCCGGAGTGACTGTGTCCAAGATGGCGGCGCCCGGTTTTAAATACTCGAGGTGACGCTGTGCGGCCAGCCAATCACTGTAATGCCCACAAACAACATGGCTGCGGCATTACAGTGACTGGCTGGCAATCCCTGCATGTTCATTGGCTCTGTAAAGAGCGCCAAACATGCAGGGCGGAGACCCGAGCTCCCGCCCAAGTAACCCGGAAATGCTCGGTGCTCACTGAACATCCCGAGTAGCGTGATGCTCGGGCGAGCACTCCCCTGATGATGAAGGAGAAACGCGTCGGGAGCCCGCCTTAGTATTGGAGCACTGCTAAAAATACTAGAAAGCTAAATAGTGGTTTCTTTCTAATGAGCTATGAGTGTCTCCTATTTTTCGCAAATCTAGTGATTGTGTGGATATACAGCAGTTTTTGAGAGATAGCTGTACCCACTGACTTAGATATATTGCAGTGATTATTTGACCAGGTAGCCTTCAATGTGCACTGGTCTAATTTTTGGTACAATTAGAGATATCAGATTATTTTACTAGGTAGCCTTCAATGTGCAATGGTCCAATTTTTAGGCATTATTAGAGATGGTAGACTTGTATGGTCCGAGTGGTATATGACATTGCTTAACCACTATCCATTATCATACTCTAATAACTATTTACTATTATTACGTATTTAGTGCGTTGGTTTATGTGTACTGATTTTCACTTGTGGTAGTGTATGTGTCACATGGTTTTCACTTTGTATGGGTCTTTATGACTTTTGGTGGGACACATTTTTGTCTGGAGGGCCCTAAATTTTTAAAGGTTCCACCACATTATACCATTGGATTTATTCAGGTCAAGTCTTTATTAGGCTGACCCTACATTTGTTATCATTTTTTCAATCAGTACACTGTGTTTGTCTTTTTACATGCTTTGTGTCTAATATTGTCCAGCATCCAGCTGTTTTACATATAAAGGTATAATAAAGAGACATTATTTTATCTTTGCTAATTATAATCTAATATTTGCTACCACTTTTTCGCTACATACCCAAAAACTGTATAGCAGACCCTCTCCTTTTTAATGGGAACATGTCGATACTGTAGCCCTGCTCTATGTGTCTTTAAATTGTTAGTAGGGCTTTTCCTAAATTTTGGCAGCCATTGGACTCACTGCATACCCTTTAACTGTATAGCAGACCCTCTCCTTTCTAATGGGAACATGTCGTTACTGTGGCCCAGCTCTACATTTCTTAAAATTGTTAGTGGGGTTTTTCCTAAATTTTGGCAGCCGTTGAACTCACTGCATACCCTATAACTGTGTTGCAGACCCTCTCCTTTCTAATGGGAACATGTCGTTACTGTGGCCCAGCTCAATGTGTCTTTAAATTGTTATTTAGGGTTTTTCCCAAATTTTGGCAGCCCTCGCAGTCACTGCATGGGCAGTACCACTATAGGAGTCACACTCTTTAATAATGGGAATAACAAAGCATAGCTGACTGCTGGCCCTTTAAGAATAGTAAGGGCCGCCTGATGGCCCTATAAAAATAGTGTTTGTGACTTTCAGAGTCCCGCCTTCATAAGTGAAACAGGATGTGTCTGATGATGTTTCACACACCACATGGCCAGATAAGGTTGTAAAATTCTAAAATGACATTTCCTGGTAAATGTATGTTTCACCGTTGAAAGCAATGCAAAAACACATCAAAAACGTTACGTGTGAACATAGCCCAAGGTGTGGAGGAGCATTTTTGTTTTTGTATATTTATTTTACCTTATATACAAGTCATTACCCTGGAAAGGATGTTCCTTAACATATTTCCCAGGAAAATCCATTTTGGTTTAGTTTTTGTATGTTTTATTGTGAGTCCGTAAAAGTGGCGTAATAACTCTGACAATGTTGTTGACAGCAGTGACCTGGGAGTCAGAAATGCTTCCAGGGGTCTTCCCCATGCTGTTCCCATGTCATTTGAGCACTGTTCCCATCGATTTGGGCAATTTTTAGGCCCTCTGCAGACCGCCGGGGGGAGCCGCCTGAAAAATGCTTGAGTTTCCCATAGACTTACATTAGGCTCGTTACTCGGACCGAGCACTCGAGCACTTCAATTTTCTTGACCCAAGCAATGAGTACCCGAGCATTTTAGCGCTCGCTCATCACTAGTAGTCTCCCTCATTTAACTCTGCAACAGCTGGTCCTGGCCAACTGAAGTCACTGGCATAATGTGGTCTGCAAAGGCGTAGCGCCCCTATATCTAAAGTCCACCCACCCAGCCAGGACCACCATTTTCATGTAGCGTGGCAGGGTGTGAAGCACAAGTGCCTCTCCCATGGCTACCACCACACACCACATTACACACTCACACTACATTACATGCATATATACACAATTCAATGGAAAAAACTATCCATAGAAGTGCTTATTTAATAAAGATCGTGATATGAGAAAAAAATCAAATTTAAAAAAATATCTACATATAACACAAAAACCTGATTTAAACAGTAGATTATCTCATGATAGTTTCTATTTAAGCATACTGATATGATTGAAGATATTTCTGATTTCTAGATTGTGAGCCCCAATGGGGACAGTGCCGATATTGTCTGTGAAGTGCGGTGGAATTAATGGCGCTGTATAAGTGAGAAAAATAAATAAATACAATCTCTATGTTGAAAGGGAATCTATCAGCAGGATTTCAGCTCCCAAACTATTTATATCCACGTTTAGCTCTTTTAAAGACAAGTCCAGCAATACCTTTACATGGCCAGTCCATTCCTCGGTTTCTGAAAAATCAGAATTGAATTGATATACAAATGAGGCTTAACAGCCTAAAAAATCTTAAAAATGAATTAATAAATTTTTATGTCTAGTGGAATCACTGCAGGCAGTTCCTGATATCCGTGCTTCAAGACGCCTTTGCTCAGCTGAGCTGGTGAAACCTTTCCATCTACTAAAAAAGCTTAAAGCGTCTGTCATTCCTGCTCCATTCCAGCTCCATTCCATTTCAAGCACTGTCTCCTCCTGCTTGACTGACAGCCTCTATGCTATGTGACTTCAGGCAAAGGAGCTTTCAGTCAAGCAGGAGGAGGCGGTGCAAAGCAGGAAATAGACAGGAGTGACAGAGGCTTTACATCTGCCATAGCACTTTAACTTTATTTGCAATTCAAGCACTGATTTCTCAGTATTGTCGTAGTAGCCCTTCCAGGAACAGCTAATTTGGATTGAGATAATTATCTCTAAATCTGTCTGCCATTTTTGGTTCAAATTATATCAATAAATACAATGCATCGGAGAAAGAAAATAACACACAGCCAGTGTCTGAGTGTACAATTCTTATCTGCCCTCAGATCCCAAGCAACAAGTATTTATTACACCCCCAGAGGAAAGGAGGTGGCTAACATTACCTAACAGAGAAAGTATTTTAATTGGAAATAACAGTCATCACTGAAGTCTAGCTCTGTCCAATTAACTATACTTTAAAAAAAAAACAGATGAAAGTGCAACAGAAACACAGCTCTACACCCTGTGTTATCGCTTTTATGAATAACACTTATAAAGCTAATATTAAGTTATTTAGATATATAAGTAGATTTAATTGTCTAAAATAATAATCAAAGCAAAGTATAAATATTTACCATAACAGTACTGAAGATATGGACTGACCATGTAAAAGTATTGCTGGACTTAGTCTTTGAAAAAGTTGCATTGAAAGATAAATAGTTTGGTGTGTAAAATTCTGCTGACAGATTCCCTTTAATGGGAACTAGACATGTTGAGTTATATAGTTCACCAATGTTTCAGGATAGCTATACATGTATTTACCTATTCTGCCCCCAAACCAGGTCTATGGTTACCTTCTGTATTAAAATTGATGCTATATCATTACGTATTCAATTCAAGAGAATAGGGTAATGCTGCAATACCTTGTACTGATGCTAAGTAAAGTACAACAAAGGCAAGTAGAACCCGAACTGTGAGCTGACGTGTACATTGAAGCGGTTGTAGTGCTCACCTGAACACAACCTCCATTGACTTTATTTTGTTAAAGGCTAAAAAATGCCTTTAAAGATCTCCTCCCATCAAAATGTTTATCTTCTTAATATATTGCTATCATCATATTATATAGCACTGTGTACTTACAATTGCTCATTTTGCCTTTCTACCCAGTTAATTCTTCTCTTTCCATTAGGTCTATGACATCATGTGATTAAAAACTGATTAGCTGAATCCTTCTAAGATCTATGTAGAACCAGGAGGTCAATTTTCCCTGTTTGAGCCATACACCCCTGCAAAAGTGTAGCAGTTGGGTCAGGAGCTGAAGAGGTGAATGATAAATGCAGGAACAAGAGACTTCCTGTTTCTAAAGAGAGCAGAGGAAAGAGAAGAATTAGCTGGGTACAAAGGTAAAATGACCAATTGTAAGTACACAGTGCTGTATAATATGATGATTGCAATATATTAAGTGGATAAAAACTATGATTGGAGTGCTTCTTTAAAGGGGAAGCTTATCTGGACCCTTACAAAATACACTGCCAGAATTGTCCTGGTTGGCCAAAAAGGGATTTGTACCAAAAATGAGCTTTGTTTCATTTTGTGGAGGTCAACATGTAATAATGAGTATCACATGTCGCATCCTAATTAGTGAACATCTCTTCCATTCAGTCTGAAATTCCTGTTTATCTTGCTATAGTTTTCTTCACGTATTCTAGACATGTTTATAAGGGTCTAGTAAATAAAGTCTGAAGAGCGGTCTGGCATCGTAACAAGTACAATTGCAGCAGCTGCCTTCTTATTTGTAACATATGCATACAAGTAATATTTCTTACATTTTGAGAACTGTATAACTCACTTAGATTCTATTTTCATATAAATTGTTTACATAGTGTGGTAATAGTGCAATATTCCCAGCAGACATTTATTAGTGCATGAAACTTTCGACCAAAGAAATTAAACACACAGGTCCCATTCATAGGAAGGCCTCATGGTCATGCCCATATTGTAGATCAATGTCCTAACAATCAGCAACATGATGACTATGTTACATGAGACGTAGATACATCTTCATTGTTGCATGCCCGTCTACATATTTATGTAGAGAGATCACAGTAGTTGGAGGATCAGATGGATCATCTGGTAATTTACCTTGAGTGTTTTTCCCATCCAGTCGGGTGGAAGAATATAATGAAAATAGCCTGACCTGTTGAGATCCTGTGTTGGTAGCAGCCAGACCATAGAGGAACAGGTGAATACCCTGGTGGGCCCTTTGCAAGAATGGGCCCCCATCTTCCTATTTGAGCAGTAGTTTGCATAGTAGACTTGATTCACTATGTACTGATAAAGGCAGCATCTCATCATTCCTTTAACAAACGACCCAGTTATTATTACAATGAAGCATACATAAATATGTGAATGAGGGTCAGATAATGTTTGCATGTAGATGTTCAGTGGATCCACAGAGTCAATATCACTGGTGGCCCTTTGTCACCGCTGTCCGACATTGGCAGCAGTACTTTTAATGAGGTTGGAGTCAAAATTCCAATGGCAAAACCCATGCTTTAATCTCAAGACAAAGAAAGTATAATCTGAGAAATCACAAAGTGTCAGCCAGTAAAAGATCATGTTTGCCTAGTTATCAGCAGTACCTTCCCATGGCTATACAGTAACTCTTGTGCCTGTAAAAGCCTGCAAGAGTCTGTGTTCCAGTGTATAAATTTGTGTCTTACTATAGCAAAGAATTGTTGATCCCTGCTTCCAGAGAGGTCACATTGCATTTAAAGGAGTTTTCCACTTTTAGAAAAATGGTCTCCAAACTCCCAGCTTTTCCTGTCTCTCTATTTTGGCTACAATGGTAATGTCACACTGAAAGGTCACAAAACTGCTGCAGACCATCACTGATTTCAGCGGCTCGTGTCATCTACATCAGCAGTTCTGCTGAGCTCAGTGATTGGTTACAGTTGTGTTGTGTTGTGCACTGTGGACGTAGCATCACTGCTTTATCTGTTGAAGATCTAGCAGGTCTCTGAATGCTTAGCTTTGCATACCCCTTCCACACCACTGATTGATAGCTTTCTGCCCATGCACAGTGTACATAGAAAGCTGCCAATAAGTGTTGACGGCAGGGTTATTCTGAAGTCATGAATATGAAGGAGTACCTGGCACAGGTTTGCTAGTCCTCTAGTGATAATCTCCTGCTGATAAAACTGTGATTTACTCTTTTGGTCCTGGGTTACAGAACTGCCAAGCTACAATACTTATCAGGGCTGCCATACCCTGATACATAAGTTGGCCTAGCAGTAAAAATATTAGGTTTCTTGGCTGTCAGCTATTCAGAAAAAGTCTCAGGAAGAGCTTCATGCTGATGTGAGAGTGTACACTGTGTGGATTATTATTATTATTATTTATTATTATAGTGCCATTTATTCCATGGTGCTTTACATGTGAAAGGGGTATACAAAGCACAAGCAATTGCAATAATTTTGAACAATACAAGTCAGAGGCCAGGGAATAGCGGGGGGACAGGTAGATTAGTTGAGCAGCAGAGTTTAGGATACATTGGAGGGGTGCAAGAGTGTTAGAAGGGAGGCCACAGAGCAGGAGCTTGCAGTAGTCGAAGTGGGAGATGATTAGGGCGTGCACTAGTGTTTTTGCAGATTCGTGGTTGAGGAATGTGCAGATCCCGGAGATATTTTGAGTTGGAGTCGGCAGGAAGTGGAAATTGCTTGGATATGTGGTTTGAAGGAGAGATTAGAGTCCAGGGTTACCCCGAGGCAGTGGGCTTGCGGGACTGGGGAGAGTGACACCGACAGATAGGGGGCGAGATAAGGAGGTGGTGTGTGAGTGGGAGACACTGAATGTCTGGTGTGTTAGGTATGAAGAGATCCAAGATAGGGCTAAGTCTGTGATGCAGAGAGATGAGAGAGTCTGTAGTAAGAGGGAATGGTCCACTGTGTCAAAGGCAGATGATAGGTCTAGGAGGAGGAGGACAGAGTAGTGTCGCTTGGACTTGGCAGTTATTAGGTCACTGGTGACTTTAGTCAGGGCAGTTTCAGTGGAGTGATACAGTCGGAAGCCAGATTGTAAGTGGTCAAAAAGGGAGCTGGAGGAGAGGTGGGAGGACAGTTCATGTTGGACGTGTTGTTCCAGTAGTTTGGAGGCATAGGGGAGAAGTGATATGGGGCAATAGCTAGTCAGAGAGGATGGGTCAAGGAAGGGCTTTTGGAGGATGGGTGTGATCGAGGCATGTTTGAAGCATGAGGAGAAGACACCAGTTGAAAAGGTGGGTTAGGGTTGGGATGAATATTGTGATGAGGTTAGGGATGAGGTGGGACGGGATTGGGTCAAGTTCACAAGTGGTGAGGTGTGATTTGGAGAGTAAAGAAGAAACTTGATCTTCCGTAATGCTGGAGAAGCTGGTTTTGGAGGAGGGTTGATTAGATATGAGGAGGGGCTGTGGGGACTTTAGGCGAAAGCTTTGTCTGATGGTGTCAATCTTCTGCTTGAAGAATGAGGCAAAGTCTTCGGCTGAGATGAGAGGCGAGGGAGGAGGCGCTGGGGGACGGAGGAGAGAAGTGAAGGTGTTCAATAGCTATTTAGGGTTGTGAGGCAGGGAGGATATGAGAGATGAGAAGTATGTTTGTTTTGCTGCAGTGAGTGTGGATTTGAAGGTAGTGAGGGACTGTTTGAATGCGATCAAATGCTCGTTGGAGTGGGACCTCTTCCATCTTCCAACTCTTGCCTGTTGAGTGTCCGAGCTGTGGTGTTTGTGAGGGGGGCGACCGAATTAAGAGCTGCAGCTGTTGTGGTGTTATATAAAGTGGCAGCAGCATCTGCATCATGTAAGGAACTTATGTCTGTAAGAGGGAGGAGGGATTCAGAGAGTGAGTGTAGGTCAAGGGGTTTGAGATTTCTGCAAGAGTGAGCAAGTTTGTGGAGTGGGGGCTCTGGGGAGGAGAGGGTAGAGAATGTAAGTAGGTTGTGGTCAGAAAGAGGGAGAGGTGAGTTAGAGAGGTTAGATAGGGAACAGAGGCGGGTGAAGATGAGGTCCAGTGTGTGGCCATCTTTGTGAGTGGGGGAAGAAAACCATTGAGCAAGGCCGAAGGAGGAAGTGAGGGATAGAAGCTTAGAGACAGAGGAGTGGGAAGTGTCAATGTGGATGTTGAAGTCACCCATGATGATAGTGGGGATGTCAGCGGAAAGGAAATGAAGCAGCCAGGTGGTGAAGTGGTCAAAGAAAGAGGTGGCTGGTCCTAGGGGGCGGTAAATGACGGCCAGTTGGAGGTTGGAGGGGGAATAGATGCGCACAGAATGCACCTCAAAAGAAGGGAGAGTAACGGAGGGTGGCAGTGGGATTTGGGTAAAGGAGCAGTTATCTGACAGGAGAAAACCTACTCCTCCACCATGCTTGCCATTGGAGCGGGGTGTGTGAGAAAGATGGAGTCCATTGTATGAAAGTGCAGCTGGTGAGGCCGTGTCAGAGGGCGTCAGCCAGGTTTCAGTGATGGCGAGGAAGGAAAGTTTGTTAGTGATTAAAAGATCATGGATGTAGTTTGTTGCAGATGGAGCGTCACAGATAGACCATATGGATAGACCATATGTGGTGTTGAATAGAGATGAGCGTTGTTCGACTCGAACTGTTCGCCAATCTCAAATTCGAGCTGTTTTGGGCGGTGTTCGAGCCGTTCGGCTAACACAAACGATTTGAGAAAAATTCAGCTGTTCGAGGTTATGTTCGATAACTGTTCGTGCACCAAAATCATAACTGGATTTTTTCTCAGTAATGATGAAAATTAATGTTAATACGCAGTTTGAGTGTACAGCGGGGTGAGGGGAGGGGCAGGGGATGGATCTCTGCAGGAATAATGAAGATCTCCATTTTTTTTTCTCTTTCCCGCATTTACAGTGGAGAGGTGCAATCTGTCAGCCTATCAGCAGCGCACACACGTGCTTTTTTTCACACAAGCAAGAGCATGTGTCATTGGCAGTGTATGTCACATGTTCTTGCCCTATAAGACCAAGCCATTTTCCCCGTCGCCACCATTTTCTCACTGCTGCAGCTGCATGTTAGACGGCACCGCTGTTGCTGTGTGCGCTATACCTTGTTAATTTCAAGCCAATTTTCGCACAAATCTACAGATAGCTTGGGAGTAGGGAATAGTTGTGATTGCAGTCCTTTTAAGGATTAGGTTACAGCATTTCCTACGAATTTTATCAGGCAGGTCTGTGCTCTTAAATAGATAGATTGTGGGAGTAAAGACTAGTGTTGAGCCACCCCCGTAGTGTTCGAGTTCGGTTCGGTTCGTCGAACACCCGAACTGTTTGTCGAACTGTTCGTCGAACACCTTCGAACACCGTTAAAACCAATGGCAGGCAAACAAAAACACATAGAAACACATAGAAAACACCTTCAAAGGTGTCCAAAAGCTGACAAACTGCTCAGAAGACACAACTAACACATGGAAAAGTGACAAGTACATATAGTCATGCGAAAAGAAAAGAGGTGGAGGAGTAAAAGGAGGGGGAGACACAGATATAGGCATGTCATGCCCTTCTAAAATCCAAAAAGTGAGAAGCCGACACGTTCAGTCCGCTCCTGCCCGTGCCACCTCCGCGTCGCCGGGTTTGTGCCAGAGCCGCGGTGAACCCTGACGGCCACAGCCCCCCTCTCCCAATACTGGTGCCTGTCCGCTGGTGGGTCGAGCGAGCCCCCCTGTGGTGGAGGCAGCTCTAAGCTTTTTAATTTAAATTGTCTCTCTAATTTGAATGAATACACTTTAAATCCATTTACAAGGATCTATTGGAGGGCAAGTCTCATGCCAGCAGCCGCGTAATTTCAGCTCCAGTAGCGTCCACTAAAGCTGCTGCAGTTAAAAAGCTTTTATAAGGATCGAGCTCGGCTGTCCACCGCAAGGCATCCTACTGCCAGTCCCAGCCCCTATGCCTTGGGGTGCCTCCTGATGCTCTTCACTGAGTATCCCGTGGTCCCGAAGCATTTCCTTTGAAAAAATTAAGTGTCCAAACTACAGGTGGTGTAGCTTGCTTAACAGCCGGGATAATCCGCTGACTAGCAGACACTGCTACTAGGCACAAAGTATTTCCTGGGCTAGATGCAGTTAAAAATTTGTAAGTAGATACTCTCGTTGGATGCTGAGAAAGCATTCCATAGAGTCTCCTGGCACGCCATATATGATTCTCTTAAAAAGCTTGGGGTAGGGGTCTAGGGGACCCTTTCATAGCCAAAATCACGGCCCTGTATCGCAATACGTCACCTAGGCTGAAGATAAATGGAACTGTAGCACCCTGAGGGCTCGGTTGCTACAGAGGTATTGCACCTCACTCAGAGGTGTGATATCTCACTCTCAGGTAAGGATGGAGTGTGGATCAGGACCCGACACCTGCATGCATTACACCACATTGCCGTGGGGCAGGGCGACCAATATGCCCCTGAGATGGGCACGACAGTCCCTGTCCCTGGCTGGAGTGGGGGGAGGGAACACTGAGGAAGGGGAACCCTGTAGTGCAGGAGCAGGGAGGAAGCAGTTCCTGGGTGCATTGAGAAGGGAGTATAAATGGTGGGCACCATCTTAGTTCAGTGCAGAGAAGTCTGAGCAGAAGTGGCAGGGAGCAGGGGCTCTGCATGAGCTCTGCTCCGGAGGCGGGCCTAGTAACAGAGGCCCAGGCCTGGAAGAGGGAGAAGGAAGGAAGAGGAGCGGAGAAGGCTCCATGAACGAGGAACGAAGGGATCCCAGGGGTGCGGACGGGCGAGTCGCCACTGCACGCCCGAATCCACCTGCGTGGAGGGGTCAGGCCAAAGGGGGAGACCGGTCCCCGAAACTAGTGGAGGCAGGAAACGACCCTCAGCTAGAAACAGGAGGCTGTGACATTTTATGTGGCGCAGCCCCTCGCTACACCCGCTAGGAAGGCACCACATAGGGTCAGGGAAACTGGCGCCAAGTTTACCAAGAGGAGGCCCGAGGCAGCCGGACAGAAGGGTTGGTAAGAAAGTCCAGACAAAGGACACACAAAGGGGGTCCTGTGAAGCGCTCCAAAGTTATCTGGGAGTTGTCTGAGCCCCTCACCTGGTGAGCACAGTACGACGTGGGCAGCCGTTACCTGCAGACGTGGTCTGGATAATAAGAACTGTGAGTAAAGCCCCTGGACTGCATCACTGACTCCGTGTCGTTACTGCTGCTGCCCTGCACCATCACCCCCATCCTCCGCATACACTGCCCTGAGGCTATACTCCTCCCGTGGGGAGTTATGCTACGCTCTGCTGCACCCACAACACCAGCCTCAGCGGTCTGCCCTGGAGCGGCGGTTCACTCTGACCGCAATCCACGGGTGGCGTAGTCGGACATTTAAACATCAAAACCACATAAATAGTTCCGCCACTGGTTTGACCGCCCTGAGCCACGGAACCGGGTCGCCGCCACAGAGACTACAACCACCAGCATCCACCAAAAAGGGTCCAGCTCCGGGTGTCCCAAGGCCCAGGGGGCGCGTCAGAACATTTTCATCACCTTTCACAATCACCAATGGGACAAGGCAGGGATGTTCTCTGTCCCCTCTCTTATACATTCTAGTGACGGAGCACCTGCTCTCATCAATTCGACATAACCCCAATATTAGGTGGATTGAGGTGGGAGGCACCGAGTACAAGTGCTCTCTATTTGCTGATGATGTCCTAGTATATATCACTCAATCACATATATCCATCCATGCTGTTATGGCTGAAATAGATCACTTTGTTACATGGTCAAATTTTAAAATCAATGCAGCGAAGTCTGAGGCCCTCGATGTCTCCCTCCCCAAATCCATATAGGATTCCATTCAGTCCAACTTTCCCTTTGCCTGGCCCTCACAGGGTATCAAATATTTAGGAATTCCTATTCATAGAGACCTCTCCCATCTATGTTATCTTAATTTTGGGCCCTTTATTGAACAACTCCATACAGACCACGGTTGGCAAGTTAGAACTGTAAGATTCACTACATGAACCACTGGTGTTTTGTGGAAAAGCACATGTACACTGTGTTCCAAATTATTATGCAAAAAGTGTTTAGGAGTGATAAGGGAAGAATTTGTTTGTTTGTCAGTTAAACTCATTGATGGTGATATGTGTCAGGGCTCTTTATATCACTGTAAGCAATTGCAGACACCTGTGCTAATTAGTTTGGCAGGTGTGTCCAATGAAAGGCAAGACTACTTAAGAAGGCTGTCTCACATTATTAAGCAGCCTACATTTTCTGCCAAAATGGGAAAGAAAAAGGATGTGTCGGCTGCTGAGAAGCAACAAATTGTGGAGTGTTTAGGTCAAGGCATGACTACAATCAACATTGTGCGATGATCAGGATGAAGTGTCTTGGCAATCAAGAAGTATGTAGCTGATTCACAGTACACATGTGTGCGTGCTGATAAGGGCAAATTGAGGACTCTTTCCTACAGGCAATTACGTCAGGTTGAAAGAGCAGCGGCAAAAAAGCCTTGTCATAGCAGCAGACAAGTTTTTGAAGCTGCTGGTGCCTCCAACGTCCCCCGAACAACAAGATGCAGGGTCCTTCAGAGGTTTGCAGCTCTGCATACGCCATCCTGTCGACCTCCTCTATCCACTTCACACAAGCAGAAACGGCTCCAGTGGGCCAAACATTACATGAAGACTGATTTCAAAACTGTTTTGTTCACGGATGAGTGCCGTGCAGCGCTCGATGGTCCAGATGGATGGAGTGGAGGATGGCTGGTTGATGGACACCCCACGCAAACACGGCTACAGCGCCAACAAGGAGGAGGTGGAGTAATGTTTTGGGCTGGAATCATGGGGAGAGAGATTGTCGGCCCCTTTAGGATCCCTGAAGGCGCTAAAGATGAACTCCATAATGTATGTAGATTTTCTCAAACAGCACTTCCTGCCATGGTTCAAGAAGAAGAACCGTGTATTTCACATCAAGATCATTTTTTTGCATGATAATGCACCATCTCATGCTGCACATAAAACATCTGCATCTCTGGCTGATATGGGCATAAAAGGGGACAAACTTATGGTGTGACCCCCATGCTCCCCTGACCTCTACCCCATTCAGAACCTTTGGAGCATCATTAAAAGGAGTGTCTATGATGGCGGGAGGCAGTTCACATCTAAGCAACAGCTCTGGGAGGGTATTCTGTCCTCATGCAAAACAATTGAAGCAGAAACCATCCAAAACCTGACAAATTCAATGGACGAGAGAGTTCAGAAGCTCCTTTCGAACAAGGGGTCCTATGTGAAAATGTAACATCACCTAGAATAAAGTTTTGAGTTGAAAACTGTTTGATTTCAGTTTCTAACAACCTGCTAAAGCTTATAATTTCAAAAATGACAATTTTTTTGGTCTTTATTAAAATGAAAAGGTTGATCGAAAAGTTTGGGGGATCTAAGAGTGTGGCAACCCAGTAGTCATGATTACTTCGAATTCTGACAATATGAGGGTCATGCTGCAGGTAGTGCAGCAAGAAGGCACTTATGTGTCTTGCGCATCTCGGAGCCCCAAAATTATTTTCCGGGCTAGATGCAGCTAAAAATTATTATTAATTTTAAATCTGGTGAAGCTTTAGTATAGATGGCCTAATAGGATCAGTGCTGCACACTGCTACAAAGCCCAAATTATTTTCCAGTCAAGATACAGATAAACATGATTAGTAATTTTAAATCTGGTGGAGCTTATTATAGATGGCCTAATAGAATCAGTGCTGCACACTGCTACAAAGCCCAAATTATTTTCCAGCCAAGATACAGATAAACATGATTAGTAATTTGAAAGCTTAAAACGGTTGGTAGGGTGATTTTAACCAATCATCAAGCTTTTACTCTCCCCAGGATGACACAGGGGTAGAAAAGTCGTTTCGGATCCATGATTTGTTCATCTTTATGAACGTGAGTCTGTCTACATTATCAGTGGAGAGCCGCGTGCGCTTATCTGTCAGCAAACCACCAGCAGCGCTGAACACACGTTCAGACAGAACGCTGGCTGCGGGGCATGACAAGATCTCCAAGGCGTAAGTGGCTAGCTCCGGCCATTTATCCAGATTGGAAGCCCAAAAAGAGCAAGGGTCCAGTGACACAGTCATTGCTTCAATGTTTACTTGGAGATACTCCTGTACCATCGTCTCTAGGCGTTGACTGTGTCAGACTTCTTGTCTCCTGTGGCCTTGCAAAGGATGGGCTAAAAAAGTGGTGAAATGATTCCGCAAAATTGATGTTACAAGCAGATACTGTGGTTCTGTTACGGTTTGAGTGCTGAACACTTGACGGTCCCACGGTTGGCAAGTTGGAACTGTGAGATTCACTACGTGCACCACTGGTATTTTGTGGAAAAGCACATGTAAGATTCTGCAACAGTCTCTGCTGATACTCCTGCATGCGTGCATTCCTTTCTATGACAGGAATAATTTCTGCAAATTTACTTTTGTACCGGGGATCTAACAGTGTGGCAACCCAGTAGTCAGGATTATTTCTAATTCTCACAATTTGAGGGTCATGTTGCAGGTAGTGCAGCAAGAAGGCACTCATGTGTGTTGCGCATCCAGGATCACCAAGTCCCTGTTGTGTTGGTGGCGAGGTAACAATCATGCTTCCTTCCTCTGTCCTCTCCCCCCAACCTTGCAAAACAGAAATGTGATCAAGGTCTCCCTCATCTGATGAGTCTTCCATCAGTTCGTCCTCCACTTCTTCCTGGGCTCCTGCACCTTCCTCACTAGTTTGGCTGCTAGCCCTTCCGCATACAACTCCTCCTCCTCTACATCCTCCACCTCCTCTTGTGCCACCACCTGACTCCAAATTTTGTTTAACATGTGCTCCAGCATGTAAATCACCGGAATAGTCATGCTGATAATGGTATCGTCAACACTAAACATCTTCGTCGCCATTTCAAAACTGTGCAGAAGGGTGCATAGGTCCCTCATCTGAGACCACTCCTCCAGCGTGATTTGCCCCACCTCTGGATCTCGTTGGCCCAGGCTATACGTCAGAACGTATTGCACCAGGGCTTGTCGGTGCTGCCACAGTCGCTGCAACATGTGCAGAGTTGAATTCCACCGGGTAGGCACATCGCATTTTAGCTGGTAAAGTGGCAGGCCCAACGACTTCTGTAGAGATGTAAGTCGCTGAGCTGCGGGATGCGAACGGCGGAAGTGAGCACACAGCGACCGTGCCCTCTGCAGAAGGCCATCTAGTCTGGGATAGTGGGCTAAAAATTGCTGAACAACCAGGTTCAACACGTGAGCCATACAAGGCACGTGTGTGACATTGCCCCGGCGAAGGGCCGCACCCAGGTTTGCAGCATTGTCGCACACGGCCTTCCCTGGTTTCAGGTCCAATGGAGACAACCATTCATGAAATTGGTTCTCCAGAGCTGACCACAACTCCTCAGCTGTGTGACTCACATTTCCCAGACATTTCAATGTAAAAACCGCCTGATGACGTTGAGCCCTACTGCCAGCATAGTAAGGAGGTGTGCAGGATCCCTTCTGCGCAGTTAGAAAGCTTGTGGCATGACCAGACAGGCTTTGGGTGCAGGTGGAAGACCGAGAGGAGGTTGAGGAGGCAGAAGCAGTGGAGGAACTTTGACATAAAGAGGATTGACGCACAACTCGTGGGGACGGCAAGACTTGGACAGCAGCCCCTTGTCCTGCTGTCACCATAGTTACCCAGTGCCCAGTCAGCGACATGTAACGCCCCTGTCCATGCCTACTCGTCCAAGTGTCTGTGGTGAAATGCACCCTGTCACACACAGAGTTTCTCAAAGAAGCGGTGATGTTGTGTGCGACATGCTGGTGGAGCGCAGGCACACCTTTCTTTGAGAAGTAGTGCCGACTGGGCATCTGGTACTGGGGCACTGCGACGGACATAAGGTCTCGAAAATCCTCTGTGTCCACCAGGCGGAAAGGCAGCATTTCTGTAGCCAAGAGCTTGCAGATGGTGAAATTCAACCTCTTAGCTTTCTCATGGCTAGGAGGAAATGATCTTTTACTTGTCCACATCTGAGGGACCGAGGGCTGGCTATTGTGCTTAGACGGGGTTGATAAGGGTGTCCCCGGCAAACTGCCGGTCTGTGAGGAAGATGCAGGCGGACATGTTAGGTTGCCTTGATCCAAAGGTGGTGCTATCGATGTCGGACAGCGCTCAACACCAGCTGGTGTTACCACCTCCAAAGAAAATGATGACCTGCCAATCACGCTGGCTGTTGCGGGTAAAGAGGTGGCAGGTCTGCGCCCCAAAACAGGTGTGACTGCTGTCCCCCCAGTCACAGAGGATGAAGAGGCCATTGATGCACAAGATATTTCAGACGGTGGTTGGCCCGGCCGGCTAGGCCGCATTGTAGCACACTGAGCTTCCCACTGCAATTTATGCTTCATGTCCATGTGCCGGTTCATGCATGAAGTACTCAAACTATGTATTTTTTGGCCTCTACTTAGCTTTTGCTGACAAATGTTACAGATAACACGAGTTGGGTCATCTTTATCGATCTGAAAAAATGCCCAGGCTATGCAAGGCTTAGCACCCATGCGACCTGAAGAGCCACCACGACTTGTGGTGAGAGGCAGAGTTGTGTTTGAGGATGCAGTTGTTGACGTGCTTCCAGTGCTACGTCTCTGTCCAGGAAGGCGCAACCTGACCTCGTCACTAGCATTTTCCTCCACCTCCTCTGCTGACCTCATCTCTTGGCTGACTGTGGGTTGACAGTAAGTGGGATCTCCAACCCCATCATCATCACCCTGTGCGTTATCACACCCGTCGTCCTCAGAGCCAACCTGTTCCTGCCCTGACAAAAAACTAAAGTTGTCGCTCCAATCAGGTATTTGAATCTTATCATCGTCTTGCTCATTGTCTCCACCAACAGGAGTTACAGTTTGGGAATGAGGGTCTACATTATGGTCAGAACCTTCTGCGTCTGGTCCTGGATCCGACTCATAAAGATTCTGGGCATCAGTGCAGATCATTTCCTCGTCTGGATTCACAGAAGCGCTGGAGTTAACCTCTGATTCCCAGGCTATAGTATGAGTAAACAGCTCTGCAGACTCAACCATCTGTTCTACCTCATACTCAGACGGGCAGCTGGAGATTTGGGAGCTGTGAGGAAGCAAGTGCGATTGGGGTGACACCTTTGAGGACTGGAGTATTTGTGATGCTGAAGTTGATGTGGAGGAGAGCCCACTTAAAGGAGCATTTGATATCCGTTGAAGCACCTGCTGTTTTTGTGCCTCATCTGGAATTTGTAGCAATTGGCGTGGCCATAAGAAAGGGATCTTATCACATTGTCCGCTAAAAGAAGTAGACATTTTAGTTTGGCTGGAAGATGGTCTTTCTTCTGCAGATGTTACTGTTGCTTTAACACCTACCCCACGGACACAACCTTTTTTCCCCTTCCCAACACGCCTATTCCCCTTTCCACCAGCAGCAGGCCTTTTTCCACTCATTTTGGTGGTTAACTAATTCACAACTCTGGAGTTGTTTACACAAAAAAACAATGGATGGGAACCGAGCAGAGCTGAGTGGCCAAACTGTGGTATTAGGCCAAAACTATTGGCTGGGTTAGATGCAGAAAAAAAATATATTCAGTTTGCAACCTGATGGAGGTCAGTATAGATGGACTAATAGAGAAAGTCCCACACACTGCTAGAAGGCCAAATATTTTTTCAGAGCTAGATGCAGACAAAAAATTATTTTGAATTTGCAACCTGATGGAGGTCAGTATAGGTGGACTAATAGAACAAGTCCCACACACAGCTAGAAGCCCAATATTTCTTCAGAGGTAGATGCAGAAAAAAATTATATTCAGTTTGCAACCTGATGGAGGTATGTATAGATGGAATAATAGAACAAGTCCCACACACAGCTAGAAGCCCAAATATTTTTTCAGAGGTAGATGCAGATAAAAATTATTTTTAATTTGCAACCTGATGGAGGTCAGTATAGATGGACTAATAGAGAAAGTCCCACACACTGCTAGAAGGCCAAATATTTTTTCAGAGCTAGATGCAGATAAAAATTATATTCAATTTGCAACCTGATGGAGGTCAGTATAGATGGACTAATAGAGAAAGTCCCACACACTGCTAGAAGGCCAAATATTTTTTCAGAGCTAGATGCAGCTAAAAATTATATTCAATTTGCAACCTGATGGAGGTCAGTATAGATGGACTAATAGAACAAGTCCCACACACAGCTAGAAGCCCAAATATTTTTTCAGAGGTACTGTAGATGCAGATAAAAATTATTTTTAATTTGCAACCTGATGGAGGTCAGTATAGATGGACTAATACAACAAGTCCCACACACAGCTAGAAGCCCAATATTTTTTCAGAGGTAGATGCAGAAAAAAATATATTCAGTTTGCAACCTGATGTAGGTCAGTATAGATGGAGTAATAGAACAAGTCCCACACACAGCTAGAAGCCCAAATATTTTTTCAGAGGTAGATGCAGATAAAAATTATTTTTAATTTGTAGCCTGATGGAGGTCAGTATAGATGGACTAATAGAGAAAGTCCCACACACTGCTAGAAGGCCAAATATTTTTTCAGAGCTAAATGCAGATAAAAATTATATTCAATTTGCAACCTGATGGAGGTCAGTATAGATGGACTAATAGAGAAAGTCCCACACACTGCTAGAAGGCCAAATATTTTTTCAGAGCTAGATGCAGATAAAAATTATATTCAATTTGCAACCTGATGGAGGTCAGTATAGATGGACTAATAGAACAAGTCCCACACACAGCTAGAAGCCCAAATATTTTTTCAGAGGTACTGTAGATGCAGATAAAAATTATTTTTAATTTGCAACCTGATGGAGGTCAGTATAGATGGATTAATAGAACAAGTCCCACACACAGCTAGAAGCCCAATATTTTTTCAGAGGTAGATGCAGAAAAAAATATATTCAGTTTGCAACCTGATGGAGGTCTGTATAGATGGATTAATAGAACAAGTCCCACACACAGCTAGAAGCCCAATATTTTTTCAGAGGTAGATGCAGAAAAAAATATATTCAGTTTGCAACCTGATGGAGGTCAGTATAGATGGACTAATACAACAAGTCCCACACACAGATAGAAGCCCAATATTTTTTCAGTGGTAGATGCAGAAAAAAATATATTCAGTTTGCAACCTGATGGAGGTCTGTATAGATGGATTAATAGAACAAGTCCCACACACAGCTGGAAGCCCAATATTTTTTCAGAGGTAGATGCAGAAAAAAATATATTCAGTTTGCAACCTGATGGAGGTCAGTATAGATGGACTAATACAACAAGTCCCACACACAGCTAGAAGCCCAATATTTTTTCAGAGCTAGATGCAGAAAAAAATTATATTCAATTTGCAACCTGATGGAGGTCAGTATAGATGGACTAATAGAATGATGCTATGCCCAAAAGATTTTACTTCACTAGGTGCAGTAAAAAAATTGGTATTCTATACACAGGTGGTATATCTTGCAACACAGATAGGCTACTCCACTGACTAACACACTCTGCAATAGGCCAAAAAGGATTAGCTTTGCTAGATTCAGCCAAATGCTGTGAAAAAAACTTGCACATCACTGGCACAGACCTGCCTGGCAAAAACTGATGTGTGTGGGACTTGTTCTATTAGTCCATCTATACTGACCTCCATCAGGTTGCAAACTGAATATAATTTTTTTCTGCATCTAGCTCTGAAAAAATATTTGGCCTTCTAGCAGTGTGTGGGACTTTCTCTATTAGTCCATCTATACTGACCTCCATCAGGTTGCAAATTAAAACTAATTTTTATCTGCATCTAGCTCTGAAAAAATATTTGGCCTTCTAGCAGTGTGTGGGACTTTCTCTATTAGTCCATCTATACTGACCTCCATCAGGTTGCAAATTAAAAATAATTTATATCTGCATCTAGCTCTGAAAAAATATTTGGCCTTCTAGCAGTGTGTGGGACTTTCTCTATTAGTCCATCTATACTAACCTCCATCAGGTTGCAAATTAAAAATAATTTTTTGTCTGCATCTAGCTCTGAAAAAATATTTGGCCTTCTAGCAATGTGTGGGACTTTCTCTATTAGTCCATCTATACTGACCTCCATCAGGTTGCAAATTCAAAATAATTTTTTGTCTGCATCTAGCTCTGAAAAAATATTTAGCCTTCTAGCAGTGTGTGGGACTTTCTCTATTAGTCCATCTATACTGACCTCCATCAGGCTACAAATTAAAAATAATTTTTATCTGCATCTACCACTGAAAAAATATTTGGCCTTCTAGCTGTGTGTGGGACTTGTTCTATTAGTCCATCTATACTGACCTCCATCAGGTTGCAAACTGAATATAATTTTTTTCTGCATCTAGCTCTGAAAAAATTTTTGGCCTTCTAGCTGTGTGTGGGACTTGTTCTATTAGTCCATCTATACTGACCTCCATCAGGTTGCAAACTGAATATAATTTTTTTCTGCATCTAGCTCTGAAAAAATATTTGGCCTTCTAGCAGTGTGTGGGACTTTCTCTATTAGTCCATCTATACTGACCTCCATCAGGTTGCAAACTGAATATATTTTTTTTCTGCATCTACCTCTGAAAAAATATTTGGGCTTCTAGCTGTGTGTAGGACTTGTTCTATTAGTCCATCTATACTGACCTCCATCAGGTTGCAAACTGAATACAATTTTTTTCTGCATCTACCTCTGAAAAAATATTTGGGCTTCTAGCTGTGTGTGGGACTTGTTCTATTAGTCCATCTATACTGACCTCCATCAGGTTGCAAATTGAATATAATTTTTTTCTGCATCTAACCCAGCCAATAGTTTTGGCCTAATACCACAGTTTGGCCACTCAGCTCTGCTCGGTTCCCATCCATTGTTTTTTTGTGCAAACAACTCCAGAGTTGTGAATTAGTTAACCACCAAAATGAGTGGAAAAAGGCCTGCTGCTGGTGGAAAGGGGAATAGTCGTGTTGGGAAGGGGAAAAAAGGTTGTGTCCGTGGGGTAGGTGTTAAAGCAACAATAACATCTGCAGAAGAAAGACCATCTTCCAGCCAAACTAAAATGTCTACTTCTTTTAGCGGACAATGTGATAAGATCCCTTTATTACGGCCACGCCAATCGCTACAAATTCCAGATGAGGCACAAAAACAGCAGGTGCTTCAACGGATATCAAGTTCTCCTTTAAGTGGGCTCTCCTCCACATCAACTTCAACATCACAAATACTCCAGTCCTCAAAGGTGTCACCCCAATCGCACTTGCTTCCTCACAGCTCCCAAATCTCCAGCTGCCCGTCTGAGTATGAGGTAGAACAGATGGTTGAGTCTGCAGAGCTGTTTACTCATACTATAGCCTGGGAATCAGAGGTCGACTCCAGCGCTTCTGTGAATCCAGACGAGGAAATGATCTGCACTGATGCCCAGAATCTTTATGAGTCGGATCCAGGACCAGACGCAGAAGGTTCTGACCATAATGTAGACCCTCGTTCCCAAACTGTAACTCCTGTTGGTGGAGACAATGAGGAAGACGATGATGAGACTCAAATACCTGATTGGAGCGACAACTTTAGTTTTTTGTCAGGGCAGGAACAGTTTGGCTCTGAGGACGACGGGTGTGATAACGCACAGGGTGATGATGATGAGGTTGGAGATCCCACTTACTGTCAACCCACAGTCAGCCAAGAGATGAGGTCAGCAGAGGAGGTGGAGGAAGATGCTAGTGACGACGAGGTCAGGTTGCGCCTTCCTGGACAGAGACGTAGTACTGGAAGCATGTCAACAACTGCATCCTCAAACACAACTCTGCCTCTCACCACAAGTCGTGGTGGCTCTTCAGGTCGCATGGGTGCTAAGCCTTGCATAGCCTGGGCATTTTTTCAGATCGATAAAGATGACCCAACTCGTGTTATCTGTAACATTTGTCAGCAAAAGCTAAGTAGAGGCCAAAAAATACATAGTTTGAGTACTTCATGCATGAACCGGCACATGGACATGAAGCATAAGTTGCAGTGGGAAGCTCAGTGTGCTACAATGCGGCCTAGCCGGCCGGGCCAACCACCGTCTGCCATATCTTGTGCATCCGCGGCCTCTTCATCCTCTGTGACTGGGGGGACAGCAGTCACACCTGTTTTGGGCGCAGACCTGCCACCTCTTTACCCGCAACAGCCAGCGTGATTGGCAGGTCATCATTTTCTTTGGAGGTGGTAACACCAGCTGGTGTTGAGCACTGTCCGACATCGATAGCACCACCTTTGGATCAAGGCAACCTAACATGTCCGCCTGCATCTTCCTCACAGACCGGCAGTTTGCCGGGGACACCCTTATCAACCCCGTCTAAGCACAATAGCCAGCCCTCGGTCCCTCAGATGTGGACAAGTAAAAGACCATTTCCTCCTAGCCATGAGAAAGCTAAGAGGTTGAATTTCACCATCTGCAAGCTCTTGGCTACAGAAATGCTGCCTTTCCGCCTGGTGGACACAGAGGATTTTCGAGACCTTATGTCCGTCGCAGTGCCCCAGTACCAGATGCCCAGTCGGCACTACTTCTCAAAGAAAGGTGTGCCTGCGCTCCACCAGCATGTCGCACACAACATCACCGCTTCTTTGAGAAACTCTGTGTGTGACAGGGTGCATTTCACCACAGACACTTGGACGAGTAGGCATGGACAGGGGCGTTACATGTCGCTGACTGGGCACTGGGTAACTATGGTGACAGCAGGACAAGGAGCTGCTGTCCAAGTCTTGCCGTCCCCACGAGTTGTGCGTCAATCCTCTTTATGTCAAAGTTCCTCCACTGCTTCTGCCTCCTCAACCTCCTCTCGGTCTTCCAGCTGCACTCAAAGCCTGTCTGGTCATGCCACAAGCTTTCTAACTGCGCAGAAGGGATCCTGCACACCTCCTTACTATGCTGGCAGTAGGGCTCAACATCATCAGGCAGTTTTTACTTTGAAATGTCTGGGAAATGTGAGTCACACAGCTGAGGAGTTGTGGTCAGCTCTGGAGAACCAATTTCATGAATGGTTGTCTCCACTGGACCTGAAACCAGGGAAGGCCGTGTGCGACAATGCTGCAAACCTGGGTGCGGCCCTTCGCCGGGGCAATGTCACACACGTGCCTTGTATGGCTCACGTGTTGAACCTGGTTGTCCAGCAATTTTTAGCCCACTATCCCAGACTAGATGGCCTTCTGCAGAGGGCACGGTCGCTGTGTGCTCACTTCCGCCGTTCGCATCCCGCAGCTCAGCGACTTACATCTCTACAGAAGTCGTTGGGCCTGCCACTTCACCGGCTAAAATGCGATGTGCCTACCCGGTGGAATTCAACTCTGCACATGTTGCAGCGACTGTGGCAGCACCGACAAGCCCTGGTGCAATACGTTCTGACGTATAGCCTGGGCCAACGAGATCCAGAGGTGGGGCAAATCATGCTGGAGGAGTGGTCTCAGATCAGGGACCTATGCACCCTTCTGCACAGTTTTGAAATGGCGACGAAGATGTTTAGTGCTGACGATGCCATTATCAGCATGACTATTCCGGTGATTTACATGCTGGAGCATATGTTAAACAGAATTCGGAGTCAGGTGGTGGCACAAGAGGAGGTGGAGGAAGTAGAGGAGGAGGAGTTGTATGCGGAAGGGCTAACATCTGCAAGGTCCAGACGGTCGGCAGCACCAAGGCGGCAGGCATGTGAGGGTGGGGGAGAATGTTTTACCAGGGCGCATGGTAGCAGCCAAACTAGTGAGGAAGGTGCAGGAGCCCAGGAAGAAGTGGAGGACGAACTGATGGAAGACTCATCAGATGAGGGAGACCTTGATCACATTTCTGTTGTGCGAGGTTGGGGGGAGAGGACAGAGGAAGGAAGCATGATTGTTACCTCGCCACCAACACAACAGGGCCTTGGTGCTCCTGGATGCGCAACACACATGAGTGCCTTCTTGCTGCACTACCTGCAACATGACCCTCGAATTGTGAGAATTAGAAATAATCCTGACTACTGGGTTGCCACACTGTTAGATCCCCGGTACAAAAGTAAATTTGCCGAAATTATTCCTGCCATAGAAAGGGATGCACGCATGCAGGAGTATCAGCAGAGACTGTTGCAGAATCTTACATGTGCTTTTCCACAAAACACCAGTGGTGCACGTAGTGAATCTCACAGTTCCAACTTGCCAACCGTGGGACCGTCAAGTGTTCAGCACTCAAACCGTAACAGAACCACAGTATCTGCTGGTAACATCAATTTTGCGGAATCATTTCACCACTTTTTTAGCCCATCCTTTGCAAGGCCACAGGAGACAAGAAGTCTGACACATAGTCAACGCCTAGAGACGATGGTACAGGAGTATCTCCAAGTAAACATTGAAGCCATGACTGTGTCACTGGATAAATGGCCGGAGCTAGCCACTTACGCCTTGGAGATCTTGTCATGCCCCGCAGCCAGCGTTCTGTCTGAACGTGTGTTCAGCGCTGCTGGTGGTGTGCTGACAGATAAGCGCATGCGGCTCTCCACTGATAATGTAGACAGACTCACGTTCATAAAGATGAACAAATCATGGATCCGAAACGACTTTTCTACCCCTGTGTCATCCTGGGGAGAGTAAAAGCTTGATGATTGGTTAAAATCACCCTACCAACCGTTTTAAGCTTTCAAATTACTAATCATGTTTATCTGTATCTTGGCTGGAAAATAATTTGGGCTTTGTAGCAGTGTGCAGCACTGATTCTATTAGGCCATCTATAATAAGCTCCACCAGATTTAAAATTACTAATCATGTTTATCTGTATCTTGACTGGAAAATAAGTTGGGCTTTGTAGCAGTGTGCAGCACTGATCCTATTAGGCCATCTATACTAAGCTCCACCAGATTTAAAATTAATAATAATTTTTAGCTGCATCTAGCCCGGAAAATAATTTTGGGGCTCCGAGATGCGCAAGACACATAAGTGCCTTCTTGCTGCACTACCTGCAACATGACCCTCATATTGTCAGAATTCGAAGTAATCATGACTACTGGGTTGCCACACTCTTAGATCCCCCAAACTTTTCGATCAACCTTTCAATTTAATAAAGACCAAAAAAATGGTCATTTTTGAAATTATAAGCATTAGCAGGTTATTAGAAACTGAAATCAAACAGTTTTCAACTCAAAACTTTATTCTAGGTGATGTTACATTTTCACATAGGACCCCTTGCTCGAAATGAGCTTCTGAACTCTCTCGTCCATTGAATTTGTCAGGTTTTGGATGGTTTCTGCTTCAATTGTTTTGCATGAGGACAGAATACCCTCCCAGAGCTGTTGCTTAGATGTGAACTGCCTCCCGCCATCATAGACACTCCTTTTGATGATGCTCCAGAGGTTCTGAATGGGGTAGAGGTCAGGGGAGCATGGGGGTCACACCATAAGTTTGTCCCCTTTTATGCCCATATCAGCCAGAGATGCAGATGTTTTATGTGCAGCATGAGATGGTGCATTATCATGCAAAAAAATGATCTTGCTGTGAAATACACGGTTCTTCTTCTTGAAACATGGCAGGAAGTGCTGTTTGAGAAAATCCACATACATTATGGAGTTCATCTTTAGCGCCTTCAGGGATCCTAAAGGGGCCGACAATCTCTCTCCCCATGATTCCAGCCCAAAACATTACTCCACTTCCTCCTTGTTGGCGCTGTAGCCGTGTTTGCGTGGGGTGTCCATCAACCAGCCATCCTCCACTCCATCCATCTGGACCATCGAGCGCTGCACGGCACTCATCCGTGAACAAAACAGTTTTGAAATCAGTCTTCATGTAATGTTTGGCCCACTGGAGCCGTTTCTGCTTGTGTGAAGTGGATAGAGGAGGTCGACAGGATGGCGTATGCACAGCTGCAAACCTCTGAAGGACCCTGCATCTTGTTGTTCGGGGGACGTTGGAGGCACCAGCAGCTTCAAAAACTTGTCTGCTGCTATGACAAGGCTTTTTTGCCGCTGCTCTTTTAACCTGACGTAATTGCCTGTAGGAAAGAGTCCTCAATTTGCCCTTATCAGCACGCACACGTGTGTACTGTGAATCAGCTACATACTTCTTGATTGCCAAGACACTTCATCCTGATCATCGCACAATGTTGATTGTAGTCATGCCTTGACCTAAACACTCCACAATTTGTTGCTTCTCAGCAGCCGACACATCCTTTTTCTTTCCCATTTTGGCAGAAAATGTAGGCTGCTTAATAATGTGAGACAGCCTTCTTAAGTAGTCTTGCCTTTCATTGGACACACCTGCCAAACTAATTAGCACAGGTGTCTGCAATTGCTTACAGTGATATAAAGAGCCCTGACACACATCACCATCAATGAGTTTAACTGACAAACAAACAAATTCTTCCCTTATCACTCCTAAACACTTTTTGCATAATAATTTGGAACACAGTGTACATGTGCTTTTCCACAAAACACCAGTGGTTCACGTAGTGAATCTTACAGTTCTAACTTGCCAACCGTGGTCTGTATGGAGTTGTTCAATAAAGGGCCCAAAATTAAGATAACATAGATGGGAGAGGTCTCTATGAATAGGAATTCCTAAGTATTTGATACCCTGTGAGGGCCAGGCAAAGGGAAAGTTGGACTGGATGGAATCCTATATGGATTTGGGGAGGGAGACATCGAGGGCCTCAGACTTCGCTGCATTGATTTTAAAATTTGACCATGTAACAAAGTGATCTATTTCAGCCATAACAGCATGGATAGATATATGTGATTGAGTGATATATACTAGGACATCATCAGCAAATACAGAGCACTTGTACTCGGTGCCTCCCACCTCAATCCACCTAATATTGGGGTTATGGCGAATTGATGAGAGCAGGTGCTCCGTCACTAGGATGTATAAGAGAGGGGACAGAGGACATCCCTGCCTTGTCCCATTGGTGATTGTGAAAGGTGATGAAAATGTTCTGATGCACCCCCTGGGCCTTGGGACACCCGGAGCCGGACCCTTTTTGGTGGATGCTGGTGGTTGTAGTCTTCATGGCGGCGACCCGGTTCCGTGTCTCAGGGTGGTCAAACCAGTGGCGGAACTATTTATGTGGTTTTGATGTTTAAATGTCCGACTACGCCACCCGTGGATTGCGGTCAGAGTGAACCGCCGCTGCAGGGCAGACCGCTGAGGCTGGTGTTGTGGGTGCAGCAGAGCGTAGCATAACTCCCCACGGGAGGAGTATAGCCTCAGGGCAGTGTATGCGGAGGATGGGGGTGATGGTGCAGGGCAGCAGCAGTAACGACACGGAGTCAGTGATGCAGTCCAGGGCCTTTACTCACAGTTCTTATTATCCAGACCACGTCTGCAGGTAACGGCTGCCCACGTCATACTGTGCTCACCAGGTGAGGGGCTCAGACAACTCCCAGATAACTTTGGAGCGCTTCACAGGACCCCCTTTGTGTGTCCTTTGTCTGGCCTTTCTTACCAACCCTTCTGTCCGGCTGCCTCGGGCCTCCTCTTGGTAAACTTGGCGCCAGTTTCCCTGACCCTATGTGGTGCCTTCCTAGCGGGTGTAGCGAGGGGCTGCGCCACATAAAATGTCACAGCCTCCGGTTTCTAGCTGAGGGTCGTTTCCTGCCTCCACTAGTTTCGGGGACCGGTCTCCCCCTTTAGCCTGACCCCTCCACGCAGGTGGATTCGGGCGTGCGGTGGCGACTCGCCCGTCCGCACCCCTGGGATCCCTTCGTTCCTCGTTCCTGGAGCCTTCTCCGCTCCTCTTCCTTCCTTCTCCCTCTTCCAGGCCTGGGCCTCTGTTACTAGGCCCGCCTCCGGAGCAGAGCTCATGCAGAGCCCCTGCTCCCTGCCACTTCTGCTCAGACTTCTCTGCACTGAACTAAGATGGTGCCCACCTTTTATACTCCCTTCTCAATGCACCCAGGAACTGCTTCCTCCCTGCTCCTGCACTACAGGGTTCCCCTTCCTCAGTGTTCCCTCCCCCCACTCCAGCCAGGGACAGGGACTGTCGTGCCCATCTCAGAGGCATATTGGTCGCCCTGCCCCATGGCAATGTGGTGTAATGCATAAAGGTGTCGGGTCCTGATCCACACTCCATCCTTACCTGAGAGTGAGATATCACACCTCTGGGTGAGGTGCAATACCTCTGTAGCAACCGAGCCCTCAGGGTGCTACAGTTCCAGTTATCTTCAGCCTAGGTGACGTATTGTGATACAGGGCCGTGATTTTGGCTATAAAAGGGTCCCCTAGACCCCTACCCCAAGCTTTTTAAGAGAATCATATATGGCGTGCCAGGAGACTCTATGGAATGCTTTCTCAGCATCCAACGAGAGTATCTACTTACAAATTTTTAACTGCATCTAGCCCAGGAAATACTTTGTGCCTAGTAGCAGTGTCTGCTAGTCAGCGGATTATCCCGGCTGTTAAGCAAGCTACACCACCTGTAGTTTGGACACTTAATTTTTTCAAAGGAAATGCTTCGGGACCACGGGATACTCAGTGAAGAGCATCAGGAGGCACCCCAAGGCATAGGGGCTGGGACTGGCAGTAGGATGCCTTGCGGTGGACAGCCGAGCTCGATCCTTATAAAAGCTTTTTAACTGCAGCAGCTTTAGTGGACGCTACTGGAGCTGGAATTACGCGGCTGCTGGCATGAGACTTGCCCTCCAATAGATCCTTGTAAATGGATTTAAAGTGTATTCATTCAAATTAGAGAGACAATTTAAATTAAAAAGCTTAGAGCTGCCTCCACCACAGGGGGGCTCGCTCGACCCACCAGCGGACAGGCACCAGTATTGGGAGAGGGGGGCTGGCCGTCAGGGTTCACCGCGGCTCTGGCACAAACCCGGCGACACGGAGGTGGCACGGGCAGGAGCGGACTGAACGTGTCGGCTTCTCACTTTTTGGATTTTAGAAGTGCATGACATGCCTATATCTGTGTCTCCCCCTCCTTTTACTCCTCCACCTCTTTTCTTTTCGCATGACTATATGTACTTGTCACTTTTTCATGTGTTAGTTGTGTCTTCTGAGCAGTTTGTCAGCTTTTGGACACCTTTGAAGGTGTTTTCTATGTGTTTCTATGTGTTTTTGTTTGCCTGCCATTGGTTTTAACGGTGTTCGAAGGTGTTCGACGAACAGTTCGGCGAACACACGGGTGTTCGACGAACCGAACCGAACTCGAACACTACGGAGGTGGCTCAACACTAGTGTTGAATAGACCTGCTGGTAGTGTACATTTTAGGAGCATTGGTGAACTGAAGGCCAAAGTGGGCTTGGTCATGGGGGGAACTATCGATGGCTCACATGGCTTGAGGATGAAGAGTGTGACTTTGCCTGTGTTGATGCTGCAGTAATAACTTGACTGCTATTCTTTGGTAGATATGTTTACAGTTTTCACTATGTGAGATGGTGGTGAATGGATTTGCAGTGTCGGTCTCCGGCACAAGAGGTCATTGTTGCCTCTTCGATTGATTCTATTGTAGACCTCAAGGTGTTTTTCAGAACTTGGTGAGAGCTGACTGGGCATGAGGGAGATCCGCTGCCATCCTTGTAACTCGGGGTTCATGGTGTTCCAGAAACGAGCCAAAGTACTTGAGAAACGTGTACATGTTCCATAACGTCTGTTGAAGAGAGAGAGAATTCCTTTAGGGGATGACTACGGTTGGATGCAGAAGAGTATTCCACCCAAGCCATCTGCTGTGACCTGGAGAGACTCTTGCTACACTATCAGGCTAATCCTCGCTTGGTGTGACAAGTCCACCATCCTCTCCTTGGCCTCCCAGCTAACGATCGAACAGACGATCAGCCAGCCTTCTCAGTGACCAGATTACGGTTGATAAGTTCTGAGCTCAGGCCCCACCACAGTGATCACAGTGAGAGCATGCACGCGGACCTAGAGAGAGAATGACACCAAACATAGATTGTCACGCAGAGACATTGTTTGCGACCAGAATTGTATGAACTAGAGTTTATTGCTCATAGCTTTAGGGAGGCTTATATACATACAGTTGAAACCAGAAGTTTACATACACCATATAAAAATACACATATGCATGTTTTTCTCAATATCTGACATGAAATCACGTGACCCCACGCTGACGTCACGACAAGTGAGGCGTGACTCAGCGCTGGGGTCCCCGCGGTGGCTGCTGGGTTGTGGGCGGGGTTATTCCCCTGCGTCACACCCAGCATCCACCGCGTGCTTTCCCAGTGAATGAGGACAGGGAGAGAATGCGGTGGATGCTGCAGGGGAATAACCCCGCCCACAACCCAGCAGCCACCTGTGGAACGCGGAAGAGGGACCCGTGGCTGCAGCTGCAACTTGTTGTGACATCAGCGGATGTCAGCGCCGGCTGCAGCCGGGGGTCACGTACTGCCTGTGAGAGGCCAGCGATAGCGCCACTCACAGGCAGTATCAGCAGCGCAAGGTAATTAGAAAGAAGGTTGTATTTATCATTAAAACACACTGGCATTTTTTTTAAAGTACCAGACAACCCCTTTAACTCCTTGCTCGCCGACTCTCTGTTGTACTGGGTACAGTCTACAGCAGTGTTCCCCAACTTCAGTCCTCAAGAGCTCCCAACTGATGATGGTTTATGGATTTCCTCAGTATTGCACAGGAGATGATTCTATCACCTGTGTAATACTAAGGAAATCCTGAAAACATGATCTGTTTGTGGCTCTTGAGGACTGGAGTTGGAGAAAACTGGTCTAGAGACACCTCCCTCATCCTGACTGATAAACAGCTGTTGCACTCCTCCTGAAAGGTGGAGGTGCAGAGGCATTTTCACTCATTTGGCACCTAGTCTGGGACTTTTGCCAACAATGTATCCCTGATACATTACTTACCATGCTTTAGTTTGTTTTGGTTTTTTTATGTGCACAACCAAGCAACCAGGCAAGGAACCCCTCCACTTTCTGTGGAGTGCCGATCTTCCTTGGAGATCAAATAAGTCTAAGCTTATCCGTACCAAATTTCTGAAGGTAAAAATCAGACAGCCATATTGAAGTGTAATTATGGGTGAGTCAAATGATCTAAGTACTGAGTATTAGTACACAATGGGGCTATAAAGGTCACTGACATCCCAAGAACGCCTGAACTGCTTGTCTTAACACTGCCTTAGGACACATACACTGCCTGTCTGGCAGACTGGTAAGAAATCTAATCTGCAGCCACTTTTGTCCATCCTATAGATCCTCCAGTTTGAGTTGCTTTGCTAGATATGCCCTCTCCTCCACCAACTGACAAATCAAAACTGGTCTTCACAGGTGATTTAAGTTGAAAGGAAAATGTATTTAAAATAAAGTTATAATTAAAAAGGGATAGATAAAGGAGAACTCTATGAATACGAGGGTCTGACCTTTTGCAAAAGGATGCACTGGCTCACAGCCCTTGGTTTTATACTCATGCTCAAGGCAAAGAATATTTTCCACTAGCAATAAATAAATAATGAAGAGAAAAACATAAGCAGTTATAAGTTTTCATGGATGATTGTCTCAAACTACTTGGAGGCGTCTTGTTTCTGTGAGAATATCTTATCTATGAAACAATATCATACAGAACATTATAACAATTTCTGCAGGCTGAGCCCTGGATTCTTTTAGCTGAAATAAAACATAATTTTATAAAGCTGGTACATAGCTAGTCAGTTTTTAATCATGTGATGTTATAGACCTAACGGAAAAGAGAAGAATTAGCTGGGTAGAAAGGTAAAAATGAGCAATTGTAAGTACACAGTGCTATATAATATGATGATAGCAATATATTAAGAGGACAAAAATATTGATGGGGGGAGTGCTTCTTTAAGGTCTTCTAGAGCACCAAGTAACCACAGCTTTTACTATTTGGCTGACACAGCAGATCATTCATTTCTTGCTCAATGTAAGTCTGTGACAGGCTTAGTTTCAGTTTTACATGCTTAATCCACAGCCCCACTATCAGTATTTGGTCAGTATTTTTTCTCAGGAGTGGGAGCCAAAACCAGGTGAGGAACAATGAGAGAAAAGATATAATAGAAACAAGTCACCAATTCTGCATTTATCACCCACTCCTGGTTTTGGCTCCCACTCCTGAGAAAAAATACTGACCAAATACTGGTAGTGGGGCCGTCGCCTTACAATGAGAAAGTGACTCCTGGTTTACACAGAAAGGTTGTGTGAGAGGACTAGTCAAAACTACGGTCACATGGTGCAGAAGGAGACTGGAGCAGCTAGCGATGAGTAAGTATTTTAATGCATGGAGTTTGCACCTATTACCTGTGGCTTAAGGAGAAGAAAATAAAAAAGTGCTACTTTAAGGTAGTAAAGAAGTTTGGAAGTTATCCCCTATCCAAGGGATAGAGGATAACGTCTCGATTGCTGGGAGTCCGACCTCTGGTATCCTCATTGATCCCAAGAACTAAGGCTATGAAGAGCGGAGGTCTGCTCCATTCAATCTTAATGGGATTTCCAAAGTGGAGGCAAATGCTGAGTTTAGATATTTCCAGTTGTCCCATTACCAATGAAGGGTGCTGCAGTGGAAATGATTGACCACAACTCTATTCACACAAGGTTCTTCAGAGGCATGGTTTTCAGGATCAGTGAGGTTCCCTGTGGTTGATTCCTCTGCAATTGTGAAGTTAACCCCTATTTAAAGGATAGAGGATAACTTCCAAACTTTTCATAACCCGATAGCTGACAGCAAATATACTGAAAACAGGATATACTCTATAAATCAATCTCTCAAGCTTGTCGTTAAACTTCCTTTGAGTTGTGAACTGTTCCACTCCAAAGCAATTGATGGGTCCACATCTTAAATGCAGGGACAATCCGGTGTAACGGCTCATGTATTGCGCCTTATCTTATATCATTACTTCTTGCAGAAGTCTGGAACCACTTACTGTGAAATTCACCTGTCACTCATGTCTTGGCCATGTGTTTCCGAGCAATGCATTTTTTATTTCTTCCTTTTGTAATAGGCTGTTGACATAGTATACAGTATATTTTGCTTGTGCAACCTGAGTCCATTTATTATATTTGTTTGTGTCACTATAATGATTATTATATATTAAAATTTACCGAAATTTCTGATAAACTTATAATATTACATTCACAAGTTCATTTTTATCTTCTATCTTTTTCCTGAAAGATTAGTCTAGTTGAAATGAGCAGACTAAACAAGACTTCAGGGCACTCATTATGCATTCTCTGCTATCATAAATATATTAATGTGGATATATGAGGAAACAGACCATTCCTATAACAAATGTGAGATTCCTTCCATCTGCGTTCTGCTGAAGAATTGCTGCATTTCATGGTGTGGAAAGGAAGAAATATGTTTAGAGTACGTCCACACACAATTATGTACAAGTGTTTGAGTAGCTGTGGATTTCTCTTGATATATTGTGAATGATGAAATCTACAGAAGATAATTAACATGAAAATCTTATCCGTTTTGCCGATACTACAATCTGTGGATTTTTCTTTTGCAAGTGTAGACAAAAAATCCACAGCATAAAATCATAGAATGTTAGAGTTGGAAGGGACCTCCGGGGTCTTCATGTCCAACCCCCTGCTCAATGCAGGATTCACTAAATCATCTCAGACAGATATCTGTCCAGCCTCTGTTTGAAGACTTCCATTGATGGAGAACTCATCGTCTCTCGTGACAGCCTGTTCCATTCATTGATCACTATCAAAATTTTTTTTGCAATATCTATTCTGCATTTTATCCCATTCAGTTTCATCCCATTGCTTCTAGTCTTTCCTTGTGCAAATGAGAATAAGGATGATCCCTCTACAGTGTGTCAGCCCTTGAGATATTTGTAGACAGCTATTAAGTCTCCTTTTAGTCTTCTCTTTTGCAAGCGAAACATTCCCAAATCCTTTAACTGTTCCTCATAGGACATTGTTTGCAGACCGGTCGTCATTTTGGTTGCTCTTCTCTGAGCTCCAGTTTTTCGATATCTTTATTAAAATGTGGTGCCTATAATTTGTGCATATCCATCATGTGTGAACTAAACTTCTCCATAGGAAAAAACTTTGGCAATTTCCAAATGCTCAATTCTTTCATTTATTTTGTGCTATAGAAAGTAGGTGTCATAGTAACCTAAATGAGTTTTATTCTGCATGTTCATGCATATCATCATGTGATCTGAGTATATTATTTGAAACACATAGATAAAAATGTATGTAAATACTTTTATGCCCAAAAATGACAAAAGTAATCTTGGAATGATACCTTTATTGGCTAACCAGAAAAAATATATATATGCAAGCTTTCAGAGCACAGGGGCTCCTTCGTCAGGCAATATTACAATATAACTTTGTATTGTACATCATAATAAAAATGTAAAAACCTTTAGGCTATGTTCACACTATCAGTATTTTACATCAGTATTTGTAAGACAAAACCAGGAGTGGGTGATAAATACAGAAGTGGTGACGTGTTTCTATTATACTTTTCCTCTGATTGTTTCAATCCTGGTTTTGGCTTACAAATACTGATGTAAAATACTGACCAAATATTGAACGTGTGAATGTGGCCTTAACTGCAAGAGAAGGTCAGCTCACCTGGCAGAATAAAGATCCAAATTGCACAGGAGCCTTATGAGTATAGCTAGTGTAGCACCCTGAGGATTCGGCTGCTACAGGGGTATTACACCTCAAGCCAGAGGTGTGGTATTCCACTCCCGGGTAAGGATGGAGTGTGGAACTGAGCTCAGTAGGCTGCATGCACTACACACATCCCATTTCCGGGGGACAGACCAATGGTACTCCCACTAGAGAAATGTGCAGGTACGACAGTGTCTGTCCCTGGCTGGAGTGGGAGGGGGGTGGAACATCCCAGTAGTGTAGGGGCAGATAGGGGGAGCAGTCTGGGTAATGCTAGGAGCTCATTGGGTGCTGGTCACCTGAGCTCACACATAGAGGGAGTATATAAGGTGGGCACCATCTTAGGACAGGGTCTTTTGTAGAGTGGGTCAGTCTGTCAGAGTTGAGTCAGAGAAGCAGAGCAGCTCAGCCAGCTCCAAGGCCAAGAGAGAGAGAGAGGAGAAAGAAGGACCCAGAGGGGGAGAAGAGGGAACTCCAAGAACCCAAAATTAGACCAGAGGGTGAAGAGTTGGCACAAGGGTACCGGATCCCAAGCTGGTGGAGGGCCCTAATCCTTAGCCAGAGACCGGAGGTCGTGGGCAGGATCTGCCACGACCACCCACTAAATCCACCCGGAAGGCAAACCGTGAATAGGGTCAGGGAACCCAGAGACAAGGGTTTTACCAACAAGAGGCCCGAGGGAGCCGGACTTAGGTGGATCCCTGGTGGGGAAGGCCAGAGAGAAGGACAAGTCAGAAAGGGAGCTCAGGACCACGCTCCAGAATCACCTGGGGGTTGGCCGAGTCCAGGACCTGGTGGACGCAGCACGGCTCGGGCGGTCACTCAAGGCCGGAGTGACCAACACAAAAGCAGTAAGTAAAACCCTGAACTGCACAGCCCGACTCGGAGTCTTATTACCACTCTCACTGCACCACCACAACCACCACCCTCTACAACTGACCCCCTGAGGCTATACCCCTCCCGTTGGGGGTTATACTACCTGAGCTGCACACACACCACCAGCCTCAGCGGACCCTGCTGCAGCGGCGGCCGTAGTGACCGCAAATCAACGGGTGGCGTAGTCGACACTAAAGAACATCCAGCAACATCTGTAGGACTGCCACACACTGAGCTTGACACCCTGGGCACGGACCGGGTCACCGCCACTCGGAGACTACAACCCCCATCTGATCCGGCTCCGGGTATCCCCCAAACAACACTGGCCCAGGGGGCGCGTCACTAGTATCGGATACAAAAAATGGAAGTTTCAGCAAGCTAAATCCTTTAAATTATATTTTATGGTACGTAGAAAAAGTCAAAAAAATTCTAAATTCAACACCAATAAAAAAAGCAGACGCTTTTCAGACACAGTCCTTATTCATTGCATGATGCATGGATCGCCTGTCTCTGTGCCGAGAACCCGGTCTGGAGTCATTTGGAATCTCTTTGGGTGAGATCGTGATTTTTTTTATGAGCACTGGCACTCTGAGCACGTTATTATCCTTATTGTGTTGTATTTAGCGCGGTAGCTATTTTATAATACATCTAATAAAAGTTAGGTTTTATATACTCTTTGCTCCTTATATCTATTTATTAAGGAGTATAATCGGACCATCCAGACTGGATGGAGATTTGGCTGCTTTGATAACTTTTGCCATGTTCTTGTCCAGTTTGGGCCTGGCAGCGGCTATCTCACAGAGAAGGCAGGAGTGCCCGCCAAGCTCAGTGCTCCTGTGTATGGAGTTGGGATAGATGGCTATCAGCCAGCTATCTAATGTGTATGCAGCCTTTAGAAGTTAATACTAATAAAAGAGAGAGCTGCCAGACAGACTCTAGCTGATAAGGAAGACAGGTCTTATTTACAGTATTTATTATCATGCTTTGTTTATTTAGCACCATCATATTCCATAACACTTTACAGACATTATCGGCACTGTCCCCATTAGGGCTCACAATCTAAATTCCCTATCAGTATGTCTTTGGAGTGTGGGAGGAAACCGGAGAACCTGGAGGAAACCCATACAAACACGGGGAGAACATACAAACTCCTCGTAGATGTTGTCCTTGGTGGGATTTAAACTCAGGACCCCAGCGCTGCAAGGTAACAGTACTAACCATTGAGCCAATGGTCGAGCAGAGCACGAAGTCATCAACCTCGTACAGTGTCACTTTTTGATCCCTTATGGCCATTTTTGTCTTTCATGTATGCTATGCAGAGACTCCTGGCACTAGAATAACAGTTATTTGCTAAGCATAAAATATTGTTTTGGGAACTCTCTGGAGTAAAATACATAATTCCATGCTTTGGCCGCTTCTGAAAAACCTGAAGCAGCACTTCAAATATATATAAAGTACATTTTTAGACTTTAAAGACTTTTGTCGCTCCATAAAATGTTCCTACACCGGTTTAGGTGGGTCATATCATTGTTGTGAAGGGTTCAGTATGCTAAAAGTTCATGCACGTAGCAAAGCAAGTATTTATGTTACCTGATATAGCATTCCACAATTTTTTTTTCTGTTGGAGCTGTACCTCTGTATGCATATGTCCTTATGAATTGAAAGGGTTGTCCCGGACTCTGTTATTGCTTAGGATGGAGGTCTAATACCCAGGTTCATGGCTGCTGAGAGTATATCGCATGCTGGAACACCAGAGCTCCATACACTGCGTAGTGGATGCTATGAGGTACTGCATCTCCTCTCCCACTGTGTATATCTGGTAGACACAGGACCAGCTAGTAGCTAATTGTAAAGGGCTGTTGGACACCCACAGATCTAATATTGATCATTTTGTGACAATGGGCCTTTTCATTTCCCTGTGCATCTTCAATAGTTCCTTATTTTTATATGTGCAGAATCTGTTCACGACATATTAATAATGTGGAAATCTTTATCTTTCAGACTTCCATGTGTCAGACCACTAATCTATCTGAAATCTACTGTTAGCATTAGTAACAAAGCATTGTTATATCAATATCGTCTCAATTTATTCTTATATATTTGACAGATTATTCATGAGGAATCTATCTTGACAGCAGTTCTCCAAATGATTACGCTACAGAGCCTTGGAAACATAAGCCATTAAGACCTGTGCTGTTTCTCCTGGGATACTGTACAGAAAGTGTCCAATTAGACATCCAACCATTGCCAAGAAAATCTGCTTTCTGCAAGCTGACAAGCTGCTTGAGTATATTGTCAGCATCATATAAATAACAAGGGGATGAGTGTCGTCCTGACCTGTACAGAGAATTCTTTCATGGTGATGAAGGAAATATCTTTCATTTAGGGATTAGTGGCCCTCACACTCTTCTCTCCAACTTCTATCACCATTGCTTTTATTGTGATGATCCTGAGAATGATGGTGCCAGGTGACTTCAAAGCTCCGGGAACGATGTGCTAAAATTGTCTGCACCCCTCAAGGGGTCATAGATAATGATATTTATGGTGGCAGTGCTGGTGGCATGTCAAAGCAGTGCAGAGTGTCACTGCTGTGAAGGTACACAAGACCAACTGTCCCGGGTTTACTGCGACAGAGAGGAGCCAGGAGACCACAGCGTCTGATTTCTCCTACTTCTGCACTGACTAGAAGCACTTCACTTTCATATTAAATAGTGCAGGTTTCTTCTAGCAGTGCAGGGGTTAATCTGCTCAGTTGTGAGCTTCTGGAAGCTTACCTGCCTTAACGCTCACAGCTGTTCACTCCCCGCTCCTATATCTTCTGGACTCTGGCAAGCAGTCATTGCCAGAGCTAGCTTCATTGCTGCATGGTTAGGAGTTCAGGGGTTTGTTGTTGTTTGAGAAGGCATTTGATGGATTTAGCTGAGACTGTTGCGTAGTTTTGGTTGTGTGTTAATCCTCTCCTTCTCCTACTTTGGCTTTTCCCCATCCTCGACTCCCTGGTGTTATCCTCTGTTGTTTGTGTGCACATATTTGTATGATTGGTATTTTCCTTTATACCTGTTTGTATTACCTTGTTAGTCTGGTTGGTGTATTGCAATACACTACTACTCCCCTCTTCCCTGGGTGGGGGGAAGGAACAGACTGAGGGCATATTGAGGAGCTCAGATAAGGTATATGGCCCCGGCATCTTCACCTTCAAAAGTAATCCGGGGAACAGAGTCAGTTGGGTGCCCCTAGCATTAGGGACAGGGAAGGAGCCACTGGTCCTGGGTTACCCGACAAGAGAGTCGTGACACCAACCCTTAGAATGTGTGGGTATGAAAACTATGTGCTGTAACAGTTTTGGGATACAATCTACACTGTTGCAGGGGTGATAGCAACTAGTTACCTTTCGATATTACTGTTTCATTGTCATAATAATATGTGCTGTTATACATTATGCAATGTGATAGATCATATTATGTGTTACGTCGGTGACACATGTGCAACAGACCCAGTGAAATGCTGCATCTGTGATGTAAAGGATTGGTAAGGTGTGACTCAATACATTATATAGGAAAAACATCCTAAATGTGCCCAGGTGGGATTCCTTTGAATAGGAGTAGTGGGGTCTGAAGTCATGAAATCAAATTGTAAAGAAAGTGTGCACTAAGATTTCTGTGTGATATGCTAAGTAATGGGGACTGAGGAGTTATCATTAGCATGCATATCTTTGAGTGAGCAGACACATGCAAGATGGCAAGTAGAAGGAAAGAAGAAAGTCCCAGGTGAAAATATCTGTATCATCTAAAGCTTACAAGTAAGGGATAAGTAGTAACACTTGCCAATTATAAACTAATAAGGGTCAAGGTGAATCATGTAAGAAGCTCCAGACTGTACTGCACTCAGACTAGTTTGTTACGAGCGGAAGAAGCCAGTCCACCTGTCTATCAATACTACCATTAGTGAGAAAGTACAAGGATTGCCACCACAGAGGAGAGCACAGAAGATTATTCATATGAGTGAACAATACATCTGCCAACAGGGCAAAGATTGGCCACCATAAAAGCAAGGACTTGTCACCGAAAAAACAGCATGTGAGCTTATTCCGGTCTATAGCTCACACTTTGCACTGACGAGGGGCAGTACCCCGAAACACAGTGTCTGCAAATTGAGTTTCTGGTCTTGGCTTTTGATGCGCCCCCTGGGCCGTGGGGTACCCGGTGCCGGGTCTTTAGATGCTGGGGAATGTCACAGTGGCGGTGACCCGGTCCGTGACCCAGGGCGATCAATAAAAGGGGTTATGGATAGGGGATTTATAGTGTTTTTATAGAGTTCGTGACGCCACCTGTGGAATGCGGCTAAAGGGAGCCGCTGCTGCGGAGCAGTCCTCTGAAGCTGATGTTACTGCAGCAGGGATGGTGTGGCTCTCCACAGGTAGAGCTTAGCTTCAGGGCAGGGAAGATATTGCAGGTTGTGCTGGGCGTTGTAGTGCAGGGGTTGATGACGCAGCAAGAAACACAGAGGCAAGGAAGTGCAGTCCCAGGGTCTTTACTGGTGGTGATTAGACAAGCCGGGACTAGGGTACTGGCTAGAAGTGGAAGTCCGGGCAGCCTGGAAGCAAGTAAAGAATCCTCCTTGCCAGGTGAAGTTGGAGGCCTTCCCTTTCCACCAAACTCTTCGGTCCTGCTGCTGGTAGCTGTGCGGTGGCCCTCGTCCCTGAGTGCGGCATTTCTGTGCTCACCCGTATGGCAGGCAGCTCGGGCCTTGCTGGTGCGTCGTTCCCTCGTGGCGGTGCTGGACCCTGCGGTGCTGCTGAGCCTCCGGGCGTCTGATGGGGCCAGGAGACCTGCAGTCTCCTGCCCTCCGGTTTCTGCGGCTGGGCCTTCAGTGCCCCACAGCCTCAGACTCTGGTGTCCGGTTCTTCTGTGCTGATGCTCCTGGGGTGATCTGCCGCGCAGCTCCAGTCCCCAGTTCCTCTTTCCTTGATGTCCTCTCTTCAACTCCTCACACTAAGACTAACCCCGCCCGCAGATCCCAGTTGCCAAGGGGAGGTGCTCCCCTTGCTGGTCTGGAGCCAGGAAGTGTTGCATGTTTAGTATAACCTGATTAGGGGACCCCTGCTTGCTTCCAGGCATGGCATTACCTCTTTTAAGGGAGGCAGTGTCACTGTGGCAACCGGACCCCTGGGGTGCCACACTTTTATTCTCAGTCATGTGATAAGGCTCGTTAAAGGGTCACTATTGACTTCTAGGATTGCTACTTCCTGTAGGTGGCACTAGAGTTCTAGTCCTCTTCCTCTCTGAATAGACAATTTTCCTGTCTATAAGGATTTCTATCATATAAGGAATGCTCTATCATAGAAAATATTAAAAAATCTCTGAAGGCACTCAACACCCCCCACCTTTTTCTTATCACACAGATTTCCAGTAAGACAAGAGCTGACAACCTAGCTGACACTCTTAGAAACAGACTTACAATGGGCATAAAGAAGTAGAAAATTAAAATGCGGGACATGGCTATGGCGCATATACGTGGATTATATAGGGCCTCACTGCTTATAGGGGGCTATGTGGGGTGTCAAACTGTATATAGGGATACTGTGTGGGATTCATACTGCATATAGGGAGGCTATGTGAGGGCTTATACTGTATATAGTGGGTTATGTGGGGGCTCATACTGTTTATAGAAGGACTGTATGGGGGCTCAAACTATATAAAGAGGGACTGTGTAGGGGCTAATTCTATATAAAGGGAGACTGTGTGGGGCTCATGCTGTATATAGGGTAGCTATGTGGGGGTTCATATTGTATGTATGGGGATGTGGGGGAGCTTATAATGTATATAGGTGGTTTTGTGGGCTCATACTGTATATAGGGGGGTGTAAACATACTTAATTCTGCTCAATATTAAGTGATACAATAATTTATATGCTAATATTAATATTGTCCAGTATTAATTTCAGTCTATTGGTGTGGCCCTCCACAAGATCACGGTCTCTCATGTGGCCCCTCAGGAAAATGAATTGCCCACCCCTGCAACAGACTGTTGACCTGGTTTCTTGCAGTGGACAAAATGCAAAATGCAGGTAGAACGCAGACATTTGGAAGTGGGCAATAATAAAACTATATATTAGTCACACTACTAATACCGCAATAATAATATAATTATTGTTTAAACAATTCCCTAATATAGTTTTGACAATTATTCCAGATAGGAACATTTGCCTTAAAGGGGTATTCCAGCCTGAAACATTTATCACCTATCAACTAGATCATCCAGCAGTTTGATTCACACTGATCTATCATATATCACATATCCAATAGATAGATGAAAAATAATTCAGGCTAGAATAAACTTTTTCGGAATAATGATATTAGCACAAATCCAGCTTTTTCTTTAGGTTCTGGCAAACATTAGATACAATTAATACCACTCACATTTAAGTTAGCATTGTATCTGCTATTATTTCTCATGGAATTTCCACTGAATTCTTGGCACAGATCTGCATTTCCTCTGAGACAGTTAACACGGGCTGTATACGCCACCCATGGGATACTAACTGCTATTTCTGCTGAGTTTAATTTCAAGTGTTGTATGAAAATTGATAACTCAGAACTACAACACTTTTAATACACTGGGTCAGTCGTGACTTTGCAAATTGAAATCCCGCTACATCCGCTCTTTTCTACTAGCTACAATATATGACAAAATGTTTCAGACAATCAGCGTCCTTCCTCAGGCTTCTGGCTGGTCACTTATGAGGATGTGTAGAGATATGAAACAAATAAGGATGCCTATTTCTGTTTTATATATTATGAGAAGCTGTGAGAAATGGCAAAATCAGCTTTGCTACATCTGAATGATAAAAGCAAAAGCCATTTACCAAATGAATCATGCACAGCTTTTTGCACATTTTTAGTGCATGAATTGTAATTTACAGCTATTTCTTTATACTGAACGTGGTGTAAATGTAACTAAGCAAATGATGACATAAAGTCTGTGTCTTTAATATCAAGGCTCTCAAGGACTAATTAGAACATTCCTCATTAGTAGTGTTGAGCGAGCACTAGAATGCTCGGGTGCTCGAAGCTCGGCCCGAGCTCGCCGTGATACTCAGGTGCTCGACCCGAGCAACGAGCCCAATGGTAGTCTATGGGAAACCCCGAACATTTTTGCGGCGGCACCCCTGGCAGTCTGTAGAAAGCCTAAAAAGTGCCCAAAACGATAGTGACAGTGCTAAAATGACATGGGGACAGCATGGGAATCGCCCCAGGAACATTTCTGACCCCCAGGTCACTGCTGTCAACAACGTGGTCAGAGGTATTAAACCACTTTTACAGGCTCACAATAAAACGTTCAAAAACGAAACTGAAACTGCTTTACTGTGAAATATGTTAAGGAACTTCCTTTCCAGGGTAAAGACTTGTGTATAAGGTAAAATAAATAACCAAAAACAAAAATACTCCTCCACACCTTGGGCTATGTTCACAAGTAGCATTTTTTATGCGTTTTTTCACTTTTGTATTGCTTTCAACCGTGACGAATGCATTCACCTGGAAATGTCATTTTAACATTTTACAACATTATCTGGCCATGTGCTGTGTGACACACAGGGGTGGATTAAGAGTAGCAAGGGCCCCGGGCAGTTTAGTAGGCGTGCCCCCCCCCCCCACACACACCCACACCTGATGTATCACTTGACTTGTTACATGATCCCCCTTTGATAGATCATGTGATAGTTCATGTGAAATTGATTCTGCACAATATTAATATATTAATTATAATTTTTTTTTATATTAATTGTATGACTTAATATTGAGCACAATTAAGTATGCTGACATCCCCCTATGTATGTAGGGTCTCATACTGTATAAGATGAGCTTTCACACAATCCTCCTATACACGGCCGGAGGCCGCACGGCGCCCCACAGACACGGCCGGAGGCCGCACGGCGAACCCCCAGACACGGCCGAAGGCCGCACGGCGCCCATCCAGATACAGCATGAGGCCGCACGGCGCCCATCCAGATACAGCATGAGGCCGCACGGCGCCCCCCCCAGATACAACAGGAGGCCGCACACACACAAACAAACATATACAGACATGTACAAAGACAAATGCATACACGCATAGGCTGCGTGCCCACTATGCGTCTTTCAAGCGTTTTTGCCGCAGAATTTCCGCAGCGAAAATGCTTAAAAAACACTTGGTAATACGTGCCCCATGGTCCCCAATGATAATCTGCATATGCTGGGCACATGCTGCAGAAATTTCCGCTGCGGATTATCATTGCGGAAAAATACGCAGCATGTGTTAGGAGGGCGGTTGCAGACAACTTTATTTTAATGGAACGCAACCGACCCCTGGGTCCGCAATGCAGCCTAATGGACTGCTGCCGAATACTTTCCGGGTGGAAAGGAAAGCGACTAGTGTTGAGCCAACCCCGTAGTGTTCGAGTTCGGTTCGGTTCGTCGAACACCCGTGTGTTCGCCGAACTGTTCGTCGAACTGTTCGTCGAACACCTTCGAACACCGTTAAAACCAATGGCAGGCAAACAAAAACACATAGAAACACATAGAAAACACCTTCAAAGGTGTCCAAAAGCTGACAAACTGCTCAGAAGACATAACTAACACATGGAAAAGTGACAAGTACATATAGTCATGCGAAAAGAAAAGAGGTGGAGGAGTAAAAGGAGGGGGAGACACAGATATAGGCATGTCATGCCCTTCTAAAATCCAAAAAGTGAGAAGCCGACACGGCCAGTCCGCTACTGCCCGTGCCACCTCCGTGTCGCCGGGTTTGTGCCAGAGCCGCGGTGAACCCTGATGGCCAGCCCCCCTCTCCCAATACTGGTGCCTGTCCGCTGGTGGGGCGAGCGAGCCCCCCTGTGGTGGAGGCAGCTCTAAGCTTTTTAATTTAAATTGTCTCTCTAATTTGAATGAATACACTTTAAATCCATTTACAAGGATCTATTGGAGGGCAAGTCTCATGCCAGCAGCCGCGTAATTCCAGCTCCAGTAGCGTCCACTAAAGCTGCTGCAGTTAAAAAGCTTTTATAAGGATTGAGCTCGGATGTCCACCGCAAGGCATCCTACTGCCAGTCCCAGCCCCTATGCCTTGGGTTGCCTCCTGATGCTCTTCACTGAGTATCCCATGGTCCCGAAGCATTTCCTTTGAAAAAATTAAGTGTCTAAACTACAGGTGGTGTAGCTTGCTTAACAGCCGGGATAATCCGCTGACTAGCAGACACTGCTACTAGGCACAAAGTATTTCCTGGGCTAGATGCAGTTAAAAATTTGTAATTAGATACTCTCGTTGGATGCTGAGAAAGCATTCCATAGAGTCTCCTGGCACGCCATATATGATTCTCTTAAAAAGCTTGGGGTAGGGGTCTAGGGGACCCTTTTATAGCCAAAATCACGGCCCTGTATCACAATACGTCACCTAGGCTGAAGATAAATGGAACTGTAGCACCCTGAGGGCTCGGTTGCTACAGAGGTATTGCACCTCACCCAGAGGTGTGATATCTCACTCTCAGGTAAGGATGGAGTGTGGATCAGGACCCGACACCTGCATGCATTACACCACATTGCCGTGGGGCAGGGCGACCAATATGCCTCTGAGATGGGCACGACAGTCCCTGTCCCTGGCTGGAGTGGGGGGAGGGAACACTGAGGAAGGGGAACCCTGTAGTGCAGGAGCAGGGAGGAAGCAGTTCCTGGGTGCATTGAGAAGGGAGTATAAAAGGTGGGCACCATCTTAGTTCAGTGCAGAGAAGTCTGAGCAGAAGTGGCAGGGAGCAGGGGCTCTGCATGAGCTCTGCTCCGGAGGCGGGCCTAGTAACAGAGGCCCAGGCCTGGAAGAGGGAGAAGGAAGGAAGAGGAGCGGAGAAGGCTCCAGGAACGAGGAATGAAGGGATCCCAGGGGTGCGGACGGGCGAGTCGCCACCGCACGCCCGAATCCACCTGCATGGAGGGGTCAGGCCAAAGGGGGAGACCGGTCCCCGAAACTAGTGGAGGCAGGAAACGACCCTCAGCTAGAAACCGGAGGCTGTGACATTTTATGTGGCGCAGCCCCTCGCTACCCCCGCTAGGAAGGCACCACATAGGGTCAGGGAAACTGGCGCCAAGTTTACCAAGAGGAGGCCCGAGGCAGCCGGACAGAAGGGTTGGTAAGAAAGGCCAGACAAAGGACACACAAAGGGGGTCCTGTGAAGCGCTCCAAAGTTATCTGGGAGTTGTCTGAGCCCCTCACCTGGTGAGCACAGTACGACGTGGGCAGCCGTTACCTGCAGACGTGGTCTGGATAATAAGAACTGTGAGTAAAGGCCCTGGACTGCATCACTGACTCCGTGTCGTTACTGCTGCTGCCCTGCACCATCACCCCCATCCTCCGCATACACTGCCCTGAGGCTATACTCCTCCCGTGGGGAGTTATGCTACGCTCTGCTGCACCCACAACACCAGCCTCAGCGGTCTGCCCTGCAGCGGCGGTTCACTCTGACCGCAATCCACGGGTGGCGTAGTCGGACATTTAAACATCAAAACCACATAAATAGTTCCGCCACTGGTTTGACCACCCTGAGCCAGGGAACCGGGTCGCCGCCACGAAGACTACAACCACCAGCATCCACCAAAAAGGGTCCGGCTCCGGGTGTCCCAAGGCCCAGGGGGTGCATCAGAACATTTTCATCACCTTTCACAATCACCAATGGGACAAGGCAGGGATGTCCTCTGTCCCCTCTCTTATACATCCTAGTGACGGAGCACCTGCTCTCATCAATTCGCCATAACCCCAATATTAGGTGGATTGAGGTGGGAGGCACCGAGTACAAGTGCTCTCTATTTGCTGATGATGTCCTAGTATATATCACTCAATCACATATATCCATCCATGCTGTTATGGCTGAAATAGATCACTTTGTTACATGGTCAAATTTTAAAATCAATGCAGCGAAGTCTGAGGCCCTCGATGTCTCCCTCCCCAAATCCATATAGGATTCCATCCAGTCCAACTTTCGATTTGCCTGGCCCTCACAGGGTATCAAATACTTAGGAATTCCTATTCATAGAGACCTCTCCCATCTATGTTATCTTAATTTTGGGCCCTTTATTGAACAACTCCATACAGACCACGGTTGGCAAGTTAGAACTGTAAGATTCACTACGTGAACCACTGGTGTTTTGTGGAAAAGCACATGTACACTGCGTTCCAAATTATTATGCAAAAAGTGTTTAGGAGTGATAAGGGAAGAATTTGTTTGTTTGTCAGTTAAACTCATTGATGGTGATGTGTGTCAGGGCTCTTTATATCACTGTAAGCAATTGCAGACACCTGTGCTAATTAGTTTGGCAGGTGTGTCCAATGAAAGGCAAGACTACTTAAGAAGGCTGTCTCACATTATTAAGCAGCCTACATTTTCTGCCAAAATGGGAAAGAAAAAGGATGTGTCGGCTGCTGAGAAGCAACAAATTGTGTAGTGTTTAGGTCAAGGCATGACTACAATCAACATTGTGCGATGATCAGGATGAAGTGTCTTGGCAATCAAGAAGTATGTAGCTGATTCACAGTACACACGTGTGCGTGCTGATAAGGGCAAATTGAGGACTCTTTCCTACAGGCAATTACGTCAGGTTGAAAGAGCAGCGGCAAAAAAGCCTTGTCATAGCAGCAGACAAGTTTATGAAGCTGCTTGTGCCTCCAACGTCCCCCGAACAACAAGATGCAGGGTCCTTCAGAGGTTTGCAGCTGTGCATACGCCATTCTGTCGACCTCCTCTATCCACTTCACACAAGCAGAAACGGCTCCAGTGGGCCAAACATTACATGAAGACTGATTTCAAAACTGTTTTGTTCACGGATGAGTGCCGTGCAGCGCTCGATGGTCCAGATGGATGGAGTAGAGGATGGCTGGTTGATGGACACCCCACGCAAACACGGCTACAGCGCCAACAAGGAGGAGGTGGAGTAATGTTTTGGGCTGGAATCATGGGGAGAGAGATTGTCGGCCCCTTTAGGATCCCTGAAGGCGCTAAAGATGAACTCCATAATGTATGTGGATTTTCTCAAACAGCACTTCCTGCCATTGTTCAAGAAGAAGAACCGTGTATTTCAGAGCAAGATCATTTTTCTGCATGATAATGCACCATCTCATGCTGCACATAAAACATCTGCATCTCTGGCTGATATGGGCATAAAAGGGGACATACTTATGGTGTGACCCCCATGCTCCCCTGACCTGTACCCCATTCAGAACCTTTGGAGCATCATTAAAAGGAGTGTCTATGATGGCGGGAGGCAGTTCACATCTAAGCAACAGCTCTGGGAGGGTATTCTGTCCTCATGCAAAACAATTGAAGCAGAAACCATCCAAAACCTGACAAATTCAATGGACGAGAGAGTTCAGAAGCTCCTTTCGAACAAGGGGTCCTATGTGAAAATGTAACATCACCTAGAATAAAGTTTTGAGTTGAAAACTGTTTGATTTCAGTTTCTAACAACCTGCTAATGCTTATAATTTCAAAAATGACCATTTTTTTGGTCTTTATTAAAATGAAAAGGTTGATCGAAAAGTTTGGGGGATCTAAGAGTGTGGCAACCCAGTAGTCATGAAAACTTCGAATTCTGACAATATGAGGGTCATGCTGCAGGTAGTGCAGCAAGAAGGCACTTATGTGTCTTGCGCATCTCGGAGCCCCAAAATTATTTTCCGGGCTAGATGCAGCTAAAAATTATTATTAATTTTAAATCTGGTGGAGCTTAGTATAGATGGCCTAATAGGATCAGTGCTGCACACTGCTACATAGCCCAAATTATTTTCCAGCCAAGATACAGATAAACATGATTAGTAATTTGAAAGCTTAAAACGGTTGGTAGGGTGATTTTAACCAATCATCAAGCTTTTACTCTCCCCAGGATGACACAGGGGTAGAAAAGTCGTTTCGGATCCATGATTTGTTCATCTTTATGAACGTGAGTCTGTCTACATTATCAGTGGAGAGCCGCGTGCGCTTATCTGTCAGCACACCACCAGCAGCGCTGAACACACGTTCAGACAGAACGCTGGCTGCGGGGCATGACAAGATCTCCAAGGCGTAAGTGGCTAGCTCCGGCCATTTATCCAGATTGGAAGCCCAAAAAGAGCAAGGGTCCAGTGACACAGTTGTGGCTTCAATGTTTACTTGGAGATACTCCTGTACCATCGTCTCTAGGCGTTGACTATGTGTCAGACTTCTTGTCTCCTGTGGCCTTGCAAAAGATGGGCTAAAAAAGTGGTGAAATGATTCCGCAAAATTGATGTTACCAGCAGATACTGTGGTTCTGTTACGGTTTGAGTGCTGAACACTTGACGGTCCCACGGTTGGCAAGTTGGAACTGTGAGATTCACTACGTGCACCACTGGTATTTTGTGGAAAAGCACATGTAAGATTCTGCAACAGTCTCTGCTGATACTCCTGCATGCGTGCATCCCTTTCTATGGCAGGAATAATTTCTGCAAATTTACTTTTGTACCGGGGATCTAACAGCGTGGCAACCCAGTAGTCAGGATTATTTCTAATTCTCACAATTCGAGGGTCATGTTGCAGGTAGTGCAGCAAGAAGGCACTCATGTGTGTTGCGCATCCAGGAGCACCAAGTCTCTGTTGTGTTGGTGGTGAGGTAACAATCATGCTTCCTTCCTCTGTCCTCTCCCCCCAACCTCGCACAACAGAAATGTGATCAAGGTCTCCCTCATCTGATGAGTCTTCCATCAGTTCGTCCTCCACTTCTTCCTGGGCTCCTGCACCTTCCTCACTAGTTTGGCTGCTACCATGCGCCCTGGTAAAACCATCTCCCCCACCCTCACATGCCTGCCGCCTTGGTGCTGCCGACCGTCTGGACCTTGCAGATGTTAGCCCTTCCGCATACAACTCCTCCTCCTCTACTTCCTCCACCTCCTCTTGTGCCACCACCTGACTCCGAATTCTGTTTAACATGTGCTCCAGCATGTAAATCACCAGAATAGCCATGCTGATAATGGCATCGCCAGCACTAAACATCTTCGTCGCCATTTCAAAACTGTGCAGAAGGGTGCATAGGTCCCTGATCTGAGACCACTCCTCCAGCATGATTTGCCCCACCTCTGAATCTCGTTGGCCCAGGCTATACGTCAGAACGTATTGCACCAGGGCTTGTCGGTGCTGCCACAGTCGCTGCAACATGTGCAGAGTTGAATTCCACCGGGTAGGCACATCGCATTTTAGCCGGTGAAGTGGCAGGCCCAACGACTTCTGTAGAGATGTAAGTCGCTGAGCTGCGGGATGCGAACGGCAGAAGTGAGCACACAGCGACCGTGCCCTCTGCAGAAGGCCATCTAGTCTGGGATAGTGGGCTAAAAATTGCTGGACAACCAGGTTCAACACGTGAGCCATACAAGGCACGTGTGTGACATTGCCCCGGCGAAGGGCCGCACCCAGGTTTGCAGCATTGTCGCACACGGCCTTCCCTGGTTTCAGGTCCAGTGGAGACAACCATTCATGAAATTGGTTCTCCAGAGCTGACCACAACTCCTCAGCTGTGTGACTCACATTTCCCAGACATTTCAATGTAAAAACCGCCTGATGACGTTGAGCCCTACTGCCAGCATAGTAAGGAGGTGTGCAGGATCCCTTCTGCGCAGTTAGAAAGCTTGTGGCATGACCAGACAGGCTTTGGGTGCAGGTGGAAGACCGAGAGGAGGTTAAGGAGGCAGAAGCAGTGGAGGAACTTTGACATAAAGAGGATTGACGCACAACTCGTGGGGACGGCAAGACTTGGACAGCAGCCCCTTGTCCTGCTGTCACCATAGTTACCCAGTGTCCAGTCAGCGACATGTAACGCCCCTGTCCATGCCTACTCGTCCAAGTGTCTGTGGTGAAATGCACCCTGTCACACACAGAGTTTCTCAAAGAAGCGGTGATGTTGTGTGCGACATGCTGGTGGAGCGCAGGCACTCTTTCTTTGAGAAGTAGTGCCGACTGGGCATCTGGTACTGGGGCACTGCGACGGACATAAGGTTTCGAAAATCCTCTGTGTCCACCAGGCGGAAAGGCAGCATTTCTGTAGCCAAGAGCTTGCAGATGGTGAAATTCAACCTCTTAGCTTTCTCATGGCTAGGAGGAAATGGTCTTTTACTTGTCCACATCTGAGGGACCGAGGGCTGGCTATTGTGCTTAGACGGGGTTGATAAGGGTGTCCCCGGCAAACTGCCAGTCTGTGAGGAAGATGCAGGCGGACATGTTAGGTTGCCTTGATCCAAAGGTGGTGCTATCGATGTCGGACAGCGCTCAACACCAGCTGGTGTTACCACCTCCAAAGAAAATGATGACCTGCCAATCACGCTGGCTGTTGCGGGTAAAGAGGTGGCAGGTCTGCGCCCCAAAACAGGTGTGACTGCTGTCCCCCCAGTCACAGAGGATGAAGAGGCCGCGGATGCACAAGATATGGCAGACGGTGGTTGGCCCGGCCGGCTAGGCCGCATTGTAGCACACTGAGCTTCCCACTGCAACTTATGCTTCATGTCCATGTGCCGGTTCATGCATGAAGTACTCAAACTATGTATTTTTTGGCCTCTACTTAGCTTTTGCTGACAAATGTTACAGATAACACGAGTTGGGTCATCTTTATCGATCTGAAAAAATGCCCAGGCTATGCAAGGCTTAGCACCCATGCGACCTGAAGAGCCACCACGACTTGTGGTGAGAGGCAGAGTTGTGTTTGAGGATGCAGTTGTTGACGTGCTTCCAGTACTACGTCTCTGTCCAGGAAGGCGCAACCTGACCTTGTCGTCACTAGCATCTTCCTCCACCTCCTCTGCTGACCTCATCTCTTGGCTGACTGTGGGTTGACAGTAAGTGGGATCTCCAACCTCATCATCATCACCCTGTGCGTTATCACACCCGTCGTCCTCAGAGCCAACCTGTTCCTGCCCTGACAAAAAACTAAAGTTGTCGCTCCAATCAGGTATTTGAGTCTTATCATCGTCTTCCTCATTGTCTCCACCAACAGGAGTTACAGTTTGGGAATGAGGGTCTACATTATGGTCAGAACCTTCTGCGTCTGGTCCTGGATCCGACTCATAAAGATTCTGGGCATCAGTGCAGATCATTTCCTCGTCTGTATTCACAGAAGCGCTGGAGTCGACCTCTGATTCCCAGGCTATAGTATGAGTAAACAGCTCTGCAGACTCAACCATCTGTTCTACCTCATACTCAGACGGGCTGCTGGAGATTTGGGAGCTGTGAGGAAGCAAGTGCGATTGGGGTGACACCTTTGAGGACTGGAGTATTTGTGATGTTGAAGTTGATGTGGAGGAGAGCCCACTTAAAGGAGCACTTGATATTCGCTGAAGCACCTGCTGTTTTTGTGCCTCATCTGGAATTTGTAGCGATTGGCGTGGCCGTAAGAAAGGGATCTTATCACATTGTCCGCTAAAAGAAGTAGACATTTTAGTTTGGCTGGAAGATGGTCTTTCTTCTGCAGATGTTACTGTTGCTTTAACACCTACCCCACGGACACAACCTTTTTTCCCCTTCCCAACACGCCTATTCCCCTTTCCACCAGCAGCAGGCCTTTTTCCACTCATTTTGGTGGTTAACTAATTCACAACTCTGGAGTTGTTTGCACAAAAAAACAATGGATGGGAACCGAGCAGAGCTGAGTGGCCAAACTGTGGTATTAGGCCAAAACTATTGGCTGGGTTAGATGCAGAAAAAAATTATATTCAATTTGCAACCTGATGGAGGTCTGTATAGATGGATTAATAGAACAAGTCCCACACACAGCTAGAAGCCCAATATTTTTTCAGAGGTAGATGCAGAAAAAAATATATTCAGTTTGCAACCTGATGGAGGTCAGTATAGATGGACTAATACAACAAGTCCCACACACAGCTAGAAGCCCAATATTTTTTCAGAGGTAGATGCAGAAAAAAATATATTCAGTTTGCAACCTGATGGAGGTCTGTATAGATGGATTAATAGAACAAGTCCCACACACAGCTAGAAGCCCAATATTTTTTCAGAGGTAGATGCAGAAAAAAATATATTCAGTTTGCAACCTGATGGAGGTCTGTATAGATGGATTAATAGAACAAGTCCCACACACAGCTAGAAGCCCAATATTTTTTCAGAGGTAGATGCAGAAAAAAATATATTCAGTTTGCAACCTGATGGAGGTCTGTATAGATGGATTAATAGAACAAGTCCCACACACAGCTAGAAGCCCAATATTTTTTCAGAGGTAGATGCAGAAAAAAATATATTCAGTTTGCAACCTGATGGAGGTCTGTATAGATGGATTAATAGAACAAGTCCCACACACAGCTAGAAGCCCAATATTTTTTCAGAGGTAGATGCAGAAAAAAATATATTCAGTTTGCAACCTGATGGAGGTCTGTATAGATGGATTAATAGAACAAGTCCCACACACAGCTAGAAGCCCAATATTTTTTCAGAGCTAGATGCAGAAAAAAATATATTCAGTTTGCAACCTGATGGAGGTCTGTATAGATGGATTAATAGAACAAGTCCCACACACAGCTAGAAGCCCAATATTTTTTCAGAGGTAGATGCAGAAAAAAATATATTCAGTTTGCAACCTGATGGAGGTCTGTATAGATGGATTAATAGAACAAGTCCCACACACAGCTAGAAGCCCAATATTTTTTCAGAGGTAGATGCAGAAAAAAATATATTGAGTTTGCAACCTGATGGAGGTCTGTATAGATGGATTAATAGAACAAGTCCCACACTCAGCTAGAAGCCCAATATTTTTTCAGAGGTAGATGCAGAAAAAAATATATTCAGTTTGCAACCTGATGGAGGTCTGTATAGATGGATTAATAGAACAAGTCCCACACACAGCTAGAAGCCCAATATTTTTTCAGAGGTAGATGCAGAAAAATATATATTCAGTTTGCAACCTGATGGAGGTCAGTATAGATGGACTAATACAACAAGTCCCACACACAGCTAGAAGCCCAATTTTTTTTCAGAGGTAGATGCAGAAAAAAATATATTCAGTTTGCAACCTGATGGAGGTCAGTATAGATGGACTAATACAACAAGTCCCACACACAGCTAGAAGCCCAATATTTTTTCAGAGGTAGATGCAGAAAAAAATATATTCAGTTTGCAACCTGATGGAGGTCTGTATAGATGGATTAATAGAACAAGTCCCACACACAGCTAGAAGCCCAATATTTTTTCAGAGGTAGATGCAGAAAAAATTATATTCAGTTTGCAACCTGATGGAGGTCTGTATAGATGGATTTATAGAACAAGTCCCACACACAGCTAGAAGCCCAATATTTTTTCAGAGGTAGATGCAGAAAAAAATATATTCAGTTTGCAACCTGATGGAGGTCTGTATAGATGGATTAATAGAACAAGTCCCACACACAGCTAGAAGCCCAATATTTTTTTAGAGGTAGATGCAGAAAAAAATATATTCAGTTTGCAACCTGATGGAGGTCTGTATAGATGGATTAATAGAACAAGTCCCACACACAGCTAGATGCCCAATATTTTTTCAGAGGTAGATGCAGAAAAAAATATATTCAGTTTGCAACCTGATGGAGGTCTGTATAGATGGATTAATAGAACAAGTCCCACACACAGCTAGAAGCCCAATATTTTTTCAGAGCTAGATGTAGAAAAAAATTATATTCAATTTGCAACCTGATGGAGGTCAGTATAGATGGACTAATAGAATGATGCTATGCCCAAAAGATTTTACTTCACTAGGTGCAGTAAAAAAATTGGTATTCTATACACAGGTGGTATATCTTGCAACACAGATAGGCTACTCCACTGACTAACACACTCTGCAATAGGCCAAAAAGGATTAGCTTTGCTAGATTCAGCCAAATGCTGTGAAAAAAACTTGAACAGCACTGGCACAGACCTGCCTGTCAAAAACTGATAGGAACTGATGTAACCTAGTCCTGAAAAGGACTCCAATTACAATTAGTCTTTACTCCCACAATCTATCTATTTAAGAGCACAGACCTGCCTGATAAAAGTCGTAGGAAATGCTGTAACCTAGTCCTTAAAAATACTGCAATCACAACTATTCCCTACTCCCAAGCTATCTGTAGATTTGTGCGAAAATTGGCTTGAAATTAACAAGGTATAGCGCACACAGCAACAGCGGTGCCGTCTAACACGCAGCTGCAGCAGTGAGAAAATGGTGGCGACGGGGAAAATGGCTTGGTCTTATAGGGCAAGGACATGTGACATACACTGCCAATGACACATGCCCTTGCTTGTGTGAAAAAAAGCACTTCGCTCCGTGTATGCGCTGCTGATAGGCTGACAGATTGCACCTCCCCACTGCAAATGCGGGAAAGAGAAAAAAAAATGGAGATCTTCATTGTTCCTGCAGAGATCCATCCCCTGCCCCTCCCCCCACCCCGCTGTACACTCAAACTGCGTATTAACATTAATTTTCATCATTACTGAGAAAAAATCCAGTTATGATTTTGGTGCACGAATAGTTATCGAACATAACCTCGAACAGCCGAATTTTTCTCAAATTGTTCGTGTTCGCCGAACGGCTCGAACACCGCCCAAAACAGCTCGAATTTGAGATTGGCGAACAGTTCGAGTAGAACAACGCTCATCTCTAAAAGCGACAACTAAACTGATAACCCGTCCGTGTTAACAGCACACCGGACTGGGTAAGGTGATATGCTCTATCTCCGTTAACTGCACGGAGGGAGAGCGACCGGCGACGCACCTATCAGTTATCTTAGCCCTTCGTGTTAATGCACACAGAAGGGTAAGACTGTTCGCACAATCTCCAAGAACCGCAGGGAGATGTGCGACCGTGGGAGAAGCAGTAGCCCTATCTTTCATACAGGCGCTACGCTATGGGGAATGGCGCTAAAGCGGTTCACACAATCTCCAAGAACCGCAGGGAGACGTGTGACCGGAGAAGAAGCAGTAGCCCTGTCTTCGGTACAGGCGCTATGCTATAGGAGACGGCGCTAGTATGTGGGTGTGATACCCGATGGGTATTCGTGCACTCAGCCGGCGTGCTACCGGACTGAGCAGACCCGCTCTATATGGCTCAAGCTACCTGCTTGCATAAAGCTATGGCTCTAGAGGAGCCCAAGAGTTAAAGCGTGCACACCTCAAACAACCAGCTCAAATGATCTGAGCGCATCGCCATGTTAGTGGGCGGGCCTTTTAAAGACTAAGCCCTGCCCACCGACACGCCATTGGTGACGTTACCCGTGGACCAATCAGGCGGTGCCAGGTCACCGGGTCAGGTGGGTGCCAAAGCACCAATCATGAACCGCCAGGTCACGGACATGCTCAGTACGGCAAACTCTGGATTTAGACTCCGCAAGCACTGTCTCTCTCTGCAACCCTGGCTTAGCATTGTTAGGCACAGCTACCTGGGAGATAACCAGTGCTTGCTGACCAGCTAGGCATTGGGGCTGATGACAATGCTGAGCAGCATATGCCATGGCTGGACTGAAATGGGAGACCACAGAAGATCCTGGACCCATTTCGAATCCAGCACCAGACTGACACCTAACATTATTCCCCCCTCTAACATCCCCCTCCACTTGACGCTCATTTTCCTCCATGAGCCGGGGGGCAAGAATGTGGTCCACCGGGGCACAGAAAGGATTCACGGAACTGTGACCCCTCCGGTGTACAGGGTAACTTTTTTTGGGGAGGAAAGCAGGGTGGCAAGAAATGACAGCTGATTCACCATGTGTGGGATCCTTCATGGGTGACAGAGGGACAGGGCCCGCCGGTCTCTGGCAGAAAGATTTATGTCTCGCACAGACGGGACACGCATTTACAAAGTCCTTGACGTCCTGGCGCCACCGGGTCCACCAATAGGACCGTTGAAGCGACTTAGTGATATGTTTGACCCCCAGGTGAGCTCCGATCTTAGGGGCATGAGCCCAGGAGAGCACCATATTCTGTAGATTAGGTGAAACAAACGTCCTCCCCGACGGAACCGGGTTAGAGGACACTCTCTTCCTGAGAGTTCTTTACGACATAATCTGGCAAGACCCAGGTCCTGGGGACAGACAAAGAATCTGTACCGGATGCCACAACGGTAGGGGGATCAGAGACTACCCTCCGGGTGACTTTGACCATACACTGAGACGCACAATTCTCACTCCAGGAAGAAATTCTTCCCGTATTCCAGTCAATGTGTGGAGTATGACAACGTAGCCAGGGGAGACCCAATAACACCTCGTTTAAAAAACCAGGAAAAATAAGAAATGAGATGACCTCCCGGTGGCCCTGAGGGAATGACATGGTGAGGGGAATCGACTGGTAGGTGATTTGTGCGTCCAGGAGTGAACCATTGACAACACTAATGTTCATTGGTCTGGAGAGTAACTCAATAGGGATCGCATGCCTCTGGGCAAATGTAGATGATAAAAAATTGCCCTCAGCACCAGAGTCCACCCACGCCTTGGCAGCAGCTGTACATTTACCAAGGGACAATGTCACATTAAAAGATAATTTGGAGGAAGAAGTCCTGGACTTTAATACACCTTCTCCAATGGTGGTAAGACCTACTCATTTTACCGACTGCCTGGAACCCTTATTTACGGGGTGCTCCAAGAGATGTGCCGGTCGGGAACGAGAGGAACTAGACTCAGTCCGGGATATATCCATAGCCTCAGGCTCCGGGTCGAGAGTCTTGGGTTTAAAGACCCCTGGTGCCAACAGATGTTGAGGTCTGGCAACCTCCAGCTCTAACTTATGTTCCGCATGACGCAAGTCAATACGGTCAGCGAGAGTTATTAACTCCTCCAGAGAGGTTGGAATCTCTCTGGTAGATAAGGCATCCTTAATATGCCCAGCCAGACACCTCCAGAACACCGGAATAAGCGACCGCTCTGACCAATCCAGTTCAGCCGCTAGGGTTCTGAAATGGATGGCATAGTGACTGGCGGTGGCCGAACCCTGGACCAACGCAAGAAGCTTAAGAGATGTATCATGCGTGACCTGAGGACCCAGGAAAAAACTTTTTAGGGTCTTAAGTAGTGTTGAGCGAGCACTAAAATGCTCGGGTGCTCGAAGCTCGGGCCAAGCTCACTGTGATACTCGGTTGCTCGACCCAAGCAACAAGCCCAATGGTAGTCTATGGGAGACCCGAACATTTTTGCGGCGGCTCCCCCGGCAGTCTGTAGACAGCCTAAAAAGTGCCCAAAACGATAGTAACAGTGCTCAAATGACATGGAGACAGCATGGTGATCGCCCCTGGAAGCATTTCTGACCCCCAGGTCACTGCTGTCAACAACGTGGTCAGAGGTATTAAGCCACTTTTACAGGCTCACAATAAAACGTTCAAAAACGAAAGTGAAAGTGCTTTCCTGTGAAATATGTTAACCCCTTAACGACCATGGGTCTTTCTGTTTTTGTGTTTTCCTTTTTTGCTCCCCTTCTTCCCAGAGCCAGAACTTTTTTAATTTTCGTTCAATATGGCCATGTGAGGGCTTATTTTTTGCGGGACAAGTTGTACTTTTAAACACCATCACTGGTTTTACCATATCGTGTGCTGGAAAATGGGAAAAAAATTCCAAGTGCAGTGAAACTGCAAAAAAAATGCAATTCCACAGTTGTTTTTTGGGTCCTTTTTTTTACCACGTTCACAGATTGCTAAAACTGACCTGCCATCATTATTTTCCAGGTCGTTACGAGTTCATAGACACCAAACATGTATAGGTTCTTTTTTATTTAAGTGGTGAAAAAAAATCCAAAGCTTGCTAAAAAAACAAAAAAAAATGACGCCATTTTCCGAGACCCTTAGCTTCTCCATTTTTCAGGATCTGGGGCCAGGTGAGGGGTTTATTTTTTGCGTGCCGGGCTGACGTTTTTATTGATACCATTTTGGGGTAGATCCGATGTTTTGATCGCCTGTTATTGCATTTTATTGCAAAGTTGTAGCGACCAAAAAAACTTAATTCTGGCGTTTAACTTTTTTTTCTCGTTACGCCGTTTACTGATTGTATTAATTCTTCTCTTATATTGATAGATCGGGTGATTCTGAACGCGGCGATACCAAATATGTGTATGTGGTTTTTTTTTTATATATATATATTTTATTTTGAATGGGGCGAAAGGGGGGTGACTTAAACTTTTATATATTTTTTATTTTTTTATTTTTTTAAAAACTTTTTTTTACACTTTCTGCTTGCTTCTATAGTCTCCAGAGGAGACTAGAAGCAGTAGTTGTCTGATTGCTTCTACTGCATACAAGCGATGAGCAGATCGCTTGTATGCAGGAGAAATGCTCACTTGCTATGAGCGCTGACCACTAGGTGGCGCTCATAGCAATTGAGACATGACAACCACAGGCGTCTGCTGCAGACCCTGAGTTGTCATGCCCACCCATTGGTGACCCGCGATCACGTGACGGGGTCACTGATGGGCGGGGCTTAGGACTCCCGGAAGCGCGAGTTAAATGCCACTGTCAGAGATTTAACATATTAACAGCCGCGGGTGGATTGCGATTCCAATAATCAGCTGGCATGTGCTCGCTTCAGTGCAGGCTCACCGCCGGAGCCCCCGCTGAACCGGCCTTCCCGACCTGGTGCGTACTATTACTGACCAGGTCGGAAAGGGGTTAAGGAACATCCTTTCCAGGGTAAAGACTTGTGTATAAGGTAAAATAAATAACCAAAAACAAAAATACTCCTCCACACCTTGGGCTATGTTCACAAGTAGCATTTTTTATGCGTTTTTGCACGTTTGTATTGCTTTCAACCGTGACAAATGCATTCACCGGGAAATGTCATTTTAACATTTTACAAACTTATCTGGCCATGTGCTGTGTGACACATGCATACAGTGCTAAAAATACATGGGAACAGCATGGGGAAGACCCCTGGAAGCATCTCTGACACCCAGGTCACTGCCTAAAAGTGTGCCCATCAGAAGTGATCCTTGCCGCATCAGAAGATGCAGACATGCAACTATCCCCGTGCAAGTCCTTGTCCCAGGGCAGTGTTCAATTGTACCTACCCCATAACTTGCAATACAAGCGCAAGTATGCAGCCTGCCACCCACCCACCCCCCAGGCTGCAATACCATACTGCTAGCTTGCTTGCACTTGAAATTGGGCCTTTTAGGCATGTGGAGGTGGAATCTGGCCACCACGTCATGGCTGCGTCGGTAGCCTGGTATTCATACTCAGTCCCCAGCCGCCCGGCGGCCGGGTGTCCACGCTTGGTCCCCAGCCGCCAGGGGGCGGCCGGGTGTCCATACTCAGTCACCAGCCGCCCCGCGGCCGGGTGCCCACACACAGTCCCCAGCCGCGTGGGGGTGGCCGGGTGTCCATAAACGGTCCCCAGCCGCCCCTATTTGTCCCGGTGCGCCTTATACACAAGCGCGCATACCAAAACATTACCTGTGTCCTCCCCAGTGCATTTAGTGGGAAGGACAGCCTAACCACAAACACGTGGACAAGTGAATGTGGCCAGGAATGGTCCATCTCACTGACGCCTTCACACTGGGTTAATATTGTGGAAGCCGGGACACAGTTGGACACTGGGATGCAACACGTCCTCCAGACATAGAGGATTGCGGGTCCTGGGTCAATCAGGCTTCAACACAAAGTTCAGAAGGTAGACAGCAGCAGTGGTCGGCCTCCTACACAACGAGTAAATTATTCATGATCATGAGGCCATCCACCTCCTTAGCTTTCTGTTCCTTGGAATGCAAGCGCATGTATGTAGTAGCAGCTAGGCCTGAGGTGGTCAGCGTTTTGGCGCATATTCTACCTCCTTCGAGGATTGCTGGATGTTTTCCTGCTACAATCCCAGTTCTATGACTCCCGTTAAAACAAAGCTTCAGGTGATGAATGATGGATGAGGTGGTGGCAAAGGAGAAAGAGCAGGAGGAACAGGGACCATTCACATCAATATCAGGCCAGCCAACCACACATGTCTTGTAGGATATGTTTCCGTACCAAAAGGAGCGGTTCAGCTACACAGTTATAAGGCATACAGTGAATGCAATGCCTACCAAAAATTTCGAGGCACTCCAATGCCCCTTGGAAGTGACATGGAGGTCAGAGGGCCTTAACTAAACCGTTTTTTCCATTTATAGCAACTGGGTCTCCTGTACACTGTTGGCCTAAGCAGGGAATGGAAGGCTTTCCAAAAATTATTAGGCACTGCAATGCCCCTTGAAACAGACGTGGATTACAGCGTATTAAAAACCTTCTACCCATTATTGGGGAGTGGGTCTCCCTTAGTGTTCGCCTATGCATTGAAAAGCAAAAGCTGACAAAAATTAGGAGGAAATGCAATGCCCGTTGCAAGAGTCGTGGAGGTTAAAGGTAATTAAAAACAACATGTCAATGCCCCTTGGAAGAGCTGTGGAGTTCAGAGTGGTTTAACAAGATGGTTTTAATGCCCCTTAGAAGATACGTGGAGTTCAGAGTGGTTTAACAAGACAGTTTGAATGCCCCTTGGAAGAGATGTGGAGGTCACAGTAGCATAACAAGATGGATTTAATGCCCCTTGGAAGAGACGTGGAGTTCAGAGTGGTTTAACAAGACAGTTTTAATGCCCCTTGGAAGAGTGGTGGAGGTTACAGTGGAATAAAAAGACAATATCAATGCCCCGTGGAAGAGACGTGGAGGTCACAGTAGCTTAACAAGACAGTTTTAATGCCCCTTGGAAGAGTGGTGGAGGTCGCAGTGGAATAAAAAGACAATATCAATGCCCCTTGGAAGAGTGGTGGAGGTTACAGTGGAATAAAAAGACAATATCAACGCCCTGTGGAAGAGACGTGGAGGTCACAGTAGCTTAACAAGACGCTTTTAACGCCCCTTGGAAGAGTGGTGGAGGTCGCAGTGGAATAAAAAGACAATATTAACGACCCTTGGAAGAGACGTGGAGGTCACAGTAGCTTAACAAGGCGATTTTCATGCCCCTTACAAGAGCCATTCAGTACAGCATATTAAAAACATTATTCACATTATTGGAGAGTGGGTCTCCCATAGTCTTTGCCTATGCCTTCCAAGCAAAAGCTGCCAAAAATTAGCAAGGGGGAACTTGCAATGTCCCTTACAAGAGCCATGCAGTACAGCATATTAAAAACATTATTCCCATTATTGGGGAGTGGGTCTCCCATAGTCTTTGCCTATGCCTTCCAAGCAAAAGCTGCCAAAAATTAGGACAGAGGAACTTGCAATGCTGGCAACATGGACCACGGTCACCCTGGTGGTATAGTGGTCGTGGAGGCTGAGGATATGGAGAAGAGCAAAAAACAGCCGAAATGAGGAAGCGTATACTCATGTGTGGGTGTGAAGCGATGCATGGGAATACACCTCCCGAAATAACACAGTGGATTTGACTTTATGTTACTCTGCTGTCATTTGGTGGTGATGAGAAGTCTGGCCCAATCCAGCCCTTGTTCATTTTGGTAAGGGTCAGCTTGTCAGCATTGTCAGTTGACAGGCGAGTGCGCTTATCAGTTATAATTCCCCCAGCGGCACTAAAAACACGCTCCGATAACACGCTAGCGGCAGGGCAGGCCAGGACCTCCAAGGCATACAGAGTGAGTTCATTCCAAGTGTCCAGCTTGGATACCCAATAATTAAAAGGCACAGAGGAATCACGGAGGACGCTGGTACTCCCTCACCATCTTTTGAAACTTTCCACTCCTTGTGAGAGTACCCTGCGCCTCAGGGCCTGTAAGCTGGGCAGGTCTCAGAAAACTGTCCTAGAACATTGACAGTGTTCCCCTGCCTCTGCTGGATTGGAGTTGTGTCTCTCTCGCCTGTATGCCTTAGTTGGGCAGCGAACTGTGACCTCTGCTGCTACCGTGTTCAGATGGGAATTTTTTTAATAGTTCTGCAGCAAGGGCCTTCTGGTACTGCCCCATTTTTGTAGACCTCTCCAACTCAGGAATAAGAGAGTGAAAGTTCTCCTTGTAGAGGGGGTCTAAAAGTGTCATCAACCAGTAATGACTGTCACCCAACATTTTGACAATGCGAGGGTCACGGTTAAGGCAGCGTAACATAAAGTCAGCCATGAGTGCCAGACTGGTAACGGGCAAGACTTCCGTTTCCTCACCAAGATGACGACTGATAGTGTTGAGCGATCACTAAAATGCTCGGGTCCTCAAAGCTCGGGCAGAGCTTATCGTGATACTCGGGTGCTCGACCCGAGCAACGAGCCCAATGTTAGTCTATGAGAGACCCGAGCATTTTTGCGGCAGCACCCCCGGCAGTCTGTAGAAAGCCTAAAAAGTGCCCAAAATGATAGTGACAATGCTCAAAAGACATGGGAGCAGCATGGGGATCGCCCCTGGAAGCATTTCTGACCCCCAGGTCACTGCTGTCAACAACGTGGTCAGAGGTATTAAGCCACTTTTGCGGGCTCACAATAAAACGTTCAAAAACTAAACTGAAACGGTTTTCGTGTGAAATATGTTAAGGAATTTCCTTTCCAGGGTAAAAACTTGTGTATAAGGTAAAATAAATAACCAAAAAGAAAAATACTCCTCCACACCTTGGGCTATGTTCACAAGTAGCATTTTTCATGCGTTTTTGCACTTTTGTATTGCTTTCAACCGTGACAAATGCGTTCACCGGGAAATGTAATTTTAACATTTTACAACCTTATCTGGCCATGTGCTGTGTGACACATGCATACAGTGCTGAAAAGACAAGGGATCAGCATGGGGAAGACCCCTGGAAGCATCTCTGACCCCCAGGTCACTGTCTAAAAGTGTGCCCATCAGAAGTGATCCTTGCCGCATCAGAAGATGCAGACTTGCAACTATCCCCGTGCAAGTCCTTGTCCCAGGGCAGTGTTCAATTGTACCTCCCCCATTCCTTGCAATGCAAGCGAAAATATGCAGCCAACCACCCACCCACACGCAGGCTGCAATACCATACTGCTAGCTTTCACTTGAAATGGGGCCTTTTAGTTTGGAGGAGGCCGAAGCTGGCCACTACCTCATGGCCGCTTCGGCAGCGAGGTATCCATACTCTGTCCCCAGCCGCCCGGCGGCCGGGTGTCCACGCTCGGTCCCCAGCCACCAGGTGGCGGCCAGGTGTCCATTCTCGGTCCCCAGCCACCCTGATTTCTCTTGTCACCTTCCCCCACACTTTTCTTAGCCTGGCCTGCTTTAGGGCAGCATTGGACGAGCCCACCAGAGAACCATACTCCTCCGATGGGCCCTGGCTTCTCCATCAGGGGAGTTGAGAGTGCCTAGGTGAGGAGCATGATGATGATGATAGAAGTTAGCATCTGCTTTGTTTTCTTGGAATGCAAGCGCATGTATGTAGTAGCGGCTAGGCCTGAGGTGGTCCACGTTTTGGCGCATATCCTACCTCCTCCGAGGATTGCTGGATGTTTTCCTGCTACTATCCCAGTTCTATGACTCCCGTTAAAACAAAGCTTCAGGTGATAAATGATGGATGAGGTGGTGGCAAAGGAGAAAGAGCAGGAGGAACAGGGACCATTCACATCAATATCAGGCCAGTCAACCAGATATGTCTTGTAGGATATGTTTCTGTAACAAAAGGAACGGTTCGGCTACACAGTTATAGGGCATACAGTGAGTGCAATGCCTACCAAAAATTTCGAGCCACTCCAATGCCCCTTAGAAATGACATGGAGGTCAGAGGGCGTTAACTAAACCTTTTTTTCGATTTATAGCAACTGGGTCTCCCATGCACTGTTGGCCTAAGCAGTGAATGGAAGGCTTTCCAAAAATTATGAGGAACTGCAATGCCCCTTACAAGAGCCATGTGTGGCACCCCAGGGGTCTGGTCACCACAGTAATAGAGATATTACCTCGGAGAGCAACTGGGAGGTTTCCTGGTCAGGATCCCTTAAACATGCAACATCCTCCTGCCCCAGTCCTGGGAGGGGAGAATTCTGTCCTTATAAACTCGATCTGGGGCGGGGTTGAGTGAGTCAGAGAACAGTCAGAGTCAGAGTGAGAGCAAGGGAAAGTAACAGCAAGGAGCTCTGTAGGAGCTAGGAGCTAAAGACCATTGGCTGGAAGCTGAGCAGAGCTCGCCCTGGCAGAAGACAATAGGAACCGGACACAGGAGTCCGAAGCTGTGAGGACTTATATATCCAGCAGCAGAAACCAGCCGGCAGGGGATTTCAGGTCCTCTGGCCATAGAAGCCCGGAGGCTCAGTCACAAGCAAGGGACCAGCACCGCCGTCGTGGAGCAGAGGCTAACAGAAGGCCCCAAGTCACCAGCCATACGGGTGAGCACTACACGGTACACTCAGGGACGTGGGCTACTTCTACCTGCTTACAGCAAGGTAGCCAGGAAGAGTGCAGACAGACGGGGAGGCCTACAACTCCACCTGGCCAGGGGAACTCCTGCTTGCTCACAGACTGACCAGGCCTCTTATGCTAGCCAGTACTCCCGGGAGGGTCTACCTTATAATCATCAGTAAAGACCCTGAACTGCACTGCAAAGACTCTGAGTCGTTCCTGCTGCGCTCGTGCACCATCACCCCCATCATCCACACTCACTCCCCTGAGGCTATACTCCTCCCGAGGGGAGTTATCCCATTCTATGCTGCGCACACAACACCAGCCTCAGCGGTCTGCCTCGCAGCGGTGGTACTCCCTGACCGCAATCCACGGGTGGCGCAGTCGGACAATTAACCTCAAAACCTAAGAAAGACTGCCACTGGTTTGACCAGCCTGAGCCACGGGACCGGGTCACTGCCACGGAGACTACAGACCCCAGAGACCCGGCACCGGGTATCCCACACACGTGTACACACGGCCCAGGGGGCGCGTCACATGCTGTACAGCATATTACAAACATAAGTCCCATTATTGGGGAGTGGGTGTCCCATAGTATTTGCTTATGCCTTGCAAGCAAAAGCTGCTAAAAATTAGGACGGAGCAACTTGCAATGCCCCTTACAAGAGCCATGCAGTACAGCATATTACAAACATAAGTCCCATTATTGGGGAGTGGGTCTCCCATAGTATTTGCTTATGCTTTCCCAGCAAAAGCTGCCAAAAATTAGGACGGAGCAACTTGCAATGCCCCTTACAAGAGCCACGCAGTACAGCATATTACAAACATAAGTCCCATTATTGGGGAGTGGGTGTCCCATGGTATTTGCTTATGCTTTCCAAGCAAAAGCTGCCAAAAATTAGGACGGAGGAACTTGCAATGCTGGCACCCTGGTGGTAAAGTGGTGGTGGAGGCTGAGGATAAGGAGAAGAAGATTAAACAGCCGAAACGAGGAAGCGTATACCCATGTGTGGGTGTGAAGAGGTGCATGTGAATACACCTCCCGAAATAACACAGTGGATTTGACTTTATGTTACTCTGCTGTCATTTGGTGGTGATGAGAAGTCTGGCCCAATCCAGCCCTTGTTCATTTTGATAAGGGTCAGCTTGTCAGCATTGTCAGTTGACAGGCGAGTGTGCTTATCAGTTATAATTCCAAGAGCGGCACTAAAAACACGCTCCGATAGCACGCTAGCGGCAGGGCAGGCCAGGACCTGCAAGGCGTACAGAGCGAGTTCATTCCAAGTGTCCAGCTTGGATACCCAATAATTAAAAGGCACAGAGGAATCACGGAGGACGCTGGTACGATCGGCAAGGTACTCCCTCACCATCTTTTTAAACTTTCCACTCCTTGAGAGAGTACCCCGCGCCTCAGGGCCTGTAAGCTGGGCGGGTGTCAGAAAACTGTCCCAGAACGTTGACAGTGTTCCCCTGCCTCTGCTGGATTGGAGTTGCATCTTTCTCGCCTGTACGCCTTGGTTGGGCAACGAACTGTGACCTCTGCCGCTAGCGTGTTCAGATGGGAATTTTTTTAAGAGTTCTGCAGCAAGGGCCTTCTGGTATTGCCCCATTTTTGTAGACCTCTCCACCTCAGGAATAAGAGAGTGAAAGTTCTCCTTGTAGCGGGGGTCTACAAGTGTCACCAACCAGTAATGACTGTCACCCAACATTTTGACAACGCGAGGGTCACGGTTAAGGCAGCGTAACATAAAGTCAGCCATGCGTGCCAGACTGGTAACGGGCAAGATTTCCGTGTCCTCACCAAGATGACGACTGACCATGCTCTCCTCCTCCTCCTCCTCTTCCTCCTCCCCCCTGTCCTCAGGCCACCCACGCTGAACTGACGGTATGACACTTGTACAGGTACTACCATCTACAATGCATGATAGCAGCTCCTGTTCTTCCCCCTCCTCCTCCTCCTCCTCTCCCTCATTGTCCCCCAATGCACGTTGGGATGAGATGAGGCTGAGCTGTGTGTAATCGCCCGCTACGGCTTCTTGATCCATCTCATCATACTCTGGCTGCAATGCCTCCTCTTTAATTCTCTGCAGAGAGCGTTGCAAAAGACAGACAAGTGGGATGCTGACATTAATGATGGCGTCATCGCCACTCACCATCTTGGTGGCCTCCTCAAAGTTTGTCAGGATGGTACATATGTCAGACATCCAGGTCCACTCCTGAGGTCTTATGTGTGGAGTCTGATCTGAATATCGACGGCCTTGTTGCAGCTGGTACTCCACAACTGCTCTCTTCTGCTCACAAATCCATTGCAACATGTGGAGGGTAGAGTTCCAACGTGTGGGGACATCACACACCAGTCGGTGTGCCGGAAGCTGCAAACGCTGCTGCAACACAGCAAGGGCGGCAGAAGCTGTAGCCGACTTGCGAAAATGAGCTGACAGGCGGCGTACTTTCACGAGCAGATCTGGCAACTCGGGGTACGATTTAAGAAACCGCTGAACCACGAGGTTAAGCACATGAGCCAGGCATGGTACGTGTGTGATCTCACCTCGCCTCAGAGCCGCCACCAGGTTACGGCCATTGGTCACACACGACGATGCCGGGATGTAGGTTCAGCGGTCTCAGCCACAGATCTGCCTGCTCTTTCACAGCTGTCCACAACTCACAAGCAGTGTGAGGTTTATCACCTAAGCTTATGAGTTTCAGCACAGCCTGTTGCCGCTTGGCGGAGGCAGTACTTCAATGCTTCCAGCTTGTAACTGATGTGGTGATATCTGAGATGGAGGCTGAACATGAGGAGGAGGAGGAGGAGGAGGATGCGCAGGAGCTGTACACTGTGGGGGCAACTCTGACTGACATAGGGCCCGCAATCCTCGGTGTGGGGAGGATGTGTTCCGTCCCAAGGTCCGACTGGGTCCCGGCTTCCACTATGTTTACCCAGTGTGCCGTCAGAGAGATGTACCGTCCCTGGCCACAAGCACTTGTCCACGTGTCCGTTGTCAGGTGGACTCTCCCAGTAACTGCGTTGTTGAGGGCACAGCAGATGCTTTGGGACACGTGCTTGTGTAGTGTGGGGATGGCACACCGGGCAAAATAGTGTCGGCTGGGGACCGAGTACCGAGGGACGGCCACCGCCATAAAATTGCGGAAGGATTCCGTCTCCACCAGCCTAAAAGGCAGCATTTCCAATGCAAGCAGTCATGAAATGTGCGAATTTAGGACAGTGGCCTGTGGGGCGTTAGCTGCGAATTTCCGCTTTCGTTCAAAGGTCTGGGATATGGACAATTGAACGCTGCGGTGGGACGTGGACGTGGACGTTGATGCTGTTTCTTGAGAAACTGCCATAACAAGTGAAGACTGAGAGGAGGGGGCATCTTTACATGCAGTATGGACAGGGGATTGCCTTGCACACACAACAGGGGGTTCTATTGCACGCACAACAGTGGAAGAAGCAGTGGTGACACCCGCTGACACTGGTCGTGGACCCTTGGTTTCGCCTCACAAAGTCGGGTGCTTTGCTGCCATGTGCCTGATCATGCTGGTGGTCAGGCTGGTAGTTTTGTCACCCCTGCTGATGCTGGCATGGCAGGTGGAACATATGGCCTTTTTGGGGTTATCAGCAGAGTCTTTAAAAAAATTCCAGACTCTGGAAGACCTACTGCTTGTACTGGCAACGTCCCTCGTGTTGGTGTTACGGGGAACGGTTGCCTGCCTTCTGTCTGCGGCCACCACACTGCTTCTTCCTGCCTGTTGGGGTATTCTGCCTCCCTCCCCCTGTGTGCTGCTGGCCTCACTCTGCATGTCCTCCTTCCACGTTGGGTCAGTTACTAGATCATCCACCAACTCCTCCTCTTCCACTTGCGCACCACGATCCTCCTCCTCACTTCCTGGCAATTGTGTCTCGTCATCGTCCACCTCTTGTGACAGATTGCCAACGTCGACTTCCTGTGGCCGTGGCTGTTCAAATATTTGGGCATCGCAACATGGGATCTCCTCTTCCACCACTTCAAGCGTATCAGGCGAGGGGCCCAAATATGGAAATGGACCAGTGAACAGCTCTTCAGAGTGTCCAAGTGTGGGATCACTTGCTGTCTGACGACACTTGGCATGGTGGGAGGAAGGAGCATCAGGGTGAGGAGGAGTATGCGGTCGAGACTCACGGCAACTAAGAGTTGACCGTGTGGAAGACAGACCGGAGGTGGTGGTACCCAGGTAACTGGAAGTATTTTCTGCTATCCAATTAATAACCTGTTCACCCTGATCAGTTCTCAATACTGGTGTTGTTCTGTGCTTCCCTAGTAATTCGGTCAAGAAGTGGGAGCGAGAAGATGTGGCTGTTGGTTGTGGCACATTTTCACCTTGGCCACGGCCCCGTCCTCTGCACGAACCATCACCAGAACGTCCACTTCCACGTCCCTTGCCAAGCGCCTTGCCCATTGTAAATGAAGTAAAATAGCTTACACTTGCACTATCAATGGAAAAAGGGTAATAAAGAGTAGATTAGAACCGTGGAAGAGGAAAACCACAGTTATTGTTTACTGGGGTATACCACACTTTTTTAAATAGAGATATTTGCGGCTGAACAGTGAGCAACACACTCAAACTGCTTTTTTTTTAGATACCAAAGGCCCAAAACTGGATAGTACAGCGATTTGACCCGTGGAACTGCGAAACCACACTGGGATGTCGGGCCTACACAAGACTATTTTCAACAGATATATTTTTGTGTCACAACAGTCAGGAGACACTACTGTTTTTCTTTACGGAAAAAAATACCAAAACCTGAATAATAGAGATTTTTTACCGTGGAACAGCAAAACCACAGTTATAATTTACTGGTGTATACCAGGCTTTTTAAAATATATATATATTTGCGGATGAACAGCGAGCGACACACTCAGACTGTTTTTTTTTAGATACAAATGGCCCAAAAGTGGATAATACAGAGGTTTGTACCGTGGAACTGCAAAACCACACTTGTATTTCTCGGGCCTACACCAGACTATTTTCAACAGATATATCTGTGTCTGAAAAATCAGGGAGACACTATTTTTTTTTTTTTTTTACAGCAAAAAATGCAAAAAGCAGGATAATAGAGATTTTTTACCGTGGAACAGCAAAAGCACACTTCTGTCTCTCTGGCCTACACCAGACTATTTTCAACAGATATATTTGTGTCTGAAAAATCAGGGAGACACTATTTTTTTGTTTTTTTTACAGCAAAAAATGCAAAAAGCAGGATAATAGAGATTTTTTACCGTGGAACAGCAAAAGCACACTTCTGCCTCTCTGGCCTACACCAGACTATTTTCAACAGATATATTTGTGTCTGAAAAATCAGGGAGACACTATTATTATTTTTATACAGCAAAAAATGCCAAAAACAGGATAATAGAGATGTTTTACCGTGGAACATCAAAATCACAGTAATAATTTACTGGTGTATACCAGGCTTTTTAAAATATATATATATTTGTGGCTGAACAGTGAGTGACACACTCAAACTGTTTTTTTTAGATACAAATGGCCCAAAAGTGGATAATACAGAGGTTTGTACCGTGGAACTGCAAAACCACACTTGTATTTCTCGGGCCTACACCAGACTATTTTCAACAGATATATTTGTGTCTGAAAAATCAGGGAGACACTATTTTTTTTTTTTTTACAGCAAAAAATGCAAAAAGCAGGATAATAGAGATTTTTTACCGTGGAACAGCAAAAGCACACTTCTGTCTCTCTGGCCTACACCAGACTATTTTCAACAGATATATTTGTGTCTGAAAAATCAGGGAGACACTATTTTTTTGTTTTTTTTACAGCAAAAAATGCAAAAAGCAGGATAATAGAGATTTTTTACCGTGGAACAGCAAAAGCACACTTCTGCCTCTCTGGCCTACACCAGACTATTTTCAACAGATATATTTGTGTCTGAAAAATCAGGGAGACACTATTATTATTTTTATACAGCAAAAAATGCCAAAAACAGGATAATAGAGATGTTTTACCGTGGAACATCAAAATCACAGTAATAATTTACTGGTGTATACCAGGCTTTTTAAAATATATATATATTTGTGGCTGAACAGTGAGTGACACACTCAAACTGTTTTTTTTAGATACAAATGGCCCAAAAGTGGATAATACAGAGGTTTGTACCGTGGAACTGCAAAACCACACTTGTATTTCTCGGGCCTACACCAGACTATTTTCAACAGATATATTTGTGTCTGAAAAATCAGGGAGACACTATTTTTTTTTTTTTTACAGCAAAAAATGCAAAAAGCAGGATAATAGAGATTTTTTACCGTGGAACAGCAAAAGCACACTTCTGTCTCTCTGGCCTACACCAGACTATTTTCAACAGATATATTTGTGTCTGAAAAATCAGGGAGACACTATTTTTTTGTTTTTTTTACAGCAAAAAATGCAAAAAGCAGGATAATAGAGATTTTTTACCGTGGAACAGCAAAAGCACACTTCTGCCTCTCTGGCCTACACCAGACTATTTTCAACAGATATATTTGTGTCTGAAAAATCAGGGAGACACTATTATTATTTTTATACAGCAAAAAATGCCAAAAACAGGATAATAGAGATGTTTTACCGTGGAACATCAAAATCACAGTAATAATTTACTGGTGTATACCAGGCTTTTTAAAATATATATATATTTGTGGCTGAACAGTGAGTGACACACTCAAACTGTTTTTTTTAGATACAAATGGCCCAAAAGTGGATAATACAGAGGTTTGTACCGTGGAACTGCAAAACCACACTTGTATTTCTCGGGCCTACACCAGACTATTTTCAACAGATATATTTGTGTCTGAAAAATCAGGGAGACACTATTTTTTTTTTTTTACCGCAAAAAATGCAAAAAGCAGGATAATAGAGATTTTTTACCGGGGAACAGCAAAAGCACACTTCTGTCTCTCTGGCCTACACCAGACTATTTTCAACAGATATATTTGTGTCTGAAAAATCAGGGAGACACTATTATTATTTTTATACAGCAAAAATGCCAAAAACATGATAATAGAGATGTTTTACTGTGGAACAGCAAAACCACAGTAATAATTTACTGGTGTATACCAGGCTTTTTAAAATATATATATATTTGCGGATGAACAGTGAGCGACACACTCAAACTGTTTTTTATAGATACAAATGGCCCAAAAGTGGATAATACAGAGGTTTGTACCGTGGAACTGCAAAACCACACTTATATTTCTCGGGCCTACACCAGACTATTTTCAACAGATATATTTGTGTCTGAAAAATCAGGGAGACACTATTTTTTTTTTTTTTACAGCAAAAAATGCAAAAAGCAGGATAATAGAGATTTTTTACCGTGGAACAGCAAAAGCACACTTCTGTCTCTCTGGCCTACACCAGACTATTTTCAACAGATATATTTGTGTCTGAAAAATCAGGGAGACACTATTATTATTTTTATACAGCAAAAAATGCCAAAAACAGGATAATAGAGATGTTTTACCGTGGAACATCAAAACCACAGTAATAATTTACTGGTGTATACCAGACTTTTTAAAACATATATATATTTGCGGCTGAACAGTGAGCGACACACTCAAACTGTTTTTTTTAGATACAAATGGCCCATAGAACTGCAAAACTACACTTCTATTTCTCTGGCCTACACCAGACTATTTTCAACAGATATATTTGTGTCTGAAAAATCAGAGGCACACTTTTTTTTTTTTTTTGGGGGGGGGGGGGCACCAAAAGGTTAATAAGATGGGTATTTGTACATTGTGAAGCAGGAAAAAAAAAAGAGGATTTAGATTAAAAAAAAGGATTTTTCCTGGCCCCCGGGACCTGGAGCTAAGTCCAGCAATTTCAGCAACAGGAGCAGCACACAGGACTGTAATGCAGCGTTTGCTGGTATAACCACTGCGTCTCCTATACAGCCTGCCTGCCTGCCTGATATACCTGGGATGGATATTAGTCCTGAGAAGGACTGTTTGTTTGATCTGGCAGCCTTTACAGACCCTACACTAACTATTTAGCAGGATATATCTCTCCCTAAATCAGCAGCGCTGTCCCTACACTGTCTGATCCGGAGCGACTGTGTCCAAGATGGTGGCGCCCGGTTTTAAATACTCGAGGTGACGCTGTGCGGCCAGCCAATCACTGTAATGCCCACAAACAACATGGCTGCAGCATTACAGTGACTGGCTGGCAATCCCTGCATGTTCATTGGCTCTGTAAAGAGCGCCAAACATGCAGGGCGGAGACCCGAGCTCCCGACCGAATAACCCGGAAATGCTCGGTGCTCACCGAACATCCCGAGTAGCGTGATGCTCGGGCGAGTACCGAGCAGTGTCGAGCATGTTCGCTCAACACTACTAATTACACATACCTTTGGGTTGTTGTGGTCGGACTGCAGTACTGTGTACGGGTCACTCTCCCACTGGTCATCTAGCTTGTGAAGCCTTCTCTTCCGCTTCAGGACCTGCTCACCAGGTTCCAGGGGACCAGCAGGGGCGTGTTGGTTGAAGAGCCTCTCTTGCTTTTCTCTCGCTTGAGCCAGACTCCTCTCCACACTCTCCTTTACCTTCTTGTACTGTAGCCGCCGTTCCGTATCCCAGTCCGCATCTGGGGAGGTGTCCTCGGGTGTCAGGACTCCCATCTCCAGGTCCATAGGCAGCTTACCTTGTCTTGCTCGCATCAGGTAAGCCGGGGTGCAGTTGGTAGCATTCACCGGGATATGGTTGTATAAGTTTATCAGGTCTGGCAGCTTCTCCGGTCACAGGCTGCGTTCCTCCAGGGGCAACGTCTTGAGTAGATCAATGACGATATTATTCATTTTCTCACACAGCCCGTTGGTTTGCGGGTGGTAAGGCGTTGTCTGAATCTTCCTACAGCCGTAGAGGTTGCAGAACTCCTGGAAGACTTCCGCCTCAAACGCTGGACCTTGATCTGTCAAAACCTGTTCCGGATACCCGTGTGGATGGCAGAAGTGTTGTTGGAAGGCTCTGGCCGCCGTTTGGGCCGTCAAGTTTTTAACCAGGACCACCACCAAGAACCAGGAGTAATGGTCCACAATCGTGAGGGCATAGATGTAGCCGGACCGGCTTGGAGCCAACTTCACATGGTCCAGAGCTACCAGCTCAAGAGGCTACCTGGTGACGATGGGCCTCAAGGGTGCCTTCTGGCTGGTTCCTTCTGAGGTGACATGGGCCGCAGTCCCTGCACCACTTCTCTATGGCCCCTCTCATACCGATCCAGTAGAACCGCTCTCTCAGTAGGAACTCCAGTTTCTTCCACCCGAAGTGTCCCGCTCTGTCATGGTAGACCTCCAGGACCATTGCTGCATCCCGTCTCGGGACCACTACCTGCCAGGTCAGCTCGTGCGTCCGATGGTTGACAAGCCTTCTGCACAGCTTACCTTCATAGAGGAATAGCCTGTTTTTCTCCTTCCATAACTGCTTGGCTTCCTCTGGAGCGTCCGGGCCAGGGCTAGCGTCTGCCTGGGTTAACAGGTCTTTCACCAGGTGAACTGCAGGGTCACTATCTTGCGTTTCAGCCCAGCCGTGGTGGGGTAAGGGGTTGAACATGACGGTGGTTAGGTCTTTGTCTCTTAACCGGTGAGAATACTGAGTAGCCCCATACCGGTGGAACGCAGGGAGCTCTACTTCCTCCAGCTCTTCCGAGTCTTCTTCTCCTTCGGGTAGGTGGGGCATTCTTGATAGGGCGTCTGCATTGGCGTTGGTTCTGCCTGCCCGGTATTTGATTGTGAAGTCATAATTTGATAGCCGGGCCATCCACCGCTGTTCTAGGGCACCTAGTCTTGCATTGTCCAGGTGTGTCAACGGGTTGTTGTCCGTGTACACAGTGAACTTTGCGGAGGCCAGGTAATGTTTAAACCGTTCTGTGACGGCCCACACCACTGCCAAGAATTCTAGCTTGAAGGAGCTGTAATTCTCCGGGTTCCTTTCAGTGGGCCTCAGCTTCTGGCTGGCGTACGCGATCACCCTTTCTCTGCCCTGTTGGTTTTGGGACAGTACGGCTCCTAACCCCACATTACTGGCGTCTGTGTGGAGGATAAAAGGCTGGCCATAATCGGGGTAGGCCAGGATCTCATCCCCCGTGAGGGCCATCTTCAGCTGGCGGAAGGACTCCTCCTCCGGCTTGTCCCATTTGAAGGGTGGCTTTTGACTTCTGGATTTAGACTGACCTATCAGGAGGTCCTGCATTGGAGACGCCATCTTTGTGAACCCGGGGATGAACCTTCGGTAGTAGCCTACCAACCCGAGGAACTGCCTCACTTCTTTGATGTTTGAGGGGCTTGGCCAGCTCTTAATTACTGTGAGCTTGTCGGGGGCTACTCCTTCTGCACTCACCACGTGCCCCAGGTACTGTACCTTCGACTTTAACAGATGGCACTTGGAGGGTTTCACTTTCATGCCAAAGCCTGCCAGGGCCTCGAACACCTCGGCCAGGTGCTTTAGATGGTCCTCGTAAGTCTTTGAATAGACAATCACGTCGTCCAGGTAAAGGAGGACCGTCTCAAGGTTTCGGTGCCCTAGACAGCATTCCATCAGCCTCTGGAAGGTCCCGGGTGCGTTGCAGAGCCCGAATGGCATACAGTTGAATTCGCTCAATCCCATCGGGGTGGTGAAGGCGGTCTTCTCCTTGTCAGCCTCTGCCACAGGAACCTGCCAGTACCCGCTAGTAAGGTCCAAAGTAGAGAAGAAATTAGCTGATTTTAGTGCGGCTAAAGACTCCTCTATCCTAGGTAATGGGTACGCGTCTTTATGGGTGATACGATTGATTTGTCTATAGTCCATGCACATTCTCATGGTACCGTCTTTCTTCTTTACCAGAACCAAGGGGGCTGCCCAGGGGCTACAGCTGTCTCTAATGACCCCGGCTTCTTTCATTTCTCTCAGCATGCCCTTTGCGTTCTGATAATGTGCAGGGGGTACAGGTCTGTATCTCTCTTTTATTGGTGGATGGCTCCCCTTGGGGATGTGGTGTTCTACCCCTTTCACCCTGCCGAAGTCTAGCGAGTGCTTACTAAAGATTCTCTCGTACTCCTGAACCACCCGGTAGACTCCTTGTTTTTGGTGCAAGGGAGTGGAGTCAGCACCCACGTGGAGTTTCTGGCACCAGTCCTCCTTGGGTTTCTGGGAGCCATTACCCTCCACCGGTGGAGATGGAGGCAAGGGTTTCACGACCCTGAGAGCATTGTGTTCGACAACAAACAATTTGGCTAGTGTAGCGTACCGGGGCAAGTGTACTTCCCTTTCCCCAATGTTTAAGATCCAGACGGGCACCCTTCCATGGCCGACATCAACCACCCCCTGGGCTGTCAAAATGGTGGGCCTGCTGTCTGAGTACACGGGTTCTACCATGGCTTGGTAGTCTCTCCCTCTTAACCCGATTGCAGTCCGACACCAGATCATCATTTCACTTTTGGGAGGCATGGCAATGGGGAATAGGTCGCTCATCCTCACGCTACCGATCTCACCACCAGACAGTTCTACCTGTTGCCGTCTCATCAGGGCTCTTATCTCTTTCTGGAGGACCCTCTGTTGGCTGGAGCTCGCATTCATCGCCACCTGCTGCAAAATTACAATTACTTCTGAAAGACAATTTTCAATCACGTTAGTACCCAAGGTTATTTTAGGGTGACTTTCTCGATGGTCAATGTCCACAATGATCACTCCCTGTGCCGGCAGTTCAACTTTACCAATCTTAATGGTCATCTCCCTGAACCCCACCTGCGGCACGGGCTGGCCATTGCTGGCGATGATGCTCAAGTCTGGATTAGAGATGAGCGTTGTTCTACTCGAACTGTTCGCCAATCTCAAATTCGAGCTGTTTTGGGCGGTGTTCGAGCCGTTCGGCGAACACGAACAATTTGAGAAAAATTCGGCTGTTCGAGGTTATGTTCGATAACTGTTCGTGCACCAAAATCATAACTGGATTTTTTCTCAGTAATGATGAAAATTAATGTTAATACGCAGTTTGAGTGTACAGCGGGGTGGGGGGAGGGGCAGGGGATGGATCTCTGCAGGAACAATGAAGATCTCCATTTTTTTTTCTCTTTCCCGCATTTACAGTGGGGAGGTGCAATCTGTCAGCCTATCAGCAGCGCACACACGGAGCGAAGTGCTTTTTTTCACACAAGCAAGGGCATGTGTCATTGGCAGTGTATGTCACATGTCCTTGCCCTATAAGACCAAGCCATTTTCCCCGTCGCCACCATTTTCTCACTGCTGCAGCTGCGTGTTAGACGGCACCGCTGTTGCTGTGTGCGCTATACCTTGTTAATTTCAAGCCAATTTTCGCACAAATATAGAGATAGCTTGGGAGTAGGGAATAGTTGTGATTGCAGTCCTTTTAAGGACTAGGTTACAGCATTTCCTACGACTTTTATCAGGCAGGTCTGTGCTCTTAAATAGATAGGTTATGGGAGTAAAGACTAATTGTAATTGGAGTCCTTTTCAGGACTAGGTTACATCAGTTCCTATCAGTTTTTGCCAGGCAGGTCTGTGCCAGTGCTGTGCAAGTTTTTTTCACAGCATTTGGCTGAATCTAGCAAAGCTAATCCTTTTTGGCATATTGCAGAGTGTGTTAGTCAGTGGAGTAGCCTATATGTGTTGCAAGATATACCACCTGTGTATAGAATACCAATTTTTTTACTGCACCTAGTGAAGTAAAATCTTTTGGGCATAGCATCATTCTATTAGTCCATCTATACTGACCTCCATCAGGTTGCAAACTGAATCTAATTTTTTTCTGCATCTAGATCTGAAAAAATATTTGGCCTTCTAGCAGTGTGTGGGACTTGTTCTATTAGTCCACCTATACTGACCTCCATCAGGTTGCAAACTGAATATATTTTTTTCTGCATCTACCTCTGAAAAAATATTGGGCTTCTAGCTGTGTGTGGGTCTTGTTCTATTAATCCATCTATACAGACCTCCATCAGGTTGCAAACTGAATATAATTTTTTTCTGCATCTAGTTCTGAAAAAATATTTGGCCTTCTAGCAGTGTGTGGGACTTGTTCTATTAGTCCACCTATACTGACCTCCATCAGGTTGCAAATTCAAAATAATTTTTTGTATGCATCTAGCTCTGAAAAAATATTTGGCCTTCTAGCAGTGTGTGGCACTTTCTCTGTTAGTCCATCTATACTGACCACCATCAGGTTGCAAATTAAAAATAATTTTTATCTGCATCTACAGTACCTCTGAAAAAATATTTGGGCTTCTAGCTGTGTGTGGGACTTGTTGTATTAGTCCATCTATACTGACCTCCATCAGGTTGCAAACTGAATATATTTTTTTCTGCATCTACCTCTGAAAAAATATTGGGCTTCTAGCTGTGTGTGGGTCTTGTTCTATTAGTCCATCTATACAGACCTCCATCAGGTTGCAAACTGAATATAATTTTTTTCTGCATCTACCTCTGAAAAAATATTGGGCTTCTAGCTGTGTGTGGGACTTGTTGTATTAGTCCATCTATACTGACCTCCATCAGGTTGCAAACTGAATATATTTTTTTCTGCATCTACCTCTGAAAAAATATTGGGCTTCTAGCTGTGTGTGGGTCTTGTTCTATTAATCCATCTATACAGACCTCCATCAGGTTGCAAACTGAATATAATTTTTTTCTGCATCTAGCTCTGAAAAAATATTTGGCCTTCTAGTAGTGTGTGGGACTTTCTCTGTTAGTCCATCTATACTGACCTCCATCAGGTTGCAAACTGAATATATTTTTTTCTGCATCTAGCTCTGAAAAAATATTTGGCCTTCTAGCAGTGTGTGGGACTTGTTCTATTAGTCCACCTATACTGACCTCCATCAGGTTGCAAATTCAAAATAATTTTTTGTATGCATCTAGCTCTGAAAAAATATTTGGCCTTCTAGCAGTGTGTGGGACTTTCTCTGTTAGTCCATCTATACTGACCTCCATCAGGTTGCAAATTAAAAATAATTTTTATCTGCATCTACAGTACCTCTGAAAAAATATTTGGGCTTCTAGCTGTGTGTGGGACTTGTTGTATTAGTCCATCTATACTGACCTCCATCAGGTTGCAAACTGAATATATTTTTTTCTGCATCTACCTCTGAAAAAATATTGGGCTTCTAGCTATGTGTGGGTCTTGTTCTATTAATCCATCTATACAGACCTCCATCAGGTTGCAAACTGAATATATTTTTTTCTGCATCTACCTCTGAAAAAATATTGGGCTTCTAGCTGTGTGTGGGACTTGTTATATTAGTCCATCTATACTGACCTCCATCAGGTTGCAAATTGAATATAATTTTTTTCTGCATCTAACCCAGCCAATAGTTTTGGCCTAATACCACAGTTTGGCCACTCAGCTCTGCTCGGTTACCATCCATTTTTTTTTTGTGCAAACAACTCCAGAGTTGTGAATTAGTTAACCACCAAAATGAGTGGAAAAGGCCTGCTGCTGGTGGAAAGGGGAATAGGCGTGTTGGGAAGGGGAAAAAAGGTTGTGTCCGTGGGGTAGGTGTTAAAGCAACAGTAACATCTGCAGAAGAAAGACCATCTTCCAGCCAAACTAAAATGTCTACTTCTTTTAGCGGACAATGTGATAAGATCCCTTTCTTACGGCCACGCCAATCGCTACAAATTCCAGATGAGGCACAAAAACAGCAGGTGCTTCAACGGATATCAAGTGCTCCTTTAAGTGGGTTCTCCTCCACATCAACTTCAACATCACAAATACTCCAGTCCTCAAAGGTGTCACCCAAATCGCACTTGCTTCCTCACAGCTCCCAAATCTCCAGCTGCCTGTCTGAGTATGAGGTAGAACAGATGGTTGAGTCTGCAGAGCTGTTTACTCATACTATAGCCTGGGAATCAGAGGTCGACTCCAGCGCTTCTGTGAATCCAGACGAGGAAATGATCTGCACTGATGCCCAGAATCTTTATGAGTCGGATCCAGGACCAGACGCAGAAGGTTCTGACCATAATGTAGACCCTCATTCCCAAACTGTAACTCCTGTTGGTGGAGACAATGAGGAAGATGATGATAAGACTCAAATACCTGATTGGAGCGACAACTTTAGTTTTTTGTCAGGGCAGGAACAGGTTGGCTCTGAGGACGACGGGTGTGATAACACACAGGGTGATGATGATGAGGTTGGAGATCCCACTTACTGTCAACCCACAGTCAGCCAAGAGATGAGGTCAGCAGAGGAGGTGGAGGAAGATGCTAGTGACGACGAGGTCAGGTTGCGCCTTCCTGGACAGAGACGTAGTACTGGAAGCACGTCAACAACTGCATCCTCAAACACAACTCTGCCTCTCACCACAAGTCGTGGTGGCTCTTCAGGTCGCATGGGTGCTAAGCCTTGCATAGCCTGGGCATTTTTTCAGATCGATAAAGATGACCCAACTCGTGTTATCTGTAACATTTGTCAGCAAAAGCTAAGTAGAGGCCAAAAAATACATAGTTTGAGTACTTCATGCATGAACCGGCACATGGACATGAAGCATAAGTTGCAGTGGGAAGCTCAGTGTGCTACAATGCGGCCTAGCCGGCCGGGCCAACCACCGTCTGCCATATCTTGTGCATCCGCGGCCTCTTCATCCTCTGTGACTGGGGGGACAGCAGTCACACCTGTTTTGGGACGCAGACCTGCCACCTCTTTACCCGCAACAGCCAGCGTGATTGGCAGGTCATCATTTTCTTTGGAGGTGGTAACACCAGCTGGTGTTGAGCGCTGTCTGACATCGATAGCACCACCTTTGGATCAAGGCAACCTAACATGTCCGCCTGCATCTTCCTCACAGACCGGCAGTTTGCCGGGGACACCCTTATCAACCCCGTCTAAGCACAATAGCCAGCCCTCGGTCCCTCAGATGTGGACAAGTAAAAGACCATTTCCTCCTAGCCATGAGAAAGCTAAGAGGTTGAATTTCACCATCTGCAAGCTCTTGGCTACAGAAATGCTGCCTTTCCGCCTGGTGGACACAGAGGATTTTCGAGACCTTATGTCGGTCGCAGTGCCCCAGTACCAGATGCCCAGTCGGCACTACTTCTCAAAGAAAGGTGTGCCTGCGCTCCACCAGCATGTCGCACACAACATCACCGCTTCTTTGAGAAACTCAGTGTGTGACAGGGTGCATTTCACCACAGACACTTGGACGAGTAGGCATGGACAGGGGCGTTACATGTCGCTGACTGGGCACTGGGTAACTATGGTGACAGCAGGACAAGGGGCTGCTGTCCAAGTCTTGCCGTCCCCACGAGTTGTGCGTCAATCCTCTTTATGTCAAAGTTCCTCCACTGCTTCTGCCTCCTCAACCTCCTCTCGGTCTTCCACCTGCACCCAAAGCCTGTCTGGTCATGCCACAAGCTTTCTAACTGTGCAGAAGGGATCCTGCACACCTCCTTACTATGCTGGCAGTAGGGCTCAACGTCATCAGGCGGTTTTTACTTTGAAATGTCTGGGAAATGTGAGTCACACAGCTGAGGAGTTGTGGTCAGCTCTGGAGAACCAATTTCATGAATGGCTGTCTCCACTGGACCTGAAACCAGGGAAGGCCGTGTGCGACAATGCTGCAAACCTGGGTGCGGCCCTTCGCCGGGGCAATGTCACACACGTGCCTTGTATGGCTCACGTGTTGAACCTGGTTGTCCAGCAATTTTTAGCCCACTATCCCAGACTAGATGGCCTTCTGCAGAGGGCACGGTCGCTGTGTGCTCACTTCCGCCGTTCGCATCCCGCAGCTCAGCGACTTACATCTCTACAGAAGTCGTTGGGCCTGCCACTTCACCGGCTAAAATGCGATGTGCCTACCCGGTGGAATTCAACTCTGCACATGTTGCAGCGACTGTGGCAGCACCGACAAGCCCTGGTGCAATACGTTCTGACGTATAGCCTGGGCCAACGAGATCCAGAGGTGGGGCAAATCACGCTGGAGGAGTGGTCTCAGATCAGGGACCTATGCACCCTTCTGCACAGTTTTGAAATGGCGACGAAGATGTTTAGTGCTGATGATGCCATTATCAGCATGACTATTCCGGTGATTTACATGCTGGAGCACATGTTAAACAGAATTCGGAGTCAGGTGGTGGCACAAGAGGAGGTGGATGAAGTAGAGGAGGAGGAGTTGTATGGCTAACATCTGCAAGGTCCAGACGGTCGGCAGCACCAAGGCGGCAGGCATGTGAGGGTGGGGGAGATGGTTTTACCAGGGCGCATGGTAGCAGCCAAACTAGTGAGGAAGGTGCAGGAGCCCAGGAAGAAGTGGAGGACGAACTGATGGAAGACTCATCAGATGAGGGAGACCTTGATCACATTTCTGTTGTGCGAGGTTGGGGGGAGAGGACAGAGGAAGGAAGCATGATTGTTACCTCGCCACCAACACAACAGGGACTTGGTGCTCCTGGATACGCAACACACATGAGTGCCTTCTTGCTGCACTACCTGCAACATGACCCTCGAATTGTGAGAATTAGAAATAATCCTGACTACTGGGTTGCCACACTGTTAGATCCCCGGTACAAAAGTAAATTTGCCGAAATTATTCCTGCCATAGAAAGGGATGCACGCATGCAGGAGTATCAGCAGAGACTGTTGCAGAATCTTACATGTGCTTTTCCACAAAACACCAGTGGTGCACGTAGTGAATCTCACAGTTCCAACTTGCCAACCGTGGGACCGTCAAGTGTTCAGCACTCAAACCGTAACAGAACCACAGTATCTGCTGGTAACATCAATTTTGCGGAATCATTTCACCACTTTTTTAGCCCATCCTTTGCAAGGCCACAGGAGACAAGAAGTCTGACACATAGTCAACACCTAGAGACGATGGTACAGGAGTATCTCCAAGTAAACATTGAAGCCACGACTGTGTCACTGGACCCTTGCTCTTTTTGGGCTTCCAATCTGGATAAATGGCCGGAGCTAGCCACTTACGCCTTGGAGATCTTGTCATGCCCCGCAGCCAGCGTTCTGTCTGAACGTGTGTTCAGCGCTGCTGGTGGTGTGCTGACAGATAAGCGCACGCGGCTCTCCACTGATAATGTAGACAGACTCACGTTCATAAAGATGAACAAATCATGGATCCGAAACGACTTTTCTACCCCTGTGTCATCCTGGGGAGAGTAAAAGTTTGATGATTGGTTAAAATCACCCTACCAACCGTTTTAAGCTTTCAAATTACTAATCATGTTTATCTGTATCTTGACTGGAAAATAATTTGGGCTTTGTAGCAGTGTGCAGCACTGATCCTATTAGGCCATCTATAATAAGCTCCACCAGATTTAAAATTAAAAATAATTTTTAGCTGCATCTAGCCCGGAAAATAATTTTGGGGCTACGAGATGCGCAAGACACATAAGTGCCTTCTTGCTGCACTACCTGCAGCATGACCCTCATATTGTCAGAATTCGAAGTAATCATGACTACTGGGTTGCCACACTCTTAGATCCCCCAAACTTTTCGATCAACCTTTTCATTTTAATAAAGACCAAAAAAATGGTCATTTTTGAAATTATAAGCATTAGCAGGTTGTTAGAAACTGAAATCAAACAGTTTTCAACTCAAAACTTTATTCTAGGTGATGTTACATTTTCACATAGGACCCCTTGTTCGAAAGGAGCTTCTGAACTCTCTCGTCCATTGAATTTGTCAGGTTTTGGATGGTTTCTGCTTCAATTGTTTTGCATGAGGACAGAATACCCTCCCAGAGCTGTTGCTTAGATGTGAACTGCCTCCCGCCATCATAGACACTCCTTTTAATGATGCTCCAAAGGTTCTGAATGGGGTAGTGGTCAGGGGAGCATGGGGGTCACACCATAAGTTTGTCCTCTTTTATGGCCATATCAGCCAGAGATGCAGATGTTTTATGTGCAGCATGAGATGGTGCATTATCATGCAGAAAAATGATCTTGCTGTGAAATACACGGTTCTTCTTCTTGAACCATGGCAGGAAGTGCTGTTTGAGAAAATCCACATACATTATGGAGTTCATCTTTAGCGCCTTCAGGGATCCTAAAGGGGCCGACAATCTCTCTCCCCATGATTCCAGCCCAAAACATTACTCCACCTCCTCCTTGTTGGCGCTGTAGCCGTGTTTGCGTGGGGTGTCCATCAACCAGCCATCCTCCACTCCATCCATCTGGACCATCGAGCGCTGCATGGCACTCATCCGTGAACAAAACAGTTTTGAAATCAGTCTTCATGTAATGTTTGGCCCACTGGAGCCGTTTCTGCTTGTGTGAAGTGGATAGAGGAGGTCGACAGGATGGCGTATGCACAGCTGCAAACCTCTGAAGGACCCTGCATCTTGTTGTTCGGGGGACGTTGGAGGCACAAGCAGCTTCAAAAACTTGTCTGCTGCTATGACAAGGCTTTTTTGCCGCTGCTCTTTCAACCTGACGTAATTGCCTGTAGGAAAGAGTCTTCAATTTGCCCTTATCAGCACGCACACGTGTGTACTGTGAATCAGCTACATACTTCTTGATTGCCAAGACACTTCATCCTGATCATCGCACAATGTTGATTGTAGTCATGCCTTGACCTAAACACTCCACAATTTGTTGCTTCTCAGCAGCCGACACATCCTTTTTCTTTCCCATTTTGGCAGAAAATGTAGGCTGCTTAATAATGTGAGAGAGCCTTCTTAAGTAGTCTTGCCTTTCATTGGACACACCTGCCAAACTAATTAGCACAGGTGTCTGCAATTGCTTACAGTGATATAAAGAGCCCTGACACACATCACCATCAATGAGTTTAACTGACAAACAAACAAATTCTTCCCTTATCACTCCTAAAAACTTTTTGCATAATAATTTGGAACGCAGTGTACATGTGCTTTTCCACAAAACACCAGTGGTTCACGTAGTGAATCTTACAGTTCTAACTTGCCAACCGTGGTCTGTATGGAATTGTTCAATAAAGGGCCCAAAATTAAGATAACATAGATGGGAGAGGTCTCTATGAATAGGAATTCCTAAGTATTTGATACCCTGTGAGGGCCAGGCAAAGGGAAAGTTGGACTGGATGGAATCCTATATGGATTTGGGGAGGGAGACATCGAGGGCCTCAGACTTCGCTGCATTGATTTTAAAATTTTACCATGTAACAAAGTGATCTATTTCAGCCATAACAGCAGGGATGGATATATGTGATTGAGTGATATATACTAGGACATCATCAGCAAATAGAGAGCACTTGTACTCGGTGCCTCCCACCTCAATCCACCTAATATTGGGGTTATGGCGAATTGATGAGAGCAGGTGCTCCGTCACTAGGATGTATAAGAGAAGGGACAGAGGACATCCCTGCCTTGTCCCATTGGTGATTGTGAAAGGTGATGAAAATGTTCTGACGCACCCCCTGGGCCTTGGGACACCCGGAGCCGGACCCTTTTTGGTGGATGCTGGTGGTTGTAGTCTTCGTGGCGGCGACCCGGTTCCGTGGCTCAGGGTGGTCAAACCAGTGGCGGAACTATTTATGTGGTTTTGATGTTTAAATGACTACGCCACCCGTGGATTGCGGTCAGAGTGAACCGCCGCTACAGGGCAGACCGCTGAGGCTGGTGTTGTGGGTGCAGCAGAGCGTAGCATAACTCCCCATGGGAGGAGTATAGCCTCAGGGCAGTGTATGCGGAGGATGGGGGTGAGGGTGCAGGGCAGCAGCAGTAACGACACGGAGTCAGTGATGCAGTCCAGGGCCTTTACTCACAGTTCTTATTATCCAGACCACGTCTGCAGGTAACGGCTGCCCACGTCGTACTGTGCTCACCAGGTGAGGGGCTCAGACAACTCCCAGATAACTTTGGAGCACTTCACAGGACCCCCTTTGTGTGTCCTTTGTCTGGCCTTTCTTACCAACACTTCTGTCCGGCTGCCTCGGGCCTCCTCTTGGTAAACTTGGCGCCAGTTTCCCTGACCCTATGTGGTGCCTTCCTAGCGGGTGTAGCGAGGGGCTGCACCACATAAAATGTCAGAGCCTCTGGTTTCTAGCTGAGGGTCGTTTCCTGCCTCCACTAGTTCGGGGACCGGTCTCCCCCTTTGGCCTGACCCCTCCACGCAGGTGGATTCGGGCGTGCGGTGGCGACTCGCCCGTCCGCACCCCTGGGATCCCTTCATTCCTCATTCCTGGAGCCTTCTCCGCTCCTCTTCCTTCCTTCTCCCTCTTCCAGGCCTGGGCCTCTGTTACTAGGCCCGCCTCCGGTGCAGAGCTCATGCAGAGCCCCTGCTCCCTGCCACTTCTGCTCAGACTTCTCTGCACTGAACTAAGATGGTGCCCACCTTTTATACTCCCTTCTCAATGCACCCAGGAACTGCTTCCTCCCTGCTCCTGCACTACAGGGTTCCCCTTCCTCAGTGTTCCCTCCCCCCACTCCAGCCAGGGACAGGGACTGTCGTGCCCATCTCAGGGGTATATTGGTCGCCCTGCCCCACGGCAATGTGGTGTAATGCATGCAGGTGTCGGGTCCTGATCCACACTCCATCCTTATCTGAGAGTGAGATATCACACCTCTGGGTGAGGTGCAATACGTCTGTAGCAACCGAGCCCTCAGGGTGCTACAGTTCCATTTATCTTCAGCCTAGGTGACGTATTGCGATACAGGGCCGTGATTTTGGCTATAAAAGGGTCCCCTAGACCCCTACCCCAAGCTTTTTAAGAGAATCATATATGGCGTGCCAGGAGACTCTATGGAATGCTTTCTCAGCATCCAACGAGAGTATCTAATTACAAATTTTTAACTGCATCTAGCCCAGGAAATACTTTGTGCCTAGTAGCAGTGTCTGCTAGTCAGCGGATTATCCCGGCTGTTAAGCAAGCTACACCACCTGTAGTTTAGACACTTAATTTTTTCAAAGGAAATGCTTCGGGACCATGGGATACTTAGTGAAGAGCATCAGGAGGCACCCCAAGGCATAGGGGCTGGGACTGGCAGTAGGATGCCTTGCGGTGGACAGCCGAGCTCGATCCTTATAAAAGCTTTTTAACTGCAGCAGCTTTAGTGGACGCTACTGGAGCTGGAATTACCGCGGCTGCTGGCATGAGACTTGCCCTCCAATAGATCCTTGTAAATGGATTTAAAGTGTATTCATTCAAATTAGAGAGACAATTTAAATTAAAAAGCTTAGAGCTGCCTCCACCACAGGGGGGCTCGCTCGACCCACCAGCGGACAGGCACCAGTATTGGGAGAGGGGGGCTGGCCGTCAGGGTTCACCGCGGCTCTGGCACAAACCCGGCGACACGGAGGTGGCACGGGCAGGAGCGGACTGGCCGTGTCGGCTTCTCACTTTTTGGATTATAGAAGAGCATGACATGCCTATATCTGTGTCTCCCCCTCCTTTTACTCCTCCACCTCTTTTATTTTCGCATGACTATATGTACTTGTCACTTTTCCATGTGTTAGTTATGTCTTCTGAGCAGTTTGTCAGCTTTTGGACACCTTTGAAGGTGTTTTCTATGTGTTTCTATGTGTTTTTGTTTGCCTGCCATTGGTTTTAACGGTGTTCGAAGGTGTTCGACGAACAGTTCGACGAACAGTTCGGCGAACACACGGGTGTTCGACGAACCGAACCGAACTCGAACACTACGGGGGTGGCTCAACACTAGTCTGGATAGCGGGTTATGTCAGTGTCACTCCAGTACTGCTTGAAAAGTATATAGGGGATGGTAGTCACTTGGGACCCGGTGTCCAGCAGTGCACTCATGGGGATACCGTCCAGCACTACGGGTAAAACCGGGCGTCCCCCTACGTACTTATCACGCCAATTAGACGGGCCTGGTGACCTTATGCCTGGGGGTTGGCCCTCTGCCCCAGGTCGGACCCATTTAAAGTACAGTACCTGGCTACGTGTCCCAGCTGGCTGCAAAGGCGACAAATCGGCTGTCCATCCTCAGTGTAACGATCGGCGGGCCTCCCTCTGTACGACGTGATCCTCCTCCGTCGACGCCACGGGACATCCTCTGGACTGGAAGCCAGCTTGATTGGTCCTGACGGGTCCATCTGTAACGACTGTACTGTCCTGGTCAATGCAGCAACACTCTTTGTCAGTTCTTGGACCTGATGGTGCAGGTTCGCAGGCGGGGATGGGTTTAGGGCCTGCGCATCAGCCCCCACAAGGTCTGCAGGGTAGGGTGCTGCCACCTGGTGGTAAGTGATGGCAGGGCGCCGAGAAACTACAGCGCCTCCTGGTGCGGGTTCTCGGAGCACCCGGATGGCCCTATCTTTGAACTGTGCAAAAGCCAAATCGGGGTTCTGTAGGGCCATGAGGCGCAGCTGGGTTCTGTGGGCGCTGGACAGCAGACCTTCTATGAACTGGTCAGTCAACAGTTTATCTGTATCCTGCACGCTGCCAGGGTCAGCTTGCTTAATTGCTCCCAAGGCTTCCTGTAAATTTAGGGCATAGTCTCTGATGCTATCTTGAGCTCGCTGCTTACATCCATAGAACCGCATTTTGATTTCTGCTGAGGTATGGGTATCAAAGGTGTCCCGTAGACAGGTCAGAACCCCCCTTACAGTCCTTTTCTCCTCAGCTGTCCAAGACTTTACCTCCCGCTGGGCCGCACCAGTTAACTGCCCTATCAGTATGCTTACTTTCTGTTCTTCTGTCAGGGGGTAAACTTTGAACAGGCTATACAGCCTTTCTTTAAAGTTGCCCAAGGTATGCGACTCGCCGGCATACTGTGGCAGCCAGGCCGCTCCGGGATATAGGGCATGGAAAACGGCATCACAGCTGCAGCGGCTACGCTGGTGGTAGAGGGTCCCTCCGCGTCCGACATCTTCCTCCCCCCTAGTTAACCGTGGCCTACCTTCCGGCGTTCCTCTTCTGTAGGCCGCGGCTCCGCTCGCGATGCTCTGGGCGAGGACCTTGCGTCGCACGGTGATGACGTCGGCATCCGCTGGATCTCCTTCCAGGACCTTGCGCAGCGTCTCAGCGTAGGGCGTGGCATCAGGTCTCGCACGTTTTTGACGTCCACGCCCCTCTTCTTCCTGCGCGGCGTCCCGAAGATGGCGCCCGATGGCGGGAAACGGCTCCGATTGGCGGGAAATGGCCCCGAATGGCGGGAAACTTCACTCAGGTAAGTATAAAGTCTTTTTCAGGCACGCAATACCCGTTTGTGGCGGGTTGGTCACAATCCTGTCGACTACGCCAAAGCTGACTCGCCCCCTGGGCCGTGGGTCACCCGGGACCGGGCTTCTGTGCGATGCTGGGGGTAGTAGTGGCAACCGAATCCTGTGGCTCAGGGTGGTCAGACCAAATGCTGTGACAGTCTATTTATAGATTTGGGAATGTCCGACTATGCCACCCGTGGATTGCGGTCAGAGATAACCGCCGCTGCAAGGCAGACCACTGAGGCTGGTGTTGGTGGGCAGCACAGGGGTAGGACAACTCCCCACGGGAAGAGTGTAGCCTCAGGGCAGTGTAGGTGAATGCTGGGGGTGATAGTGCAGGCCGCAATAGTAAGAGTTCAGAGTCCGCTTCAAACAGTCCAGGGTCTCTATTGCAGATGTTATTACTGACCCAACAGGAGTACCAGTTAGGAGTGGGCCTGGGTATCTGAGAGCATTCAGGAGAGCCCCACTGGTCAGGGTAAGTGTGTAGGCCTACCATTCTCTCTCTATGCTCTTGCTGACTATCCCCCTTTTCGTGGTGTAATAGCCCACGTCCCTGAGCTGGCCGTGTACTTTGCCTGTATGGCTTGCGACTCGGGCCTTGGGTACCTTTTGCTTCTCCTTGCTGTACTGGTCCCTCTGTGTGGCGGAGCCTCCAGGCTTCTTAGGCCAAGGGACCTGAAATCCCTCGCGGGTTGGTTCTCTGCTGCTGGGCTTGCAACCCTGACAACCTCGGACCCCAATGTCCGGTTGTGTACTTCTCTCAGCCAGGACCGGCTCTCGTCGCCTCTGTCCCTTACTTGCAGTCTCTCCTCTGCCTCACGGACTCCTCAGCTGCTGCTGATCTGTTCCTTCCTCTAAGGAACCCTTCTGGTCACTTCAGAAGTGGGTTCTGGTCTCTCTAACCCTGCCCCAGTTCCAGCTTTTATAGGGGCAGCCTGCTCCCCCTACTGGCCTGGGACAGGAGGTGCTGCATGCTAATGGTCCCTGACCAGGGAACCTCCCTCCTGCTCTCAGACACAGCCTTTAATATTTGTGGCATCCAGGCCTGGGGTGACACACATGCATTTCTGCATGTCAGTTATCAAGCGCTTTTCCAAGCCATTTTAGCATCACTTGGAAAAGTGCTTGAAAACTTAGTCACACTATATAAATCCATGCAACTGGAATGGATTTATATAGTGTGACCAAGTAATAGTTTTAAAAAAAAAAAGAATAATAATGGTAAAAAATACAAAATAAAGATTATACTTACCTTCCTATGGCCCCCGGTCTCCTCAGCGATGCGTACGGTGTGTTGGGCGGCTCGCGATGGTGTCAAAGGACCTTTCATGACGTCATTTAGTCATGTGACAGGTCACGCAACAGCCGACGTCATCGGTCGTGTGACCTGTCACATGACTAAATGACGTCATGGCAGGTCATTTCACACCACCGCGACCCATACAACACACTGGACGCATCGCTGAGGAGACCGGGGGCCATCAGAAGGTAAGTATAATCTTTATTTTTTTATTTTAAATTCTTTTTTTAACAGGTACTATGGTACCCGAGTCTGGAGGAGAGTCTCCTCTTCTCCAAACCCAGGTACTATCTGCACATAGAATAGCATAATATCCACATGTGGACATATGCTCATAGGGATATTATACGATTCAATGCAAGTCAATGGCGGCAATTACGCTGTGTGTCCGCAAAATTAATGGAACAATGTTAGGCGTCAGTCTGGTGCTGGATTTGAAATGGGGCCAGGACCTTCTGCAGTCTCCCATCACAGACCAGCCAAGGCTGATGCTGCTCAGCATCATCGTCAGCACCAATACCTAGCTTGTACACGAGCACTGTTTATCTCCCAGGAAGTTGTGCCTAACAATGATAAGCCTGGGCTGAAGAGAGAGACAGTGCTTGTGGAGTCTAAATCCAGAGTTTCCCGTACTGAGCTTGTCCGTGACCTAGCGGATCATGATTGGTGGTTTGGCACCCACCTGACCCAGTGACCTGGCACCGCCTGATTGGTCCATGGGTAACGTCACCAATGGCGCGTCGGTGGGCAGGGCTTAGTCTTTAAAAGGCCCGCCCACAAACATGGCGACGCACTCAGATCATTTGAGCTGGTTGTTTGAGGTGTGCACGCTTTAACTCTTGGGCTCCTCTAGAGCCATAGCTTTATGCAGGCAGGTAGCTTGAGCCATATAGAGCGGGTCTGCTCAGTCCGGTAGCACGCCGGCTGAGTGCACGAATACCTGGCGGGTATCACACCCACATACTAGCGCCGTCTCCTATAGCATAACGCCTGTACCGATGACAGGGCTACTTCTTCTCCGGTCACACGTCTCCCTGCAGTTCTTGGAGATTGTGTGAACCGCTTTAGCGCCATTCCCCATAGCGTAGCACCTGTATCAAAGACAGGGCTACTGCTTCTCCCACGGTCGCACGTCTCCCTGCGGTTCTTGGAGATTGTGCGAACCATCTTACCCTTCCGTGTGCATTAACACGAAGGGCTAAGATAACTGATAGGTGCGTCGCCGGTCGCTCTCCCTCCGTGCAGTTAACGGAGATAGAGCGTAACACCTTACCCGGTCCGGTGTGCTGTTAACACGAACGGGTTATCAGTTTAGTTGTCGCTTTCCTTTCCACCCGGAAAGTGTTCGGCAGCAGTCCATTAGGCTGCATTGCGGACCCCGGGGTCGGTTGCGTTCCATTAAAATAAAGTTGTCTGCAACCGCCCTCCTAACAGTATCTGAGTGCCAGGGTCTTGCCGAACATGGCCGACAACCAGCAACTGCAGCGGTATATTCAGCAACTGGAGGCCAGACTTAGAACTCTGGAATAAACTGCTCCGGTCGCTGATATCACTGCAGTAGCTTCCCAGGCGGCTACTCTAGCAGCCAACATTATAAACTCGGCTGCGGTGAATACTGCAACCACTGCAAGTGCCTCATTACCCCGGTTTGCTCTCCTGGAGAAATTTTCTGGGGACAGTAAACTCTGTAGGGGGTTTATTAACGTATGCTCCATTCATTTGGAGATGATGGAGGCACGGTTCCCCTCCGAAAGAGCCAAAGTGGGATATATTATTTCCTTACTTTCTCACAGGGCCCTGGAGTGGGCTACTCCTCTATGGGAGCGGAACGACCCGGTGGTAGTAAACGCGGGTCTTTTCCTTAAGACTAGTGTTGAGCGAACATGCTCGACACTGCTCGGTACTCGCCCGAGCATCACGCTACTCGGGATGTTCGGCGAGCACCGTGCATTTCCGGGTTACTCGGGCGGGAGCTCGGGTCTCCGCCCTGCATGTTTGGCGCTCTTTACAGAGCCAATGAACATGCAGGGATTGCCAGCCAGTCACTGTAATGCCGCAGCCATGTTGTTTGTGGGCATTACAGTGATTGGCTGGCCGCACAGCGTCACCTCGAGTATTTAAAACCGGGCGCCGCCATCTTGGACACAGTCGCTCCGGATCAGACAGTGTAGGGACAGCGCTGCTGATTTAGGGAGAGATATATCCTGCTAAATAGTTAGTGTAGGGTCTGTAAAGGCTGTCAGATCAAACAAACAGTCCTTCTCAGGACTAATATCCATCCCAGGTATATCAGGCAGGCAGGCAGGCAGGCTGTATAGGAGACGCAGTGGTTATGCCAGCAAACGCTGCATTACAGTCCTGTGTGCTGCTCCTGTTGCTGAAATTGCTGGACTTAGCTCCAGGTCCCGGGGGCCTGGAAAAATCCTTTTTTTTTATCTAAATCCTCCTTTTTTTTTCCTCCTTCACAATGTAGAAATACCCATCTTATTAACCTTTTGGTGCCCTCCCCCCCCCCCCAAAAAAAAGTGTGCCTCTGATTTTTCAGACACAAATATATCTGTTGAAAATAGTCTGGTGTAGGCCAGAGAAATAGAAGTGTGGTTTTGCAGTTCTATGGGCCATTTGTATCTAAAAAAAACAGTTTGAGTGTGTCGCTCACTGTTCAGCCGCAAATATATATATATTTTAAAAAGCCTGGTATACACCAGTAAATTATTACTGTGGTTTTGATGTTCCACGGTAAAACATCTCTATTATCCTGTTTTTGGCATTTTTTGCTGTATAAAAATAATAATAGTGTCTCCCTGATTTTTCAGACACAAATATATCTGTTGAAAATAGTCTGGTGTAGGCCAGAGAGACAGAAGTGTGCTTTTGCTGTTCCACGGTAAAAAATCTCTATTATCCTGCTTTTTGCATTTTTTGCTGTAAAAAAAAAAATAGTGTCTCCCTGATTTTTCAGACACAAATATATCTGTTGAAAATAGTCTGGTGTAGGCCCGAGAAATACAAGTGTGGTTTTGCAGTTCCACAGTACAAACCTCTATATTATCTACTTTTGGGCCATTTGTATCTAAAAAAAACAGTTTGAGTGTGTCGCTCACTGTTCATCCGCAAATATATATATATTTTAAAAAGCCTGGTATACACCAGTAAATTATAACTGTGGTTTTGCTGTTCCACGGTAAAAAATCTCTATTATTCAGGTTTTGGTAGTTTTTTCCGTAAAGAAAGACAGTAGTGTCTCCTGACTGTTGTGACACAAAAATATATCTGTTGAAAATAGTCTTGTGTAGGCCTGACATCCCAGTGTGGTTTCGCAGTTCCACGGGTCAAATCGCTGTACTATCCAGTTTTGGGCCTTTGGTATCTAAAAAAAAAGCAGTTTGAGTGTGTCGCTCACTGTTCAGCCGCAAATATCTCTATTTAAAAAAGTGTGGTATACCCCAGTAAACAATAACTGTGGTTTTCCTCTTCCACGGTTCTAATCTACTCTTTATTACCCTTTTTCCATTGATAGTGCAAGTGTAAGCTATTTTACTTCATTTACAATGGGCAAGGCGCGTGGCAAGGGACGTGGAAGTGGACGTTCTGGTGATGGTTCGTGCAGAGGACAGGGCCGTGGCCAAGGTGAAAATGTGCCACAACCAACAGCCACATCTTCTCGCTCCCACTTCTTGACCGAATTACTAGGGAAGCACAGAACAACACCAGTATTGAGAACTGATCAGTGTGAACAGGTTATTAATTGGCACAATTAGAAAAAGTATAGAAAAGGATTTTAAATGTAAATGTGTCAATTTTAGCCATAGAACCTATATATAGGACACATAAACTAAATGTAATATAAAATATAACATTTATTAGTGATAATTTAAAAATACATAATAAAAATAAAGAGAATAGGGAAAGGAATCACAAAAAAGAAAAAAGGGGGTTCACAAAGGAAAGTATCAATAGTGCCAGGAGAAGACATGCACAAAATAAATACATCAACCAATATACCACATGAAATGTTAAAGTGTTATGTATGCAGGTAATAAAGTGAGATAGTGATAAAGTGCAAGTGCTAGTATACTTCTCACAGTACTAGATGTATATCAAGATAACACAAAAGTGGGAATGGTAAATAGGAATAAGGCATGTGTTACATATTGAGGCTGGTACTGACCCGTGAGACCTGGATCCAACGCGCGTTTCGCCGGAGCTTTCACAAGGATATCCTTGTGAAAGCTCCGGCGAAACGCGCGTTGGATCCAGGTCCCACTTTTGTGTTATCTTGGTATACATCTAGTACTGTGAGAAGTATACTAGCACTTGCACTTTATCACGATGTATTTATTTTGTGCATGTCTTCTCCTGGCACTATTGATACTTTCCTTTGTGAACCCCCTTTTTTATTTTTTGTGATTCCTTTCCCTATTCTCTTTATTTTTATTATGTATTTTTAAATTATCACTAATAAATGTTCTATTTTATATTACATTTAGTTTATAGGTTATTAATTGGATAGCAGACAATACTTCCAGTTACCTGGGCACCACCACCTCCGGTCTGTCTTCCACACGGTCAACTCTTAGTAGCCGTGAGTCTCGACCGCATACTCCTCCTCACCCTGATGCTCCTTCCTCCCACCATGCTGAGTGTCGTCAGACAGCAAGTGATCCCACACTTGGACACTCTGAAGAGCTGTTCACTGGTCCATTTCCATATTTGGGCCCCTCGCCTGATACGCTTGAAGTGGTGGAAGAGGAGATCCCATGTTGCGATGCCCAAATATTTGAACAGCCACGGCCACAGGAAGTCGACGTTGGCAATCTGTCACAAGAGGTGGACGATGACGAGACACAATTGCCAGGAAGTGAGGAGGAGGATCGTGGTGCGCAAGTGGAAGAGGAGGAGGTGGTGGATGATTTAGTAATTGACCCAACGTGGAAGGAGGACATGCAGAGTGAGGCCAGCAGCACACAGGGGGAGGGAGGCAGAGTACCCCAACAGGCAGGAAGAAGCAGTGTGGTGGCCGCAGACAGAAGGCGGGCAACCGTTCCCCATAACACCAACATGAGGGACGTTGCCAGTACAAGCGGTAGGTCTTCCAGAGTCTGGAATTTTTTTAAAGACTCTGCTGATAACCCCAAAAAGGCCATATGTTCCACCTGCCATGCCAGCATCAGCAGGGGTGACAAAACTACCAGCCTGACCACCACCAGCATGATCAGGCACATGGCAGCAAAGCACCCGACTTTGTGGGGCGAAACCCAGGGTCCACGACCAGTGTCAGCGGGTGTCACCACTGCTTCTTCCACTGTTGTGCGTGCAATAGAACCCCCTGTTGTGTGTGCAAGGCAATCCCCTGTCCATACTGCATGTAAATATGCCCCCTCCTCTCAGTCTTCACTTGTTATGGCAGTTTCTCAAGAAACAGCATCAACGTCCACGTCCACGTCCCACCGCAGCATTCAATTGTCCATATCCCAGACCTTTGAACGAAAGCGGAAATTCGCAGCTAACGCCCCACAGGCCACAGTCATAAATTCGCACATTTCACGACTGCTTGCATTGGAAATGCTGCCTTTTAGGCTGGTGGAGACGGAATCCTTCCACAATCTTATGGCGGTGGCCGTCCCTCGGTACTCGGTCCCCAGCCGACACTATTTTGCCCGGTGTGCCATCCCCGCACTACACAAGCACTTGTCCCAAAGCATCTGCCGTGCCCTCAACAACGCAGTTACTGGGAGAGTCCACCTGACAACGGACACGTGGACAAGTGCTTGTGGCCAGGGACGGTACATCTCTCTGACGGCACACTGGGTAAACATAGTGGAAGCCGGGACCCAGTCGGACCTTGGGACGGAACACATCCTCCCCACACCGAGGATTGCGGGCCCTATGTCAGTCAAAGTTGCCCCCACAGTGTACAGCTCCTGCGCATCCTCCTCCTCCTCCTCCTCCTCATGTTCAGCCTCCATCTCAGATATCACCACATCAGTTACAAGCTGGAAGCATTGCAGTACTGCCTCCGCCAAGCGGCAACAGGCTGTGCTGAAACTCATAAGCTTAGGTGATAAACCTCACACTGCTTGTGAGTTGTGGACAGCTGTGAAAGAGCAGGCAGATCTGTGGCTGAGACTGCTGAACCTACATCCCGGCATGGTCGTGTGTGACAATGGCCGTAACCTGGTGGCGGCTCTGAGGCGAGGTGAGATCACACACGTACCATGCCTGGCTCATGTGCTTAACCTCGTGGTTCAGCGGTTTCTTAAATCGTACCCTGAGTTGCCAGATCTGCTCGTGAAAGTACGCCGCCTGTCAGCTCATTTTCGCAAGTCGGCTACAGCTTCCGCCGCCCTTGCTGTGTTGCAGCAGCGTTTGCAGCTTCCGGCACACCGACTGGTGTGTGATGTCCCCACACGTTGGAACTCTACCCTCCACATGTTGCAAAGGATTTGTGAGCAGAAGAGAGCAGTTGTGGAGTACCAGCTGCAACAAGGCTGTCGATATTCAGGTCAGACTCCACACATAAGACCTCAGGAGTGGACCTGGATGTCTGACATATGTACCATCCTGACAAACTTTGAGGAGGCCACCAAGATGGTGAGTGGCGATGACGCCATCATTAGTGTCAGCATCCCACTTGTCTGTCTTTTGCAACGCTCTCTGCAGAGAATTAAAGAGGAGGCATTGCAGCCAGAGTATGATGAGATGAATCAAGAAGCCGTAGCGGGCGATTACACACAGCCCAGCCTCATCTCATCCCAACGTGCATTGGGGGACAATGAGGGAGAGGAGAGGAGGAGGAGGAGGAGGAGGGAGAACAGGAGCTGCTATCATGCGTTGTAGACGGTAGTACCTGTACAAGTGTCATACCATCGGTTCAGCGTGGGTGGCCTGAGGACAGGGGGGAGGAGGAAGAGGAGGAGGAGGAGGAGAGCATGGTCAGTCGTCATCTTGGTGAGGACACGGAAATCTTGCCCGTTACCAGTCTGGCACGCATGGCTGACTTTATGTTACGCTGCCTTAACCGTGACCCTCGCATTGTCAAAATGTTGGGTGACAGTCATTACTGGTTGGTGACACTTATAGACCCCCGCTACAAGGAGAACTTTCACTCTCTTATTCCTGAGGTGGAGAGGTCTACAAAAATGGGGCAATACCAGAAGGCCCTTGCTGCAGAACTCTTAAAAAAATTCCCATCTGAACACGCTAGCGGCAAAGGTCACAGTTCGTTGCCCAACCAAGGCGTACAGGTGAGAGAGATGCAACTCCAATCCAGCAGAGGCAGGGGAACACTGTCAACGTTCTGGGACAGTTTTCTGACACCCGCCCAGCTTACAGGCCCTGAGGCGCGGGGTACTCTCACAAGGAGTGGAAAGTTTCAAAAGATGGTGAGGGAGTACCTTGCCGATCGTACCAGCGTCCTCCGTGATTCCTCTGTGCCTTTTAATTATTGGGTATCCAAGCTGGACACTTGGAATGAACTCGCTCTGTACGCCTTGGAGGTCCTGGCCTGCCCTGCCGCTAGCGTGTTATCGGAGCGTGTTTTTAGTGCCGCTGGGGGAATTATAACTGATAAGCGCACTCGCCTGTCAACTGACAATGCTGACAAGCTGACCCTTATCAAAATGAACAAGGGCTGGATTGGGCCAGACTTCTCATCACCACCAAATGACAGCAGAGTAACATAAAGTCAAATCCACTGTGTTATTTCGGGAGGTGTATTCACATGCACCGCTTCACACCCACACATGGGAATACGCTTCCTCGTTTCGGCTGTTTAATCTTCTTCTCCTTATCCTCAGCCTCCACCACCACTATACCACCAGGGTGCCAGCATTACAAGTTCCTCCGTCCTAATTTTTGGCAGCTTTTGCTGGGAAAGCATAAGCAAATACCATGGGACACCCACTTCCCAAAAATGGGACTTATGTTTGTAATATGCTGTACTGCATGGCTCTTGTAAGGGGCATTGCAAGTTGCTCCGTCCTAATTTTTGGCAGCTTTTGCTGGGAAAGCATAAGCAAATACCTAGGGAGACCCACTCCCCAATAATGGGACTTATGTTTGTAATATGCTGTACTGCATGGCTCTTGTAAGGGGCATTGCAAGTTGCTCCGTCCTAATTTTTGGCAGCTTTTGCTGGGAAAGAATAAGCAAATACTATGGGAGACCCACTCCCCAATAATGGGACTTATGTTTGTAATATGCTGTACTGCATGGCTCTTGTAAGGGGCATTGCAAGTTGCTCCGTCCTAATTTTTGGCAGCTTTTGCTTGCAAGGCATAAGCAAATACTATGGGACCCCCACTCCCCAATAATGGGACTTATGTTTGTAATATGCTGTACTGCATGTGACGCGCCCCCTGGGCCGTGTGTACACGTGTGTGGGATACCCGGTGCCGGGTCTCTGGGGTCTGTAGTCTCCGTGGCGGTGACCCGGTCCCGTGGCTCAGGCTGGTCAAACCAGTGGCAGTCTTTCTTAGGTTTTGAGGTTAATTGTCTGACTGCGCCACCCGTGGATTGCGGTCAGGGAGTACCACCACTGCGAGGCAGACCGCTGAGGCTGGTGTTGTGTGCGCAGCATAGAATGGGATAACTCCCCTCGGGAGGAGTATAGCCTCAGCCTCAGGGCAGTGAGTGTGGATGATGGGGGTGATGGTGCACGAGCGCAGTAGGAACGACTCAGAGTCTTTGCAGTGCAGTTCAGGGTCTTTACTGATGATTATAAGGTAGACCCTCCCGGGAGTACTGGCTAGCATAAGAGGCCTGGTCAGTCTGTGAGCAAGCAGGAGTTCCCCTGGCCAGGTGGAGTTGTAGGCCTCCCCGTCTGTCTGCACTCTTCCTGGCTACCTTGCTGTAAGCGGGTAGAAGTAGCCCACGTCCCTGAGTGTACCGTGTAGTGCTCACCCGTATGGCTGGTGACTTGGGGCCTTCTGTTAGCCTCCGCTCCACGACGGCGGTGCTGGTCCCTTGCTTGTGACTGAGCCTCTGGGCTTCTATGGCCAGAGGACCTGAAATCCCCTGCCGGCTGGTTTCTGCTGCTGGATATATAAGTCCTCACAGCTTCGGACTCCTGTGTCCGGTTCCTATTGTCTTCTGCCAGGGCGAGCTCTGCTCAGCTTCCAGCCCCTGGTCTTTAGCTCCTAGCTCCTACAGAGCTCCTTGCTGTTACTTTCCCTTGCTCTCACTCTGACTCTGACTGTTCTCTGACTCACTCAACCCCGCCCCAGATCCAGTTTATAAGGGCAGAATTCTCCCCTCCCAGGACTGGGGCAGGAGGATGTTGCATGTTTAAGGGATCCTGACCAGGAAACCTCCCACTTGCTCTCCGACGTAATATTTCTATTACTGTGGTGACCAGACCCCTGGGGTGCCACACATGGCTCTTGTAAGGGGCATTGCAGTTCCTCATAATTTTTGGAAAGCCTTCCATTCACTGCTTAGGCCAACAGTGCACGGGAGACCCAGTTGCTATAAATCGAAAAAAAGGTTTAGTTAACGCCCTCTGACCTCCATGTCATTTCCAAGGGGCATTGGAGTGGCTCGAAATTTTTGGTAGGCATTGCACTCACTGTATGCCCTATAACTGTGTAGCCGAACCGCTCCTTTTGTTATAGAAACATATCCCACTCTGACTCTGACTGTTCTCTGTTCTCTGACTCACTCAAACCAGCCCCAGCTCCAGTTTATAAGGGCAGAATTCTCCCCTCCCTGGACTGGGGCAGGAGGATGTTGCATGTTTAAGGGATCCTGACCAGGAAACCTCCCACTTGCTCTCCGACGTAATATCTCTATTACTGTGGTAACCAGACCCCTGGGGTGCCACACATGGCTCTTGTAAGGGGCATTGCAGTTCCTCATAATTTTTGGAAAGCCTTCCATTCACTGCTTAGGCCAACAGTGCACAGGAGACCCAGTTGCTATAAATGGTTGCTATAAAAGGTTTAGTTAACGCCCTCTGACCTCCATGTCATTTCCAAGGGGCATTTGAGTGCCTCGAAATTTTTGGTAGGCATTGCACTCACTGTATGCCCTATAACTGTGTAGCCGAACCGCTCCTTTTGTTACAGAAACATATCCTACAAGACATATCTGGTTGACTGGCCTGATATTGATGTGAATGGTCCCTGTTCCTCCTGCTCTTTCTCCTTTGCCACCACCTTATCCATCATTTATCACCTGAAGCTTTGTTTTAACGGGAGTCATAGAACTGGGATAGTAGCAGGAAAACATCCAGCAATCCTCGGAGGAGGTAGGATATGCGCCAAAACGCGGACCACCTCAGGCCTAGCCGCTACTACATACATGCGCTTGCATTCCAAGAAAACAAAGCAGATGCTAACTTCTATCATCATCATCATGCTCCTCACCTAGGCACTCTCAACTCCCCTGATGGAGAAGCCAGGGCCCACCGGAGGAGTCTGGTTCTCTGGTGGGCTCGTCCAATGCTGCCCTGAAGCAGGCCAGCCTAAGAAAAGTGTGAGGGAAGGTGACAGGAGAAATCAGGGCGGCTGGGGACCGAGTATGGACACCTGGCCGCCACCTGGCGGCTGGGGACCGAGCGTGGACACAAGGCCGCCGGGAGTGCTGGAGACAGAGTATGGATACCTCGCTGCCGAAGCGGCCATGAGGTAGTGGCCAGCTTCGGCCTCCTCCAAACTAAAAGGCCCCATTTCAAGTGAAAGCTAGCAGTATGGTATTGCAGCCTGCGGGTGGGTGGGTGGTTGGCTGCATATTTTTGCTTGCATTGCACGGAATGGGGGAGGTACAATTGAACACTGCCCTGGGACAAGGACTTGCACGGGGATAGTTGCAAGTCTGCATCTTCTGATGCGGCAAGGATCACTTCTGATGGGCACACTTTTAGGCAGTGACCTGGGTGTCAGAGATGCTTCCAGGGGTCTTCCCCATGCTGTTCCCATGTCTTTTTAGCACTGTATGCATGTGTCACACAGCACATGGCCAGATAAGGTTGTAAAATGTTAAAATGACATTTCCCGGTGAATGCATTTGTCACGGTTGAAAGCAATACAAACGTGCATAAAAAATGCTACTTGTGAACATAGCCCAAGGTGTGGAGGAGTATTTTTGTTTTTGGTTATTTATTTTACCTTATACACAAGTCTTTACCCTGGAAAGGATGTTCCTTAACCCCTTTCCGACCTGGTCAGTAATAGTACGCACCAGGTCGGGAAGGCCGGTTCAGCGGGGGCTCCGGCGGTGAGCCCGCACTGAAGCGAGCACATGTCAGCTGATTATTGGAATCGCAATCCACCCGCGGCTGTTAACATGTTAAATCTCTGACAGTGGCATTTAACTCGCGCTTCCGGGAGTCCTAAGCCCCGCCCATCAGTGACCCCGTCACGTGATCGCGGGTCACCAATGGGTGGGCATGACAACTCAGGGTCTGCAGCAGACGCCTGTGGTTGTCATGTCTCAATTGCTATGAGTGCCACCTAGTGGTCAGCGCTCATAGCAAGTGAGCATTTCTCCTGCATACAAGCGATCTGCTCATCGCTTGTATGCAGTAGAAGCAATCAGAAAACTGCTGCTTCTAATCTCCTCTGGAGACTATAGAAGCGAGCAGAAAGTGTAAAAAAAAAGTTTTTAAAAAAATAAAAAAATAAAAAATATATAAAAGTTTAAGTCACCCCCCTTTCGCCCCATTCAAAATAAAAAATATATATATATATATATATATATATATATATATATATATATATATATAAAAACCACATACACATATTTGGTATCGCCGCGTTCAGAATCGCCCGATCTATCAATGTAAAAGAAGAATTAATTCAATCAGTAAACGGCGTAACGAGAAAAAAATTTTAAACGCCAGAATTAAGTTTTTTTGATCGCTACAACTTTGCAATAAAATGCAATAACGGGCGATCAAAACATCGTATCTACCCCAAAATGGTATCAATAAAAACGTCAGCCCGGCACGCAAAAAATAAGCCCTCACCTGGCCCCAGATCCTGAAAAATTGAGAAGCTAAGGGTCTCGGAAAATGGCGTCATTTTTTTTGTTTTTTTTAGCAAGCTTTGGATTTTTTTTTCACCACTTAAATAAAAAAGAACCTATACATGTTTGGTGTCTATGAACTCATAACGACCTGGAAAATAATGATGGCAGGTCAGTTTTAGCAATCTGTGAACGTGGTAAAAAAAGGACCCAAAAAACAACTGTGGAATTGCATTTTTTTTTGCAGTTTCACTGCACTTGGAATTTTTTTCCCATTTTTTTCCCATTTTCCAGCACGCGATATGGTAAAACCAGTGATGGTGTTTAAAAGTACAACTCGTCCCGCAAAAAATAAGCCCTCACATGGACATATTGAATGAAAATTATAAAAGTTCTGGCTCTGGGAAGAAGGGGAGCAAAAAAGTAAAACACAAAAACAGAAAGACCCATGGTCGTTAAGGGGTTAACATATTTCACAGGAAAGCACTTTCACTTTTGTTTTTGAATGTTTTATTGTGAGCCTGTAAAAGTGGCTTAATACCTCTGACCACGTTGTTGACAGCAGTGACCTGGGGGTCAGAAATGCTTCCAGAGGCGATCCCCATGCTGTCCCCATGTCATTTGAGCAATGTCACTATCGTTTTGGGCACTTTTTAGGCTTTCTACATACTGCCGGAGGAGCCGCCGCAAAAATGTTCGGGTCTCCCATAGACTAACATTGGGCTCGTTGCTCGGGTCGAGCATCCGAGTATCACAGTGAGCTCGGCCCGAGCTTCGAACACCCGAGCATTTTAGTGCTCGCTCAAAAATAGTAATTACCAAGGATAGAGGAGAAACCACTAGCACTGTCTCCAGAGACCACCTAAAAAGGTACCCCGAGCAACTACAGAGTGCAGGAGAAGATCAAGATGACCTTGAAGCCGCAGAGGACAAGGAAGAAATGATCAGCACAGTTCTTGGAGAGTTACCCCGGTCCTGGACTCGGATAAACGATGCCATAGTGGTACCCGTCCTACACTTCCTTCAACCAACCCAGCAGGAGCCTACAGGAGAGCAGGAAGAACAAGAGGAACAAGCAGCCCCGGAGGCAGAAGAACCCATGCCAGCAGCCCAGGAGAGTCAGCCCTCTGCTGACAGTGAGCCTGCCATGCCTGCGGTAAACCAAAGGACCCGCAGATAGCTGCCTGCCCTGCCTGTAAACCCAGCTAGTAGCTGTACCCTAAAAGCCAGGATAGACCACCACCAGACAGTGGGTTATGCAGGTCGACCCGGAGCACTAGGGGTCAAATACCAGCTCGCTGGAAGATTTAAATGCTGTATATTGCAAATGTTTTATACTTCTTACCTCGTTATTAATACTGTTTTCCCAGTTTTCCTAGATACAATGGACTGACAGGTCATGGACACTGAATGGCCGGAACTACTATGTAGATAGTTGCACTTGGTGCCCTCTTGTGAAGATGGCCACAGAAGAAAAACCTGTCCGGCGTGACCTCCTTGTGGTCCAAAGTAGTTAGCTTTTACCTTGCCGCCACGCCCAAGGCCAGGAACTTGGGGTTTATAGGAACAGGTCCCCACATTGTGGAAAACTTCACCTAGTTGGGTGATATGGACACCCGGTCACGGAAGCGCCGTGACCTTAAGGACAAAATGTGCTTGCAAATATGTTATGTTATTGTTTATACCCTGTTTGTTGTTGGCCAAAAATGCTTAGTCCTGGAGTACTAAATTTTACTAGCGGTAATGTGTCACCCCAGGCCTGGATGCCACAAATATTAAAGGCTGTGTCTGAGAGCAGGAGGGAGGTTCCCTGGTCAGGGACCATTAGCATGCAGCACCTCCTGTCCCAGGCCAGTAGGGGGAGCAGGCTGCCCCTATAAAAGCTGGAACTGGGGCAGGGTTAGAGAGACCATAACCCACTTCTGAAGTGACCAGAAGGGTTCCTTAGAGGAAGGGACAGGTCAGCAGCAGCTGAGGAGTCCGTGAGGCAGAGAAGAGACTGCAAGCCAGGGATAGAGGCGACGAGAGCCGGTCCTGGCTGAGAGAAGTACACAACCGGACATTGGGGTCCGAGGCTGTCAGGGTTGCAAGCCCAGCAGCAGAGAACCAACCCGCGAGGGATTTCAGGTCCCTTGGCCTAAGAAGCCTGGAGGCTCCGCCACACAGAGGGACCAGTACAGCAAGGAGAAGCAAAAGGTACCCAAGGCCCGAGTCGCAAGCCATACAGGCAAAGTACACGGCCAGCTCAGGGACGTGGGCTATTACACCACGAAAAGGGGGATAGTCAGCAAGAGCATAGAGAGAGAACGGTAGGCCTACACACTCACCCTGACCAGTGGGGCTCTCCCGAATGCTCTCAGATACCCAGGCCCACTCCTAACCGGTACTCCTGTTGGGTCAGTAATAACATCTGCAATAAAGACCCTGGACTGTTTGAAGCAGACTCTGAACTCTTACTATTGCGGCCTGCACTATCACCCCCAGCATTCACCTACACTGCCCTGAGGCTACACTCTTCCCGTGGGGAGTTGTCCTACCCCTGTGCTGCCCACCAACACCAGCCTCAGTGGTCTGCCTTGCAGCGGCGGTTATCTCTGACCGCAATCCACGGGTGGCGTAGTCGGACATTCTCAAATCTATAAATAGACTGTCACAGCATTTGGTCTGACCACCCTGAGCCACGGGATCGGGTTGCTACTACCCCCAGCATCGCACAGAAGCCCGGTCCCGGGTGCCCCACGGCCCAGGGGGCGAGTCACATGCAAAAACGCTTGACAAACGCTTCTACCTGGCAGGAAAAACGCAAGTAAAATCCGCATGCGTTTTTCCTATCAGGGAGAAGCGGAATAAATATGCAGCATTTCTGCATCATGGGCACATAGCCATAAACACATTGAAAACAAAAAAATACATATACACAGACATATCACACAATGATATCTGCACACACTGACACGCACTGTGACACACACACACATCACTCACCATTCCCCTGCTCGGCTCCCGTCATCCAGCTCCTCTCTGGTGGTAAGAAGCAATGCAGGGAGCACTGCATGACGTCACGCTAGCAGACACTGCCGCGCACAGGGCCGTGTCTTCTAGCTGTGATGCGGCCGGTCCAGCACACGTGCAAATGCACGGTACGCAGACATGCGCACACGGTATGCAGATATGCGCACAGACATATGCATACGTACATATCTTATAAACACATAAAACTGTCCTGTCCAGCAGCTCCTCAGGCATGTCTCAGTGCAGGGCCGCCGGCATGTCACAGACATGGCCCTGGACCATCAGAGGGGCCCACTCGTCGTTGGCGCCTGGGCTGCTTCTACAGCATCTGAGTAGGACCTCTGGTGCTGCTTGATTGCCGGCACTTCACCCGACATGGCCGTGCGCTGTGCGGTTGTGTCTGGTAGTAATGACGAGGCAGGGCAATACACAAGCACAGTTAGAGGCGCAGTGTCGTCCCTGTCGTGTCATTAATACCAGACACAGCCGCACAGCGCACGGCCATGTCGGGTGAAGTGCCGGCGGTCCAGCACAGATGCCGGGGAAGCAGCCCGGGCATCGACAGCAAGTGAGCCCCTCTGATGGTCCACAAATACCTAGACATAGATACATACACATACACATATACATACATACACATATATGTATCTATATATATAATCATCTTATCCCGTCTGTCTATCTGTCTGTATGTCTTTCTGTCTGTCTGTCCTTGAAATCCCGCGTTGCTCATTGGTCCGGAAGCGACCAATCAGCGACGCGGGATTTCAGAAAAAAGATGGCGGCCGTTAGCGGCTCATCTGCGGGACGGAGATGCAGCCGGGAGATGACCGGCACGCGGCGCTCATCTCCCGGCCGCTAGCAGCAGAAGGACCCCGACCGCTGGCGCCGCTGACCTTCATACGGCTAGGGTGTCAAGGCAGGACCGGGGAGCGGGTCGGGATACTTCTGCTGCGAGCAGTCACTAATCTCCCGGCTTCTCGCAGCGGAAGTAGCCGCACAGGCAGCGCTGCTCCCCGGTCCTCACTAATACGATTCCTCTCCCCGGTCCTCACCAATACGATTCGCTGATTGGTCGCGGTCTCCGCCCGCGACCAATCAGTGATCTTGGCGCAAAAGTTAAACACCGCTGTGCTGATTGGTCGCGGCCGCTGCCCGCGACCAATCACCGATTTGAGCGCCACATTTAAATAGCGGCCGTGATCAATCACCGATCTTGGCCCAACATTTAAACACTGCTGCGCTGATTGGTCGCGGACGCTGCCCGCGACCAATCAGCGATTTTGGCGCCACATTTCAACACTGCTGTGCTGATTGGTCGCGGATGCTGCCCACGACCAATCAGCGATCTTGCCGACACATTTAAACACTGCTGTGCTGATTGGTCGCGGACGCCAGCCGCGACCAATCAGCGATTTTGGCGCAAAATTTAAACAACGCTCTGCTGATTGGTCACGGATGCCAGACGCGACCAATCAGCGAGATTGGCGCCAAATTTAAACAATGCTTTGCTGATTGGTCGTGGACGCCAGCCGCGACCAATCAGCAAGATTGGCGCCAAATTTAAACAACGCTCTGCTGATTGGTCGCGGATGCCAGATGCGACCAATCAGCGAGATTGGCGCCAAATTTAAACAACGCTCTGCTGATTGGTCGCGGATGCCAGCCGACCATGACCAATCAGCGATTTTGGCGCCAAATTTAAACCCCGCTCTGCTGATTGGTCGCGGTGGCCGGCCGAGACCAATCAGCATTATTGGCGCCAAATTTAAACACTGCTCTGCTGATTGGTCGCGGATGCCAGCCGACCGCGACCAATCAGCAAGATAGGCACAAAATTTAAACAACGCTCTGTTGATTGGTCGCGGCCGCCAGCCGCGATCAATCAGCGAGATTGGCGCCAAATTTAAACACCGCTCTGCTGATTGGTCGCGGTTTACGGTCGCGAATAATCAGCACTATTGGCGCCAAATTTAAACACCGCTCTGCTGATTGGTCGCGGCCGTGACCAATCACCATTATTGCTGCCAAATTTAAACCCCGCTCTGCTGATTGGTCACGTTCGCTGGCCGCGACCAATCAGCATTATTGGCGCCAAATTTAAACCCCGCTCTGCTGATTAGTCGCGACCGCCGGCCGTGACCAATCTGCAATATAGGCGCCAAATTTAAACACCGCTCTGCTGATTGCGCCCGGTCGGCCGCATACATATTGTAGAATACCCGATGCGTTAGAATCGGGCCACCATCTAGTATATATATATATGTATATACACACGCACATTGCACATGGACTTACCTTTTCTATACATGATGCAGGTTCTTCCATCATCTCTGTGGGGCAGCCTCCCCTCCTCTTGGGGCCTGACTGCAGAGCTCTGGTGTAATTGCAGGGCAGGAGGGGGAGAACGGAGAGATAGCATTCAGAGCAGGGGAGGGGGCAGGGAGAGCAGTGGCCATTCTGTAAACTGGCTCTGTGCTCTGCTGGAGGCCGGAGCAGGTGGACGGAGCCTCCTCTCCTGCACTTACACAGTCAGCAGCTGGTGAGTCATCCTCGCAGCGCCCCCTGGCACAGCAGTTTTACAGAGCAGATTCAATTTTCCGACTCCCGGGCCCTCATACATTATAATGAGACCAATCTGGCCCTGGGAGCCCTGGGCCTCATGGCAGACCCGGGCCCCGGGCGGTAGCCCAGATTGACCTCATTATAATCCGCCTATGGTGACACATGCATACAGTGCTGAAACGACATGGGAACAGCATGGGGAAGACCCCTGGAAGCATCTCTGACACCCAGGTCACTGCCTAAAAGTGTGCCCATCAGAAGTGATCCTTGCCGCATCAGAAGATGCAGACTTGCAACTATCCCCGTGGAAGTCCTTGTCCCAGGGCAGTGTTCAATTGTACCTCCCCCATTCCTTGCAATGCAAGCGCAAGTATGCAGCTTGTCACCCACCCACCCCCAGGCTGCAATACCATACTGCTTGCTTGCTTGCACTTGAAATTGGGCCTTTTAGGCATGCGGAGGCGGAATCTGGCCACCATGTCATGGCTGCGTCGGTAGCCTGGTATCCGTACTCAGTCCCCAGCCGCCCGGCGGCTGGGTAACCACGCTTGGTCCCCAGCCGACAGGGGGCGGCTGGGTGTCCATACTCGGTCCCCAGCCACCTGGGGGCGGCCGGTTGTCCATAAACGGTCCCCAGTCACCCCTATTTGAAGGACAGTTTAACCACAAACACGTGGACAAGTGAATGTGGCCAGGGATGGTCCATCTCACTGATGCCTTCACACTGGGAAAATATTGTGGAAGCCGGGACACAGTTGGACACTGGGATGCAACACGTCCTCCAGACATAGAGGATTGCGGGTCCTGGGTCAATCAGGCTTCAACACAAAGTTCAGAAGGTAGACAGCAGCAGTGGTCGGCCTCCTACACAACGAGTAAATTATTCATGATCATGAGGCCATCCATCTCCTTAGCTTTCTGTTCCTTGAAATGCAAGTGCATGTCTGTAGTAGTGGCTAGGCCTGAGGTGGTTATGTTTTGGCGCATATCCTACATTCTCCGAGGATTGCTGGATGTTTTCCTGCTACCATCCCAGTTCTATGACTCCCGTTAAAACAAAGCTTCAGGTTATGAATGATGGATGAGGTGGTGGCAAAGGAGAAAGAGCAGGAGGAGCAGGAACCATTCGCTTCAATATCAGGCCAGTCAACCACACATGTCTTGTAGGATATGTTTCTGTACCAAAAGGAGCGGTTCGGCTACAAAGTTATAGGGCATACAGTGAGTATAATGTATACTAAAAATTTCTAGGCACTCCAATGCCCCTTGGAAGTCACATGGAGGTCAGAGGGCCTTAACTAAACCATTTTTTCCATTTATAGCAACTGGGTCTCCTGTACACTGTTGGCCTAAGCAGTGAATGGAAGGCTTTCCAAAAATTATGAGGAACTGCAATGCCCCTTGAAACAGACGTGGACAGCGTACTAATAACCTTCTACCCATTATTGGGGAGTGGGTTCCTCTTAGTGTTCGCCTATGCATTGAAAAGCAAAAGCTGACTAAAATTAGGAGGAAATGCAATGCCCGTTATAAGAGTCGTGGAGGTTAGAAGTAATTAAAAACAACATTTTAATGCCCCCTGGAAGAGCTGTGGAGTTCAGAGTGGTTTAACAAGACCGTTTTAATGCCCCTTGGAAGAGCTGTGGAGTTCAGAGTGGTTTTACAAGACGGTTTTAATGCCCCTTGGAAGAGTGGTGGAGGTCACAGTAGATTAATAAGACAGTTTTAATGCCCCTTGGAAGAGTGGTGGAGGTCACAGTAGCTTAACAAGATGGTTTTAATGCCCCTTGGAAGAGACGTGGAGGTCACAGTAGCTTAACAAGACAGTTTTAATGCCCCTTGGAAGAGTGGTGGAGGTTGCAGTAGAATAAAAAGACAATATCAATGCCCCTTGGTAGAGTGGTGAAGGTCACAGTAGCTTAACAAGACGGTTTTAATGCCCCTTGGAGGAGACGTGGAGGTCACAGTAGCTTAACACGACAGTTTTAATGCCCCTTGGAAGAGTGGTGGAGGTCACAGTAGCTTAAGAAGACGGTTTTAATGCACCTTGGAAAAGTGGTGGAGGTCACAGTAGCTTAACAAGATGGTTTTAATGCCCATTGGAAGAGACGTGGAGTTCAGAGTGGTTTAACAAGACGGTTTTAATGCCCCTTGGTAGAGACGTGGAGGTCACAGTAGCTTAACAAGACAGTTTTAATGCCCCTTGGAAGAGACGTGGAGTTCAGAGTGGTTTAACAAGACGGTTTTAATGCCCCGTTGAAGAGACGTGGAGGTCACAGTAGCTTAACAAGACAGTTTTAATGGTCCTTGGAAGAGTGGTGGAGGTCGCAGTGGAATAAAAAGACAATATCAATGCACCATGGAAGAGTGGAGGAGGTCACAGTAGCTTAATAAGATGGTTTTAATGCCCCTTGAAAGAGTGGTGGAGGTCACAGTAGCTTAACAAGACAGTTTTAATGCCCCTTGGAGGAGTGGTGGAGGTCGCAGTGGAATAAAAAGACAATATCAATGCCCCTTGGAAGAGTGGTGGAGGTCTCAGTAGCTTAACAAGATGGTTTTAATGCCTCTTGGAAGAGACGTGGAGGTCACAGTAGCTTAGCAAGACAGTTTTAATGCACCTTGGAAGAGTGGTGGAGGTCACAGTAGCTTAACAATACGCTTTTAATGCCCCTTGGAAGAGAGGTGGAGGTCACAGTAGCTTAACAAGACAGTTTTAATGCCCCTTGGAAGAGTGGTGGAGGCCGCAGTGGAATAAAAAAACAATATCAATGCCCCTTGGAAGAGTGGTGGAGGTCACAGTAGCTTAACAAGATGGTTTTAATGCCCCTTGGAAGAGACGTGGAGGTCACAGTAGCTTAAAAAGACAGTTTTAATGCCCCTTGGAAGAGTGGTGGAGGTCACAGTAGCTTAACAATATGCTTTTAATGCCCCTTGGAAGAGAAGTGGAGGTCACAGTAGCTTAACAAGACAGTTTTAATGCCCCTTGGAAGAGTGGTGGAGGCCGCAGTGGAATAAAAAAACAATATCAATGCCCCTTGGAAGAGTGGTGGAGGTCACAGTAGCTTAACAAGACGGTTTTAATGCCCCTTGGAAGAGACGTGGAGGTCACAGTAGCTTAACAAGACGGTTTTAATGCCCCTTGGAAGAGACGTGGAATCATAGAATCATGGAATCATAGAATGGTAGAGTTGGAAGGGACCTCCTGGGTCATCTGGTCCAACCCCCTGCTCAAAGCAGGATTCACTAGATCATCTCAGACAGATGTCTGTCCAGCCTCTGTTTGAAGACGTCCATTGAAGGGGAACTCACCACCTCTCGTGGCAGCCTGTTCCACTCATTAATCACCCTAACTGTCAAAAAGTTTTTTCTAATATCTAATCTGTGTCTCCTCCCATTTAGTTTCATCCCATTGCTTCTAGTCTTTCCTTGTGCAAATGAGAATAAAGATGATCCTTCTACAATGTGACAGCCCTTGACATATTTGTAGACAGCTATTAAGTCTCCTCTCAGTCTTCTTTTTTGCAAGCTAAACATTCCCAAATCCTGCAACCGTTCCTCATAGGACATGGTTTGCAGACCAGTCACCATTCTGGTCGCTCTTCTCTGAACTTGCTCCAGTTTGTCTATGTCTTTTTTAAAATGTGGTGCCCAAAACTGTACACAGTATTCCAGATGAGGTCTGACCAAAGAGGAGTAAAGACCGATAATGACTTCACGTGATCTAGACTGTATGCTTCTGTTAATACATCCCAGAATTGTATTTGCCTTTTTTGCTGCTGCATCACACTGTTGACTCATGTTCAGTCTATGATCTATTAGTATACCTAAGTCTTTTTCACATGTACTGTTGCTTAGCTCTATTCCTCCCATTCTGTATATGCTTTTTTCATTTTTATTGCCCAGATGTAGTACTTTGCATTTTTCCCTGTTAAAAACCATTCTGTTGGTTGCTGCCCACTGCTCCAGTTTATTTAGGTCTTTTTGAATCCTCTCTCTCTCTTCTCTAGTATTAGCTATCCCTCCTAGCTTTGTGTCATCAGCAAATTTAATCAGTTTACCCTCAATTCCTTCATCTAAATCATTGATAAAGATGTTGAACAATACAGGTCCCAGGACGGAGCCCTGTGGTACCCCACTTGAGACATTCATCCAGCTGGATGTGAAGCCATTTACAACCACCCTTTGAGTCCGATCACTAAGCCAGTTATGAATCCACCTAACAGTTGCCTGGTCCATTGCATACTTGGTCATTTTTTCAATAAGGATGATGTGAGATACTTTGTCAAATGCTTTGCTGAAGTCAAGATATACTATATCTACAGCATTTCCCTGATCCACCCAGTCAGTGATTCTGTCATAGAAGGAAATTAAGTTAGTCTGACATGACTTGTTAGTTACAAACCCATGCTGACTCTGGTTAATCACTTCATTCTTATCCATGTACTTACATACATGTTGTTTAATAATTTGTTCAAAGATCTTTCCTGGTATAGAAGTCAGACTCACCGGCCTATAGTTCCCTGGGTCCACCTTCTTCCCCTTTTTGAAGATAGGAACAACATTTGCTCTTCTCCAGTCTTCTGGGACTTCTCCTGTTCTCCAAGAATTTTCAAAGATTATGGAGAGTGGTTCTAAAATTTCTTCTACAATCTCCTTCAGTACTCTGGGGTGTAATTCATCTGGACCTGGAGACTTGAACTCATTTATGTTAGCTAAATATTCCCTCACAATCTTTCTGTTTACTGATAACTTGGATTCCTCTATTCCTTTAAAAGGACAGTGAACATCAGTTGATGTTACATTTTCTTTCTGAGAGAAAACAGATGCAAAATAGGAATTAAAAAGTTCGGCCTTCTCAACATCCTCTCTTACCATTTCTCCATTTTCATCCTGTAAAAATCCTATAGCATCTTTGACTTTTCTTTTACTTTTGACATACCCCCAAAATCCTTTTTTATTGCTTTTGACATCTCTTGCAAGCCTTAATTCATTGTCAGCTTTAGCTAACCTGATACGTGCCCTACAGGATCTGCAGACTGCATTATAATCTTCTTTAGATATGCCTCCCTCTTTCCATTTAATAAACATTTCTTTCTTTCTTTTTAGCATGTGTTTAAGTTCTGTGTTCATCCATCCTGGTTTCCTTAAATGCTTCCCATTCTTCCTACTTTTCGGGATTGTTAACGATTGTGCTTTGAGAATCTCATTTTTAAAAATTTCCCATCCTTCCTGGACATTTTTGTCCTTAAGGACATCCAGCCATTGGATCCCTCCTATTCTCTTTCTGAGTCTCTTAAAATCTGCCTTTCTAAAATCTAACCTTGAAGTTTGAGTCTTCACATGTCTTCCTCCTCTAGTTATCCAAAATTCTATAATAGCATGATCGCTGCCTCCTAGGGTCCCAGCCACCTTTACCTCCTCAACCATTTCCTCCCTGTTTATAAGAATTAGATCCAAAGTAGCAGATCCCCTTGTTTTCTCCCCTACCTTTTGGAAGATAAAGTTGTCAGCAAGAGAGGATAAGAATTTGCTTGACCTGTTAGTTTTACTTGAGAGAGATTCCCAACAAATGTCTGGATAGTTGAAATCTCCCATGACCACTACGTCATATTTTTTGGAGTTCAGAGTGGTTTAACAAGACAGTTTTAATGCCCCTTGGAAGAGATGTGGAGGTCACAGTAGCTTAACAAGACAGTTTAAATGCCCCTTGGAAGAGTGGTGGAGATCGCAGTGGAATAAAAAGACAATATCAATGCCCCTTGGAAGAGACGTGGAGTTCAGAGTAGCTTAACAATACGGTTTTCATGCCCCTTACAAGAGCCATACAGTACAGCATATTAAAAACATTATTCCCATTATTGGGGAGTGGGTCTCCCATAGTCTTTGCCTATGCCTTCCAAGCAAAAGCTGCCAAAAAATAGGACGGAGGAACTTGCTATGCTGGCAAACAAGAGCCAAGCAGTACAGCATATTCAAAACATTATTCCTATTATTTAGGAGTGGGTATCCCATAGTCTTTGCCTATGCCTTCCAAGCAAAAGCTGCCAAAAATTAGGACGGAGGAACTTGCAATGCTGGCAACACAAACCACGGTCACCCTGGTGGTATAGTGGTGGTGGAGGCTGAGGAAATAGAGAAGAGCAAAATACAGCCAAAATGAGGAAGCGTATACTCATGTGTGGGTGTGAAGCGGTGCATGGGAATACACCTCCCAAAATAACACAGTGGATTTGACTTTATGTTACTCTGCTGTCATTTGGTGGTGATGAGAAGTCTGGCCCAATCCAGCCCTTCTTCATTTTGATAAGGGTCAGCTAGTCAGCATTGTCAGTCGACAGGCGAGTGCGCTTATCAGTTATAATTCCCCCAGCGGCACTAAAAACACGATCCGATAACACGCTAGCGGCAGGGCAGGCCAGGACCTCCAAGGCGTACAGAGCGAGTTCATTCCAAGTGTCCAGCTTGGATACCCAATAATTAAAAGGCACAGAGGAATCACGGAGGACGCTGGTACGGTCGGCAAGGTACTCCCTCACCATCTTTTGAAACTTTCCACTCCTTGTGAGAGTACTCCGCGCCTCAGGGCCTGTAAGCTTGGCGAGTCTCAGTAAACTGTCCCAGAATGTTGACAGTGTTCCCCTGCCTCTGCTGGAATGGAGTTGCATCTCTCTCGCCTGTACGCCTTGGTTAGGCAACGAACTGTGACGTCTGCCGCTAGCGTGTTCAGATGGGAATTTTTTTAACAGTTCTGCAGCAAGGGCCTTCTGGTACTGCCGCAATTTTGTAGACCTATCCACCTCAGGAATAAGAGAGTGAAAGTTTTCCTTGTAGCGGGGGTCTAAAAGTGTCAACAACCAGTAATGACTGTCACCAAAATTTTGACAACGCGAGGGTCACGGTTAAGGCAGCGTAACATAAAGTCAGCCATGAGTGCCAGACTGGTAACGGGCAAGACTTCTGTGTCCTCACCAAGATGACGACTGATTATGCTCTCCTCCTCCTTCCGCTTGTCCTCAGGCCACCCACGCTGAACCGACGGTATGACAGTTGTACAGGTACAACCGTCTACAGCACATGATACCAGCTCCTGTTCTTCCTCATCCTCCTCCTCATCCTCCTTCTCCTCTCCCTCATTGTCCCCCAATGCACGTTGGGATGAGATGAGGCTGGGCTGCTCTCTTTAATTCTCTGCAGAGAGCGTTGCAAAAGACAGACAAGTGGGATGCTGACGCTAATGATGGCGTCATCTCCACTCACCATCTTGGTGGACTTCTCAAAGTTTGTCAGGATGGTACATATGTCAGACATCCAGGTCCACTCCTGAGGTCTTATGTGTGGAGCCTGACCTGAATATCGTCGGCCTTGTTGCAGCTGGTACTCCACAACTGCTGTCTTCTACTCACAAATCCTTTGCAACATGTGGAGGGTACTGTAGAGTTCCAACGTGTGGGGACATCACACACCAGTCGGTGTGACGGAAGCTGCTAACGCTGCTGCAACACAGCAAGGGCGGCGGAAGCTGTAGCCGACTTCCTAAAATGAGCTAACAGGCGGCGTACTTTGACGAGCAGATCTGGCAACTCGGGGTACGATTTAAGAAACCGCTGAACCACGAGGTTAAGCACATGAGCCAGGCATGGTACGTGTGTGATCTCGCCTCGCCTCAGAGCCGCCACCAGGTTACGGCCATTGTCACACACGACCATGCCTGGATGTAGGTTCAGCGGTCTCAGCCACAGATATGCTTGCTCTTTCACAGCTGTCCACAACTCACAAGCATTGTGAGGATTATCACCTAAGCTTATGAGTTTCAGCACAGCCTGTTGCCGCTTGGCTGAGGCAGTGCTTCCAGTTTGTAACTGATGTGGTGATATCTGAGATGGAGGCTGAACATGAGGAGGAGGAGGATGCGCAGGAGCTGTACACTGTGGGGGCAGCTCTGACTGAGATAGGGTCCGCAATCCTCGGTGTGTGGGGAGGATGTCTTCCGTCCCAAGGGCTGACTGGTACGCAGGTTCCACTATGTTTACCCAGTGTGCCGTCAGGGAGATGTACCGTCCCTGGCCACAAGCACTTGTCCACGTGTCCGTTGTCAGGTGGACTCTCCCAGTAACTGCATTGTTGAGAGCACGGCAGATGTTTTGGGAAACGTGCTTGTGTAGTGCGGGGATGACACACCGGGCAAAATAGTGTCGGCTGGGGACCGAGTACCGAGGGACGGCCACCGCCATAAGGTTGCGGAAGGATTCCGTCTCCACCAGCCTAAAAGGCAACATTTCCAACGCAAGCAGTCGTGATATGTGCGAATTTAGGACTGGCATCTTTGCATGCAGTATGGACAGGGGATTGCCTTGCACGCACAACAGGGGGTTCTCTTACACTGACACTGGTCGTGGACCCTGGGGTTCGCCCCACAAAATTAGGTGCTTTGCTGACATGTGCCTGATCATGCTGGTGGTGGTCAGGCTGGTAGTTTTGTCACCCCTGCTGATGCTGGCATGGCAGGTGGTACAAATGGCCTTTTTGGGGTTATCAGCAGAGTCTTTAAAAAAATTCCAGACTCTGGAAGACCTACCTGTTGTCCTGGCAACGTCCCTCGTGTTGGTGTTACGGGGAACTGTTGCCCGCCTTCTGTGTGCGGCCACCACACTGCTTCTTCGTTCCTGTTGGGGTACTCTGCTTCCCTCCCCCTGTGTGCTGCTGGCCTCGCTCTGCGTTTCCTCCTGCCACGTTGGGTCAGTTACTAGATCATCCACCACCTCCTCCTCTTTCACTTGCGCACCACGATCCTCCTCCTCTCTTCGTGGCAATTGTGTCTCGTCATCGTCCACCTCTTGTGACAAATTGCCAGCGTCGACTTCCTGTGGCGGTGGCTGTTCAAATATTTGGGCATCGCTACATGGGATCTCCTCTTCCACCACTTCAAGCAGAGCAGGCGAAGGGGACAAATATGGAAATGGACCAGTGAACAGCTCTTCAGAGTGTCCAAGTGTGGGATCAGTTGCTGTCTGACAACACTCGGCATGGTGGGAGGAAGGAGCATCGGGGTGAGGAGGAGTATGCGGTCTAGACTCATGGCTACTAAAACTTGACCGTGTGGAAGACAGACCGGAGGTGGTGGTGCCCAGGTAACTGGAAGTATTATCTGCTATCCAATTAATAACCTGTTCACACTGATCAGTTCGCAATACTGGTTTTGTAGTGTGCTTCCCTAGTAATTCGGTCAAGAAGTGGGAGCGAGTAGATGTGGCTGTTGGTTGTGGCACATTTTTACCTTGTCCACGGCCCTGTCCTCTACACGCACCATCACCAGAACGTCCAGTTCCATGTCTCTTGCCACGCGCCTTGCCTATTGTAAATGATGTAAAATAGCTTACACTCGCACGATCAATGGAAAAAGGGTAATAAAAAGGAGATTAGAACCGTGGAAGAGAAAAACCACAGTTCTATTTCTCTTGCCTACACCAGAATCTTTTAAACAGATATATTTGTGTCTGAACAGTCAGGGAGACACTATTACTGTTTTTTTTACAGAAAAAAGGTCAAAAGCAGGATAATACAGAGATTTGAACCATGTAACTGCAAAACCACAGTTATAGTTATCTGGCCTACACCAGAATCTTTTAAACAGATATATTTGTGTCTGAACAGTCAGCGAGACACTATTCCTGTTTTTTTTTACAGAAAAAAGGCCAAAAGCAGGATAATACAGAGATTTGAACCATGGAACTGAAAAACCACAGTTATAATTACCTGGCCTACACCAGAATCTTTTAAACCGATATATTTGTGTCTGAACAGTCAGCGAGACACTATTACTGTTTTTTTTACGGAAAGAAGGCCAAAAGCAGGATAATACAGAGATTTGAACCGTGGAACTGCAAAACCACAGTTATAACTATCTGCCCTACACCAGAATCTTTTAAACAGATATATTTATGTCTGAACAGTCAGGGAGACACTATTACTGTTTTTTTTACGGAAAAAAGGCCAAAAGCAGGATAATACAGAGATTTGAACTGTGGAACTGCAAAACCACAGTTCTAGTTATCTGGCCTACACCAGAATCTTTTAAACAGATATATTTGTGTCTGAACAGTCAGCGAGACACTATTACTGTTTTTTTTTTTACGGAAAAAAGGCCAAAAGCAGGATAATGCAGAGATTTGAACTGAGGAACTGCAAAACCACAGTTAGAATTATCTGGCCTACACCAGAATCTTTTAAACAGATATATTTGTGTCTGAACAGTCAGCGAGATACTAATGCTGTTTTTTTTTACGGAAAAAAGGCCAAATCAGGATAATACAGAGATTTGAACCGTGGAACTGCAAAACCACAGTTATAATTATCTGGCCTACACCAGAATCTTTTAAACAGATATATTTGTGTCTGAACAGTCAGCGAGACACTATTACTGTTTTTTTTACGGAAAAAAGGCCAAATCAGGATAATAAAGAGATTTGAACCGTGGAACTGCAAAACCACAGTTATAGTTATCTGGCCTACACCAGAATCTTTTAAACAGATATATTTGTGTCTGAACAGTCAGCGAGACACTATTACTGTTTTTTTTTTACGGAAAGAAGGCCAAAAGCAGGATAATGCAGAGATTTGAACCGTGGAACTGCAAAACCACAGTTATAATTATCTGGCCTACACCAGAATCTTTTAAACAGATATATTTGTGTCTGAACAGTCAGCGAGATACTAATGCCGTTTTTTTTTACGGAAAAAAGGCCAAAAGCAGGATAATACAGAGATTTGAACCGTGGAACTGCAAAACCACAGTTCTAGTTATCTCGCCTACAGCTGAAGCTTTTAAACAGATATATTTGTGTCTGAACAGTCAGCGAGACACTATTACTGTTTTTTTTACGGAAAAAAGGCCAAAAGCAGGATAATACAGACATTTGAACCATGGGACTGCAAAACCACAGTTATAGTTATCTGGCCTACACCAGACTCTTTTAAACAGATATATTGGTGTCTGAACATTCACATACACTCAATTTTTTTTTTGGGGGGGGGAAGTACCAAAAGGTTAATAAGAAGCGTATTTGGACAGTCTGATTGAGGAAAAAAAAAATACAGGATTTAGATGAAAAAAAAAATGGATTTTTCCTGGCCCCTGAGACCGGGGGATAAGTCTAGCAATTTGACCAGCAGGAGCAGACAGGACTGTAATGCAGTGTTTGTTGGTATAACCACTGCGTCTCCTATACAGTCTGCCTGCCTGCCTGATATCTGGGATGGATATTAGTCCTGAGAAGGACTGTTTGATTGATTTGGCAGGCTTTAGAAACCCTACACTACCTATTTCGCACTATATATCTCTCCCTAACTCAGCAGCACTGACCCTACACTGTCTGATCCCGGGCGACTGTGTCCAAGATGGCGGCGCCCGGCTTTAAATACTCGAGGTGACGCTGTGCCGCCAGCCAATCACTGTAATGCCCACAAACAACATGGCTGCGGCATTACAGTGACTGGCTGGCAATCCCTGCATGTTCATTGGCTCTGTAAAGAGCGCCAAACATGCAGGGCGGAGACTCGAGCTCCCGCCCGAGTAACCTGGAAATGCTCGGTGCTCGCCGAACATCCCGAGTAGTGAGATGCTCGGGAGCGTACCGAGCAGTGTCGAGCATGCTCGCTCAACACTACTCATTAGTAGTAATAAATAAGCTGTCCATTGTGTCTTGCTAATTCTATATGTGCAGTAGGTTGGATGCAGGGCAAGTATTTTTCACCCCCTATCCTGTGGTCCATTAACACTCCCTGAGTCCCTTTCACCAGTTCTGTATCGAACCTTTTATGCCCCAGGCACATGTATTGTATTTTAAGAAAACATTTATGAAATGATAGTTTGAGCTTTTCCCCTGTAGTCTACTGAGTAAATAGCTAGCAATTGGTCAGGGTGTTGGATTTGTGCTAGTAGGAGGTGGGTTTCATGTGGGCTGCTGCTTAGCTGGCCATGGCTATTGTGTAGTGTCAACCCAAGTGGAAAGCTCTGTAAGTCCGCAGAAGGCTATGGGAACCAGCATGTATTGTTGTACTTGTATTTGTGTTTAGAAAAATTGGGCTACTTGACTCTATAGAGGGAATCTGTCAGTGGGATCAATCCACCTAACCCATTTTTATTTGCATGCAGGTCATAGGAAGTTGAATAAAATGATACCTTGATATCTTTGATCCGATGTCTTATTCCTGAAAAACCCAAGTTTTTCTTCATATGTAAATGAGCTGTTAAGATCTATGGGTCGGACATAGATCTAAAAGAGAATCTGCCTCTTAAATGAAAGGGGACCAACCAGTGTGAGACATGTAATCACTGACAGTCTGCTCTCCTGATCTACATGTCTCATGCTGGTAACGCCCCCTTTCATTATAAAAATAAGCTCTGGAGGCTGATTCTCGGGGAGATCTATGTCCGGACCATAGATCTTAGAAGCTCATTTATATATAAGAAAAATGTGGATTTCTCTACAATAAGACATCGGGTGGCAGATATCAAGGTATCATTTTATTCAGTTTCCTATGACCTGCATGCCCATATAGACGGCTTAGGAGGGTTGATCCTACTGATGGATTCCTTTCAAAGACAAATTATACATGTCAGTGCCACACTACTTACTCTCCATATTAATTATACGATGTGCGATGACTTCCTTCACTCATAGGAACATAATATGATATAATATGCTCGGCAGCTGGTCTATTTCTTTATTCCCATGATTAAACCAATAACATTAATAAAATACAACCAGCAGCCAACATTTCACTTTGAAAATATTCCTGATAAACATTAGGTACAAATGACTAATATAGGGCACGGTGTATTCCTGTAAGGAAACGACTGAAACAGAATTGATTTCCCATAATCAAATGATGCTGTCATCAATAATGAGTTAATTATGGTTACACTTTTCCAATGCTACATAAAACACTCAAATCATGTTTGACCTAAATTTTAGTAAAAAAAGAACAGCAAAACCATATAGATTAAAGCAAGAAATGTCACCATGATGTTCCAGACATGCAGTATACCATAATATTAAAAGCGCTACCAAAATTGTGAATGGTTGCCATGGCTGCGGAATCCTTTTTCATAATGTGTGCAGTCATTTTCAGCTCTCTATGTGACAATGGTTTTCGCATTTTCTGGACCTTCTAAACTCTTAATGTGTTTCTTCCTTTGTTACTCTGGATAAAAATGCAGGAACAATTTTGAGTATATGGGGTATGAAGCTTGCTATGGTTCAGTAACGGTTTCTTTTTTAGTATATTATTATTACTATTTTGAAAAATTATGCTAATTATATAAATTATAATGCACTGGAAATATTACATATTTCTGTAGAGGTGAATGGTGCTACACAGACCCTACATTCACTTTTGGAGGGTTCCTCCTGCTGTGTCAACCAGTGATGCGACCAATTCGAGACAAGGAGAAGGCACCTTGCTGGGAACGATGTTAGCTGGCAACCCAGTGAAAGCCATTCAATTCTCTGGATGGTTTCCACTGGACGTAAAATGACAGTGTTCAGAGGCCGAAACCCTACCCACCTAAACCAAACCCAAACCATCCATCGATTTCACAGTAAAAATGACCCCCATCATGTAATAATGTTCCCCATCCTGTAATGTCTCCTATAGCAGCAACTTTCTTTAATAATGTCCACCTTCATAGCCCCTTCCTTTAATAATGTCCACCTTTCTAGCCCCTTCCTTTAATAATGTTTCTCATCCTGACCCCTTCTTTTAATAATGTTTTCTCTCCTGGCCACTTTTTTTAATAATCTTCTGGAGCTCCTTTCCAACGCAATATAAGGCTATGTGCCCATGATGTGGATTTAATGTGTTTCCGCTGCTGCATTTCCGCCGTGAAAACACATTAAAAATGCATGTTAAGTTGTCTGCCATGTTCCCCAATGATAATCCGCATGTGCACATGCTGCGGAAATTTGCGTTGCGGATTATCATTGCGGAAAAATCCGCAGCACTACCATTAATTTTGCGGAATCGCGGCGAAATCACCGCCATTGACTTCTATTGAACCGCATAACATCCGCATGTATGCATGCGGATGTCATGCGATTCAATGCGCGGATGGTACACGGGTCTGGAGAAGAGGAGACTCTCCTCCAGACCCGGGTACCATAGTACCTGTAGTTAAAAAGTAATTAAAATAAAAAAAAACATCTACTTACCTTCTGATGGCCCCCTGTCTGCTCCCGGTGGCGCTGCTGGCTCTTCGGCTGCTCGCGTTGGTGTAAAAGGACCTTCCATTATGTAATTTAGTCATGTGACAGGTCACGCGACCGCTGACGTCGGTGGTCGCATGACCTATCATACGACTAAATGATGTCATGGAAGGTCCTTTCACACCACCATGAGCATCTGAAGACACCGTACACACTGGAGAAGGATACCGGGGGACATCGGAAGATGAGTATAATTTTTTTTTATTTTTCAACATTTTTATTCTTTTTTTTTACTATTGATGCTGCATCTGCAGCATCGTAACTTGGTCACACAACATAAATCCATGCCGGTTGCATGAATTTATAGAGTGTGACCAAGTTGTCAAGCACTTTTCCAAGTGATGCTAAAATCTCTTGGAAAAGTGCTTGATAACCCGCATATGGAAATGCATGTGAAGAACTCTTCACAAACGCTTCTATCTGACAGAAAAAACGCATGTAAAATCTGCATGTGTTTTTCTGCCAGGGAGATGCAGAAACGCTCCGCAGCATTTCTGCATCATGGGCACTTAGCCTAAAAATAATGAATGGCTCTGCTTACCTCTCCCTGCTCCCACGACATGCTGGGTCCTCTTCTCCATTGTGTTACCTATTATTAGATAGGTTTCACTAATTATCTCAATTTTTCATGTCTAACTAAGCTACCATTCAATGTGCATATATATATATACATATACATATATATAAATATATATATATATATATATATACAGTACAGACCAAAAGTTTGGACACACCTTTTCATTTAAAGATTTTTCTGTATTTTCATGACTATGAAAATTGTACATTCACACTGAAGGCATCAAAACTATGAATTAACACATGTGGAATTATATACTTAACAAAAAAGTGTGAAGCAACTGAAAATATGTCTTATATTCTAGGTTCTTCAAAGTAGCCTCCTTTTGCTTTGATGACTGCTTTGCACACTCTTGGCAATCTCTTGATGAGCTTCAAGAGGTAGTCACCGGAAATGGTCTTCCAACAATCTTGAAGGAGTTCTCAGAGATGCTTAGCACTTGTTGGCCCTTTTGCCTTCACTCTGCGGTCCAGCTCACCCCAAACCATCTCGATTGGGTTCAGATCTGGTGACTGTGGAGGCCAGGTCATCTGGCGTAGCACCCCATCACTCTCCTACTTGGTCAAATAGCCCTTACACAGCCTGGAGGTGTGTTTGGGGTCATTGTCCTGTTGAAAAATAAATGATGGTCCAACTAAACGCAAACCGGATGGAATAGCATGCCGCTGCAAGATGCTGTGGTAGCCATGCTGGTTCAGTATGCCTTCAATTTTGAATAAATCCCCAACAGTGTCACCAGCAAAGCACCCCCACACCATCACACCTCCTCCTCCATGCTTCACGGTGGGAACCAGGCATGTAGAGTTCATCCGTTCACCTTTTCTGCGTCGCACAATGACACGGTGGTTGGAACCAAAGATCTCAAATTTGGGCTCATCAGACCGAAGCACAGATTTCCACTGGTTTAATGTCCATTCCTTGTGTTCTTTAGCCCAAACAAGTCTCTTCTGCTTGTTTCCTGTCCTTAGCAGTGGTTTCCTAACAGCTATTTTACCATGAAGGCCTGCTGCACAAAGTCTCCACTTAACAGTTGTTGTAGAGATGTGTCTGCTGCTAGAACTCTGTGTGGCATTGACCTGGTCTCTAATCTGAGCTGCTGTTAACCTGCGATTTCTGAGGCTGGTGACTCGGATAAACTTATCCTCAGAAGCAGAGGTGACTCTTGGTCTTCCTTTCCTGGGGTGGACCTCATGTGAGCCAGTTTCTTTGTAGCTCTTGATGGTTTTTGCAACTGCACTTGGGGACACTTTCAAAGTTTGCCCAATTTTTCGGACTGACTGACCTTCATTTCTTAAAGTAATGATGGCCACTCGTTTTTCTTTACTTAGTTGCTTTTTTCTTGCCATAATACAAATTCTAACAGTCTATTCAGTAGGACTATCAGCTGTGTATCCACCTGACTTCTGCACAACACAACTGATGGTCCCAACCCCATTTATAAGGCAAGAAATCCCACTTATTAAACCTGACAGGACACACCTGTGAAGTGAAAGCCATTTCCGGTGACTACCTCTTGAAGCTCATCAAGAGAATGCCAAGAGTGTGCAAAGCAGTCATCAAAGTAAAAGGTGGCTACTTTGAAGAACCTAGAATATAAGACATATTTTCAGTTCTTTCACACTTTTTGTTAAGTATATAATTCCACATGTGTTAATTCATAGTTTTAATGCCTTCAGTGTGAATGTGCAATTTTAATAGTCATGAAAATACAGAAAAATCTTTAAATGAGAAGGTGTGTCCAAACTTTTGGTCTGTACTGTATATATATATATATATATATATATATATATATATATATATATATATATATATATACATATATATATATACAGTGCTGGCCAAAAGTATTGGCACCCCTGCAATTCTGTCAGATAATACTCAGTTTCTTCCTGAAAATGATTGCAATCACAAATTCTTTGGTATTATTCTCTTCATTTAATTTGTCTTCAATGAAAAAAACACAAAAGAATTGTCCTAAAGCCAAATTGGATATAATTCCACACCAAACCTAAAAAAGGGGGTGGACAAAAGTATTGGCACCCTTTGAAAAATCATATGATGCTTTTCTAATTCGTGTAATTAACAGCACCTGTAACTTACCTGTGGCACCTAACAGGTGTTGGCAATAACTAAATCACACTTGCAGCCAGTTAACATGGATTAAAGTTGACTCAACCTCTGTCCTGTGTCCTTGTGTGTATCACATTGAGCATGGAGAAAAGAAAGAAGACCAAAGAACTGTCTGAGGACTTGAGAAACCAAATTGTGAGGAAGCATGAGCAATCTCAAGGCTACAAGTCCATCTCCAAAGACTTGAATGTTCCTGTGTCTTCCGTGCGCAGTGTCATCAAGAAGTTTAAAGCCCATGGCACTGTGGCTAACCTCCCTAGATGTGGACGGAAAAGAAAAATTGATGAGAGATTTCAACGCAAGATTGTGCGGATGGTGGATAAAGAACCTCGACTAACATCCAAACAAGCAAGTTCAAGCTGCCCTGCAGTCCGAGGGTGCAACAGTGTCAACCCGTACTATCCATCGGCGTCTGAATGAAAAGGGACTGTATGGTAGGATACCCAGGAAGACCCCACTTCTTACCCCGAGACATAAAAAAGCCAGGCTGGAGTTTGCCAAAACTTACCTGAGAAAGCCTAAAATGTTTTGGAAGAATGTTCTCTGGTCAGATGAGACAAAAGTAGAGCTCTTTGGGAAAAAGCATCAACATAGAGTGTACAGGAAAAAAAAGAGGCATTCAAAGAAAAGAACACGGTCCCTACAGTCAAACATGGCGAAGGTTCCCTGATGTTTTGGGGTTGCTTTGCTGCTTCTGGCACTGGACTGCTTGACTGTGTGCATGGCATTATGAAGTCTGAAGACTACCAACAAATTTTGCAGCATAATGTAGGGCCCAGTGTGAGAAAGCTGAGGCTCCCTCAGAGGTCATGGGTCTTCCAGCAGGACAATGACCCAAAACACACTTCCAAAAGCACTATAAAATGGTTTGAGAGAAAGCACTGGAGACTTCTAAGGTGGCCAGCAATGAGTTCAGACCTGAATCCCATAGAACACCTGTGGAGAGATCTCAAAATGGCAGTTTGGAGAAGGCACCCTTCAAATATCAGGGACATGGAGCAGTTTGCCAAAGAAGAATGGTCTACAATTCCAGCAGAGCATTGTAAGAAACTCATTGATGGTTACCGGAAGCAGTTGTTCGCAGTTATTTTGGCTAAAGGTTGTGCAACCAAGTATTAGGCTGAGGGTGCCAATACTTTTGTCCGGCCCTTTTTTGGAGTTTTGTGTGAAATGATCAATGAGTTGATTTTTGCTTCATTCTCTTTTGTGTTTTTTCCTTGCATGCAAATTAAATGAAGATAATAATACCAAAGAATTTGTGATTGCAATCATTTTCAGGAAGAAACTGAGTATTATCTGACAGAATTGCAGGGGTGCCAATACTTTTGGCCAGCACTGTATATATATATATATATATACAGTCCAGACCAAAAGTTTGGACACAGCTTCTCATTTAAATATTTTTCTGTATTTTCATAACTTTGAAAATTGTACATTCACACTGAAGGCATCAAAACTATGAATTAACACATGTGCAATTATATACTTACTTAACAAAAAAGTGTGAAACAACTGAAAATATGTCTTATATTCTAGGTTCTTCAAAGTAGCCACCTTTTGCTTTGATGACTGCTTTGCACACTCTTGGCATTCTCTTGATGAGCTTCAAGAGGTAGTCACCGGAAATAGTTTTCACTTCACAGGTGTGCCCTGTCAGGTTTAATAAGTGGGATTTCTTGCCTTATAAATGGGGTTGGGACCATCAGTTGTGTTGTGCAGAAGTCTGGTGGATACACAGCTGATAGTCCTACTGAATAGACTGTTAGAATTTGTATTATGCCAAGAAAAAAGCAGCTAAGTAAAGAAAAACGAGTGGCCATCATTACTTTAAGAAATGAAGGTCAGTCAGTCTAAAAAATTGGGCAAAATTTGAAAGTGTCCCCAAGTGCAGTTGCAAAAACCATGAAGCGCTACAAAGAAACTGACTCACATGAGGACCGCCCCCAGGAAAGGAAGACCAAGAGTCACCACTGCTTCTGAGGATAAGCTTATCCGAGTCACCAGCCTCAGAAATCACAGGTTAACAGCAGCTCAGATTAGAGACCAGATCAATGCCACACAGAGTTCTAGCCTCAGACACATCTCTACTTCATGGTGGGAGCCAGGCATGTAGAGTCCATCCATTCACCTTTTTTGCATCGCACAAAGACTCTTGGTCTTCCTTTCCTGGGGCGGTTCTCATGTGAGCCAGTTTCTTTGTGGCGCTTCATGGTTTTTGCAACTGCACTTGGGGACACTTTCAAAGTTTTCCCAATTTTTCGGACTGACTGACCTTCATTTCCTAAAGTAATGATGGCCACTCGTTTTTTCTTTACTTAGCTGCTTTTTCTTGCCATAATACAAATTCTAACAGTCTATTCAGTAGGACTATCAGCTGTGTATCCATCAGACTTCTGCACAACACAACTGATGGTCCCAACCCGATATATAAGGCAAGAAATCCCACTTATTAAACCTGACAGGGCACACCTGTGAAGTGAAACCATTTCTGGTGGCTACCTCTTGAAGCTCATCAAGAGCATGCCAAGAGTGTGCAAAGCAGTCATCAAAGCAAAAGGTGGCTACTTTGAAGAACCTAGAATATAAGACATATTTTCAGTTGTTTCACACTTTTTTGTTAACTATATAATTCCACATGTGTTAATTCATAGTTTTGATGCCTTCAGTGTGAATGTACAATTTTCATAGTCATAAAAATACAGAAAAATCTTTAAATGAGGTGTGTCCAAACTTTTGGTCTGTACTGTATATACATATATATGTATGTGGTCCGACAAATGGTGTACCATCATTTATTGGGCATTTTAGGTTATACATTGTTCAATCGATACAAATATTTTAGTCATTGTGACTTACATGTCCATGTTCAGTATAGCTACTATTTTATATATGTATTCTACATATGTTTTTGTTATATGGTGTACCATTATTTATTAGGCATTTGAGGACAAATGTGCTCTATTATGGGCTTGTCTTAGGTTGTACATACATCCTATTGGCTGTTAATTATTTTTGTTAGATTTTTTTTTTCTGTCTTTTCATTAATAAATTAACAGTAACTATTTTGTAGGTAATCCCTTTGTATTGGCATACTTATTTTTCACATTTCTTGAGCATTGGTATGCCTTAGGTTGATCCCTGTGACACTGTATACTCTCCTCCATATCCAGCGCAGGGTGGCAGGGCGACGCATGTCAGTGACACAATCCCTGCATGAGCTATTGCAAAGAAAGAAAGTTTCCCTGTTACTTCTTAATATTATAGTAGTAATATGTGATAAATGTTTATTAAAGATATTCTCCTAGAAGATATTTTCCCTTAGAAAGCTTATTATGCTATAAAACAGTGAGGAAGGTTTTAATAACTTACTGCTATGCCAATACAGTGTATGATCGCTAGAGATTACAGGTCTGAAGCCTGCGCTGTAAATCTGCCAGGTGGTCCCTGATCTGATCTCTGCCTTGTCTAGTGACGTTATGAGAACTTTTGTCTTAGTCATCAAGATCATAAATATCTCAACTATGATACATAACTAGTACCGTAGGATGCAGATATTGGTGCATTGGCTCATCAGAATCCACACAAGTGGAATGAAATCAGAAAAGGGCACATTGTCAAAAATTTATATTTGCCATCAGTTCCGATTTTGCCTTTGAGCTTTACACAAAATGGACAGGGTTTAGGCAAACAACATCTAAAGTGGAAATTCCTGAGTTGTTGGAGGTGTTTCTGGATGATCCTTGGGCAGGACTTAAAGAGTAACCGATGTTTTAATTTTTATTTCAGAAATCATTACTACACATGAAAATAAGTTTGTAATATGTCTTATTAGAGAAATTGTTTCACCTTCGACTGATCTTTCACTTTCAATTTATGGCTAAGATCTGTACAATCTGTATTTAAAGGGAAACTGTCACCAGAAAAAAATGCTAATAACCTACAGATATGAGGTTAATCTGCAGGTTAATAGCGTTACTAATCTGACTGACACTGGCTCTGCATTGGGGCCACCTATCAGTCAGTGCCAGGGAGCGCAATTACAGCTGCCGCTCTCTATACTCAGGGTGGAGACTAAATCCATGATGCCCCCACCCTCGTGATTGAAACCAAATGCTGTCGGGGAGAAAAAAGTTTATTTTCTCCCTGCAGCATTTGGCTACATGCAGGAATATAGCAGTTTAGTAACGCTTTTAACCTGCAGATTAACCTCATATCTGCAGGTTAATAGTGTTTTTTCTGGTGACAGGTTCCTTTTAAGGAAGAAATATTTTTTCCATTACTGAGATAGATGACTGTTGGTGCATTTAAAATTCTATGGAGAGGGGACGGGATAGAGGAGGGAGGAGGCAGACACAGAGATTCTACTGCAAGTTCTCATGAAATGATAGTTACAGCCAGGGCTGGACTGGGGCTTTCTCCGGTGGGCCCGGGTCCTCAGTGGGCAACCGAGCAGGACGCACGGGGGCCACTGGTTATGGCCGCCAGTGCTTTGCACTGCAAGGGCCCGGAGGGTCAGGAGGGCCCTTGCAGTGCGGCTGATGAGGCCCTTATCTTGTGCGGCGGGCAGGGAGCGATCCCTCCAGCTCCGCTGCCAACAGGAGGAAAATGGCAGCGGAGCTGGAGGGATCCGTCCTCTGCTTCCTGCCTGGCGCTTCTTCCCTGACACAGGCTCGTGCTGCTTGATGACGTCGTCATGCAGCGCGAGCCTGTGTCAGGGAGAAAGATGCCGGGCAGGAAGCAGAGGACGGTGCTGCAGGGGAGCGTGCCGAGAGGTACGTTTTTGGGGGTTTTTAGAGGGAGAGCAATGGTGATTGAGGAGGAGGGGGGAGATATGACATGGTGGGGGAAGATATGGCATGGCAAAGGGGGAGGTGGGAGGAGATATGACATGGTGGGGGAAGATATGGCATGGCAATGGGGGAGGTGGGGAGAGATATGACATGGTGGGGGATATATGGCGTGGTGATGGAGGAGGTGGGGGGGAGATATGCATGGCATGGTGATGGAGGAGGTGGGGGGGAGATATGCATGGCATGGTGATGGAGGAGGTGGGGGGGAGATATGCATGACATGGTGATGGAGGAGGTGGGGGGAGATATGGCAATGATGATGAAGTAGGTGGGGGAAAATATGGCAATGATGATGTTATGTTCTGCTACCGGAGCTAAGGAAAGAGAGGAAATCTGTCCCTACGATAGAACTCAGCTGAATCCCTACGATGTAACAGGGAACCTGATCCTGCGATCAGACCTGATAAAGTCCTAAGCTAGTCTGTACGGAGACCTATAGATGTGGGGAAGGAATCCCTACAAGTACTAAGGACTGGGAGGAAAATGGGACACCTCCTAACAGAAATAGTAGCAGTCAGACAAACAAACAAAATATATAGAACACTGAGGTCCGTAGACCAAGCAAACTAACAGAGTTAGATACAGAGCACAGGCTAGCTAGAAAGTAGTTATACAATGAAGTCCAGCAAAGCCAGAAGGGCGGAGCAGGATTAAATAGGCCAACGAGGTCATGTGACCAGCAAAGGAAAAAACCTAAGAGCAAGGTTCTAACAGTACCCCCCCCTTCTAAGAGGATCCTCCGGATCCCCTAGGACCAGGCTTATCAGGAAATCTCCTGTGAAACGCTCTGATAAGTCTGGACGCGGAAACATCATCTGACCTCACCCAAGAGTTATCCTCGGGTCCGAAACCTTTCCAGGCCACCAGATACTGCAAACTACCTCTATACCGTCTAGAGTTAAGGATGCGAGAAATTTCATATTCCCCGTCCTCCACCACCGGAGGAACAGAGGCAGAGGCGTCACCATCCGACACAACAGCTTTTTTTAACAGAGAGACATGAAATACCGGATTAATTCTCCAGGAGGTAGGAACCTCCAACCTAACAGCAGATTGGTTGACAACCTGAAGCACCTTAAAGGGCCCTACAAACTTGGGACCCAATTTCTTAGAAGGAATCCTCAACCGCAGATTCCTAGAGGACAACCAAACCATGTCACCAACAGCGAACAAAACCTCCTGTCGTTTCCTATCAAAGTAGTCTTTAGATTTTCTGTTGGCCTCCTGAAGATTACCACGCACATCCGTCCAAACTCTCTCCAAATCACCGGAAAAATTCTCCTCCTCAGGCACGGCAGATCCCAACTTGGAGAACGACCCAAACGACGGATGTCTCCCAGAACAACAAAAAAAAGGCGAACAACCAGCAGAAGAAGATGTATGATTGTTCAGAGCAAATTCAGCAAGTGGCAGAAACTCAGACCACCCCTCTTGATTGTCTGCCACAAAATAACGCAAGAACTGCTCAACATCCTGGTTTTTCCTTTCTGTCTGGCCATTAGATTCAGGATGATATCCGGACGAGAACGACAGATGAACTCCCAACCTGTCACAAAAGGCACACCAAAAACGAGCCACGAACTGAGGACCCCTATCAGAAACAATGTCAGTAGGAACGCCGTGAAGTCTGACAATTTCCTTGACAAAGGCCTTAGCGAGAGTTTTAGCGCAGGGCAGTTTGACGAAGGGAACCAAGTGACACATCTTGCTAAAACGGTCCACGACCACCCAGATGACAGTAAAACCCTCAGAGGGGGGAAGGTCAGTTATAAAGTCCATAGCCAAATGTGTCCAAGGAGCACTAGGAACCTCCAAAGGACAAAGCAACCCCGCAGCAGGAGTATGTGAGGACTTAGATCTAGCACATATAGTACATTGACGCACCCACTTAATGACTTCCTTCTGCCATCCAGGCCACCAAAAACTGCGACCCACCAGTCTCTTGGTCTCAGAGATTCCGGGATGACCTGCCAACCGAGATTCGTGACACTCAATAAACAAATCTCTTCTAAAGGTCCCAGGCACAAACAACCTCCCATGAGGAGTGTTAGATGGGGCATTCTCCTGTGCTTTAAGAATCTCGTCTTCCAAAACGGAGTCCAAAGCAGCTTGAACTTTAACCGGGTCCATCTCAAAACCTTCGCTGGAGATAATGTAACCCAAAAAACTAATTCTCTGTACAGCGAACTCACATTTCTCCAGCTTAGCAAAAAGCGAATTGTCCATTAACAATTGTAATACCTCACATACGCTCCGCCAATGAGACTCCAGATCCGGCGAATAAATCAAAATGTCATCCAAATACACAACCACATTTTTGCCGATCAAAGGTCTAAGGATGTCATTAATAAGATTCTGAAAAAATGCAGGAGCATTAGTAAGACCAAAAGGCATAACCAGATTCTCAAAATGACCCACAGGAGTGTTAAAAGCAGTCTTCCATTCGTCACCCTCCTTCATGCGCAACAGATTGTATGCCCCCTTAAGGTCAATTTTAGAAAACCACTTGGCCCCCATTAACTGATTAAAGAGATCAGGAATCAATGGCAGTGGGTAAGGATTGCGTACAGTAATTTTGTTAATCTCACGAAAATCCAGACAAGGACGTAAACCGCCGTCCTTTTTTTTTTACAAAAAAAAATCCAACCGCCACAGGAGACTTAGAGGGCCTAATGTGACCGGCGGCCAAACTTGTCTGTATATATTCATCCAAAGCCTTCCTCTCAGGAATAGTAAGGTTAAATAAACGACTTTTAGGAAGAGTCGCTCCAGGGACAAATTCAATAGAACAATCATAGTCTCTATGGGGAGGCAAAACCTGCGATTCCTTCTCAGAAAAAACTCTCCAAAAATCCTGAATAGGAACAGGCAATTCTCCCCTATCCAAAGCTGCAATACGCCCGTTACAACACTTGTCATAACATTTATGGCTCCAGGATTTAATTTCATTGGTAGACCAATCCAGTACAGGATTGTGAAATTTTAACCAGGGCAATCCCAATATTACTGGAGAAGGCAAGTTATTCAAAACTACCAAATCCAATTTCTCATGGTGAACACCATTAATAGTGAGAGGAAATTCACAGACCTTGAGAGTAATATTCTTCAAAGGGGAACCATCCACAGAAACCACAGCAATGGGGGATGATAAAGGTTCGGGTTTTAAATTGAGTCTTTCCAAGAATCCCCCATCAATTACATTCAGAGTAGATCCACAATCAACAAACACCCGAAATTCCAATAATTTATCCTGAGCAGTCGTGGAAGCAGCTAAAAATACACCCTTGGAATTTAAACAGGCAATACGGGCATGACTGACCATTTTTTTTTTCTTTCTTCATACGAAGCTCACAGCCTTTAATCAAATGACCAGATTTTCCGCAATAGAAACACAAGCCTTCAGAAAATCGACGGTCTTTTTCTTGAGAGCGAGGTGCCACCGATCCAATCTCCATCGATTCACCACTGTTAGTACATACATTCTCATAACCAGAAACTGACATAGCAGAGGATTTGCTCTCATGAACCCTTGCACGCAGTCTCCTATCCACCCGTATAGCTAATTGCATAGCCTGTTGCAAATCTTCAGGTGTAGGATAAGCAATTAGCAGGTCTTTAACCCTTTCATTGAGCCCAGCAAGAAATAGACTTTTCAGAGCAGAATCGTTCCACCCTGTTTGAGTAGACCAACGACGGAAATGAGTACAATATTTTTCCACATTACCTGATCCCTGTCTCAAACGTCTTAACTCAGTCTCAGCTGATGCGACACGGTCAGGATCATCATATAATAGTCCCAAAGCAGAAAAAAAACTATCCACTGATCAGAAGCATGTATCACTAGGTTGCAAAGAAAAGGCCCACTCCTGAGGCTCTTTGCACAAAAGTGACATTATGAACCCTATGCGCTGGGATTCATCCCCAGAGGACTTGGGTCTCAAACGAAAATACAATAAGCAAGCATTTTTAAATGAAAAAAATTCTCGGTGTTCACCAAAAAATAAATCCGGCAAACATACCTTAGGCTCCAAGAAATGTGCTCCAGGACAGTTACTCACGTGCTGACGGAGCTCAGCCACCTCCAGAGAGAGTCCCTGCAGGCGATGAACCAAATCCTGAACCGACACCATGATGGAACAGAAAAATCTTTCCTTAGAGAATTTGCTGGCTGGACTTACTGTTATGTTCTGCTACCGGAGCTAAGGAAAGAGAGGAAATCTGTCCCTACGATAGAACTCAGCTGAATCCCTACGATGTAACAGGGAACCTGATCCTGCGATCAGACCTGCTAAAGTCCTAAGCTACTCTGTACGGAGACCTATAGATGTGGGGAAGGAATCCCTACAAGTACTAAGGACTGGGAGGAAAATGGGACACCTCCTAACAGAAATAGTAGCAGTCAGACAAACAAACAAAATATATAGAACACTGAGGTCCGTAGACCAAGCAAACTAACAGAGTTAGATACAGAGCACAGGCTAGCTAGAAAGTAGTTATACAATGAAGTCCAGCAAAGCCAGAAGGGCGGAGCAGGATTAAATAGGCCAACGAGGTCATGTGACCAGCAAAGGAAAAAACCTAAGAGCAAGGTTCTAACAGATGACGGAGCAGGTGGGGGGAGATATGGCAATGATGATGGAGCAGGTGGGGGGAGATATGGCAATGATGACGAGCAGGTGGGGGGAGATATGGCAATGATGACAGAGCAGGTGGGGAGAGATATGGCAATGATGACGGAGCAGGTGGGGGGAGATATGGCAATGATGACGGAGCAGGTGGGGGGAGATATGGCAATGATGATGGAGCAGGTGGAGGGAGATATGGCAATGATGGAGGTGGTGGAGGGAGATATGGCAATGATGATGGAGGTGGTGAGGGGAGATATGGCAATGATGGAGGAGATATGACAATGATGGAGGAGGTGGGGTAGATATGACAATGATGGAGAAGGTGGGTGAGATATGACAATGTTGGAGAAGGTGGGGGAGAGCAATGATGGGGATGGGAGGGAGCAATGATGGAGGAGGTGGGGGGAGAGCAATGATGGGGATGGGGGAGAGCAATTATGGAGGTGGGGGAGAGAAATTATGGGGAATTAATTGGATGCTATATGCTGTTAATATCTGGTCTTGTCATGGTGTGGTGATATTTCTCCCGTGTATGTGGTATTATTCAGTCACTATGTGGTGGTAATATGTGGTCTGGTCATGGTGTGGTGGTATTTCTCCCTTGTATGTAGTATTATTCAGTCACTATGGGGTGGTAATATCTAGTCTGGTCAAGGTGTGGTGGTATTTCTCCTTTGTATGTAGTATTATTCGGTCACTATGTGGTGGTAATTAGTGTTGAGCGAGCATGCTCGACACTGCTCGTTACTCGCCCGAGCATCTCACTACTCGGGATGTTCGGCGAGCACCCAGCATTTCCGGGTAACTCAGGTGGGAGCTCGGGTCTCCGCCCTGCACGTTTGGCGCTCTTTACAGAGCCAATGAACATGCAGGGATTGCCAGCCAGTCACTGTAATGCCACAGCCATGTTGTTTGTGGGCATTACAGTGATTGGCTGGCCGCACAGCGTCACCTCGAGTATTTAAAACCGGGCGCCGCCATCTTGGACACAGTCGCCTGGGATCAGAAAGTGTAGGGAGAGTGCTGCTGCGTTTGGGAGAGATATATAGTGTGAAATAGTTAGTGTAGGGTCTCTAAAGCCTGCCAAATCAAACAAACAGTTCTTCTCAGGACTAATATCCATCCCAGATATCAGGCAGGCAGGCAGGCTGTATAGGAGATGCAGTGGTTATACCAGCAAACGCTGCATAACAGTACTGTGTGCTCCTGTTGGTCAAATTGCTAGACTAAACCCCCGGTCTCAGGGGCCAGGAAAACATTTCTTTTTTTCATCTAAATCCTGTATTTTTTTTTATCCTCAGTCAGACTGAACAAATACGCGTCTTATGAACCTTTTGGTATCCCCCCCCCCCCCCCCCAAAAAAAAAAATTGAGTGTGTCTGCGGTTTTACAGATCCACGGGTCAAATCTTTGTATTATCCAGCTTTTGGCATTTTTTGCTGTAAAAAAAAAAGACTGTAATAGTGTCTCCCTGACTGGTCAGACACCAATATATTTGTTTAAAAGATTCTGGCGTAAGCCAGAGAAATAGAACTGTGGTTTTGCAGTTCCACGGGTCAAATCACTGTATTATCCTGCTTTTGGCATTTTTTGCCGTAAAAAAAAAAACAGTAATAGTGTCTGCCTGACTGGTCAGACACCAATATATCTGTTTAAAAGAGTCTGGTGTAGGCCAGAGAAATAGAACTGTGGTTTTGCAGTTCCACGGGTCAAATCTCTGTATTATCCTGCTTTTGGCATTTTTTGCCGTCAAAAAAACTGTAATAGTGTTTCTCCCTGACTGGTCAGACACCAATATATTTGTTTAAAAGAGTCTGGTGTAGGCCAGAAAAATAGATCTGTGGTTTTGCTGTTCCACGGGTCAAATCTCTGTATTATCCTGCTTTTGGCATTTTTTGCCATTAAAAAAAACAGTAATAGTGTCTTCCTGACTGGTCAGACACCAATATATCTGTTTAAAAGAGTCTGGTGTAGGCCAGAGAAATAGAACTGTGGTTTTCCTCTTCCACGGTTCTAATCTCCTTTTTATTACCCTTTTTCCATTGATAGTGCAAGTGTAAGCTATTTTACTTAATTTAAAATGGGCAAGGAGCGTAGCAAGGGACGTGGAACTGGACGTTCTGGTGATGTTGCGTGTAGAGGACGGGCCGTGGCCAAGGTGAAAATGTGCCACAACCAACAGCCACATCTTCTCGCTCCCTCTTCTTGACCGAATTACTAGGGAAGCACACTACAACACCAGTATTGCGAACTGATCAGTGTGAACAGGTTATTAATTGGATAGCAGATAATACTTCCAGTTACCTGGGCACCACCACCTTCGGTCTGTCTTCCACACGGTCAAGTTTTAGTAGCCGTGAGTCTCGACCGCATACTCCTCCTCACCCTGATGCTCCTTCCTCCCACCATGCCGAGTGTCGTCAGACAGCAACTGATCCCACACTTGGGCACTCTGAAGAGCTGTTCATTGGTCCATTTCCATATTTGTGCCCCTCGCCTGCTACCCTTGAAGTGGTGGAAGAGGAGATCCCATGTAGCAATGCCCAAATATTTGAACAGCCACCGCCACAGGAAGACGACGCTGGCAATTTGTCACAAGAGGTGGATGATCACGAGACACAATTGCCACGAAGTGAGGAGGAGGATCGTGGTGCGCAAGTGCAAGAGGAGGAGGTGGTGGATGATCTAGTAACTGAACCAACGTGGCAGGAGGAAACGCAGAGCGAGGCCAGCAGCACACAGGGGGAGGGAGGCAGAGTACCCCAACAGGCAGGAAGAAACAGTGTGGTGGTCGCATACAGAAGGCGGGCAAGAGTTCCCTGTAACACCAACATGAGGGACGTTGCCAGTACAACCTGTAGGTCTTCCAGAGTCTGGAATTTTTTTAAAGACTCTGCTGATAACCCCAAAAAGGCCATTTGTACCACCTGCAATGCCAGCATCAGCAGGGGTGACAAAACTACCAGCCTGACCACCACCAGCATGATCAGGCTCATGTCAGCAAAGCACCCGACTTTGTGGGGCGAACCCCAGGGTCCACGACCAGTGTCAGCGGGTGTCACCACTGCTTCTTCCACTGTTGTGCGTGTTATAGAACCCCCTGTTGTGTGTGCAAGGCAATCCCCTGTCCATACTGCATGCAAAGATGCCCCCTCCTCTCAGTCTTCACTTGTTATGGCAGTTTCTCAAGAAACAGTATCAACGTCCACATCCCACCGCAGCGTTCAATAGTGCATATAACAGAGCTTTGAATGAAAGCGCAAATTCGCAGCCACATTTCGCACATTTCACGACTGCTTGCGTTGGAAATGCTGCCTTTTAGGCTGGTGGAGACGGAATCCTTCCGCAACCTTATGGCGGTGGCCGTCCCTCGGTACTCGGTCCCCAGCAGACACTATTTTGCCCGGTGTGCCATCCCCGCACTACACAAGCACATGTCCCAAAACATCTGCCGTGCCTTCAACAACGCAGTCACTGGGAGAGTCCACCTGACAACGGACACGTGGACAAGTGCTTGTGGCCAGGGACAGTACAACTCCCTGACGGCACACTGGGTAAACATAGTGGAAGCCGGGACCCAGTCGGACCTTGGGACGGAACACATCCTCCCCACACTGAGGATTGCGGGCCCTATGTCAGTCAGAGTTGCCCCCACAGTGTACAGCTCCTGCGCATCATCCTCCTCCTCCTCCTCATGTTCAGCCTCCATCTCAGATATCAGCACATCAGTTACAAGCTGGAAGCACTGCAGTACTGCCTCAGCCAAGCGGCAACAGGCTGTGCTGAAACTCATAAGCTTAGGTGATAAACCTCACACTGCTTGTGAGTTGTTGATAGCTGTGAAAGAGCAGGCAGATCTGTGGCTGAGACCGCTGAACCTACATTAAGGCATGGTCGTGTGTGACAATGGCCGTAACCTGGTGGCGGCTCTGAGGCGAGATCACACACATACCATGCCAGGCTCATCTGCTTAACCTCGTGGTTCAGCGGTTTCTTAAATCGTACCCCGAGTTGCCAGATCTGCTCGTCAAAGTATGCAAGTTCCTCCGTCCTAATTTTTGGCAGCTTTTGCTTGGAAGGCATAGGCAAAGACTATGGGAGACCCACTCCCCAATAATGGGAATAATGTTTTTAATATGCTGTACTGCATGGCTCTTGTAAGGGGCATAAAAACCGTCTTATTAAGCTGCTGCAACCTCCACCACTTTTCCAAGGGGCATTGATATTGTCTTTTTATTCCACTGCGACCGCCACCATTCTTCCAAGGGGCATTGAATCCGTCTTGTTAAGCTACTGCGACCTCCACGACTCTTCCAAGGAGCATTAAAACCGTCTTGTTAAGCTACTGAGACCTCCACGTCTCTTCCAAGGGGCATTAAGACCGTCTTGTTAAGCTACTGCGACCTCCACCACTTTTCCAAGGGGCATTGATATTGTCTTTTTATTCCCCTGCAACCTCCACCATTCTTCCAAGGGGCATTAAAACCGTCTTGTTACACTACTGCGACCTCCACCACTTTTCCAAGGGGCATTAAAACCGTCTTGTTAAGCTACTGCGACCTCCACCACTTTTCCAAGGGGCATTGATATTGTCTTTTTATTCCACTGTGATCTCCACCATTCTTCCAAGGGGCACTAAAACTGTCTTGTTAAGCTACTGCGACCTCCACCACTTTTCCAAGGGGCATTGATAATGTCTTTTTATTCCACTGCGACCTCCACCATTCTTCCAAGGGGCATTAAAACCGTCTTGTTAAGCTACTGCGACCTCCACCACTCTTCCAAGGGGCATTAAAACCATCTTGTTAAGCTACTGCGACCTCCACCACTTTTCCAAGGGGCATTAAAACCGTCTTGTTAAGCTACTGCGACCTCCACGTCTCTTACAAGGGGCATTAAAACCGTCTTGTTAAGCTACTGCGACCTCCACCACTTTTCCAAGGGGAATTGATATTGTCTTTTTATTCCACTGCGACCTCCACCATTCTTCTAAGGGGCATTAAAACCGTCTTGTTAAGCTACTGCGACCTCCACCACTTTTCCAAGGGGCATTAAAACCGTCCTGTTAAGCTACTGCGACCTCCACGTCTCTTCCAAGGGGCATTAAAACGTCTTGTTAAGCTACTGCGACCTCCACCACTTTTCCAAGGGGCATTGATATTGCCTTTTTATTCCACTGTGACCTCCACCATTCTTCCAAGGGGCATTAAAACTGTCTTGTTAAGCTACTGTGACCTCCACGTCTCTTCCAAGGGGCATTAAAACAGTCTTATTAAGCTACTGCGACCTCCACCACTTTTCCAAGGGGCATTAAAACCGTCTTTTTAAGCTACTTCGACCTCCTCGTCTCTTCCAAGGGGCATTGAAACCGTGTTGTTAAGCTACTGCGACCTCCACCACTTTTCCAAGGAGCATTGATATTGTCTTTTTATTCCACTGCGACCTCCACCATTCTTCCAAGGGGCATTAAAACCATTTTGTTAAGCTACTGCGACCTCCACGTCTCTTCCAAGGGGCATTAAAACCGTCTTGTTAAGCTGTTGTTAAGCTACTGCGACCTCCACCACTTTTCCAAGGGGCATTGATATTGTCTTTTTATTCCACTGCGACCTCCACCATTCTTCCAAGGGGCATTAAAACCGTCTTGTTAAGCTACTGCGACCTCCACCACTTTTCCAAGGGGCATTAAAACCGTCTTGTTAAGCTACTGCGACTTCCACGTCTCTTCCAAGGGGCATTTAAACTGCCTTGTTAAGCTATTGCGACCTCCACCACTTTTCCAAGGGGCATTGATATTGTCTTTTTATTCAACTGCGACCTCCACGTCTCTTCCAAGGGGCATTAACACCGTCTTTTTAAGCTACTGTGACCTCCACCACTTTTCCAAGGGGCATTGATATTGTCTTTTTATTCCACTGCGACCTCCACCATTCTTCCAAGGGGCATTAAAACCATCTTGTTAAGCTACTGCGACCTCCACCACTTTTCCAAGGGGCATTAAAACTGTCTTGTTAAGCTACTGCGACCTCCACCTCTCTTCCAAGGGGCATTAAAACCATCTTGTTAAGCTACTGTGACCTCCACCACTTTTCCAAGGGGCATTAATATTGTCTTTTTATTCCACTGCGACCTCCACCATTCTTCCAAGGGGCATTAAAACCGTCTTGTTAAGCTACTGCGACCTCCACGTCTCTTCCAAGGGGCATTAAAACCATCTTGTTAAGCTACTGCGACCTCCACCACTTTTCCAAGGGGCATTGATATTGTCTTTTTATTCCACTGCGACCTCCACGTCTCTTCCAAGGGGCATTAAAACCGTCTTGTTGAGCTACTGCGACCTCCACCACTTTTCCGAGGGGCATTGATATTGTCTTTTTATTCCACTGCGACCTCCACCATTCTTCCAAGGGGCATTAAAACCGTCTTGTTAAGCTACTGCGACCTCCACGTCTCTTCCAAGGGGCATTAAAACCGTCTTGTTAAGCTACTGCGACCTCCACCACTTTTCCAAGGGGCATTGATATTGTCTTTTCATTCCACTGCGACCTCCACGTCTCTTCCAAGGGGCATTAAAACCGTCTTGTTAAGCTACTGCAACCTCCACCACTTTTCCAAGGGGCATTGAAACCATCTTATTAAGCTACTGCGACCTCCACGTCTCTTTCAAGGGGCATTAAAACCGTCTTGTTAAGGTACTGCGACCTCAACTACTTTTCCAAGGGGCATTGATATTGTCTTTTTATTCCACTGCGACCTCCACTTCTCTTCCAAGGGGCATTAAATCCGTCTTGTTAAGCTACTGCGACCTCCACCACTATTCCAAGGGGCATTGATATTGTCTTTTTATTCCACTGCGACCTCCACCTGTTTGAACCCTCCTGTTAGTTTTTGCTATCTTGTGTTTTACGGTCACGTGCCTATATATTCCAGCTCCGCCCTCCTGGTTTTGCTGGACTTCAGTGTTGTTTGACTGTCTTTCTAGCCAGGTGCTTCGGTGCCAATCTTTGTCAGTTCGCTTGGTCCTCTGGACCTATTGAACTTTTTGTCAGTTTGTCTTTTGTGCTCTGCAACAACTTCTGTTTAGGAGGTGTCCCATTTTTTGTCCAAGTCATTTAGGGACCCCTCCCTAAATTCTATAGGTCTTCGTTCAGACTAGCCGAGGACTAAGGCGGGTCTGTTCACAAGGATCAGGCAGCCCGCTACATCGTAGGGATTCAGTTTAGTCTTACTGTAGGGACAGCTTTCCCATATCTTTCCTTAGTTCATGTAGCAGATCATAACAGTAAGTCCAGCCCAAAAAAACTAAAAGGAAAGAAATTCGGGGATCAGTATGGTGTCCGTCCAGGAGTTGGCTCAACGCCTGCAGGGATTGTCTCTGGAGGTGCTTCAGCATCACGTGAGTAGCTGTCCTAGAGCGCATTTTGTTGAACCCAAGGTAGGACTGCCTGATGTTTTTTATGGTAAACAGCAAGATTTTTTTTATTTTAAAAATGCTTGTTTGTTATATCTTTGTTTGAGACCAAGATCCTCTGGGAATGAATAACAGTGCATTGGTTTTATTATTTCACTTTTGCGCAAATAACCACAGGGTTGGGCCTTCTCTCCAGCCTAATGATCCGTGTTTAAGTTCTGTTGAAGAATTTTTTCTGCTATGGGGCTATTATATGACAATCCTGATCGAATCTCATCTGCTGAATCAGAACTTAGACGTTTGAATCAGGGGTCTGAGGATGTTAAAAATTATTGCACACACTTCAGGAGATGGGCTTCAGAAGTTAAATGGAATGATTCTGCGCTGAGATGTTTATTTCTTGCTGGTCTGAGTGAAAGGGTTAAGGATTTACTAATTGCATTCCCTGCACCTGAGACTCTGCAGGAAGCTATGCAGTTAGCTGTTCGTGTGGACAGGAGACTGAGGTCCAGGGTTAATGATGTAAAAACTCCTGTAACTTCAGGTCCTAGTTCCCAGAAAATCTGCTCTGACAGCGGAGAACCAATGGAGGTTAGGGTGATGTCACTCCGCTCTTAGGAAAGAGACCGTAAATTCGCCGAGGGTTTATGTCTTTATTGTGGTAAAGCTGATCATTGGATTAAGTATTGTGAGCGTCGTTTGAGTAAAGAAAAAAAAAAGGTCAGTTACGCCCGTATAGCTTGTTTACGCTCTGAAGGAGTGTTTCTTTCTGGGAGTACTACTCTGCGGGGAGATTTGATTGAATTTCAGGTATTTGTGGATTGTGGTTCAACACTTAATGTGATTGATAAAGGGTTTTTGGAAAACCTTAAATTGAAATCCAAACCTTTATCATCACCTATTTCTGTAGTTGCAATTGATAACACTCCTTTGAAATGTATTACTCACAATACTGCTGCATTTCCTCTCACTATCAATGGAGGTCACCAAGAAATTTTGAACTTGGTTGTTTTGAATAATTTGCCCTCTCCAGTTGTTCTAGGATTGCCTTGGTTAAGACTGCACAATCCTTTATTGGACTGGTCTACTAATGTGATTAAGTCTTGGAGTCCGAAGTGCTATGATAAATGTTGTAATGGTCGCATTGCGGCTGTGGAAAAAGGGGAATTACCGGTACCTATTCAAGATTTTTGGAGGTTTTTTTCGGAGGAGGAGTCACAAGTTTTACCTCCTCATAGGGATTATGATTGCGCCATTGAGTTTGTTCCGGGTGCGACTCTTCCTAAAGTCGTTTATTTAATCTTACTATTCCTGAGAGAAAGGCTTTGGAGGAATACATACAGACCAGCTTGGCCGCCGGTCACATTAGGCCTTCCAAGTCTCCTGTGGCTGTTGGATTTTTTTTTGTTTAAAAAAAGGACGGCGGTTTACGTCCTTGTCTGGACTTTCGTGAGATTAATAAAATTACTGTACGCAATCCTTACCCACTGCCATTGATTCCTGATTTGTTTAACCAGCTAGTGGGGGCCAAGTGGTTCTCTAAAATTGATCTCCGGGGGGCATACAATTTGTTGCGTATGAAGGAGGGTGATGAATGGAAGACTGCTTTTAACACTCCTGTGGGTCATTTTGAGAATCTGGTTATGCCTTTTGGTCTTACCAATGCTCCAGCATTTTTTCAGAATCTTATTAATGACATCCTTAGACCTTTGATCGTCAAAAATGTGGTTGTGTATTTGGATGACATTTTGATTTATTCGCCGGATCTGGAGTCTCATTGGCGGAGCGTACGTGAGGTATTGCAGTTATTGATTGACAATTCGCTTTTTTCTAAGCTAGAGAAATGTGAGTTCGCTGTTCAGAGAATTAGTTTTTTGGGCTACATTATCTCCAGCGAAGGCTTTGAGATGGACCCTGTGAAAGTTCAAGCTGTGCAGGAATGGCCTAGGCCTATTGGTTTGAAATCGATATAGAGGTTTTTGGGTTTCGCCAATTATTACAGAAAATTCATAAAAAAAATTTCTATTATTGTCAAACCACTGACCGATCTCACCAGGAAAGGTGCTAATACGGTTCAGTGGACTTCTGAGGCCATTGAAGCTTTTGTGTTTCTAAAGGAGAGGTTCACCTCTGCTCTCATCCTTATGCAGCCTGATGTGACTAAGCCGTTTTTGGTTGAGGTTGATGCTTCTTCTGTGGGGGTCGGTGTGGTGTTGTCTCAGGAAAACAAGGATGGAGTACATCCCTGTGCCTTTTTTTCAAAAAAATTTTCTGAGACTGAACTTAATTACGATATTGGTAATCGGGAATTGCTGGCTATTAAACTCGCATTTGAACACTGGCGTCATCTCTTGGAAGGTGCTGAATTTCCCATTCAGGTTTTCACTGATCATAAAAATCTGATCTATCTTGATGCTGCCAAGCGCTTGAATGCCCGTCCGGCTAGGTGGACACTTTTTTTCTCGCGGTTTAATTTTTCCGTTACTTACATCCCTCGTACCAAGAATGTTAAAGCTGATGCTTTGTCTCGCAGCTTTTCTCCCATGGTCGGTGCTGAGGAGGAGGAGAGCATTTTACAAGAAGGTGTTGTGATTGCTGCTTTGGACTCTGTTTTGGAGGATGAGATTCTTAAAGCGCAGGAGAATGCCCCATCTAACACTCCCCATGGGAGGTTGTTTGTGCCTAGGACCTTTAGGAGAGATTTGTTTGTTGAGTGTCATGAGTCTCGGTTGGCAGGTCATCCAGGAATTTTTGAGACCAAGAGACTTGTGGGTCGCAGTTTTTGGTGGCCTGGATGGCAGAAGGAAGTGATTAAGTGGGTGCGTCAATGTACTGTGTGTGCTAGATCTAAGTCTTCGCATGCTCCTGCTGCGGGGTTGCTTTGCCCTCTGGAGGTTCCTAGTGCACCTTGGACACATCTGGATATGGACTTTATTACTGACCTTCCCCCCTCTGAGGGTTTCATGGTCATCTGGGTGGTCGTGGACCGTTTTAGCAAGATGTGTCACTTGGTTCCCTTCATCAAACTGCCCTGAGCTAAGACACTCGCTAAGGCCTTTATCAAGGAAATTGTCAGACTACATGGCGTTCCTACTGACATTGTGTCAGATAGGGGACCTCAGTTCATGGCTCGTTTTTGGCATGCCTTTTGTGACAGGTTGGGAGTTCATTTGTCGTTTTCATCCGGATATCATCCTGAGTCTAATGGCCAGACAGAAAGAAAGAACCAGGATGTTGAGCAGTTCTTGTGTTGTTTTGTGGCAGACAATCAAGAGGGGTGGTCTGAGTTTCTGCCACTTGCTGAATTTGCTCTTAACAACCATACATCCTCTTCTGCTGGGTGTTCGCCTTTTTTTTGTTGTTCTGGGAGACATCCGTCTTTTGGGTCATTCTCCAAATTGGTATCGGCTGTGCCTGAGGAGGAGAGTTTTTCCGGTGATTTGGAGAGAGTTTGAACGGATGTGCGTGGTAATCTTCAGGAGGCTAACAAAAAATCTAAGAGGTACTTTGATAGGAAGCGGCAAGAGGTTTTGTTTGCTATTGGTGACATGGTTTGGTTGTCTTCTAAGAATCTGCGATTGAGGATTCCTTCTAAAAAATTGGGTCCCAAGTTTGTAGGGCCCTTTAAGGTGCTTCAGATAGTTAACCAATCTGCTGTTAGGTTGGAGGTTCCTACCTCCTGGAAGATTAATCCGGTGTTTCATGTTTCTCTGTTGAAAAGAGCTGATGTATCGGATGGTGACGCCTCTGCCACTGTTCCTCCGGTGGTGGAGGACGGGGAATATGAAATTTCCCACATTCTAAATTCTAGACGGTATAGAGGGAGTTTGCAGTATCTCGTCGCTTGGAAGGGTTTCGGACCCGAGGATAACTCATGGGTGAGGGCGGATTATGTTTCTGCTTCCAGACTTGTCAGAGGGTTTCACAGGAGGTTTCCTGATAAGGCCGGGCCTAGGGGATCCGGAGGATCCTCTTAGAAGAGGGGGTACTGTTAGATCTCTCCTGTTAGGTTTTTTCTAGTTTGCTGGTGGCATGACCTTTTTTGCCTATTTAATCCTGCTCCGCCCTCCTGGCCTTGCTGGACTTCATTGTAATTTCTACTCTTGAGCTAGCTTGGTGCTCTGTTACCTTTCTTAGTCAGTTTTGCTAGGTCTTCGGACCTCTATGTTCTTTGTTGTTTGTTTGTCTTATTTCTGCTACAATTTCTGCTAGGAGGTGTCCATCTTTCTCCCAGTCCCTAGTTCTTGTAGGGATCCCTTCCTCACATCTATAGGTCTTCGTTCAGACTAGCCGAGGACTTTAGCGGGTCTGATCGCAGGATCAGGTTCCCCGTTACATCGTAGGGATCCAGCTTAGTTCTATTGTAGGGACAGATCTCCTGTCTTTCCTTAGTGCTTGTAGCAGATCATAACATTAATGACATCCTGAGACCTTTGATTGGTAAGAATATGGTTGTGTATTTGGATGACATTTTGATTTATTCACCAGATCTCGAGTCCCATTGGCAGAGTGTACGTGAAGTTTTGCAGTTATTGAGTGATAATTCACTCTTTGCTAAGCTGGAGAAATGTGAGTTCGCTGTGCAGAAAACTAGTTTTTTGGGCTACATTGTCTCCAGCGAGGGCTTTGAGATGGACCCTGTGAAGGTTCAGGCCGTGCAGGAATGGCCTAGGCCTATTGGTTTGAAATCTATACAGAGATTTTTGAGTTTTGCCAGTTATTGCAGGAAATTCATTAAGAATTTTTCTGTAATTGTTAAACCCCTAACCGATCTCACCAGGAATGGTGCTAATACGGCCCAGTGGACTACTGAGGCCATTGAAGCGTTTGAGTATCTCAAAGAGAGGTTCAGTTCTGCCCCTATCCTTATGCAGCCTGATGAGACCAAGCCTTTTTTGGTCGAGGTCGATGCTTCATCAGTGGGGGTCGGAGCAGTTTTGTCTTAAGAAACCAAGGGTGGAGTACATCCTTGTGCCTTCTTTTCGAAAAAAATTTCAGAAACCGAACTGAATTATGATGTTGGTAATTGAGAGTTACTGGCTATTAAACTTGTGTTTAAACACTGGCGTAATTTTTTGGAAGGCGCTAGATTTCCTATTCAGGTTTTCACAGATCATAAGAATTTGATCTATCTGGATGCTGCCAAGCGCTTGAATGCCCGTCAAGCTAGGTGGGCACTTTTTTTTCTCGGTTTAATTTTTCTATTACCTATATCCCTGGTACTAAGAATGTTAAAGCCAATGCTTTATCTCGCAGCTTCTCTCCTACGGTCGGTGCCGAGGAGGAGGAGAGCATTTTGCAGAAAGGAGTTGTGGTTGTGGCTTTGGACTCCGTTTTGGAGTGTGGGATTCTGAATGCTCAAGATGATGCTCCATCTAACACTCCCCATGGGAGGTTGTTCGTGCCTAGAGCCTTTAGGAGAGATTTGTTTGTGGAGTGTCATGAGTCTCGGTTGGCAGGTCATCCAGGAGTTTCAGAGACCAAGAGACTTATCAGTCACAGTTTTTGGTGGCCTGGATGGCAGAAGGAAGTCATCGAGTGGGTGCGTCAGTGTACTGTGTGTGCTAGGTCAAAGGCTTCACATACTCCTGCTGCGGGGTTGCTTTGCCCTCTGGAGGTTCCTAGTGCGCCTTGGACGCATCTCACTATGGATTTTATTACTGATCTTCCTGTGTCCGAGGGTTTTACTGTCATCTGGGTGGTCGTGGACCGTTTTAGTAAGATGTGTCATCTGGTTCCATTCATTAAGTTGCCCTGCGCCAAGACACTCGCTAAGGCGTTTGTTAAGGAGATTGTCAAGCTCCATGGCGTTCCCACGGATATTGTTTCTGATAGAGGACCTCAGTTTGTAGCTCGCTTTTGGCGTGCTTTTTGTGACAGGTTGGGAGTCCATTTGTCATTTTCGTCTGGTTATCATCCGGAGTTGAATGGACAGACTGAAAGAACGAACTAGGATGTTGAACAGTTTTTGTGTTGTTTTGTGGCAGACAATCAAAAGGTGTGGTCTGAGTTTCTGCCTCTCGCAGAATTTGCTCTTAACAATCATACATCCTCCTCTGCTGGGTGTTCTCCTTTTTTTTTGTTGTACTGGGAGACATCCGTCTTTTGGTTCGTTCTCCAAATTGGGTTCGCCGGTGCCGGAGGAGGAGAATTTTTCCGGTGATTTGGAGAGAGTTTGGACTAATGTACGTTGTAACCTGCAAGAGGCTAACAAGAAGTCCGGAGGATCCTCATAGAAGAGGGGGTACTGTTAGAACCCTCCTGTTAGTTTTTGCTATCTTGTGTTTTGCGGTCAAGTGACCATCTGCCTATAAATTCCAGCTCCGCCCTCCTGGCTTTGCTGGACTTCAGTGTTGTTTGACTGTCTTTCTAGCCAGATGCTTCGGTGCCTATCTCTGTCAGTTCGCTTGGTCCTCTGGACCTATAGTACTTTTTGTCAGTTTGTCTTTTGTGCTCTGCAACAACTTCTGTTTAGGAGATGTCCCTTTTTTGTCCTAGTCCTTAGTTCATTTAGGGACCCCTCCCTTAATTCTATAGGTCTTCGTTCAGACTAGCCGAGGAATAAGGCGGGTCGGTTCACAAAGAACAGGCAGCCCGCTACATCGTAGGAATTCAGCTTAGTCTTACTGTAGGGACAGCTTTCCCCTATCTTTCCTTAGTTCATGTTGCAGATCATAACACCACCATTCTTCCAAGGGGCATTAAAACCATCTTGTTAAGCTACTGCGACCTCCACCACTTTACCAAGGGGCATTAAAACCGTCTTGTTAAGCTACTGCGACCTCCACCACTTTTCCAAGGGGCATTGATATTGTCTTTTTATTCCACTGCGACCTCCACGTCTCTGCCAAGGGGCATTAAAACCGTCTTGTTGAGCTACTGTGACCTCCACCACTTTTCCAAGGGGCATTGATATTGTCTTTTTATTCCACTGCGACCTCCACGTCTCTTCCAAGGGGCATTAAAACCATCTTGTTAAGCTACTGCGACCTCCACCACTTTTCCAAGAAGCATTAAAACCGTCTTGTTAAGCTAATGCGACCTCCACGTCTCTTCCAAGGGGCATTAAAACCGTCTTGTTAAGCTATTGTGACCTCCACCACTTTTTCAAGGGGCATTGATATTGTCTTTTTATTCCACTGCGACCTCCACCATTCTTCCAATGAGCATTGCATTTCCTCCTAATTTTAGTCAGCTTTTGCTTTTCAATGCATAGGCGAACACTAAGGGAGACCCACTCCCAATAATGGGTAGAAGGTTTTTAGTATGCTGTAATCCACATCTGTTTCAAGGGGCATTGCAGTTTCTCATAATTTTTGGAAAGCCTTCCATTTACTGCTTAGGCCAACAGTGCACAGGAGACCCAGTTGCTATAAATGGAAAAAATGATTTAGTTAAGGCCCTCTGACCTCCATGTCACTTCCAAGGGGCATTGGAGTGCCTCGAAATTTTTGGTAGGCATTGCACTCACTGCATGCCCTATAACTGTGTTGCCGAACTGCTCCTTTTGGTACAGAAACATTTCCTACAAGACATGCGTGGTTGACTGGCCTGATATTGATGTGAATGGTCCCTGTTCCTCCTACTCTTTCTCCTTTGCACCACCTCATCCATCATTCATCACCTGAAGCTTTGTTTTAACGGGAGTCACAGAACTGGGATAGTAGCAGGAAAACATCCAGCAATCCTCGGAGGAGGTAGGATATGCGCCAAAACGCTGACCACCCCAGGCCTAGCCGCTACTACATACATGCGCTTGCATTTCAAGAAAACAAAGCAGATGCTAACTTCTATCATCATGATCATGCTCCTCACTTTGGCACTCTCAAGTCTCCTGATGGAGAAGCCAGGGCCCACCGGAGGAGTCTCTGGTGGGCTCGTCCAATGCTGCCCTAAAGCTGACCGGGCTAAGAAAAGTGTGGGGGAAGTTCCAAGGAGAAATAGGGGCGGCTGGGGACCGAGTATGGACACCCGGCCGCCCCCTGGCAGCTGGGGACCGAGCGTGGACATGTGGCGCCCCTGAGGGTTCAGTCGCCACAGAGGTACTGCACCTCTCCCAGAGGTGTGGTGTCTCCTTCTCTCAGGTAAGGCGGGAGTGCTGCCCGGAACCCCAACACCTGCATCCAACACTACACTACTCCAGGCCGGCTGGAGGGGCAAGATGCAATGTGTTTTTCTGCTGAGCCCTGTCCCTGGCTGGAGTGGGGGGAACCCAAAGGTAGGGGGAACCAGTAGTGGGTGTGGGTGGAGGAAGCAGTTTAGGGGAGCACTATATAGTGAGATATAAAAAGGGCAGTTCAGTCAGTAAGAGGAGAGTGTGCAGACAGTCAGGGAGCAGAATCTCTTTAGGAGCTCTGCTCCACAAGTAGGGCCCAGTCCTAGAGGCCCAGGTGGGGAGCAGAGGGGTAGGCTTCGATCTAAAGATGGGATCCCAGGGGGTACGGCGAGTGCAGGACGGCACCCATACGCCCGGAATCTGTCAGAAGACAGTGGGATCGTAGGCCGCAAGAAGGGGACCGGCCCCTGGACCAGTCGTGTAACTCCAAGTCTTGGCTGGAAAAACCGGAGGCTTCTGGCTTTTATAGACCAGTTGCCGCAGCCTTATTCTAATCTCCGTGAGGGTCAGGCAGGTCTGGCAACTCCAGCAAGACAGGAGGGATTTCAGAGAACCCGAGCGGGATTGAGAGTGGGGAAGCGCAGGGCAGGAGGAAGAAGACCCAGCGTGAAGACGGTCTAGCTAGGAACACAAGAAAGTGGGGTTCCGTCAGGTGCTCCTAATATGCCTCAGGAAGAGCTGAATGCCTGCCTGGTGAACGCAGCGCGACGTGGGAGGCTGGCACCCGTACAGTGCACCAGTGGAACTGTCATAAGAACTGTGAGTAAAAACTCGGATGACTGCACCGTACTGCCTCCGTCCATTCTTTTATCTGTGCCCTCTTGCCTCCCGGCACTACAACGCCCAGCGCAACTTACACTACCTACACTGCCCTGGAGCTAGCTCTACCTGTGGAGAGCCACACCATCCCAGCTGCCCTAACACCAGCTCCAGAGGACTGCTCCGCAGCAGCGGCACCCTTTAGCCGCATTCCACAGGTGGCGTCACGAACTTTATAAATCCCCTATAAATAGAAAACCCCATTATATTGACCGCCCTGGGTCACGGACCGGGCCAGCCACCGTGATATCCCCCACCAGCATCCATAGGCCCGGATGCCGAGTACCTGTCACGGGTGTGTCGCCACGAAGATCGTCACGAGTACACAGCCTGACTTCTCGCAGCTGACTTGTTGGTGCTTTGTGTTTTTCGGCAGTGAGGGAGTTAATTCTCTCTCTCTCTGTGCTAGACGAGGTCCAGCCTCGCCCAGCTGCAATCAATACTTCTGTAGTGAGACTCCTTCAAATGCCTGCTGGTCTGTTTGGGAAGTGTCGGTGAAAGCATTTCATTCAGACTTACAGAGCGGATCGTGGTGTTTGGAGTTTCTGAGATAAGTGTTTTTGGAGTGTTTCTTCCCTTCCTCGCTTTATCATTTATCTCCTTTCCCGTTGGTGTTCCCTCTGTTGTAGTTGTGTAGTTGTTGTATGCAAGGTGGTTTTGGTTTTTCCCTTGTACTGTCTCGTTCGTCTAAGTACTGTGTGTGGGCATATTATTTCTTGTTCCCTTTTGTAGTGATCGGGGTCCTTCTCAGGACTAGATTACTTTGGTGCAGGGATCCTCAGGAGGTAGGGGTTACGCTGGCGGCCTGGACCTCTGTACCTTTAACAGTACCTCCAGGTTGAGGGATTAGTCAGGGCCCCAGCTTAGGGTCAGCTTAGGCCCCCTACCTCCAGTATACTGAGACAGCGTGACATTTTCACCGACCTGCTTAGTTTTTCTCCAGCTACCATGGATCCAGTAGCCGGTCTAGCTCGGCAGTTGCAGAGTTTGTCCATGGAGCTGGCGGACGTTAGGTCCAAGGTTTTGCATCCTCAGGAGCAAGCCAGACCAGAACCTAAAGTAGCTCTCCCTGACAGGTTCACTGGGGGGCAGGACAAGTTTTTTGTTTTCCGGGAGGCATGCAAGTTGTACTTTCGGCTGCGGCCTCGGTCATCGGGGAGTGAAGAACAAAGGGTGGGAATTGTCATCTCGCTCCTACAAGGGGACCCACAATCTTGGGCGTTCTCTCTTCCCCCGGGCTCCCCGGCTCTCCAGTCAGTGGATAGGTTTTTCGCTGCTCTGGGACTCGTATATGATGACCCAGATCGGATCTCCCTTGCTGAGTCTAAGTTACGTAGGATCCAGCAGGGAGATCGTCCGGCGGAGGAATTCTGTTCGGAGTTCCGTAGGTGGGCCACGGACACCCAGTGGAATGACCCGGCTCTTAGGAGCCAGTTTTGTCATGGTTTATCCGACAAATTACAGGATGTGTTGGCACAGTATGACTCTCCCGCGTCACTGGAGGCCGCTATGGCCCTTGCTATTCGCGTTGACAGACGGCTTCGGGAGAGGTGCGGGATAACTCTACCCCCTGTGATGACTCCACCTCCTACAAGGTCCCCTCATATGGTGGTTCCCCTGGTCAGTCCAGAGGAGCCTATGCAATTAGGAGGGACATCATTTCGGGGGAGGGGACCGGTGGTGCGCCATAAGACAGGAAGGTGTTTCTTCTGCGGGAGAAAGGGACATTTTATTGGGGGGTGTCCATCCCGTCCCTTGCAGAGTGAAAAGTCGTCGGAAAACTGTTGATCCCAGGTTGTGTGGTGGACGGCAATCTGGGAGTAGGTATTTCGTCCCTAGGTTCGTCTCAGTTTCTCGTACCGGCGGAGGTGGTGGTGGGTACGAGAACTGAGAGGATATCTGTTCTTCTGGATAGTGGGGCCGGGGCTAATCTGGTTGATGCTCGGTTTGCCCGGGTTCAAGGTATGCGATTGAGTGAGTTGGCTAAACCCATCCCCATATTCTCGATCGATGCCAGGCCTCTCGGTCAGGGAAGTTTTTTGCAAGCTGTGCATGACGTAAAACTTCAAGTGGGGGCGATACATAAAGAACTGTTGTCTTGCTACGTGTTGGAGGGTCTTCCCACTCCTATAGTGTTGGGCCTTCCTTGGTTAGCTAAGCATAACCCGGTTATTAATTGGCAAACCAGAGAGATAAGCCAATGGAGTAAATTCTGTAATTAAAACTGCATGAACACGGTCATCGGTGCGGTTACTCCTTGGGTCTTACCTCCATTTCTGGCGGACTTTGAGGATGTATTCTCGGAGAAAGGGTGTCAGGAACTACCTCCTCATCGCGAGTATGACTGTTCTGTAAAACTGCTCCCTGAGGCCAAGTTACCTAAAGCTAGGTTGTATAACCTTTCTGGTCCTGAGAGGCAGGCCATGAAGGATTATATTTCAGAAAGTCTGGCTAAGGGGCATATTAGACCTTCATCTTCACCGGTGGCTGCGGGGTTCTTCTTTCTTAAGAAGAAAGATGGAGGCCTACGCCCTTGCCTGGATTTCCGTGAACTTAATCGGATTACGGTCCGAGATCCGTATCCGCTCCCACTTATTCCCGATCTCTTTAATCAGATCGTGGGTGCCAAATGGTTCTCTAAGTTGGATTTCAGGGGGGCGTACAATCTGATTAGGATGAAGGAGGGGGATGAGTGGAAGACGGCGTTTAACACTCCGGAGGGGCATTATGAGAACCTTGTCATGCCATTCGGTCTGACTAATGCCCCGGCGGTGTTCCAACACTTTGTTAATGACATTTTTCGCCGCCTGGTGGGACAGTTTGTTGTCATATATCTGGATGATATCTTAATTTACTCGCCGGATCTGGTGTCTCATCAGGAGCACGTTAGGCAGGTGTTACAGATCTTGCGGGATAATAAACTGTATGCCAAATGGGAAAAGTGTGTGTTCGCCGTACAGGAACTCCAGTTTTTAGGCTTCCTGGTTTCAGCATCCGGTTTTCGTATGGACCCTGGGAAAGTGCGGGCAGTTCTTGAGTGGGATCGGCCAGAGAATCTTAAGGCACTACAACGTTTCCTGGGGTTTGCTAATTATTACCGGAAGTTCATTCGTAATTTCTCGTCCATGGTTAAGCCTCTCACAGACATGACTAAAAAGGGGACGGATTTTTCTAGGTGGTCTGACAAGGCTTGTCAAGCATTCTCCTCCTTGAAAAAATGTTTTGCCTCGGCACCCATACTCATTCAACCTGATGCGTCACAGCCATTCATTGTAGAGGTAGACGCTTCCGAGGTAGGGGTGGGAGCAGTATTGTCACAGGGTTCGTCCCCTGGTAAGTGGCATCCGTGCGCCTTTTTCTCTAAAAAATTTTCATCCGCTGAGAGGAATTACGATGTCGGCAATAGGGAACTCTTGGCCATTAAGTTAGCTTTTGAGGAGTGGCGCCATTTTTTGGAGGGGGCAGTCCATCCGGTCACCGTCATCACCGATCACAAGAACCTGCTATATCTGGAGTCCGCGAAACGTCTGAATCCCAGACAAGCTAGGTGGTCATTGTGTTTTACCAGGTTTAATTTTGTCGTTACATATCGTCCTGGGTCAAAAAATGTAAAGGCGGATGCCTTATCTCGTAGTTTCCCTGGGGCCGGGAATACGGACGACCCGATTCCTATCCTTCAGGAGGGGGTGGTGGTTTCGGCAGTATGCTCTGAGCTGGAGGAGGAGGTATTGGAGGCTCAGGGGGACGCCCCTGTTGGACCTCCGGGGAGACTGTTTGTTCCAGATCAGTTGCGACAAAAGGTGATCGAGGCACACCATAACTCAGTTTTTGCAGGACACCCGGGGAGTAAAGCAACTGTGGATCTCCTCTCGCGTCGGTTTTGGTGGCCTAACTTACATAAGGAGGTGGTAACTTTTGTCGCGTCTTGTGGGGTTTGTGCGCGCTCTAAGACCTCACATACCCGTCCGTCTGGGGCCCTCTTACCTTTGAAGATCCCGGAGCGTCCTTGGACTCATCTGTCTATGGACTTTATTACGGACCTCCCTCCGTCTTCGGGTAAAACGGTCATACTCGTTGTAGTGGACAGGTTCAGCAAGATGGCACATTTTATCGCTCTTCCGGCTCTCCCTAATGCTAAAACTCTTGCGCAGGTGTTCATTGGGGAGATTGTGAGGCTTCACGGGGTACCCTCCGAGGTGGTGTCTGATCGGGGGTCTCAGTTTGTGTCCAAGTTCTGGAAGGCGTTTTGTGCACGGCGGGGGATGCATTTGTCATTCTCATCGGCTTTTCATCCTCAGACCAATGGTCAGACGGAACGTATGAACCAGAGCTTGGAGACATATCTCCGGTGTTTTGTGTCAGAGAACCAGGAGGACTGGGCTTCTTTCTTACCTCTGGCAGAGTTTGCTCTTAATAATAGGTGGAGCGAGTCCACTGGTAAGTCCCCGTTTTTTGGGGCATATGGTTTTCACCCCCAGTTTTGTACTTTCAGTAGGGGGGGCTCTTCGGGGGTTCCTGAGGAGGAACGATTTTCCTCATCACTCGCTTCAGTATGGAGAGGGGTGCTGAAGAATCTGAATACTATGGGGAACCGATACAAACGTATGGCTGATAGGAGGAGAGTGTCTGGTCCGGACCTAAGTGTGAACGATCGGGTATGGTTGTCTACCAGGAATATTAAACTTAAGGTTCCCTCCTGGAAACTGGGTCCCAGGTTCATCGGGCCATACAGAATCAGTTCTATTATTAATCCGGTGGCATTCCGTCTTGACCTCCCCCCTACGTTTAAAATTCACAACGTGTTCCACAGATCATTGCTTAAGAGGTATGTGGCGCCGGTGGTACCGTCACCTTTACCTCCCCCTCCAGTGGTGGTCAATGGTAACTTGGAGTTCCAGGTATCGAGGGTCATCGATTCACGCTTTAATCGCCGGTCCCTTCAGTACCTGGTTCATTGGAAAGGGTATGGTCCTGAGGAGAGGATGTGGGTTCCTGCGTCGGATATTAACGCAGACCGATTAGTTCGGGCCTTCCACACGACTCACCCGGATAAACCTGGCCCTGAGGGTCCGGAGGCCCCTCATAGAAGGGGGGGTACTGTCACGGGTGTGTCGCCACGAAGATCGTCACGAGTACACAGCCTGACTTCTCGCAGCTGACTTGTTGGTGCTTTGTGTTTTTCGGCAGTGAGGGAGTTAATTCTCTCTCTCTCTGTGCTAGACGAGGTCCAGCCTCGCCCAGCTGCAATCAATACTTCTGTAGTGAGACTCCTTCAAATGCCTGCTGGTCTGTTTGGGAAGTGTCGGTGAAAGCATTTCATTCAGACTTACAGAGCGGATCGTGGTGTTTGGAGTTTCTGAGATAAGTGTTTTTGGAGTGTTTCTTCCCTTCCTCGCTTTATCATTTATCTCCTTTCCCGTTGGTGTTCCCTCTGTTGTAGTTGTGTAGTTGTTGTATGCAAGGTGGTTTTGGTTTTTCCCTTGTACTGTCTCGTTCGTCTAAGTACTGTGTGTGGGCATATTATTTCTTGTTCCCTTTTGTAGTGATTGGGGTCCTTCTCAGGACTAGATTACTTTGGTGCAGGGATCCTCAGGAGGTAGGGGTTACGCTGGCGGCCTGGACCTCTGTACCTTTAACAGTACCTCCAGGTTGAGGGATTAGTCAGGGCCCCAGCTTAGGGTCAGCTTAGGCCCCCTACCTCCAGTATACTGAGACAGCGTGACAGTACCCCACGGCCCTGGGGGCACGTCAGACTGGGGACTGAGTATGGATACCTCGCTGCCGAAGCAGCCATGAGGTAGTGGCCAGCTTCGGCCTCCTCCAAACTAAAAGGCCCCATTTCAAGTGCAAGCTAGCAGTATGGTATTGCAGCCTGGGGGTGGGTGGGTGGCAGGTTGCACACTTACACTTGCATTCCAAGAAAACAAAGCAGACGCTAACTTCTATCATCATCATCATGCTCCTCACCTTGGCACTCTCAACTCCCCTGATGGAGAAGCCAGGGCCCACCGGAGGAGTCTGGTTCTCTGGTGGGCTCGTCCAATGCTGCCCTAAAGCAGGCCAGCCTAAGAAAAGTGTGGGGGAAGTTCCAAGGAGAAATACTGGCGGCTGGGGACCGAGCGTGGACACCCGGCTGCCGGGCGGCTGGGGTCTGAGTATGGATACCTCGTTGCCGAAGCAGCCATGAGGTTGTTGCCAGCTTCGGCCTCCTCCAAACTAAAAGGCCCCATTTCAAGTGCAAGTTAGCAGTATGGTATTGCAGCCTGGGGGTGAGTGGGTGACAGGTTGCACACTTACGCTTGTGTGTCACCCTACCTGGATGCCAAAAGTGTAATTAAAGCTGTGTCTGAGAGCAAGGGGGAGGTTCTCTGGTCAGGGGAACATTAGCATGCAATGCCTCCTGTCTCAGGCCAGTAGGGGGAGCAGGCTGCCCCTATAAAAGCTGGTACTGGGGACAGGGTTAGGGGGAACTGGATTGCCTGTCTCAGCTCTGAGACGTGTCCCAGAGTGGAGCAGGGACAGAAAGTTGATTGCACCTAAGAGGAAGTGTGGCAGTAGGAGAGAGCCACCAGCCAGAGACAAGAGGCGAAGAGAGCCTGTCTTGGCAGAGAAAAGACTTAATTTTACCAGACTTTGGTGTCTGAGGCTGGAAGGATTCCACATCCCCCAGTAGAGAACCAGTCCGCAAGGGACTGTACATTCCTTGGCCTAAGAAGCCTGGAGGCCCTGCCACAACCGAAGGGACCAGTAAAGCCGTACAAGGCTGGGAGCAGAAAGGAACCCACGTCGCAAGCCATACAGGCGAGAAAGCACGAAAGCTCGGAAACGTGGGCTGTTATCCTATCAGGAGGAGATAGTCAGAAGGAGCGCAGAAAGCACGGTAGGCCTACACCCTCACCCTGACCAGGGCCAATTTCCCCGTTGCTCTCAGACATCCAGGTCCCCTCCTAGCTGGGACTGTTTGTGGGTCAGTTTACCTGTTTAGTAAAGACCCTGGACTGCAACCTGTTTGTGTGCTCCTTGCTCCTCCAGCACTACCATCACTCCCACCATCCACTATACTGCCCTGGGGCCGCACTCTTCCCGTGGGGAGTCACACTACCATAGCTTCACACCTCATCAGCCCCAGCGGTCTGCATGCAGCGGCGGTTCCTAATAATCGCAATCCACGGGTGGCGTAGTCGGACATAATCAATATAACGGACTACCACTGGCCTGACCACCCTGAGCCACGGAACCGGGTTGCCACTACTACTCCCATCATTCCCTATTGCCCGGATCCGAGTGCCCCACGGCCCAGGGGGCGAGTTACTTGCATTCCAAGAAAACAAAGCAGATGCTAACTTCTATCATCATCATCATGCTCCTCACCTTGGCACTCTCAACTTTCCTGATGGAGAAGCCAGGGCCCACCGGAGGAGTCTTATTCTCTGGTGGGCTCGTCCAATGCTGCCCTAAAGCAGGCCAGGCTTAGAAAAGTGTGGGGGAAGTTCCAAGGAGAAATAGGGGCGGCTGGGGACCGTTTATAGACACCCGGCTGCCCCCAGACGGCTCGGGACCGTGTGTGGACACCCGGTATGGCTGAGTATGGATACCAGGCCGCCGACGCAGCCATGACATGGTGGCCGGCGTCTGCCTCCACATGCCTAAAAGGCCCAATTTCAGGTGCAAGCAAGCTAGCAGTATGGTGTTGCAGCCTGTGGGTGGGAGGGTGGCAGGTTGCACACTTACGCTTGCATTGCAATGAATGGGAGAGGTACAATTGAACACTGCCCTGGTACAAGGACTTGCACGGGGATAGTTGCAAGTCTGCATCTTCTGATGCAGCAAGGATCACTTCTGATGGGCACACTTTTAGGCAGTGACCTGGGTGTCAGAGATGTTTCCAGGGATCTTCCCCATGCTGTTCCCATGTCTTTTCAGCACTGTATGCATGTGTCACACAGCACATGGCCAGATAAGGTTGTAAAATGTTAAAATGACATTTCCCGGTGAATGCATTTGTCACGGTTGAAAGCAATACAAAAGTGCAAAAACGCATAAAAAATGCTACTTGTGAACATAGCCCAAGGTGTGGAGGAGTATTTTTGTTTTTGGTTATTTATTTTACCTTGTACACAAGTCTTTACCCTGGAAAGGAAGTTCCTTAACATATTTCACAGGAAAACCGTTTCAGTTTTGCTTTTGAACGTTTTATTGTGAGCCCGTAAAAGTGGCTTAATACCTCTGACCACGTTGTTGACAGCAGTGACCTGGGGGTCAGAAATGCTTCCTGGGGTGATGCCCATGCTGTCCCCATGTCTTTTGATCACTGTCACTATCGTTTTGGGCAGTTTTTAAGCTTTCTACAGACTGCCGGGGGTGCCGCCGCAAAAATGCTCGGGTCTCCCATAGACTAACATTGGGCTCGTTGCTCGGGTCGAGCACTCGAGTATCACGGTGAGCTCGGCCAGACCTTCGAGCACCAGAGCATTTTAGTGCTCGCTCAACACTAGTGGTAATATGTGGTCTGGTCATGGTGTGGTGGTATTTCTCCCTTGTATGTAGTATTATTCGGTCACTATGTGGTGGTAATATGTAGTCCAGTCATGGTGTGGCAGTATTTCTCCCTTGTATGTGGTACTATTGGTGTTGGTATAGTGGATTGTGCTGTGTATGGCGGTCATTTGTTCTCTCTGATATTAATTAGGAGAAGATTCTTTATTTCCATTAGTGATTAAATACTTGGAACAAGATGCACTTACAGGGGTTCTCCGGGGAAAACAAGTAATCACCTCTCCACAGGATAAGTGATACATTATTGATTAGTGGGGGTCTGACTGCTGGGACACGCACTGATTGGTAGAATGTGGAGCTTTTATCCCCATTAGACTGGAGCTTATGTGCGACTTGGCCACTGATCCATTCATTCTCTCAGTGGCTGCTCTTGTTTTTTTTCTGGAAGCCCCAAAGAGAATGAATGGAGCTGCGGTCAGACGTCCCACCTGCCGCTGCATTTTAAAATGGGGATAAGTGTCCTGTCAGGGATAAAACTTCCCCATTCTTCCGATCGGTGTGGTTTCCAATATTCGGACCCAAATGATCAGTAAGTTATTACCTATCCTGTGGAGCCCTCGGATCAATGACAACTTGTTTTAACCAAAGGACCCCTTTACTGCAAACTACCGTAATTGTACATCCCAGTTATAGCATGCACACAGTAGATGTGCCGGAGCCGCCTGTGATTTACAGCAGACGCTCCACTATAACGGGGATATTGGCTATCAGGTATTTGCATAAAGCTGTAGGGTGGGCCCTGAGGATCAATTCCTCCTGTGGGCCCCAGACACCCCAGTCCAACACTGGTTACAGCTCTCCATAGAACCTTATAAGCAGCAAGTGTCATCTCCTATCTCAGTAATGGGAAAATCTGTTTTCACTGAAGACAAATCTTACCTGTGAATAGAGATGAGCGGTGTTCGACTAGAACTGTTCGCCAATCTCAAATTCGAGCTGTTTTGGGCGGTGTTCGAGTTGTTCGACGAACCCGAACGATTTGCAAAAAATTCGGCTGTTCGAGGTTATGTTCGTTAACTGTTCGTGCACCAAAAGCGTGTCCTGCATGTCTGGCGCTATTTAGAGCACCAATCATGCAGGGATTGTCTGCCACTCACTGTAATGCCACAGCCATGGTGGTTGTGGCATTACAGTGGTTGCCCAAATCGATGGGAACAGTGCCAACAGTGAAACATGAAAAGCCGGCAATTCAGCAGCGGCCTTCCCCCTTTACCCGACAATTTAGAACCGAAAGAATAGGGCATCACACATAGATTAGATAGATAGAAACATGTCAGCCACATATATACGAAGTACAGTGAAAGTGTTGCTTACTGTACTTGTCATTTAGTGTAAAGGATTTATCAAAAAAAATAATAGTGTTTTCATGCACCTTCTCTTTAAAAAAGCCGGCCGGCAATTCAGCATCTGTACCCGACAATTTATAACAGACAGAATAGAGCTTCACACATAGATTAGATAGATAGAAACATGTCAGCCACATATATACGAAGTACAGTGATAGTGTTGCTTACTGTACTTGTCATTTAGCGTAAAGGATTTATCAAAAAAAATAATAGTGTTTTCATGCACTGTCTCTTTAAAAAAGCCGGCCGGCAATTCAGCAGCGGTACCCGACAATTTATAACAGACAGAATAGAGCTTCACACATAGATTAGATAGATAGAAACATGTCAGTCACATATATATGAAGTACAGTGATAGTGTTGGTTACTGTACTTGTCATTTAGTATTAAAATAAAGGATTTATTATTAAAAAAATTGGCGTGGGGTTCCCCTTAATTTTAGGCTCTAGCGGAGGTTAAGCAGACGGCTGGGGCAGATGTTTGAAGCCTGGGAAGGGGGTAATACCCACGGAGCTTCCCAGGCTACTAATATCAGCCCCCAGCTGAATACATAGCCTTTACTAGCTATTAAAATGGGGGACACCCCAAAAAAAATGACGTGGGGTCCCCCCTAATTTAATAGCTAGCAAAGGCTAGGCAGACAGCTGGGGGCTGATATTAATAGCCCAGGAAGGGAGCCATGAATATTGGCCCCCTCCCAGGCTAGAAACACCAGCCGTCAGCCGCCCCAGAAATGGCGCATTCATAGGATGCGCCAATTCTGGCACTTAGCCTCGCTCTTCCACGCTGCCCTGGTGCGGTGGCAGGGGGTAATAGGGTTGGGGTTGATGTCAGCTTATAATGCCAGCTGACATCAAGCCCAGGTTAGTAATGGAGAGGCGTCTATAAGACACCCCCATTACTAACCCCATAGTCAAAGTTAAAAAAAACACAAACACCCAGAATAAAGTCCTTTAATTGAAATAAAGACACAATCCTTTATTGTTCTAAATTAAACCATACTTACTGTCACGCCCATTCCAGCTGAAGCCAACGATCTCCTGCAATAAAAGAAAAATAATAAAGCAACCTCATCCTTACCTTTCCATGGTTCCCACGACAGCTTCAGCTCTGCTACATCGAGATGACAGGCTGGACCGCAGCAGAACGCCGCCATCCAGCCTGTCATCCCGCAGACACTGAGAAGCGCAGGCTTGCTTGCGCTGCTCAGCGTCTCTCTGTGACGACATCCAGATGAGCCGAGTTCATGTCCAATGAACTCGGCTCACCTCATGCACGTCACTGACAGCGTGGGAAAATTCTCACGCTGAAGCGGTGAGTGCAGGAGAATTCTCCCACGCTGTCAGTGACGTGCATAAGGTGAGCTCATGTCCAATGAACTCAGCTCACCTCCTGCACTTCACTGACAGCGTGGGAGAATTCTCCTGCACTCAGCGCTTCAGCGTGAGAATTCTCCCACGCTGAAGCGCTGAGTGCAGGAGAATTTTCCCACGCTGTCAGTGACGTGCATAAGGTGAGCTCATGTCCAATGAACTCAGCTCACCTCCTGCACGTCACTGACAGCGTGGGAGAATTCTCCTGCACTCAGCGCTTCAGTGTGAGAATTCTCCCACGCTGAAGCGCTGAGTGCAGGAGAATTTTCCCACGCTGTCAGTGACGTGCATGAGGTGAGCCGAGTTCATTGGACATTAACTCGGCTCATCTGGATGCCCTCACAGAGAGACACTGTGGAGCGCAAGCAAGCCTGCGCTTCTCAGTGTCTGCGGGATGAGAGGCTGGATGGCAGCGTTCTGCTGCGGTCCAGCCTGTCATCTCGATGTAGCAGAGCTGAAGCTGTCATGGGAACCATGGAAAGGTAAGGATGATGTTGCTTTATTATTTTTCTTTTATTTCAGGAGATCGTTGGCTTCAGCTGGAATGGGCGTGATGGTAAGTATGGTTTAATTTAGAACAATAAAGAATTGTGTGTTTATTTCAATTAAAGGACTTTTTTCTGGGTGTTGTGTTTTTTTTAAATACTTTACTAGAAATTCATGGTGGTCATGTCTAATATTGGCGTGACCCCATGAATTTCGGGCTTAGGGCCAGCTGATAATGCCAAGCTGGCCCTAACCCCTTTATTACCCAGTGAGCCACCGCACCAGGGCCCTGGATGAGTTGGGTACAGCGCCAGAAGATGGCGCTTCTATGAACGCGCCATTTTCCGGGGTGGCTGCGGACTGCAATTTGTAGCGGGGGGGGGCCCAGAAAGCTTGGGCCTCCCTGCGCTGCAGATTCCAGCCCCCAGCTGCCTAGTTGTACCTGGCTGGACACAAAAATAGGGCGAAGCCCCACGTACTTTTTTTTTAATTATTTCATGAATTTCATGAAATAATTAAGAAAAAAAGGCCTTCCCTATATTGTTGTGTCCGGCCAGGTACAAATAGGCAGCTGGTGGTTGGGGGCAGCCCGTTCCTGCCTGCTGTACCTGGCTGGACACAAATATAGTGCGAAGCCCCACGTCAATTTTTTTTAAATTATTTCATGAATTTCCTGAAATAATTTAAAAAAATTGAAGTGGGGCTTCGCACTATATTTGTGTCCAGCCAGGTACAGCAGGCAGGAACGGGCTGCCCCCATCCACCAGCTGCCTATTTGTACCTGGCCGGACACAACAATATAGGGAAGCCCTTTTTTTCTTAATTATTTCATGAATTTCATGAAATAATTAAAAAAAATTGAAGTGGGGCTTCGCACTATATTTGTGTCCAGCCAGGTACAGCAGGCAGGAACGGGCTGCCCCCAACCACCAGCTGCCTATTTGTACCTGGCCGGACACAACAATATAGGGAAGGCCTTTTTTTCTTAATTATTTCATGAAATTCATGAAATAATTAAAAAAAATTGAAGTGGGGCTTCGCACTATATTTGTGTCCAGCCAGGTACAGCAGGCAGGAACGGGCTGCCCCCAACCACCAGCTGCCTATTTGTACCTGGCCGGACACAACAATATAGGGAAGGCCTTTTTTTCTTTATTATTTCATGAAATTCATGAAATAATTAAAAAAAAAGTACGTGGGGCTTCGCCCTATTTTTGTGTCCAGCCAGGTACAACTAGGCAGCTGGGGGCTGGAATCTGCAGCGCAGGGAGGCCCAAGCTTTCTGGGCCCCCCCCCGCTACAAATTGCAGTCTGCAGCCACCCCGGAAAATGGCGCGTTCATAGAAGCGCCATCTTCTGGCGCTGTACCCAACTCATCCAGGGCCCTGGTGCGGTGGCTCACTGGGTAATAAAGGGGTTAGGGCCAGCTTGGTATTATCAGCTGGCCCCAAGCCCAAAATTCATGGGGTCACGCCAGTATTAGACATGACCGCCATGAATTTCTAGTAAAGTATTTAAAAAAAAACACAACACCCAGAATAAAGTCCTTTAATTGAAATAAAGACACAATTCTTTATTGTTCTAAATTAAACCATACTTACCATCACACCCATTCCAGCTGAAGCCAACGATCTCCTGCAATAAAAGAAAAATAATAAACCAACCTCATCCTTACCTTTCCATGGTTCCCACGACAGCTTCAGCTCTGCTACATCGAGATGACTGGCTGGACCGCAGCAGAACGCTGCCATCCAGCCTGTCATGCCGCAGACACTGAGAAGCGCAGGCTTGCTTGCGCTCCTCACTGTCTCGCTGTGACGGCATCCAGATGAGCCGAGGTCATGTCCAATGAACTCGGCTCACCTCATGCACGTCACTGACAGCGTGGGAAAATTCTCACGCTGAAGTGCTGAGTGCAGGAGAATTCTCCCACGCTGTCAGTGATGTGCATGAGGTGAGCTCATGTCCAATGAACTCAGCTCACCTCCTGCACGTCACTGACAGCGTGGGAAAATTCTCCTGCAATCAGCGCTTCAGCGTGAGAATTTTCCCACGCTGTCAGTGACGTGCATGAGGTGAGCCGAGTTCATTGGACATGAACTCGGCTCATCTGGATGTCGTCACAGAGAGACGCTGAGCAGCGCAAGCAAGCCTGCGCTTCTCAGTGTCTGCGGGATGACAGGCTGGATGGCGGCGTTCTGCTGCGGTCCAGCCTGTCATCTCGATGTAGCAGAGCTGAAGCTGTCGTGGGAACCATGGAAAGGTAAGGATGAGGTTGCTTTATTATTTTTCTTTTATTGCAGGAGATCGTTGGCTTCAGCTGGAATGGGCGTGATGGTAGGTATGGTTTAATTTAGAACAATAAAGGATTGTGTCTTTATTTCAATTAAAGGACTTTATTCTGGGTGTTTGTGTTTTTTTTAACTTTGACTATGGGGTTAGTAATGGGGGTGTCTTATAGACGCCTCTCCATTACTAACCTGGGCTTGATGTCAGCTGGCATTATAAGCTGACATCAACCCCAACCCTATTACCCCCTGCCACCGCACCAGGGCAGCGTGGAAGAGCGAGGCTAAGTGCCAGAATTGGCGCATCCTATGAATGCGCCATTTCTGGGGCGGCTGACGGCTGGTGTTTCTAGCCTGGGAGGGGGCCAATATTCATGGCTCCCTTCCTGGGCTATTAATATCAGCCCCCAGCTGTCTGCCTAGCCTTTGCTAGCTATTAAATTAGGGGGGACCCCACGTCATTTTTTTTGGGGGGTCCCCCATTTTAATAGCTAGTAAAGGCTATGTATTCAGCTGGGGGCTGATATTAGTAGCCTGGGAAGCTCCGTGGGTATTACCCCCTTCCCAGGCTTCAAACATCTGCCCCAGCCGTCTGCTTAACCTCCGCTAGAGCCTAACATTAAGGGGAACCCCACGCCAATTTTTTTAATAATAAATCCTTTATTTTAATACTAAATGACAAGTACAGTAACCAACACTATCACTGTACTTCATATATATGTGACTGACATGTTTCTATCTATCTAATCTATGTGTGATGCTCTATCTTTCTGTTCTAAATTGTCGGGTACCGCTGCTGAATTGCCGGCCGGCTTTTTTAAAGAGACAGTGCATGAAAACACTATTATTTTTTAAAATAAATCCTTTACACTAAATGACAAGTACAGTAAGCAACACTATCACTGTACTTATTATATATGTGACTGACATGTTTCTATCTATCTAATCTATGTGTGAAGCTCTATTCTTTCTGTTCTAAATTGTCGGGTACAGATGCTGAATTGCCGGCCGGCTTTTTTAAAGAGACGGTGCATGAAAACACTAATATTTTTTTTAATAAATCCTTTACACTAAATGACAAATGCAGTAACCAACACTGTCACTGTGCTTCTTATATGTGTGACTGACATGTTTCTATCTATCTAATCTATGTGTGATGCTCTATTCCTTCTTGTCTAAATTGTCGGGTACCGGTGTATGCCGCTGCTGAATTTGCCGGCCGGCTTTTTTAAACAGAGTGTCTTCTGAGCAGTTTGTCAGCTTTTGGACACCTTTGCAGGTGTTTTCTATGTGTTTCTATGTGTTTTTGTTTGCCTGCCATTGGTTTTAACGGTGTTCGACGGTGTTCTAAGGTGTTCGACGAACAGTTCGACGAACAGTTCCTCGAACATCCCGGTGTTCGACGAACCGAACCGAACCCGAACACTACGGGGGTGGCTCAACACTACCTGTGAATTAATGAGTTGTTCACTACTTGGACAACCCATTTCCAATCATTACATTTCCCCCAAGTAAGATAATAATAGCAGCTTTACTCACCCTTGGTGCGGGCATCATCCAGCAGTTTCGGCACAGGCTCTTCCGGGGCTTGCGTGACTTTGTTATGTCATGCAATCCCTGCAGCCAGTCAGCAGCCATTTGACTTTCTTCTCCTACGGACTTAACTGACATCCGGAGTAAGTCACAGCTGTGGCTGCTCTCTCACTTCCTCCAGATCAACTGATTTGTCCGAAGGAGGGGAGAGTAAAGCAGCCACTGATTGGCTGCAGGGATCGCATTACATCACGGGGGAGCCAGTGCTCTTTCCTGCACTGGAGGTGAATATAGCTGCTATTATTTTACTTGGGGGAAACAAAGTGATTGAGAAGGGGTTGTCAGAGTAGTGGACAATCCCTTTAAGAATTTTGAGAGAGAAAGATCAGTCCAGGAGGAGAAAAAATCCGGATTTCCCTAATCAGATACATATAAAAAAAATCTTATTTTCATATGTAAAATTGATTTATGAAAATAAATAAAATAAATGTTTACTCTTTAAATGTGAAAGGTTGGGGTATTGCAGTGTTGGTAAATTTGGAAATTGCCTCTCGAGTTATTAGTCTTGCACCTTGAAGCCATTATGTATTACATTTTAAGTATAAATATTGCATAATTTGTAACCAGTCTTGGTTTCCTTTTCAACCCGAGCTCCAGCAGCTTCCTGCACCAAATAGAAGTGTTCAACTCCGGGCACAGTTCACACTGGACAGGCTGTAGTTTCCACACGGTACTCTGCAGCTCCAACACATAGACTGCTCAGCTTTCCTAGCTGACCCATGCAGCCTCCATTCAGAGAGAGACCCTGGCATGTCTCTCTCCTAGCTATAGCTCACATTTTGGCTTGTCACTCACCAGCAGCACACTCGACTCTGCTTCATTCAGCAGACTGACACACCTCTACTGAACACAAGCCCTGGTTCTTAGTCAAAGCAAATCAGGTGCATCTAATCAAGATCTGCAGTGCTAGGATTCAACACAGTTCTACCTGGTTTTGCTACACTGTATTCTTGCAATGTTTCCAGTGATTAGCGACTATTGGCCTAGTGCATTCATTTCCTCCAATTTGACACTGGTGATTCATTTGTACTGATTGTCTAGTGAATCTTATTAGTTATTTGATTCTCAGTAAAGGTTACATTACACATATCTTTGTATATCAGGGCAACCCCTTATTTCTTGTCATATGTCTTCTAGATAGCATCACTTCTTCTACATTCACCTAACTTGTAACGATTAGCATTTTCTAGTTTTCACATGGGATTTTGTGTTTCTATACAGCAATTTCTTATCTGTTCCCCAAGTTTCAAATGTGATGTCTTACTAGCATTTAATTAGCAATGTACCAATTAAGATTACTTATCATCCATAGTGCTCATGCACACGGCAGAGGCCCTAGCACAGAGTTTGTACATCAGGGAGATAGAAATGGTGATTGATGAATCTGATGGGAAAAGTTTCTGTGTCTTTGTATGAAATGGGAGGAAAAGGGAGAGAAAGTCAAGGCATTTTTGGAAGCCTAATTATAGCTTCATACAGAAATGAGTATGTATGTAGCCACATGGATGAACCCTAAGTATAATGTTGGTCTTTCAGTGTTCATTTAACATAAGCTTTCATCCTCACATAAATATCCGTACACTGTTCCTTATAGGATGGCAGTAAAGGGGATACATGTAGGCCAGAGCATTCGCTATTGCAAACAAGAAAATGATTTAGATTTGAGAGTCCTCAGTGGTTGATACCTTTTAATGGCTAACTGAATAGATTGTAACAAATTGCAAGCTTTCAAGGCTACTCAGACCTCTTCATCAGGCATAGTATAACACAAAATGTGAAGAGTCACATATTTATACACAGCAAGACACAGAAATAATGCAATACATGAGACAATTGATGTAAAGCAGAAGTTTTACTATGGGAGAGGGATAAACAGTTGTGGCCATAAGTATTGGAATAGTTCATAGATAAGGATTGTAAAATTGTTATTATCCTGTGATTAAAGTCTGGTCCAAGGCTGTGATGCCCCCACAGGTCTGAGGAGTACATTCCTTAGTTGATGTAGAATGACATAAATCCATGTGACACATTCATTCCTGCACTGAAGGTGTCAAAGGTCATCATGAATTTATATTCCCAAACTTTTTGGTCTCTCTAAGATTTGAAATGATGCTTTAATACCAGTAATTTCATGTCCTTGATGCTGTGATCAGGGATACAAAAATGTTTTGCCACAGGTAGATTTATTCTTTTTTCCTTGTCTCCCCTACATATAGACCCCCTGCTAGACATTTGGTACATATAATTAAGTATACCACATTAGATGTGATGCAGATAAAAATAATAATAATCTTTATTTTTATATAGCGCCAACATATTCTGCAGCGCTTTACAGACATTATGATCGCTGTTCCCATTGGGGCTCACAATCTAAGTTCCCTATCAGTATGTCTTTGGAGTGTGGGAGGAAACCGAAGAACCCGGAGGAAACCCACGCAAACACGGGGAGAACATACAAACTCCTTTCAGATGTTGTCCTTGGTGGGATTTGAACCCAGGACCCCAGTGCTGCAAGTGCAGTGCTAACCACTGAGCCACCATGATCAAAGCACCTGGGATCTTGTAGTCGTGATGTGAGCTGGGAATCTTTACCTTGTCCATGGTCATTATAAATGGACAGGTTTTACACTTTTTCTGGTTGCAAGAAAACGTTCCTGTGTCTGGTGGAGATGACAGGGAGCTTCTGGAAATGATGCTTCTTAGATTTGGGGGCTGCCTGAAACACAGATGTTGGGGGGTTTGGAAATATGGATTTTAATCGGGCATCTTTTTGTAGTTAAAGTTGTAAAGGATTTTGGGAAGCATATAGAATGTCCCTATTCTTGGACTCTCTTGTATCAGGTCATCGGCTCTTATGGATTTGTCAGGCAGCCAAGATGCCAACTTGTTTACAGTAGTTCCTTGTAATAGTCCTGTGTAGGGTCAGACTCTAATTTTTTGTAGTAGCGTGTGTCCATCAGTTGTCTGTTTTCTTCCATTATGTAGTTGTCGCGCCCCTGGGGACCTTACTGTTTGGGGACAGTATACAGTGGTGGCCAAAATATTGGCACCCCTGCAATTCTGTCAGATAATACTCAGTTTCTTCCTAAAAATGATTGCAATCACAAATTCTTTGGTATTATTATCTTCATTTAATTTGTCTTCAATGAAAAAACACAAAAGAGAATGAAACAAAAATCAAATCATTGATCATTTCACACAAACCTCCAAAAATGGGCCAGAAAAAAGTATTGGCACCCTCAGCCTAATACTTGGTTGCACAACCTTTAGCCAAAATAACTGCGAACAACCGCTTCCGGTAACCATCAATGAGTTTCTTACAATGCTCTGTTGGAATTGTAGACCATTCTTCTTTGGCAAACTGCTCCAGGTCCCTGATATTTGAAGGGTGCCTTCTCCAAACTGCCATTTTGAGATCTCTCCACAGGTGTTCTATGGGATTCTGGTCTGGACTCATTGCTGGCCACCTTTGAAGTCTCCAGTGCTTTCTCTCAAACCATTTTATAGTGCTTTTGGAAGTGTGTTTTGGGTCATTGTCTTGCTGGAAGACCCATGACCTCTGAGGGAGACCCAGCTTTCTCACACTGGGCCCTACATTATGCTGCAAAATTTGTTGGTAGTCTTCAGACTTCATAATGCCATGCACACGGTCAAGCAGTCCAGTGCCAGAGGCAGCAAAGCAACCCCAAAACATCAGGGAACCTCCACCATGTTTGACTGTAGGGACCGTGTTCTTTTCTTTGAATGCCTCTTTTTTTTTCCTGTACACTCTATGTTGATGCTTTTTCCCAAAAAGCTCTACTTTTGTCTCATCTGACCAGAGAACAACCTTCCAAAACGTTTTAGGCTTTCTCATGTAAGTTTTGGAAAACTCCAGCCTGGCTTTTTTATGTCTCGGGGTAAGAAGTGCGGTCTTCCTGGGTATCCTACCATACAGTCCCTTTTCATTCAGACGCCGACGGATAGTACGGGCTGACACTGTTGTACCCTCGGACTGCAGGGCAGCTTGAACTTGTTTGGATGTTAGTCGAGGTTCTTTATCCACCATCTGCACAATCTTGCGTTGAAATTTCTTGTTAATTTTTCTTTTCCGTCCACATCTAGGGAGGTTAGCCACAGTGCCATGGGCTTTAAACTTCTTGATGACACTGCGCACGGAGGACACAGGAACATTCAGGTGTTTGGAGATGGACTTGTAGCCTTGAGATTGCTCATGCTTCCTCACAATTTGGTTTCTCAAGTCCTCAGACAGTTCTTTGGTCTTCTTTCTTTGCTCCATGCTCAATGTGGTACACACAAGGACACAGGACAGAGGTTGAGTCAACTTTAATCCATGTTAACTGGCTGCAAGTGTGATTTAGTTAGTGCCAACACCTGTTAGGTGCCACAGGTAAGTTACAGGTGCTGTTAATTACACGAATTAGAGAATCATCACATGATTTTTCAAACAGTGGCAATACTTTTGTCCACCCCCTTTTTTAGGTTTGGTGTGGAATTATATCCAATTTGGCTTTAGGACAATTCTTTTTGTGTTTTTTCATTGAAGACAAATTAAATGAAGATAATAATACCAAAGAATTTGTGATTGCAATCATTTTCAGGAAGAAACTGAGTATTATCTGACAGAATTGCAGGGGTGCCAATACTTTTGGCCACCACTGTATATATATCACGGTGGCTGGCCCAGGGCGGACAGTGCACAAAAGGGGTAGCGATTACTAATAAAGTTCAGAGAAATTTGTGACGCCACCTGTGGTGTCTGGTGAAGGTCACCAGTGCTGCAGCAGTCCTCTGAGGCAGGTGACAAGGCAGCTAAAGATGGTACAGCTCCCCACAGGTGGAGTGGGCCTCAGGGCAGTGTAGATAGATAGATGGTGGGTGCGCTGGGCGTTGTTGTGCAGGTAGAGAACGCAGCAGGAGTAACGGACAGAGACAGGGGGTTTTGCTCCATTACCTTTACTGGTACAGCTGGTAGATACGGTGCAGGGTACTCTAGGTGAAAGGCGCACTTTTGGACTTCTCCCCAGGGAGCGGGTATAAGGCCTCCTGATCTGTGTCTGCCTCTGTGTAAGCTCCTGACCTGCCTGGAGCTAGGCCTGGCTTCTATGCTAGATCTCTCCTTCACCTGCTGACTTGGTAGTAGCACATTCTTTTGGCAATCACTCTCCCTGGACGCTGGGGCCTTCGTGATTCCTAGTCCTGTATATGAGTTCAGCTTGGTGTTCCTGGGACCTGTAGTTCTCCAGGGGTTCCGGTTGTCCCTACTGGGTGTAAAGGGTCCCTGTAGGCTCGGACCCGGTGTCCGGTATATATATCGGGGTGAGCTTATTATGCTCCTCTGCCCCCTTTATCACTCCTTCCTTCCTCTCGCCTTTGGCCATGCTCGGGGCCCTCACTAGGCTTCAGGGCTGCTGGAGGCCTAGCTTGCCTCACACAGCAGCCTGCGTGCTGCTACATCCTGAGCACACTCTAAACTCTCTGTCGTCTCACTGAGCTGCCTGGCTCCACCTTCCCTTTATATGTCCCTAACGGGCTGCCTCTGCTGGTCTGAGGTGAAAGATGGAGGTGTATGAATGTAGTCAGGGCCTCTTGTGGAGAAATCCATCCGTGCACCCTTCTGGGTTCTGTGGCACCGTGCGCAGCAGGGCGCCACATAGTCTCATGCGTTCATCATCACCATTGCACCACCCTTGTCAGCAGGTTTAATGATGATTTCTCTGTTGGTTTTCAAAGATTGTATGGCCTGATGTTAGATGCTTGTCTCCTGTTTGTGTCTATGATGGTGGATTTTATCAAATGTCTGAAGGATTCTATATATTTATCCAAATGAGGGATGCGTCCAGGTGGAGGTGTCCAGTCTGACCTCTTCATGGTAGTCAAAATTCCTCTTCCTTCAGTTCGGGTGGGTTCTGAATCTTCTGTATCATTATTATTATTATTTATTGTTATAGCACCATTTATTGCATGGCGCTTTACATGTGAAAAAGGGGTATACATACAAAAACAATTACAATAATCTTGAACAAAACATGACGGCGACTGGTACAGGAGGAGCAAGGACCCTGCCCGCGAGGGCTCACAGACTACCAAACTGTACAAGACTCATTTCAGGAGACTGCGCCTGAAATAATTTTCCATATCAATGCAGAGTTTAGTTTTATCTTGGGGCTTAGAAGGACAAAATGAGAGTCCTCTAGAAAGCATGACCAACTCCACTTTGTTGGGTTTAAAATTCTGAGAGATTGATGACACAGTTAGATGCTTTTGTGTCTGGAATGTATAAGTTGTCCAAGTTGTCAGGTTTTGGATTTGTTTTGTAACTGTTTGTATAGAGTCCTGAATTGAGGCGCAATCTATATAGTTCCTTTTCCTTGTTATGAATCAGAAGAGTCAGTAGTTTGTTGTAGTATTGTTGTAATTTTTGCTCTATGTTCTCTGTAAGTGTTTTCCTCCGAGTTTCAAATTGCCCTTGCCATTGCAAACAATAATCTTGCTGGAAGACAATCAGGTGCATGGAGATGCATGTGACGCCCCCCTCGGCCATGGGGTACTCGGTGCCAGGCCGGCCGTTGCTAGGGGAGATGTCACAGTGGCGGTGACCCAGGACAGTCAATCCAAAAGGGGGATATTTACAGGTGATTTATAGTTTTTTATATACAGTTCGTGACGCCACCTGTGGTATGCGGCTATTTGGAGCCGCCTCTGCGGAGCAGGTCCTCTGGAGCTGGTGTGAATACAGCAGAGTTGGTTCAGCTCCCCGCAGGTAGAGCTTAGCTCCAAAGCAGTGTAGATGTTGCTGTTATGAAGTAGCACTAGGGGTGCAGTGTAGTGCAGGGATTGAAGGCGCAGCAGCAATAACTGACAGAGACGGTGAGGTGCAGTCTTCAGGGTTTTACTCACGATTTTCAGACCCCAAGTTACCGGGGCCAGGGTAACTTCCCACGTCATCCTGTGCTTACTCAGGGAGGGGTTCAGCCAACTCTCAGGTACCTCCAGAGTACATAGCAGGACCCCCTTCTGTGTATTCCTTCTGGCTGTCTCCCTGCACCTCACACCTAGTGTCCCAATCCAGTGCTTGCGGACCTTGTCGGGCGACGTCTTCTCTGTCTCCGTCGGGCGACGTCTTCTCTGTCCCCTGGATCCTCTATGGCTACCTTCTTGGTGAGACAGATGTGGATTGTGGCTGCAGTACCTGAAATACTGCAGCTTCCGGTTTCCTTGTTGAGACTTGAGGAACTCTGCTAGTTTAGGGACCGGTCCCCTCTGTGCGACCTGACCCCTCCTCCGCCTGGCAGATTCGGGCGTACGGGTGGCCTCCAGCACTACCCGTACCCCTGGGGTCCCTTCCTCATTCCTGGAGCCTTTCTCCTGCTCCTCTCCTCCTCAGTCTGTCCTGGCCACTCTTTAGGCCCTCCTCCTGAGCAGAGCTCCTACAGAGCTCCTACTGCCAACTCTTCCTCTCACTGAAGAACCCTTCTAGATTGTTCCACCCTCCTTTATATCACTTCTCTCAATGCTCTCCTGATTTACTTCCTCCACCAACACCCACTACATGGTTCCCCCCACTCCAACCAGGGACAGGGCTCAGCAGGAAGCACAACGCATCTTGCCCCTCCTGCTGGAGTAGTGTAGTGTTGGATACAGGTGTTAGGGTCCGGGGCTGTACTCCTTCCTTACCTGAGAGTGAGATACCACACCTCTGGGTGATATGCAGTACCTCTGTGGTGACTGAACCCGCAGGGGCGCCACACATGCCCTTGTGGTGTCCACTGCCAGGGATCATCACCAAATCCAATGTAGCATGAAAAGTCCAAAGCCAACACAAACAAACACAACTCCAAATAGTTTCTTGGAACTTCAATGTCACCAGGACAAAAGTTAGCATCATTTAAGACAAAAATGTCCTCTTTGAAGCTGACAATGGATGTGGGGGTAAGAAGACCACATCTGGGGCCTCTAGTCCATTACACTGTGTTCCAAATTATTATGCAAATAATATTGTCTCAGATTTACCCAAATTACCTATATGAATTGCAGTCATTGTAATTTTCCAGTCAAATAACTATTAGAGTACAATTGAAAGGTTTTTGTACAAACTGCCTATGATAACAGTATATTTTTAAGAAAAATAAAAAACTCAAACTGCACTCAAAATGAATGTTCCAAATTATTATGCACAGCAGAGTTTTCAACCTTTTAATTTTAATAAAGAACAAAAAATGGTCATTTTTGAAATTATAAGCATTAGCAGGTTATTACAAACTGAAAACAAACAATTTTCAACTCAAAACTTTATTCTAGGTGATGTTACATTTGCACATAGGACCCCTTGTTCAAAAGGAGCTTCTGAACTCTCTCGTCCATTGAATCTGTCAGGTTTTGGATGGTTTCTGCTTTAATTGTTTTACATGAGGACAGAATACCCTCCCAGAGCTGTTGCTTAGATGTGAACTGCCTCCCGCCATCATAGACACTCCTTTTGATGATGCTCCAGAGGTTCTCAATGGGGTTGAGGTCAGGGGAACATGGGTGCCACACCATAAGTTCGTCCCCTTTTATGCCCATAGCAGCCAGAGATGCAGATGTGTTATGTGCAGCATGAGACGGGGCATTATCATGCATGAAAATGATCTTGCTGCGGAATGCACAGTTCTTCTTCTTGAACCATGGAAGGAAGTGCTGTTTGAGAAACTCAACATACATTATGGAGTTCATCTTTACCCCTTCAGGGATCCTAAAAGGGCTGACAATCTCTCTCCCCATGATTCCAGCCCAAAACATTACTCCACCTCCTCCTTGTTAGCGCCGTAGCCGTGTTTGCATGGGGTGTCCATCAACCAGCCATCCTCCACTCCATCCATCTGGACCATCGAGATCATTTCATGCATGATAATGCCCCGTCTCATGCTGCACATAACACATCTGATTCTCTGGCTGCTATGGGCATAAAAGGGGACAAACTTATGGTGTGGCACCCATGCTCCCCTGACCTCAACCCCATTGAGAACCTCTGGAGCATCATCAAAAGGAGTGTCTATGATGGAGGGAGGCAGTTCACATTTAAGAAACAGCTCTGGGAAGATATTCTGTCCTCATGCAAAACAATTAAAGCAGAAACCATCCAAAACCTGACAGATTCAATGGACGAGAGAGTTCAGAAGCTCCTTTCGAACAAGGGGTCCTATGTGCAAATGTAACATCACCTAGAATAAAGTTTTGAGTTGAAAACTGTTTGATTTCAGTTTGTAATAACCTGCTAATGCTTATAATTTCAAAAATGACCATCTTTTTGTTCTTTATTAAAATGAAAAGGTTGAAAACTCTGCTGTGCATAATAATTTGGAACATGCATTTTGAGTGCAGTTTGAGTTTTTATTTTTTTTAAATATACTGTTATCATAGGCAGTTTGTACAAAAACCTTTCAATTGTACTCTAATAGTTATTTGACTGGAAAATTACAATGACTGCAATTCATATAGGTAATTTGGGAAAATCTGAGAAAATATTATTTGCATAATAATTTGGAACACAGTGTAGATTTACCACCAGTATCATGTTGATAAAGAACATGACTGCCCAAATTGTTGGTATCTTCTTTATAGGTTACAATGGAGTCTCAATAAAATGTGTACTTCTTAAAGGGAACCTGTCACCAGTTTTTGAGCCTATGAACCTTTAACTGCTCCTGCTCCTTTAACTGCTCCCACAAACGCTTCTATCAGCTCCCAACTCCCCCTGTATACACCAAAAAATACTATTTGATATGCTCCTGTGGTGCCTCTGCGGGTTCAGTCACCACAGAGGTACTGCATCTCACCTAGAGTTGTGGTATCTCACTTTCAGGTAAGGAAGGAGTACTGACCGGGACCCTAACACCTGCATCCAACACTACACTACTCCAGACCAGCAGGAGGGGCAAGATGCATCGCTTCCTGCTGAGCCCTGTCCCTGGTTGGAGTGGGGGGAAACAAAGTAGGGGGAACCATGTAATGGGTGTGGGTGGAGGAAGAAGTTCAGGGGAGCACTTGTTAGAAATAGTATAAAGAGGGAAGCCATCTTGGGAGTTGAGGTTCAGTCAGGGGAGTCTGAGAGGAGAAGTAGAGGGAGCAGAAGCTCTGTAGGAGCACTGCTCAGGAGGAGGAGGGCCTAGCCAGGGAGGCCCAAGACAGAAGAGAGAGAGAGGATCAGGAAAGGCTCCAGGAACGTGGAAGGGACCCCAGGGGTATGGGTAGTGCTGGAGGCCACCCGTACGCCCGAATCTACCAGGAGGTGGAGGAGTCAGGTCGCACAGAGGGGACCGGTCCCTAAACTAGCAGAGTTCTTTAAGCCTCAACTAGGAAACCGGAGGCTGCAGTATTTCACGTACTGCAGCCACAAGCCACATCTAGTCACCGGAAAGGTGGCCATAGAGGACCCATGGGACAGATAAGACGTCAACCGGCAAGATCCGCGGCCACTGGCCTGAGACACTGGGTGTGAGGTGCAGGGAGACGACCAGAGGGAATACACAGAAGGGGGTCCCGTTACGTACTCTGGAGAGACCTGGGAGTTTGCTAAACCCCTCCCTGAGTAAGTACAGGACGCCGTGGGAAGTTACTCTAGTACTGGTAACTGGAAGTCTAAGAAACTGTAAGTAAACCCTGAGGACTGCACCTTACTGTCTCTGTGATCATTATCTGTGCCATCCTCTGCACTACACCATAACAGCAACATCTACACTGCCCTGGAGCTAAGCTCTACCTGTGGAGAGCTATATCAACTCTGCTGCATCCACACTATCTCCAGAGGACCTGCTCCGCAGCGGCGGCCCTATATAGCCGCATACCACAGGTGGCGTCACAAACTGTATATAAAACCTATAAATCCCCTGTAAATATTCCCTTTTATTCACCGCCCTGGGTCACGGACCAGGTCACCACCACTGTGACATCTCCCCTAGCAACGACCGGCCCGGAACCGAGTACGCCACGGGCCCAGTGGGCGCATCACTCCTGCGCTGTATGTACATAAGGGTGGTCCAGTTCGATAGGCGTTCTCGTTGTGGCATCTGTGCCTCCTCTCTGTTCCTAATCGCTTCCTCCAGCTTTGATTGATATGGATGACGCATCCTGCATCATCCACATTGTGAACCGAGATATCACGCCTGTGCAGTAGCCCCACAGGACCACACAGGCACACTCTGCTCTTCCCTACTGTGAGCAAAGCATAAAACAGCACTGTGCAAGCGCGTAGCGACGTCATCGATGTCATTCACATCAATCAAAGCTAGGTGCTTGCGCAGTGCTGTTTTATGCTTTTGAGCAGAGTATGCCTGTACGGTCCTGTGAGACTACTGCGCAGGCGCAATATCTCAGTTTGCAATGTGGATCACTATTCTGTCCCCATGGCTGTGCTGTAAATATATGGCTCTGTGAGACGCTGTCTGTTCAACCTGTACTTACAATGGCAATGGTCGCAGATAGCTTCAACTCAGCAGCAGGCACACACGTTGTGAAGTATCCAGAAGTAGGTTTATTTTTCTTGAGAAATCTTGTGAAATGCATACAACAGCAACAGGTAAAAAGAAACTTTTCCTCAGACATGCTGTGAGCACATGAGCTCCTAATAGTGACAAGATGGTGAATGAGGAAAGGCAGGGAAAAAGAAGGGAGGGGTAAGCTACATTAGAGTCACATGAGAGGGAGACAGAGAGAGAGAAGGGACAAAAATCATGGAAAGTAAACCTTACTGTATAGCAACAACCGGGAATACATGGGAACTGAAAGACATGCAATACAGTATGTAAAATGTCCAGGATATTCTGTAAATTTCCCATTCATGGGACATACCACTCCCCGTCTGAAATCTTTAGATTTCAATAATTCTTTGACGTGGTATTTTTTGGGAATGTCACAGTAGACCTGAAAGACAAAAGAAATAAACATACATACAACAATAACAGTAACAGTTACAGTCCAATTTTCCGTTGGAGGCCTGAAGTCCTCAACAGCCAGATAATCCGAGTCCAAAAGAAACCCATCTTCAGATTGGGAAAGCCGCAATGTGCGAACACTTCCACCAACCCAACAATCCGCTGGAGAAAGTTCAAACATCCCAACACAGCTGGGGAATATGGCAGTAGGCTCCCCGCTGTAAGCTGTGTCCAGAAGCAATGTCTTTCATGTGATGCCTTCTTCCATGAAGCACTTGGTGGTATTCGTCAGGTGAATACCAGCCTGCACAACCCGTGACCAGCTCAATAAGCATCCAGAGAGATGAGGCCTCAGCTTCAACTTTGGAGTCACAGGTATGCTGCGTGTAGAGATGAGGGGAATGGTCTCTCTGTCAGTGACAGGTTTGTCAAATTCAAATGTGCTGCCAGCATTGACTGAACAAGAGTCCTCAGGAACAAAACTTGGAAACAACAGCCAGGTGTTGTCACAAAGGCTGAGTGCAGCCATGAGTCCTGTTTCTGGGTGAGTTGGATGCAGGTCAGTGGGGATGTGGTGCCATTGTTCAGGGGCAACTTCTGTAACCTCCACCACTAAAACAGCAGCACAAAGACCAAGTCTTGGTGCAGTGTGAGCAGGCCTTGATGCTAGTTTGGTCCTGTCTAGGGCAAATTCACAATGTACCTTGTTGAAGACTTCTGAGGTCTTCAGGTAGGCTTCTGCAGCTATGACCCTTGTGGATGAGTCAGAGAGAACGTGGACTTCTCTTTTAGTGGCGGCTGAAAGAGAGCTTAAGGCAGAACCAGATAGGAATGAGCTGGGATGATCTAAGATCCTTGGAGACGTTTTCTATGTTTCCCACCTTTGTGTTTTCTGGGACGGAAGTGGAGTGTTCCAATTCATGTTCTCAGCGGTCAACTGTCTCAAAAAAATCTTGCCTTGTATGGTGATGGATGCTATAAACCTGAGAGGATCGTAGATGCTGTTCACAACAGGTAAGACTCCTCGTTTGGTGAAGGGTTTAGTGCAGACTGAAAACGTGTCCCGTTTAATGTCCTACAGCAGACCAAGCCTGCGTTGCATAAAAGGAATGTCAGAACCCAGATCAAGATCCTTTAAGCTCATTGTACGGTCCTCAGATGGAAATGCCTTCATTACCTCCTGGATGCTGGAGATGGTCTTGTTAGGTCTGAGGTTTGCTGCTAACAACATTTCCTGTGCTTCAGAGAGCGGATCAATAGTCTCTTTACTTGTGGGTAGAGATTTAAGCCCATCATCTACATAGTAGTTCTTCTCCACAGATAGAGGAGCATCAGATCCATACTCTCTCTCACCTTCCTGGGCTGTATGACTCAGTCCACAGATTGCTGCAGCAGATGAGGGGCTGTTCCCGAAGACATGTACCTGCGTCCGGTAGTCTATGACCTCGTTATGGATGTCCTTGTCCTAGTGCCATAAGAACCTGAAGTAGTTTTCACTGTCTTCTCTAGCAGGTACCAGCCAGTTGTCTTCACTTGAAGAGTTGAACACTGTTGACCCGAGGTTGTCATCACAGGACGGTGTTAGAACTCTCCTGTTAGGTTTTTTTTATCTTGCTGGTCACATGACCATTTTTGCCTATTTAATCCTGCTCCGCCCTCCTGGCCTAGCTGGACTTCATTGTAATTTCTACTCTTAAGTTAGCCTGGTGCTTAGTTACCTTTCTCAGTCAGTTTAGCTAGGTCTTCAGACCTTTATGTTCTATGTTGTGTGTTTGTCTTTTACTGCTACAATTTCTGCTAGGAGGTGTCCAACTTTATCCCAGTCCCTAGTTCTTGTAGGGATCCCTCCCTTGCATCTATAGCTCTTCGTACAGACTAGCCGAGGACTTTAGCGGGTCTGATCGCAGGATCAGGTTCCCCGTTACATCGTAGGGATCTAGCTTAGTTCTATTGTAGGGACAGATCTCCTTTCTTTCCTTAGTGCTTGTAGCAGATCATAACAGTAAGTCCAGCCCAAAAATATCTCTAAGGAAAGACTTCCAGTTTCCATCATGGTGTCGGTTCAGGATTTGGCTCAACGCCTGCAGGGACTCTCTCTGGAGGTGGCCGAGCTCCAACAACACGTGAGTAGCTGTTCTGGAGCACATTTTGTGGAGCCAAAGGTACGTTTGCCTGATTTATTTTTTGGTGATCAACAAGAATTTTTTTCCTTTAAAAATGCTAGTTTGTTGTATTTTTGTTTGAGACCCAGATCCTCTAGTGATGAATCACAGCGCATAGGGTTCATAATGTCACTTTTGCGCAAAGAACCTCAGGGATGGGCCTTTTCTCTCCAACCTAGTGATCCATGCTTTAGATCAGTGGATAGTTTTTTTTCTGCTTTGGGGTTGTTGTATGATGATCCTGATCGTGTCTCATCAGCTGAGACGGAATTGAGACATTTGAGGCAGGGATCAGGTAATGTGGAAAATTATTGTACTCACTTCCGTCGGTGGTCTGCCCCATTGGGGTGGAACGATTCAGCTCTGAAAAGTTTGTTTCTTGCTGGGCTAGGTGAAAGCGTTAAGGATCTGCTGATTGCTTATCCCACACCTGGAAACTTGCAGGAGGCAATGCAATTAGCTATACGGGTGGACAGGAGACTGCGTGCAACGGTTAATGAGAGTAAATCCTCTGTCATGTCAGCTCTGAGTCTTGAGAGGGTCTGTACTAACATTGGAGAGCCGATGGAGATTTGGGCGAAGGCACCCCGCTCTCAGGAAAAAGACCGCAGATCTTCTGAAGGTTTGTGCTTTTATTGTGGGAAATCTGACCATTTTATTAAGAACTGTGTGCTTCGTATGAACAAAAAAAAAAAAAGGTCAGTTACGCCCGTATTGCCTGTTTAAATACTAAGGGGGTATTTCTTTCTGCTACTACTGCTGCTCAGGAAGAATTAATTGAATTTCGGATATTTGTGGATTGTGGTTCTACTCTGAATGTGATTGATGGGGGATTCTTGGAAAAACTTAAATTAAAACTCAAACCTTTGTCATCCCCTATTGCTGTGGTTTCTGTCAATGGCTCCCCCTTGAAGAGTGTTACTCACAAGGTCTGTGAATTTCCCCTCACTATTAATGGTATTCACCAAGAAAATTTGGATTTGGTGGTATTAAATAATTTGCCTTCTCCAGTAATTTTGGGGTTACCCTGGTTAAAATTGCACAATCCTGTACTGGATTGGTCTACCAATGAAATTAAGTCCTGGAGCCCTAAGTGTTATGACAAGTGTTGTAACGGACGTATTGCTGTGGTGGAAAAGGGGGAATTACCTGTACCTATTCAGGATTTTTGGAGAGTTTTTTCTGAGGTGGAGTCACAAATTTTGCCTCCCCATAGAGACTATGATTGTACCATTGAATTTGTCCCTGGAGCGACTCTTCCTAAAAGTCGTTTATTTAATCTTACTATTCCTGAGAGAAAGGCTTTGGAGGAATACATACAGACAAGCTTAGCCGCCGGTCACATTAGGCCTTCCAAGTCTCCTGTGGCTGTTGGATTTTTTTTGTTAAAAAAAAGGACGGCGGTTTAAGTCCTTGTCTGGATTTTCATGAGATTAATAAAATTACTGTACGCAATCCTTACCCACTGCCATTGATTCCTGATTTGTTTAACAAGTTAGTGGGGGCCAAGTGGTTCTCTAAAATTGATCTCCGGGGGGCATACAATTTGTTGCGCATGAAGGAGGGTGATGAATGGAAGACTGCTTTTAACACTCCTGTGGGTCATTTTGAGAACCTGGTTATGCCTTTTGGTCTTACCAATGCTCCAGCATTTTTTCAGAATCTTATTAATGACATCCTTAGACCTTTGATCGGCAAAAGTGTGGTTGTGTATTTGGATGACATTTTGATTTATTCACCGGATCTGGAGTCTCATTGGCGGAGCGTACGTGAGGTATTACAGTCATTAATTGACAATTTGCTTTTTGCTAAGCTGGAGAAATGTGAGTTCGCTGTACAGAGAATTAGTTTTTTGGGCTACATTTATCTCCAGCGAGGGCTTTGAGATGGACCCTGTGAAGGTTCAGGCGGTTCAGGAATGGCCTAGGCCTATTGGTTTTAAATTGATACAGAGGATTTTGGGTTTCGCCAATTATTGCAGAAAATTCATTAAAAATGTTTCTATTATTGTCAAACCACTGACCGATCTCACCAGGAAAGGTGCTAATGCGGTTCAGTGGACTACTGAGGCCATTGAAGCTTTTGTGTATCTAAAGGAGAAGTTCAGCTCTGCTCCCATCCTTATGCAGCCTGATGTGACTAAGCCGTTTTTGGTTGAGGTTGATGCTTCTTCGGTGGGGGTCGGTGCGGTGTTGTCTCAGAAAAACAAGGATGGAGTACATCCCTGTGCTTTTTTTTCAAAAAATTTTTCTGAGACTGAACTTAATAACGATATTGGTAATCGGAAATTGCTGGCTATTAAACTCGCATTTGAACACTGGCGTCATCTCTTGGAAGGTGCTGAATTTCCCATTCAGGTTTTCACTGATCATAAAAATCTGATCTATCTTGATGCTGTCAAGCGCTTGAATGCCCGTCAGGCTAGGTGGGCACTTTTTTTCTCGCGGTTTAATTTTTCCGTTACTTACATCCCGGGTACCAAGAATGTTAAAGCTGATGCTTTGTCTCGCAGCTTTTCTCCCATGGTCGGTGCTGAGGAGGAGGGGAGCATTTTACAAGAAGGTGTTGTGATTGCTGCATTGGACTCCGTTTTGGAAGATGAGATTCTTAAAGCACAGGAGAATGCCCCATCTAACACTCCCCATGGGAGGTTGTTTGTGCCTAGGACCTTTAGGAGAGATTTGTTTGTTGAGTGTCATGAGTCTCGGTTGGCAGGTCATCCAGGAATTTCTGAGACCAAGAGACTTGTGGGTCGCAGTTTTTGGTGACCTGCATGGCAGAAGGAAGTCATTAAGTGGGTGCGTCAATGTACAGTGTGTGCTAGATCTAAGTCTTCACATACTCCTGCAGCGGGGCTGCTTTGCCCTCTGGAGGTTCCTAGTGCACCTTGGACACATCTGGCTATGGACTTTATTACTGACCTTCCCCCCTCTGAGGGTTTCACAGTCATCTGGGTGGTCGTGGACCGTTTTAGCAAGATGTGTCACTTGGTTCCTTTCATCAAACTGCCCTGCGCTAACACACTCGCTAAGGCCTTTGTCAAGGAAATTGTCAGACTACATGGCGTTCCTACTGACATTGTTTCGGATAGGGGACCTCAGTTCGTGGCTCGTTTTTGGCGTGCTTTTTGTGACAGGTTGGGTGTTCATTTGTCGTTTTCATCCGGATATCATCCTGAGTCTAATGGCCAGACAGAAAGGAAGAATCAGGATGTTGAGCAGTTCTTGCGTTGTTTTGTGGCAGACAATCAGGAGGGGTGGTCTGAGTTTCTGCCACTTCCTGAATTTACTCTTAACAACCATACATCCTCTTCTGCTGGTTGTTCGCCTTTTTTTTGTTGTTCTGGGAGACATCCGTCTTTTGGGTCATTCTCCAAATTGGTATCGGCTGTGCCTGAGGAGGAGAGTTTTTCCGGTGATTTGGAGAGAGTTTGAACGGATGTGCGTGGTAATCTTCAGGAGGCTAGCAAAAAATCTAAGAGGTACTTTGATAGGAAACGGCAAGAGGTTTTGTTTGCTATTAGTGACATGGTTTGGTTGTCCTCTAAGAATCTGCGGTTGAGGATTCCTTCTAAAAAATTGGGTCCCAAGTTTGTAGGGCCCTTTAAGGTGCTTCAGGTAGTTAACCAATCAGCTGTTAGGTTGGAGGTTCCTACCTCCTGGAAGATTAATCCGGTGTTTCATGTTTCTCTGTTGAAAAGAGCTTATGTGTCGGATGGAGACGCCTCTGCCACTGTTCCTCCGGTGGTGGAGGACGGGGAATACGAAATTTCCCGCATCCTAAATTCTAGACGATATAGAGGGAGTTTGCAGTATTTCGTCGCTTGGAAGGGTTTCGGACCCGAGGATAACTCATGGGTGAGGGCGGATGATGTTTCTGCTTCCAGACTTGTCAGAGCGTTTCACAAGAGGTTTCCTGATAAGCCTGGGCCTAGGGGATCCGGAGGATCCTCATAAAAGAGGGGGTACTGTTAGAATTCTCCTGTTAGGTTTTTTCTATCTTGCTGGTCACATGACCTTTTTTGCCTATTTAATCCTGCTCCGCCCTCCTGGCCTAGCTGGACTTCATTGTAATTTCTACTCTTAAGTTAGCCTGGTACTTAGTTACCTTTCTCAGTCAGTTTAGCTAGGTCTTCGGACCTTTATGTTCTATGTTGTGTGTTTGTCTTTTACTGCTACAATTTCTTCTAGGAGGTGTCCAACTTTATCCCAGTCCCTAGTTCTTGTAGGGATCCTTCCCTTGCATCTATAGGTCATCGTACAGACTAGCCGAGGACTTTAGCGGGTCTGATCGCAGGATCAGGTTCCCCGTTACATCGTAGGGATCTAGCTTAGTTCTATTGTAGGGACAGATCTCCTTTCTTTCCTTAGTGCTTGTAGCAGATCATAACAGACGGGAACGTGTTCATGTTATCGGGTTTTTCGCTGCCACTCACTGTTACTCGGCTTCTCTTTCTCCCAATAATGATGTGGGCATTAGTGTTGAGCCACCCCCGTAGTGTTCGAGTTCGGTTCGGTTCGTTGAACACCCGTGTGTTCGCCGAACTGTTCGTTGAACTGTTCGTCGAACACCTTCGAACACCGTTAAAACCAATGGCAGGCAAACAAAAACACATAGAAACACATAGAAAACACCTTCAAAGGTGTCCAAAAGCTGACAAACTGCTCAGAAGACACAACTAACACATGGAAAAGTGACAAGTACATATAGTCATGCGAAAAGAAAAGAGGTGGAGGAGTAAAAGGAGGGGGAGACACAAATATAGGCATGTCATGCCCTTCTAAAATCCAAAAAGTGAGAAGCCGAGACTGCCAGTCCGCTCCTGCCCGTGCCACCTCCGTGTCGCCGGGTTTGTGCCAGAGCCGCGGTGAACCCTGACGGCCAGCCCCCCTCTCCCAATACTGGTGCCTGTCCGCTGGTGGGTCGAGAGAGCCCCCCTGTGGTGGAGGCAGCTCTAAGCTTTTTAATTTAAATTGTCCCTCTAATTTGAATGAATACACTTTAAATCCATTTACAAGGATCTATTGGAGGGCAAGTCTCATGCCAGCAGCCACGTAATTCCAGCTCCAGTAGCGTCCACTAAAGCTGCTGCAGTTAAAAAGCTTTTATAAGGATCGAGCTCGGCTGTCCACCGCAAGGCATCCTAGTGCCAGTCCCAGCCCCTATGCCTTGGGGTGCCTCCTGATGCTCTTCACTGAGTATCCCGTGGTCCCGAAGCATTTCCTTTGAAAAAATTAAGTGTCCAAACTACAGGTGGTGTAGCTTGCTTAACAGCCGGGATAATCCGCTGACTAGCAGACACTGCTACTAGGCACAAAGTATTTCCTGGGCTAGATGCAGTTAAAAATTTGTAAGTAGATACTCTCGTTGGATGCTGAGAAAGCATTCCATAGAGTCTCCTGGCACGCCATATATGATTCTCTTAAAAAGCTTGGGGTAGGGGTCTAGGGGACCCTTTTATAGCCAAAATCACGGCCCTGTATCACAATACGTCACCTAGGCTGAAGATAAATGGAACTGTAGCACCGAGGGCTCGGTTGCTACAGACGTATTGCACCTCACCCAGAGGTGTGATATCTCACTCTCAGATAAGGATGGAGTGTGGATCAGGACCCGACACCTGCATGCATTACACCACATTGCCGTGGGGCAGGGCGACCAATATGCCCCTGAGATGGGCACGACAGTCCCTGTCCCTGGCTGGAGTGGGGGGAGGGAACACTGAGGAAGGGGAACCCTGCAGTGCAGGAGCAGGGAGGAAGCAGTTCCTGGGTGCATTGAGAAGGGAGTATAAAAGGTGGGCACCATCTTAGTTCAGTGCAGAGAAGTCTGAGCAGAAGTGGCAGGGAGCAGGGGCTCTGCATGAGCTCTGCTCCGGAGGCGGGCCTAGTAACAGAGGCCCAGGCCTGCAAGAGGGAGAAGGAAGGAAGAGGAGCGGAGAAGGCTCCAGGAACGAGGAATGAAGGGATCCCAGGGGTGCGGACGGGCGAGTCGCCACCGCACGCCCGAATCCACCTGCGTGGAGGGGTCAGGCCAAAGGGGGAGACCGGTCCCCGAACTAGTGGAGGCAGGAAACGACCCTCAGCTAGAAACCGGAGGCTCTGACATTTTATGTGGCGCAGCCCCTTGCTCCACCCGCTAGGAAGGCACCACATAGGGTCAGGGAAACTGGCGCCAAGTTTACCAAGAGGAGGCCCGAGGCAGCCGGACAGAAGTGTTGGTAAGAAAGGCCAGACAAAGGACACACAAAGAGGGTCCTGTGAAGCGCTCCAAAGTTATCTGGGAGTTGTCTGAGCCCCTCACCTGGTGAGCACAGTACGACGTGGGCAGCCGTTACCTGCAGACGTGGTCTTGATAATAAGAAATGTGAGTAAAGGCCCTGAACTGCATCACTGACTCCGTGTCGTTACTGCTGCTGCCCTGCACCATCACCCCCATCCTCCGCATACACTGCCCTGAGGCTATACTCCTCCCGTGGGGAGTTATGCTACGCTCTGCTGCACCCACAACACCAGCCTTAGCGGTCTGCCCTGTAGCGGCGGTTCACTCTGACCGCAATCCACGGGTGGCGTAGTCGGACATTTAAACATCAAAACCACATAAATAGTTCCGCCACTGGTTTGACCGCCCTGAGCCATGGAACCGGATCGCCGCCACGAAGACTACAACCACCAGCATCCACCAAAAAGGGTCCGGCTCCGGGTGTCCCAAGGCCCAGGGGGTGCGTCATAACATTTTCATCACCTTTCACAATCACCAATGGGACAAGGCAGGGATGTCCTCTGTCCCCTCTCTTATACATCCTAGTGACGGAGCACCTGCTCTCATCAATTCGCCATAACCCCAATATTAGGTGGATTGAGGTGGGAGGCACCGAGTACAAGTGCTCTCTATTTGCTGATGATGTCCTAGTATATATCACTCAATCACATATATCCATCCATGCTGTTATGGCTGAAATAGATCACTTTGTTACATGGTAAAATTTTAAAATCAATGCAGCGAAGTCTGAGGCCCTCGATGTCTCCCTCCCTAAATCCATATAGGATTCCATCCAGTCCAACTTTCCCTTTGCCTGGCCCTCACAGGGTATCAAATACTTAGGAATTCCTATTCATAGAGACCTCTCCCATCTATGTTATCTTAATTTTGGGCCCTTTATTGAACAATTCCATACAGACCACGGTTGGCAAGTTAGAACTGTAAGATTCACTACGTGAACCACTGGTGTTTTGTGGAAAAGCACATGTACACCGCGTTCCAAATTATTATGCAAAAAGTGTTTAGGAGTGATAAGGGAAGAATTTGTTTGTTTGTCAGTTAAACTCATTGATGGTGATGTGTGTCAGGGCTCTTTATATCACTGTAAGCAATTGCAGACACCTGTGCTAATTAGTTTGGCAGGTGTGTCCAATGAAAGGCAAGACTACTTAAGAAGGCTCTCTCACATTATTAAGCAGCCTACATTTTCTGCCAAAATGGGAAAGAAAAAGGATGTGTCGGCTGCTGAGAAGCAACAAATTGTGGAGTGTTTAGGTAAAGATGACTACAATCAACATTGTGCGATGATCAGGATGAAGTGTCTTGGCAATCAAGAAGTATGTAGCTGATTCACAGTACACACGTGTGCGTGCTGATAAGGGCAAATTGAGGACTCTTTCCTACAGGCAATTACGTCAGGTTGAAAGAGCAGCGGCAAAAAAGCCTTGTCATAGCAGCAGACAAGTTTTTGAAGCTGCTTGTGCCTCCAACGTCCCCCGAACAACAAGATGCAGGGTCCTTCAGAGGTTTGCAGCTGTGCATACGCCATCCTGTCGACCTCCTCTATCCACTTCACACAAGCAGAAACGGCTCCAGTGGGCCAAACATTACATGAAGACTGATTTCAAAACTGTTTTGTTCACGGATGAGTGCCGTGCAGCGCTCGATGGTCCAGATGAATGGAGTGGAGGATGGCTGGTTGATGGACACCCCACGCAAACACGGCTACAGCGCCAACAAGGAGGAGGTGGAGTAATGTTTTGGGCTGGAATCATGGGGAGAGAGATTGTCGGCCCCTTTAGGATCCCTGAAGGCGCTAAAGATGAACTTCATAATGTATGTGGATTTTCTCAAACAGCACTTCCTGCCATGGTTCAAGAAGAAGAACCGTGTATTTCACAGCAAGATCATTTTTCTGCATGATAATGCACCATCTCATGCTGCACATAAAACATCTGCATCTCTGGCTGATATGGGCATAAAAGGGGACAAACTTATGGTGTGACCCCCATGCTCCCCTGACCTCTACCCCATTCAGAACCTTTGGAGCATCATTAAAAGGAGTGTCTATGATGGCGGGAGGCAGTTCACATCTAAGCAACAGCTCTGGGAGGGTATTCTGTCCTCATGCAAAACAATTGAAGCAGAAACCATCCAAAACCTGACAAATTCAATGGACGAGAGAGTTCAGAAGCTCCTTTCGAACAAGGGGTCCTATGTGAAAATGTAACATCACCTAGAATAAAGTTTTGAGTTGAAAACTGTTTGATTTCAGTTTCTAACAACCTGCTAATGCTTACAATTTCAAAAATGACCATTTTTTTGGTCTTTATTAAAATGAAAAGGTTGATCGAAAAGTTTGGGGGATCTAAGAGTGTGGCAACCCAGTAGTCATGATTACTTCGAATTCTGACAATATGAGGGTCATGCTGCAGGTAGTGCAGCAAGAAGGCACTTATGTGTCTTGCGCATCTCGGAGCCCCAAAATTATTTTCCGGGCTAGATGCAGCTAAAAATTATTTTTAATTTTAAATCTGGTGAAGCTTATTATAGATGGCCTAATAGTATCAGTGCTGCACACTGCTACAAAGCCCAAATTATTTTCCAGTCAAGATACAGATAAACATGATTAGTAATTTGAAAGCTTAAAACGGTTGGTAGGGTGATTTTAACCAATCATCAAGCTTTTACTCTCCCCAGGATGACACAGGGGTAGAAAAGTCGTTTCGGATCCATGATTTGTTCATCTTTATGAACGTGAGTCTGTCTACATTATCAGTGGAGAGCCGCGTGCGCTTATCTGTCAGCACACCACCAGCAGCGCTGAACACACGTTCAGACAGAACGCTGGCTGCGGGGCATGACAAGATCTCCAAGGCGTAAGTGGCTAGCTCCGGCCATTTATCCAGATTGGAAGCCCAAAAAGAGCAAGGGTCCAGTGACACAGTCGTGGCTTCAATGTTTACTTGGAGATACTCCTGTACCATCGTCTCTAGGCGTTGACTATGTGTCAGACTTCTTGTCTCCTGTGGCCTTGCAAAGGATGGGCTAAAAAAGTGGTGAAATGATTCCGCAAAATTGATGTTACCAGCAGATACTGTGGTTCTGTTACGGTTTGAGTGCTGAACACTTGACGGTCCCACGGTTGGCAAGTTGGAACTGTGAGATTCACTACGTGCACCACTGGTATTTTGTGGAAAAGCACATGTAAGATTCTGCAACAGTCTCTGCTGATACTCCTGCATGCGTGCATCCCTTTCTATGGCAGGAATAATTTCTGCAAATTTACTTTTGTACTGGGGATCTAACAGTGTGGCAACCCAGTAGTCAGGATTATTTCTAATTCTCACAATTCGAGGGTCATGTTGCAGGTAGTGCAGCAAGAAGGCACTCATGTGTGTTGCGCATCCAGGAGCACCAAGTCCCTGTTGTGTTGGTGGCGAGGTAACAATCATGCTTCCTTCCTCTGTCCTCTCCCCCCAACCTCGCACAACAGAAATGTGATCAAGGTCTCCCTCATCTGATGAGTCTTCCATCAGTTCGTCCTCCACTTCTTCCTGGGCTCCTGCACCTTCCTCACTAGTTTGGCTGCTACCATGCGCCCTGGTAAAATCATCTCCCCCACCCTCACATGCCTGCCGCCTTGGTGCTGCCGACCGTCTGGACCTTGCAGATGTTAGCCCTTCCGCATACAACTCCTCCTCCTCTACTTCCTCCACCTCCTCTTGTGCCACCACCTGACTCCGAATTCTGTTTAACATGTGCTCCAGCATGTAAATCACCGGAATAGTCATGCTGATAATGGCATCGTCAGCACTAAACATCTTCGTCGCCATTTCAAAACTGTGCAGAAGGGTGCATAGGTCCCTGATCTGAGACCACTCCTCCAGCGTGATTTGCCCCACCTCTGAATCTCGTTGGCCCAGGCTATACGTCAGAACGTATTGCACCAGGGCTTGTCGGTGCTGCCACAGTCGCTGCAACATGTGCAGAGTTGAATTCCACCGGGTAGGCACATCGCATTTTAGCCGGTGAAGTGGCAGGCCCAACGACTTCTGTAGAGATGTAAGTCGCTGAGCTGCGGGATGCGAACGGCGGAAGTGAGCACACAGCGACCGTGCCCTCTGCAGAAGGCCATCTAGTCTGGGATAGTGGGCTAAAAATTGCTGGACAACCAGGTTCAACACGTGAGCCATACAAGGCACGTGTGTGACATTGCCCCGGCGAAGGGCCGCACCCAGGTTTGCAGCATTGTCGCACACGGCCTTCCCTGGTTTCAGGTCCAGTGGAGACAACCATTCATGAAATTGGTTCTCCAGAGCTGACCACAACTCCTCAGCTGTGTGACTCACATTTCCCAGACATTTCAATGTAAAAACCGCCTGATGACGTTGAGCCCTACTGCCAGCATAGTAAGGAGGTGTGCAGGATCCCTTCTGCGCAGTTAGAAAGCTTGTGGCATGACCAGACAGGCTTTGGGTGCAGGTGGAAGACCGAGAGGAGGTTGAGGAGGCAGAAGCAGTGGAGGAACTTTGACATAAAGAGGATTGACGCACAACTCGTGGGGACGGCAAGACTTGGACAGCAGCCCCTTGTCCTGCTGTCACCATAGTTACCCAGTGCCCAGTCAGCGACATGTAACGCCCCTGTCCATGTCTACTCGTCCAAGTGTCTGTGGTGAAATGCACCCTGTCACACACAGAGTTTCTCAAAGAAGCGGTGATGTTGTGTGCGACATGCTGGTGGAGCGCAGGCACACCTTTCTTTGAGAAGTAGTGCCGACTGGGCATCTGGTACTGGGGCACTGCGACGGACATAAGGTCTCGAAAATCCTCTGTGTCCACCAGGCGGAAAGGCAGCATTTCTGTAGCCAAGAGCTTGCAGATGGTGAAATTCAACCTCTTAGCTTTCTCATGGCTAGGAGGAAATGGTCTTTTACTTGTCCACATCTGAGGGACCGAGGGCTGGCTATTGTGCTTAGACGAGGTTGATAAGGGTGTCCCCGGCAAACTGCCGGTCTGTGAGGAAGATGCAGGCGGACATGTTAGGTTGCCTTGATCCAAAGGTGGTGCTATCGATGTCGGACAGCGCTCAAGACCAGCTGGTGTTACCACCTCCAAAGAAAATGATGACCTGCCAATCACGCTGGCTGTTGCGGGTAAAGAGGTGGCAGGTCTGCGCCCCAAAACAGGTGTGACTGCTGTCCCCCCAGTCACAGAGGATGAAGAGGCCACGGATGCACAAGATATGGCAGACGGTGGTTGGCCCGGCCGGCTAGGCCGCATTGTAGCACACTGAGCTTCCCACTGCAACTTATGCTTCATGTCCATGTGCCGGTTCATGCATGAAGTACACAAACTATGTATTTTTTGGCCTCTACTTAGCTTTTGCTGACAAATGTTACAGATAACACGAGTTGGGTCATCTTTATCGATCTGAAAAAATGCCCAGGCTATGCAAGGCTTAGCACCCATGCGACCTGAAGAGCCACCACGACTTGTGGTGAGAGGCAGAGTTGTGTTTGAGGATGCAGTTGTTGACGTGCTTCCAGTACTACGTCTCTGTCCAGGAAGGCGCAACCTGACCTCGTCGTCACTAGCATCTTCCTCCACCTCCTCTGCTGACCTCATCTCTTGGCTGACTGTGGGTTGACAGTAAGTGGGATCTCCGACCTCATCATCATCACCCTGTGCGTTATCACACCCGTCGTCCTCAGAGCCAACCTGTTCCTGCCCTGACAAAAAACTAAAGTTGTCGCTCCAATCAGGTATTTGAGTCTTATCATCGTCTTCCTCATTGTCTCCACCAACAGGAGTTACAGTTTGGGAATGAGGGTCTACATTATGGTCAGAACCTTCTGCGTCTGGTCCTGGATCCGACTCATAAAGATTCTGGGCATCAGTGCAGATCATTTCCTCGTCTGGATTCACAGAAGCGCTGGAGTCGACCTCTGATTCCCAGGCTATAGTATGAGTAAACAGCTCTGCAGACTCAACCATCTGTTCTACCTCATACTCAGACGGGCAGCTGGAGATTTGGGAGCTGTGAGGAAGCAAGTGCGATTTGGGTGACACCTTTGAGGACTGGAGTATTTGTGATGTTGAAGTTGATGTGGAGGAGAGCCCACTTAAAGGAGCACTTGATATCCGTTGAAGCACCTGCTGTTTTTGTGCCTCATCTGGAATTTGTAGCGATTGGCGTGGCCGTAAGAAAGGGATCTTATCACATTGTCCGCTAAAAGAAGTAGACATTTTAGTTTGGCTGGAAGATGGTCTTTCTTCTGCACCTACCCCACGGACACAACCTTTTTTCCCCTTCCCAACACGCCTATTCCCCTTTCCACCAGCAGCAGGCCTTTTTCCACTCATTTTGGTGGTTAACTAATTCACAACTCTGGAGTTGTTTGCACAAAAAAACAATGGATGGTAACCGAGCAGAGCTGAGTGGCCAAACTGTGGTATTAGGCCAAAACTATTGGCTGGGTTAGATGCAGAAAAAAATTATTTTTAATTTGCAACCTGATGGAGGTCAGTATAGATGGACTAATAGACCAAGTCCCACACACCGCTAGAAGCCCAAATATTTTTTCAGAGCTAGATGCAGAAAATTTTTTTATTCAATTTGCAACCTGATGGAGGTCAGTATAGATGGACTAATAGACCAAGTCCCACACACTGCTAGAAGCCCAAATATTTTTTCAGAGCTAGATGCAGAAAAAAATTATTTTTAATTTGCAACCTGATGGAGGTCAGTATAGATGGACTAATAGACCAAGTCCCACACACCGCTAGAAGCCCAAATATTTTTTCAGAGCTAGATGCAGAAAAAAATTATATTCAATTTGCAACCTGCTGGAGGTCAGTATAGAAGGACTAATAGAACAAGTCCCACACACTGCTAGAAGCCCAAATATTTTTTCAGAGCTAAATGAAGAAAAAAATTATTTTTAATTTGCAACCTGATGGAGGTCAGTATAGATGGACTAATAGACCAAGTCCCACACACTGCTAGAAGCCCAAATATTTTTTCAGAGCTAGATGCAGAAAAAAATTATTTTTAATTTGCAACCTGATGGAGGTCAGTATAGATGGACTAATAGAACAAGTCCCACACGCTGCTAGAAGCCCAAATATTTTTTCAGAGATAAATGAAGAAAAAAATTATTTTTAATTTGCAACCTGATGGAGGTCAGTATAGATGGACTAATAGACCAAGTCCCACACACTGCTAGAAGCCCAAATATTTTTTCAGAGCTAGATGCAGAAAAAAATTATTTTTAATTTGCAACCTGATGGAGGTCAGTATAGATGGACTAATAGACCAAGTCCCACACACCGCTAGAAGCCCAAATATTTTTTCAGAGCTAGATGCAGAAAATTTTTTTATTCAATTTGCAACCTGATGGAGGTCAGTATAGATGGACTAATAGACCAAGTCCCACACACTGCTAGAAGCCCAAATATTTTTTCAGAGCTAGATGCAGAAAAAAATTATTTTTAATTTGCAACCTGATGGAGGTCAGTATAGATGGACTAATAGACCAAGTCCCACACACTGCTAGAAGCCCAAATATTTTTTCAGAGCTAGATGCAGAAAAAAATTATTTTTAATTTGCAACCTGATGGAGGTCAGTATAGATGGACTAATAGACCAAGTCCCACACACCGCTAGAAGCCCAAATATTTTTTCAGAGCTAGATGCAGAAAAAAATTATATTCAATTTGCAACCTGCTGGAGGTCAGTATAGAAGGACTAATAGAACAAGTCCCACACACTGCTAGAAGCCCAAATATTTTTTCAGAGCTAGATGCAGAAAAAAATTATTTTTAATTTGCAACCTGATGGAGGTCAGTATAGATGGACTAATAGAACAAGTCCCACACGCTGCTAGAAGCCCAAATATTTTTTCAGAGATAAATGGAGAAAAAAATTATTTTTAATTTGCAACCTGATGGAGGTCAGTATAGATGGACTAATAGACCAAGTCCCATACACTGCTAGAAGCCCAAATATTTTTTCAGAGCTAGATGCAGAAAAAAAATATTTTTAATTTGCAACCTGATGGAGGTCAGTATAGATGGACTAATAGAATGACGCTATGCCCAAAAGATTTTACTTCACTAGGTGCAGTAAAAAAATTGGTATTCTATACACAGGTGGTATATCTTGCAACACAGATAGGCTACTCCACTGACTAACACACTCTGCAATAGGCCAAAAAGGATTAGCTTTGCTAGATTCAGCCAAATGCTGTGAAAAAAACTTGCACAGCACTGGCACAGACCTGCCTGGCAAAAACTGATAGGAACTGATGTAACCTAGTCCTGAAAAGGACTCCAATTACAATTAGTCTTTACTCCCACAATCTATCTATTTAAGAGCACAGACCTGCTTGATAAAAGTCGTAGGAAATGCTGTAACCTAGTCCTTAAAATGACTGCAATCACAACTATTCCCTACTTCCAAGCTATCTGTATATTTGTGCGAAAATTGGCTTGAAATTAACAAGGTATAGCGCACACAGCAACAGCGGTGCCGTCTAACACGCAGCTGCAGCAGTGAGAAAATGTTGGCGACGGGGAAAATGGCTTGGTCTTATAGGGCAAGGACATGTGACATACACTGCCAATCACACATGCCCTTGCTTGTGTGAAAAAAAGCACTTCGCTCCGTGTGTGCGCTGCTTATAGGCTGACAGATTGCACCTCCCCACTGCAAATGCGGGAAAGAGAAAAAAAAATGGAGATCTTCATTGTTCCTGCAGAGATCCATCCCCTGCCCCTCCCCCCGCCCCGCTGTACACTCAAACTGCGTATTAACATTAATTTTCATCATTACTGAGAAAAAATCCAGTTATGATTTTGGTGCACGAACAGTTATCGAACATAACCTCGAACAGCCGAATTTTTCTCAAATTGTTCGTGTTCGCCGACCGGCTCGAACACCGCCCAAAACAGCTCGAATTTGAGATTGGCGAACAGTTCGAGTAGAACAACGCTCATCTCTAATTCTGAAGTAAAGCCTTAGTAGTGATTGATTTAAGAACAAGAGGAATATACAGTAACTAATTACTCAAGTAAGTTCCAGTCAGGACCGGGGTAAGATGGGGGCCATGTTTTGGTGACTGTAAGTGGATTCTGGCAACTCTCACCACCATGCTCACCACCTAATGCAAGAGGGAGTAGGGCAAAATAACCCTGTTATTGGCCGGTCAACAAAACCTAATTTAGGAAGGGTACTCATTATGTTTGTGCCCATTGCTGGACACATTCTCAGGAGGTATGCACCCAATAGTGGCCACAGTCAGAATGAATGCCAAGACCTACACCCAACGTAGGGACTCACTGTAAAAATATATACTGCATGGTTTATGTGTCTTTGCAGGTTTCGGCACTTTCCTATACAGTCAGGCTATGTGCCCACGATGCAGAAATGCTCTGGATTTTTCCTGAGCATTTCTGCATCTCCCTGGCAGAAAAAACGCATGCGGATTTTACATGCATTTTTTCAGCCAGGGACAAGCGGAAGTGAAGCGTTTTTAGCATGCGAATTCACATGCGGGTTGTCAAGTGCTTTCCAAGCGATTTTAGCATCACTTGGAAAAGTGCTTGACAACTTGGTCACACTATATAAATCCATGCAACCGGCATGGATTTATATAGTGTGACCAAGTTAGTTAAAAAAAAGAATAGAAATGGTAACAAATAAAAAAAAAACATATACTCACCTTCCGATGGCCCCCCCTTCCTAAAATAAAAAAAATTAATTCTACTTACCTTCTGATGCGTCTGGTCTCCCCGGTGTCTCGCGGTGGTGTAAAAGGACCTTCCATGACATCATTTAGTCATGTGACAGGTCACGCCACCACCGACGTCAGTGGTTGCATGACCCGTCACATGACTAAATGACGTCATGGAAGGTCCTTTTAGACCATCGCGAGCTGGCGGGGAGCCAGGACGCATCAGAAGGTAAGTATAATTTATTTTTTTTATTTTAAATTCTTTTTTTTACAGGTACTATGGTACCCGGGTCTGGAGGAGAGTCTCCTCTTCTCCAGACCCGGGTACCATCCGCACATTGAATCGCTTAATATCCACATGTGCACATGTAGTGATGCGGATATTAAGCGATTCAATGCAAGTCAATGGTGGCAAAATCGACACGATTCCGCAAAATAATTGGTAGTGCTGCGTATTTTTCTGCAATGATAATCCGCAGCGGAAATTTCCGCAGCATGTGCACAGCACATGCGGATTATCATTGGGGAATATTGCAGACCTTCTACCAAGCGTTTTTTTAAGCGTTTCTGCGGCGGAATTGCCGCTGCGGAAATGCTTAAAAAACGCATAGTGGGCACACAGCCTCAAACAAACATTATGCAGGCAAACACAATTTTTGCTTCCATTCGAATGCGGGGGCCTGCGGCATCTTTACAGTATACGTTGGGAAAAGCTGGGGCGCAGTGTGCACCTGGCCTTACATGAATTAAAATACTGAATGAAGCTGGGCAGTAATCATGCTGCCTGCAAAAGTACAGACCTTTCAATAGTTCAGTTTAGATTTAACCCTTATTTCCCATCATTGACCTACGGTGATAATTGCTACATATATATTTTATTTTGACACATACACATTTGGATTATCTTTATTTTTATTTTTTCACATAGTTTATCTGACGAAGGTCAGAGCTTTGATCGAAATATTATGATTTGATGTGGATTACACTTATTAATGAAACCATAAGCTTGCATCTCCTATTCAGTGCCAAGTTCTTACCATAAATTTACGTAAAAGGTGGTGGGACCCTACTTGAGCACCCTCTTCACAAGAGTGTCTTGAGCTGTTTATGACTGTGTTTAGTAGTACTACTGCCCGGACTGCTGGTGCCAGTGATGGTACTGCTTTTGCTGCTAGTGTCTACCACAATCTTAACCAAGTTATGATGTATTTTTTCTTTAACATTGCCCCGTCCATTGCAATTGTCACTTTTTCTTTCACCGTGCATTTTGTACAAAACTGTAATTAACTTTTGACAATTTTTTTCAACCCCAATTATTCAACCCTTGATAAAAAAAAGAACATAATAAGAAATGCTACGTAGGTATGTACACATACAGAAAGCAAAATGTGGCAGAAAGCTGCAGTAGGTGTGGAGGTAGTGGTTGTCAAATTGGACTAGTAAAACAGGTGTGCAAAAACTGACAAGCCTAGTTAAAGAGAGAATCTGTCATCATGTTTTTGACACCTAATCTGAGAGCAGTATGATGTAGGGGCAGACACCCTTATCCCATCAATGTGTCACTTACTGAGTAGCTCGCTGTAGTTTTGATAAAATGATAGCTTTATCAGCAGGAAATTATCACTTGAAGACTAATTAACCTGCTGCCATTTAGTCCTCCGTATTCATAAGCTCTGCATTACCTGCCCCCACCACTGATTGGCAGCTTTCAGTGTACACTATCTACAAGGAGAAAGCTGCCAATCAGGGGTGTGGGCGGGGTTATATAGAGCTCAGCATTCAGAATACTGCTAGATCTGCAGTAGTGATTTTATCCAAACTTCAACTTCAACAAAGTTCTGTATTGGTGTGACATGAACTGATGTAAAATTTGACTTGTAAAACAGATCTGCAAATAAAAAAGTTGTTTGAGACACACACTCTTTCTCAGGTGGACATTGGCAGTTAAATGTCTAAATTTTAGAGAATTTTTCTGTTGGATTTTTTAAAAATTAATTATTCCCTCTCTACCAAAACGATTGCACAAGAAATGAAACAACTCAATACAGCTGCTTGTCTGACACTTATTTCAGATTTTTTTCAGTAAAAAAGATATTTTACTGTTTTGATTCTCTTTTCTAATGCATTAAAAATGAAGAAAAAATGTGTAATTGTTATTCAAATGCAGCAGGACACATGTCAGCTACATCATATCCCTGATCAATCACATTGAATGCGTCACTGCTGCTGGCACCTCTCCTCTCTCTCTCCCCCTTCTCATTTTAATTTCTTTATTATTCACAGACCACTATTCTCTTCTTCTTCTTTGTTGCAGTTGTTCAACATCTTGCTGTTTGTAGTATTTGTGAAATGCTTTAAAGCTTTATCATCAGCTATCCTAAAATAACCCTAAAAAGGGTGCTGCAATTAATGGTTTGGCTTTAATACAGGCTATAAAATTACTGATTGGCTGCACTATATCATGTGCTGCAAAGCATTATTGGGAAGTCCACGCAGTCGCTTCTGAGGTCAAGTCAGTCTTCTGTGACTGATGCAGTATTCTTCAATGTATAAAAAAGCAGCAGGCATTTATTTTGTGATTTGAGACTCACCCTTGCAGCATGGGTTCCGTGAGGCACCAAGTCACTCACCCTGCTGGTACACTGCCGCTGGGATGGTGGTTGTGCACGGTGACGCAACTTACAGGTTATAAAAAGTTAGGACCCACTGAGAGGTTCTCTGTCATGTGGTAGTGGGCTTGATACCGTCTGATCAGAATGTTAAACAAAGAACCTCATGTTCAGTTTTGTAAATTTTTGCCTAGCGGCATTAGATCAATGTATGCTTTTTGGGTGGCGGTCCATGTGTTTTTCTACAATATTGGTACAAACGGGAGAAGTGATACTGATAATTTCCTCTGTGTGCTACATCCCCCTATAGTTCTGGTCAATATCATGCATTGTATTGTTCTTCTCTGTGACTTTGTTCTTACAGTGTGGAAAATAAGTATTTGATACACTGGCTATTTTGCAAATTTTCCCACCTACAAAAAATGGAGAGGTCTGTAATATTTATCGTAGGTACAAATCAACTGTGAGAGACAGAATCTAAAAAGAAAAACAAGAAAATCACATTGTATGATTTTTAAATAATTTAATTAATTGCATTTTATTGCATGAAAAAAGTGATTGATCATCTACCAACCAGATAGTTTGTGACGCCACTTGTGGTACCTGGTAAGGATTACCAGCGCTGCTGCAGACCTCTGGTGGGTGATGGAATGGATGGCAGCTGAGGTGTTTCTGCTCCCCACAGGTGGAGCGGGCCCCCGGGGCAGTGTGAAGTTTGATGGTGGTGATGCTGGGACCTGTAGTGCAGGTGGTTAGCGCAGCAGGAGTAACTGACAGAGACAGGGGATTTGCTTCAATACCTTTACTGGTGCAGATGTCAGGTATGGTCCAGGGTACTCAGTAGGATGGGTGCACTTCAGGACTTCTCCGCAGTGAGCGGGTATAGGGCCTCCTGGTCCGTGTCTGCCTCTCTGTATGCTCCTGGCCAGCCAGCAACTGGGCCTAGCTTATGTGTCGTGCTGTTCCTTCACCTGTCGCTTGGTAGTAGGACCTTCTGTTGGCAACCACTATCCCTGGTGAAGCTGGGGCCTTCGTGGTTCCTTGTCTTGTAATGGGTCTAGCTTCAGGTCAGCCAAGGACTTGTAGTCCTCCTGGGATGCCGGTGATCCCTACTGGGTATAAAGGGACCCTGTAGGCGCAGACCCGGTGTCCGGTTTGTATATCGGGGTGAGCCTATGATGCTCCTCTGCTCCCCCAACTCCTCTCTCCTTTCTCCTCTTGCCGTCGGCCACACTTGGGGCCCTCAGAACTCAACTCATGCTGTAGGCCTTGGCTCGCCTAAGCACAGCAGCCAGCGTGCTGCGTCTTCACTGGTCTAAGTGCCAGCAAACTCTCTCTCTGACTGAGAGACTGACTAACTGCCTGGCTCCACCCTCCATATATATATATATATCAGTAACGGGCTCCCTCTGGTGGTATGAGGTGGAAGGGTGGAGGTGTTTGTATGTAATGAGGGCCTCTGGTGGAGAAGTCCATCCATGCACCCTGGGTCCTGTGGTACCTGTGCGCAGCAGGGTGCCACATTCCCCCCTAGTACAATTCAGTACTCCTGGACTGAAGCATTTTGTAACAGGTTACAACAATAATAACAATTATAATAATAACAATAAGTATAATAACATTAATAAAGTTACAGTAAGTCCGGTAACCAGGTGTCCATTTCACCTAAGAAAGAACATGAGAAACATGAGGGACCCGTCTGAAAACCCTCAACATAGGCCCTGGGCATGGCTACAGGGCATAAGTGATCCAGGTGCTGGACCACGTCTTCGGCCACGCCAAACGGGTTTTTGTTCTGTGGTCAATTAAGGAGCACTTTTATAAGTGCAACTATTTACAAGTAAAGTTTTTGGCTGCTCACAGTCCTCAGCCTACGAGTCTTTATACCCTTACGGGTAACTAAATGCACATATATTTTCATTTTACATAATAAACAATATGCAATACCCTCTGGGTAACTATTTACAATTTAGGCACTTCACGCTTATTCCCTAAACCTGGCAGGGATTTGTCCTTGTGTGCTGCGTGTGGACCTTCGTAGCACTGGGGTGATACTAGTGTCTGTGCATGCACTCTCTGGTAATCTAGCAGGTGTACGTGCTGGTAGATTGTAAAACTGCCTCAATCTCTCTATGGGACTGGCAAGTGCACTGTTCACTGGGCCTTCAGGCTCTGTTTCAACTGGTGCTTCTCTTCTTTCTGGGGACTCTTCCTGTTCCTGAGCAGGCTCTTCCGGAACGCTTAAAGGTTCTTCTGGTTGTTGATAGAAGTGTATCACTGGTACTATAACTGCTCCATCAAGTTGAGGCCAGTCTGCAGGGAAATCGCCTAGAACTGTGTGAAGCACTTCTTCCTTGGGTTCTTCCGGTGCTATAGGAGGTACTTCTTCCTCCGTTGTCTTCAGTAGACCTGGGCACACTTTCAGATGGTCTTTTGAGACTGTAGCAGTTGTTTTTCCTCCATCTTTGCTAATCAGGCAGGTTTTACTGTTATCAAACTTTGAGTTCAACACTGTGTAGGGCTCTCTTTCCCACTGGTCATCGAGCTTGTGACTTCTTCTCTTCCGCTTTAGCACTATCTCTCCAGGTGCCAAGGGTTCTGCTGGCGCATGTTTATTGTACTGTTCTTCCTGTCTTTCCCTTACTCTGTTCAGACTGTATTCGACACAGGCCTGTATTCTCCTGTACTGCTCTTGCCGATTTGTATCCCAGTCTTCAGTGGACATATCTGCTTCCGGTTCTACCACTCCGAGTTCCAGGTCCATGGGCTATTTTCCAGGTCTTGCTCTCATGAGGTACACTGGAGTACAATTTGTAGAACTCACAGGTATGTGATTGTACAGATCTACCAGGTCAGGTAGTTTGTTTGGCCACTGATTTCTTTCTTCCAAGGGTAAGGTTTTCAGCAGGTCTATGACGATGTTGTTCATTTTCTCACACAAACCATTGGTCTGAGGGTGGTACGGCCACCTGTATGGTGCCACCATACAGGTGGCAGAATTCTTTAAACAGCTCAGCTTCAAAGGCAGGGCCTTGATCCGTCAGCACTTTGTCCGGGTATCCATGGGGTCTGCAGAAGTAGGCTTGGAACGTCCTTGCTGCAGTTTCTGCTGTCAGGTCCTTGACAGGGGCTACCACCAGGAACCGGGAATAATGATCCACCATGGTCAGTGCATAGGAATAGCCTGACCTGCTGGGTGACAACTTGACGTGATCCAGATCGACGATCTCCAGGGGCTGGGTTGTTTTGATGGACTGCAAGGGTGCTTTCTGGCTGCCGTAGTCTTTCCTTCTGAGGCTACAGGGCCCACAATTCCGGCACCACCTCTCTATGGAGCTCCACATTCCAACCCATTAGAACCGGTCCTTCCGCAGGGTTTCCAGCTTCTACCAGCCAAAGTGACCTGCTTGATCGTGGTAGGCTTCCAACACCATCTTGATATCCGTTCTGGGTACAACAATCTGCCACACCATTTCAAGGGTCTTGGGGTTGACATATCTTCTGCACAGCTTCTCTCTATAGATGAACAGCCGGCTTCTCTCATTTCACAGTTGCTTGGCTTGTCCACCATGGTCAGTGGATAGGAATAGCCTGACCTGCTGGGTGACAACTTGACATGATCCAGAGCGACGATCTCCAGGGGCTGGGTTGTTTTGATGGACTGCAAGGGTGCTTTCTGGCTTCCGTAGTCTTTCCTTCTGAGGCTACAGGGCCCACAATTCCGGCACCACCTCTCTATGGAGCTCCGCATTCCAACCCAGTAGAACCGGTCCTTCAGCAGGGTTTCCAGCTTCTACCAGCCAAAGTGACCTGCTTGATCGTGGTAGGCTTCCAACACCATCTTGATATCCGTTCTGGGTACAACAATCTGCCACACCATTTCATGGGTCTTGGGGTTGACATATCTTCTGCACAGCTTCTCTCTATAGATGAACAGCCGGCTTCTCTCATTCCACAGTTGCTTGGCTTGTGGAGGAGCATTCTTCTCCAGGTGAGAACCTTCCTGGGTGATCAGTCTTTTGATAAGGCTGACAACTGGGTCACTGTCCTGGGTCTCCTTCCAATTGTGGTGGGGTAGAGGATTCAGCGTCCTTCCCTGATGTCTTCTGGTGACGTGTTGCTCACGGACCATTCAGCTTCGGTGGAAAGCAGGTAATTCAACTTCCTCTAAATCATCCACTTCATCCTCGGTGTCTGACTGGTGGGACATCCTTGACAGGGCATCAGCATTGGTGTTCTTGTGACCTGCCCGGTACTTGATGGTGAACTGATAATTCGACAGTCTGGCCACCCAACGCTGTTCCATGGCTCCCAACCTGGCTGTCTCCAGGTGTGTCAAGGGATTGTTGTCAGTAAAGGCTGTGAATTTCGTTGAGGCTAGGTAATGCTTGAACCTTTCAGTGATAGCCCAGACCAAGGCCAGGAACTCCAGCTTGAAGGAACTGTAGTTCTCCGGGTTCCTCTCGGTAGGACGTAGATTACTGTTGGCATATGCAATTACCTTCTCTCGTCCATTCTGCTTCTGGGACAACACAGCTCCCAGTCCCTCGTTGCTGGCGTCGGTGTACAGCAGGAAAGGCTGGCTGTAGTCAGGGTAAGCCAGGATTTCTTCACCAGTCAGGATTTTCTTCATTACTGCAAAGGATTCAGTCTGTTCTTTGCCCCACTCGAATGGAGGACTCTTTCCTATTTTGGACAGTCCTACCAGGAGGTCTTGTAGAGGTGCTACCTTTTGGTATAGTCCTTTATGAACCTCCTGTAGTACCCGACCAGTCCCAGGAATTGCCGTACTTCTTTAATGCTTCTCGGCTCAGGCCACTTCTGGACGGCAGTGACCTTCTCCAGGTCTGGTGCTATCCCTTCTGAGCTGACTACGTGCCACAGGTACTGAACCTTCTGCTTGAGCAAGTGGCATTTACAAGGCTTTAGTTTCATCCCATACCGGGACAATGCTTCAAATACCTCCGCCAGGTGCTTCAGATGGTCCTCATATGTCCTCGAGTACACGATAACGTCATCCAGGTACAGCAGCACTGTCTCGAAGTTCCGATGTCCCAAGCAACACTCCATCAGCCTCTGGAACGTTCTGGGTGCATTGCAGAGTCCAAAGGGCATACTGTTGTACTCGCACAGTCCCATCGGGGTAGTGAAGGCCGTCTTCTCCCGGTCTTCCTCAGCAACAGAGACTTGGCAGTACCCACTAGTGAGATCCAGTGTAGAGAAGTAATTGGCAGATTTTAGTGCAGCCAGGGATTCCTCTATACGGGCTCCGTCTGTAGCTTCAGGGTGCTCAGGACAGTGGCCAGGGTTTTACTCAGCTGACGCACTTCAGAGCACAGGTTGTCCAGATCGCTAGGGAGCACTGTTTGCATCTTTGTTTCAGCCGTTAATGAAGGAGCAGTGGGTGCTGGGGGCACTGGGGTGGCCCCACCCTGGTAACGCTAGATAGCAGTCCCTGATGTTTCCAGGGGCTGTAGACCCTTAATAGCCATGTCCTTCAGGGTGTCAAAGGTGGCGTCTGGATGATCTAAAGCCCACCACCGTACAGTTTTGCTCTCCTCCTGGGACCTCAACCCCCGGATGAACTGTTCCGTCAGCATTTTATTCTCATCTTGTATGCTGGCTGGACTAACCTGTTTCAGGGCCCGCAGGGCTTCCTGTAAGTGCCAGGCGTAGTCCCGGACACTGTCCTCAGGTTTCTGGGTACAGTGGTAGAACCTCATCCGGAGATCTGTCTCAGTGCAGCTTTCAAAGACAGTTTGCAGTCTCTTAAAGATAATGGATACTGATTCCTGGTCTGCGGCTGGCCAGGTTTCAACTTCCCGCTCTGTGGCACCAGTCAATTGTCCCAGCACAACAGCGGCTTTCTGCTTACCAGTCATAGAAAACATGTCCAGTACACCGCATATTTTTCTCTTGAACCCAGACAGGGTGTCTGGTTTGCCATCATACTGGGGAAGCCATTTCGCTCCAGGGATATACGTCAGGGCCATGGGTATCAACGGAGTCACGACCCCTGCTGGTGGGGCGGCCGCCCAGGCTTGTGCAGCGCCAGGCGCAAGTTGGGCATCAGGGGCGTTAACCGGTGCTCCGGCGGCTTGCTGGTTGTCGGCCATGATTGCGCCCCCCTAGTAAACCGTAGCCTACCTTCTTTACTTGGATCAGGTAGGCCGCAGCTCCGCAGGCGACGGTCTCCTTCCAGGACCTTGCGTCTCCCTCGCGGCAGACGTCAGAGCGTGCGCTTGACAATGATCTCCTTCTAGGACATGACGCTTCCTGGTTCGGCGTCAAGGCGCGAGGCGGGGCCTGGGCTTCGCGCGTTTCCAGTGGTTACGCCTCTCCGATTCCCATGGTTACGCCCCTCTTCTTCCCAAGCGGCGACAGGAAAATGGCGGATAATGGCTGGAAACCTCGGGAATTGCGGGAAATCTTCACCACAGTAAGTGTTACAGTCTTTTAAGGCGCACAGTACCCGGTGGCAACGGGCATGCAATCCTGTTCATTGCAACGGGCACGAAATCCTGTTCGTGATGCCAGAAGTTGACGCGCCCCCAGATCAATGGTGTACTCGGCAGCCGGGCCTATGGATGCTAGTGGGGGATATCACGGTGGCTGGCCCGGTCCATGGCCCAGAGCGGTCAACCAAAAAGGGGATTATAGCTTGGAGAAAAAAATAAAAATAAAGTAAATAGTTTGTGACGCCACCTGTGGTACCTGGTAAGGATTACCAGCGCTTCTGCAGACCTCCGGGGGGTGATGGGATGGCAGCTGAGGTGTTTCTGCTCCCCACAGGTGGAGCGGGCCCCTGGGGCAGTGTGGAGTTTGATGGTGGTGATGCTGGGACCTGTAGTGCAAGTGGTTGGTGCAGCAGGAGTAACTGACAGAGACAGGGGATTCGCTTCAATACCTTTACTGGTGCAGATGTCAGGTACGGTCCAGGGTACTCAGTAGTATGAGTGCACTTCAGGACTTCTCCCCAGTGAGCGGGTATAGGGCCTCCTGTATGCTCCTGGCCGGCCTGCAATTGGGCCTAGCTTATGTGTCGTGCTGTTCCTTCACCTGTCGCTCGGTAGTAGGACCTTCTGTTGGCAACCACTATCCCTGGTGACGCTGGGGCCTTCGTGGTTCCTGGTCTTGTAATGGGTCAAGCTTCAGGTCAGCCAGGGACTTGTAGTCCTCCTGGGATGCCGGTGATCCCTACTGGGTATAAAGGGACCCTGTAGGCGCGGACCCGGTGTCCAGTTTGTATATTCGGGGTTAGCCTATGATGCTCCTCTGCCCCCTCAACTCCTCTCTCCTTTCTCCTCTTGCCGTCGGCCACACTCGGGGCCCTCAGAACTCAACTCGTGCTGTAGGCCCCAGCATGCTGCGTCTTCACTGGTCTAAGTGCCAGCACTCTCTCTCTCTGACTGAGAGACTGACTAACTGCCTGGCTTCCACCCTCCATATAAATATCCCTAACGGGCTCCCTCTGGTGGTATGAGGTGGAAGGGTGGAGGTGTTTGTATGTTATGAGGGCCTCTTGTGGAGAAGTCCGTCCATGCACCCTGGGTCCTGTGGTACCTGTGCGCAGCAGGGTGCCACATGTAAAAGACCAAAGAGATGACTAAGGACACCAGGGAGAAAATTGTTGACCTGTACAAGCCTGGGATGGGCTACAGGACAATAGGCAATCAGCTTGGTGAGAAGGAAACAACTGTTGGTACAATTATTAGAAAATGGAAGAAATGCAATATGACTGTCAATCTTCCTCGGTCTTGGGCTCCATGCAATATCTCGCCTCGTGGGGTAAGCATGATTCTGAGAAAGGTCAGGAATCAGCCAAGACCTACACTGGAGGACCTAGTCAATAACTTGAAGATAGCTGGGTATCAAACATTACCATTAGTAACACTACGCCGCCATGGATTAAAATCCTACAGGGCACGCAAGGTCCCCCTGCTTACACCAGCACATGTCCAGGCCTGTTTGAAGGTTGCCAATGACCATCTGGATGATCCAGAGGAGGCATGGGAGAAGGTCATGTGGTCAGATGAGACTAAAATACAACTTTTTGGTATAAACTCCACTCACCGTGTTTGGAGGAAGAAGAAGGATGAGTGCAACCCCAAGAACACCGTCCCAACCGTGAAGCATGGTGAGGGAAACATCATACTTTGGGGGTGATTTTCTGCAAAGGGGACAGGATGACTGCATTGTATTGAAGGTAAGATGGATGGGGTCATGTATCGCGAGATTTTGGCCAATAACCCCCTTCCCTCAGTAAGAGCATTGAAGATGGATCGTGGTTGGGTCTTCCAGCATGACAATTACCCAAACACACAGCCAGGGCTACTAAGGAGTGGCTCTGTAAGAAGCATTTCAAGGTCCTAGCGTGGCCTAGCCAGTCTCCAGACCTGAACCCAATAGAAAATCTTTGGAGGGAGCTGAAACCCAATGTTGCCCAGCAACAGTCCTGAAACCTGAAAGATCTGGAGAAGATCTGTATGTAGGAGTGGGCCAAAATCCCCACTGCAGTGTGTGCAAACTCGGTCAAGAACTACAGGAAATGTCTGACCTCTGTAATTGCAAACAAAGGTTTCTGTATCAAATATTAAGTTCTGTTTTTCTATTGTGTCAAATACTTATTTCATGCAATAAAATGCAAACTAATTATGCAAAAATCATACAATGTGATTTTCTGGATTTTATTTTTAGATTCTGTCTCTCACAGCTGAAGTGTACCTAAGATTAAAATTACAGACCTCTCCATTCTTTGTAGGTGGGAAAACTTGCAAAATCGGCAGTGTATCTGACGCGCCCCCTGGGCCGTGGGGTACTCGGTAGCTGGGCCGGTCAATGCTGGGGGATGTCACAGTGGCAGTGACCCGGTCCGTGCCCCAGGGCGGTCAATAAAAGGGGAAAAGTAAAAGGGGAATAAAGTTTTTAGGACCTGTGGTATACGGCTATATGGAGCCGCCGCTGTGGTGCAGATCCTCTGGAGCTGATGGTGACGCAGCAGAGTTGGTTCAGCTCTCCACAGGCAGAGCTTAGTTCCAGGGTAGGATATAGTGATGCTATGAGGTAGATGTTGTTGGTGCTGTGTAGTTCAGAGCTGGTGATGGCGCAGCAATAATTCCAGGACACAGTGGGGTGCAGTCTTCAATCTTTACTCACAGTTGTTCAAAACTCCAGGTTACCAGGGCCAGTGTGTAACCTCCCACGTCGTCCTGAGTTCACCAGGGAAGGGGTTCAGCAAACTCTCAAGTCTCTCAGGAGTACATAAACGGGACCCCGTTCTATATGCCTTTCTGGGTCATCTTCCCTGTTCTGGCTCTCGGCCTCCTGCCCTGCGACTCACAATCAGTGTCCCAAGCCAGTAGCCTCTGATCTTGTCGGGCCACATGCAGTCCCTGGACCCTACGTGGCCACCTTTTCAGCGATGTAATTGTGGTGGTTGGCCGCTGTACCTTGCAAGTACAGCAGCCTCTGGTTATCTAGCTGAGCCTGGTTGTTCTCCACTAGTTTAGGGGTCGGTCCCCTCTGCGGCCTGATCCCTCCACGTCCGTATAGATTTGGGCACACGGATGGCTTCTTGCACTCACCGTGCCCCTGGGATCCCCTCTGTCTCTGGAGCCTTCCCTCTGCTCCCGTCCCTTCTCACTCTCTCTCCTGGGCCTCTCAGACAAGGCCCGACTCCTCTCTCAACTCAACTCCTGCTCCAAACACTGAAGCCAGGAGCCTGGACCCTTCTGCACTGCTCTTCTGAGCAGGACTGGACCCTTCTAGATGGTTCTCTCTGTCTTTTTATACTCTTCCTGTCTGTGCTCCCCTGATCTATTTCCTCCACCCACACCCACTACATGGTCTACCCTCCAGCTAGGGACCAGGGACTGTGCTCTCCCTTAGGAGTAATCTCGCCCTTCCCTACTGAGGTGGAGTGTGTTGGATGCGGGTTTGTGGGTCTCGGGTAGTACTCTCTCCTTACCTGAGAGTGGGGTACCACACCTCTGGGTGAGATGCAGTATCTTTGTGGCGACTGAACCCGCAGGGGTGTCACATATCAAATACTTATTTTCCCCACTGTAGGTTGGATGAGTACACATAGAACATAGACTCAGTGTGTTCACAAAAACATAGGCAAAGTTCAAGGGTGCTGGGGTTTGATATTAAATCACACACAGAACAGGAAATCAGTGCTTTAAGCTCCATTCTATGGGGAATTGCAGGGAATGTTGCCTGGTCGCTGGGGAGAGACATACGTAACATGAAGTTCTTTGACCCCAATAGAAAATTTGTAAAAGGGCCTTAAACCAAAAAGTGACATTTTTAACACTGATGCCACCTCATGTCGTGGATGGCCTTTTACGCCCCATCAAGCATTAGCACCATACCACAATGATGCAGTATGCCACAGTGGAGAAATAAGAATCCATACTTTGCCTTGGCCAAGGTATTTAGATACAAGACTATAACTGCAAATTGGTTAAAGGAAAATCTAGTTATGAGTCTTCGATCTAGTTTAGGAAGTCACTTTTCAAAGATGACTGTAATGTCCCACGACTTGGGAATTATACAGTATTGTATTGTGACAAAGGAGAAAACATGAGTATAGCGGTATAAAAAGCATTATTTTATTCAATAAAGATTACATAACAACGTATACAATAGTCACATCACAGGATGGGAGATATAAAGTGCAAGGTGCTATGCATAGGAGGGTCACAAATGGTGGGTCATAACAAATATACTGTAAAATAATGTATTGTCATTGTATGGTTGCTGTTTCACTGCTATGCAATCAGGTTTGCCTTTTAGAGGTATGTCCTGTTTCTTTCCCCTGTCTGTCTCCCCAGCTCTGATGTCAGTAACCCCGAACTTCTTCCTTTTTTCCCAGTCAGTGTTTGTCATCCATTTTGCTAACATCATTTCTACACAGCTCTGATTCAGAATTGTCATTTTACCTACTGTAATTGTTCATAACTACAAGAATTCAGCTTGAAAATAAAGCTTCTTCTGGAATCTTCATAAGTGCCTCTGCAGTCGAGTTAAGCTATCTGATGAAATCACTTTGTGTGAGTACTGTTCCATACTGACATCCATAGAAATGGTGTCTCAAAAGCCCCACACTCACAGCCCAGCTATGGAGTCAGAATAATGACAATCGTCTATCAAGTTGTAATGATAGCCTGTGTTGTCAAAAAAAAAAAGTTTTCATTTTGTCATTGTACCAATAGCCCATTTTATTAAAATAAATAAAACTTACATTTAACAATATAGAGGTGATCACAAGTCCTTATCAGCATCTACCTGGTAAGTTTGCATTGAATAAATAGAAATGATCTTAATGTATTGCTGTAAATTCCCTCTTAATATGAATGTGTACATAGGGATGCTGTCTGTGACTTTCTGTAGCCATTATTTCCTAGAGATTATATTTTCTCTCTGGCACCCCTGAATTAATCTGCACATATTCAGCTGCTAAATTCCATATTGTTAACAGACCAGGATTACCTCTTATTACAGGACATGCTGAGTTAATCTCTTTAGCAAGCTTTCCAGCATCAGCCTGCACAGGCACACATTAAAATGGCCTCATAAAAATGCAGCAATAAAGCATGACATTTACAGGAATACTGGAACACAATCCATCAAATCATTCTTTTCTTTTGTACTGCACTATATTCTGCAATAAATACATCATCATTTTTGTTGTGTCGTGTTTATTGAATTCATAATGGAATTTTCACTTTAGAAATGACTAATATTATTTTATTCCACTGATTTAAGATATTAATATTTATATTACTAATTTTGCTAATTGTAAAGAAAAAGGACACAAATATATAATTACCACATTATCTGTAAACTGTAAACATTGGGTCGTTCTGTTGAAATCTAAAATGCCAAACATAATAAAATAGTAGTATGTATGTGCTGTTTTTATTTCTTTTTTAGCTACTACAGTATTTTCATTAAATTCCTTGTGAACTTGTGAGAAGCTTGTGCCAATATGTAGCCGCCAATCAGAAGAAACAGAACTGCAGCGTAAATTATTGGGAAAAGCAGAATAGTGGACTGAGAAAGGAGATCATTTAGGACAGCCATAGACTCCCTTTAGACAATGCAACTAAAAGCCCCCATATACATTAAAATAAACTACTGATTTATTATGCTTCCTTATATAGAGCCATTAATTCCACAGTGCTTTACAGACATTATCATCACTGTCCCCACCGGGGTCACAATCTACATTTCCTATCAGAATGTCTTTGGAGTGTGGGAGGAAACTGGAGAATCCGGGGGGAACCCACGCAAACCCGAGGAGAACATACAAACTCCTTGCAGATGTTGTCCTTGGTGGGATTTGAACCCAGGACCCCAGTGCTACAAAGTAACAGTGCTAACCACTGAGCAACCGTGCTGCCCTAAGAAAAATGTACAGATATTGGCAGGACTAAAGAGGATAGAGGGCTTCCAATTGATTATGTTCAGGGATAGAACGATCCGGCATTTTGAATTTAGATGTCTGATTCTTCTCTCCAAAAACAAACCACCTTCAGAGGTGTCTAGGTATGGCTTTCTTTTCCTTCCCCATACAAAACATATGTATGCTTCCCCAATATGAGTGTTCATGTGTATGGGAGATTTGGAGAGATAGCTGACCAAAGAAGCATTAGACCAACTGCTATCTAATGTACCTACCTCAACCTCTAGCCAGCCAGGATGGTGGCTCAGTGATCAGCACTGTAGACTTAGGTTCTACTCCCACCAAGAACAACTCTGCAAGGAATTCTATGTTCTCCTTGTATTTTCTTTGTTTCTGTGGCTTCCTTCCATACTTCAAAGACATACTGATAAGGAATATACATTGTGAGCAACAATGGGTACAGTGATAAAGAAGATGTTTGTAAAGCACTATGGTACCTAAAGACACTAAATGTGGGTAAAATAAATAAATAGCCACTGACCATAATCCTGCCTTAATAGAACAGAGCTAAAACCAGCTGTGTACAATATTCAAGGAAAAAATGGGACCTAAACATAAGGTACTTCAAGTTTTACATACAGACGTTTAATGGTTTAGGTGTGGATCCCATTACTGTAAGTATTAGGACCTATGGATACAAGCCCTACCTATATGAGGTAATACATCTTCAGATCTAGCACTTGTCACATATTCAGGGTCTTCACAGCACATGAAATATGTTCATATATTGCCTTACAGTATTCCTCACCCATGGTTAGTAACCCTGAAAAACTGCTACACCATGTCCAGGTTGTTAGTAAAGTCTTCAAGAAGTTGTAATGAACATACATAGGTCAGTACTGTTAAACTGTGTAATGATTTACTTAAATTAGCCATTGAACCTCATGCCTTCAACATTTTTGGCATTTTATTTTACAGATCCCCAAATCTAAAAATCCTGTCAATCATAAACAACAGTTTATGGAAACTTCAGATATATTCACATGGAGTTTTTTCATCTCATCTGGAAACCTTGATAATAAACACATGGCTTTCCCATGTGGATTTTTTTTGAAAATTATGTCGGATCGGTCCAGCTCAGAAAAGCAACATGTGAACATATCCTAAGTATTTCAGTGTGTAGGCATAGATAGGCGCTCATATCAACAATTTCAAATCGGCTGGTTTCACCGAGTATTCACTCCCTCAGAAGTGGCTAATTGGCATTGCGCTCACACGGACGCTGGTGACATTCACTTGGCCTTCTATAATAAAGTTGCTTAATAGTGTTGTGCGAACGTGCTCAAATAAGGGGTTATCCGAGCATGCTCGAGTCCTAACCGAGTATCTTCAGTGTGCTCCGAAAATTTGTTTGCGTCTCCGCGGCTGCATGTCTGTTTAACAGCTGCGAGACATGCAGGGATTGTCTGACAAACAGGCAATCCCTGCATGTGTTGCGTCTGTCTAACAGCCGCGAGACATGCAGCAGTGGTGACGCAAACATATTTTCCAAGCACACCAAAGATATTTGGTTAGGACTCGAGCATGCTCAAGCACGTTTGCGCAACACTATTGTTTAATCAAAATCTTCACATGAGCGCACCCGCCACTAGAGGGCTTTTTCCTCACTTTTAGGCACAATTTTCTAATTGCCTGACACATTTACCATGTAAAGTGCTGCACGGTATTATTCCGTATTCTGCAAAGAGAACACAAGTAAAAGAGGTCAAATGCAATAAAGTGCATTAGTGCAGCAGACAGGAAATAAATGGAGCAGTTGCATAAATGCTACAGCCAATGGGAAAATCAATTCTATTTCATTGTTAACCAATAATAATATATTGCAAATGTCTAATAAAAGAGGGACATTGTAAAGACTCACTGATCACGATAGATATGTCTAGAGCAGAAATTCTCAACCTGAGGTCCATGGATCCCTCCTCTAACCTCGAAGAGCCTGTGGATAGCATCAGGGAATCTATAAAAGTGGACGGGGAAACATTACATGACTATATTTCTTAACCTAAAATTTAAATTTCCTGTTTTTCAATTACTAATATAGGCCTAGTCTATAATATCAGGAGCGCACACAGACAAAGGAGGTCCCATGTACAAAAACAATGTTTGGGCAGTCCAATAGCTCATCCTAATGCCCAATTCCACCTTATTACACTCTTGGGCCCCTGTGCGGCTTCCCAGGTTGCACCAATGTTATGTCAGCCCCTGTATAACATCATATTTGTTTCAGAAATCTCAAAATGTAATTTTCAAATGTAATTCTTAAAGGGGATATTCGGGATTTAAAAAAAATCTGTGCCTAAGCACTAATAGGCATGTAGTGGCTAAAAGAGGCAATACCTGCATTTTGTACCCGGAGATTCAGCTGCTCCCTACTAACACAGCAGTGATTTTTCTTCCTGTTGACATGGCGGGACTACTTGTGTCATGCTGATTGACAGCTGGCTTCCCCCTTTCAGGCTGTGGGGAGCCAGCTGTCAATCAGCATGACACCTGTACTCCCGCCATGTCAACAGGAAATGAAACTGCCGCACTTTTGATGTGACGTCAGCAGAAGTCTGTGACCGCTCTGTGCTGCTGGAGTGCGGCGCCAGGCACAACAGGCAATTAGGTAGCAACTACCTGCCTGTTAGTGCTTAGGCACATCTTTTTCTTATAAAAAAGTCACAGATATCCCCTATAAGATGGGACTATTGTAAATAACAGAGTACCAAAGGGTCCATGATGTTGCTTTATGGTACAAGCTATAATCATAACTTACTTGATAAGGTTGCGACAAGACACCTATCCATCAAGACCAACCTTTTCTTCTGCACTTCATTGAAATGTAGGCACATGAGTTAGCAGTTTTTGCCTTATCTTTAATTACTCTAAATATGGCAATCAGAACAAAAAAACTTTCCGTCTCACATAATCAACTTGTCATAATGCATCTTCCAAGGCAGCCAGCCCTCTGTCAACCCCTTCCCGCTATGGCCAACTTTTATTTTTGCACTTTTATAACTTTTTTCTCCATGTGGTATAACTTTTTAACCATTGAAATAGCCATATGAGGGCTTCATTTTGCGGGACAAGGCCACATTCACACGTTTAGCATTTGTTCAGTATTTGCTCAGTATTTTGCATCAGTATTTCTAAGCCAAAACTAGGAGTGGAACTGTTACGGATCCGGGTGGTGGAACCTGCGTGCTGCAGTGCAAGGAGGGACCAGCGGGGCATGACTAAGTACCTACTCGGCCTGACCAAGGTCGCACGGCGGCTCAATCGACTCCATGAACCAGGGAGGGACCGAGCAGGGAGACCAGGTGCCACTCTGGGATCGACCTTGTATGAGAGCAGGTGACTCCCACAGGTCAAATGGCAGGAACTGACCGGTACAGCGGATGAGCACGGCAGGCAGGCTGACGGGTGGTCCGGGTAGACAAGCAGGCAGATTCGGCTGATAGCCAGACGGGTGCTCCGGGTAGGCAGGTTGGCGGGCACAACGGATAACTGACAGGTGCTTCCAGGTAAGCAGGCTGGCGGGTACGGCAGGTAACAGGCAGGTGCTTCCAGGTAAGCAGGCTGGCGGGCACGACAGGTAACAGGCAGATGCTTCCAGGTAAGCAGGCGGGCAGAGCCCATAGACAGAATGGCGGACTGGACTGTAGACAGACTGTGGGGCAGGATAGTAGTCAGACTGGCGAACTGGACTGAAGAACAGACTGGCGGGCAGGACTGACTTGCAGAGGGACCTGAGGGCTGAAGCAACAGTAAGAATCACAGAGCAACAAACTTGCACGGGCACCTCCATATTGGAGGATGTGATTTAAATTGGCCATTGGCAGGGGACTTTTTAGGACGGCGCGCTCGGCACCTTTAAGAGGGGGGGACCGCGCCCTAAGCACAGTTTCTTGGGAAGCTGCATGCACCAGCAGCAGCAGGGAGGCTGGAAGACGCCGGACCAGGAGCGCGGCGGTAAGGGGGACGACATCTCTGCCTGCAAGGGGCCAGAGACGCCGATGCTACAGGAACAATGAGAGGAAAAGTATAATAGAAACACATGCACCACTTCTGCATTTTTCACCCACTCCTGGGTAGTGATGCAAAATACTGACCAAATACTGAACATGTAAGTTGTAATTTTGATCAACTCTATGTACCAACTTACCGTTACCCCAATTGCTAACGCACCAGGGCAATCAGGAAGATTGAAGGCAAAGCGAATTTGAGCATCTAATGTAATGCACCAATCCTGGGGCGGCTGTGGGCTGGTATTTTTAGGATGGGAAGGTCCCAATAACCATGGACCTTTCCAGCCTGATAATCTCAGCTCTCAGCTGTCTGCTTTACCTTTGCTGGTTACATAAAAATAGGAGGAACCCCACGTCATTTTTTTAAATTTATTTCTTTATTTATTAGGTTAAATTGAAAGCTGTACAATAACCTACACAGCAAAGGCACTAAAGGGTGCTATTTTATAATATGACGTGGGGTTGTGCAATTATATATCTGCCAAATATATATATATATATATATATATATATATACATATATATAAATATCCAGCAGATATATAATTGATATAATTTCACAACCTCACAACATATTATAAAATTATATACATATACTGTATATATATATCTCCAGAAGATATATAATTATATATTTATATATATATATATATATATATATATATATATATATATATACACTGCTCAAAAAAATAAAGGGAACACTCAAATAACACATCCTAGATCTGAATGAATGAAATATTCTCATTAAATACTTTGTTCTGTACAAAGTAAAATGTGCTGACAACAAAATCACACAAAAATCATCATTGGAAATCACATTTATTAACCAATGGAGGCCTGGATTTGGAGTCACCCCCAAAATTAAAGTGGAAAAACACACAACAGGCTAATCCAACTTTGATGTAATGTCCTTAAAACAAGTCAAAATGAGGCTCAGTATTGTGTGTGGCCTCCACGTGCCTGTAACATCTGGACATGCTCCTGATGAGGTTGTGGATGGTCTCCTGTGGAGATCTTCTCCCAGACCTGGACTAAAGCATCCGCCAACTCCTGGACAGTCTGTGGTGCAATGTGACGTTGGTGGATGGAGCGAGACATGATGTCCCAGATGTGCTCAATCGGATTCAGGTCGGGGGAATGGGCGGGCCAGTCCATAGCTTCAATGCCTTCATCTTGCAGGAACTGCTGACACACTCCAGCCACATGAGGTCTGGCATTGTCCTGCATTAGGAGGAAGCCAGGGCCAACCGCACCAGCATATCGTCTCACAAGGGGTCTGAGGATCTCATCTCGGTACCTAATGGCAGTCAGGCTACCTCTGGCGAGCACATAGAGGGCTGTGTGGCCCTCCAAAGAAATGCCACCCCACACCATTACTGACCCACTGCCAAACCGGTCACGCTGAAGGATGTTGCAGGCAGCAGATCGCTCTCCACGGCGTCTCCAGACTCTGTCACGTCTGTCACATGTGCTCAGTGTGAACCCGCTTTCATCTGTGAAGAGCACAGGGCTCCATTGGTGACTTTGCCAATCCTGGTGTTCTGTGGCAAATGTCAAGCGTCCTGCACGGTGTTGGGCTGTGAGCACAAACCCCATCTATGGATGTGGGGCCCTCATACCACCCTCATGGAGTCGGTTTCTAACTGTTTGTGCAGACGCATGCACATTTGTGGCCTGCTGAAGGTGATTTTGCCGGGCTCTGGCAGTGCTCCTCCTGTTCCTCCTTGCACAAAGGTGGAGGTAGCCGTCCTGCTGCTGGGTTGTTGCCCTCCTACGGCCCCCTCCATGTCTCCTGGTGTACTGGCCTTTCTCCTGGTAGCGCCTCCAGCCTCTTGACACTACGCTGACAGACACAGCAAACCTTCTTCCCACAGCTCGCATTGATGTGCCATCCTGGATGAGCTGCACTACCTGAGCAACTTCTGTGGGTTGTAGAGTCCGTCTCTTGCTACCACAAGTGTGAAAGCACAACCAACATTCAAAAGTGACCAGAACATCAGCCAGAAAGCATTGGTACTGAGATGTGGTCTGTGGTCCCCACCTGCAGAACAACTCCTTTATTGAGTGTGTCTTGATAGTTGCCAATAATTTCCATCTAATGTCTATTCCATTTTCACAACAGCATGTGAAATTGATTGTCAATCAGTGTTGCTTCCTAAGTGGACAGTTTGATTTCACAGAAGTTTGATTCACTTGGAGTTATATTCTGTTGTTTGTGTTCCCTTTATTTTTTGAGCAGTGTATATACTGTATATGTACATGTACATATGTACATATTGTGACAGAGTCACTGGTATGGTTTTTGAGGGAGGGTATGTGTCACGCAGATTGCTGGCCTGTGTGAACTGAAACCAATAGACTTTCTGCCAGCATGTTATATGCTGGAGGTTAACTCTTTTAAAGGGTGTGGTTTTATGGGAATGACGTAGAGATGGGAGGGAAGTCATTCCCAATACCTCTGCCTCAGGGTGTGGCTGAGCAAGGTTTAAATGCTCAGTCACCATTTTTTTTTCTGTTGTTGAGTTTGAAGTGGCAAGGACTCCATACTAGAAGGCCACAGCTCAGAGAGGAGCTGAAAGCTGGGACTACAACCTGTGTGGCTAATCCCACACTGCTATGGACTGTGTTATCATTTATCTTTTTGTTTTGTTGTTTTGCCAGTAAGGCTGTGTTTATTTTTGCTGGAATGCAGAGCTTTATGCCACATAATAAAGCCTGCAGAGAAAACACGGTTCCTGAGTCTACTTCCAGAAGCGGCCGAGTGAGGCGTCCTACAACAGTTGGTGGAGAATGCAGGCAAGCTTCCAGGAACACGTGTACCTGCCACAGAGACCGCTGGATGTCCTGGGTAAAGACCACCAGCCAGAGAAGTACGGCAGCATGGAGGAGCTCATTAATCACCTGGTCCAGAGCCAGCAGAGCATGCAGCAACTGCACTTGCAGACCCAGCAGAGCATGCAGCAGACCATGCAGAGCATGCAGCAGCAGCACCGAGAGCAGCTACAGCAGCAACGGGAGCAGCTACAGCAGTAACGGGAGCAACAGAAGGAGACAAATAAACTCCTGGTACAGCAAATCCATCAGCAGCAACAACAGATGGAGCTCCTTCAGTGGAGATCCATGGAAGGACATCCGCTCCACCCCCAGATCCAGGTGATGACACACACATCAGGAAAACGGTAAGGAGAACCTTACAGAAGATGACCCCAGGGGATGATGTTGAAGCGTTCCTGACTGTTTTTGAAAGGGTGGCGGAACGGGAGAGATTACCTCTGGAGCAGTGGGTGGAGGTTCTGGCACCATATTTGACTGGGGAGCCGCAGAAGGCCTATTACGATCTGACTTTACAAGACACAAAGGGGTACGCGAAATTAAAAACCGAGATATTGGCATGCTCAGGAGTGACTATGTCTGTCAGAGAGCAAAGGGTCCACCATTGGGCGTATGCTGGCGACAAACCTCCACACTCCCAGATGTTCAACTTGTTACATCTAGTCCAGAAATGGCTGCAGCGAGAGTCTTCCACTCCTGCCCAGATGGATGAGCATGTGGTGATGGACAGGTTCATCCATTCCTACCCAGGCCGGTGCAGACCTGCGTTGCCCAGGGCGACCCTCGGGATGCGGACAACCTCGTGGGTCTGGTAGAGAGGTACCAAGTGGTCGAAAAATCCCTAGGGAAATCCAAAATAATCACCTCCCCGTACTGGAGTGCCCAAAAGGGGGCGGGTTCACCACGGAAGGGGTTCAGAGCCACAACTGGGGGGCGTCCCACGTCCCGCAAGGACTGTTGTTAAGGATGTGATCTGTTGGCGGTGTCGCAATATGGGACATCTAGCCACCCAGTGTCATACGTCTGCTGAGCCAATGGACTGCAGCCTAGGCAGACGTTGTTCATATTATGCTTACCCAGCCTGACTGTCAACCCAGAGAGGGCCCGCAGGCGTGTGCCGTATCCATTAATGGAGTGATAGTCCTGGGGCTGTTGGACTCCGGGAGTCTGGTAACCTTAATCAGTGCCACCCTTCCCCACCAGCTGATGCCTACCAAATCTGTGGGCATCCGCTGTATACATGGGGATGACAAGAACTACCCGGTGGCCAGAGGGACAGTCGCAACAGACTGTGGCGCCCAATCCGACGAGGTCAGGGTGGTCAGGGACCTGATACATCCCGTCATTTTGGGGTGCGATATTCTCTTGTTCAGGGACTTGTGGGGGAAGGGATCCAGACTGAGTCCCATGGAAAAAGCCAGAACCCTAGAGAAATACCCGGTCGACATCAGAAGTGGATGAGTTCCCACTATGTGTCCTTGTCAGTGACAAGGATGAGACTGTGACTGAGGAGGCCGACCTCCCTGAGTTAGAGGTGCCCGGAGAGAACTTTGGGGCAGCTCAAGTTCGGGACTTGACCTTGAAAGGGGCATGGGAAAATATTACTGTTTGTAATGGTGTTGCTCAAGAGCCGGTGGCGGACACCAGGTACCCACACTTTGCAGTTCAGGGGGAGCTATTATACCGGGTGACCAAACTAAAAAGTGAAGAGGTAATGGAACAGCTGTTAGTCCCAGGTTCATACCATCGGAGGGTATTAAACATGGCACACTCACATATTCTGTGGGGACACCTAGGGTTTGAGAAAACCCAGGAGAGAATAATTAGGAGGTTTTATTGGCCAGGATGTTATTGGAAAATCTTAAACTATTGTAGGTCCTGCCCCACCTGCCAGATAACCACGCCCACCTCCCACTTTCATAGTCCCTTAGTTCCACCACCTGCCATAGAGATTCCCTTTGAGAGGATTGCCATGGATCACGTGGGTCCCTTAGTTAAATCAGCCCGGGGCCACCAATACATCCTGGTGGTCATGGACTATGCGACACGGTACCCCGAAGGAACTCGTCCAGTAAAAGTATAGCCCGAGAGCTAGTTCATATTTTTGCTCGGACAGGTCTGCCAAAAGAGATTTTGACAGACCAAGGAACCCCCTTCATGAGCAAGGTGATGAAGGAGCTATGCAGAGTCCTTCAGATTGCCCAGATTCGGACCTCAGTTTATCATCCGCAGACGGACGGCCTAGTGGAACGCTTCAATAAGACCTAAAAGGCAATGCTCAGGAAGGTCGTTGAAAAGGATGGGCGAGACTGGGACTACCTGTTCCCATTTCTACTTTTCTCTGTCAGAGAAGTTCCTCAAGCCTCCACTGGCTTCTCTCCATTTGAGCTCCTGTATGGATGGCATCCAAGAGGTCTCCTAGACATCGCCAAGGAAACCTGGGAGGCCGAGGTCACGCCCCACCGCAGCATCATCAAACATGTCGCTCAGTTACAGGAGGGAGGCGAAGGTGATGCCCATCAAGAAGGAACATCTCTTCCAGGCGCAGGAAGCCGAGGCGAGGGTGTATAACCGGTTGGCAAGACTGGGACAGTTACAACCTAGGGATCGCGTACTGGTTCTCATTCCCACCGTTGAAAGTAAGTTTCTGGCTAAGTGGCAAGGCTGAGGCTATGAGGTGGTGGAGAAGCTCGGTCAAGTGAACTACAGAGTCTACCAGCCTGGCCGAAGAAAGCCACACCAGGTGTACCATGTAAGCCTGCTCAAGCCGTGGCGAGATTGGGAACTCCTTGCCTGGGAGCCACTCCCGAAGGCCATGTGGAAGATGTCACGATAGCGGAGACCCTTTCGTCAGCCCAGAAGTAACAGGGTCGAGAACTGCTCTAGCAGAATCAGGACCTGTTCTCAGAGTTGACGGGGCATGCCCAGGTGGTAGAACATGACGTGTTAACAGAGCCGCATGTAAGGGTGAACTTGAAGCCATATAGGATTCCTGAAGCACGCCGGGAGGTGATCTCGGCCGAGGTGAAAAGGATGTTAGACCTCGGTGTGATAGAGGGGTCAAAGAGTGGATGGTCGAGCCCCATCGTCCTCGTGCCAAAACCCAATGGAGAGTGGAGGTTTTGTAATGACTACCGCCAGCTGAATGAGGTGTCCAAGTGTGACGCGTACCCGATGCCCCGCGTCAACAAACTCATCGACAGGCTTGGACCAGCGAGGTACATCACCACTCTTGATATGACAAAGGGCTACTGGCAGATCCTCATGTCCCAGATATCCAAGGAGAAGACAGCTTTCTCGACACCTGATGGGTGCTTTCAATACACTCGGATGCCATTCGGACTACAGGGAGCCCCAGCGACCTTCCAGAAGGCTATGGATTGGATCCTAGCCCCATATAAGAAGCATGCCGCAGCCTACTTTGACGACATTGTAGTCTTTAGCCCAGACTGGGCTAGTCATCTACCTAAGCTACAGGCTGTTCTGGATGCTCTAAGAAAGGCGGGATTTACAATAAATCCAAAAAAATGCACCGTTGGAAAATAGGAGACCAAGTACTTGGGCTATGTCGTCGGGAGAGGAGAAATAAAGCCGCAAGTTAATAAAGTGGAGGCAATCCAGACCTGGCCGAAACCGCTCTCCAAGAAGCAAGATAGAGCATTCCTGGGAATAGTGGGATATTACCGGCAGTTTATCCCAAATTTTGCCATGATGGCCGCACCACTGACAGATCTCCTAAAAGGCACCAGATCAACCATGGTGAAGTGGATGGAGGAAACAGAGACCGCATTTCAACTGTTGAAGTCAGCACTGTGTAAACAGCCGGTCCTGGTCGCACCAGACTTCAAGAAAGAGTTTGTGGTCCAGACAGACGCTTCAGAGGTTGGTCTAGGAGCCGTACTCTCTCAAGAGATAAATGGGCAAGAACATCCCATTCTCTATCTGATCCGGAAGCTTTCATCCTTCGAGAAAAACTACGCAATAGTAGAAAAAGAGTGTTTAGCCATAAAGTGGGCCGTAGATACACTAAGATACTACCTACTAGGCCGGAAGTTTAAGTTGGTGTCAGACCATGCCACATTTGAGATGGTTGAGGGAAAAGAGGGGTAAAAATGGCAGGGTAACTAGATGGTTCCTAGCTCTTCAGGACTTCAACTTTCACGTAGAGCATAGGCCCAGGAAGTTACACGGGAACGCTGATGCCCTTTCTTGAATTCCGTCTGGTATCGGAAGGTGCCCAAACCCTCGGCTTTGGGCAGAGGTGGGGAATATGTGACAGAGTCACTGGTATGGTTTATGAGGGGAGGTATGTGTCACGTAGGTGGTTGCTGGCCTGTGTGAACTGAAACCAATAGACTTTCTGCCAGCATGTTATATGCTGGAGGTTAACTCTTTTAAAGGGTGTGGTTTTATGGGAATGACATAGAGATGGGAGGGAAGTCATTCCCCATACCTCCGCCTCAGGATGTGGCTGAGCAAGGTTTAAATGCTCAGTCACCATTTTTTTTTCTGTTGTTGAGTTTGAAGTGGCAAGGACTCCAGACTGGAAGGCCACAGCTCAGAGAGGAGCTGAAAGCTGGGACTACAACCTGTGTGGCTAATCCCACACTGCTATGGACTGTGTTATCGTTTATCTTTTTGCTTTGTTATTTTGCCAGAAAGGCTGTGTTTATTTTTGCTGGAGTGCAGAGCTTTATGCCACATAATAAAGCCTGCAGAGAAAGGCGTCCTACCACAATATGTATATACTGTATACAGTGGGGGAAATAAGTATTTGATCCCTTGCTGTTTTTGTAAGTTTGCCCATTGACAAAGACATGAACAGTCTATAATTTTAAGGGTAGGTTAATTTTAACATTGAGAGATAGAATATCAAAAAAAAAATCAAGAAAATTACATTGTATAAATTAGATCAATTTTTTTTGCATTTTGCAGTGAGAAATAAGTATTTGATCCCTCTGGCAAACAACACTTAATACTTGGTGGCAAAACCCTTATTGGCAAGCACAGCAGTCAGACGTTTTTTGTAGTTGATCATGAGATTTGCACACATGTCAGGAGGAATTTTGGTCCACTCCTCTTTGCTGATCATCTCTAAATCATTAAGATTTTGAGGCTGTCGCTTGGCAACTCGGCAACTCCCTCCATAAGTTTTCTGTGGGATTAAGGTCTGGAGACTGGCTAGGCCACTCCATTAGCTTATTGTGCTTCTTTTTGAGCTACTCCTTTGTTGCCTTGGCTGTATGTTTTGGGTCATTGTCTTGCTGGAAGACCCAGCCACGACCCATTTTCAATGCTCTTACTGAAGGAAGGAGGTTGTTGGCCAAAATCTTGCGATACATGACCCCATTCATCTTCCCTTCAGTACGGTGCAGTCGTCATGTCCCCTTTGCAGAAAAGCACCCCCAAAGTATAATGTTTCCCCCACCATGCTTCACGATTGGGACAATGTTCTTAGGATTGTACTCATCCTTCTTCTTCCTCCAAACATGGCGAGTTGAGCTAATGCCAAAGAGCTACATTTTTGTCTCATCTGACCACAGCACCTTTTCCCAATAACTCACAGAATCATCCAGGTGTTCATTGGCAAACTTCGAATGGGCCTGCACATGTGCCTTTTTGAGCAAGGGGACCTTGCGGGCACTGCAGAATTTTAAACCTTTAAGGCATAATGTGTTGTGCTGTGGCCCCAGCTGCCTTGAGATCATTAACAAGTTTCCCCCATGTAGTTTTAGGCTGATCTCTCACCTTCCTCATGATCAAGGATACCCTACGAGGTGAGATTTTGCATGGTGACCCAGATCAATGTCAATTGACAGTAATTTTGTATTTCTTCCATTTTTTTACTATTGCACCAACAGTTGTCTACTTCTCACCCAGTGTCTTTCTTATGGTTTTGTAGCCCTTTCCAGCTTTGTGCAGGTCTATGATCTTGTCCCTGACATCCTTAGAAAGCTCTTTGGTCTTGCCCATGTTGTAGAGGTTAGAGTCTGACTGATTAATTGAGTATGTGGACAGGAGACTTTTATACAGGTGACTAACTGGTGACTACAAACCAGTTAGGAGCGTCTAACTGGTTTGTAGGAGCCAGAATTCATAATGGTTTGTAGGGGATCAAATACTTATTTCTCACTGCAAAATACAAAAAAATGTATCTAATTTATACAATGTGATTGTCTTGATTTTTTGGGGGGATATTCTGTCTCTCAATGTTAAAATTAACTTACCCTTAAAATTATAGACTGTTCATGTCTATGTCAGTGGGCAAACTTACAAAAACAGCAAGGGATTAAATAATTATTTCCCCCACTGTATATACGTATGTATATCATCGCCCAGGGTCATTTTTTGCATGGCTCATCTTACCGCTTTCCTGACGTATGAGTCATCATCTGGAGTTGAGGGAGGGGCCGCCGGCCTCCCACAAACAGCCTCTGTGAGCAACTCCATCCGCTGCTCCTGCTGTCGGAGCTGGTCTTGTTGCTGTTGCTCCTGTTGTTGGATCTGTTGTAATAGCAGCTTACTTGTCTCCTGCTAGGCTTTCACAAGGTGCAAGATCAGGTCCTCCATGTTGTCTGTCGTAATTTCCTGACTTATGGTCGCCTTTACGCAGGACATGTGGTTTTTCCTCAGCCGCTACACGTGCCTCCTGGGAATCTTGCCCGCACTTCTACCACCAACTGTAGTAGATTACTCACTCAGCTGCACACGGAGATAGACACAGAAACATTGTTGCTTTAAATTTCTCAGTGGTTTATTAAGGCATGGCATAAACCACTGTCAAGTCCAACAAAACAAACAGGCCTTTCTTGACATAAAGGGGTAAACAAAAGAAAAAAATAGATAGCACAGTCCAGAGGCCTGTTGGGATCTGCCCGCACAGGGTGAGCACATAAGACACAGTTCAGAAAAAAAAAAACACAAGCACCTCTCTCTGGAGGCAGGGTCTCCAGACACTGAACACTGAATACTAGTGTTGAGCGAGCACTAAAATGCTCGGGTGCTCGAAGCTCGGGCCGAGCTCACCGTGATACTCGGGTGCTCGACCTGAGCAACGAGCCCAATGTTAGTCTATGGGAGACCCAAGCATTTTTGCGATGGCACCCCCGGCAGTCTGTAGAAAGCCTAAAAAGTGCCCAAAACGATAATAGTGACAGTGCTGAAATGACATGGAGACAGCATGGAGATCGCCCCAGGAAGCATTTCTGACCCCCAGGTCACTTCTGTCAACAATGTGGTCAGAGGTATTAAGCTACTTTTAAGGGCTCACAATAAAATGTTCAAAAACGAAACTGAAACTGCTTTCCTGCGAAATATGTTAAGGAACATCCTTTCCAGGGTAAAGACTTGTGTATAAGGTAAAATAAATAACCAAAAACAAAAATACTCCTCCACCCCTTGGGCTATGCTCACAAGTATCATTTTTTATGCATTTTTGCACTTTTGTATTGCTTTTAACTGTGACAAATGCATTCACTGGGAAATGTCATTTTAACATTTTACAACCTTATCTGGCCATGTGCTGTGTGACACATGCATACAGTGCTGAAAAGACATGGGAGCAGCATGGGGAAGACGCCTGGAAGCATCTCTGACACCCAGGTCACTGCCTAAAAGTGTGCCCATCAGAAGTGATCCTTGCTGCATCAGAAGATGCAGCCTTGCAACTATCCCCGTGCAAGTCCTTGTCCCATGGCAGTGTTCAGTTGTACCTCCCCCATTCCTTGCAATGCAAGCGCAAGTATGCAGCCTGCCACTCACCCACCCCCAGGCTACAATACCATACTGCTTGCTTGCTTGCACTTGAAATTGGGCCTTTTAGGCATGTGGAGGCAGAATCTGGCCACCACGTTATGGCTGCGTCGGCGGCCTGGTATCCATACTCAGTCCCCAGCCGCCCAGCGGCCAGGTGTCCATGCTTGGTTCCCAGCCGCCAGGGGGCGGCCAGGTGTCCATATTCGGTCCCCAGCCACCCCGCGGCCGGGTGCCCACACAAGGTCCGCAGCTGACTGGGGGCGGCCGGGTGTTCATAAACGGTCCCCAGCCGCCCCTATTTGTCCCAGTGCACCTTATACACAAGCGTGCATACCAAAACATTACCTGTGCCCTCCCCAGTGCATTTAGTGGGAAGGACAGCCTAAGCACTAACACGTGGACAAGTGAATGTGGCCAGGGATGGTCCATCTCACTGACACCTTCACACTGGGTTAATATTGTGGAAGCCGGGGCACAGTTGGACACTGGGATGCAACACGTCCTCCAGACATAGAGGATTATGGGTCCTGGGTCAATCAGGCTTCAACACAAAGTTCCGAAGGTAGACAGCAGCAGTGGTCGGCCTCCTACACAACGAGTAAATTATTCATGATCATGAGGCCATCCATCTCCTTAGCTTCCTGTTCCTTGGAATGCAAGCGCATGTATGTAGTAGCAGCTAGGCCTGAGGTGGTCAGCGTTTTGGCGCATATCCTACCTCCTCCGAGGATTGCTGGATGTTTTCCTGCTACTATCCCAGTTCTTTGACTCCCGTAAAAAACAAAGCTTCAGGTGATGAATGATGGATGAGGTGGTGGCAAAGGAGAAAGAGCAGGAGGAACAAGGACCATTCACATCAATATCAGGCCAGTCAACCACACATGTCTTGTAGGATATGTTTCTGTACCAAAAGGAGCGGTTCGGCTACACAGTTATAGGGCATACAGTGAGTGCAATGCCTACCAAAAATTTCGAGGCACTCCAATGCCCCTTGGAAGTGACATGGAGGTCAGAGGGCCTTAACTAAACCGTTTTTTCCATTTTTAGCAACTGGGTCTCCTGTACACTGTTGCCCTAAGCAGTGAATGGAAGGCTTTCCAAAAATTTTGAGGAACTGCAATGCCCCTTGAAACAGATGTGGATTACAGCATACTAAAAACCTTCTACCCATTATTGGGGAGTGGGTCTCCCTTAGTGTTCGCCTATGCATTGAAAAACAAAAGCTGACTAAAATTAGGAGGAAATGCAATGCCCGTTGGAAGAGTCATGGAGGTTAGAGGTAATTAAAAAACACATTTCAATGCCCCTTAGAAGAGCTGTGGAGTTCAGAGTGGTTTAACAAGACGGTTTTAATGCCCCTTGGAAGAGACGTGGAGGTCACAGTAGCTTAACAAGATGGTTTTAATGCCCCTTGGAAGAGACGTGGAGTGCAGAGTGGTTTAACAAGACGGTTTTAATGCCCCTTGGAAGAGTGGTGGAGGTCCCAGTGGAATAAAAAGACAATTTCAATGCCCCTTGGAAGAGTGGTGGAGGTCGCAGTGGAATAAAAAGACAATATCAATGCCCCTTGGAAGAGACGTGGAGGTCACAGTAGCTTAACAAGATGGTTTTAATGCCCCTTGGAAGAGACGTGGAGGTCACAGTAGCTTAACAAGACGGTTTTAATGCCCCTTGGAAGAGACGTGGAGTTCAGAATGGTTTAACAAGACGGTTTTAATGCCCCTTGGAAGAGACGTGGAGGTCACAGTCGCTTAACAACATCAATAAATAACCTGGCACTCAATGGACTAGTAGGTATTTTTTAAGTAAATGTTTAATAATTATAACGTAGTACAGTAAGCTGAACGCGGTGTCCACCGTTTGTTCAGGACAGTCCTGAACAAATGGTGGACACCGCGTTCAATCTTCTTCATGGCTGCATTTGGTCTGAACACGATACAGTTCACCTTGCCTACCGGGCTTCAGCCTTATTCATATCATCATTATACTCTGTACACCGATGAAAGTCCCCGTGACCGAAACGTCTGCTTATTGTACTACGTTATAATTATTAAACATTTACTTAAAAAATACCTACTAGTCCATTGAGTGCCAGGTTATTTATTGATATTACTATGGGATTGCAACCCTACCTGGGCACCTCACCACTCCAGGAGTGCGGTAGTTTCTATATTCTACATTAGCTTAACAAGACGGTTTTAATGCCCCTTGGAAGAGACATGGAGTCCAGAGTGGTTTAACAAGACGGTTTTAATGCCCCTTGGAAGAGACGTGGAGGTCCCAGTGGAATAAAAAGACAATATTAATGCACCTTGGAAGAGACGTGGAGTTCAGAGTGGTTTAACAAGACGGTTTTAATGCCCCTTGGTAGAGACGTGGAGGTGCAAGTGGAATAAAAAGACAATATTAATGCCCCTTGGAAGAGTGGTGGAGGTCGCAGTGGAATAAAAAGACAATATCAATGCCCCTTGTAAGTGACGTGGAGGTCACAGTAGCTTAACAAGACGGTTTTAATGCCCTTGGAAGAGACGTGGAGGTCCAAGTGGAATAAAAAGACAATATCAATGCCCCTTGGAAGAGACGTGGAGGTCACAGTAGCTTAACAAGACGGTTTTAATGCCCTTGGAAGAGACGTGGAGTTCAGATTGGTTTAACAAGATGGTTTTAATGCCCCTTGGAAGAGACGTGGAGGTCACAGTAGCTTAAAAAGACGGTTTTAATGCCCCTTGGAAGAGATGTGGAGGTCCCAGTGGAATATCAATGCCCCTTGGAAGAGTGGTGGAGGTCCCAGTGGAATAAAAAGATAATATTAATGCCCCTTGGAAGAGTGGTGGAGGTCCCAGTGGAATAAAAAGACAATATTAATGCCCCTTGGAAGAGACAGGGAGGTCACAGTAGCTTAACAAGACGGGTTTAATGCACCTTGGAAGAGACGTGGAGGTCACAGTAGCTTACCAAGACGTTTTTAATGCCCCTTGGAAGAGACGTGGAGTTCAGAGTGGCTTAACAAGATGGTTCTAATGCCCCTTGGAAGAGACTTGGAGTTCAGAGTGGTTTAACAAGACGGTTTTAATGCCCCTTGGAAGAGACGTGGAGGTCACAGTGGAATAAAAAGACAATATCAATGCCCCTTGGAAGAGTGGTGGAAGTTCCAGTGGAATAAAAAGACAATATCAATGCCCCTTGGAAGAGTGTGGAGGTCCCAGTGGAATAAAAAGACAATATCAATGCCCCTTGGAAGAGACATGGAGGTCACAGTAGCTTAACAAGACGGTTTTAATGCCCCTTGGAAGACACGTGGAGGTCACAGTAGCTTAACAAGACGTATTTAATGCCCCTTGGAAGAGACGTGGAGTTCAGAGTGGTTTAACAAGACGGTTTTAATGCCCCTTGGAAGAGACGTGGAGGTCACAGTAGCTTAACAAGATGGTTTTAATGCCCCTTGGAAGAGACGTGGAGTTCAGAGTGGTTTAACAAGACGGTTTTAATACCCCTTGGAAGAGACGTGGAGGTCCCAGTGGAATAAAAAGACAATATCAATGCCCCTTGGAAGAGTGGTGGAGGTCGCAGTGGAATAAAAAGACAATATCAATACCCCTTGAAAGAGACGTGGAGGTCTAAGTAGCTTAACAAGACGGTTTTACTGCCACTTGGAAGAGACGTGGAGTTCAGAGTGGTTTAACAAGACGGTTTTAATGCCCCTTGGAAGAAACGTGGAGGTCACAGTGGAATAAAAAGACAATATCAATGCCCCTTGGAAGAGTGGTGGAGGTCCCAGTGGAATAAAAAGACAATATCAATGCCCCTTGGAAGAGTGGTGGAGGTCCCAGTGGAATAAAAAGACAATATCAATGCCCCTTGGAAGAGACGTGGAGGTCACAGTAGCTTAACAAGACAATTTTAATGCCCCTTACAAGAGCCATGCAGTACAGCATATTAAAAACATTATTCCCATTATTGGGGAGTGGGTCTCCCATAGTCTTTGCCTATGCCTTCCAAGCAAAAGCTGCCAAAAATTAGGATGGAGGAACTTGCAATGCCCCTTACAAGAGGCATGCAGTACAGCATATTAAAAACATTATTCCCATTATTGGGGAGTGGGTCTCCCATAGTCTTTGCCTATGCCTTCCAAGCAAAAGCTGCCAAAAATTAGGACGGAGGAACTTGCAATGCAGGCAACACGGACCACAGTCACCCTGGTGGTATTGTGGTGATGGAGGCTGAGGATAAGGAGAAGAACATAAAACAGCCGAAATGAGGAAGTGTATACCCATGTGTGGGTGTGAAGCGGTGCATGGGAATACACCTCCCAAAATAACACAGTGGATTTGACTTTATGTTACTCTGCTGTCATTTGGTGGTGATAAGTCTGGCCCAATGCAGCCCTTGTTCATTTTGATAAGGGTCAGCTTGTTAGCATTGTCAGTTGACAGGCGAGTGCGCTTATCAGTTATAATTCCCCCAGCGGCACTAAAAACACGCTCCGATAACACGCTAGCGGCAGGGCAGGCCAGGACCTCCAAGGCATACAGAGCCAGTTCATTCCAAGTGTCCAGCTTGGATACCCAATAATTAAAAGGCACAGAGGAATCACGGAGGACGCTGATACGGTCAGCAAGGTACTCCCTCACCATCTTTTGAAACTTTCCACTCCTTGTGAGAGTACCCCGCGCCTCAGGGCCTGTAAGCTGGGCGGGTCTCAGAAAACTGTCCCAGAATGTTGACAGTGCTCCCCTGCCTCTGCTGGATTGGAGTTGCGTCTCTCTCGCCTGTATGCCTTGGTTGGGCAACGAACTGTGATTTTTTTTAACAGTTCTGCAGCAAGGGCCTTCTGGTACTGTCCCATTTTTGTAGACCTCTCCACCTCAGGAATAAGAGAGTGAAAGTTCTCCTTGTAGCGGGGGTCTAAAAGTGTCACCAACCAGTAATGACTGTCACCCAACATTTTGACAACGTGAGGGTCATGGTTAAGGCAGAGTAACACAAAGTCAGCCATGCGTGCCAGACTGGTAACAGGCAAGACTTCCATGTCCTCACCAAGATGACGACTGACCATGCTCTCCTCCTCCTCCTTCCCCCTGTCCTCAGGCCACCCACGCTGAACTGACGGTATGATAGTTGTACAGGTACTACCATCTACAGTGCATGATACCATCTCCTGTTCTTCCTCCTCCTCCTCTCCCTCATTGTCCCCCAATGCACGTTGGGATGAGATGAGGCTGGGCTGTGTGTAATCGCCCGCTACGGCTTCTTGATCCATCTAATCATACTCTGGCTGCAATGCCTCCTCTTTAATTCTCTGCAGAGAGCGTTGCAAAAGACAGACAAGTGGGATGCTGATGCTAATGATGGCGTCCTCACCACTCACCATCTTGGTGGACTCCTCAAAGTTTGTTAGGATGGTACATATGTCAGACATCCAGGTCCACTCCTGAGGTCTTATGTGTGGAGTCTGACCTGAATATCGACGGCCTTGTTGCAGCTGGTACTCCACAACTGCTCTCTTCTGCTTACAAATCCTTTGCAACATGTGGAGGGTAGAGTTCCAACGTGTGGGGACATCACACACCAGTCGGTGTGCCGGAAGCTGCAAACGCTACTGCAACACAGCAAGGGTGGAGGAAGCTGTAGACGACTTCCAAAAATGAGCTGACAGGTGGAGTACTTTGACAAGCAGATCTGGCAACTCAGGGTACGATTTAAGAAACCGCTGAACCACAAGGTTAAGCACATGAGCCAGGCATGGTACGTGTGTGATCTCGCCTCGCCTCAGAGCCGCCACCAGGTTACGGCCATTGTCACACACGACTATGCCTGCATGTAGGTTCAGCGGTAGGTTCAGCGGTCTCAGCCACAGATCTGCCTTCTCTTTCACAGCTGTCCACAACTCAAAAGCAGTGTGAGGTTTATCACCTAAGCTTATGAGTTTCAGCACAGCCTGTTGCCGCTTGGCTGAGGCAGTACTGCAGTGCTTCCAGCTTGTAACTGATGTTGTGATATCTGAGATGGAGGCTGAACATGAGGAGGAGGAGGAGGAGGATGCGCAGGAGCTGTACACTGTGGGGGCAACTCTGACTGACATAGGGCTCGCAATCCTCGGTGTGGGGAGGATGTGTTCCGTCCCAAGGTCCAACTGGGTCCCGGCTTCCACTATGTTTACCCAGTGTGCCAGCGTGTCTGTTGTCAGGTGGACTCTCCCAGTAACTGCGTTTTTGAGGGCACGGCAGATGTTTTGGGACACGTGCTTGTGCAGTGCGGGGATGGCACACCGGGCAAAATAGTGTCGGCTGGGGACCAAGTACCGCGGGACGGCCACCGCCATAAGGTTGCGGAAGGATTCCGTCTCCACCAGCCTAAAAGGCAGCATTTCCAACGCAAGCAGTCGTGAAATGTGCGAATTTAGGACTGTGGCCTGTGGGGCGTTGGCTGCGAATTTGCGCTTTCGTTCAAAGGTCTGGGATATGGACAATTGAACGCTGTGGTGGAACGTGGACGTCCATGCTGTTTCTTGAGAAACTGCCTTAACAAGTGAAGACTGAGAAGAGGGGGCATCTTTGCATACAGTATGGACAGGGGATTGCCTTGCACGCACAACAGGGGGTTCTCTTACACGCAGAACAGCAGATGAAGCAGTGGTGACACCCGCTGACACTGGTCGTGGACCCTGGGGTTCGCCCCACAAAGTCAGGTGCTTTGCTGACATGTGCCTGATCATGCTGGTGGTGGTCAGGCTGGTAGTTTTGTCACCCCTGCTGATGCTGGCCTGGCAGGTGGTAGAAATGGTCTTTTTGGGGTTATCAGCAGAGTCTTTAAAAAAATTCCAGACTCTGGAAGACCTACTGGTTGTACTGGCAACGTCCCTCGTGTTGGTGTTACGGGGAGCGGTTGACAGCCTTCTGTCTGCGGCCACCACACTGCTTCTTCCTGCCTGTTGGGGTACTCTGCCTCCCTCTGCCTGTGTGCTGCTGGCCTCGCTCTGCGTGTCCTCCTGCCACGTTGGGTCAGTTACTAGATCATCCACCATCTCCTCCTCTTCCACTTCCGCACCACGGTCCTCCTCCTCACTTCGTGGCAATTGTGTCTCGTCATCGTCCACCTCTTGTGACAAATTGCCAGCGTCGCCTTCCTGTGGCCGTGGCTGTTCAAATATTTGGCCATCGCTGCATGGGATCTCCTCTTCCACCACTTCAAGCGGAGCAGGCGAGGGGCCCAAATATGGAAATGGACCATTGAACAGCTCTTCAGAGTGTCCAAATGTGGGATCAGATTACACCCTGATTTGAACAGTGGAAGAGGAAAACCACAGTTCTAGTTATCTGGCCCACACCAGAATCTTTTAAACAGATATATTTGTGTCTGAACAGTCAGCGTGACATTCAAAATGTTTTTTTTATGGAAAAAAGGCAAAAAAGTGGATAATGCAGAGATTTGAACCGAGGAACTGCAAAACCACAGTTCTAGTTATCTGGCCTACACCAGACTCTTTTAAACAGATATATTTGTGTCTGAACAGACAGCGAGACACTCAAAATGTATTTTTTTTATGCAAAAAGGTGGATTACACCCAGATTTGAACCGTGGAAGAGGAAAACCACAATTCTAGTTATCTGGCCTACACCAGACTCTTTTAAAAAGATATATTTGTGTCTGAACAGTTAGCGAGACACTGAAACTGCTTTTCCTTATGCAAAAAGGTGGGTTACACCCTGATTTGAACCGTGGAAGAGGAAAACCACAGTTCTAATTATCTGGCCTACACCAGAATCTTTTAAACAGATATATTTGTGTCTGAACAGTCAGCGAGTCACTCAAAATGTTTTTTTTTATGGAAAAAAAGGCAAGAAAGTGGATAAAACAGAGATTTGTATCGTGGAGCTGCAAAACCACAGTTCTAGTTATCTGGCCTACACCAGACTCTTTTAAACAGATATATTTGTGTCTGAACAGTTAGCGAGACACTGAAACAGTTTTTTTTAATGCAAAAAGGTGGATTACACCCAGATTTGAACCGTGGAGAAGGAAAACCTCAGTTTTAGTTATCAGGCCTACACCAGACTCTTTTAAACAGATATATTTGTGTCTGAACGGTTAGCAAGACACTGAAACTGTTTTTTTTTATGCAAAAAGGGGATTACACCCTGATTTGAACCGTGGAAGAGGAAAACCACAGTTCTAGTTATCTGGCCTACACCAGACTCTTTTAAACAGATATATTTGTGTCTTAACAGTCAGCGAGACACTCAAAATGTTTTTTTTTTTATGCAAAAAGGTGGATTACACCCAGATTTGAACCGTGGAAGAGGAAAACCACAATTCTAGTTATCTGGCCTACACCAGACTCTTTTAAAAATATATATTTGTGTCTAAACAGTTAGCGATACACTGAAACTGCTTTTCCTTATGCAAAAAAGTGGGTTACAACCTGATTTGAACCATGGAAGAGGAAAACCACAGTTCTAATTATCTGGCCTACACCAGAATCTTTTAAAGAGATATATTTGTGTCTGAACAGTCAGCGTGACACTCAAAATGTTTTTTTTTATGGAAAAAAGGCAAAAAAGTGGATAATGCAGAGATTTGAACCGAGGAACTGCAAAACCACAGTTCTAGTGATCTGGCCTACACCAGACTCTTTTAAACAGATATATTTGTGTCTGAACAGTCAGCGAGACACTCAAAATGTTTTTTTTTTTATGCAAAAAGGTGGATTACACCCAGATTTGAACCGTGGAAGAGGAAAACCACAATTCTAGTTATCAGGCCTACACCAGACTCTTTTAAAAATATATATTTGTGTCTGAACAGTTAGCGAGACACTGAAACTACTTTTCTTTATGCAAAAAGGTGGGTTACACCCTGATTTGAACCGTGGAAGAGGAAAACCACAGATCTAATTATCTGGCCTACACCAGAATCTTTTAAACAGATATATTTGTGTCTGAACAGTCAGCGAATCACTGAAAATGTTTTTTTTTATGGAAAAAAAGGCAAAAAAGTGGATAACACAGAGATTTGAATCGTGGAGCTGCAAAACCACAGTTCTAGTTATCTGGCCTACAACAGACTCTTTTAAACAGATATATTTGTGTCTGAACAGTTAGCGAGACACTGAAACAGTTTTTTTTATGCAAAAAGGTGGATTACACCCACATTTGAACCGTGGAAGAGGAAAACCACAGTTCTAGTTATCTGGCCTACGCAATACTCTTTTAAACAGATATATTTGTGTCTGAACAGTTAGCGAGACACTGAAACTGTTTTTATTTATGCAAAAAGGTGGATTACATCCTGATTTGAACCGTGGAAGAGGAAAACCACAGCTCTAGTTATCTGGCCTACACCAGACTCTTTTAAACAGATATATTTGTGTCTGAACAGTCAGCGAGACACTCAAAATATATTTTTTTAATGCAAAAAGGTGGATTACACACAGATTTGAACCGTGGAAGAGGAAAACCACAATTCTAGTTATATGGCCAACACCAGAATCTTTTAAACAGATCTATTTGAGTCTGAACAGTTAGCGAGACACTGAAACTGTTTTTTTTATGCAAAAAGGTGGATTACACCCTGATTTGAACCGTGGAAGAGGAAAACCACAGTTCTAGTTATCTGGCCTGCACCAGAATCTTTTAAACAGAGATATTTGTGTCTGAACAGTCAGCGAGACACTCAAAATGTTTTTTTTAATGGAAAAAAAGGTAAAAAAGTGGATAATACAGAGATTTGAATCATGGAACTGCAAAACCACAGTTCTAGTTACCTGGTCTATACCAGAATCTTTTAAACAGATATATTTGCGTCTGTACAATCAGCGAGACACTCAAAATGTTTTTTTTATGGAAAAAAGGCAAAAAAGTGGATAATGCAGAGATTTGAACTGTGGAACTGCAATACCACAGTTCTAGTTATCTGGCCTACACCAGACTCTTTTAAACAGATATATTTGTCTCTGAACAGTCAGCGAGACACGCAAAATGTTTTTTTTTATGCAAAAAGGTGGATTACACCCAGATTTGAACCGTGGAAGAGGAAAACCACAATTCTAGTTATCTGGCCTACAGCAGACTCTTTTAAACAGATATATTTGTGTCTGAACAGTTAGCGAGACACTGAAATTTTTTTTTTATGCAAAAAGATGGATTACACCCTGATTTGAACCGTGGAAGAGGAACCCACAGTTCTAGTTATCTGGCCTACACCAGAATCTTTTAAACAGATATATTTGTGTCTGAACAGTCAGCTAGACACTCAAAATGTTTTTTTTTTTGGAAAAAAAGGCAAAAAAGTGGATAATACAGAGATTTGAATCGTGGAACTTTAAAACCACAGTTCCAGTTATCTGGCCTACACCATAATCTTTTAAACTCATATATTTGTGTATGAATAGTCAGAGAGACACTCAAAATGTTTTTTTTTTCTTGAAAAAAAGTCAAAAAAGTGGATAATACAGAGATTTGAACCGTGGAACTGCAAAACCACAGTTCTAGTTATCTGGCCTAAACCAGAATCTTTTAAACAGATATATTTGTGTCTGAACAGTCAGCGAGACACTCAAAATGTTTTTTTTTATGGAAAAAAGGCAAAAAAGTGGATAATACAGAGATTTGAAATGTGGAACTGCAAAACCACAGTTCTAGTTATCTGGCCTACACCAGACTCTTTTAAACAGATATATTTGTGTCTGAACAGTCAGCGAGACACTCAAAATGTTTTTTTTTTTATGCAAAAAGGTGGATTACACCCAAATTTGAACCGTGGAAGAGGAAAACCACAATTCTAGTTATCTGGCCTACACCAGACTCTTTTAAACAGATATATTTGTGTCTGAACAGTTAGCGAGACACTGAAACAGTTTTTTTTTATGCAAAAAGGTGGATTACACCCTGATTTGAACCGTGGAAGAGGAAAACCACAGTTCTAGTTATCTGGCCTACACCAGAATCTTTAAAACAGATATATTTCTGTCTGAACAGTCAGCGACACACTGAAAATATATATTTTTTTTTTTTAAAAAAAAAGGCAAAAAAGTGGATAAAACAGAGATTTGAATTGTGGAACTGCAAAACCACAGTTCTAGTTATCTGGCCTACACCAGAATCTTTTAAACTCATTTATTTGTGTCTGAACAGTCAGCGGGACACTCAAAATGTTTTTTTTTATTGAAAAAAGGCAAAAAAGTGGATAATACAGAGATTTGAACTGTGGAACTGCAAAACCACAGTTCTAGTTATCTGGCCTACACCAGACTCTTTTAAACAGATATATTTGTGTCTGAACAGTTAGCGAGACACTGAAACTGTTTTTTTATGTAAAAAGGTGGATTGCACCCTGATTTGAACCGTGTAAGAGGAAAACCACAGTTCTAGTTATCTGGCCTACACCAGAATCTTTTAAACAGATATATTTGTGTCTGAACAGTCAGCGAGACACTCAAAATGTTTTTTTTATGGAAAAAAAGGTAAAAAAGTGGATAATACAGAGATTTGAATCGTGGAACTGCAAAACCACTGTTCTAGTTATCTGGCCTACAGCAGAATCTTTCAAACAGATATATTTATGTCTGAACAGTCAGCGAGACACTCAAAATGTTTTTTTTATGGAAAAAAGGCAAAAAAGTGAATAATACAGAGATTTGAACCGTTGATCTGCAAAACCACAGTTCTAGTTATCTGGCCTACACCAGACTCTTTTAAACAGATATATTTGTGTCTGAACAGTTAGCGAGACACTGAAACTGTTTTTGTCATGCAAAAAGGTGGATTACACCCTGATTTGAACCGTGAAAGAGGAAAACCACAGTTCTAGTTATCTGGCCTACAACCAGAATCATTTAAACAGATATATTTGTGTCTGAACAGTCAGCGAGACTCTCAAAATGTTTTTTTTAAGGAAAAAAGGCAAAAAAGTGGATAATACAGAGATTTGAACCGTGGAACTGCAAAACCACAGTTCTAGTTATCTGGCCTACACCAGAATCTTTTAAACAGATATATTTGTGTCTGAATAGTTAGCGAGACACTGAAACTGTTTTTTTTATGCAAAATGGTGGATTACACCCTGATTTGAACCGTGGAAAAGGAAAACCACAGTTCTAGTTATCTGGCCTACACCAGAATCTTTTAAACAGATGTATTTGTGTCTGAACAGTGAGCGAGACACTCAAAATGTTTTTTTTTATGGAAAAAGGCAAAAAAGTGAATAATACAGAGATTTGAATCGTGGAACTGCAAAACCACAGTTCTAGTTATCTGGCCTACACCAGACTCTTTTAAACAGATATATTTGTGTCTGAACAGTCAGCAAGACACTCAAAATGTTTTTTTTTTATGCAAAAAGGTGGATTACACCCATATTTGAACCGTGGAAGAGGAAAACCACAAATCTAGTTATCTGGCCTACACCAGACTCTTTTAAACAGATATATTTCTGTCTGAACAGTTAGCGAGACACTGAATCGGTTTTTTTTTATGCAAAAAGGTGGATTACACCCTGATTTGAAACGTGGAAGAGGAAAACCACAGTTCTAGTTATCTGGCCTACACCAGAATCTTTTAAACAGATATATTTGTGTCTGAACAGTCAGCGACACTCTGAAAATGTTTTTTTTTTTTTTTTTAAAAAAAAGGCAAAAAAGTGGATAAAACAGAGATTTAAATTGTGGAACTGCAAAACCACAGTTCTAGTTATCTGGCCTACACCAGAATCTCTTAAACTCATATATTTGTGTCTGAACAGTCAGCGAGACACTCAAAATGTTTTTTTTGTGGAAAAAAAGGTAAAAAAGTTGATAATACAGTGATTTGAATCGTGGAACTGCAAAACCACAGTTTTAGTTATCTGGCCTACACCAGAATCTTTCAAACAGATATATTTATGTCTGAACAGTCAGCGAGACACTCAAAATGTTTTTTTTTATGGAAAAAGGCAAAAAAGTGGATAATGCAGAGATTTGAACGTGAAGCTGCAAAACCACAGTTCTAGTTATCTGGCCTACACTAGACTCTTTTAAACAGACATATTTGTGTCTGAACAGTCAGTGAGACACTCAAAATGTGTTTTTTTAATTCAAAAAGGTGGATTACACCCAAATTTGAACCGTGGAAGACAAAAACCACAATTCTAGTTATCTGGCCTACACAAGACTCTTTTAAACAGATATATTTGTGCCTGAACAGTTAGTGAGACACTGAAACTGTTTTTTTTATGCAAAAGGGTGGATTACACCCTGATTTGAAAAGTGGAAGAGGAAAACCACAGTTCTAGTTATCTGGCCTACACCAGAATCTTTTAAACAGATATTGTTGTGTCTGAACATTCTGCGAGACACTCAAAATGTTTTTTTTATGCAAAAAGGTCGAGTACACCCAGATTTGAACCGTGGAAGAGGAAAAACACAATTCTAGTTATCTGGCCTACACCAGACTCTTTTAAACAGATATATTTGTGTCTTAAGAGTTAGCGAGACACTGAGACTGTTTTTTTTAATGCAAAATGGTGGATTACACCCTGTTTTGAACCATGGAAGAGGAAAACCACAGTTCTAGTTATTTGGCCTACACCAGAATCTTTTAAACAGATATATTTGTTTCTGAACAGTCAGCGAGAAACTCAAAATGTTTTTTTTATGGAAAAAAACGCAAAAAATTGATAATACAGAGGCTTGAACCGTAGAACTGCAAAACCACAGTTCTAGTTATCTGGCCTACACCAGAATCTTTTAAACAGATATATTTGTGTCTGAACAGTCAGCGAGACGCTCAAAATGTTTTTTTTATGGAAAAAAGGCAAAAAAGTGGATAATACACAGGTTTGAACCATAGAACTGTAAAACCACAGTTCTAGATATCTGGCCTACACCAGAATCTTTTAAACAGATATATTTGTGTCTGAACAGTCAGAGAGACACTCAAAATGTTTTTTTTTATGGAAAAAAGGCAAAAAAGTGGATAATACAGAGATTTGAACCATGGAACTGCAAAACCACAGTTCTAGTTATCTGGCCTAAACCACAATCTTTTAAACAAATATATTTTTGTCTGACCAGTCAGCGAGACACTTAAAATGTTTGTTTTTTTTAATGCAAAAAGGTGGATTACACCCATATTTGAACCGTGGAAGAGGAAAACCACAATTCTAGTTATCTGGCCTACACCAGACTCTTTTAAACAGATATATTTGTGTCTGAATAGTTAGCGAGACACTGAAACTGTTTTTTCTATGCAAAATGGTGGATTACACCCTGATTTGAACCGTGGAAAAGGAAAACCACAGTTCTAGTTATCTGGCCTACACCAGAATCTTTTAAACAGATATATTTGTGTCTGAACAGTCAGCGAGACACTCAAAATGTTTTTTTTTATGGAAAAAAGGCAAAAAAGTGAATAATACAGAGATTTGAATCATGGAACTACAAAACCACAGTTCTAGTTATCTGGCCTACACCAGACTCTTTTAAACAGATATATTTGTGTCTGAACAGTCAGCGAGACACTCAAAATGTTTTTTTTATGGAAAAAAGGCAAAAAAGTGGATAATACAGGGGTTTGAACCTTAGAACTGCAAAACCACAGTTCTAGTTATCTGGCCTACACCAGAATCTTTTAAACAGATATATTTGTGTCTGAACAGTCAGCGAGACGCTCAAAATGTTTTTTTTTTATGGAAAAAAGGCAAAAAAGTGGATAATACAGAGATTTGAATTGTGGAACTGCAAAACCACAGTTCTAGTTATCTGGCCTACACCAGAATCTTTTAAACAGATATGTTTGTGTCTGAACAGTCAGCGCGACACTTAAAATGTTTTTATTTATGGAAAAAAGGCAAAAAAGTGGATAATACAGAGATTTGAACCGTGGAACTGCAAAACCACAGTTCTAGTTATCTGGCCTAAACCACAATCTTTTAAACAGATATATTTTTGTCTGACCAGTCAGCGAGACACTTAAAATGTTTGCTTTTTTTAATGCAAAAAGGTGGATTACACCCATATATGAACCGTGTAAGAGGAAAAACAGAATTCTAGTTATCTGGCCTACACCAGACTCTTTTAAACATATATATTTGTGTCTGAAGAGTTAGCGAGACACTGAAACTGTTTTCTTTTAATGCAAAAAGGTGGATTACACCCTGTTTTGAACCATGGAAGAGGAAAACCACAGTTCTAGTTATCTGGCCTACACCAGAATCTTTTAAACAGATATATTTGTTTCTCAACAGTCAGCGAGAAACTCAAAATGTTTTTTTTATGGAAAAAAACGCAAAAAATTGATAATACAGAGGTTTGAACCGTAGAACTGCAAAACCACAGTACTAGTTATCTGGCCTACACCAGAATCTTTTAAACAGATACATTTGTGTCTGAACAGTCAGCGAGACGCTCAAAATGTTTTTTTTCATGGAAAAAAGGCAAAAAAGTGAATAATACAGAGATTTGAAACATGGAACTGCAAAACCACAGTTCTAGTTATCTGGCCTACACCAGACTCTTTTAAACAGATATATTTGTGTCTAAATAGTTAGCGAGACACTGAAACTGTTTTTTTTATGCAAAATGGTGGATGACACCCTGATTTGAACCGTGGAAAAGGAAAACCAAAGTTCTAGTTATCTGGCCTACACCAAAATCTTTTAAATAGATATATTTGTGTCTGAACAGTCAGCGAGACACTCAAAATGTTTTTTTTATGGAAAAAAGGCAAACAAGTGAATAATACAGAGATTTGAATCGTGGAACTAGAAAACCACAGTTCTAGCTATCTGGCCTAAACCAGACTCTTTTAAACAGATATATTTGTGTCTGAACAGTCAGCGAGACACTCAAAATGCTTTTTTTTATGCAAAAAGGTGGATTACACCCAGATTTGATCCGGGGAAGAGGAAATCCACAATTCTAGTTATCTGGCCTACACCAGACTCTTTTAAACAGATATATTTGTGTCTGAACAGTTAGCGAGACACTGAAACTGTTTTTATTTATGGAAAAAAGGCAAAAAAGTGGATAATGCAGAGATTTGAACCGTGGAACTGCAAAACCACAGTTCTAGTTATCTGGCCTAAACCACAATCTTTTAAACAGATATATTTTTGTCTGACCAGTCAGCGAGACACTTAAAATGTTTACTTTTTTTAATGCAAAAAAGGTGGATTACACCCATATTTGAACCGTGGAAGAGGAAAAACAGAATTCTAGTTATCTGGCCTACACCAGACTCTTTTAAACAGATATATTTGTGTCTGAAGAGTTAGCGAGACACTGAAACTGTTTGTTTTAATGCAAAAAGGTGGATTACACCCTGTTTTGAACCATGGAAGAGGAAAACCACAGTTCTACTTATCTGGCCTACACCAGAATCTTTTAAACAGATATGTTTGATTCTGAGCAGTCAGCGAGAAACTCAAAATGTTTTTTTTATGGAAAAAAAACACAAAAAATTAATAATACAGAGATTTGAATCGTGGAACTGCAAAACCACAGTTCTAGTTATCTGGCCTACACGAGAATCTTTTAAACAGATATATTTGTGTCTGAACAGTCAGCGAGACACTCAAAATGTTTTTTTTTTATGGAAAAAAGGCAACAAAAGTGGATAATACAGAGAATTGAATGGTGGAACTGCAAAACCACAGTTCTAGTTATCTAGCCTACACCAGAATCTTTTAAACAGATATATTTGTGTCTGAACAGTCAGCGAGACACTCAAAATGTTTTTTTTTTACGCAAAAAGGTGGACTACACCCAGATTTGAACCGTGGAAGAGGAAAACCACAATTCTAGTTATCTGGCCTACACCAGACTCTTTTAAACAGATATACTTGTGTCTGAACAGTTAGCGAGACACTGAAACTGTTTTTTTTATGCAAAAAGGTGGATTACACCCTGATTTGAACAGTAGAAGCGTAAAACCACAATTCTAGTTATCTGGCCTACACCAGAATCTTTTAAACAGATATATTTGTGTCTGAACAGTCAGCGAGACACTCAAAATGTTTTTTTATGGAAAAAAGGCAAAAAAGTGGATAATACAGAGATTTGAACCGTGGAACTGCAAAACCACAGTTATAGTTATCTGGCTTACACAAGACACTTTTAAACAGATATATTTGTGTCTGAACAGTCAGCGAGACACTCAAAATGTTTTTTTTATGGAAAAAAGACAAAAAAGTGTATATTACAGAGATTTGAACCGTGGAACTGCAAAACCACAGTTCTAATTATCTGGACTAAACCAGAATCTTTTAAACAGATATATTTGTGTCTGAACAGTTACTGAGACACTGAAACAGTTTATTTTATGCAAAAAGGTGGATTACACCCTGATTTGAACCGTGGAAGAGGAAAACCACAGTTCTAGTTATCTGGCCTACACCAGAATCTTTTAAACAGATATATTTGTGTCTGAACAGTCAGTGAGACACTCAAAATGTTTTTTTTATGGAAAAAAAGGTAAAAAAGTGGATAATACAGAGATTTGAATCGTGGAACTGCAAAACCACAGTTCAAGTTATCTGGCCTACACCAGAATCTTTTAAACAGATATATTTGTGTCTGAACAGTCAGTGAGACACTCAAAATGTTTTTTTTTTATGCAAAAAGGTGGATTACACCCAGATTTGAACCGTGGAAGAGGAAAACCACAATTCTAGTTATCTGGCCTACACCAGACTCTTTTAAACAGATATACATGTGTCTGAACAGTTAGCGAGACACTGAAACTGTTTTTTTTATGCAAAAAGGTGGATTACACCCTGATTTGAACCGTGGAAGCGGAAAACCAAAGCTCTAGTTATCTTGCGTACACCAGAATCTTTTAAACAGATATATTTGTGTCTGAACAGTCGGCGAGACACTCAAAATGTTTTTTTTATGGAAAAAAGGCAAAAAAGTGGATAATACAGAGATTTGAATCGTGGAACTGCAAAACCACAGTTCTAGTTATTTGGCCTACATTAGAATCTTTTAAACAGATATATTTGTGTCTGAACAGTCAGCGAGACACTCGGGGGAAAAAAGGCAAAAAAGTGGATAATACAGAGATTTGAACCGTGGAACTGCAAAACCACAGTTCTAATTATCTGGCCTACACCAGACTCTTTTAAACAGATATATTTGTGTCTGAACAGTTAGCGAGACACTGAAACTGTTTTTTTTATACAAAAAGGTGGATTACACTCTGATTTGAACCGTGGTAGAGGAAAACCACAGTTCTAGTTATCTGGCCTACAACAGTATCTTTTAAACAGATATATTTGTGTCTGAACAGTCAGCGAGACACTCAAAATGTTTTTTTTATGGAAAAAAAGGCAAAAAAGTGGATAATACAGAGATTTGAACCGTAGAACTACAAAACCACAGTTCTAGTTATCTGGCCTAAACCAGACTCTTTTAAACAGATATATTTGTGTCTGAACAGTCAGCGAGACACTCAAAATGCTTTTTTTTTATGCAAAAAGGTGGATTACACCCAGATTTGATCCGGGGAAGAGGAAATCCACATTTCTAGTTATCTGGCCTACACCAGACTCTTTTAAACAGATATATTTGTGTCTGAACAGTTAGCGAGACACTGAAACTGTTTTTATTTATGGAAAAAAGGCAAAAAAGTGGATAATGCAGAGATTTGAACCGTGGAACTGCAAAACCACAGTTCTAGTTATCTGGCCTAAACCACAATCTTTTAAACAGATATATTTTTGTCTGACCAGTCAGCGAGACACTTAAAATGTTTACTTTTTTTAATGCAAAAAAGGTGGATTACACCCATATTTGAACCGTGGAAGAGGAAAAACAGAATTCTAGTTATCTGGCCTACACCAGACTCTTTTAAACAGATATATTTGTGTCTGAAGAGTTAGCGAGTAGTGTTGAGCCACCCCCGTAGTGTTCGGGTTCGGTTCGGTTCGTCGAACACCGGGATGTTCGAGGAACTGTTCGTCGAACTGTTCGTCGAACACCTTAGAACACCGTCGAACACCGTTAAAACCAATGGCAGGCAAACAAAAACACATAGAAACACATAGAAAACACCTGCAAAGGTGTCCAAAAGCTGACAAACTGCTCAGAAGACACTCTGTTTAAAAAAGCCGGCCGGCAAATTCAGCAGCGGCATACACCGGTACCCGACAATTTAGACAAGAAGGAATAGAGCATCACACATAGATTAGATAGATAGAAACATGTCAGTCACACATATAAGAAGCACAGTGACAGTGTTGGTTACTGCATTTGTCATTTAGTGTAAAGGATTTATTAAAAAAAATATTAGTGTTTTCATGCACCGTCTCTTTAAAAAAGCCGGCCGGCAATTCAGCATCTGTACCCGACAATTTAGAACAGAAAGAATAGAGCTTCACACATAGATTAGATAGATAGAAACATGTCAGTCACATATATAATAAGTACAGTGATAGTGTTGCTTACTGTACTTGTCATTTAGTGTAAAGGATTTATTTTAAAAAATAATAGTGTTTTCATGCACTGTCTCTTTAAAAAAGCCGGCCGGCAATTCAGCAGCGGTACCCGACAATTTAGAACAGAAAGATAGAGCATCACACATAGATTAGATAGATAGAAACATGTCAGTCACATATATATGAAGTACAGTGATAGTGTTGGTTACTGTACTTGTCATTTAGTATTAAAATAAAGGATTTATTATTAAAAAAATTGGCGTGGGGTTCCCCTTAATGTTAGGCTCTAGCGGAGGTTAAGCAGACGGCTGGGGCAGATGTTTGAAGCCTGGGAAGGGGGTAATACCCACGGAGCTTCCCAGGCTACTAATATCAGCCCCCAGCTGAATACATAGCCTTTACTAGCTATTAAAATGGGGGACCCCCCAAAAAAAATGACGTGGGGTCCCCCCTAATTTAATAGCTAGCAAAGGCTAGGCAGACAGCTGGGGGCTGATATTAATAGCCCAGGAAGGGAGCCATGAATATTGGCCCCCTCCCAGGCTAGAAACACCAGCCGTCAGCCGCCCCAGAAATGGCGCATTCATAGGATGCGCCAATTCTGGCACTTAGCCTCGCTCTTCCACGCTGCCCTGGTGCGGTGGCAGGGGGTAATAGGGTTGGGGTTGATGTCAGCTTATAATGCCAGCTGACATCAAGCCCAGGTTAGTAATGGAGAGGCGTCTATAAGACACCCCCATTACTAACCCCATAGTCAAAGTTAAAAAAAACACAAACACCCAGAATAAAGTCCTTTAATTGAAATAAAGACACAATCCTTTATTGTTCTAAATTAAACCATACCTACCATCACGCCCATTCCAGCTGAAGCCAACGATCTCCTGCAATAAAAGAAAAATAATAAAGCAACCTCATCCTTACCTTTCCATGGTTCCCACGACAGCTTCAGCTCTGCTACATCGAGATGACAGGCTGGACCGCAGCAGAACGCCGCCATCCAGCCTGTCATCCCGCAGACACTGAGAAGCGCAGGCTTGCTTGCGCTGCTCAGCGTCTCTCTGTGACGACATCCAGATGAGCCGAGTTCATGTCCAATGAACTCGGCTCACCTCATGCACGTCACTGACAGCGTGGGAAAATTCTCACGCTGAAGCGCTGATTGCAGGAGAATTTTCCCACGCTGTCAGTGACGTGCAGGAGGTGAGCTGAGTTCATTGGACATGAGCTCACCTCATGCACATCACTGACAGCGTGGGAGAATTCTCCTGCACTCAGCACTTCAGCGTGAGAATTTTCCCACGCTGTCAGTGACGTGCATGAGGTGAGCCGAGTTCATTGGACATGACCTCGGCTCATCTGGATGCCGTCACAGCGAGACAGTGAGGAGCGCAAGCAAGCCTGCGCTTCTCAGTGTCTGCGGCATGACAGGCTGGATGGCAGCGTTCTGCTGCGGTCCAGCCAGTCATCTCGATGTAGCAGAGCTGAAGCTGTCGTGGGAACCATGGAAAGGTAAGGATGAGGTTGGTTTATTATTTTTCTTTTATTGCAGGAGATCGTTGGCTTCAGCTGGAATGGGTGTGATGGTAAGTATGGTTTAATTTAGAACAATAAAGAATTGTGTCTTTATTTCAATTAAAGGACTTTATTCTGGGTGTTGTGTTTTTTTTTAAATACTTTACTAGAAATTCATGGCGGTCATGTCTAATACTGGCGTGACCCCATGAATTTTGGGCTTGGGGCCAGCTGATAATACCAAGCTGGCCCTAACCCCTTTATTACCCAGTGAGCCACCGCACCAGGGCCCTGGATGAGTTGGGTACAGCGCCAGAAGATGGCGCTTCTATGAACGCGCCATTTTCCGGGGTGGCTGCAGACTGCAATTTGTAGCGGGGGGGGGCCCAGAAAGCTTGGGCCTCCCTGCGCTGCAGATTCCAGCCCCCAGCTGCCTAGTTGTACCTGGCTGGACACAAAAATAGGGCGAAGCCCCACGTACTTTTTTTTTAATTATTTCATGAATTTCATGAAATAATAAAGAAAAAAAGGCCTTCCCTATATTGTTGTGTCCGGCCAGGTACAAATAGGCAGCTGGTGGTTGGGGGCAGCCCGTTCCTGCCTGCTGTACCTGGCTGGACACAAATATAGTGCGAAGCCCCACTTCAATTTTTTTTAATTATTTCATGAATTTCATGAAATAATTAAGAAAAAAAGGCCTTCCCTATATTGTTGTGTCCGGCCAGGTACAAATAGGCAGCTGGTGGTTGGGGGCAGCCCGTTCCTGCCTGCTGTACCTGGCTGGACACAAATATAGTGCGAAGCTCCACTTCAATTTTTTTTAATTATTTCATGAAATTCATGAAATAATTAAGAAAAAAAGGGCTTCCCTATATTGTTGTGTCCGGCCAGGTACAAATAGGCAGCTGGTGGATGGGGGCAGCCCGTTCCTGCCTGCTGTACCTGGCTGGACACAAATATAGTGCGAAGCCCCACTTCAATTTTTTTAAATTATTTCAGGAAATTCATGAAATAATTTAAAAAAAATTGACGTGGGGCTTCGCACTATATTTGTGTCCAGCCAGGTACAGCAGGCAGGAACGGGCTGCCCCCAACCACCAGCTGCCTATTTGTACCTGGCCGGACACAACAATATAGGGAAGGCCTTTTTTTCTTAATTATTTCATGAAATTCATGAAATAATTAAAAAAAAAGTACGTGGGGCTTCGCCCTATTTTTGTGTCCAGCCAGGTACAACTAGGCAGCTGGGGGCTGGAATCTGCAGCGCAGGGAGGCCCAAGCTTTCTGGGCCCCCCCCCGCTACAAATTGCAGTCCGCAGCCACCCCGGAAAATGGCGCGTTCATAGAAGCGCCATCTTCTGGCGCTGTACCCAACTCATCCAGGGCCCTGGTGCGGTGGCTCACTGGGTAATAAAGGGGTTAGGGCCAGCTTGGCATTATCAGCTGGCCCTAAGCCCGAAATTCATGGGGTCACGCCAATATTAGACATGACCACCATGAATTTCTAGTAAAGTATTTAAAAAAAACACAACACCCAGAAAAAAGTCCTTTAATTGAAATAAACACACAATTCTTTATTGTTCTAAATTAAACCATACTTACCATCACGCCCATTCCAGCTGAAGCCAACGATCTCCTGAAATAAAAGAAAAATAATAAAGCAACATCATCCTTACCTTTCCATGGTTCCCATGACAGCTTCAGCTCTGCTACATCGAGATGACAGGCTGGACCGCAGCAGAACGCTGCCATCCAGCCTCTCATCCCGCAGACACTGAGAAGCGCAGGCTTGCTTGCGCTCCACAGTGTCTCTCTGTGAGGGCATCCAGATGAGCCGAGTTAATGTCCAATGAACTCGGCTCACCTCATGCACGTCACTGACAGCGTGGGAAAATTCTCCTGCACTCAGCGCTTCAGCGTGGGAGAATTCTCACACTGAAGCGCTGAGTGCAGGAGAATTCTCCCACGCTGTCAGTGACGTGCAGGAGGTGAGCTGAGTTCATTGGACATGAGCTCACCTTATGCACGTCACTGACAGCGTGGGAAAATTCTCCTGCACTCAGCGCTTCAGCGTGGGAGAATTCTCACGCTGAAGCGCTGAGTGCAGGAGAATTCTCCCACGCTGTCAGTGAAGTGCAGGAGGTGAGCTGAGTTCATTGGACATGAGCTCACCTTATGCACGTCACTGACAGCGTGGGAGAATTCTCCTGCACTCACCGCTTCAGCGTGAGAATTTTCCCACGCTGTCAGTGACGTGCATGAGGTGAGCCGAGTTCATTGGACATGAACTCGGCTCATCTGGATGTCGTCACAGAGAGACGCTGAGCAGCGCAAGCAAGCCTGCGCTTCTCAGTGTCTGCGGGATGACAGGCTGGATGGCGGCGTTCTGCTGCGGTCCAGCCTGTCATCTCGATGTAGCAGAGCTGAAGCTGTCGTGGGAACCATGGAAAGGTAAGGATGAGGTTGCTTTATTATTTTTCTTTTATTGCAGGAGATCGTTGGCTTCAGCTGGAATGGGCGTGACAGTAAGTATGGTTTAATTTAGAACAATAAAGGATTGTGTCTTTATTTCAATTAAAGGACTTTATTCTGGGTGTTTGTGTTTTTTTTAACTTTGACTATGGGGTTAGTAATGGGGGTGTCTTATAGACGCCTCTCCATTACTAACCTGGGCTTGATGTCAGCTGGCATTATAAGCTGACATCAACCCCAACCCTATTACCCCCTGCCACCGCACCAGGGCAGCGTGGAAGAGCGAGGCTAAGTGCCAGAATTGGCGCATCCTATGAATGCGCCATTTCTGGGGCGGCTGACGGCTGGTGTTTCTAGCCTGGGAGGGGGCCAATATTCATGGCTCCCTTCCTGGGCTATTAATATCAGCCCCCAGCTGTCTGCCTAGCCTTTGCTAGCTATTAAATTAGGGGGGACCCCACGTCATTTTTTTTGGGGTGTCCCCCATTTTAATAGCTAGTAAAGGCTATGTATTCAGCTGGGGGCTGATATTAGTAGCCTGGGAAGCTCCGTGGGTATTACCCCCTTCCCAGGCTTCAAACATCTGCCCCAGCCGTCTGCTTAACCTCCGCTAGAGCCTAAAATTAAGGGGAACCCCACGCCAATTTTTTTAATAATAAATCCTTTATTTTAATACTAAATGACAAGTACAGTAACCAACACTATCACTGTACTTCATATATATGTGACTGACACGTTTCTATCTATCTAATCTATGTGTGAAGCTCTATTCTGTCTGTTATAAATTGTCGGGTACCGCTGCTGAATTGCCGGCCGGCTTTTTTAAAGAGACAGTGCATGAAAACACTATTATTTTTTTTGATAAATCCTTTACGCTAAATGACAAGTACAGTAAGCAACACTATCACTGTACTTCGTATATATGTGGCTGACATGTTTCTATCTATCTAATCTATGTGTGAAGCTCTATTCTGTCTGTTATAAATTGTCGGGTACAGATGCTGAATTGCCGGCCGGCTTTTTTAAAGAGAAGGTGCATGAAAACACTATTATTTTTTTTGATAAATCCTTTACACTAAATGACAAGTACAGTAAGCAACACTTTCACTGTACTTCGTATATATGTGGCTGACATGTTTCTATCTATCTAATCTATGTGTGATGCCCTATTCTTTCGGTTCTAAATTGTCGGGTAAAGGGGGAAGGCCGCTGCTGAATTGCCGGCTTTTCATGTTTCACTGTTGGCACTGTTCCCATCGATTTGGGCAACCACTGTAATGCCACAACCACCATGGCTGTGGCATTACAGTGAGTGGCAGACAATCCCTGCATGATTGGTGCTCTAAATAGCGCCAGACATGCAGGACACGCTTTTGGTGCACGAACAGTTATCGAACATAACCTCGAACAGCCGAATTTTTTGCAAATCGTTCGGGTTCGTCGAACAACTCGAACACCGCCCAAAACAGCTCGAATTTGAGATTGGCGAACAGTTCTAGTCGAACACCGCTCATCTCTATTAGCGAGACACTGAAACTGTTTGTTTTAATGCAAAAAGGTGGATTACACCCTGTTTTGAACCATGGAAGAGGAAAACCACAGTTCTACTTATCTGGCCTACACCAGAATCTTTTAAACAGATATGTTTGATTCTGAGCAGTCAGCGAGAAACTCAAAATGTTTTTTTTATGGAAAAAAAACACAAAAAATTAATAATACAGAGATTTGAATCGTGGAACTGCAAAACCACAGTTCTAGTTATCTGGCCTACACGAGAATCTTTTAAACAGATATATTTGTGTCTGAACAGTCAGCGAGACACTCAAAATGTTTTTTTTTTATGGAAAAAAGGCAACAAAAGTGGATAATACAGAGAATTGAATGGTGGAACTGCAAAACCACAGTTCTAGTTATCTAGCCTACACCAGAATCTTTTAAACAGATATATTTGTGTCTGAACAGTCAGCGAGACACTCAAAATGTTTTTTTTTTACGCAAAAAGGTGGACTACACCCAGATTTGAACCGTGGAAGAGGAAAACCACAATTCTAGTTATCTGGCCTACACCAGACTCTTTTAAACAGATATACTTGTGTCTGAACAGTTAGCGAGACACTGAAACTGTTTTTTTTATGCAAAAAGGTGGATTACACCCTGATTTGAACAGTAGAAGCGTAAAACCACAATTCTAGTTATCTGGCCTACACCAGAATCTTTTAAACAGATATATTTGTGTCTGAACAGTCAGCGAGACACTCAAAATGTGTTTTTATGGAAAAAAGGCAAAAAAGTGGATAATACAGAGATTTGAACCGTGGAACTGCAAAACCACAGTTATAGTTATCTGGCTTACACAAGACACTTTTAAACAGATATATTTGTGTCTGAACAGTCAGCGAGACACTCAAAATGTTTTTTTTATGGAAAAAAGACAAAAAAGTGTATATTACAGAGATTTGAACCGTGGAACTGCAAAACCACAGTTCTAATTATCTGGCCTATACCAGAATCTTTTAAACAGATATATTTGTGTCTGAACAGTTACTGAGACACTGAAACAGTTTATTTTATGCAAAAAGGTGGATTACACCCTGATTTGAACCGTGGAAGAGGAAAACCACAGTTCTAGTTATCTGGCCTACACCAGAATCTTTTAAACAGATATATTTGTGTCTGAACAGTCAGTGAGACACTCAAAATGTTTTTTTTATGGAAAAAAAGGTAAAAAAGTGGATAATACAGAGATTTGAATCGTGGAACTGCAAAACCACAGTTCAAGTTATCTGGCCTACACCAGAATCTTTTAAACAGATATATTTGTGTCTGAACAGTCAGTGAGACACTCAAAATGTTTTTTTTTTATGCAAAAAGGTGGATTACACCCAGATTTGAACCGTGGAAGAGGAAAACCACAATTCTAGTTATCTGGCCTACACCAGACTCTTTTAAACAGATATACATGTGTCTGAACAGTTAGCGAGACACTGAAACTGTTTTTTTTATGCAAAAAGGTGGATTACACCCTGATTTGAACCGTGGAAGCGGAAAACCAAAGCTCTAGTTATCTTGCGTACACCAGAATCTTTTAAACAGATATATTTGTGTCTGAACAGTCGGCGAGACACTCAAAATGTTTTTTTTATGGAAAAAAGGCAAAAAAGTGGATAATACAGAGATTTGAATCGTGGAACTGCAAAACCACAGTTCTAGTTATTTGGCCTACATTAGAATCTTTTAAACAGATATATTTGTGTCTGAACAGTCAGCGAGACACTCGGGGGAAAAAAGGCAAAAAAGTGGATAATACAGAGATTTGAACCGTGGAACTGCAAAACCACAGTTCTAATTATCTGGCCTACACCAGACTCTTTTAAACACATATATTTGTGTCTGAACAGTTAGCGAGACACTGAAACTGTTTTTTTTTATGCAAAAAGGTGGATTACACCCTGATTTGAACCGTGGTAGAGGAAAACCACAGTTCTAGTTATCTGGCCTACAACAGTATCTTTTAAACAGATATATTTGTGTCTGAACAGTCAGCGAGACACTCAAAATGTTTTTTTTATGGAAAAAAAGGCAAAAAAGTGGATAATACAGAGATTTGAACCGTAGAACTACAAACCCACAGTTCTAGTTATCTGGCCTAAACCAGAATCTTTTAAACAGATATATTTGTGTCTGAACAGTCAGTGAGACACTCAAAATGTTTTTTTTTATGAAAAAAGGCAAAAAAGTGGATAATACAGAGATTTGAACCGTGGAACTGCAAAACCACAGTTCTAGTTATCTGGCCTAAACCAGAATCTTTTAAACAGATATATTTGTTTCTGAAAAGTCAGCGAGAAACTCAAAATGTTTTTTTTATGGAAAAAAAACACAAAAAATGGATAATACAGAGATTTGAATCGTGGAACTGCAAAACCACAGTTCTAGTTATCTGGCCTACACGAGAATCTTTTAAACAGATATATTTGTGTCTGAACAGTCAGCGAGACACTCAAAATGTTTTTTTTTTATGGAAAAAAGGCAACAAAAGTGGATAATACAGAGAATTGAATCGTGGAACTGCAAAACCACAGTTCTAGTTATCTGGCCTACACCAGAATCTTTTAAACAGATATATTTGTGTCTGAACAGTCAGCGAGACACTCAAAATGTTTTTTTTTTATGCAAAAAGGTGGATTACACCCAGATTTGAACCGTGGAAGAGGAAAACCACAATTCTAGTTATCTGGCCTACACCAGACTCTTTTAAACAGATATACTTGTGTCTGAACAGTTAGCGAGACACTGAAACTGTTTTTTTTATGCAAAAAGGTGGATTACACCCTGATTTGAACCGTGGAAGCAGAAAGCCATAGTTCTAGTTATCTTGCGTACACCAGAATCTTTTAAACAGATATATTTGTGTCTGAACAGTCGGCGAGACACTCAAAATGTTTTTTTATGGAAAAAAGGCAAAAAAGTGGATAATACAGAGATTTGAATCATGGAACTGCAAAACCACAGTTCTAGTTATCTGGCCTACATTAGAATCTTTTAAATTGATATATTTGTGTCTGAACAGTCAGCGAGACACTCGGGGGAAAAAAGGCAAAAAAGTGGATAATACAGAGATTTGAACCGTGGAACTGCAAAACCACAGTTCTAGTTATCTGGCCTACACCAGACTCTTTTAAACAGATATATTTGTGTCTGAACAGTCAGCGAGACACTCAAAATTATTTTTTTTTAAGCAAAAAGGTGGATTACACCCAGATTTGAACCGTGGAAGAGGAAAACCACAATTCTAGTCATCTGGCCTACACCAGACTCTTTTAAACAGATGTATTTGTGTCTGAACAGTTAGCGAGACACTGAAACTGTTTTTTTTATGCAAAAAGGTGGATTACACCCTGATTTGAACCGTGGTAGAGGAAAACCACAGTTCTAGTTATCTGGCCTACAACAGTATCTTTTAAACAGATATATTTGTGTCTGAACAGTCAGCGAGACACTCAAAATGTTTGTTTTTTTTATGCAAAAAGGTGGATTAAAACCAGATTTGAACCGTGGAAGAGGAAAACCACAATTCTAGTTATCTGGCCTACACCAGAATCTTTTAAACAGATATATTTGTTTCTGAATAGTCAGCGAGAAACTCAAAATGTTTTTTTTATGGAAAAAAACACAAAAAATGGATAATACAGAGATTTGAATCGTGGAACTGCAAAACCACAGTTCTAGTTATCTGGCCTACACGAGAATCTTTTAAACAGATATATTTGTGTCTGAACAGTCAGCGAGACACTCAAAATGTTTTTTTTTTATGGAAAAAAGGCAACAAAAGTGGATAATACAGAGAATTGAATCGTGGAACTGCAAAACCGCAGTTCTAGTTATCTGGCCTACACCAGACTCTTTTAAACAGATATATTTGAGTCTGAACAGTTAGCGAGACACTGAAACAGTTTTTTTTATGCAAAAAGGTGGATTACACCCTGATTTGAACCGTGGAAGAGGGAAACCACAGTTCTAGTTATCTGGCCTACACCAGAATCTTTTAAACAGATATATTTGTGTCTGAACAGTCAGCGAGACACTCAAAATGTTTTTTTTATGGAAAAAAAGGCAAAAAAGTGGATAATACAGATATTTGAACTGTAGAACTACAAAACCACAGTTCTAGTTATCTGGCCTATACCAGAATCTTTTAAACACATATTTTTGTGTCTGAACAGTCAGCGAGACACTCAATATGGTTTTTTTTAAGGAAAAAAGTCAAAAAAGTGGATAATACAGAGATTTGAATCGTGGAACTGCGAAACCACAGTTCTAGTTATCTGGCCTACACCAGAATCTTTTAAACAGATATATTTGTGTCTGAACAGTCAGCGAGACACTCAAAATGTTTTTTTTAATGCAAAAAGGTGGATTACACCCAGATTTGAACCATGGAAGAGGAAAACCACAATTCTAGTTATCTGGCCTACACGAGACTCTTTTAAACAGATATACTTGTGTCTGAACAGTTAGCGAGACACTGAAGCTGTTTTTTTTTATGCAAAAAGGTGGATTACACCCTGATTTGAACAGTAGAAGCGTAAAACCATAATTCTAGTTATCTGGCCTACACCAGAATCTTTTAAACAGATATATTTGTGTCTGAAGAGTCAGCGAGACACTCAAAATGTTTTTTTATGGAAAAAAGGCAAAAAAGTGGATAATACAGAGATTTGAATCGTGGAACTGCAAAACCACAGTTCTAGTTATCTGGCCTACATTAGAATCTTTTAAACAGATATATTTGTGTCTGAACAGTCAGCGAGACACTCAAAATGTTTTTTTTGGGGGGAAAAAGGCAAAAAAGTGGATAATACAGTGATTTGAACCGTGGAACTTCAAAACCACAGTTCTAGTTATCTGGCCTACACCAGACTCTTTTAAACAGATATATTTGCGTCTGAACAGTCAGCGAGACACTCAAAATGTTTTTTTTTAAGCAAAAAGGTGGATTACACCCAGATTTGAACCGTGGAAGAGGAAAACCACAATTCTAGTTATCTGGCCTACACCGAAATCTTTTAAACAGATATATTTGTTTCTGAATAGTCAGCGAGAAACTCAAAATGTTTGTTTTTTTATGCAAAAAGGTGGATTACACCCAGATTTGAACCGTGGAAGAGGAAAACCACAATTCTAGTTATCTGGCCTACACCAGACCCTTTTAAACAGATATACTTGTGTCTGAACAGTTAGCGAAAAACTAAAACTATTTTAAACTATTTTTTTTATGCAAAAAGGTGGATTACACCCTGATTTGAACAGTAGAAGCGTAAAACCACAATTCTAGTTATCTTGCCTACACCAGAATCTTTTAAACAGAAATATTTGTGTCTGAAGAGTCAGCGAGACACTCAAAATGTTTTTTTATGGAAAAAAGGCAAAAACGTGGATAATACAGAGATTTGAATCGTGGAACTGCAAAACCCCAGTTCTAGTTATCTGGCCTACATTAGAATCTTTTAAACAGATATATTTGTGTCTGAACAGTCAGCGAGACACTCAAAATGATTTTTTTGGGGAAAAAAGGCAAAAAAGTGGATAATACAGTGATTTGAACCGTGGAACTTCAAAACCACAGTTCTAGTTATCTGGCCTACACCAGACTCTTTTAAACAGATATATTTGCGTCTGAACAGTCAGCGAGACACTCAAAATGTTTTTTTTTTTAAGCAAAAAGGTGGATTACACCCAGATTTGAACCGTGGAAGAGGAAAACCACAATTCTAGTCATCTGGCCTACACAAGACTCTTTTAAACAGATATATTTGTGTCTGAACAGTTAGCGAGACACTGACACTGTTTTTTTTTATGTAAAAAGGTGGATTACACCCTGATTTGAACCGTGGTAGAGGAAAACCACAGTTCTAGTTATCTGGCCTACACCAGTATCTTTTAAACAGATATATTTGTGTCTGAACAGTCAGCGAGACACTCAAAATGTTTTATTTATGGAAAAAAAGGCAAAAAAGTGGATAATACAGAGATTTGAACTGTAGAACTACAAAACCACAGTTCTAGTTATCTGGCCTATACCAGAATCTTTTAAACAGATATATTTGTGTCTGAACAGTCAGCGAGACACTCAATATGGTTTTTTTTAAGGAAAAAAGTCAAAAAAGTGGATAAGACAGAGATTTGAACCGTGGAACTGCAAAACCACAGTTCTAGTTATCTGGCTTACACAAGACACTTTTAAACTGATATCTTTGTGTCTGAACAGTCAGCGAGACACTCAAAATGTTTTTTTTATGGAAAAAAGACAAAAAAGTGTATATTACAGAGATTTGAACCGTGGAACTGCAAAACCACAGTTCTAATTATCTGGCCTACACCAGAATCTTTTAAACAGATATATTTGTGTCTGAACAGTTAGTGAGACACTGAAACTGTTTTTTTTATGCAAAAAGGTGGATTACACCCTGATTTGAACCGTGGAAGAGGAAAACCACAGTTCTAGTAATCTGGCCTACACCAGAATCTTTTAAACAGATATATTTGCGTCTGAACAGTCAGTGAGACACTCAAAATGTTTTTTTTATGGAAAAAAGACAAAAAAGTGTATATTACAGAGATTTGAACCGTGGAACTGCAAAACCACAGTTCTAATTATCTGGCCTACACCAGAATCTTTTAAACAGATATATTTGCGTCTGAACAGTCAGCGAGACACTCAAAATGTTTTTTTTTTAAGCAAAAAGGTGGATTACACCCAGATTTGAACCGTGCAAGAGGAAAACCACAATTCTAGTTATCTGGCCTACACCAGACTCTTTTAAACAGATATACATGTGTCTGAACAGTTAGCGAGACACTGAAACTGTTTTTTTTTATGCAAAAAGGTGGATTACACCCTGATTTGAACCGTGGAAGCGGAAAGCCATAGTTCTAGTTATCTTGCGTACACCAGAATCTTTTAAACAGATATATTTGTGTCTGAACAGTCGGCGAGACACTCAAAATGTTTTTTTATGGAAAAAAGGCAAAAAAGTGGATAATACAGAGATTTGAATCGTGGAACTGCAAAACCACAGATCTAGTTATCTGGCCTACATTAGAATCTTTTAAACTGATATATTTGTGTCTGAACAGTCAGCGAGACACTCGGGGGAAAAAAGGCAAAAAAGTGGATAATACAGAGATTTGAACCGTGGAACTGCAAAACCACAGTTCTAGTTATCTGGCCTACACCAGACTCTTTTAAACAGATATATTTGTGTCTGAACAGTCAGCGAGACACTCAAAATGTTTTTTTTTTATGCAAAAAGGTGGATTACACCCTGATTTGAACCGTGGTAGAGGAAAACCACAGTTCTAGTTATCTGGCCTACAACAGTATCTTTTAAACAGATATATTTGTGTCTGAACAGTCAGCGAGACACTCAAAATGTTTTTTTTATGGAAAAAAAGGCAAAAAAGTGGATAATACAGAGATTTGAACCGTAGAACTACAAAACTACAGTTCTAGTTATCTGGCCTATACCAGAATCTTTTAAACAGATATATTTGTGTCTGAACAGTCAGTGAGACACTCAATTTTTTTTTTTTAAGGAAAAAAGTAAAAAAAGTGGATAATACAGAGATTTTAAACGTGGAACTGCAAAACCACAGTTCTAGTTATCTGGCCTAAACCATAATCTTTTAAACAGATATATTTGTGTCTGAACAGTCAGCGAGACACTCAAAATGTTTTTTTTTATAAAAAAAGGCAAAAAAGTAGATAATACAGAGATTTGAACCGTGGAACTGCAAAACCACATTTCTAGTTATCTGGCCTAAACCAGAATCTTTGAAACAGATATATTTGTGTCTGACCAGTCAGTGAGACACTCAAAATGTTTGTTTTTTTATGCAAAAAGGTGGATTACACCCAGATTTGAACCGTGGAAGAGGAAAACCACAATTCTAGTTATTTGGCCTACACCGAAATCTTTTAAACAGATATATTTGTTTCTGAATAGTCAGCGAGAAACTCAAAATGTTTTTTTTATGGAAAAAAACACAAAAAATGGATAATACAGAGATTTGAATCGTGGAACTGCAAAACCACAGTTCTAGTTATCTGGCCTACACGAGAATCTTTTAAACAGATATATTTGTGTCTGAACAGTCAGCGAGACACTCAAAATGTTTTTTTTTATGGAAAAAAGGCAACAAAAGTGGATAATGCAGAAGAATTGAATCGTGGAACTGCAAAACCACAGTTCTAGTTATCTGGCCTACACCAGAATTTTTTAAACAGATATATTTGTGTCTGAAAAGTCAGCGAGACACTCAAAATGTTTGTTTTTTTATGCAAAAAGGTGGATTACACCCAGATTTGAACCGTGGAAGAGGAAAACCACAATTCTAGTTATCTGGCCTACACCAGACTCTTTTAAACAGATATACTTGTGTCTGAACAGTTAGCGAAAAACTGAAACTATTTTTTTTATGCAAAAAGGTGGATTACACCCTGATTTGAACAGTAGAAGCGTAAAACCACAATTCTAGTTATCTTGCCTACACCAGAATCTTTTAAACAGAAATATTTGTGTCTGAAGAGTCAGCGAGACACTCAAAATGTTTTTTTATGGAAAAAAGGCAAAAAAGTGGATAATACAGAGATTTGAATCGTGGAACTGCAAAACCCCAGTTCTAGTTATCTGGCCTACATTAGAATCTTTTAAACAGATATATTTGTGTCTGAACAGTCAGCGAGACACTCAAAATGATTTTTTTGGGGAAAAAAGGCAAAAAAGTGGATAATACAGTGATTTGAACCGTGGAACTTCAAAACCACAGTTCTAGTTATCTGGCCTACACCAGACTCTTTTAAACACATATAATTGCGTCTGAACAGTCAGCGAGACACTCAAAATGTTTTTTTTTTTAAGCAAAAAGGTGGATTACACCCAGATTTGAACCGTGGAAGAGGAAAACCACAATTCTAGTCATCTGGCCTACACAAGACTCTTTTAAACAGATATATTTGTGTCTGAACAGTTAGCGAGACACTGAAACTGTTTTTTTTTATGTAAAAAGGTGGATTACACCCTGATTTGAACCGTGGTAGAGGAAAACCACAGTTCTAGTTATCTGGCCTACACCAGTATCTTTTAAACAGATATATTTGTGTCTGAACAGTCAGCGAGACACTCAAAATGTTTTATTTATGGAAAAAAAGGCAAAAAAGTGGATAATACAGAGATTTGAACTGTAGAACTACAAAACCACAGTTCTAGTTATCTGGCCTATACCAGAATCTTTTAAACAGATATATTTGTGTCTGAACAGTCAGCGAGACACTCAATATGTTTTTTTTAAGGAAAAAAGTCAAAAAAGTGGATAAGACAGAGATTTGAACCGTGGAACTGCAAAACCACAGTTCTAGTTATCTGGCTTACACAAGACACTTTTAAACTGATATCTTTGTGTCTGAACAGTCAGCGAGACACTCAAAATGTTTTTTTTATGGAAAAAAGACAAAAAAGTGTATATTACAGAGATTTGAACCGTGGAACTGCAAAACCACAGTTCTAATTATCTGGCCTACACCAGAATCTTTTAAACAGATATATTTGTGTCTGAACAGTTAGTGAGACACTGAAACTGTTTTTTTTATGCAAAAAGGTGGATTACACCCTGATTTGAACCGTGGAAGAGGAAAACCACAGTTCTAGTAATCTGGCCTACACCAGAATCTTTTAAACAGATATATTTGTGTCTGAACAGTCAGTGAGACACTCAAAATGTTTTTTTTATGGAAAAAAAGGTAAAAAAGTGAATAATACAGAGATTTGAATCGTGGAACTGCAAAACCACAGTTCAAGTTATCTGGCCTACACCAGAATCTTTTAAACAAATATATTTGTGTCTGAACAGTCAGCGAGACACTCAAAATGTTTTTTTTTAAGCAAAAAGGTGGATTACACCCAGATTTGAACCGTGCAAGAGGAAAACCACAATTCTAGTTATCTGGCCTACACCAGACTCTTTTAAACAGATATACATGTGTCTGAACAGTTAGCGAGACACTGAAACTGTTTTTTTTTATGCAAAAAGGTCGATTACACCCTGATTTGAACCGTGGAAGCGGAAAGCCATAGTTCTAGTTATCTTGCGTACACCAGAATCTTTTAAACAGATATATTTGTGTCTGAACAGTCGGCGAGACACTCAAAATGTTTTTTTATGGAAAAAAGGCAAAAAAGTGGATAATACAGAGATTTGAATCGTGGAACTGCAAAACCACAGTTCTAGTTATCTGGCCTACATTAGAATCTTTTAAACTGATATATTTGTGTCTGAACAGTCAGCGAGACACTCGGGGGAAAAAAGGCAAAAAAGTGGATAATACAGAGATTTGAACCGTGGAACTGCAAAACCACAGTTCTAGTTATCTGGCCTACACCAGACTCTTTTAAACAGATATATTTGTGTCTGAACAGTCAGCGAGACACTCAAAATGGTTTTTTTTTAAGCAAAAAGGTGGATTACACGCAGATTTGAACAGTGGAAGAGGAAAACCACAATTCTAGTCATCTGGACTACACCAGACTCTTTTAAACAGATATATTTGTGTCTGAACATTTAGCGAGACACTGAAACTGTTTTTTTTATGCAAAAAGGTGGATTACACCCTGATTTGAACCGTGGTAGAGGAAAACCACAGTTCTAGTTATCTGGCCTACAACAGTATCTTTTAAACAGATATATTTGTGTCTGAACAGTCAGCGAGACACTCAAAATGTTTTTTTTATGGAAAAAAAGGCAAAAAAGTGGATAATACAGATATTTGAACTGTAGAACTACAAAACCACAGTTCTAGTTATCTGGCCTATACCAGAATCTTTTAAACACATATTTTTGTGTCTGAACAGACAGCGAGACACTCAATATGGTTTTTTTTAAGGAAAAAAGTCAAAAAAGTGGATAATACAGAGATTTGAATCGTGGAACTGCGAAACCACAGTTCTAGTTATCTGGCCTACACCAGAATCTTTTAAACAGATATATTTGTGTCTGAACAGTCAGCGAGACACTCAAAATGTTTTTTTTTATGCAAAAAGGTGGATTACACCCAGATTTGAACCGTGGAAGAGGAAAACCACAATTCTAGTTATCTGGCCTACACGAGACTCTTTCAAACAGATATACTTGTGTCTGAACAGTTAGCGAGACACTGAAGCTGTTTTTTTTTATGCAAAAAGGTGGATTGCACCCTGATTTGAACAGTAGAAGCGTAAAACCACAATTCTAGTTATCTGGCCTACACCAGAATCTTTTAAACAGATATATTTGTGTCTGAAGAGTCAGCGAGACACTCAAAATGTTTTTTTATGGAAAAAAGGCAAAAAAGTGGATAATACAGAGATTTGAATCGTGGAACTGCAAAACCACAGTTCTAGTTATCTGGCCTACATTAGAATCTTTTAAACAGATATATTTGTGTCTGAACAGTCAGCGAGACACTCAAAATGTTTTTTTTGGGGGGAAAAAGGCAAAAAAGTGGATAATACAGTGATTTGAACCGTGGAACTTCAAAACCACAGATCTAGTTATCTGGCCTACACCAGACTCTTTTAAACAGATATATTTGCGTCTGAGCAGTCAGCGAGACACTCAAAATGTTTTTTTTTAAGCAAAAAGGTGGATTACACCCAGATTTGAACCGTGGAAGAGGAAAACCACAATTCTAGTCATCTGGCCTACACCAGACTCTTTTAAACAGATATATTTGTGTCTGAACAGTTAGCGAGACACTGAAACTGTTTTTTTTTTATGCAAAAAGGTGGATTACACCCTGATTTGAACCGTGGTAGAGGAAAACTACAGTTCTAGTTATCTGGCCTACACCAGTATCTTTTAAACAGATATATTTGTGTCTGAACAGTCAGCGAGACACTCAAAATGTTTTTTTTATGGAAAAAAAGGCAAAAAAGTGGATAATACAGAGATTTGAACTGTAGAACTACAAAACCACAGTTCTAGTTATCTGGCCTATACCAGAATCTTTTAAACAGATATATTTGTGTCTGAACAGTCAGCGAGACACTCATTATGGTTTTTTTTAAGGAAAAAAGTTAAAAAAGTGGATAAGACAGAGATTTGAACCGTGGAACTGCAAAACCACAGTTCTAGTTATCTGGCTTACACAAGACACTTTTAAACAGATATCTTTGTGTCTGAACAGTCAGCGAGACACTCAAAATGTTTTTTTTATGGAAAAAAGACAAAAAAGTGTATATTACAGAGATTTGAACCGTGGAACTGCAAAACCACAGTTCTAATTATCTGGCCTACACCAGAATCTTTTAAACAGATATATTTGTGTCTGAACAGTTAGTGAGACACTGAAACTGTTTTTTTATGCAAAAAGGTGGATTACACCCTGATTTGAACCGTGGAAGAGGAAAACCACAGTTCTAGTAATCTGGCCTACACCAGAATCTTTTAAACAGATATATTTGTGTCTGAACAGTCAGTGAGACACTCAAAATGGTTTTTTTATGGAAAAAAAGGTAAAAAAGTGAATAATACAGAGATTTGAATCGTGGAACTGCAAAACCACAGTTCAAGTTATCTGGCCTACACCAGAATCTTTTAAACAAATATATTTGTGTCTGAACAGTCAGCGAGACACTCAAAATGTTTTTTTTTATGCAAAAAGGTGGATTACACCCAGATTTCAACCGTGGAAGAGGAAAACCACAATTCTAGTTATCTGGCCTACACCAGACTCTTTTAAACAGATATACATGTGTCTGAACAGTTAGCGAGACACTGAAACTGTTTTTTTTTATGCAAAAAGGTGGATTACACCCTGATTTGAACTGTGGAAGCGGAAAGCCATAGTTCTAGTTATCTTGCGTACACCAGAATCTTTTAAACAGATATATTTGTGTCTGAACAGTCGGCGAGACACTCAAAATGTTTTTTTATGGAAAAAAGGCAAAAAAGTGGATAATACAGACATTTGAATCATGGAACTGCAAAACCACAGTTCTAGTTATCTGGCCTACATTAGAATCTGTTAAACTGATATATTTGTGTCTGAACAGTCAGCGAGACACTCGGGGGAAAAAAGGCAAAAAAGTGGATAATACAGAGATTTGAACCGTGGAACTGCAAAACCACAGTTCTAGTTATTTGGCCTACACCAGACTCTTTTAAACAGATATATTTGTGTCTGAACAGTCAGCGAGACACTCAAAATGTTTTTTTTTTAAGCAAAAAGGTGGATTACACCCAGATTTGAACCGTGGAAGAGGAAAACCACAATTCTAGTCATCTGGACTACACCAGACTCTTTTAAACAGATATATTTGTGTCTGAACAGTTAGCGAGACACTGAAACTGTTTTTTTTATGCAAAAAGGTGGATTACACCCTGATTTGAACCGTGGTAGAGGAAAACCACAGTTCTAGTTATCTGGCCTACAACAGTATCTTTTAAACTGATATATTTGTCTCTGAACAGTCAGCGAGACACTCAAAATGTTTTTTTTATGGAAAAAAAGGCAAAAAAGTGGATAATACAGAGATTTGAACCGTAGAACTACAAAACCACAGTTCTAGTTATCTGGCCTATACCAGAATCTTTTAAACAGATATATTTGTGTCTGAACAGTCAGCGAGACACTCAATTTTTTTTTTTTAAGGAAAAAAGTAAAAAAAGTGGATAATACAGAGATTTTAAACGTGGAACTGCAAAACCACAGTTCTAGTTATCTGGCCTAAACCAGAATCTTTTAAACAGATATATTTGTGTCTGAACAGTCAGCGAGACACTCAAAATGTTTTTTTTTATGAAAAAAGGCAAAAAAGTGGATAATACAGAGATTTGAACCGTGGAACTGCAAAACCACATTTCTAGTTATCTGGCCTAAACCAGAATCTTTGAAACAGATATATTTGTGTCTGACCAGTCAGCGAGACACTCAACATGTTTGTTTTTTTATGCAAAAAGGTGGATTACACCCAGATTTGAACCGTGGAAGAGGAAAACCACAATTCTAGTTATCTGGCCTACACCGAAATCTTTTAAACAGATATATTTGTTTCTGAATAGTCAGCGAGAAACTCAAAATGTTTTTTTTATGGAAAAAAACACAAAAAATGGATAATACAGAGATTTGAATCGTGGAACTGCAAAACCACAGTTCTAGTTATATGGCCTACATTAGAATCTTTTAAACAGATATATTTGTGTCTGAACAGTCAGCGAGACACTCAAAATGATTTTTTTGGGGAAAAAAGGCAAAAAAGTGGATAATACAGAGATTTGAACTGTAGAACTACAAAACCACAGTTCTAGTTATCTGGCCTATACCAGAATCTTTTAAACAGATATATTTGTGTCTGAACAGTCAGCGAGACATTCAAAATGTTTTTTTTATATAAAAAAGGCAAAAAAGTGGATAATACAGAGATTTGAACTGTAGAACTACAAAACCACAGTTCTAGTTATCTGGCCTATACCAGAATCTTTTAAACAGATATATTTGTGTCTGAACAGTCAGCGAGACACTCAAAATGTTTTTTTTATGGAAACAAGACAAAAAAGTGTATATTACAGAGATTTGAACCGTGGAACTGCAAAACCACAGTTCTAATTATCTGGCCTACACCAGAATCTTTTAAACAGATATATTTGTGTCTGAACAGTTAGTGAGACACTGAAACAGTTTTTTTTATGCAAAAAGGTGGATTACACCCTGATTTGAACCGTGGAAGAGGAAAACCACAGTTCTAGTAATCTGGCCTACACCAGAATCTTTTAAACAGATATATTTGTGTCTGAACAGTCAGTGAGACACTCAAAATGTTTTTTTTATGGAAAAAAGGTAAAAAAGTGAATAATACAGAGATTTGAATCGTGGAACTGCAAAACCACAGTTCAAGTTATCTGGCCTACACCGGAATCTTTTAAACAGATATATTTGTGTCTGAACAGTTAGCGAGACACTGAAACTGTTTTTTTTTATGCAAAAAGGTGGATTACACCCTGATTTGAACCGTGGAAGCGGAAAGCCATAGTTCTAGTTATCTTGCGTACACCAGAATCTTTTAAACAGATATATTTGTGTCTGAACAGTCGGCGAGACACTCAAAATGGTTTTTTATGGAAAAAAGGCAAAAAAGTGGATAATACAGAGATTTGAATCGTGGAACTGCAAAACCACAGTTCTAGTTATCTGGCCTACATTAGAATCATTTAAACAGATATATTTGTGTCTGAACAGTCAGCGAGACACTCGGGGGAAAAAAGGCAAAAAAGTGGATAATACAGAGATTTGAACCGTGGAACTGCAAAACCACAGTTCTAGTTATCTGGCCTACACCAGACTCTTTTAAACAGATATATTTGTGTCTGAACAGTCAGCGAGACACTCAAAATGTTTTTTTTTAAGCAAAAAGGTGGATTACACCCAGATTTGAACCGTGGAAGAGGAAAACCACAATTCTAGTCATCTGGCCTACACCAGACTCTTTTAAACAGACATATTTGTGTCTGAACAGTTAGCGAGACACTGAAACTGTTTTTTTTATGCAAAAAGGTGGATTACACCCTGATTTGAACCGTGGTAGAGGAAAACCACAGTTCTAGTTATCTGGCCTACAACAGTATCTTTTAAACAGATATATTTGTGTCTGAACAGTCAGCGAGACACTCAAAATGTTTTTTTTATGGAAAAAAAGGCAAAAAAGTGGATAATACAGAGATTTTAACCGTGGAACTTCAAAACCACAGTTCTAGTTATCTGGCCTAAACCAGAATCTTTTAAACAGATATATTTGTGTCTGACCAGTCAGCGAGACACTCAAAATGTTTGTTTTTTTTATGCAAAAAGGTGGATTAAAACCAGATTTGAACCGTGGAAGAGGAAAACCACAATTCTAGTTATCTGGCCTACACCAGAATCTTTTAAACAGATATATTTGTTTCTGAATAGTCAGCGAGAAACTCAAAATGTTTTTTTTAAGGAAAAAAACACTAAAAATGGATAATACAGAGATTTGAATCGTGGAACTGCAAAACCACAGTTCTAGTTATCTGGCCTACACGAGAATCTTTTAAACAGATATATTTGTGTCTGAACAGTCAGCGAGACACTCAAAATGTTTTGTTTATGGAAAAAAAGGCAAAAAAGTGGATAATACAGAGATTTGAACTGTAGAACTACAAAACCACAGTTCTAGTTATCTGGCCTATACCAGAATCTTTTAAACACATATATTTGTGTCTGAACAGTCAGCGAGACACTCAATATGGTTTTTTTTAAGGAAAAAAATCAAAAAAGTGGATAATACAGAGATTTGAACCGTGGAACTGCAAAACCACAGTGCTAATTATCTGGCCTACACCAGAATCTTTTAAACAGATATATTTGTGTCTGAACAGTTAGTGAGACACTGAAACAGTTTTTTTTATGCAAAAAGGTGGATACACCCTGATTTGAACCGTGGAAGAGGAAAACCACAGTTCTAGTTATCTGGCCTACACCAGAATCTTTTAAACAGATATATTTGTGTCTGAACAGTCAGTGAGACACTCAAAATGTTTTTTTATGGAAAAAAAGGTAAAAAAGTGGATAATACAGAGATTTGAATCGTGGAACTGCAAAACCACAGTTGTAGTTATCTGGCCTACACCAGAATCTTTTAAACAGATATATTTGTGTCTGAACAGTCAGCGAGACACTCAAAATGTTTTTTTTTATGCAAAAAGGTGGATTACACCCAGATTTGTACCGTGGAAGAGGAAAACCACAATTCTAGTTATCTGGCCTACACGAGACTCTTTTAAACAGATATACTTGTGTCTGAACAGTTAGCGAGACACTGAAACTGTTTTTTTTTTATGCAAAAAGGTGGATTACACCCTGATTTGAACCGTGGAAGCGGAAAACCATAGTTCTAGTTATCTTGCGTACACCAGAATCTTTTAAACAGATATATTTGTGTCTGAACAGTCAGCGAGACACTCAAAATTTTTTTTTATGGAAAAAAGGCAAAAAAGTGGATAATACAAAGATTTGAACCGTGGAACTGCAAAACCACAGTTCTAGTTATCTGGCCTACACCAGACTCTTCTAAAAAAAAATATTTGCGTCTGAACAGTCAGCGAGACACTCAAAATGTTTTTTTTTAAGCAAAAAGGTGGATTACACCCAGATTTGAACCGTGGAAGAGGAAAACCACAATTCTAGTCATCTGGCCTACACCAGACTCTTTTAAACAGATACATTTGCGTCTGATCAGTCAGCGAGACACTCAAAATGTTTTTTTTTAAGCAAAAAGGTGGATTACACCCAGATGTGAACCGTGGAAGAGGAAAACCACAATTCTAGTCATCTGGCCTACACCAGACTCTTTTAAACAGATATATTTGTGTCTGAACAGTTAGTGAAACACTGAAACAGTTTTTTTTATGCAAAAAGGTGGATTACACCCTGATTTGAACCGTGGAAGAGGAAATCCACAGTTCTAGCTATCTGGCCTACACCAGAATCTTTTAAACAGATATATTTGTGTCTGAACAGTCAGTGAGACACTCAACATGTTTTTTTTATGGAAAAAAACACAAAAAATGGATAATACAGAGATTTGAATCGTGGAACTGCAAAACCTCAGTTCTAGTTATCTGGCCTACACGAGAATCTTTTAAACAGATATATTTGTGTCTGAACAGTCAGCGAGACACTCAAAATGTTTTTTTTTTGGAAAAAAGGCAACAAAAGTGGATAATACAAAGAACTGAATCGTGGAACTGCAAAACCACAGTTCTAGTTATCTGGCCTAAACCAGAATCTTTTAAACAGATATATTTGTGTCTCAACAGTCAGCGAGACACTCAAAATGTTTTTTTATGGAAAAAAGGCAAAAAAGTGGATAATACAAAGATTTGAACCGTGGAACTGCAAAACCACAGTTCTAGTTATCTGGCCTACACCAGACTCTTTTAAACAGATATATTTGTGTCTGACCAGTCAGCGAGAAACTCAATATGTTTTTTTTAAGGAAAAAAGTCAAAAAAGTGGATAATACAGAGATTTGAACCGTGGAACTGCAAAACCACAGTTCTAGTTATCTGGCTTACACAGGACTCTTTTAAACAGATATATTTGTGTCTGAACAGTCAGCGAGACACTCAAAATGTTTTTTTTCATGGAAAAAAGACAAAAAAGTGTATATTACAGAGATTTGAACCGTGGAAATGCAAAACCACAGATCTAGTTTTCTGGCCTACACCAGAATCTTTTAAACAGATATATTTGTGTCTGAACAGTTAGCGAGACACTGAAACTGTTTTTTTTATGCAAAAAGGTGGATTACACCCTGATTTGAACCGTGGAAAAGGAAAACCAAAGTTCTAGTTATCTAGCCTACACCAGAATCTTTTAAACAGATATATTTGTGTCTGAACAGTCAGCGAAACACTCAAAATGTTTTTTTATGGAAAAAAGGCAAAAAAGTGGATAATACAGAGATTTGAATCGTGGAACTGCAAAGCCACAGTTCTAGTTATCTGGCCTACATTAGAATCTTTTAAACAGATATATTTGTGTCTGAACAGTCAGCGAGACACTCAAAATGTTTTTTTTTGGGGGAAAAAAGGCAAAAAAGTGGATAATACAGTGATTTGAACCGTGGAACTTCAAAACCACAGTTCTAATTATCTGGCCTACACCAGAATCTTTTAAACAGATATATTTGTGTCTGAACAGTTAGTGAAACACTGAAACAGTTTTTTTTATGCAAAAAGGTGGATTACACCCTGATTTGAACCGTAGAAGAGGAAAACCACAGTTCTAGTTATCTGGCCTACAGCAGAATCTTTTAAACAGATATATTTGTGTCTGAACAGTCAGTGAGACACTCAACATGTTTTTTTTATGGAAAAAAACACAAAAAATGGATAATACAGAGATTTGAATCGTGGAACTGCAAAACCTCAGTTCTAGTTATCTGGCTTACACGAGAATCTTTTAAACAGATATATTTGTGTCTGAACAGTCAGCGAGACACTCGAAATGTTTTTTTTTTGGAAAAACGGCAACAAAAGTGGATAATACAGAGAATTGAATCATGGAACTGCAAAACCACAGTTCTAGTTATCTGGCCTAAACCAGAATCTTTTAAACAGATATATTTGTGCCTGAAAAGTCAGCGAGACACTCAAAATGTTTTTTTATGGAAAAAAGGCAAAAAAGTGGATAATACAGAGATTTGAACCGTGGAAAAGGAAAACCACAATTCTAGTTATCTGGCCTACACCAGACTCTTTTAAACAGTTATATTTGTGTCTGAATAGTTAGCGAGACACTGAAACTGTTTTTTTTTTTTATGAAAAAAGGTGGATTACACCCTGATTTGAACCGTGGAAGAGGAAAACCACAGTTCTAGTTATCTGGCCTACACCAGTATCTTTTAAACAGATACATTTGTGTCTGAACAGTCAGCGAGACACTCAAAATGTTTTTTTATGGAAAAAAGGCAAAAAAGTGGATAACACAGAGATTTGAACCATGGAACTGCAAAACCACAGTTCTAGTTATCTGGCCTACACCAGACTTTTTTATACAGATATATTTGTGTCTGAACAGTCAGCGAGACACTCAAAATGTTTTTTTTTTTTGCAAAAAGGTGTATTACACCCAGATTTTAACCGTGGAAGAGGAAAACCACAATTCTAGTTATCTGGCCTACAACAGATTCTTTTAAACAGATATATTTGTGTCTGAATAGTTAGCGAGACACTTAAACTGTTTTTTTTATGCAAAATGGTGGATTACACCCTGATTTGAACCGTGGAAAAGGAAAACCACAGTTCTAGTTATCTAGCCAACACCAGAATCTTTTAAACAGATATATTTGTGTATAAACAGTCAGCGAGACTCTCAAAATGTTTTTTTTAAGGAAAAAAGGCAAAAAAGTGGATAATACAGAGATTTGAATCGTGGAACTGCAAAACCACAGTTCTAGTTATCTGGCCTACACCAGACTCTTTTAAACAGATATATTTGTGTCTGAACAGTCAGCGAGACACTCAAAATGTTTTTTTTTTTTTATGCAAAAAGGTGGATTACACCCAGATTTGAACCGTGGAAGAGGAAAACCACAATTCTAGTTATCTGGCCTACACCAGACTCTTTTAAACAGATATATTTGTGTCTGAACAGTCAGCGAGATACTCAAAATGTTTTTTTTATGGATAAACAGGCAAAAAAGTGGATAATACAGAGATTTGAACCATAGAACTACAAAACCACAGTTTTACTTATCTGGCCTATTCCAGAATCTTTTAAACAGATATATTTGTGTCTGAACAGTCAACTAGACACTCAAAATGTCTTTTTTTTATGCAAAAAGGTGGATTACACCCAGATTTGAACCGTGGAAGAGGAAAACCACAATTCTAGTTATCTGGCCTACACCAGACTCTTTTAAACAGATATATTTGTGTCTGAACAGTTAGCGAGACACTGAAACTGTTTTTTTTTTATGCAAAAAGGTGGATTACACTCTGTTTTGAACCATGGAAGAGGAAAACCACAGTTCTAGTTATCTAACGTACACCATAATCTTTTAAACAGATATATTTGTTTCTGAACAGTCAGTGAGAAACTCAAAATGTTTTTTTTATGGAAAAAACACAAAAGATGGATAATACAGAGATTTGAATCGTGGAACTGCAAAACCACAGTTCTAGTTATCTGGCCTACACGAGAATCTTTTAAACAGATATATTTGTGTCTGAACAATCCGAGAGACACTCAAAATGTTTTTTTTATGGAAAAAAGGCAATAAAGTGGATAATACAGAGATTTGAACCATAGAACTGCAAAACCACAGTTCTAGTTATCTGGCCTAAACCAGAATCTTTTAAACAGACATATTTGTGTCTGAACAATCAGTTAGACACTCAAAATGTTTTTTTTTATGCAAAAAGATGGATTACACCCTGATTTGAACCGTGGAAGAGGAAAACCACACTTCTAGTTATCTGGCCTACACCAGTATCTTTTAAACAGATATTTTTGTGTCTGAACAGTCAGCGAGTCACTCAAAATGTTTTTTTTTAATGGAAAAAAGGCAACAAAAGTGGATAATACAGAGAATTGAATTGTGGAACTGCAAAACCACAGTTCTAGGTATGTGGCCTACACCAGACTCTTTTAAACATATATATTTATGTCTGAACAGTCAGCGAGACACTCAAAATGGTTTTTTTTATGCAAAAAGGTGGATTACACCGAGATTTGAACCGTGGAAGAGGAAAACCACAATTCTAGTTATCTGGCCTACACCAGACTTTTTAAACAGATATATTTGTGTCTGAACAGTTAGCGAGACTCTGAAACTGTTTTTTTTATACAAAAAGGTGGATTACACTCTGATTTGAACAGTGGAAGAGGAAAACCACAGTTCTGGTTATCTGGCCTACACTAGAATCTTTTAAAAAGATATATTTGTGTCTGAACAGTCAGCGAGACAGTCAAAATGTTTTTTTTATGGAAAAAAGGCAAAAAAGTGGATAATACAGAAATTTGAAATGTAGAACTGCAAAACCACAGTTCTAGTTATCTGGCCTAAACCAGAATCTTTTAAACAGATATATTTGTGTCTGAACAGTCAGCGAGACACTCAAAATGTTTTTTTATGGAAAAAAGGCAAAAAAGTGTATAATACAGAGATTTGAACCGTGGAACTGCAAAACCACAGTTCTAGTTATCTGGCCTACACCAGACTCTTTTAAACAGATATATTTGTGTCTGAACAGTCAGCGAGACACTCAAAATGTTTTTTTTTTTTATGCAAAAAGGTGGATTACACCCAGATTTGAACCGTGGAAGAGGAAAACCACAATTCTAGTTATCTGGCCTACACCAGACTCTTTTAAACAGATATATTTGTGTCTGAACAGTCAGCGAGATACTCAAAATGTTTTTTTTATGGATAAACAGGCAAAAAAGTGGATAATACAGAGATTTGAACCATAGAACTACAAAACCACAGTTTTACTTATCTGGCCTATTCCAGAATCTTTTAAACAGATATATTTGTGTCTGAACAGTCAACTAGACACTCAAAATGTCTTTTTTTTATGCAAAAAGGTGGATTACACCCAGATTTGAACCGTGGAAGAGGAAAACCACAATTCTAGTTATCTGGCCTACACCAGACTCTTTTAAACAGATATATTTGTGTCTGAACAGTTAGCGAGACACTGAAACTGTTTTTTTTTTATGCAAAAAGGTGGATTACACTCTGTTTTGAACCATGGAAGAGGAAAACCACAGTTCTAGTTATCTAACGTACACCATAATCTTTTAAACAGATATATTTGTTTCTGAACAGTCAGTGAGAAACTCAAAATGTTTTTTTTATGGAAAAAAACACAAAAGATGGATAATACAGAGATTTGAATCGTGGAACTGCAAAACCACAGTTCTAGTTATCTGGCCTACACGAGAATCTTTTAAACAGATATATTTGTGTCTGAACAATCCGAGAGACACTAAAAATGTTTTTTTTATGGAAAAAAGGCAATAAAGTGGATAATACAGAGATTTGAACCATAGAACTGCAAAACCACAGTTCTAGTTATCTGGCCTACACCAGAATCTTTTAAACAGATATGTTTGTGTCTGAACAGTCAGCGAGACACTCAAAATGTTTTTTTTGGGGGAAAAAAGGCAAAAAAGTGGATAATACAGAGATTTGAACCGTGGAACTGCAAAACCACAGTTCTAGTTATCTGGCCTACATCAGACTCTTTTAAACAGATATATTTGTGTCTGAACAGTCAGCGAGACACTCAAAATGTTTTTTTTTTAAGCAAAAAGGTGGATTACACCCAGATTTGAACCGTATAAGAGGAAAACCACAATTCTCGTTATCTGGCCTACACCAGACACTTTTAAACAGATATATTTGTGTCTGAACAGTTAGCGAGACACTGAAACTGTTTTTTTTATGCAAAAAGGTGAATTACACCCTGATTTGAACTGTGGTAGAGGAAAACCACAGTTCTAGTTATCTGGCCTACACCAGTATCTTTTAAACAGATATATTTGTGTCTGAACAGTCAGCGAAACACTCAAATTTTTTTTTATGGAAAAAAAGGCAAAAAAGTGGATAATACAGAGATTTCAACAGTAGAACTACAAAACCACAGTTCTAGTTATCTGGCCTATACCAGAATCTTTTAAACAGATATATTTGTGTCTGAACAGTCAGCAAGACACTCAAAATGTTTTTTTGGGGGGAAAAAAGGCAAAAAAGTGGATAATACAGAGATTTGAACCGTGGAACTGCAAAACCACAGTTCTATTTATCTGGCCTACACCAGACTCTTTTAAACAGATATATTTATGTCTGAACAGTCAGCGAGACACTCAAAATGTTTTTTTTTATGGAAAAAATGCAAAAAAGTGGATGATACAGAGATTTGAACCGTGGAACTGCAAAACCACAGTACTAGTTATCTGGCCTAAACCAGAATCTTTTAAACAGATATATTTGTGTCTGAACAGTCAGCGAGACACTCAAAATATTTGTTTTTTTTATGCAAAAAGGTGGATTACACCCAGATTTGAACCCTTCAAGAGGAAAACCACAATTCTAGTTATCTGGCCTACACCAGACTCTTTTAAACAGATATATATTTGTGTCTGAACAATTAGTGAGACACTGAAACTGTTTTTTTTATGCGAAAAGGTGGATTACACCCTGTTTTGAACTGTGGAAGAGGAAAACCACAGTTCTAGTTATCTGGCCTACACCAGAATCTTTTAAACAGATATATTTGTGTCTGAACAGTCAGCGAGACACTCAAAATGTTTTTTTTTTTTATGCAAAAAGGTGGATTACACCCAGATTTGAACCGTGGAAGAGGAAAACCACAATTCTAGTTATCTGGCCTACACCAGACTCTTTTAAACAGATATATTTGTGTCTGAACAGTCAGCGAGATACTCAAAATGTTTTTTTTATGGATAAACAGGCAAAAAAGTGGATAATACAGAGATTTGAACCATAGAACTACAAAACCACAGTTTTACTTATCTGGCCTATTCCAGAATCTTTTAAACAGATATATTTGTGTCTGAACAGTCAACTAGACACTCAAAATGTCTTTTTTTTATGCAAAAAGGTGGATTACACCCAGATTTGAACCGTGGAAGAGGAAAACCACAATTCTAGTTATCTGGCCTACACCAGACTCTTTTAAACAGATATATTTGTGTCTGAACAGTTAGCGAGACACTGAAACTGTTTTTTTTTTATGCAAAAAGGTGGATTACACTCTGTTTTGAACCATGGAAGAGGAAAACCACAGTTCTAGTTATCTAACGTACACCATAATCTTTTAAACAGATATATTTGTTTCTGAACAGTCAGCGAGAAACTCAAAATGTTTTTTTTATGGAAAAAAACACAAAAGATGGATAATACAGAGATTTGAATCGTGGAACTGCAAAACCACAGTTCTAGTTATCTGGCCTACACGAGAATCTTTTAAACAGATATGTTTGTGTCTGAACAATCCGAGAGACACTCAAAATGTTTTTTTTATGGAAAAAAGGCAATAAAGTGGATAATACAGAGATTTGAACCATAGAACTGCAAAACCACAGTTCTAGTTATCTGGCCTAAACCAGAATCTTTTAAACAGACATATTTGTGTCTGAACAGTCAGTTAGACACTCAAAATGTTTTTTTTTATGCAAAAAGATGGATTACACCCTGATTTGAACCGTGGAAGAGGAAAACCACACTTCTAGTTATCTGGCCTACACCAGTATCTTTTAAACAGATATTTTTGTGTCTGAACAGTCAGCGAGTCACTCAAAATGTTTTTTTTTATGGAAAAAAAGCAACAAAAGTGGATAATACAGAAAATTGAATTGTGGAACTGCAAAACCACAGTTCTAGGTATGTGGCCTACACCAGACTCTTTTAAACAGATATATTTATGTCTGAACAGTCAGCGAGACACTCAAAATGTTTTTTTTTATGCAAAAAGGTGGATTACACCCAGATTTGAACCGTGGAAGAGGAAAACCACAATTCTAGTTATCTGGCCTACACCAGACTTTTTAAACAGATATATTTGTGTCTGAACAGTTAGCGAGACTCTGAAACTGTTTTTTTTATACAAAAAGGTGGATTACACTCTGATTTGAACAGTGGAAGAGGAAAACCACAGTTCTGGTTATCTGGCCTACACTAGAATCTTTTAAAAAGATATATTTGTGTCTGAACAGTCAGCGAGACAGTCAAAATGTTTTTTTTATGGAAAAAAGGCAAAAAAGTGGATAATACAGAAATTTGAAATGTAGAACTGCAAAACCACAGTTCTAGTTATCTGGCCTAAACCAGAATCTTTTAAACAGATATATTTGTGTCTGAACAGTCAGCGAGACACTCAAAATGTTTTTTTATGGAAAAAAGGCAAAAAAGTGTATAATACAGAGATTTGAACCGTGGAACTGCAAAACCACAGTTCTAGTTATCTGGCCTACACCAGACTCTTTTAAACAGATATATTTGTGTCTGAACAGTCAGCGAGACACTCAAAATATTTTTTTATGGAAAAAAGGCAAAAAAGTGTATATTACAGAGATTTGAACCGTGTAACTGCAAAACCACAGTTCTAGTTATCTGGCCTACACCAGAATCTTTTAAACAGATATATTCGTGTCTGAACAGTCACCGACACACTCAAAATGTTTTTTTTATTGTAAAAAAGGTAAAAAAGTGGATAATACAGAGATTTCAATCGTGGACCTGCAAACCACAGTTCTAGTTATCTGGCCTACACCAGAATCTTTTAAACAGATATGTTTGTGTCTGAACAGTCAGCGAGACACTCAAAATGTTTTTTTTGGGGGAAAAAAGGCAAAAAAGTGGATAATACAGAGATTTGAACCGTGGAACTGCAAAACCACAGTTCTAGTTATCTGGCCTACATCAGACTCTTTTAAACAGATATATTTGTGTCTGAACAGTCAGCGAGACACTCAAAATGTTTTTTTTTTAAGCAAAAAGGTGGATTACACCCAGATTTGAACCGTATAAGAGGAAAACCACAATTCTCGTTATCTGGCCTACACCAGACACTTTTAAACAGATATATTTGTGTCTGAACAGTTAGCGAGACACTGAAACTGTTTTTTTTATGCAAAAAGGTGAATTACACCCTGATTTGAACCGTGGTAGAGGAAAACCACAGTTCTAGTTATCTGGCCTACACCAGTATCTTTTAAACAGATATACTTGTGTCTGAACAGTCAGCGAAACACTCAAATTTTTTTTTATGGAAAAAAAGGTAAAAAAGTTGATAATACAGAGATTTCAACCGTAGAACTACAAAACCACAGTTCTAGTTATCTGGCCTATACCAGAATCTTTTAAACAGATATATTTGTGTCTGAACAGTCAGCAAGACACTCAAAATGTTTTTTTGGGGGGAAAAAAGGCAAAAAAGTGGATAATACAGAGATTTGAACCGTGGAACTGCAAAACCACAGTTCTATTTATCTGGCCTACACCAGACTCTTTTAAACAGATATATTTATGTCTGAACAGTCAGCGAGACACTCAAAATGTTTTTTTTTATGGAAAAAATGCAAAAAAGTGGATGATACAGAGATTTGAACCGTGGAACTGCAAAACCACAGTACTAGTTATCTGGCCTAAACCAGAATCTTTTAAACAGATATATTTGTGTCTGAACAGTCAGGGAGACACTCAAAATATTTGTTTTTTTTATGCAAAAAGGTGGATTACACCCAGATTTGAACCCTTCAAGAGGAAAACCACAATTCTAGTTATCTGGCCTACACCAGACTCTTTTAAACAGATATATATTTGTGTCTGAACAATTAGTGAGACACGGAAACTGTTTTTTTTATACAAAAAGGTGGATTACACCCTGTTTTGAACTGTGGAAGAGGAAAACCACAGTTCTAGTTATCTGGCCTACACCAGAATCTTTTAAACAGATATATTTGTTTCTGAACAGTCAGCGAGAAACTCAAAATGTTTTTTTCATGGAAAAAAACACAAAAAATGGATAATACAGAGATTTGAATCGTGGAACTGCAAAACCACAGTTCCAGTTATCTGTCCTACACGAAAATCTTTTAAACAGATGTATTTGTGTCTGAACAATCAGCGAGACACTCAAAATGTTTTTTTTATGGAAAAAAGGCAAAAAAGTGGATAATACAGAGATTTGATCCGTAGAACTGCAAAACCACAGTTCTAGTTATCTGGCCAAAACCAGAATCTTTTAAACAGATATATTTGTGTTTGAACAGTCATCGAGACACTCAAAATGTTTTTTTTTTATGCAAAAAGGTGGATTACACCCAGATTTGAACCGTGGAAAAGTAAAACCACAATTTTAGTTCTCTGGCCTACACCAGACTCTTTTAAACAGTTATATTTGTGTCTGAATAGTTAGCGAGACACTGAAACTGTCTTTTTTTAAGCAAAAAGGTGGATTACACCCTGATTTGAACTGTGGAAGAGGAAAACCACAGTTCTAGTTATCTAGACTACACCAGAATCTTTTAAACTTAAATTTGTGTCTGAACAGTCAGCGAGACACTCAAAATGTTTTTTTATGGAAAAAAGGCAAAAAAGTGGATAATACAGAGATTTGAAATGTAGAACTGCAAAACCACAGTTCTAGTTATCTGGCCTAAACCAGAATCTTTTAAACAGATATATTTGTGTCTGAACAGTCAGCCAGACACTCAAAATGTTTTTTTTATGGAAAAAAGGCATAAAAGTTAATAATACTGAGATTTGAACCGTGGCACTGCAAAACCACATTTCTAGTTATCTGGACTACACCAGACTCTTTTAAACAGATATATTTGTGTCTGAACAGTCAGCGAGACACTCAAAATGTTTTTTTTTATGCAAAAAGGTGGATTACACCCAGATTTGAACCGTGGAAGAGGAAAACCACAATTCTAGTTATCTGGCCTACACCAGACTCTTTTAAACAGATATATTTGTGTCTGTATAGTTAGCGAGACACTGAAACTGTTTTTTTTATGTAAAATGGTGGATTATACCCTGATTTGAACCGTGGAAAAGGGAAACCACAGTTCTAGTTATCTTGCCTACACCAGAATCTTTTAAACAGATATATTTGTGTCTGAACAGTCAGCCAGACACTCAAAATGTTTTTTTTATGGAAAAAAAGGCAAAAAAGTGGATAATACAGAGATTTGTATCGAGGAACTGCAAAACCACAGTTCTAGTTATCTGGCCTACTACACCAGATCCTTTTAAACAGATATATTTGTGTCTGAACAGTCAGCGAGACACTCAAAATGTTTTTTTTTTATGCAAATAGGTGTACTACACCCAGATTTGAACCGTGAAAGAGGAAAACCACAATTCTAGTTATCTGGCCTACACCAGACTCTTTTAAACAGATATATTTGTGTCTGAACAGTCAGCGAGACACTCAAAATGTTTTTTTTATGGAAAAAAAGGCAAAAAAGTGGATTATACAGAGATTTGAATCATGGAACTGCAAAACCACAGTTCTAGTTATCTGGCCTACACCAGTATCTTTTAAACAGATATATTTGTGTCTGAACAGTCAGCGAGACACTCAAAATGTTTTTTTTAAGGAGAAAAGGCAAAAAAGTGGATAATACAGAGACTTGAACCGTAGAACTACAAAACCACAGTTCTAGTTATCTGGCCTACACCAGAATCTTTTAAACAGATATATTTGTGTCTGAGCAGTCAACGAGACACTCAAAATGTCTTTTTTTTTATGCAAAAAGGTGGATTACACCCAGATTTGAACCGTGGAAGAGGAAAACCACAATTCTAGTTATCTGGCCTACACCAGACTCTTTTAAACAGATATTTTTTGTGTCTGAACAGTTAGCGAGACACTGAAACTGTTTTTTTTATGCAAAAAGGTGGATTACACCCTGATTTGAACCGTGGAAGAGGAAAACCACAATTCTAGTTATCTGGCCTACACCAGAATCTTTTAAACAGATATATTTGTGTCTGAACAGTCAGCGAGACACTCAAAATGTTTTTTTAAAGGAAAAAAGGCAAAAAAGGGGATAATACAGAGATTTGAATCGTGGAACTCCAAAAGCACATTACTAGTTATCTGGCCTACACCAGATTCGTTTAAACAGATATATTTGTGACTGAACAGTCAGCGAGACACTCAAAATGTTTTTTTTAAGGAAAAAAAGTGTATATTACAGAAATTTGAACCGTGGAACTGCGAAACCACAGTTCTAGTTATCTGGCCTACCCCAGCCTCTTTTAAACAGATATATTTGTGTCTGAACAGTCAGCGAGACACTCAAAATATTTTTTTTTATGCAAAAAGGTGGATTACACCCTGATTTGAATCGTGGAACTGCAAAACCACAGTTCTAGTTATCTGGTCTACACCAGATTCTTTTAAACAGATATATTTGTGTCTGAACAGTCAGCGAGACACTCAAAATGTTTTTTTTTAAGGAAAAAAGGCAAAACAGTGTGTATTACAGAAATTTGAACCGTGGAACTGCAAAACTAGAGTTCTAGTTATCTGGCCTACACCAGACTCTTTTAAACAGATATATTTGTGTCTAAACAGTCAGCGAGACATTCAAAATATCTTTTTTTTTATGCAAAAAGGTGGATTACCCCCAGATTTGAACTGTGGAAGAGGAAAACCACAATTCTAGTTATCTGGCCTACACCAGACTCTTTTAAACAGATATATTTGTGTCTGAACAGTTAGCGAGACACTGAAGCTGTTCTTTTTTATGCAAAAAGGTGGATTACACCCTGATTTGAACCGTGGAAGCGGAAAACCACAGTTCTAGTAATCTGGCCTACACCAGAATCTTTAAAACAGATATATTTGTGTCTGAACAGTCAGCGAGACACTTAAAATGTTTTTTTATGGAAAACAGGCAAAAAAGTGGATAATACAGAGATATGAACCGAGGAACTGCAAAACCACAGTAATAGTTATCTGGCCTTAACCAGAAACTTTTAAACAGATATGTTTGTGTCTGAACAGTCAGCGAGACACTCAAAATGTTTTTTTTTATGGAAAAAAGGGAAAAAATTGGATAATACAGAGATTTGAACTGTGGAACTGCAAAACCACAGTTCTAGTTATCTGGCCTAAACCAGAATCTTTTAAACAGATATATTTGTGCCTGATCAGTCAGCGAGACACTCAAAATGTTTGGTTTTTTTATGCAAAATGGTGGATTACACCCAGATTTGAACCGTGGAAGAGGAAAACCACAATTCTAGTTATCTGGCCTACACCCGACTCTTTTAAACAGATATATTTGTGTCTGAACAGTTAGTGAGACACTGAAACAGTTTTTTTTATGCAAAAAGGTGGATTACACCCTGTTTTGAACCGTGGAAGAGGAAAACCACAGTTCTAGTTATCTGGCCTACACCAGAATCTTTTAAGCAGATATATTTGTTTCTGAACAGTCAGCGAGAAACTCAAAATGATTTTTTTATGGAAAATAACACAAAAAATGGATAATACAGAGATTTGAATCGTGGAACTGCAAAAGCACAGATCCAGTTATCTGGCCTACACGAGAATCTTTTAAACAGATATATTTGTGTCTGAACAATCAGCGAGACATTCAAAATGTTTTTTTTTCTGCAAAAAGGTGGATTACACCCTGATTTGAACCGTGGAAGAGGAAAACCACAGTTCTAGCTATCTGGCCTACACCAGAATCTTTTAAACAGATATATTTGTGTCTGAACAGTCAGCGAGACACTCAAATTTTTTTTTTTTATGGAAAAAAGGCAACAAAAGTGGATAGTACAGAGAATTGAATCGTGGAACTGCAAAACCACAGTTCTAGTTATCTGGCCTACCCCAGACTCTTTTAAACAGATATATTTGTGTCTGAACAGTCAGCGAGACACTCAAAATGTTTTTTTTATGGAAAAAAAGGCAAAAAAAGTGGATAATACAGAGATTTGAATCATGGAACTGCAAAACCACAGTTCTAGTTATCTGGCCTACACCAGTATCTTTTAAACAGATATATTTGTGTCTGACAGTCAGCGAAACACTCAAAATGTTTTTTTTATGGAAAAAAGGCAAAAAAAGTTGATAATACAGAGATTTGAACCGTAGAACTGCAAAACCACAGTTCTAGTTATCTGGCCTACACCAGAATCTTTTAAACAGATATATTTGTGTCTGAACAGTCAGCGAGACACTCAAAATGTTTTTTTTTAAGGAAAAAAGTCAAAAAAGTGGATAATACAGAGATTTAAACTGTGGGACTGCAAAACCACAGTTCTAGTTATCTGGCTTACACCAGACTCTATTAAACAACTATATTTGTGTCTGAACAGTCAGCGAGACACTCAAAATGTTTTTTTTAATGGAAAAAAAGACAAAAAAGTGTATATTACAGAGATTTGAACCGTGGAACTGCAATGCCACAGTTCTAGTTATCTGGCCTACACCAGTATCTTTTAAACAGATATATTTGTGTCTGAACAGTCAGCGAGACACTCAAAATGTTTTTTTTATGGAAAAAAGGCAAAAAAGTGGATAATACAGAGATTTGAACCGTAGAACTATAAAACCACAGTTCAAGTTATCTGGCCTATACCAGAATCTTTTAAACAGATATATTTGTGTCTGAACAGTCAGTAAGATACTCAAAATGTTTTTTTTATGGAAAAAAGGCAAAAAAGTGGATAATACAGAGATTTGAACCGTGGAACTGCAAAACCACAGTTCTAGTTACCTGGCCTACACCAGACCCTTTTAAACAGATATATTTGTATCTGAACAGTCAGCGAGACACACAAAATGTTCTTTTTTATGCAAAAAGGTGGATTACACCCTTATTTGAACCGTGGAAGAGGAAAACCACAATTTTAGTTATCTGGCCTACACCAGAATCTTTTAAACAGATATATTTGTGTCTGAACAGTCAGCGAGACACTCAAAATGTTTTTTTTATGGAAAAAAAGGCAAAAAAGTGGATAATACAGAGATTTGAATCGTGGAACTGCAAAACCACAGTTCTAGTTATCTGGCCTACACCAGACTCCTTTAAACTGATATATTTGTGTCTGAACAGTCAGAGAGACACTGAAAATGTTTTTTTTATAGAAAAAAGGCAAAAAAGTGGATATTACAGAGATTTTAACCGTGGAACTGCAAAACCACAGTTCTAGTTATCTGACCTACACCAGACTCTTTTAAACAGATATATTTGTGTCTGAACAGTTAACCACAAACTGAAACAGTTTTTTTTATGCAAAAAGGTGGATTACACCCTGATTTGAACCGTGGAAGAGGAAAACCACAGTTCTAGTTATCTGGCCTACACCAGAATCTTTTAAACAGATATATTTGTGTCTGAACAGTCAGCGAGACACTCAAAATGTTTTTTTTATGGAAAAAGTCAAAAAAAGTGGATAATACAGAGATTTGAACCGTGGAACTGCAAAACCACAGTTCTAGTTATCTGGCCTACACCAGAATCTTTTAAACAGATATATTTGTGTCTGAACAGTTAGTGAGACACTGAAACTATTTTTTTTACGTAAAAAGGTGGATTACACCCTGATTTGAACAGTGGAAGAGGAAAACCACAGTTCTAGTTATCTGGCCTACACCAGAATCTTTTAAACAGATATATTTGTGTCTGAACAGTCAGCGAGACACTCAAAATGTTTTTTTTATGGAAAAAAAGGCAAAAAAGTGGATAATACACAGATTTGAATCGTGGAACTGCAAAACCACAGTTCTAGTTATCTGGCCTACACCAGACTCTTTTAAACTGATATATTTGTGTCTGAACAGTCAGCGAGACACTGAAAATGTTTTTTTATAGAAAAAAGGCAAAAAAGTGGATATTACAGAGATTTTAACCGTGGAACTGCAAAACCACAGTTCTAGTTATCTGACCTACACCAGACTCTTTTAAATAGATATATTTGTGTCTGAACAGTCAGCGAGACACTCAAAATGTTTTTTTTTTATGCAAAAAGGTGGATTACACCCAGATTTGAACCATGGAAAAGGAAAACCACAGTTCTATTTATCTGGCCGACACCAGAATCTTTTAAACAGATATATTTGTGTCTGACCAGTCAGCGAGACACTCAAAATGTTTTTTTTTATGGAAAAAAGGCAAAAAAGTGGATAATACAGAGATTTGAACCGTGGAACTGCAAAACCACAGTTCTGGTTATCTGGCCTACACCAAAATCTTTTAAACAGATATATTTTTGACTGAACAGTCAGCGAGACACTCAAAATGTTTTTGTTTTTTTTGAAAATAGGCAAAAAAAGTGGATAGTACAAAGATTTGAACTGTGGAACTGCAAAAACACAGTTCTAGTTATCTGGCTTACACCAGAATCTATTAAACAGATATATTTGTGTCTGATCACTCACAGACACACTAAATTTTTTTTGGGGAGGGGGAATAATACCAAAAGGTTAATAAGATGGGTATTTGTACAGTCTGACTGAGGAAAAAGAAAAAAAGAGGATTTAGATGAAAAAAAAGGATTTTTCCTGGCCCCTGAGACCTGGGGCTAAGTATAGCAATTTGAAAAACAGCACACACGACTGTAATGCAGTGTTTGTTGGCATAACCACTGCGTCTCCTAAACAGCCTGCCTGCCTGATATCTGGGATGGATATTAGTCCTGAGAAGGACTGTTTGTTTGATTTTGCAGGCTTTAGAGACCCTACACTACCTATTTCGCAGTATAAATCTCTCCCTAGCTCAGCAGCACTTTCCCTACACCGTCTGATCCGGAGAGACTGTGTCCAAGATGGTGGCGCCCGGTTTTAAATTCTCGAGGTGACGCTGTGCGGCCAGCCAATCACTGTAATGCCCACAACCAACATGGCTGCGGCATTACAGTGACTGGCCGGCAATCCCTGCATGTTCATTGGCTCTGTAAAGAGCGCCAAACGTGCATGGCGGATACCCGAGCTCCCGCCCGAGTAACCCGGAAATGCTCGGTGCTCGCCGAACATCCCGAGTAGTGAGATGCTCGGGCGAGTACCGAGCAGTGTCAAGCATGCTCGCTCAACACTACTGAATACCTCAGCAGGCCATCTATTTAAACCACTGACTTCACCCAGAGGTGGAGATATGGTGAACGATCTCTCACCCGCTCTATGGTCATTCACAAAAAACCCAGCCCTTAAAATGGCTGATTTAACCCCTAGACACCTAGTGTGCTGGAGCAAAACTTCTAGGTTTCAAATGACTGAAGCTAATAGCCTCAGTGAAACATACCTCCCCTCCAGCACTTTGCCAGTGACTTTATCACAATATATATACACACACATACCTATGCACACAAAATGGTGGAGTTTCTTCTTCTTCCTGGTGACCTTACATCCTTTTCCTTTTATTAACACCCCTACTTTTTTGGTGCAAAACACTACAAAATGCAGCAAATCTGCAATTTTTTTATACTTTCATTTTTATAGCATTTTTGACTGATATCATTGAAGTCAATGGGGGAAAAAACGCTGCAAAAACTCTGAATGAATTGACATGCTGCAGATTATTTTCCACACCAAATCTGCAAGTCACTAAATAAGCAACATGTGCATGACACTTCAGGATTCTCATTCACTTTCCTGGCATCAGGAATCCCTTCAGGTTTTGTGACAAATCCTTTTGGCAAAAAGGTGGCAAAAATGCAATGTGTGCACACAGCCTAATACTGAAACAATGGTTGTCATGAAGTATAGAGAAAGATATTATCATATTATATAACTAGTATTTTATGGCAGCTTTTACAGTAAAGGCATTTGCATTACTTTTTTAATGATACATACAGAGAAGTTTACTATTAATGAATGAAATTCATCATTAGAAGAGAAACTACAATTTTAGATACCAAAATGGGCCCAATAAGCACAATTCCCAAGAACCCCTGAGATGTTACTACACTGCTTTATATCATGTAATTATCCTACCCATGAATAAATGATTCCTTTGTGTTTGGATCCTTCATAGGATTTAAACATCCTATATTAAGATTACAATAAAAACAAACATAATTTCACCAGATTTTATTATAAACATGATGAGAATGCAGATATAAAAAAAAGAATAATAAGGAAAATATTAAAACTGTAGCATTTTTATGGTAGATTGTAAAATCTAAATTATTACCCACTATGGCATATGGAAAGGGTAATTTGAAAAATAACTTATGTATTCAGAGGAAACTTCAGTAACAGAAACGTAATGAATCATTTTAGTCTTATTGTTTGTTAAGCAACAGTCTGAGATACGTATTTCTCAGTATGTTGTGTTTGTCGATTTAGTATATATACAGCATTTACTTTGGTATTGATATACATTTATCTGACCCCAGTGGTCAGCCTATAGTTGCGTGGAAAAGTCTGATTCCAGCTCTGAAGCCCAGTGATTTGATGTATGCCCCATACAGGCTATACATTTTACGATTGTCAGCAATGATTGAGGCACAGTGAGCTTTCATGCAGATGCTCCGCAGAGAATACCAACCTCATGAATACAGTAGTCTCATATCATTAGGTCAGTGCATTCTTTCATGGCTTAAAGGGAGTCTGTAAAACTCAAACTAAGCAATTTAGACATTCATATAGGAGACTTAGCCCTTAAAAAATATATACTTTTCCTGTACATTTTACTAATTTAATTTTATATAAAAAAGTGTTATTTCATATGTGTGGGAACCTTGTTGCGGGCACAGGACGAACAGGCCGTGACGAAGTCTACCACATCCTGGTGCAGGGCAGGCCACCAGTAATGCCGGGTAATGAGCAGGAAGGTCTTCTTCTGGCCAGCATGGCCGGCTAGTTTAGATGAATGACCCCAGTGAAGAACCTTCTTACGATCCGGAACCACTACAAACGTCTTACCGGGTGGGAGACGAGACAGGTCCAAGGGGCCACAACCATCACTTTGGAGGAATCGATGATATGCATAGGCTTTTCCTCTTGATCGGAAGACAGGAAGGTTCGGGACAAGGCGTCAGCTTTAACGTCCTTGTCCGCCGGGCGGTAATGTAGGGTAAAGTTAAAGCGGGAAAAGAAAAAAGACCATCGGGCCTGACGTGGATTGAATGTTTGGGCGTTCTGAAGATAAGTCAAGTTTTTGTGGTCAGTATAGATGACAACCGGGTGCAGAGTCCCCTCGAGCAGGTAACGCCACTCCTCCAGCGCCAATTTGATGTCTAGCAGTTCTCGGTCTCCTATGGAGTAGTTGCGCTCAGACGAGGCGAAGAGCTTGGAGAAGAAGCCGCAGGTTACCATTCTCCCGGATGGAGATTTCTGGGTGAGCACCGCTCCGGCTCCGGAAGAGGAAGCATCTGTTAGAACCCTCCTGTTAGTTTTTTCTATCTTATGTTTTGCGGTCACGTGACCATCTGCCTATATATTCCAGCTCCGCCCTTCTGGCTTTGCTGGACTTCAGTGTTGTTTGACTGTTTTGCTAGCCTGGTGCTTCGGTGCCTATCTCTGTCAGTTTGCTTGGTCCTCTTGGACCTCTAGTACTTTTTGTCAGTTTGTCTTTTGTGTTCTACAACAATTTCTGTTTAGGAGGTGTCCCATTTTTGTCCCAGTCCTTAGTTCTTTTAGGGACCCCTCCCTTAATTCTATAGGTCTTCATTCAGACTAGCCGAGGACGAAGGCGGGTCTGTTCACTAGGAACAGGCAGCCCGCTACATCGTAGGGATTCAGCTTAGTCTTACTGTAGGGACAGCTTTCCCCTATCTTTCCTTAGTTCTTGTTGCAGATCATAACAGTAAGTCCAGCCCAAAAAAACTAAAAGGAAAGAAATTTGGGGATCAGTATGGTTTCCGTCCAGGAGTTGGCTCAACGCCTGCAGGGATTGTCTCTGGAGGTGGCCGAGCTTTAGCAACATGTGAGGTGTAGCTGTCCTGGGGCGCATTTTGTGGAACCGAAGGTAGGACTGCCTGATGTTTTTTTATGGTAAACAGCAAGATTTTTTTTCCTTTAAAAATGCTTGTTTGTTATATTTTCGTTTGAGACCAAGATCCTCTAGGAATGAATCACAGCGCATTGGTTTTATTATGTCACTTTTGCGCAAAGAACCACAGGGATGGGCCTTTTCTCTCCAGCCTAATGATCCATGTTTAAGTTCTGTTGAAGAATTTTCTTCTGCTATGGGGCTATTATATGACGATCCTGATAGAATATCATCTGCTGAATCAGAACTTAGACGTTTGAATCAGGGGTCTGATGATGTTGAAAATTATTGCACACACTTCAGGAGATGGGCTTCAGAAGTTAAGTGGAATGATTCGGCACTGAGATGTTTATTTCTTGCTGGTCTGAGTGAAAGGGTTAAGGATTTTCTAATTATATTCCCTGCACCTGAGACTCTGCAGGAAGCTATGCAGTTAGCTGTTCATATAGACAGGAGACTGAGGTGCAGGCTCAATGAGGTAAAGACTCCTGTAATGTCAGGTCCTAGTCCCCAGAAAATCTGCTCTAACGGTGGGGAACCGATGGAAGTTGGGGGGATGTCACTCCGCTCTCAAGAAAAAGACCGGAGATTCGCTGAGGGATTGTGTCTTTATTGAGGTAAAGGTGACCATTTGATTAAGTATTGTGAGCGTCGTTTAAGTAAAGAAAAAAAAAGGTCAGTTACGCCCGTATAGCTTGCTTACGCTCTGCAGGAGTATTTCTTTCTGGGAGTACTACTCTGCAGGGAGATTTGATTGAATTTCAGGTATTTGTGGATTGTGGTTCAACACTTAATGTGATTGATAAGGGGTTTTTGGAAAACCTTAAATTGAAATCCAAACCTTTGCCATCACCTATTTCTGTGGTTGCAATGGATAACACTCCTTTGAAATGTATTACTCACAAGACTGCTGCATTTCCTCTCACTATCAATGGAGTTCACCAAGAAATTTTGGACTTGGTTGTTTTGGGTAATTTACCCTCTCCAGTTGTTCTAGGATTACTTTGGTTAAAACTGCACAATCCTTTATTGGACTGGTCTACTAATGTGATTAAGTCTTGGAGTCTGCAGTGCTATGATAAATGTTGTAATGGTCGCATTGCGGCTGTGGAAAAAGTGGAATTACCTGTAGCTATTCAAGATTTTTGGAGAGTTTTTTCGGAGGAGGAGTCGCAAGTTTTACCTCCTCATAGGGATTATGATTGCGCCATTGAGTTTGTTCCGGGTGCTACTCTTCCCAAAAGTCGCTTGTTTAATCTGACTATCCCTGAAAGAAAGGCCTTGGAGGAGTTCATACAGACTAGCCTGGCTGCTGGTCACATTAGACCTTCTAAGTCGCGTGTGGCAGTTGGATTCTTCTTTGTTAAAAAAAAGGACGGCGGTTTACGTCCATGTCTGGATTTTCGTGAAATTAATAAGATTACCGTACGCAATTCCTACCCATTACCGTTAATTCCTGACTTGTTTAACCAGTTAGTGGGAGCCAAGTGGTTCTCCAAAATTGATCTCCGGGGGGCATACAATTTGTTATGTGTGAAGGAGGGTGATGAATGGAAAACTGCTTTTAACACTCCGGTAGGTCATTTTGAGAATCTGGTGATGCCTTTTGGTCTTACCAATGCACCTGCATTTTTTCAGAACCTTATTAATGTCATCCTGAGACCTCTGATTGGTAAGAATGTGGTTGTGTATTTAGATGACATTTTGATTTATTCACCAGATCTGGAGTCCCATTGGCAGAGTGTACGTGAAGTTTTGCAGTTATTGGGTGATAATTCACTCTTTGCTAAGCTGGAGAAATGTGAGTTCGCTGTGCAGAAAATTAGTTTTTTGGGCTACATTGTCTCCAGCGAGGGCTTTGAGATGGACCCTGTGAAGGTTCAGGCTGTGCAGGAATGGCCTAGGCCTATTGGTTTGAAATCTATACAGAGATTTGGGGGTTTTGCCAATTATTATAGGAAATTCATTAAGAATTTTTTTGTAATTGTTAAACCTCAAACCGATCTCACCAGGAAAGGTGCGAATACGGTCCAGTGGACTACTGAGGTCATTGAAGCGTTTGAGTATCTCAAAGAGAGGTTCAGTTGTGCCCCTATCCTTATGCAGCCTGATGAGACCAAGCCTTTTTTGGTCGAGGTCGATGCTTCATCGGTGGGGGTCGGAGCAGTTTTGTCTCAGGAGAACAAGGGTGGAGTACACCCTTGCGCCTTCTTTTTGAAAAAATTTTCGGAAACCGAACTGAATTATGATGTTGGAAATCGGGAGTTGCTGGCTATTAAACTCGTGTTTGAACATTGGCGTCATTTTTTGGAAGGTGCTAGATTTGCTATTCAGGTTTTCACAGATCTTAAGAATTTGATCTATCTGGATGCTGCCAAGCGCTTGAATGCCCGTCAAGCTAGGTGGGCATTTTTTTTTTTCTCGGTTTCATTTTTCTGTTGCCTATATCCCTGGTACTAAGAATGTTAAAGCCGATGCTTTATCTCGCAGCTTCTCTCCTACGGTCGGTGCCGAAGAGGAGGAGAGCATTTTACAGAAAGGAGTTGTGGTGGCGGCTTTGGACTCCGTTTTGGAGAATAGGATTCTGAAAGCTCAAGATGATGCTCCATCTAACACTCCCCATGGGAGGTTGTGCCTAGAGCCTTTAGGAGAGATTTGTTTGTGGAGTGTCATGAGTCTCTGTTGGCAGGTCATCCAGGAATTTCAGAGATTAAGAGACTGATCAGTCGCAGTTTTTGGTGGCCTGGATGGCAGAAGGAAGTCATCAAGTGGGTGCGTCAGTGTACTGTGTGCGCTAGGTCAAAGGCTTCACATACTCCTGCTGCGAGGTTGCTTTGCCCTCTGGAGGTTCCTAGTGCGCCTTGGACGCATCTCACTATGGATTTTATTACTGATCTTCCTGTGTCCGAGAGTTTTACTGTCATCTGGGTGGTCGTGGACCGTTTTAGTAAGATGTGTCACTTGGTTCCATTCATTAAGTTGCCCTGCGCCAAGACACTCGCTAAGGCATTTGTTAAGGAGATTGTCAAGCTCCATGGCGTTCCCACGAATATTGTTTCTGATAGAGGACCTCAGTTTGTGGCTCGCTTTTGGTGTGCTTTTTGTGACAGGTTGGGAGTCCATTTGTCATTTTCGTCTGGTTATCATCCTGAGTCTAATGGACAGACTGAAAGAAAGAACCAGGATGTTGAGCAGTTTTTTGCGTTGTTTTGTGGCGGACAATCAAGAGGTGTGGTCGGAGTTTCTGCCTCTCGCAGAATTTGCTCTTAACAATCATACATCCTCCACTGCTGGGTGTTCTCCTTTATTTTGATGTACTGGGAGACATCCGTCTTTTGGTTCGTTCTCAAAATTGGGGTCGGGGGTGCCGGAGGAGGTGAATTTTTCCGGTGATTTGGAGAGAGTTTGAACTAATGTACGTTGTAACCTTCAAGATGCTAACAAAAAGTCCAAGAAGTATTTTGACAGGAAACGTAAAGAGGTTTTGTTTACGGTGGGTGACATGGTTTGGTTGTCCTCAAAGAACCTGCGGTTGAGGATTCCCTCTAAAAACTGGGCCCTAAGTTTGTGGGTCCATTTAAAGGGCTTCAGGTTGTTAACCAGTCTGCTGTTAGGTTGGATGTTCCTACTTCCTGGAAGATTAATCTTGTGTTTCATGTTTCCTTGTTGAAAAAGGCTGATGTATCTGATAGGGACGACACTGTCATAGTTCCTCCTGTGGTGGAAGAAGGCGAATATGAAATTTCACGTATCTTGAATTCTAGATGGCATAGAGGGAGATTACAGTATCTTGTCTCCTGGAAGGGTTTCGGTCCCGAAGACAACTCCTGGGTAAGGACGGATGATGTCTCTGCTCCCAGGCTTGTTAAAGCTTTCCACAGGAGGTTTCCGGATAGGCCCGGGCCTGGAGGATCCGGAGGATCCACATAAAAGAGGGGGTACTGTTAGAACCCTCCTGTTAGTTTTTTCTATCTTGTGTTTTGCGGTCATGTGACCATCTGCCTATATATTCCAGCTCCGCCCTTCTGGCTTTGATGGACTTCAGTGTGGGTTGACTGTTTTGCTAACCTGGTGCTTCGGTGCCTATCTCTGTCAGTTTGTTTGGTCCTCTTGGACCTCTAGTACTTTTTGTCAGTTTGTCTTTTGTGTTCTACAACAATTTCTGTTTAGGAGGTGTCCCATTTTTGTCCCAGTCCTTAGTTCTTTTAGGGACCCCTCCCTTAATTCTATAGGTCTTCGTTCAGACTAGCCGAGGACGAAGGTGGGTCTGTTTACTAGGAACAGGCAGCCCGCTACATCGTAGGGATTCAGCTTAGTCTTACTGTAGGGACAGCTTTCCCCTATCTTTCCTTAGCTCTTGTTGCAGATCATAACAGCATCAACCTCCAGAAAGAATTGTTTGTTGTTATCCGGACGGTGCAGAAGAGAAGGCTTGTTTTAGAGAGAAGAAGGCCTCCTCCGCTTCGGACGGCCATTCCTTAGGATTTGCTCCCTTTCGGGTGAGCGCAGAGATGGGAGCAGTCCAGGAAGAGAATGGTATTTGAGGAGGTGAAAGAGAGCACAGAGCCCTTGGTCACACCAAGGGTGCACAGAAGACCCCTAATTGACATATTTAATAAAACTGAAATTAGAAAAATCCACAGTACAAGAAATGTTTTTATGTGGTCTAAGTCCCCTTTATCAGTGTCTGAATAGTTCCGTTTGAGTTTTGAGGCTGATGCAATCCCTTTCAGGAGAAGCAGACCTGTTCTTGTAATACGCTGCTCATAAACGTAGTATGTTCACAAATCTGCTTTCAAATTGTTATTTTCTTAACTACAGTTGGAAGAAAAGTTAGACAAACTCATTGTTGGATAAAAGAAGGATTTGAAGTGTTGGATATTAACATGTGCAATCTGCGTAGAGCATTGGCTAATTCTTCTCTCCCCTAAATAAACGTGTTCACTTTTGTCAAATGTATAGTCAGACTAAGCCCGGGTTCAGACTGATGTATTTCATGGTCAATATACAGACCACAATGCTCAGACTGACTATGAATCTCCAGACTGAAAACCATAGCCTCATAGGCTTGTATGAGGCTATAAATTTGGGTCAGGAGACATGTGGTCATTCTGGGCATTGCAGTCCATGAAATATAACTATGTGAACCAGGCTTTGATGTAACAATAACTAATATAGGATTGTTCGTTAGCCCAGTGAATTTCTGTTTCACACTGAGTAATATTTTTTAATCTTTTCATATACAATGAACGCTAAACATACATTGTTCTTTTGGCAAAAAATGCCAGAAACTAAATGTGGCGTGGAAGCAAATGGTATATGACCATTAGGGTGAAGGCCAGTCTGTCATTTCTGCAGTTAGAATTGAAGCAGTAATTTTTATTGAATACGTACATACAATACATTCAGTGTAGCTCTATGCTAATAATGCTCGTAGGAGAAACATCCACCATCTTCCTTAAGTTGTTTCTAAACCCAAAATACCCGAATATGAACGGCACGAGATGTTAAAAAAATGTATACATCTGACAAATGCCTTTTTTCATGGCATCCATTAGTACATATGTTTATCATCTACTTTTTTACTGGGTGCTTGTAGCAGATGCACCTGATGAATGCCATCCACCACCCAAAACTTCCCATGGTTTAAAAAAATAGATATGTTTAAAGGGGTTTTCCAGTCCAAATCGATAAGTCTGCAGTGACTCTGTGTGACTGCAGACTTAAGAATCCCCCCAGTGCAGGCACTTCTGACCCGGGACCAGAGGATATGCATGAGTTATACATACTCCCGGTCAGTGGGCATGCTTTGCTCTCCATTCACTTGTATGGAGCTAGGCCGTGCACCTTCTAGTGACTCGGCCGACCAATGGGTGTTGCCGACTAGATTTTGCGGCCTAGCTCCATACAAGTTTATGGAGCGAGGCCACGCCCACTGGCCAGAAGTATGTATAATCCATACATACCCACCGGTCCCAGGTCTCAAACAGGCGAATCCCCGCAATACACATGTTACGGATCCGGGTGGTGGAACCTCTATGCTGCGGTGCAAGGAGGGACAAGAGGGACGTTAGTAGGTATCAACTCGGACCGACCAAGGTCATACGGCGGCTCAATCGACTCCGTGACCAGGGAGGGACCGAGCAGAGGGACCAGGTGCTACTCTGGGGACCGACCTTGTATGAGAGCAGGTGACTCCCACAGGTCAGAAGGCAGGGACTGACCGGTATAGCAGATGAGCACGGCAGGCAGGCTGACGGGTGATCCGGGCAGATGGACTGGCAGGCAAAGCAGGTAACAGGCAGGAGCCTCCAGGTAGGCTGGCTAGTAGGCACGGCAGGTAACAGGCAGGAGCTTCTAGGTAAGCGGGCTGGCAGGCACGGCAGGTAACAGCAGGTGCTTCCAGGTAAGCAGGCTGGCAGGCATGGCAGGTAACAGGCAGGAGCCTCCAGGTAGGCTGGCTGGCAGGCACGGCAGGTAACAGGCAGGTGCTTCCAGGTAAGCAGGCGGGCAGAGCCCATAGACAGACTGGCGGGCTGGAAGTACGCAGACTGTCAGGCTGGTGAGTAGACAAGCAGATGGACTGGACTAGTAGTCCGGATGGTGGACTGGACTTGTAGTCTGGCTGGTGGGCTGGACTTGTAGTCTGGCTGGCGGGCTGGACTTGTAGTCTGGCTGGTGGGCTGGACTTGAGTCTGGCTGGCGGGCTGGACTGGTAGTCAGACTAGCAGCGGGACCTGAGGGCTGAAGCAGAGTATCATACACAAAGCTACAACCTTGCACGGGTACCTCCATATTGGAGGGAAGCTGCGTGCACCAGCAGCAGCTGCAGCTGCAGGGAGGCCGGAAGACGCCGGAGCAGGACCGCGGCAGTAAGGGGGACGGCGTCTCTGCCGAGCAGGAGGCAGAGACGCCAATGCTACAGCACAGTGTGGGCGCTGGTGAGATTCATAAGTCTGCAGCCACATAGAGTGACTACAGACTTATTGGTTTTGACCGGTCGACCCCTTTAACTTATCCTTATTTTTACTAAATGGAATGGCGGAATTAATAAAGGATTGACATCAAATATGATGCAGATTGAACACTGAGTACATATTCAATTATTATTTATCTTCTTAAAGAGATGATCTGGCGCCCACAATGTCTTTTCCAAATACCTATTTTTACATCCTCCTAATCACTTTAGTATTTAGCTTTATTATAAGATGCTCAAGACTTCTCCCTATCCTGCCAATCCCTAAATGTGTTTTTATTTACTTCACTTCTTGTGACATTTTATTTGAGTTATCACTAGTGTTGAGCCACTCCCGTAGTGTTCGAGTTCGGTTCGGTTCGTCGAACACCCGTGTGTTCGCCGAACTGTTCGTCGAACTGTTCGTCGAACACCTTCGAACACCGTTAAAACCAATGGCAGGCAAACAAAAACACATAGAAACACATAGAAAACACCTTCAAAGGTGTCCAAAAGCTGACAAACTGCTCAGAAGACACAACTAACACATGGAAAAGTGACAAGTACATATAGTCATTCGAAAAGAAAAGAGGTGGAGGACTAAAAGGAGGGGGAGACACAGATATAGGCATGTCATGCCCTTCTAAAATCCAAAAAGTGAGAAGCCGACACGTTCAGTCCGCTCCTGCCCGTGCCACCTCCGTGTCGCCGGGTTTGTGCCAGAGCCGCGGTGAACCCTGACGGCCAGCCCCCCTCTCCAAATACTGGTGCCTGTCCGCTGGTGGGTCGAGCGAGCCCCCCTGTGGTGGAGGCAGCTCTAAGCTTTTTAATTTAAATTGTCTCTCTAATTTGAATGAATACACTTTAAATCCATTTACAAGGATCTATTGGAGGGCAAGTCTCATGCCAGCAGCCGCGTAATTCCAGCTCCAGTAGCGTCCACTAAAGCTGCTGCAGTTAAAAAGCTTTTATAAGGATCGAGCTCGGCTGTCCACCGCAAGGCATCCTACTGCCAGTCCCAGCCCCTATGCCTTAGGGTGCCTCCTGATGCTCTTCACTGAGTATCCCGTGGTCCCGAATCATTTCCTTTGAAAAAATTAAGTGTCCAAACTACAGGTGGTGTAGCTTGCTTAACCGCCGGGATAATCCGCTGACTAGCAGACACTGCTACTAGGCACAAAGTATTTCCTGGGCTAGATGCAGTTAAAAATTTGTAATTAGATACTCTCGTTGGATGCTGAGAAAGCATTCCATAGAGTCTCCTGGCACGCCATATATGATTCTCTTAAAAAGCTTGGGGTAGGGGTCTAGGGGACCCTTTTATAGCCAAAATCACGGCCCTGTATCACAATACGTCACCTAGGCTGAAGATAAATGGAACTGTAGCACCCTGAGGGCTCGGTTGCTACAGAGGTATTGCACCTCACCCAGAGGTGTGATATCTCACTCTCAGGTAAGGATGGAGTGTGGATCAGGACCCGACACCTGCATGCATTACACCACATTGCCGTGGGGCAGGGTGACCAATATGCCTCTGAGATGGGCACGACAGTCCCTGTCCCTGGCTGGAGTGGGGGGAGGGAACACTGAGGAAGGGGAACCCTGTAGTGCAGGAGCAGGGAGGAAGCAGTTCCTGGGTGCATTGAGAAGGGAGTATAAAAGGTGGGCACCATCTTAGTTCAGTGCAGAGAAGTCTGAGCAGAAGTGGCAGGGAGCAGGGGCTCTGCATGAGCTCTGCTCCGGAGGCGGGCCTAGTAACAGAGGCCCAGGCCTGGAAGAGGGAGAAGGAAGGAAGAGGAGCGGAGAAGGCTCCAGGAACGAGGAATGAAGGGATCCCAGGGGTGCGGATGGGCGAGTCGCCACCGCACGCCCGAATCCACCTGCGTGGAGGGGACAGGCCAAAGGGGGAGACCGGTCCCCGAAACTAGTGGAGGCAGGAAACGACCCTCAGCTAGAAACCGGAGGCTGTGACATTTTATGTGGCGCAGCCCCTCGCTACACCTGCTAGGAAGGCACCACATAGGGTCAGAGAAACTGGCGGCAAGTTTACCAAGAGGAGGCCCGAGGCAGCCGGACAGAAGGGTTGGTAAGAAAGGCCAGACAAAGGACACACAAAGGGGGTCCTGTGAAGCGCTCCAAAGTTATCTGGGAGTTGACTGAGCCCCTCACCTGGTGAGCACAGTACGACGTGGGCAGCCGTTACCTGCAGACGTGGTCTGGATAATAAGAACTGTGAGTAAAGGCCCTGGACTGCATCACTGACTCCGTGTCGTTACTGCTGCTGCCCTGCACCATCACCCCCATCCTCCGCATACACTGCCCTGAGGCAATACTCCTCCCGTGGGGAGTTATGCTACGCTCTGCTGCACCCACAACACCAGCCTCAGCGGTCTGCCCTGCAGCGGCGGTTCACTCTGACCGCAATCCACGGGTGGCGTAGTCGGACATTTAAACATCAAAACCACATAAATAGTTCCGCCACTGGTTTGACCACCCTGAGCCACGGAACCGGGTCGCCGCCACGAAGACTACAACCACCAGCATCCACCAAAAAGGGTCCGGCTCCGGGTGTCCCAAGGCCCAGGGGGTGCATCAGAACATTTTCATCACCTTTCACAATCACCAATGGGACAAGGCAGGGATGTCCTCTGTCCCCTCTCTTATACATCCTAGTGACGGAGCACCTGCTCTCATCAATTCGCCATAACCCCAATATTAGGTGGATTGAGGTGGGAGGCACCGAGTACAAGTGCTCTCTATTTGCTGATGATGTCCTAGTATATATCACTCAATCACATATATCCATCCATGCTGTTATGGCTGAAATAGATCACTTTGTTACATGGTCAAATTTTAAAATCAATGCAGCGAAGTCTGAGGCCCTCGATGTCTCCCTCTCCAAATCCATATAGGATTCCATCCAGTCCAACTTTCCCTTTGCCTGGCCCTCACAGAGTATCAAATACTTAGGAATTCCTATTCATAGAGACCTCTCCCATCTATGTTATCTTAATTTTGGGCCCTTTATTGAACAACTCCATACAGACCACGGTTGGCAAGTTAGAACTGGAAGATTCACTACGTGAACCATTGGTGTTTTGTGGAAAAGCACATGTACACTGTGTTCCAAATTATTATGCAAAAAGTGTATAGGAGTGATAAGGGAAGAATTTGTTTGTTTGTCAGTAAAACTCATTGATGGTGATGTGTGTCAGGGCTCTTTATATCACTGTAAGCAATTGCAGACACCTGTGCTAATTAGTTTGGCAGGTGTGTCCAATGAAAGGCAAGACTACTTAAGAAGGCTGTCTCACATTATTAAGCAGCCTACATTTTCTGCCAAACTGGGAAAGAAAAAGGATGTGTCGGCTGCTGAGAAGCAACAAATTGTGGAGTGTTTAGGTCAAGGCATGACTACAATCAACATTGTGCGATGATCAGGATGAAGTGTCTTGGCAATCAAGAAGTATGTAGCTGATTCACAGTACACACGTGTGCGTGCTGATAAGGGCAAATTGAGGACTCTTTCCTACAGGCAATTACGTCAGGTTAAAAGAGCAGCGGCAAAAAAGCCTTGTCATAGCAGCAGACAAGTTTTTGAAGCTGCTTGTGCCTCCAACGTCCCCCGAACAACAAGATGCAGGGTCCTTCAGAGGTTTGCAGCTGTGCATACGCCATCCTGTCGACCTCCTCTATCCACTTCACACAAGCAGAAATGGCTCCAGTGGGCCAAACATTACATGAAGACTGATTTCAAAACTGTTTTGTTCACGGATGAGTGCCGTGCAGCGCTCGATGGTCCAGATGGATGGAGTGGAGGATGGCTGGTTGATGGACACCCCACGCAAACACGGCTACAGCGCCAACAAGGAGGAGGTGGAGTAATGTTTTGGGCTGGAATCATGGGGAGAGAGATTGTCGGCCCCTTTAGGATCCCTGAAGGCGCTAAAGATGAACTCCATAATGTATGTGGATTTTCTCAAACAGCACTTCCTGCCATGGTTCAAGAAGAAGAACCGTGTATTTCACAGCAAGATCATTTTTTTGCATGATAATGCACCATCTCATGCTGCACATAAAACATCTGCATCTCTAGCTGATATGGGCATAAAAGGGGACAAACTTATCGTGTGACCCCCATGCTCCCCTGACCTCTACCCCATTCAGAACCTCTGGAGCATCATCAAAAGGAGTGTCTATGATGGCGGGAGGCAGTTCACATCTAAGCAACAGTTCTGGGAGGGTATTCTGTCCTCATGCAAAACAATTGAAGCAGAAACCATCCAAAACCTGACAAATTCAATGGACGAGAGAGTTCAGAAGCTCCTTTCGAACAAGGGGTCCTATGTGAAAATGTAACATCACCTAGAATAAAGTTTTGAGTTGAAAACTGTTTGATTTCAGTTTCTAATAACCTGCTAATGCTTATAATTTCAAAAATGACCATTTTTTTGGTCTTTATTAAAATGAAAAGGTTGATCGAAAAGTTTGGGGGATCTAAGAGTGTGGCAACCCAGTAGTCATGATTACTTCGAATTCTGACAATATGAGGGTCATGTTGCAGGTAGTGCAGCAAGAAGGCACTTATGTGTCTTGCGCATCTCGGAGCCCCAAAATTATTTTCCGGGCTAGATGCAGCTAAAAATTATTATTAATTTTAAATCTGGTGGAGCTTAGTATAGATGGCCTAATAGGATCAGTGCTGCACACTGCTACAAAGCCCAAATTATTTTCCAGCCAAGATACAGATAAACATGATTAGTAATTTGAAAGCTTAAAACGGTTGGTAGGGTGATTTTAACCAATCATCAAGCTTTTACTCTCCCCAGGATGACACAGGGGTAGAAAAGTCGTTTCGGATCCATGATTTGTTCATCTTTATGAACGTGAGTCTGTCTACATTATCAGTGGAGAGTCGCATGCGCTTATCTGTCAGCACACCACCAGCAGCGCTGAACACACGTTCAGACAGAACGCTGGCTGCGGGGCATGACAAGATCTCCAAGGCGTAAGTGGCTAGCTCCAGCCATTTATCCAGATTGGAAGCCCAAAAAGAGCAAGGGTCCAGTGACACAGTCATGGCTTCAATGTTTACTTGGAGATACTCCTGTACCATCGTCTCTAGGCGTTGACTATGTGTCAGACTTCTTGTCTCCTGAGGCCTTGCAAAGGATGGGCTAAAAAAGTGGTGAAATGATTCCGCAAAATTGATGTTACCAGCAGATACTGTGGTTCTGTTACGGTTTGAGTGCTGAACACTTGACGGTCCCACAGTTGGCAAGTTGGAACTGTGAGATTCACTACGTGCACCACTGGTGTTTTGTGGAAAAGCACATGTAAGATTCTGCAACAGTCTCTGCTGATACTCCTGCATGCGTGCATCCCTTTCTATGGCAGGAATAATTTCTGCAAATTTACTTTTGTACCGGGGATCTAACAGTGTGGCAACCCAGTAGTCAGGATTATTTCTAATTCTCACAATTCGAGGGTCATGTTGCAGGTAGTGCAGCAAGAAGGCACTCATGTGTGTTGCGCATCCAGGAGCACCAAGTCCCTGTTGTGTTGGTGGCGAGGTAACAATCATGCTTCCTTCCTCTGTCCTCTCCCCCCAACCTCGCACAACAGAAATGTGATCAAGGTCTCCCTCATCTGATGAGTCTTCCATCAGTTCGTCCTCCACTTCTTCCTGGGCTCCTGCACCTTCCTCACTAGTTTGGCTGCTACCATGCGCCCTGGTAAAACCATCTCCCCCACCCTCACATGCCTGCCGCCTTGGTGCTGCCGACCGTCTGGACCTTGCAGATGTTAGCCCTTCCGCATACAACTCCTCCTCCTCTACTTCCTCCACCTCCTCTTGTGCCACCACCTGACTCCGAATTCTGTTTAACATGTGCTCCAGCATGTAAATCACCGGAATAGTCATGCTGATAATGGCATCGTCAGCACTAAACATCTTCGTCGCCATTTCAAAACTGTGCAGAAGGGTGCATAGGTCCCTGATCTGAGACCACTCCTCCAGCGTGATTTGCACTACCTCTGGATCTCGTTGGCCCAGGCTATACGTCAGAACGTATTGCACCAGGGCTTGTCGGTGCTGCCAGAGTCGCTGCAACATGTGCAGAGTTGAATTCCACCGGGTAGGCACATCGCATTTTAGCCGGTGAAGTGGCAGGCCCAACGACTTCTGTAGAGATGTAAGTCGCTGAGCTGCGGGATGCGAATGGCGGAAGTGAGCACACAGCGACGGTGCCCTCTGCAGAAGGCCATCTAGTCTGGGATAGTGGGCTAAAAATTGCTGGACAACCAGGTTCAACACGTGAGCCATACAAGGCACGTGTGTGACATTGCCCCGGCGAAGGGCCGCACCCAGGTTTGCAGCATTGTCGCACACGGCCTTCCCTGGTTTCAGGTCCAGTGGAGACAATCATTCATGAAATTGGTTCTCCAGAGCTGACCACAACTCCTCAGCTGTGTGACTCACATTTCCCAGACATTTCAAAGTAAAAACCGCCTGATGACGTTGAGCCCTACTGCCAGCATAGTAAGGAGGTGTGCAGGATCCCTTCTGCGCAGTTAGAAAGCTTGTGGCATGACCAGACAGGCTTTGGGTGCAGGTGGAAGACCGAGAGGAGGTTGAGGAGGCAGAAGCAGTGGAGGAACTTTGACATAAAGAGGATTGACGCACAACTCGTGGGGACGGCAAGACTTGGACAGCAGCCCCTTGTCCTGCTGTCACCATAGTTACCCAGTGCCCAGTCAGCGACATGTAACGCCCCTGTCCATGCCTACTCGTCCAAGTGTCTGTGGTGAAATGCACCCTGTCACACACAGAGTTTCTCAAAGAAGCGGTGATGTTGTGTGCGACATGCTGGTGGAGCGCAGGCACACCTTTCTTTGAGAAGTAGTGCCGACTGGGCATCTGGTACTGGGGCACTGCGACGGACATAAGGTCTCGAAAATCCTCTGTGTCCACCAGGCGGAAAGGCAGCATTTCTGTAGCCAAGAGCTTGCAGATGGTGAAATTCAACCTCTTAGCTTTCTCATGGCTAGGAGGAAATGGTCTTTTACTTGTCCACATCTGAGGGACCGAGGGCTGGCTATTGTGCTTAGATGGGGTTGATAAGGGTGTCCCCGGCAAACTGCCGGTCTCTGAGGAAGATGCAGGCGGACATGTTAGGTTGCCTTGATCCAAAGGTGGTGCTATCGATGTCGGACAGCGCTCAACACCAGCTGGTGTTACCACCTCCAAAGAAAATGATGACCTGCCAATCACGCTGGCTGTTGCGGGTAAAGAGGTGGCAGGTCTGCGCCCCAAAACAGGTGTGACTGCTGTCCCCCCAGTCACAGAGGATGAAGAGGCCGCGGATGCACAAGATATGGCAGACGGTGGTTGGCCCGGCCGGCTAGGCCGCATTGTAGCACACTGAGCTTCCCACTGCAACTTATGCTTCATGTCCATGTGCCGGTTCATGCATGAAGTACTCAAACTATGTATTTTTTGGCCTCTACTTAGCTTTTGCTGACAAATGTTACAGATAACATGAGTTGGGTCATCTTTATCGATCTGAAAAAATGCCCAGGCTATGCAAGGCTTAGCACCCATGCGACCTGAAGAGCCACCACGACTTGTGGTGAGAGGCAGAGTTGTGTTTGAGGATGCAGTTGTTGACGTGCTTCCAGTACTACGTCTCTGTCCAGGAAGGCGCAACCTGACCTCGTCGTCACTAGCATCTTCCTCCACCTCCTCTGCTGACCTCATCTCTTGGCTGACTGTGGGCTGACAGTAAGTGGGATCTCCAACCTCATCATCATCACCCTGTGCGTTATCACACCCGTCGTCCTCAGAGCCAACCTGTTCCTGCCCTGACAAAAAACTAATCAGGTATTTGAGTCTCATCATCGTCTTCCTCATTGTCTCCACCAACAGGAGTTACAGTTTGGGAATGAGGGTCTACATTATGGTCAGAACCTTCTGCGTCTGGTCCTGGATCCGACTTATAAAGATTCTGGGCATCAGTGCAGATCATTTCCTCGTCTGGATTCACAGAAGCGCTGGAGTCGACCTCTGATTCCCAGGCTATAGTATGAGTAAACAGCTCTGCAGACTCAACTATCTGTTCTACCTCATACTCAGATGGGCAGCTGGAGATTTGGGAGCTGTGAGGAAGCAAGTGCGATTGGGGTGACACCTTTGAGGACTGGAGTATTTGTGATATTGAAGTTGATGTGGAGAAGAGCCCACTTAAAGGAGCACTTGATATCCGTTGAAGCACCTGCTGTTTTTGTGCCTCATCTGGAATTTGTAGCGATTGTCGTGGCCGTAAGAAAGGGATCTTATCACATTGTCCGCTAAAAGAAGTAGACATTTTAGTTTGGCTGGAAGGTGGTCTTTCTTCTGCAGATGTTACTGTTGCTTTAACACCTACCCCATGGACACAACCTTTTTTCCCCTTCCCAACACGCCTATTCCCCTTTCCACCAGCAGCAGGCCTTTTTCCACTCATTTTGGTGGTTAACTAATTCACAACTCTGGAGTTGTTTGCACAAAAAAACAATGGATGGGAACCGAGCAGAGCTGAGTGGCCAAACTGTGGTATTAGGCCAAAACTATTGGCTGGGTTAGATGCAGAAAAAAATTATATTCAATTTGCAACCTGATGAAGGTCAGTATAGATGGACTAATAGAACAAGTCCCACACAGCTAGAAGCCCAAATATTTTTTCAGAGGTAGATGCAGAAAAAAATTGTATTCAGTTTGCAACCTAATGGAGGTCAGTAAAGATGGACTAATAGAACAAGTCCTACACACAGCTAGAAGCCCAAATATTTTTTCAGAGGTAGATGTAGAAAAAAAATATATTCAGTTTGCAACCTGATGGAGGTCAGTATAGATGGACTAATAGAGAAAGTCCCACACACTGCTAGAAGGCCAAATATTTTTTCAGAGCTAGATGCAGACAAAAAATTATTTTTAATTTGCAACCTGATGGAGGTCAGTATAGATGGACTAATAGAGAAAGTCCCACACACTGCTAGAAGGCCAAATATTTTTTCAGAGCTAGATGCAGATATAAATTATTTTTAATTTGCAACCTGATGGAGGTCAGTATAGATGGACTAATAGAGAAAGTCCCACACACTGCTAGAAGGACAAATATTTTTTCAGAGCTAGATGCAGAAAAAAATTATATTCAGTTTGCAACCTGATGGAGGTCAGTATAGATGGACTAATAGAACAAGTCCCACACACAGCTAGAAGGCCAAATATTTTTTCAGAGGTAGATGCAGATAAAAATTATTTTTAATTTGCAGCCTGATGGAGGTCAGTATAGATGGACTAATAGAGAAAGTCCCACACACTGCTAGAAGGCCAAATATTTTTTCAGAGCTAGATGCAGACAAAAAATTATTTTGAATTTGCAACCTGATGGAGGTCAGAATAGATGGACTAATAGAGAAAGTCCCACACACTGCTAGAAGGCCAAATATTTTTTCAGAGCTAGATGCAGACAAAAATTTTTTTTTAATTTGCAACCTGATGGAGGTCAGTATAGATGGACTAATAGAGAAAGTCCCACACACTGCTAGAAGGCCAAATATTTTTTCAGAGCTAGATGCAGATAAAAATTATTTTTAATTTGCAACCTGATGGAGGTCAGTATAGAAGGACTAATAGAGAAAGTCCCACACACTGCTAGAAGGCCAAATATTTTTTCAGAGCTAGATGCAGAAAAAAATTATATTCAGTTTGCAACCTGATGGAGGTCAGTATAGATGGACTAATAGAACAATTCCCACACACAGCTAGAAGCCCAAATATTTTTTCAGAGGTAGATGCAGAAAAAAATTATATTCAGTTTGCAACCTGATGGAGGTCTGTATAGATGGATTAATAGAACAAGTCCCACACACAGCTAGAAGCCCAAATATTTTTTCAGAGGTAGATGCAGAAAAAAAATATATTCAGTTTGCAACCTGATGGAGGTCAGTATAGATGGACTAATAGAGAAAGTCCCACACACTGCTAGAAGGCCAAATATTTTTTCAGAGCTAGATGCAGACAAAAAATTATTTTTAATTTGCAACCTGATGGAGGTCAGTATAGATGGACTAATAGAGAAAGTCCCACACACTGCTAGAAGGCCAAATATTTTTTCAGAGCTAGATGCAGATATAAATTATTTTTAATTTGCAACCTGATGGAGGTCAGTATAGATGGACTAATAGAGAAAGTCCCACACACTGCTAGAAGGCCAAATATTTTTTCAGAGCTAGATGCAGAAAAAAATTATATTCAGTTTGCAACCTGATGGAGGTCAGTATAGATGGACTAATAGAACAAGTCCCACACACAGCTAGAAGCCCAAATATTTTTTCAGAGGTAGATGCAGAAAAAAATTATATTCAGTTTGCAACCTGATGGAGGTCTGTATAGATGGATTAATAGAACAAGTCCCACACACAGCTAGAAGGCCAAATATTTTTTCAGAGGTAGATGCAGATAAAAAAATTTTTTTAATTTGCAACCTGATGGAGGTCAGTATAGATGGACTAATAGAGAAAGTCCCACACACTGCTAGAAGGCCAAATATTTTTTCAGAGCTAGATGCAGATAAAAATTACTTTTAATTTGCAACCTGATGGAGGTCAGTATAGAAGGACTAATAGAGAAAGTCCCACACACTGCTAGAAGGCCAAATATTTTTTCAGAGCTAGATGCAGAAAAAAATTATATTCAGTTTGCAACCTGATGGAGGTCAGTATAGATGGACTAATAGAACAATTCCCACACACAGCTAGAAGCCCAAATATTTTTTCAGAGGTAGATGCAGAAAAAAATTATATTCAGTTTGCAACCTGATGGAGGTCTGTATAGATGGATTAATAGAACAAGTCCCACACACAGCTAGAAGCCCAAATATTTTTTCAGAGGTAGATGCAGAAAAAAAATATATTCAGTTTGCAACCTGATGGAGGTCAGTATAGATGGACTAATAGAGAAAGTCCCACACACTGCTAGAAGGCCAAATATTTTTTCAGAGCTAGATGCAGACAAAAAATTATTTTTAATTTGCAACCTGATGGAGGTCAGTATAGATGGACTAATAGAGAAAGTCCCACACACTGCTAGAAGGCCAAATATTTTTTCAGAGCTAGATGCAGATATAAATTATTTTTAATTTGCAACCTGATGGAGGTCAGTATAGATGGACTAATAGAGAAAGTCCCACACACTGCTAGAAGGCCAAATATTTTTTCAGAGCTAGATGCAGAAAAAAATTATATTCAGTTTGCAACCTGATGGAGGTCAGTATAGATGGACTAATAGAACAAGTCCCACACACAGCTAGAAGCCCAAATATTTTTTCAGAGGTAGATGCAGAAAAAAATTATATTCAGTTTGCAACCTGATGGAGGTCAGTATAGATGGACTAATAGAACAAGTCCCACACACAGCTAGAAGGCCAAATATTTTTTCAGAGGTAGATGCAGATAAAAATTATTTTTAATTTGCAGCCTGATGGAGGTCAGTATAGATGGACTAATAGAGAAAGTCCCACACACTGCTAGAAGGCCAAATATTTTTTCAGAGCTAGATGCAGACAAAAAATTATTTTTAATTTGCAACCTGATGGAGGTCAGTATAGATGGACTAATAGAGAAAGTCCCACACACTGCTAGAAGGCCAAATATTTTTTCAGAGCTAGATGCAGACAAAAAATTATTTTTAATTTGCAACCTGATGGAGGTCAGTATAGATGGACTAATAGAGAAAGTCCCACACACTGCTAGAAGGCCAAATATTTTTTCAGAGCTAGATGCAGACAAAAAATTATTTTTAATTTGCAACCTGATGGAGGTCAGTATAGATGGACTAATAGAGAAAGTCCCACACACTGCTAGAAGGCCAAATATTTTTTCAGAGCTAGATGCAGATAAAAATTATTTTTAATTTGCAACCTGATGGAGGTCAGTATAGAAGGACTAATAGAGAAAGTCCCACACACTGCTAGAAGGCCAAATATTTTTTCAGAGCTAGATGCAGAAAAAAATTATATTCAGTTTGCAACCTGATGGAGGTCAGTATAGATGGACTAATAGAACAAGTCCCACACACAGCTAGAAGCCCAAATATTTTTTCAGAGGTAGATGCAGATAAAAATTATTTTTAATTTGCAACCTGATGGAGGTCAGTATAGATGGACTAATAGAGAAAGTCCCACACACTGATAGAAGGCCAAATATTTTTTCAGAGCTAGATGCAGACAAAAAATTATTTTGAATTTGCAGCGTGATGGAGGTCAGTATAGATGGACTAATAGAACAAGTCCCACACACTGCTAGAAGGCCAAATATTTTTTCAGAGCTAGATGCAGAAAAAAAATATATTCAGTTTGCAACCTGATGGAGGTCAGTATAGATGGACTAATAGAACAAGTCCCACACACTGCTAGAAGCCCAAATATTTTTTCAGAGTTAGATGCAGAAAAAAATTATATTCAATTTACAACCTGATGGAGGTCAGTATAGATGGACTAATAGAATGATGCTATGCCCAAAAGATTTTACTTCACTAGGTGCAGTAAAAAAATTGGTATTCTATACACAGGTGGTATATCTTGCAACACAGATAGGCTACTCCACTGACTAACACACTCTGCAATAGGCCAAAAAGGATTAGCTTTGCTAGATTCAGCCAAATGCTGTGAAAAAAACTTGCACAGCACTGGCACAGACCTGCCTGGCAAAAACTGATAGGAACTGATGTAACCTAGTCCTGAAAAGGACTGCAATTACAATTAGTCTTTACTCCCACAATCTATCTATTTAAGAGCACAGACCTGCCTGATAAAAGTCGTAGGAAATGCTGTAACCTAGCCCTTAAAAGGACTGCAATCACAACTATTCCCTACTCCCAAGCTATCTGTAGATTTGTGCGAAAATTGGCTTGAAATTAACAAGGTATAGCGCACACAGCAACAGCGGTGCCGTCTAACACGCAGCTGCAGCAGTGAGAAAATGGTGGCGACGGGGAAAATGGCTTGGTCTTATAGGGCAAGGACATGTGACATACACTGCCAATGACACAAGCCCTTGCTTGTGTGAAAAAAAGCACTTCGCTCCATGTGTGCGCTGCTGATAGGCTGACAGCTTGCACCTCCCCACTGTAAATGCGGGAAAGAGAAAAAAAAATGGAGATCTTCATTATTCCTGCAGAGATCCATCCCCTGCCCCTCCCCCCACCCCGCTGTACACTCAAACTGCGTATTAACATTAATTTTCATCATTACTGAGAAAAAATCCAGGTATGATTTTGGTGCACGAACAGTTATCGAACATAACCTCGAACAGCCGAATTTTTCTCAAATCGTTCGTGTTCGCCGAACGGCTCGAACACCGCCCAAAACAGCTCGAATTTGAGATTGGCGAACAGTTCGAGTCGAACAACGCTCATCTCTAGCTATCACTTATCCTATGGACAGGAGCCAACTTCAAACCTTGGTACATACCCTTTGCAGGACCTGGACCTGCACCTTTGATGAGAATTGGTTGTCCTCTGACCTCCATTTCACCTGATTAGGTGAGTTAGTAATAGGTCTCTGAGTTTTTCAATTCTAAGGGAGGGTCAAAATAAACTGGAGATTAGATTGTGAAGGATAGAAGGTAAGTAACACAAGAAGAGGATCATTATTCGGTATGTAGATGTGGCACCCCAGGGGTCTGGTTGCCACAGTAATAGGAATATTACGTCTGAGAGCAAGTGGGAGGTTTCTCTGGTCAGGAGCCCTAAGCATGCAACACCGTACGCCCTGACCTGGGAGGGGAGGAATCTGCCCTTATAAACTGGGTCTGGGGCGGGATTAGTGGAGTCAGAGCCTGGAGAGGGAAAGTTACAGCAGGAGCTCTGTAGGAGCTAGGAGCAGAAGACCAAGGGCTGGAAGCTAAGCAGAGATATAGCTCGCCCTGGCAGAAGAATCTAATAACCGGACACAGGAGTCCGAGGCTGTGGGGACTGATATCCATCCAGCAGCAGAAACCAGCCGGCAGGGGATTCCAGGTCCTCGGGCCATAGAAGCCCGGAGGCTCAGTCACAAGGAAGGGACCAGCACCGCCATCCAGGAGCGGAGGCTAACAGAAGGCCCCAAGTCACCAGCCATACGGGTGAGCACCACACGGTATACTCAGGGACGTGGGCTACTTCTACCCGCTTACAGCAAGGTAGCCAGAAAGAGTGCAAATAGACGGGGAGGCCTACAACTCCACCTGGCCAGGGGAACTCCTGTTTGCTCGCATACTGACCAGGCCCCTTATGTTAACCAGTACTCCCGGGAGGGTCTGACTTAACATCACCAGTAAAGACCCTGAACCGCACTGCAAAGACTCTGAGTCGTCCCTGCTTCATCGCCGCACCAGCACTACTAGTGCTGGGACTCCCATGCAGTATCACCCTCACCATCAACTACACTGCCCTGGGGCTCCACTCTTCCCGTGGGGAGTCACACTACCTCAGCTGCACACACCATCAGCCCCAGCGGTCTACCTTGCAGCGGCGGTCCGCGCTGACCGCAATCCATGGGTGGATTAGTCGGACAATTAACTTAAAACCCCTAAAAGACTGCCATCGGCCTGACCACCCTGAGCCACGGGACCGGGTCACCGCCACGGAGACTACAACCCCCAGAGACCCGGCTCCGGGTAACCCACACACGTCCACGCTAGGCCCAGGGGGCGCGTCAGCTTTGGCGTAGTCGGCAGGATTTCGTGCCCGCAACCACCGGGTCCTGCGCGCCTTCAAAAGACTGTCATACCTGCCGTGGTGAATGTCCCCGCCATCCGGAGCTGTTTCCCGCGATCTTCAAAAGTTTCCCGCCATCCGCAGTAGTTTTCCCGCCATCGGACGCCATCTTCGGGACGCCGCGCGGGAAGAAGAGGGGCGTGGACGCCGAAAGCGCGCGAGACCCGAAGCTCCGCCCCATGCACCGACGCTGCGCAAGGTCTTGGAAGGGAGAGACAGTGACGCTGACGTCACCAGAGCGCGACGCAAGTTCCTCCACCCTGACGATCGTCTGCGGAACCGCGGCCTATGGAGAAGAAGCAACAGAAGGTAGGCCACACTTAACTAGGGGGGAGGAAGATGACGGATACGGAGGGACCCTCTACCACCAGCGCGGCTGCTGCCGCAGTAATGCCATTTACAATGCCCTATATCCCCGGAGCGGCCTGGCTGCCCCAGTGCTCAGGGGAGTCGCATACCCTAAGCGACTTTAAAGAGAGACTGTACAGCCTGTTTAAGGTATACCCCCTGACAGAAGGACAAAAAGTGAGCATATTGGTAGGCCAGCTAACCGGGGCAGCCCAACGTGAAGTAAAGTCCTGGTCAGTTCGGGACAAGGAGACTGTAAAAGAAATCTTAACCCGTCTGAGAGACACTTTTGATACCCCGTACCTCAGCAGAGATCAAAATGAAATTCTATGGGTGCAAGCAGCGGGCCCAAGACAGTATAAGAGACTATGCTTTGAACTTGCAAGAGGCCCTGGGAGCCATTAAACAGGCAGACCCTGACAGTGTGCGGAATGCAGATGAACTGTTAACTGAGCAATTCATTGAGGGTCTGCTGTCCAATGCCCACTGAACCTAGTTACGTGCAATGGCCTTGCAGAACCCTGGTCTGGACTTTGCAAAGTTCAAAGACAGGGCCATCCGGGTGCTCAGAGAACCGGCACCGGGTAGCGCTGTAACCCACCGGCGCCCTGCTATTACCTATCACCAGGAGGCGGCGCCCTTGTCTGCAGAGCCTATAGGAGCTGGTGCGCAGGCTTTGGACAACAACCCGGCTACAGACCGGCACCATCAGGTCCAAGAGCTAACTAAAAGCGTAGCAGCGCTAACCAGAACTGTGCAGTCTTTACAGGTCTCTCCTCCAGGAAAGATCCAGCTGGCATCCGGACCGGAGGACGTCCCGTGGCGCCGACAGAGGAGGATCCCATCGTCCAGAGGAAGACCCAGCGACAGATACAATGAGGACAGACAACCCATCTGCCGCCGCTGCAATCAACCCGGACACATGGCAAGGTACTGTCATTTAAACGGGCACAACCTGGGGTAGAGGGCCAACCCCCAGGCATAAGATCATCAGGCCCATCGAACTGGCGTGATAAATACTTAGGGGGACGTCCGGTCTTGCCTGTGGTACTGGATGGCATTCCTATGAGTGCCCTACTGGACACTGGGTCACAAGTGACTACCATCCCGTACGTGCTCTTTAAGCGGTACTGGAATGACTCGGACATAACCCGCTACCCAGATGACGACCTGAGTATCATCGCCAGCAATGGTCAGCCCGTGCTGCAGGTGGGATTCAAGGAGGTGACCATTAAAGTTGGTAAAGTCGAACTGGCGGCACAAGGACTGATTATTGTGGACATAGACCGTCATGAGAGCCACCCTAGAATAACCTTGGGAACTAACGTGATTGAAAATTGTCTTGCAGAGGTGATTCTCATTTTACAGCAGGTTGCCAAGAACGCCAGTTCCAGCCAGCAGTGTGTGCTCCAAAAATAGATCCGGGCACTGATGAAGCGGAAACAAGTGGAACTATCTGGTGGTGAGATAGGTAGTGTGAGAATGTGTGACCCGTTCCCTATTGCCATGCCCCCGAAAAGTGAGATGATGATCTGGTGCCGGGCAGCTATTGGTCTAAGAGGTAAAGACTACCAAGCAATGGTAGAACCCATCTACTCAGACAGTAGGCCCACCATTTTGACAGCATGGGGGGTGGTCGATGTACGCCATGGGAGGGTGCCCGTCCGCATCATAAATATCGGGGAGAGAGAAGTATACCTGCCCCGGTATGCCATGCTAGCCAAATTGTTCACCATAAACCAAAATTCTGTAAAGGCCGTAGAACCCTTGCCTCCATCTCAACCAGAGGAGGGTAACGGCTCTAAGAAACAAATGGAGGACTGGTGTCAGCAACTGCATTTGGATACTGACTCCACTCCCTCACACCAAAAGCAGGAAGTCTACCGGGTGGTTCAGGAGTACGAAAGGGTCTTTAGTAAACACCCGCTAGACTTCGGGCGAGTAAAGGGGGTAGAACATCACATCCCAACAGGAGACCATCCACCCATAAAGGAAAGATACCGACCTGTACCCCCTGCACACTATCAGCATGCAAAGGGGATGTTGCGGGACTTGAAGGAGGCTGGGGTAATCAGGGACAGCTGTAGCCCCTAGGCAGCTCCACTAGTTCTAGTGAAAAAGAAGGACAACACAATGAGAATGTGTGTAGACTACAGAAAGGTCAACCGTATCACACACAAAGATGCGTACCCGTTACCTAGAAAAGAAGAATCTTTAGCTGCATTAAAATATGCTAACTTCTTCTCCATTTTGGATCTTACTATCGGGTACTGGCAGGTTCCTGTAGCAGAGGCAGACAAGGAGAAGACCGCATTCACCACCCCGATGGGTCTCAGAGAATTCAATTGTATACCGTTCGGGCTCTGCAATGCACCAGGAACCTTCCAGCGGTTGATGGAATGCTGTCTGGGACACCGGAACTTCGAGACGGTCCTGTTATACCTGGACGATGTCATAGTTTATTCCAAAACCTACGAGGACCATCTGAAACACCTGGCAGAAGTGTTTGACGCCCTGGCAAGCTACTGCCTAAAGGTGAAACCCTCCAAGTGTCACCTCCTGAAACCAAAGGTGCAGTACCTGGGACACGTGGTGAGTGCTGACAGAGTGGCTCCCGACCCCGATAAGATCACCGTGATTAAGGACTGGTCAAGACCCTCCAGCATAAAGGAAGTGCGGCAGTTCCTCGGGTTGGTAGGCTACTACCGAAGATTCATTCCCGGTTTCACCAAAATGGCAGCCCCTATGCAGGACCTCCTGATAGGCCAATCCAGGAAGGCCAAAAACCAGAAGCCGCCCTTCAGATGGGAAAAGCTGGAAGAGGAGTCCTTCTGCCAGCTGAAGATGGCCCTCACGGGGGATGAAATCCTGGCGTACCCTGACTACAGCCAGCCCTTTATCCTCCACACGGATGCGAGCAACATCGGGCTAGGAGCCGTACTGTCCCAGATCCAGCAGGGGAAAGAACGGGTAATCGCTTACGCCAGCCGAAAACTACGGCCCACAGGGAGAAACCCTGAGAATTATAGCTCATTCAAGCTAGAGTTCCTGGCAGTGGTGTGGGCAGTGACCGAACGTTTCAAGCATTACCTTGCCTCTTCCAAGTTCACCGTGTACACGGATAACAACCCGTTGACACACCTGGACACTGCAAGACTTGGTGCCCTGGAGCAGAGATGGATGGCCCGCCTGTCCAACTACAAATTCACCATCAAATACCAGGCGGGACGCTCAAATGCCAACGCGGATGCCCTGTCCAGAATGCCAAACTTACCGGACGTAGGGGAAGATCCAGAAGATCTGGAAGAAGTCGAACTCCCTGCGTTCCACCATCATGGGATTACCCTGTATTCCCACCGTGTGAAGGACAGGCGCTCTTCTACGTTCAATCCCTTACCCCACTATAGCTGGGCGGAGTCACAAGACAGTGATCCCGCAGTCCGTCTGGTGAAGGAAATGCTGACACAGGCTGATGCCCGCCTTGACCCAGACGCTCCGGAGGAGACCAAGCAACTGTGGAAGGAGAAAAGTAAGCTGTTTCTCTACAGGGAGAAGCTGTGCCGGAGAATGGTCAACTCTCGAACACATGAGCTGACCTGGCAGGTAGTGGTCCCAAGACGAGACGCAGCTATGGTTCTGGAGGCATACCACAACGGAGCAGGACACTTCGGATGGAAGAAGCTGGAGTTCTTGTTGCGTGAACGGTTCTACTGGGTAGGCATGAGAGGAGCCATCGAGAGGTGGTGCAGAGACTGTGGCCCGTGCAACCTAAGAAGAAAGGACCGTGCCAGCCAGAAGACTCCCCTGCAATCCATCATCACCAGGCAGCCACTGGAACTGGTAGCCCTGGACCATGTGAAACTGGCTCCAAGCAGATCTGGGTACGTCTACGCCCTCACCATCGTAGATCACTACTCCCGGTTCCTGGTGGTGGTCCCTGTCAAGGACTTAACGGCTCAAACAGCAGCTAGAGCCTTCCAGCAGCACTTCTGCCGTCCACACGGGTATCCGGAGCAAGTGTTGACTGACCAAGGGCCAGCCTTCGAAGCGAAGGTCTTCCAGGAGTTCTGCAACCTGTATGGCTGCAAGAAGATAAGAACAACGCCCTATCACCCTCAGACCAATGGACTATGTGAGAAAATGAACCAGGTGGTGATAGACTTGCTAAAAACGTTGCCCCTGGAAGAACGCAGTCTGTGGCCTGAAAAACTGCCTGATTTGGTGGACTTGTACAATCACATCCTCGTAGGCTCCACCAACTGTACCCCGGCTTACCTAATGAGAGCAAGACCTGGTAAGCTGCCTATTGACCTGGATATGGGAGTCCTGATACCTGAGGACACCTCGCCAGAGGCAGACTGGGATACAGAACGGCAGCAGCAGTATCAGAAAGTACAGGAGAGCGTCGAGCGGAGTCTGTCTCAAGCAAGAGAAAGGCAAGAGAAGGCTTATAACCAGTATGCTCCCACTGTTCCCCTGGTTCCTGGAGAGCAGGTCTTGAAGAGAAAGAGACGGCTCCACAAGTTGGATGACCAGTTGGAGAAGGACCCGTAAACCGTACTGCCCTCAAGTCATGAGAACCCAAAAGTATGTATCATCAGTAAGGACGGAGGAGAGACCACAGCCATTGTCTCCAGAGACCACCTGAAGAAGTGTCCCGAGCAGCTGCAAAGCCCTGAAGAAGATCAAGAAAACCCTCAACCCGCAGAGGAAAGGGAAGAAATGATCAGTACCGTACTCGGAGACTTTCCCCGGTCCTGGACTCAGATTAACAACGCAGTCGTGGTACCCATCCTCACCTTTCTCCAGCCAGCCCCAGAAGAGCCTACTGAAGAACAGGTAGTGTCAGAAGAGCAGCCGGCCCAGGAGGCAGAAGAATCCATACCAGCAGCCCAGGAGAATCAACCCTCTGCTAGTAGTGAGCCTGCCGTGCCCTTAGTAAGCCAAAGAGTACGCAGAAAGCTGCCAGACCTACCCGCAACACCTCCTACACCCTGTAGTGCAGAACCAGATAGTGGGTTACGTAGGTCCACCAGGAGCACTAGAGGACAAATGCCCGCTCGTTGGAGAATCTAAACTGTAATATATATTTACCTGTACATACGTAAATGTTGAAAATGGTTTATATTTGTTGCCTGGTTACTAATTATGTTTCTCTAGTTACCCTTCAGGTTTATTTGGACTGACAGGTTATGGACGCTGAATAACCGGAACTACATGTAGATAGTTGCACCTTGGTGCCTCTTGCGAAGATGGCCGCAGAAGAGAAAACCTGTCTGGCGTGGCCTCCTTGCGGCCCAAAGTAGCTAGTCTCAGCCTTGCAGCCACGCCCAGGGCCAATGCTTGGGGTTTGCTTTGGACAGGTCCCCTACTCTGTGCCAAGACTTCACCTTGTTGGGTGATATGGACACCCGGTTACGGACACGCCGTGACCTCTAAAGACTAAAGCTTCTTGTATATATGTTGTTGTATTATTGTTTATACCCTGTATTTGTGTTTTCTTAAAAATGTGTTTAGTCCCGGAGTACTAAAATTCACAGGGGGGAATGTGGCACCCCAGGGGTCTGGTTGCCACAGTAATAGGAATATTACGTCTGAGAGCAAGTGGGAGGTTTCTCTGGTCAGGAGCCCTAAGCATGCAACACCGCCCGCCCAGACCTGGGAGGGGAGGAATCTGCCCTTATAAACTGGGTCTGGGGCGGGATTAGTGGAGTCAGAGCCTGGAGAGGGAAAGTTACAGCAGGAGCTCTGTAGGAGCTAGGAGCAGAAGACCAGGGGCTGGAAGCTAAGCAGAGATATAGCTCGCCCTGGCAGAAGAATCTAATAACCGGACACAGGAGTCCGAGGCTGTGGGGACTGATATCCATCCAGCAGCAGAAACCAGCCGGCAGGGGATTCCAGGTCCTCTGGCCATAGAAGCCTGGAAGCTCAGTCACAAGGAAGGGACCAGCACCGCCATCCAGGAGCGGAGGCTAACAGAAGGCCCCAAGTCACCAGCCATAAGGGTGAGCACCACACAGTATACTCAGGGATGTGGGCTACTTCTACCCGCTTACAGCAAGGTAGCCAGAAAGAGTGCAGATAGACGGGGAGGCCTACAACTCCACCTGGCCAGGGAAACTCCTGTTTGCTCGCAGACTGACCAGGCCCCTTATGTTAGCCAGTACTCCCGGGAGGGTCTGCCTTAACATCACCAGTAAAGACCCTGAACCGCACTGCAAAGACTCTGAGTCGTTCCTGCTTCATCGCCGCACCAGCACTACTAGTGCTGGGACTCCCGTGCACTATCATCCTCACCATCAACTACACTGCCCTGGGGCTCCACTCTTCCCGTGGGGAGTCACACTACCTCAGCTGCACACACCATCAGCCCCAGCGGTCTACCTTGCAGCGGCGGTCCGCACTGACCGCAATCCACAGGTGGCGTAGTCGGACAATTAACTTAAAACCCCTAAAAGATTGCCATCGGCCTGACCACCCTGAGCCACGGGACCGGGTCGCCGCCACGGAGACTACAACCCCCAGAGACCCGGCTCCGGGTAAACCACACACGTCCACGCTAGGCCCAGGGGGCGCGTCATAGACATCACTCACAGGATAGAAATTATGAGAATGTATGGGTCAGTATTCCAGAAAACTCTTCATAGATCTGTCCACCCAATGTCCTGCTCTCCTGTATGTCAGATAAATTCCTTCTCATCTCTATCATCTGACAGATTCCTCAATAAAGTCCACTATTATGAGGAATTTAGAGGCAAAGTCTATTTTGCTAAGAAAACTTGAGCTGATATATTTTTTTCAGCTATAAAAGTTTATTTCAGAAATATATTCCACTACATTGTATTTTTTATAGTGTGCCTCGAGGCTAACTATAATAGGGTACGGGCCACTGTGCAGCAGCGCCCCCGGCTGTGTGGATGTATCAGAGTCTGATTGTATATTATTTTGCTCCACATCTATAAATAATACATAATGAGGCACAACAGGCAAATGACTTTTCTAGTAGTAGTTCAGCAATGCTAATATGAAATGCAATCCTGGTTTACGTGTAATCAACCTCTTTCAGTGAAGTCGATAGAGCAGCTGCAGGGTTTGACCTCACTTATATACAGCAGATGAGAAATGCAGGATGTAGGTTTATTATTCTTGGGAGAATACAGTGGAGAGCACTGCTGCATACACAAGGACATTTATGATTTCTTAGAGTCTATAAAAGGTTAAAAACATACACAGATATCATTAAAGTAAAATAATAAATGACATGATTATACATTCAGTATAAAAGACCATTGTATGGTAATTACCTAGATTATAAATTAGATTACCAAAAGGGTATGACAACTACTGAAAATACAATGGAGACGCAAAAAAAGTTAAAAATCAAATGTGACTTCCAACAATGACAAAATGACTTTGATGATTGTTAATAAGGCTCAAGCCCCGAATCAGATTTACATCTCAAGAGCCCATAAGCACAGATTGTCAGGGGCCTTAGGTTTCGTCTATTATGTAGGTCACATATTAAGTCAAGTACGGCTTTAAGTGTTTGTCTGGTCCTATAGAAAATAAAATGATACATTTTACACACTTCACAATCCTTCCTTTAGTCCCATCTCAGATGTCCTCTTTCTCCCCTCACATTTGTCATGCGATCACTGTTCATAGTCACCTGACAGGTTCAAAATGGCTACCATGAATGGACTTGGCGCAAGCTACTCCATTTCCCAGAGCTCAGGGGTTGCCCCGGCCTTCACCCTTTAACCCCTATACAGGGATCTGGACTTACACAGGGGTCCCAGGGCTACGGCCACATAGTCAGCTGCTGTTTTGCAGTGGCGCAAGCTGACAAGAAGGATAGTCAGGTAACCGGGTCAGGTCCATGAGGTCACGTCAGGGACAAAATCGTAAAGTAAGCGGGAAGTCAAAGGTCAAGCCAAGGTCAAAGAACAGGAAAATCAGAACAACAAACCGGAGCACAGTACAGCAGTATACACCAGGATAGCAACACTATACACTGGCAGCGGGAACTGGCTCTCAAGGGTTTATACAGCACAGTCCCTCCCAGTGCCGGCAGCAGATAGCAACCAAATTAACAAGATTAACCCCTGCAGCTTCTGGACTGGCTAGGGTCACAAGTCCCAGGAATAAAAGAGGATTGATGCTATCAAGCAAGACCCGCCAAAATGGTATAGCGCGGCCTAGTGACCAAAACAGAAGCCAACACAAATGTTGTACCGCTATTATTTACATTTTCCCTTCAGCAGGCGCTGTTCCCAGGGCCTCATAGGCAGATGCCTACAGTGTACAGTGCCTATAGGAAAATCTTTTGGCTCTCTCACAAACACACAGTGACTCAAAACCAAACAATCACAAATGCTTTGTCCATTTACTCTACTATTATCTCCCTTTTTAGTTTTGATTATTTTAGCCCTGGTTGCATCGGAAAACTTTTAATAAAACCAACTTTCCAAAAAAAATGGGCAGAATTTCAATTCAGAGGTGTAGCCTGGGGCTCTGCATGGGTGGGTTAAACACATCTGAGTGGACAGCCAACTTTTAGTCTACAACTACAGAGCTGCACCATAATCCTAGTAGTTATAGTGAGCAAACAATAATCCTATTACTAAATAAAAAACAATATGAAGAAACGCAGACCAGTATTACCGCATTACTATCATACAGTAACAACATAGTGGGTATTCCAGTTCTGCAAACAGTATGAGAATTTACAATACAGATAGAAAAGTGACTCACAAGTGTTGTTTTTTATGATTGGAGTCATTCACTTCCCCCATATGTTACATCTGCTCTGGACCCCAATAACAACTTCTTGTTTCAGCTACGACTCGTAGGCAGAGTTTGCAACACAGACAAATTTCACTCCTCACATTTCCAGCACCTTTTCTCAAACTACACAAGTTTACCATTCTGCCACTACCCTCAGAAATATTGGTGCTAATAAGATAATTATCCCTTTAAAAATAATGTCACATAAACAGCACCACTAACAACAGTAATAGCTTAAGACTGTGCCCCTGACAATATTAGTGCCCAATACCGCACCAAAATTTTGCCCCAAACGGTAATTCTGTACAACATGGAAAAATGAAATTTTTTTTTGTGCCCCATGGGGTGATGGTGATTTGTTTGTGCCTCAGAACGGAAAGAGTGATTTGCTTAGTGCTCTACGTGTATAGGATTTTCACAACCTCACTAACATCACTAAAGCATCAGCAAATTTCCGCATGGATTTTGGTTACGTGAACTGAAAAAGAAAATCTCCCACATTAAATCTCCCTTCATGTCCTCGCGATTTTCCCATTTTTTGAGCTTTTGTTTTTTCCTACCCTTATTCCAGGAGCCATCATTTTTTTTATTTTTCCGCCCCCATAGCTGTATGTGGTATTGTTTTTTGCAGGATGAGTTGTACTTTTGAATGACAACATTCAATTTATCATGTGATGCACTGGAACGCGGGAAAAAAACTCCAAGTGCGCTGAAATTGCAAATAAGTTCAATTCCACAATTGTTTTATTGGTTTTAAGGGTTTTTTATTTACCATGTTCACTATATGGTAAAACTTACCAGGCAGTATGATTCTACAGGTCAGTACTAGTATGCAGATACTAAACATGTATAGGTTTTTTTTTTATTATTTAAGTGGTGAAAAAGAATTCGGACATTTGAAAGAAAAAAACATTTTGCTTTTGTCGCCTTATTCCGAGACACATAATGTTTTCATTTTTGGGAATATGAGGTTGGGTGAAGGCTTAGTTTTTGCGCCCTGAGCTGACATTTTTATTGTTATCCTTTTGGGGTAGATACAATGTTTTGATCGTCTCTTTTGCACTTCATTGCAATGTTGCGGCGGGGAAAAAAAATTCTGGCGTTTTAATTTTTTTTCTCATGATGCCGTTTACCAATCAGATTCATCTACTTCATATTTTTATAGATCAGACATTTATGAATGCAGTTATATAAAATTTGTGCATTTTTTAAAAAATTGTTTTATTTTTAATGGGGCAAAAAAGGGGTGATTTGAATTTTTGTGTTTTTTAATTTTTTTTTTCGTTTTTTTAAACTTTTTTGCTCACTTTTTACTGACTTAAATAGTCCCCTTAAGAGATTTGAAGCTGCGATCTTCCGATCTCTTGTGCTACACACAGCAGGGCTTCATATATTCAATTGTCTTTTCTTCATGACTTATTGATTTTCATGTTACATGGTCCTTTTTGATCAGTGTTTTTTGTGTGAGATATATGCATTTATGCCTTTGCTTGTGGAAGGACTTGTTATTATGGTGCTGTGATTGCATTGTAATACTCATTACTATACCCCATGTACCCAGGCTCCGTATCCCTGGAATTGCTTTGAGTTCAACCTGTTAAACCTCAATCTATGTACCAATATGGAAAAAAGTTTCCTGTTCAGGGCAATGCTGATTTAAATAAATTGTTATGGACTCAGTTTGTGGTTCTCGATAGGATATAAATTATTTTGACTGTAATTATCATCATTTTATAGTTTACAGTGAATGCAGCTGATGTCTCATATCAGAATTATGTGCTGTAAACATTTATCGCTTACAATCATTATAATTCATGATGTTTTTCTAATGTTTCCATAAAAAATATTAATTGTCTGTGATTTTTTTAATAAGATGTCCAGAAAAAAAGAAAAAGTCAAGTGGGCATCCCTGCCGGTGAATCTCCTGCTTCCTGTAACGTCATGTTGGTTGACTGCTGCAGCAGTGAGACCGCTGTCAATCAACATGGTGTTGGCATTGATGCCCCATTGACAGTGCAAAGCAGAAGAGAAGGAACTGCTCTGTCAATGTGACGTCACAGAAAGAAAGAAATAGTGACTCTTCCAATTCTTGAGTGACATGGAGGTCTTGACTGACGGGGATAAAGAACCAATATCATCAAGGAGACAATTAAAACTAAAGGAAAAAGAGAGGCAACGCAAAAATTATTAAAAATCGAAAAAACAGAATACATGGATACTAAATAAATGAAATGAAAGTAAGTTTCTCGTTTAGCCCATGTGGTGTCATTGTGCCCAAGGTCACTAACGAATGGCATTCCAATTGGGCCAGACGTCATTTGAGGTTGCCCCCTCTGATGCCACAGCGAAGTCTGTCAATGCCTCGTACCTTAAAATCGGTAAGATCAAAGCTATGACAGGACTTAAAATTCTTTGGGATAGTCTTCAGCATAGAAAGATCATCAATCTTGCATGCTGCTAATATGTCCCTGACATACTCACTAGTACGAACACAAAGGTCCCGAGAGGTGAGGCCTACATATATCATATGGCAGGTACATGTGGCATAATATACGACGTGTGTAGTGCCACATGATATGTAGTTTGTAATTTGAAATAGTTTTTTTATCATCCACAGAGTTATATGTAGAAGCCCTCACTATGTTCTTGAATGGAAAAATGCAACCAATGGATAGATAGTCTCCGGCACATTTCTGGCCACATAGAGCTTAACTAATTATGCAGTGCACCAATATATTTATACTGTAGAACTACCATTACTAATAGTGACAACATTTCAACATCCAGACTCAACCTCCACATCATTGTGTATAGCTGAGCTTTAATCTGTCTTCATAACCTCTCAGTGCAAGATTTTGCAAGTAGCTTTGAACTGTGCACTGGTGGACGGCATCAGGGAGGCAGTGATTGACAGCTATCTAGTTGTTTTGTACCTTGAGGTAAAAGTCTAAGAGAGAAAATATAATGTAGCTCACCATAATGTTTTGTATCCTTTAGCGTTTGGCACAGTGGCATTGTGTATGTAAAGTGTACAGATACATTACTAGATCACATTCTATGGGACTGAAACTGGTTAAGCAAAATGCATCTCATTCATCTCCATGTTTTAATATTTAAAATGAATAAATATATTTATGATATATTAATAATACATACTTTCTTTTTATTAAAAAATGCATACATCTTGAAGGAACATGACTAATATCTTGTGTTACCCCATTTTTTATGGAACACAAAAATGTTTTTGGGACGAGGTTTTATGCATTTTCAAAAATCTTTTTAATTATGCAAAGTAATATAATGTTATCATTAGTTGCTCAATTTATATGGATCAGAAGCCATTAAAATAATAAAAATGATTACACCTAATACTTGTACTGTTAAAGGGAGTTTTCAAGGATATAATATATTATTATTATTATTATTATTATATGACATATATACAGTGGCATGTAAAAGTTTTGGCACCCCTGGTCAAAATGACTGTTATTGTGAACAGTTAAGCAAGTTAAAGATGAAATGCTCTCTAAAAGGCCTAAAGTTAAAGATGTTACATTTCCTTTGCATTTTAGGCAATATATATATATATATTATCCATTTGTAGAAGCCATCCTCTTTTCAACTTCTGCTTTTTTTACAGATGGTGTTATGTTTGCGTCAAGAATTTATTGAAATTTCATTGAATCCATTCTTCCCTCTACCCATGAAATGTTCCCCGTGCCATTGGTAGCAACACAACCCCAAAGCATGATTGATCCACCCCCATGCTTAATGGTTGGTGAGATGTTCTTTTCCTGAAATTCTGTGCTTTTTTATCTCCACACATTCCTTTGATCATTGTGACCAAAGAGTTCTATTTTAACCTCATTGGTCCACAGGACTTGTTTCCATAATGCATCATGCGTCTTTAGATGTTCTTTTCCATACTTCTGATACTGAATTTTTTTGGTGAGAATGCAGGAGAGGTTTTCTTCTAATGATTCTTCCATGAAGGCCATATTTGTGCAGGTATCTCTGAACAGTAGAACAATGTACCACAACTCCAGAGTATGCAAAATTTTTCGGAAGGTCTTTTGCAGTCAAGTGGGGGTTTTGATTTGCCTCTCTGGCAATCCTACGAGCAGCTCTCGCTGAAATTTTTCTTTGTATTCCAGACCTTATCTTGACCTCTACTGTTACTGGTAACTACCATTTCTTAATTACTTTTCGAACTGAGGAAAGGGCAACTTGAAAACACTTTGCTATCTTCTTCTAGCCTTCTCCTGCTTTGTTGGCCTCCACCATTTTCATTTTCAGAGTGCTAGGCAGCTGCTTAGAAGAACCCATGGCTGCAGTTTTTTGGCACAAGGTTAGTGAAGGCTGGGTTTTTATAAAGCTGCGAAATTTGCATCACCTGGCCTTTCCTAACAATGATAGTGAACAAGTCATAATGCTAACAGGCTAATTAAGGTCTGAAACCTTGGTCAAAGATATTTAAGCACACAAATCTCCAAGTGTGTCTAAATTTTTGCATCGGCCCATTATCCTTTTTGTAATTTTTAAAATGTAGAAGATGAATATTTTTTTTTTGCCTAAAATATAAAGGAAATGTATTATCTTTAATTTTAGGCCTTTTTTTTCATTGTAAATAACTTTAGGCCTTTTAAAGATCATTTCATCTTCAACTTGCTTAACTGTTTACAATCACAGTAATTTTGACCAGGGGTGACCAAACTTTTACATGCCACTGTGTGTGTTTATGTGAGTAAAATATTCAGTTTTACTCTAATCAGTTGATGCAAAAATGAGTACACCCCACATCAAAAACTACTACATCTAGTTTTTTTTTACTTCCATGATTTTTAAGGACAGCACCAAGTCTTCTAGGCATGGGATGATACAAGATGGCCACATTTTGAAATATCTATTTTTTTCCATTCTTCAAAAAGGATCTCTTTTAGAGCACGGACGCTGGACGGAGAGTGAGGCTCAACTTGTCTCTTCAGAATTCCCTATAGGTGTTCAATAAGGTTCAGATCAGGAGACATACTTGGCCACTGAATCACTTTCACCCTGTTTTTCAGAAATGCAACAGTGCCCATGCATGTGTGTTTTGAATAGTTGTCATTGGCATACTCTATCACAACAAGCTTGCAAGCATTAGCTCATTACCTAGGACAGGGGTCGGGAACCTGAGGCCCTGAGGTCGTTTACAGCCCTCGATGACCTTTTATCCGGCCCCTGGGCAGATTCCTGGAAACCACAGTGCTTAAGCCGGCAGCTGTATTTTGATGGCCACGGGCCCATAAATTTCTTCTTGCTCTGTGAGCATGTGACGCGCCCCCTGGGCCGTGGGATACTCGGTAGCCGGGCCGCTGGGTGCGGGGGTGTCACGGTAGCAGTGACCCGGTCCGTGACCCAGGGCGGTCAATTAAAGGGGAAAAGTAAAAGGGGAATTAAGTTTTTATATATATATTGTTTGTGATCCCACCTGTAGTATGTGGCTATATGGAGCCGCCACTGCGGTGCAGATCCTCTGGCGCTGATGGTGACGCAGCAGAGCTGATTCAGCTCTCCACAGGCAGAGCTTAGCTCCAGGGCAGGATATAGTGATGCTATGAGGTAGATGTTGTTGGTGCAGTGTAATGCAGGTGATGGCGCAGATAATGACCAGTCCACAGCTTAATGGCGTTTTCCTCTTATTTTTACTTGCGGTTGTTAAGCAGACTGGGGCACGGGTACTAGCTGGTAGTAGAGGTCCGGGCAGCCTGGAAGCAAGTTGGGAATCTACCTCGCCAGGTAAAGTTGTAGGCCTTCCCTCTGCGCTAATCTCTTTGGCCCTGCTGCTTGTAGCTGTGCGGTGGCCCTCGTCCCTGAGTAAAACGTCTGTTACTCACCCGTATGGCAGGCAGCTCGGGCCTTCCTGGAGTGTCGCTCCCACGTGGCGGTGCTGTGCCCTATGGTGCTGCTGTGTTGCCGGGCGTCTGATGGGGCCAGGAGACATGCAGTTTCTGCTGCTGGGCCTTCAGTGCCCCACAACCTCGGACTCCGGTGACCGGTTCTTCTGCGCTTCCCTCTGGGGTGAGCTGGCTTAGAGCTCCACTCCCCAGGTCCTTCCTCGTCGCTCTCCTGTCTTCAACACCTGTTTGAAGACAGGATTTGCGACTGTTTCACAGTTTTACGACATGTGAGGAATGTCTATTTCTTACACATTCCTTACATGTCATAAAGCTGTCAAACAGTTGCAAATCATGCACACGGGAGCGATTCCAACATATCACCGAGCAGCTGTAACTACTCGGTGCTCAGCCCGAGCATACTCGGAACAGAACATACTCGCTCAACACTAGTAAAGATCCTAAAAATTAGCACTACATAATAAGGCCCATATCTCTGGAACAGTATGAAGTATTTTTAAAAAATAATCAAAAGCAGAATACTCAGGAGAGCAGTGGGAATAAAATGAGAGTAAAAACTGGCCACTTTTAATCTGGAGACAGGTACTCTTTAAAGGAGTTGCCCATCCAGACAAAAATTTGTTGAAACTTAATAATAAACTTTTAATAGAAATAGAGCTTCCCCTCATAGTTAGAGTCATGCTCGGAGGAGGCTAGTAGTCTCACTCTAGTTAATTGACCCCCTTTCTTATTTACAAGGCTTAGCTAGTGCACTGAGCCTGACAGCCTGCCCCTTTTACGCACCCCACTAGTCATAAGCCAACAAAGAGAGGTGGGGGGTCAGTGGCAGCTCTAATAAGAAAGTGGTTATCTGTGATGACACCATGCCTTTAAAGGAATATTTCCAGCTTGGACAGAGCAACCATGATAACCAAATTCTGGATCTCTGGTTCCTTATTATGATACATTTGTGATTTATAGCGTTATATAGTATTACTGTACAGGATGTAGCTATCCATTCTGCGCTGTTATGCAGCTCATATCATTCTATTTGCTCATGTAATATGAGGCCCATTACTTTACTCATTTGCAATTTCATGATTTGTGTTCCATTTGATTCCATGAACAGTTATATTATGTGAACCACTGCTACTTATATTCCCACTATAATCCTTAAAGTAATGGATTAAATGTTTCCTTTGAAAAATACGTACAAGCTACATGCTGGTATTACAATCTGCCATTATCTTTAATGTAAGGAGCTGCTATTTCGAGCATCCATATTCTCAGGAATGATCTCACGACATGCCGTTGTGGAGGCACCTGCTACGTGTGATCCCTCATATGTCTGTCTGTACGTGATGCACGATTCCTATAACTAGTCACTGAGTCATGCGTCGGCTGCAGATAGGAGGGCGGCTATAGCCATAATCAGTAGATTCTAGTAACTGAGAAAATGACATAAAAAAGTCTGTTCTGCATGGAAGGTCATTCCTGAGAGCTGATGGGAATTCCCTCAGGTCTCCCATCTATACATTAGGTTTGGATACTGAATTACAAGTGGAAGAGCAGCGGTTCTCTTCTTGGATAGCAATAGAAAAGATGCGTATTAAAAGACAGCAGAGCACATCATCATGTCTCTGGGGTTATAACCATTGCATTTTAAAATTTCAGTAACATCCTTGTGGCCAAAACACACTGTCATCTCATCTATCTATTATCTATCTAACTAGATCCACATTCAGTCGTGCTGCTGTGCTCTGCGCAGCGACTGAGATGACAAAGGCTGCTCTTCGCTTTCCCACAGCTTCCAACTTGTCCTCTCAATTGTAATTTTGTTAGAGGAGGGAAAGAGACCTGTTGATTATGCTAGCCCAAATTTAAAGCAGTGTCCTCTGTAGAAAAAAATATATATATACTGTATATATATATATATACAGTTATATGAAAAAGTTTGGGCACCCCTATTAATCTTAAGCTTAATGTTTCATAAAAATTGGTGTTTTTGCAACAGCTATTTCAGTTTGATATATGTAATAACTGTTGGACTCAGTAATGTTTCTGCCTTGAAATCAGGCTTATTGTACTGACAGAAAATGTGCAATCTGCATTCAAAAAAATTTGACAGGTGCATAAGTATGGGCACCCTTATCATTTTCTTGTTTTAAATACTCCTACCTACTTTTTACTGACTTACTAAAGCACTTTTTTTGGTTTTGTAACCTCATTGAGCTTTGAACTTCATAGCCCGGTGTATGCAATCATGAGAAAAGCTACTTAAAGTGGCCACTTGCAAGTTGTTCTCCTGTTTGAATCTCCTCTGAAGAGTGTCATCATGGGCTCCTCAAAACAACTGTGAAATGATCTGAAAACAAAGATTATTCAACATAGTTGTTCAGGGGAAGGATACACAAAACTGTCTCAGAGATTTAACCTGTCAGTTTCCACTGTGAGGAACATAGTAAGGAAATGGAAGAACACAGGGACAGTTCTTGTTAAGGCCAGAAGTGGCAGGCCAAGAAAAACATCAGAAAGGCAGAGAAGAAGAATGGTGAGATCAGTCAAGGACAATCCTCAGACCACCTCCAGAGAGCTGCAGCATCAACTTGCTGCAGATGGTGTCACTGTGCATCGGTCAACTATACAACGCACTTTGCACAAGGAGAAGCTGTATGGGAGAGTGATGCGAAAGAAGCCGTTTCTGCAAGCACGCCACAAACAGAGTCGGCTGAGGTATGCAAAAGCACATTTGGAGAAGCCAATTTCATTTTGGAAGAAGGTCCTGTGGACTGATGAAACCAAGATTGAGTTGTTTGGTCATACAAAAAGGCATTATGCATGGCGGCAAAAAAACACAGCATTCCAAGAAAAACACTTGCTACCCACAGTAAAATTTGGTGGAGGTTCCATCATGCTTTGGGGCTGTGTGGCCAATGCCGGCATCGGGAATCTTGTTAAAGTTGAGGGACGCATGGATTCCACTCAGTATCAGCAGATTCTTGACAATAATGTTCAAGAATCAGTGATAAAGTTGAAGTTACGCAGGGGATGGATCTTTCAGCAAGACAATGATCCAAACCACTGCTCCAAATCTACTCAGGCATTCATGCAGAGGAACAATTACAATGTTCTGGAATGGCCATCCCAGTCCCCAGACCTGAATATCATTGAACATCTGTGGGATCATTTGAAGAGGGCTGTCCATGCTCGGCGACCATCAAACTTAACTGAACTGGAATTGTTTTGTAAAGAGGAAGGGTCAAAAATACCTTCATCCAGGATCCAGGAACTCATTAAAAGCTACAGGAAGCGACTAGAGGCTGTTATTTTTGCAAAAGGAAGATCTTCTAAATATTAATGTCACTTTTCTGGTGAGGTGCCCATATTTATGCACCTGTCAAATTTTGTTTGAATGCAGATTGCACATTTTCTGTTAGTACAATAAACCTCATTTCAAGGCAGAAACATTACTGTGTCCAACAGTTATTACATATATGAAACTGAAATAGCTGTGGCAAAAACACCATTTTTTATAAAATATTAAGCTTAAGATTAATAGGGGTGCCCAAACTTTTTCATATGACTGTATATATATATATATATATATATATATATATATATATATAATGCTTGTTGCATCAGGGATAGAGTAAGTGTAGACCTAGGGTACCAAAATAGTTACCGTATATTAAAAAAAATAATAATAAATAATTAAAAAGTAATTCAAATTATAGCAATGAATCATTTTATATTTGCATTTTTATTTCTTATGGTCCACGGGTTAGGGGGCGCTGGTAACTCATGCAACACCAATTTTGGGGATGGCGCGGGTGCCGCTACCCATGCGCAGTGCTGGTATAGATACATAGATGATATATTTATTATTTGGCAGGGTCCCGAGACTGAGCTTCATAATTTTATTGCTTCTTTGAATTCTAACGATCGCAACATCAAACTAACATATATTTGGAATTCCACTTGCATTGATTTTCTGGACATTAGCATTACTGTCCAACGGGATGGCCTGTTGCAGACTGATGTCTTTCGCAAGAAAACATCGGTCAATGCATTACTTCATGCAACATCAGCTCATACATCTGCTACCATTCGGGCCATTCCCGTTGGACAGTATCTTAGGACTAAACGTATTTGTTCAACGGACGCGGCATTTGAGGCCCAGTCTCGGGACCTCCATCAAAGATTTCATGAACGTGGTTACAGCGCACGGAGTATCAAAAGAGGCTACAGACGGGCTAAAGGGACTCCACGGGACCTCCTTCTGACTACTACTATGAAACCATCTGAAAGGGACCCTCCGATTAGGTTCATATCGACGTATAACAGCCATTCTTACTAAACATTGGTCCATCCTTAAAACTGAGCCGACACTCAATAAAATCTTGCCCGATAGACCATTGATGACAGCTCGAAGGGGGAGGAGTGTGAAAGATTCATTGGTTAAGAGCCACTACGTTGCCCTTATCCCTACCCCTTTTGGAGTGACACAATCTAGGTGGGGATGTTACCCCTGTGGCTCGTGCATGGCCTGTAGAAATATAGTCCGTGCGAAATCGTTCTCTGTCAATCATGGCAGAGAATACAAAATCACACACCATATCTCCTGTAGTTCTACACACATTGTGTATCTGGCTACGTGCCCTTGCAATTTGAATTATGTGGGACTTACGTCCCGTGAATTTCGTGTTCGTGTCAGGGAGCACGTCAGGGACGTGGTTGCTGCTAGAGATGTGTTGGATGTAGCGACTAAAGATGAGCGGTGTTCGACTAGAACTGTTCGCCAATCTCAAATTCGAGCTGTTTTGGGCGGTGTTCGAGTTGTTCGACGAACCCGAACGATTTGCAAAAAATTCGGCTGTTCGAGGTTATGTTCGATAACTGTTCGTGCACCAAAAGCGTGTCCTGCATGTCTGGCGCTATTTAGAGCACCAATCATGCAGGGATTGTCTGCCACTCACAGTAATGCCACAGCCATGGTGGTTGTGGCATTACAGTGATTGCCCAAATCGATGGGAACAGTGCCAACAGTGAAACATGAAAAGCCGGCAATTCAGCAGCGGCATACACCTGTACCCGACAATTTAGAATAGAAAGAATAGAGCTTCACACATAGATTAGATAGATATAAACATGTCAGCCACATATATACGAAGTACAGTGAAAGTGCTGCTTACTGTACTTGTCATTTAGCGTAAAGGATTTATCAAAAAAAATATTAGTGTTTTCGTGCACCGTCTCTTTAAAAAAGCCGGCCGGCAATTCAGCAGCGGTACCCGACAATTTAGAACAGACAGAATAGAGCTTCACACATAGATTAGATAGATAGAAACATGTCAGTCACATATATATGAAGTACAGTGATAGTGTTGGCTACTGTACTTGTCATTTAGTATTAAAATAAAGGATTTATTATTAAAAAAATTGGCGTGGGGTTCCCCTTAATTTTAGGCTCTAGCGGAGGTTAAGCAGACGGCTGGGGCAGATGTTTGAAGCCTGGGAAGGGGGTAATACCCACGGAGCTTCCCAGGCTACTAATATCAGCCCCCAGCTGAATACATAGCCTTTACTAGCTATTAAAATGGGGGACCCCCCCAAAAAAATGACGTGGGGTCCCCCCTAATTTAATAGCTAGCAAAGGCTAGGCAGACAGCTGGGGGCTGATATTAATAGCCCAGGAAGGGAGCCATGAATATTGGCCCCCTCCCAGGCTAGAAACACCAGCCGTCAGCCGCCCCAGAAATGGCGCATTCATAGGATGCGCCAATTCTGGCACCTAGCCTCGCTCTTCCACGCTGCCCTGGTGCGGTGGCAGGGGGTAATAGGGTTGGGGTTGATGTCAGCTTATAATGCCAGCTGACATCAAGCCCAGGTTAGTAATGGAGAGGCGTCTATAAGACACCCCCATTACTAACCCCATAGTCAAAGTTAAAAAAAACACAAACACCCAGAATAAAGTCCTTTAATTGAAATAAAGACACAATCCTTTATTGTTCTAAATTAAACCATACTTACCGTCACGCCCATTCCAGCTGAAGCCAACGATCTCCTGCAATAAAAGAAAAATAATAAAGCAACCTCATCCTTACCTTTCCATGGTTCCCACGACAGCTTCAGCTCTGCTACATCGAGATGACAGGCTGGACCGCAGCAGAACGCTGCCATCCAGCCTGTCATCCCGCAGACACTGAGAAGCGCAGGCTTGCTTGCGCTGCTCAGCGTCTCTCTGTGACGACATCCAGATGAGCCGAGTTCATGTCCAATGAACTCGGCTCACCTCATGCACGTCACTGACAGCGTGGGAAAATTCTCACGCTGAAGCGGTGAGTGCAGGAGAATTCTCCCACGCTGTCAGTGACGTGCATAAGGTGAGCTCATGTCCAATGAACACAGCTCACCTCCTGCACGTCACTGACAGCGTGGGAGAATTCTCCTGCACTCAGCGCTTCAGTGTGAGAATTCTCCCACGCTGAAGCGCTGAGTGCAGGAGAATTTTCCCACGCTGTCAGTGACGTGCATGAGGTGAGCCGAGTTCATTGGACATTAACTCGGCTCATCTGGATGCCCTCACAGAGAGACACTGTGGAGCGCAAGCAAGCCTGCGCTTCTCAGTGTCTGCGGGATGACAGGCTGGATGGCAGCGTTCTGCTGCGGTCCAGCCTGTCATCTCGATGTAGCAGAGCTGAAGCTGTCATGGGAACCATGGAAAGGTAAGGATGATGTTGCTTTATTATTTTTCTTTTATTTCAGGAGATCGTTGGCTTCAGCTGGAATGGGCGTGATGGTAAGTATGGTTTAATTTAGAACAATAAAGAATTGTGTGTTTATTTCAATTAAAGGACTTTTTTCTGGGTGTTGTGTTTTTTTTAAATACTTTACTAGAAATTCATGGTGGTCATGTCTAATATTGGTGTGACCCCATGAATTTCGGGCTTAGGGCCAGCTGATAATGCCAAGCTGGCCCTAACCCCTTTATTACCCAGTGAGCCACCGCATCAGGGCCCTGGATGAGTTGGGTACAGCGCCAGAAGATGGCGCTTCTATGAACGCGCCATTTTCCGGGGTGGCTGCGGACTGCAATTTGCAGCGGGGGGGGGCCAGAAAGCTTGGGCCTCCCTGCGCTGCGGATTCCAGCCCCCAGCTGCCTAGTTGTACCTGGCTGGACACAAAAACAGGGCGAAGCCCCACGTCAATTTTCTTTAAATTATTTCATGAAATAATTAAGAAAAAAAGGGCTTCTCTATATTGTTGTGTCCGGCCAGGTACAAATAGGCAGCTGGTGGTTGGGGGCAGCCCGTTCCTGCCTGCTGTACCTGGCTGGACACAAATATAGTGCGAAGCCCCACGTCAATTTTTTTTAAATTATTTCATGAATTTCCTGAAATAATTTAAAAAAATTGAAGTGGGGCTTCGCACTATATTTGTGTCCAGCCAGGTACAGCAGGCAGGAACGGGCTGCCCCCATCCACCAGCTGCCTATTTGTACCTGGCCGGACACAACAATATAGGGAAGCCCTTTTTTTCTTAATTATTTCATGAATTTCATGAAATAATTAAAAAAAATTGAAGTGGAGCTTCGCACTATATTTGTGTCCAGCCAGGTACAGCAGGCAGGAACGGGCTGCCCCCATCCACCAGCTGCCTATTTGTACCTGGCCGGACACAACAATATAGGGAAGCCCTTTTTTTCTTAATTATTTCATGAATTTCATGAAATAATTTAAAAAAATTGAAGTGGGGCTTCGCACTATATTTGTGTCCAGCCAGGTACAGCAGGCAGGAACGGGCTGCCCCCAACCACCAGCTGCCTATTTGTACCTGGCCGGACACAACAATATAGAGAAGCCCTTTTTTTCTTAATTATTTCATGAAATAATTTAAAGAAAATTGACGTGGGGCTTCGCCCTGTTTTTGTGTCCAGCCAGGTACAACTAGGCAGCTGGGGGCTGGAATCTGCAGCGCAGGGAGGCCCAAGCTTTCTGGGCCCCCCCCCCCGCTACAAATTGCAGTCCGCAGCCACCCCAGAAAATGGCGCGTTCATAGAAGCGCCATCTTCTGGCGCTGTACCCAACTCATCCAGGGACCTGGTGCGGTGGCTCACTGGGTAATGAAGGGGTTAGGGCCAGCTTGGTATTATCAGCTGGCCCCAAGCCCAAAATTCATGGGGTCACGCCAGTATTAGACATGACCGCCATGAATTTCTAGTAAAGTATTTAAAAAAAACACAACACCCAGAATAAAGTCCTTTAATTGAAATAAAGACACAATTCTTTATTGTTCTAAATTAAACCATACTTACCATCACACCCATTCCAGCTGAAGCCAACGATCTCCTGCAATAAAAGAAAAATAATAAACCAACCTCATCCTTACCTTTCCATGGTTCCCACGACAGCTTCAGCTCTGCTACATCGAGATGACTGGCTGGACCGCAGCAGAACGCTGCCATCCAGTCTGTCATCCCGCAGACACTGAGAAGCGCAGGCATGCTTGCGCTCCTCACTGTCTCGCTGTGACGGCATCCAGATGAGCCGAGGTCATGTCCAATGAACTCGGCTCACCTCATGCACGTCACTGACAGCGTGGGAAAATTCTCACGCTGAAGTGCTGCGTGCAGGAGAATTCTCCCACGCTGTCAGTGATGTGCATGAGGTGAGCTCATGTCCAATGAACTCAGCTCACCTCCTGCATGTCACTGACAGCGTGGGAAAATTCTCCTGCAATCAGCGCTTCAGCGTGAGAATTTTCCCACGCTGTCAGTGACGTGCATGAGGTGAGCCGAGTTCATTGGACATGAACTCGGCTCATCTGGATGTCGTCACAGAGAGACGCTGAGCAGCGCAAGCAAGCCTGCGCTTCTCAGTGTCTGCGGAATGACAGGCTGGATGGCAGCGTTCTGCTGCGGTCCAGCCTGTCATCTCGATGTAGCAGAGCTGAAGCTGTCGTGGGAACCATGGAAAGGTAAGGATGAGGTTGCTTTATTATTTTTCTTTTATTGCAGGAGATCGTTGGCTTCAGCTGGAATGGGCGTGACGGTAAGTATGGTTTAATTTAGAACAATAAAGGATTGTGTCTTTATTTCAATTAAAGGACTTTATTCTGGGTGTTTGTGTTTTTTTTAACTTTGACTATGGGGTTAGTAATGGGGGTGTCTTATAGACGCCTCTCCATTACTAACCTGGGCTTGATGTCAGCTGGCATTATAAGCTGACATCAACCCCAATCCTATTACCCCCTGCCACCGCACCAGGGCAGCGTGGAAGAGCGAGGCTAAGTGCCAGAATTGGCGCATCCTATGAATGCGCCATTTCTGGGGCGGCTGACGGCTGGTGTTTCTAGCCTGGGAGGGGGCCAATATTCATGGCTCCCTTCCTGGGCTATTAATATCAGCCCCCAGCTGTCTGCCTAGCCTTTGCTAGCTATTAAATTAGGGGGGACCCCACGTCATTTTTTTTGGGGGGTCCCCCATTTTAATAGCTAGTAAAGGCTATGTATTCAGCTGGGGGCTGATATTAGTAGCCTGGGAAGCTCCGTGGGTATTACCCCCTTCCCAGGCTTCAAACATCTGCCCCAGCCGTCTGCTTAACCTCCGCTAGAGCCTAAAATTAAGGGGAACCCCACGCCAATTTTTTTAATAATAAATCCTTTATTTTAATACTAAATTACAAGTACAGTAACCAACACTATCACTGTACTTCATATATATGTGACTGACATGTTTCTATCTATCTAATCTATGTGTGATGCTCTATCTTTCTGTTCTAAATTGTCGGGTACCGCTGCTGAATTGCCGGCCGGCTTTTTTAAAGAGACAGTGCATGAAAACACTATTATTTTTTTAAATAAATCCTTTACACTAAATGACAAGTACAGTAAGCAACACTATCACTGTACTTATTATATATGTGACTGACATGTTTCTATCTATCTAATCTATGTGTGAAGCTCTATTCTTTCTGTTCTAAATTGTCGGGTACAGATGCTGAATTGCCGGCCGGCTTTTTTAAAGAGACGGTGCATGAAAACACTAATATTTTTTTTAATAAATCCTTTACACTAAATGACAAGTGCAGTAACCAACACTGTCACTGTGCTTCTTATATGTGTGACTGACATGTTTCTATCTATCTAATCTATGTGTGATGCTCTATTCCTTCTTGTCTAAATTGTCGGGTACCGGTGTATGCCGCTGCTGAATTTGCCGGCCGGCTTTTTTAAAGAGAGTGTCTTCTGAGCAGTTTGTCAGCTTTTGGACACCTTTGCAGGTGTTTTCTATGTGTTTCTATGTGTTTTTGTTTGCCTGCCATTGGTTTTAACGGTGTTCGACGGTGTTCTAAGGTGTTCGACGAACAGTTCGACGAACAGTTCCTCGAACATCCCGGTGTTCGACGAACCGAACCGAACCCGAACACTACGGGGGTGGCTCAACACTAGTAGCGACGTTAAAGTCCGTCCCGCGGCACTTCAGGCTGCGCCACAATTGCGATCCCTCACTCCTCAGATTCGTAGGTATTGATATGGTACACTTGGGTACCAAGAGCGGTGATTACAAACGCACTTTGGCGCGGCTGGAGTGTCGTTGGATTGTAACTTTGGACATGGTGACCCCTGGTGGCCTTAATGAATATAATAGTTTCTCTTCATTCTTGTAGGCTCATGTCTCCCCTGTTTTTATTGTGGTTTTTTTTTCCTTTTCTCATTGTTATATTTTTTGTCTCCTTTTTTATAGTTTGTGTATTTGGGCACCATTGATTATGCCGCTTAACCATGTGTGAGACAGTTTTGGAACATATCCTTCTGAGAGTGGCAAAGTCAATCTACATGAATACCGAGTACCGCAAATCATCGCTATGGACATTATGGACATTTATCTACCATATTTCGTGTGGATCCGAACAGATGGATCATAAGAAACGTGAGCAGACATGGCTCACACAACTCAATAAGGTCTTCGGGGAGGAAACCTCTGTGGTTTTAAATACAAGGGAGAATGATGATCTATTGGATGAATTGAGAAACTTCTGCAATAAAAAAATCCGCCTATGGTGGAACAAGGCATTTCTTGAACGTTATGTGACAAAAGGTTTGATTCCCAGGGGTCTCCGTGTCCAGGTGTTTCCAGCCTTTGACTTTGATGACGGCACACTTAGGACACAGTGGGAAAATCTATCCTCCACATTCTCCAGGGGCTATATGGAGCTCTTGATTAAATCTAATGAACTTTCCCTACAGACCATTGAGACAGAAATCTCTCGTCTCCAGGGTATTCTGTCCATTAAACTAACCCCTGAGGCCTGGAATAAATTTAATACTGATTTGGACTCTGATTTCCTTAAATGGGAAAAAGATGTAGTGACCTCTAAAACTAAGAAATATCAGAGGGATCTCTCCGATTTTAACCTTAAACGGGTCTACAAATGGAGAGGGAGGAAAGGCCCCAACAGGCAAATGCAGGGGAACCGGTGGAACTCTGTCTCATCATTGTCATCTATGGATGAAGAGTTTCCTAGAAATAATCAACCTAATACGAGTGGTATTAAATCTACTAGTGATAAACAATATGGACAATCGAGGGGAAAATTTTACCACAAACGTAAATTGACACCTCCACAATCCCTTGAGAAGAAGTCTAAGTCAGCCAATTTGGAGTGTTGAATGACTTACAGCTATTTCTCAGGAGGGTTGTTTTACGTAAATTACACACGAAACCAATGCTAGATACGGACCTAGATACGACCTTGGAGAGAGAAGCTTTATCGGCTCTGAATGAATTGGAGGGAACAAGCATGTCAATGACTACAGTTTGTGTATTTGGGCACCACTGATTATGCCGCTTAACCATGTGTGAGACAGTTTTGGAACATATCCTTCTGAGAGTGGCAAAGTCAATCTACATGAATACCGAGTACCGAAAATCATCGCTATGGACATTATGGACATTTATCTACCATATTTGTATGGATACTTCATCTTTTATATATATGTCCTTTCTTTTGGTATGGTGATGAATAACATATCATTGGGAGTAATTGTGGTACCTTAGGTATTCGATTCCTTGTCTCCATTGACATAGCTATTTTTATATCTCTCTGTCCCTTGCCTCTCTTCCTTTATGGATGTTGTTGCCCTCTTAGTTGCCCTTACTTATTATGGCTGCCGCTGAGTCGCGCATGCGCAGTGCTGTCCTCGTCCGGCTGCGTCCTGTCGGGCTTCTGTACGCGGGGATTGTGGGTAGTGACGTCATTTTTGTGCGTCGCTGCCCGCGATCTCCCCAGGAAACTGGCCGGATGTGACGCGGTACGGGGGGACATACGTCACTCCGCATGCGCTGCAATTAACAGCGGTGTTATCAAAGGTATTTAATGGCGCCCACCCTCCCCACAGCCACGGCCCCCCGAGGAAGCAACGCGAAACGTGCGTCGGGGCTGCAGTCTGGCTGGGTGGTTACCTGTGTCCCTATGGGTAAGTCTTTTACTGCACTTACTGTCTTGATATGACCGTCTGGACTTCTATTCTTGACACTTAGGCCTCCAGTCCATAATATGTGACTTTCTTGTATTTGCACTATTGATGTGACTTATTGATTGCGCAATTCTTCATGTTAGGCTGGTCAATCCTTACCCTATGGGGGACCCATCCATAATTGCCATTTCTGCATCGTGTTTTCCCTACCCCGTCTGATCTATTGTTATACGTGATATATGTGATTTTAATTTTTCTATTAATAAAGACTATCTTATACACTTACAACTGCTTTTTGAGGGTTTTATACTCCACTTTTTGTAGGTTTAATGTTTGTTAGGGAGTACCCTGACCATTTATTATGTCATTATACTATTGTGTTCGGTCCAATTTTTTTCTATAACACCAATAATCAAGTCTACTATACATTGTTATTCCCAGCCTTGTCCTCTCTTTTCCTCCTACTGTTGCTTGTACCATCATCGTCAGAATGATCCAAAGATGGAATTAAAACCTTGACAATATTGTCTTTTTGCTTCCATGGTCACCAACCTTTCAGCACTAAGTGATGGTTGTGAGACACATTTAACATGCAGAGAAAGCATGGCATCTGGTTTATGGGGTATTTGGGTATACGTTCCTTCCATCACTTTTTGCATACTGTCTTTCAGGATGTTAAAGTAACTGAAGGGGTTATCCACTCTTTGTAAGTGCAGACTTGTGAATCCTCACAGCCCGCGCACTAAGTGCTATGAGGATTCGTCAGTGATTCCCCAGGGTCAGGTCTGGGAGCAGGCGGTATGTGACCACATGTATGTGATCTGCATACTCCCTGCCACATTCCGACTAGACTCTTTCCAGCCTTGTTCACTACACTTGCATTGGGCAAGGCTGCACCCATCTAGTCGGATTGTGGCTGGGAGTATGCTTATCACATGTCACATGAACGCCGCTCCAGACATCGGAGTATCCTCAGGGCGCATAGTGCACACAATGTGAGGATTCCCACATCTGCAGTCACATAGAGTGACTGCAAACTTTTAGTTTAGGATTGGACAACCCCTTTGAAGAAGTTGCCTCATCTGGTACATGTATGGCATATTGACAGGATGTGCCATAAATGTATTACAGCTGTGAGTACCATGGCTATCCTGAAAAGGGTTCCCTCGATGCGCACTGCCAGGGATGGAGAGATATCCATGATTGCGCCGCAGTCTCTATTCATTTCTATGAGAGGTTTAAAACTAAATGGAAAGAGACCCCTATAAGCCCGCCATACAAAATGTAATCCATGGTCACCCAAATTATATAGGGCTGAACTGCAGTACAGATACATATACAGTGCATTGTGAAAGTATTTGGCCCCCTTGAACTTTTCTACATTTTGCCACATTTCTGGCTTCAAACATAAAGATATAAAATGCTAATTTTTGGGGGAAGAATCAACAACAAGTGGGACACAATCATGAAGTGGAACAAAATTTATTGGATATTTTAAACTTTTTTAACAAATTTAAAACTGAAAAGTGGGGCGTGCAATATTATTCAGCCCCCTTGAGTTAATACTTTGTAGCGCCACCTTTTGCTGCGATTACAGCTGCAAGTCGCTTGGGGTATGTCTCTATCAGTTTTGCACATCGAGAGGCTGAAATTCTTGCCCATTCTTCCTTGCAAAACAGCTCGAGCTCAGTGAGGTTGGATGGAGGGCGTTTGTGAACAGCAGTTTTCAGCTCTTTCCACAGATTCTCGATTGGATTTAGGTTTTGACTTTGACTTGGCCATTCTAACACCTGGGTACATTTATTTTTGAACCATTCCATTGTAGATTTTGCTTTATGTTTGGGATCATTGTCTTGCTGGAAGATAAATCTCCGTCCCAGTCTCAGGTCTTTTGCAGACTCCAACAGGTTTTCTTCCAGAATGGTCCTGTATTTGGCTCCGTCCATCTTCCCATCAATTTTAACCATCTTCCCTGTCCCTGCTGAAGAAAAGCAGGCCCAAACCATGATGCTGCCACCACCATGTTTGACAGTGGGGATGGTGTTTTGAGGGTGATGAGTTGTGCTGCTTTTACGCCAAACATATCATTTTGCACTGTGGCCAAAAAGTTCGATTTTGGTTTCATCTGACCAGAGCACCTTATTCCACATGTTTGGTGTGTCTCCCAGGTGGCTTGTGGCAAACTTCAAATGAGACTTTTTATGGATATCTTTGAGAAATGGCTTTCTTCTTGCCACTCTTCCATAAAAGCCAGATTTGTGCAGTGTACGACTGATTGTTGTCCTATGGACAGACTCTCCCACCTCAGCTGTAGATCTCTGCAGTTCATCCAGAGTGATCATGGGCCTTTTGGCTGCATCTCTGATCAGTCTTCTCCTTGTTCGAGATGAAAGTTTAGAGGGACGGCCGGGTCTTGGTAGATCTGCAGTGGTCTGATACTCCTTTCATTTCAATATGATCGCTTGCACAGTGCTCCTTGAGATGTTTAAAACTTGAGAAATCTTTTTGTATCCAAATCTGGCTTTAAACTTCGCCACAACAGTATCTCGGACCTGCGAGTCTTCATGATGCCCTCTGCACTTGAAACAGAACCCTGAGACTATCACAGAGCAGGTGCATTTATACGGAGACTTGACTACACACAGGTGGATTCTATTTATCATTACCAGTCATTTAAGACAACATTGGATCATTCAGAGATCCTCACTGACCTTCTGGAGTGAGTTTGCTGCACTGAAAGTAAAGGGGCCGAATAATATTGCACGCCCCACTTTTCAGATTTTAATTTGTTAAAAAAGTTTAAAATATCCAATAAATTTCGTTCTACTTCATGATTGTGTCCCACTTGTTGTTGATTCTTCCAAAAAAAAATTGAATTTTATATCTTTATGTTTGAAGCCAGAAATGTGGCAAAAGGTAGAAAAGTTCAAGGGGGCCAAATACTTTCACAATGCACTGTAAATAGACAAAAGCAACACTGTTGAATAGAGCAGTAAAGAAGGCCACTTATTTTTATAGAATGCAGGGATACATTTGTCATCTCAGTGCGCAGTACCTATGCAGTGCGCAAGAGCTGATAACAAACTCGTCTGGACTGCTGTGCTCTGCATAGGCAGCAAAGGAGATCACGAAGGCTGAATTCTGCTCTCTCAATGCCTTCACTTGTCTTCTCACTTGTAATTGTGTAAGAGGAGAGACAGAGACCTACTGGTAGAGCTATCCCAAATGCATTCCTATTAGTGATGAGCGAGTATATTCTGTTAACCCTTTCGGCACGCATGCTCGGGTGCTCGCCGAGTATCTTCAGCGTGCTCGGGTGTTATGTTTTAGTCACGCCGTGCGCATGATTTGTGACTGTTTGACAGCTTTAATACATGTGAACAGGCATTCCTCACATGTATTAAAGCTGTCAAACAGTCACAAATCATGCGCACGGCGTGACTAAAACATAACACCCGAGCACGCTGAAGATACTCAGAAAACACCCGAGCATGCTTGTAAATCTTGAGTAACGAGCAAGTTCGTTCATCACTAATTTCTATGACTTCCCAGAGACTGACTTCATGTCTACCTAAAAAGCCCCTGTAGGATCTAAGTAGACAGATCTTGTGATATACATGTAATAAAGTGTCCTGTAAGAGAATTACCTGTATTACCTTTTACCTGCTGTACTATACAAAGGCAAAGATATCCAAGACATACATTTTTAAAATGGGCCAGCTAGTAATAACTTATACATTGAGTTGATCATTTGTATCAAAATGGAAGCCAACGCCCAATACTCATCTGCTGTAGGCTGGTCATGCCCAGAATCTATTACCATACCCATCGTACAGCGCAGTAGAGTAGTGTAAATGCAGAATATAATATCCTTCCCGGATATGCTATTCACTGGTCCTGGTGAGAACACCTTTCGTGAATTAGCTTTTGTTACTGCTCTTCGTGCTTGCACAATGCATTCGAATCAATAATTCTGGGAATGAAGTCTTCAATAAAAATGCTCTTTGGCAAGTCATCTGTTCAACCTAACGATCTCCAGTCTTCAATATACACTGGTCGGTATCTGTTTCAACAGAAATGTGAGTTTCCCAATGCCATCAGCCATTGCTTCATGCAGTTCATAGAATAGCAATGCAATTTATCACTGACTGTATCAAAAAGCCGGAAAAAGGAGAGCGGCAAAATGATAAAGCTGATGATCGAAAACCGACGAATCAATGTGGTGCATCGGGTGCCGCTGTTTCCATGTGACAGATCCGTTATTGCAATGAATGAATTCTATTATTCTGCTCCTATAACGAATAGGATTATGCAGAAGTACAACCGAGCCTAAATTCGGTAAAGCATAAAAATGTCATTTGCCGCTTTTTTTAAATTCGTTGTGCTGGATAACTTAGTTCTGCAAAAAGTAGAGAATAATTAATATATTTATGACCAATCTCTTCAATGTTTTTGAGGTGGTTTAGACACCAATCCCATGTTCTTAAGGGGTAAAATTACCCAACAGGGAGGACACAAATGAATGTCCCTGGATAAAATGCTCTATGTATCAGTAACATGTCCTTGCACTCGTACATAGTGTAACATTTTAGTAACACATATACAGGGCATATATATCTGTACAAGGATAAAAGCGAATCGCCTTCCGCCTCTCCCTCCCCCGCCTGTAGTTATCTATATCAGTCACTCCTATGAAACTGAGACCATCTGTTACATTATATTGGCTGATAAAATTTAGGGTCATTTATTAGTGAAGGAAAAATAGCAACAAATCAAATAAGACAATGAGCCATGTGCTCGTCCTATTCACTAATCATATAAATGTATATTAGTACCAAAGCTTCCCTGGCTCAATGTTTAAAGTGACTCTGTCACCAGGTTTTTGCTACCTAATCTGAGGACAGCATAATGTAGGGGCAGAGACCCTGATTCCAGCGATGTATCACTTACTGGGCTGCATAGTGTCGTTTTGATAAAATAACAGTTTTATCAGCAGGAGATTATCACTAGAGGACTAGTAAAGCTGCATCCAGGTAGTTCTCCATACTCATGAGCTCTGTATAGCCCCGCCCTCACCTCTGATTGGCAGCTTTCTGCCTATGCACAGTGTACAGAAAGCTGCCAATCAGTGGTGTGGGCGGGGTTATACAGAGCTCAGCATTCAGAGACCAGCAGATAAAACAAGGATTTTATCAAAATGACAGCAAGCAGCTCAGTAAGTGATACATCACTGGAATCAGGGTCTCTGTTTCTATATTATTCTGCTCTCAGATGTGGCAGCAAAACCTAGTGAAAGATTCCCTTTAATACATACTTGCCTGTGACCGCATAAATTGACAAAAGTAAGTACATCAGTAATCAAAGTCACTATTTGGATGGCTGAGCGGGGACTTAAAATTCTGATCTTAGAACAATTTTATTTTATTGCTAGTGCGAATTAAAGGGTTTTGAGTGACACTAGGGCTTGTTAGTAAAAAAGCTAAAGAGTGTTCACACTAGAGCGAGAATGATGAGGGAGAAGACCTAGGGACCATAAGGAACAATAATGGCTTGTGCAGATGACCATTTTAATCAGATGAGTACTATCCGTGGTTTTGACGGAAAGCACTCGCACCCATGTTATTCTATGGGGCCGTACACCGATTTTTTTCCTCAGACCGAGTGGTCCAAGGAAAAAGATCGCAGCATGCACGATTTGCCTCAGAGAATCGGATGGCACTCGCCCATTTATATCTATGGGTCTGTGAAAAAAAATCCGACTGCACTCAAATGACATCCGAGAGTTCCGATTTTTACTGACTGACTTATTGACATAATGAAGAAGGTGGAGAAACTTTTTTTCTCTCTCTACCTCTGAAAAAAATTGGATCCCACTCGGATCACACTCTGATCAGAGTCTCATTAGCATAATCAGACTGATTTTTTCGGAAGGAGAGAAAAATGTGTTGTGCACCTGCCCTATCCGTGATAATGGCCCCAAGACAAAGGTGCATGGAAACCAGTGTAAACCCCGTCCCTTATACAGCCAAGCGCTTCCTTCCTCAAACTGCTTCGCTGTCGCCTTTCTTGGTATTATAACGTCAACTGTGTATGAATTCAAATGTACAAGCTCTACATGCGCTCACAGCAGGCCACCGGTTTTATATTTAATTCATGAATTTCTCTTCCATTTTCCATACTTGTACTTGCAATCAGTAATGTCTCATTCATTTTCCATACTTGTACTTGCAATCAGTAATGTCTCATTCAGTTTGATAAGAAAAAAAGACTTTTGTATTGATCAGAGAAATTAATTTGCATTATGTTATACAATAAAATATTACGCAGGTTTTTATACTGTATATGTAGTATTATTCTTCACCTTATTCTAAGAGGAAAATAGTATTAGAAATACACTTTTACCATATAATAAGGCTTGTGCTCTTATAACGTAGGATGGTTTAAGGTGGATAGCCGGTATACTTGGAGTCATAGTGGTTTACACCTAATATTTTATAATTTTTTTAAAGGGCTCAGAGTGGTTGAAAAAAATAAAAGTGGATCCCTGAGAAGTTCCCACTTACTGTGTCCCCGCCAGCCTCGATCAGTAAAGTGAACATCACTTCTTTTCTGTTTAAATCGCTGTTTGCTCTCTGAATTTTTTTTCTATACTGGACAATTAATTTAATGGAAGTGGCCTAGGACAGTAAGGTGTATGTGTGATTTCATTGTATGTAATCTAAAGAGGTGCACAATTTCTACAATGGTTGGAGCGTTTATCAAGCACAGTTCCAGATTTCCAACTATCCACCTAAACATTAAGGGCCTGATTAATGAAGACTGACATTGTTCACACCAGTCTTGATGAGGAGATGTGCTGGAGTCAAACGCTCCTGATTCGTGAAGAAGCAGACATCTCTTAATGAATCAGGAGGGTCGGACGAGTGGCATACATCTCTTGTGCACTTCTCCACAAATCTTACTCTAGCCCCTGCTGGAGTAAGACTTGTGACATAGCGAATGCCACCTCTGAACATGAATTTGAAAGCCAGCCACCATGTCCCTATCGTGCCCCAGCTCCTCCAATTTAGTTGGAGCTGCCCAAAAATGGCATGAGAATGCCAAAAGCCGTATGATTTCAGTGCAGCGTCCAGTTGCTCAAAAATTATTTCAGTTTTCAAAGATTTTTATTCCAGAATACTGGCCTAAAAGCTTTCATGAATCGAGCACTAAATGTTTTTTTGGTTGCAGCTGCCAGTAGAGGACACTTACTTTACAAATTTCTACTGCCCACATTGAACACTTCTATAAATCAGTATGCAGCATGCTGCCTAATTAAAGCGGTTGTCCGGCCTTAGACTCCAAGACTGCAGTCACTTTATATGACTACAGACTTTTGAATCCTCACATTGCACGCACTGAGCGCTGTGAGGATAAATTTGTGCCAGGAGCAGCATGTGCATGACCACATGTATGTGATTTGCATACATGCAATCATGTGCCAACTAGACTTTCATTGAATGAGCCTGGACACAGTCTAGTTGGAATGTGGCCGGATGTATACAAATGTCATCTCATAATCTCAAATCACATGACTGTCCACTCCCAGCACTGGCACCAGAGAATCCTCAGAGCTCGCAGTGCACGCAATGTATATATATATACTTTTTTTTTTTTTTTTAACTAGTGAGAGTTACCAGGTGCTAGGACCCTCCTTTTCCGAATAGAATAATAAACAGAACAGAATAATAAAATTGAGGAATTTCTTTTAGAGGAAAGTCAATAGCAGATGAGTCATTTATCTTCCTGATATTCCGTAAATAACGCAGCCAGTTTAGGTTCAAGCTCATAACTCCCAGTATGGCAGAAGATAATGTATGCTTATTTTTACATTCACATATGCAAATTATTTTCTGCACACAGTACACAGCTTGCATCTAATACCTCCACTGACAACTTATGGATCCGACGTCTTACTTATGAAAGGTTTGAACTTTCCTATTCATGTTTACTAATGACATTTACATATTACACTAATTCATCATTTGTGTTCTGAACCATGACCATCCCAGCCTGGTACAGACATATTACTACTTCTATCACTTATTATTGCTATGTTGCATCAGAAAGGAATTCATGTTTTACATTTTCTGTGCAGATAATGACATGCAAGGAAGCGCGGTTCAGCGAAAAGATCTCTGTGGATTAATGCAAGAAGTGCACCAGCTTACATGTATTGACTACGCCATATGTGTCCTGTTAGAAGATGTCCTGTCATTTCCTCAGTGTCTGGATCGTGCCTGGTGCTTGTCTCTTTCTTGTATTACCAGCAGATTATCTCAACGCTCAGAATGTTTTAACGAACGTTTCCATAAGTAATGTTGTATATTAATGTTGCTTTTAAATAATGTTTTCCTTCATAGCAACATTGGTATTTTTACTATGTTACTCAATCGCAAAATTAATTACCAGTGGTGTAACTTGAATCTCATTGTCCCCAATGGAAAAGCTACAATGGGGCTCCCATGTCTTTAATAGTAATGGTCTTTTCATATGGACCTTTTGGGTACCTTAGGCTTCAGGGCCAGAGTGCGATTGCAACCTCTGCACTTATTATAATTACGCCCCAGTTAATTACACATAGTATTAGTATTGAGCCAGATAGATTTAGTTAAAGGGGTTGTCTAGTGAATACAAGTCATCACCTATCCATTGTTGATAGGTGGGGGGTATGATCATTGGGAGTCTGACCGCTGGAACCTGCGCCGATCGGCAGATCAGGGACTTTTATCTTCGTCAGAATGAAGCGGCAGTGCATGTGCTCAGTCACTGCTCCATTCATTCCCTATGTGGCTGAGGAACCCAGCTTTTATACAAGTGGGCTCACTAGATGAGGTGGATCCTCTAAGCCCAAGGTCCTGGTGGGCACATGGCCACAGACGTCGGTGCAGCAGGTGGGTGTAGCACACGGGAAACAGCTAGCAGAGTTACTGGAAGCCACAGGTGGACACATAGAGGTACACTGAAAGTCTTAAATGGGTCCTGAATGCTGCATGCAGACAGGAGACATCCAGAAAGCAGCAGGCGGACACGTAGAATCAAACTAAAAGTCTTAAAGGTGTCATGGAAGTCACAAGCGGACAGGGGACGTCCTGAAAGCCACAGGTGGAGACATAGAAGCAAACTGAAAGTCTTAATTGGATTCTGGAAGCTCAAACAGACAGAAGACGTTCCGAAAGCCACAGGTGGACAGGTAGAAGCAAACAAAGTCTTAAAGGTGTCCTGGAAGCCACAAGCAGACAGAGGACATCCTGACATGTAGAAGTGTAGCGCCCCGAGGGTTCGGTCGCTACAGAGGTATTGCATCTCACCCAGAGGTGTGATATCTCACTTCCAGGTAAGGATGGAGTGTGGCTCAGGACCCTAACACCCACATGCACTACACCACATTTCCAGGGGGCAGGGCGACAATGCTCCCCAGAGTGAGCACAACTGTCCCTGTCCCTGGCTGGAGTGGGGGGAGGGAACACCTAGAAAGGGGGAACCCGGTAGTGTGTGGGTGGGGAGAGTAGATCCAGGGTGCACTGTATAGGGGAGTATATATGGTGGGCACCATCTTAGAGTCAAGGGAGTAGAAAGAGGGAGCAGAGTGAGAGAAGGAGAGTGGGAGCAGGGGCTCTGTGCGGGCTCTGCTCCGCGGGCAGGCCAAGTCACAAGGCCTGGGCCTGGAAGAGAAGAAAGGAGAGGAGAGGAACGGAGGAGGCTCCAGGAGTGGAGTGAAGGGACCCCAGGGGTGCGGACCGGCCAGCCGCCACCGCACGCCCGCCGCTACCAGAGTAGGGGGGTCAGGCCAAGAAAGGGAACCGGATCCCTCATCTAGTGGAGGAGAGCAACTACCCTCAGCTAGTAACCAGAGGCCGTGGCATTGCACCTGTTACGGTCCCTCACTACACCCGTTAGGAAGGCACCATATAGGACCCAGAGAAACGGAACATACGTTTGCCCGCCAAGGCCCGAGGCAGCTGGACAGAAACATGGTCAATTGTGGGGTACGACAGGCCAGAGAAAGGACACACGAAGGGGGTCCTGAAAAGCATTTCAAAGGTACCTGGGAGTTGGCCGAGCCCCTCACCTGGTGAGCACAGTACGACGTGGACAGCCATTACCTGCAGAAGTGGCTTGGAGTGTAAAATTGTGAGTAAAGACCCTGGACTGCATCACTGGACTCTGAGTCATTACTGTTGCTGCCGCGCACCATCATCCCCACCATCTGCACTCACTGCCCTGAGGCTATACTCCTCCCGTGGGGAGTTATACTACCCCCTGCTGCGCACACAACATCAGCCTCAGCGGTCTGCCCGCAGCGGCGGTTCACAGGGACCGCAATCCACGGGTGGCGTAGTCGGACATTTAAACATTACAAAACCAAATAAACAGATCCGCCACTGGTTTGACCACCCTGAGCCATGGGACCGGGTCGCCGCCACGGAGACTACAACCCCCAGCATTGCACAGAGACCCGGCTCCAGGTATTCCCCAACACACACGGCCCAGGGGGCGCGTCAGAAGCAAACTGAAAGTGTTAAATGGGTCCTGGAAGCTGCAAGCGGACAGGAGATGTTCCGAAAGCCACAGGCGGACACGTAGAAGCAAACAAAGTCTTAAAGATGTCCTGGAAGCCACAAGCAGACAGAGGACGTCCTGACACGTAGAAGCAAACTGAAAGTCTTAAATGGGTCCTGGAAGCTGCAAGCGGACAGGAGACGTTCTGAAAGCTGCAGGTGGACATGTAGAGGCAAACTGAAAGAGTCACTAGAAAATCTTAATACACTATCAAAAGTCAGGTGTGTATCTTGGGAGACTTTATATAAGCCTAGGAAATACAACTCATGGGAGCACGATGGGCTACTTACTAAGCTTGTCATGGAGCACAAAAAAATCTAACGGACCGGGGCAGGTGCGCAACATAAGCTTTCTCCAGCAGCCCAGTACAGAATGAATGGCGTGACTTTCAGGCATTCGACTTGCCATTCCATTCTGACAGGGATAAAAGTCCCCCGTGGATCATAAAATTTCCCATTCTGTTGATCAGTGAAGGTCCCAGTAATGGAAAACTCACCAATCAAAGTTACCACCCATCCCGCAGTTAGGAGATAGCTGGTTTTCAGTTGACAATCCCTTTAATCGGTAGGTTTGCCATTGGTTTAGAATTTTAGTTCATTCGTCAACAGACCCCCTACTCATAAAGGAAGTAATTCTAAAAATACATTATATTCCAATCCTACATAATAGAATAGATTTCAATATAGATTATATTAGGGGATAAATGTATAAGAAATATGTATCACTAAAGCTAAATGGAGACTTTCAATTATGATTGTTGGATAATTGTTTTACTCTATTGAATAAGACTACGTTCACACAGGGTGGATAAGCTGCAGATTTTACAGGTATTTCCACAGCATATTACAATGCTAACCAATACTAACCGAATCTTCGCCCGCATGCTGTCCGAAATAAATATTGACCCACAGTGTGGATTTTATTATGCTGCATTTTGCTGTATTTTGTACCATGAATTTCACCCTTTTAAAAACAGCAGCTGCAAATGCGCAACAAAATGTGCATCAAACCCTTATGTAAGTCATACAGATTTTACCAAAGATTATTTGTTTATTTTATTCGATTTGGACGTACCCTGGGGGTTCATATACCCGATCAATAACTAATAATTGATTGGTGAATTATGAACATTTTACTCCTGTTCTGCAGTATTTCATTGCTAAATATTGTAGAATCTGCAACTCTTAAAATCCCTGAGCAATAAGAAGTTATGGGAGGGATGATCCTTACAGCCACGTCATTTCCGTATAGTGACCACTGCTGTAGAAATGTATTTCAGAAAATAAAACCAACCATTTAATATGCAGGATCTGCTCTTTTTTATTAGCTCTCCATGCAAAGGAGTGTCCTGAGTAGAAGACACCCTGTATACCATCCATATGTCATTTGGTTTTATCGCTTGATAAAGACACTGGTATGGCATTATGAATGAAAAAAAACCTTATTCTCATAATTGTTGAAGAATTGATTTACTCCAGCAGTGCAGCCAACCAAATGTGTTTTATCCAACTGAATCCAATGGTTCCTGGAGGATTTATCCACCAGCCACGGGGCAGCAGCAGTTGTTTTTCTTCATGCCTACATAGGCGTTGTGCCTGTCACATCTCCACCAGGTGAGCGTAACCAAGCACGTACCCACTCTCCTTCCATAGGGTGTCACCCTATTGTGCGCTCTGTTCCCCGCATTTACATTTCTTCACCCATGTGCCATATGAAGACATTTAAGAGGGGTTGAGACAAAACGTGGGTTGATCAGCCTCCAATTTTTGTTGCAAAGAACAGATTGAGTGTTTATTCCAATGGAGCAGGCCACATTACTCCCTCCTTCGTCAGAAAATTAATATTGCATAAAGGAATAGCACATCAAGAATAGGCACATAACCACATTTTTTTTTCAATGCTTTTAGTTTTCTATCCTCATATCCAAAAAATAGTTATGACTCCGCTCAGTGAAGAATAGCAACATTTTAGGTAATGTACCCTTTATCAGGACAATGGTACAACATGCAATGATTATAGTCTCACCACATTACTCTATATCCACTGCATGTTGTACCACCGGTCTGATGAAGGGTACATTACTTGAAACGTTGCTATACTTTCCTGTACGGTGTAATAACTAATTTTAGATATGAGGGTGGAAAACTAAAAGCATTCAGAAAAACATTCCTTTTTGTGCCTATTCCCCGTGTGCTATTCCTTTATATAATGTTAATTTTCTGATGTAAGAGGGGTTGTCTTAAATCTCCTTTTAATTGTATATATAAATATATACAGTACAGACCAAAAGTTTGGACACACCTTCTCATTTTAAGATTTTTCTGTATTTTCATGACTTTGAAAATTGTACATTCACACTGAAGGCATCAAAATTATGAATTAACACATGTGGAATTATATACTTAACAAAAAAGTGTGAAACAACTGAAAATATGTCTTATATTCTAGGTTCTTCAAAGTAGCTACCTTTTGCTTTGATGACCGCTTTGCACACTCTTGGCATTCTCTTGATGATCTTCAAGAGGTAGTCACCGGAAATGGTCTTCCGACAAGCTTGAAGGAGTTCCCAGAGATGCTTAGCACTTGTTGGCCCTTTTGCCTTCACTCTGCGGTCCAGCTCACCCCAAACCTTCTCGATTGGGTTCAGGTCTGGTGACGGTGGAGGCCAGGTCATCTGGCGTAGCACCCCATCACTCTCCTTCTTGGTCAAATAGCCCTTACACAGCCTGGAGGTGTGTTTGGCGTCATTGTCCTGTTGAAAAATAAATGATGGTCCAACTAAACGCAAACCGGATGGAATAGTATGCCCCTGCAAGATGCTGTGGTAGCCATACTTGTTCAGTATGCCTTCATTTTGAATAAATCCCAAACAGTGTCACCAGCAAAGCACCCTCACACCATCACACCTCTTCCTCCATGCTTCTCGGTGGGAACCAGGCATGTAGAGTCCATCCATTCACCTTTTCTGCGTCGCACAAACACACGGTGGTTGGAACCAAAGATCTCAAATTTGGACTCATCAGACCAAAGCACAGATTTCCACTGGTCTAATGTCCATTCCTTGTGTTCTTTAGCCCAGACAAGTCTCTTCTACTTGATGCCTGTCCTTAGCAGTGGTTTCCTAGTAGCTATTTTACCATGAAAGCCTGCTGCACAAAGTCTCCTCTTAACAGTTGTTGAAGAGATGTGTCTGCTGCTAGAACTCTGTGTGGCGTTGACCTGGTCTCTAATCTGAGCTGCTGCTAACCTGCGATTTCTGAGGCTAAACAACCTCAAAAGCAGAGGTGACTCTTGGTCTTCCTTTCCTGGGGCAGTCCTCATGTGAGCCAGTTTCTTTGTAGCGCTTGATGGTTTTTGCAACTGCACTTGGGGACACTTTCAAAGTTTTCCCAATTTTTTGCACTGAGTGACCTTCATTTCTTAAAGTAATGATGGCCACTCGTTTTTCTTTACTTAGCTGCTTTTTTCTTGCCATAATACAAATTCTAACAGTCTGTTCAGTAGGACTATCAGCTGTGTATCCACCTGACTTCTGCACAACACAACTGATGGTCCCAACCCCATTTATAAGGCAAGAAATCCCACTTATTAAACCTGACAGGGCACACCTGTAAAGTGCAAACCATTTCCGGTGACTACCTCTTGAAGCTCATCAAGAGAATGCCAAGAGTGTGCAAAGCAGTCATCAAAGCAAAAGGTGGCTACTTTGAAGAACCTAGAATATAATACATATTTTCAGTTGTTTCACACTTTTTTGTTAACTATGTAATTCCACTTGTGTTAATTCATAGTTTTGATGCCTTCAGTGTGAATGTACAATTTTCATAGTCATGAAAATACAGAAAAATCTTTAAATGAGAAGGTGTGTCCAAACTTTTGGTCTGTACTGTATATATATATATATATATATGTACTGTATATATGCATATACAGGTGCATCTCACTAAATTAGAATATCATCAAAAAGTTAATTTATTTCAGTTCTTCAATACAAAAAGTGAAATTCATATGTTATAAAGAGTCATTACAAACAGAGTGATCTATTTCACGTTTTATTTCTGTGAATGTGGATGATTATGGATTACAGCCAATGAAAACACAAAAGTCATTATCTCAGTGAATTAGAATAATTAACAAAAACACCTGCAAAGACTTCCTAAGTTTTTAAAAAGGTCCCTTAGTCTGTTTCAGTAGGCTTCAAATGAGGAGCTGAAATGTCACACGTTTCTGTGTAAATAAAGTCCACTTTTTTTTACTGATTTCCACTGGAGTGCTGCTTCCAATCTATTTTTTCTACATTCAGAGGCTTCTGGCTGGTTGCTTATGGAAGTATTGCACCCACAACATTAAGACTGTGCTGCTGTTTTTACATGTTATGCTATTAGAATTGTATATATATATATATATATATATATATATATATATATATATATATATACATATATACAGTACAGACCAAAAGTTTGGACACACCTTCTCATTTAAAGATTTTTCTGTATTTTCATGACTATGAAAATTGTACACTGAAGGCATCAAAACTATGAATTGACACATGTGGAATTATATACTTAACAAAAAAGTGTGAAACAACTGAAAATATGTCTTATATTCTAGATTCTTCAAAGTAGCCACCTTTTGCTTTCATGACTGCTTTGCACACTCTTGGCATTCTCTTGATGAGCTTCAAGAGGTAGTCACCGGAAATGGTTTTCACTTCACAGGCGTGCCCTGTCAGGTTTAATAAGTGGGATTTCTTGCCTTATAAATGGGTTGGGACCATCAGTTGTGTTGTGCAGAAGTCTGGTGGATACACAGCTGATAGTCCTACTGAATAGACTGTTAGAATTTGTATTATGGCAAGAAAAAAGCAGCTAAGTAAAGAAAAACGAGTGGCCATCATTACTTTAAGAAATGAAGGTCAGTCAGTCAGAAAAATTGTGCAAACTTTGAAAGTGTCCCCAAGTGCAGTTGCAAAAACCATCAAGTGCTACAAAGAAACTGGCTCACATGAGGACCGCCCCAGGAAAGGAAGACCGAGAGTCACCTCTGCTTCTGAGGATAAGTTTATCCAAGTCACCAGCCTCAGAAATCGCAGGTTAACAGCAGCTCAGATTAGAGACCAGGACAATGCCACACAGAGTTCTAGCAGCATACACATCTCTACAACAAGCAGAAGAGACTTTTTTGGGCTTAAGTACACAAGGAATGGACATTAGACCAGTGGAAATCTGTGCTTTGGTCTGATGAGTCCAAATTTGAGATCTTTGGTTCCAACCACCGTGTCTTTGTGCGACGCAGAAAAGGTGAACGGATGGACTCTACATGCCTGGTTCCCACCGTGAAGCATGGAGGAGGAGGTGTGATGATGTGGGGGTGCATTGCTGGTGACACTGTTGGGGATTTATTCAAAATTGAAGGCATACTGAACCAGCATGGCTACCACAGCATCTTGCAGCGGCATGCTATTCCATCCGGTTTGCGTTTAGTTGGACCATCATTTATTTTTCAACAGGACAATGACCCCAAACACACCTCCAGGCTGTGTAGGGGCTATTTGACCAAGAAGGAGAGTGATGGGGTGCTACGCCAGATGACCTGGCCTCCACAGTCACCAGACCTGAACCCAATCGAGATGGTTTGGGGTGAGCTGCACCGCAGAGTGAAGGCAAAAGGGCCAACAAGTGCTAAGCATCTCTGGGAACTCCTTCAAGATTGTTGGAAGACCATTTCCGGTGACTACCTCTTGAAGCTCATCAAGAGAATGCCAAGAGTGTGGAAAGCAGTCATCAAAGCAAAAGGTGGCTACTTTGAAGAACCTAGAATATAAGACATATTTTCAGTAGTTTCACACTTTTTTGTTAAGTATATAATTCCACATGTGTTAATTCATAGTTTTGATGCCTTCAGTGTGAATGTACAATTTTCATAGTGATGAAAATACAGAAAAATCTTTAAATGAGAAGGTGTGTCCAAACTTTTGGTCTGTACTGTATATATATATACAGTTTTCTTAATTCAAATTAATAAGATCACCTTGTGTTAATCTCATGCACAGTATATCGGTTTATTATAGTTTCTAATGGTTATACTCATTAGCAAAGAGCCTATAATTGCTGTATTTAAATGGCCCCTATCTGATTCCTTTAGTTACCTAAAGCCTTTCATTGAACTACTCTTAATTTCTCTATTTCCTAGTTTGCTTTGTTTTAAGCATAAACCATTCAGACAGGGAAACATGTAATTTGAGGCAACAACATCCCCTATAATCTCCATAAATCAATATACAAAAGTAAATGCAGCAGTGTGTGCTGGGGGTGTTGTAAGAAGCCATAAGGGCTAGTGACAAATTGCTTCCTACTCATAATCTTCTAGGAGCAGAGGAAGAAAACAGATAATGCAATTAGCTGTAAAAAGCCATTATAGAAACCATACATCCTGGTATAAAAGTCTGGATCCAATAATCTGCATTATACTGCAGCTGATCCGTGCAGTGTTAGAACATATATTACAGCGTTACAAAGCATTATTGGGAAAACATGGTTGTAATCTTCTTATTTTGGGGATGCAGTTTTTTTTATTATAAGATTCAGATCCACAGTGTTAATTGAAACAAATCAAAAAAAGCAAATGAAATTTTTAATTTCCCATTGAATCGCCAGAATTACTCCTGTTTTACGCTGTTTCCAGCCAGTGACAGTCCTCAATCACAGTCTGATTAGGCTTGTTGGCTGTTTACGAGTAAACGTCCATACACATAGACACATAGCATCCATCATCCCCAATATACCCAGCTTATGTTATTATCAATGTGCAAACCAGCAATATAATGTTCTGCCTGAGAACTGAGCATGTGCAGGGGTGCAGTCAGCAGCCCAAAGCTGGCAGCCATCAGAGGGATGACAGGCACACAATGCTACACGTTCCAGGGAAAAGACGGCGTCTTTTGTCTTTCCGAAGCCTGCGCCTATTATCTTTACAAGACTTGGCTTTTTGCAGCTTAATTACTGCCTTCCCTCCTGAGACGTTCCACAGAGTGCCGGAAGGGTTAATCACGCCTTTCCACACCAGCTACTGGGCATTGCCAAATGCACTGTAAATTGGTCTCCTGCTGGAAATGCAGAGTGGCAGCCGGGCTGCAAAGTGGAAGGTGGGAATAAAAGGCTCCTCTCCTGCCTGGTGGAGGAGCAGTCAGGCTCTCATTAGTGGTTCTGCACTTACAGGATATAGAAGCATCTGATCATAGAGAAGCTGGAGCTCTATACCGATATGTATCAAACCTCAGTGTTACAGAGGGGCTCTGTGCAGCTTACACTGAGGAGGCACAGGCACTGGTGGCCTTGGTGGAGGGAGCACAGAGCTGGGAGAGCAGCCCTTCAGCACCAAGGACAGAGCAGCCCTGATCCTAAGGTCACCTCTCATGGAGGATGGAGAAGACATCAGCACTGCTGACAGGAGTGTAAATACTGTAAGGAGATGACACAGATCAAGGATACAGTGTATCACTCTGAACTAGATATACACATATACTATATATTATATATACAGTGTATCACTCTGAACTAGATATACACATATAATATATATTATATATACAGTGTATCACTCTGAACTAGATATACACAAACACTATATATTATATATACAGTGTATCACGCTGAACTAGATGTACACATACATATATATATTATAAATATAGGTGGATTATAATGAGGGCAATCTGGGCTACCGCCTGGGGCTCCGGGGTGTCTATGGCCAGATTGCCCTCATTATATGTGCGGCGCCGTGGCACATACCGGCAGACAGTGGCCGGGGGCCCCCGGACCGCTCCCCCAGCAGCAGCGCACGGCCACTACTTCTTCTTCGGCCGGGCCGGCACTGCAGCTGTTAACTTCCCTGTGCTGGCCCGGCCACGTCACAGCTAGGAGACACGGCCCTGTGCGCGGCCGTGTCTCCTAGCTGTGACGTCACGCAGTGCGTGCCCAGCCTGCACTGCTGCACCGGAGAGGAGCAGGAGGACTGGAGTCGGGGGATGGTGAGTGTGTGTGTGTGTGAGTGTGTGTGTGTGTGTGTGATTGAGTGTGTGTGTGTGTGTGCAGGCAGATATCATTGTGTGATGTCTGTTTATATGTATTTTTGTGTTTCAAATGTGTTTATGCGTGTATGTATATGTCTGTATATGTTTGTGTGTGCGTGACTGCGTGCGGCCTCCCGCTGTCTCTGGGGGGGGGCGCCGTGCGGCCTCCCGCTGTGTATAGATGGCGCCATGTGGCCTCCTGCTGTGTATAGATGGCGCCGTGCGGCCTCCCGCTGTGTATAGATGGCGCCGTGCAGCCTCCCGCTGTGTATAGATGGCTACGTGCGGCCTCCTGCTGTGTATAGATAGCTACGTGTGGCCTTCCGCTGTGTATAGATGGCTAAGTGAGGCCTCCTGCTGTGTATAGATGGCTACGTGCGGTCTCCTGCTGTGTATAGATGGCCACGTGCGGCCTCCCGCTGTGTATAGATGGCTATGTGCGACCTCCTGCTGTCTATAGATGGCTACGTGCGGCCTCCTGCTGTGTATTGATGGCACTGTGCGGCCTCCCGCTGTGTATAGATGGCTATGTGCGGCCTCCTGCTGTGTATAGATGGCTACGTGCGGCCTCCCACTGTGTATAGATGGCTACGTGCGGCCTCCTGCTGTGTATTGATGGCTATGTGTGGCCTCCCGCTGTGTATAGGTGGCTACGTGCGGTCTCCTGCTGTCTATAGATGGCTACATGCGGCCTCCTGCTGTGTATTGATGGCACAGTGCGGCCTCCCGCTGTGTATAGATGGCGCCGTGCGGCATCCCGCTGTGTATAGATGGCGCCATGCGTCCTCCCGCCGTGTATAGATGGCTAAGTGTGCTCAATATTGAGCCATACAATTAATGTAAGGCTATGAGCCCACGATGCAGAAATGCTTCGGATTTTTTTTGAGCGTTTCTGCATCTCCCTGGCAGAAAAAACGCATGCGGATTGTACATGCAGATTTTACATGCGTTTTTCCTGCCAGGGACATGCGGATGTGAAGCGTTCTTCACATGCATTTCCACATGCGGGTTGACAAGCGCTTTCCAAGCGATTTTAGCATCACTTGGAAAGTACTTGACAACTTGGTCACACTATATAAATCCATGCAACTGGCATGGATTTATATAGTGTGACCGTAAAAGAATGGTAAAAAATAAAAAATAAATATATACTTACCTTCTGATGGCCTGCTGACGTCAGCGGTCACATGACCCGTCACATGACTAAATTACGTCACGGCAGGTCCTTTAGTCTACCGTGAGCTGCCGGCAAGCCAGGACGCATCGGATAAAGACACCGGGGGCCATCAGAAGGTAAGTATAATATTTATTTTTTATTTTATTCTTTTTTTACAGGTTCTATGGTACTCGGGTCCGGAGGAGAGTCTCCTCTTCTCCAAACCCGGGTACCATCCGCACATTGAAACGCATGGAATCCGCATGTACAGATGCAGTGATGCGGATTCCATGCGTTCCAATGCAAGTGAATGGCGGCGAAAACACCGCGCTTCCGCAAAATAATTGGTATTGCTGCGTTTTTTTCCACAATGATAATCCGTAGCGGAAATTCCGCAGCATGTGCACAGCACATGCGGATTATCATTGGGGAACATGGCAGGTCTTCTACCATGCGTTTTTTAAGCGTTTCTGCAGTGGAATTGCCGCTGCGGAAACGCTTAAAAAACGCATAGTGGGCACACAGCCTAAAAAAAAAAATTATAATTAATATTGTGCCAAATTAATTTCACGTGAACTATCACATGATCTATCACAGGAGATCATGTGACATGTGATACATCAGGTGTGTGTGTGTGTGTGGGGGGGGGGTGGCAAGCCTTCTAAACTGTCCGGGGCCCTTGCTACTCTTAATCCACCCCTGATTATAAATATTATATATACCGTGTATCACTCTGAACCAGATATACACATATATATTAGAAATATTATATGTACAGTGTATCACTCTGAACTAGATGTACACATTTATTATATATATATATATATATATATATACTGTATCACTCTGAACCAGATATGCGAATATATTATATATATCCACTGTATCACTCTGAACTAGATGTACGCATAGATTATACATATATACAGTGTATCACCCTGAACCAGATGTACACATAGATTATATATACACATTGTATCACTCTGAACCAGATGTACACATAGATTATATATATACAGTGTATCACTCTGAACTAGATGTACACATAGATTATATATATGCACTGTATGTAATGCACACGCCCGGACTGACTGGCGTGTGCGTGTATATGTAGTGATTCCACTGGACCGTACCGGAGAGTGAATGCCTGGAGGGGCGTAACTAAGTATCCACCCGATCCGACCAAGGTCGCACAACAGCATACGATGCCAGTGCACCAAGGAGGGACCGAGCAGAGGTACCAGGTGCTACTCCAGGTCAGACCCCGGACACGGCTGTTGACCCACACCGGGGAATACAGGAACAGGCAGGTTAGGCTGGCACACAGACTGGTGGATACAGGCAGACACGGCAGGTATGCAGACGGGTGGATGCTGGCAAGCACGACTGGTACGCAAACAGGGAGGTACTGGCAGGTACGGCCGGTATGCAGGCAGGTGGATGTTGGTAAGCACGACTGGTATGCAGGCAGGGAGGTACTGGCTGGTACGACAGGTTGGAGCACAGAGTGGATAGGAGCCAGTACAAACTGGGACTCAGGAACAGAACCGCAGATGCGGTGGACAAACACAGCAGAGTGAGGCCACCCAGAGCGGCGAGCAGGAGCAGAGCAAGACGAGACCGCCTGGAGTGGTGAGCGAGAATAGAGCAGGACGAGGACGCCTGGAGCAGTGAGCAAAGGGTCACAGCAGAGTGAGACTGCCGGAGCAGCGAGCAAAGGGTCAGACCAGAGAGAGACTGCCGGAGCAGCAAGCAAAGGGTCAGAGCAGAGCAAGACTGCCAGAGCAGCGAGCAAAGGGTCAGAGCAGAGCGAGACTGTCTGGAGTGGTGAGCAAAGGCAGAGCAGGCAAGAACCGCCGGAGCGGTGAGCAAGGCAGAGCAGGCAAGAACCGCCAGAGCGGCAAGCAAGGCAGAGCAGAGGGGACAGGGCTCTGTTCACACGGAACAGACAGGAAGGGAAAGGCAGAACCAGATACCCACAGGATACTTGCAGTGAAGTAGCGAGTGGACCACAAACTCACAAACGGAAGTACAGTGACAACGAGCAGGAGTTAGGTATGAGTTCAGACTCTGCAGAAAAAGGGAACATATGGGCGTAGAGAGAAACGGGAAACAGGCTGGAAGATGGTTAGGGCAGGAACAGACACTGGGAAAGGACACAGACAACAGATCTAGGTATGCGGCCCCTAGAGGGCGGAAGGAACAGGCTAAGAGCGTGTTCACACGGGCCTGGAATTACAGCCTCCAGGAAAGGCAGCTGGCTAGAGTACACAGACAGGACACAGTTCAGACACGGGAATTGATACCGCAAGGCAGGAAACATAGACAGGACCTGGCACATCAGTGACAAGACGCCAACTGATAGAACAAGATGCTCAGGCATGGATTCCAGGGAGAAGCTGGGTTAAATACCAGGTGACAGACAGCAATAGGCTGAGGACACATTAGGGGTGTGTCTGGAGCAGCTACAAGAAACAGGAAGTTCAGCGGGCGTCGCCCTAAGCAGCCAGAGCAGAGCAAAGCAGACCATATGGAAAGAAGCCAAAGAGATAGTCTGGACTGGAAATCAAGTGCGCGCTTTTGCACAGTGGGAGATGGACCACTATGCAAGGACGCCGCCAGGTATGTTACACTGTATCACTCTGAACCAGAAGAACACATACTGTATTACATATATATACACATTGTATCACTCTGAACTAGATGTACACATGTTATATATATATATATATATATATATATATATATATATATATATATATATATATATACAGTACAAACCAAAAGTTTGGACACACCTTCTCATTTAAAAAAATTTCTGTATTTTCATGACTATGAAAATTGTACATTCACACTGAAGGCATCAAAACTATGAATTAACACATGTGGAATTATATACTTAACAAAAAAAGTGTGAAACAACTGAAAATATGTCTTATATTCTAGGTTCTTCAAAGTAGCCACCTTTTGCTTTGATGACTGCTTTGCACACTCTTGGCATTCTCTTGATGAGCTTCAAGAGGTAGTCACCGGAAATGGTTTTCACTTCACAGGTGTGCCCTGTCAGGTTTAATAAGTGGGATTTCTTGCCTTATAAATGGGGTTGGGACCATCATTTGTGTTGTGCAGAAGTCAGGTGGATACACAGCTGATAGTCCTACTGAATAGACTGTTAGAATTTGTATTATGGAAAGAAAAAAGCAGCTAAGTAAAGAAAAACAAGTGGCCATCATTACTTTAAGAAATGAAGGTCAGTCAGTGCGAAAAATTGGGCAAACATTGAAAGTGTCCCCAAGTTCAGTTGCAAAAAGCATCAAGCGCTACAAAAAAACTGGCTCACATGAGGACCGCCCCAGGAAAGGAAGACCAAGAGTCACCTCTGCTTCTGAGGATAAGTTTATCCGAGTCTCCAGCCTCAGAAATCGCAGGTTAACAGCAGCTCAGATTAGCGACCAGGTCAATGCCACACAGAGTTCTAGTAGCAGACACATCTCTACAACAACCGTTAAGAGGAGACTTTGTGCAGCAGGCCTGAAACCACTACTAAGGACAGGCAACAAGCAGAAGAGACTTGTTTGGGCTAAAGAACACAAGGAATAGACATTAGTCCAGTGGAAATCTGTGCTTTGGTCTGATGCGTCCAAATTTGAGATCTTTGGTTCCAACCACCGTGTCTTTGTGCGACGCAGAAAAGGTGAACGGATGGACTCTACATGCCTGGTTCCCACCGTGAAGCATGGAGGAGGAGGTGTGATGGTGTGGGGATGCTTTGCTGGTGACACTGTTGGGGATTTATTCAAAATTGAAGGCATACTGAACCAGCATGGCTACCACAGCATCTTGCAGCGGCATGCTATTCCATCCGGTTTGCGTTTAGTTGGACCATCATTTATTTTTCATCAGAACAATGACCCCAAACACACCTCCAGGCTGTGTAAGGGCTATTTGACCAAGAAGGAGAGTGACGGGGTGCTACGCCAGATGACCTGGCCTCCACAGTCACCAGACCTGAACCCAATCGAGATGGTTTGGGGTGAGCTGCACCGCAGAGTGAAGGCAAAAGGGCCAACAAGTGCTAAGCATCTCTGGGAACTCCTTCAAGATTGTTGGAAGACCATTTCCGGTGACTACCTCTTGAAGCTCGTCAAGAGAATGCCAAGAGTGTGCAAAGCAGTCATCAAAGCAAAAGGTGGCTACTTTGAAGAACCTAGAATATAAGACATATTTTCAGTTGTTTCACACTTTTTTGTTAAGTATATAATTCCACATGTGTTAATTCATAGTTTTGATGCCTTCAGTGTGAATGTACAATTTTCATAGTCATGAAAATACAGAAAAATCTTTAAATGAGAAGGTGTGTCCAAACTTTTGGTCTGTACTGCATATATATATATATAAATATATATATGCATACATATATATATCAAAACAGTGTATATATATTTATTTTTCTGGTCCATACATATCAGCCCTAATATTATGATGAGCTGCACATAATATAGACTGATTTTTTCATTTCAGTTTTGATGCAACTCATTTATATGGAATGTACTAGAAATAAAAGGGGGTGTTTCTAAAATCCTCATGTCAAGCTGCATCATTGTATTTCATCTCTCTGTCGTATTGGCAGATCAATATTTCATGCTCAGAGATTGAAGCTTGAAGTGAGTCATATGAGGGGAGCAGTGGAGCCAATCTGCTGCAGCCTGGCTCTGCTAATTATTCATGGGCTCCTGCCTCTTGCTCTTTCTTCTTCTGCACAGCCCCACAGTGCTGACTCAGTGCCTTATTCAGTCTTTTCTCCCTCTCCACTGCTGTAGCTGGATCTCTGGCAATCACAACCTCTGAGTATCTCTATACATCATCATGGCTAAAACAGCAATAGGTAAGGACAGCAGCCCATTGTATCTTCACTGTGTTATCACTGTGTTAGCACTGTGTTATGTGTTGCCCATCACACAGGTTTATTTTATTACAGTGAGCAACGCTAGACGTATGCAATTTATTGTACGACACATTATACTTATATATATTCATATATACATATACAATAGGTAAGGACATCAGCCCATTGTGTTTTCACTGTGTGTTCGGCCATCATACGGGTTTATTTTATTATAGTGAATACTGCAAGATGTATGCATATGTATGTATTTATGGTACGACACATAATATATAGACATATATCTCTATATATATCTATGTATATAGATATATATGTGTGTGTATATATGTGCAATAGATGGATAGACAATATGGTATCATCATTATTGCGTAGTTATGCCATAATTGAAAAATAATAATAATTGAACGTCATTCAACCAGTTCAATTGTATTGAAAGTCTATTCTGCAGCATGACGAGCCATATATTTTTGGCATAAGGACCGTACTTCTAGAATAAAAGAATATTTTTTATCTCTTGCATCCAGACACGCCCAATACATCAGTTCCTATATAGATGAGATGTGATGAAAGAGGTTTCTTCATTTGAACTCTTTGCTTTCCTCTGCTGTAAGGCTTGTGATCTGATACATGCTCCTTGCTATGGCATTGGTCCTGGCATTAGTCAGTAGGGTGAGACAGCGATATACAAAGGATATCAGGCACCTGCACTTCTCCACGGCCAGCTCTATGGCACAATGCAGACAGACCCCACCCATCTCTCTCCTTTCTTGTTCGCAGGCTGCTCGATGTGGAAGCACTTTGCGATATCTAAATGTGTTTCTGCTGCCCTCTTGCTATTGTAAAAGACATGGAATTTAATCTAAGTAAAATCAACATGTTCCGATTCTACGTAACCTATCCCATGTCCGTTTTCAGCATCGCTGTCATTTATTTTGCTTTTTATTACTATGTCCAGATTAATAGCTGACATCGCCCCGTCATCCCTGATATATACCCCAGGCTGAAAATTACCAAAAGAATAAAGATTTTTATTCTTCATTCTTTTTATGATGAATCCATTTTATGCTGCAAAAATTAATGCAAAAAAAAAATGTTACTTTTTTTAATATATAATTCATGTTATAAATTATATCAATCTGAACCTGAGTAGGTTTAATAAAGTTACGGCTTCCTACATTTTATTTTCCCGTTGCATTCCTAAAGGTCACTGGCTGAATCGTCTACTGTAAGTGCTAGTGGATAGCCAAGGATTCAGGGCAATTAACAAGTCATTTTGACTCTCTAGCACCCCTATAGAGATTTTCAAGGGAGGGGTGAGGCCATAATGACAGTTTTCAATGGAAATGTGTTCAACCTGGATCTATGGGAGTTCGGCCAGCCCTGCGGTACTAAACATGCCACCCCTCCCTATTGCAGCAATATAGTAATCAGTATTGATGATTTTCGGTCACTTGCAGAAGGCCATGAATTCTATGGATATGTCCAGCTGTCATTGGGTGATATATGGGTTCACAGCCCGTCAGTCATAAATGTGTCTCTGGGCATCAAGAAGACGTCTCACATCATTAAAATTGTCCATCAGACTTAATGGTTCGGTTCCATAAGCATGTCCTCTAATTGGATCCCGTCTGGTAAATCGCAAATTTGTGCTTTAAAATATTGTAACAAAGATCGATTTGGTTGTCTATAAGTGATAAAACTGATATTATTGAATCATTTACTTAGAAATGCTTTATTAGCCAATAAGTTCCAGAGTGTCTAAAGACCATATATAAAAGCGATAGAAAATGTTATCTCGTTGCACGTCCCTAAAAACAGAACAATGACTGAGCCATTATCACGGTAATCATATGGAAAACAGCAGATCTAACTAAATGCAATTTCATTGATTTTCCAAAAACTAAGAAGAAACAATAGGCTTCTCCCTCTTCCTCCTGGGAGTGATTCCATGTGATCATTATCAGCAAGACAAGGAAGGAACTGCTGCCCCCTGCTGTGTGGGAGAAAAAAAATGCAATTCTCTTCTTTTTTTATATATATATATATATATATATATATATATATATATATATATATATTTATTTATTTATTTATATATTTAGTAATGTCTACCAGATTTACAGTTCATCCTCCTATCTAAGTTGCACATATTCAATTTTTGTAGTTCTTTTTTGCCATCTATATATCTTGTAGGAAGCTATTCTCTGACACTAAAAATTGGTGAGGTGAGGCCAAGACTATACGGGCTACTTAAATATTATAAAATATTATATATATTATTATATTGATATTATAAATATCGATATATTTTATAGCACTGGTATTTGAAGAATTATTAAATGTAGGCACAGGTAGCTATTTTCAGCAGCTACACTCAGGCCGTGGAGCCTGAAGAGCCCCAAATTTTCCTGTTTCCCATAGGAAGGGACCAGTACTATAAATGATGAATGACAAAGAAGGAGGATGGTCTAGATTTTACATTGGGGCCCAGGAGCTCCAAGTCACACCTCCATTTTAACAGGAACCATATGTCAAAAAGTTGTAAGGTGCGAGCAATAGTATTCTTGATGAGTACCAATGACAGTCTCCATAGGCATAGCACATATAATAAACTGCATGGAGTCAACTTTTTTCTTCCAATTGTTCCCTACCATCACATCTCCCTGAATTTATCCCCAGAGAACGACTTGGCAATGTTGTGTAACACTGCGGGGACTGATAAAGGCGACATCACAAGGAGCCAACATCATCCCAAATGACTCAGAGCTGAAAATAAAGAGATAGCTAATGTCTGCTGGCAGATGATCCCCGGGGGAGTGGTGCGATGCCCGGATCAGGTTACAACGGCAATGCCACATATCTGATCCTATAGACACACTGATTTATTAGGCAGGATAATGAAGGTTGCACATGGACAGACCAGCGAGGAGTGTTTTTCCCATAATTAGCAGCATATTCAGACGATTAATCATCAGATTGCACAGGGGTGGGCACGTGCTGCAGGAAGTCTTCTCCTGTCACTGATTTCCAAGGACGGATGAAGCAGGTGCAATGAATTGTGGCTGGAGAGGTGGATCTACTGTCAGTCTCATCACCTGCACTGTTCTTGTGATGGCTTCTAATCATTACACTTGGGCTGTTTGTTTCAAGGAACTCTGCATAAAACTCATTTTCCTGATTAGATATCATTCAATATGGGGGGTACAAAAGGGGGCAACAACAAAAATCAATATGAGTGCTATATGGTAGTGGTTCTGTGACTAAGGGCAGATTTTTCCTAGGCCACTGTCTCTATAACAGGTCCTCCTGTTTCAGAAATACCCTTTCTTTTGGCTGCAGTTTGTACTAAAAAAATAAACTGTTCTTAACTCAGTCTTCCCAGGTCCACTACTACTACTGAATTTTTGTTGCTGTTACCGGTGTCTGTTATTGTCTGCAGCGCTGACATCATGTCATGACTGTGTATGGCCAACTCGTTCCTTTCCTACCAGCCATCCGATAAGATCCTCTTCCCTCTCCCCATACCTTTCCATTTCTAGTTAATAATACACTTGAGACAGGTTTATTTGGATATAATTGGCCACAGCGGCTATTTATTAACAAACAATAACAATAATATTTAAATGCTGAACATTATGGGGAGGGAAGGTCCTTGAAGCTCCAAGATCTGGCACATTTAAAATCCAAGTGTTTTTCAATCTGATTATCCTTTACCCTTAGCCGCGACCCGAGCTCAAGGGCACCACACCACCATCAGTGGTAAAAGAACGCCTCCACTGGCTCGCAGGATACACCCCGTCCAGAGCCCGATTAAGTGCCAGATCAACCGACCATAATTCCATCCTGAAGGGAATCATTCATATAAATTCCCCCCATAACAAATTCCACCAACTCCAAGGACCCCCCCCCACTGCCAACACAAACGCACTCTGAAACCTCAAGTGCGTGCACCCCCAACCAACTCCAATGCTCATTCCATCCCCTCCTGGATAGCTAGGGCCCACAGATCTATACCCACCGCATTTAAATGAACCCCATCATTTCTCCAAAAATTTCTATCACCCGCTTCCAAATCATAATGACGCACTCCGACACCCCCATTACGCACTACAAAAGCTGAAATAGCTTTGTTCAATTTAACCCTTGCTCTATTGATTCCCTTCTCCGATCTTGCTCCCCGCCAAATTTTTCTGGGCACTATATCCGACCACACTACTATAATTTTTGGAGACACCATCCAAAAATGCAAAAGGTCAAACCGTATATCTTTAATCAGTTCCCTGACTGACCTAACCCCCAAGTCATTGCCTCCCACGTGTAACACTAGAGTGTCAGGCATCCTATCCAAACGCGCCGCCTTATGCAGTTCCAGTAAGACCCTATTCCACACCATACCTCTGAATCCGAGCCATCTAATAATCAAGTTGTCTCTATTGAAGCCTAGTTGTCTTCCTTCGGGTCTGATATCAGCACAGCGAGCCCCCCAATGCACATAGGAGTGGCCAAAAAGCCAGGCTAAATATGGACCTCCATCTGCAATAGATAACCAAATAACAAGATCATCGCAAACCAACCTGTCTAAACTTAAAACCACTACAACCAATTCGCTTTAACGACGTATGTATGACTTATAGCGATTAGAGTTCCACCTCCCTATTCGCTGTATTTCTTCTGGTCTGAAACCCCTGTTCGCGGCCTCCATTGCTGCGCCTATCCTAAAAGAGTGAGTCGCAAAACAAGAAGAGTCCAAGCCCAGTGCGTTCAAACACTTCTGCATCACAGCCATAAACTGATACCTAGAGAGGAAAGAACAATCCTCGTGTCTCAGCAATGGGCCCCTCGTCTCCTTTCCCAACCTTTTATATTCCATGAAACAATGCACCGGGCACATCACCGATCCCGCCACTGACCTCAGCACAACTCTTCTGCCCCCACCAGCCTGATCAGTTTTTGACCTCCTAATCCAAAATACCAAAGAACTATCTGAACAACAAATGTCCTCCCTCAGCAAACCACCCACTCTACTTTTACTTGGCGACACTAATTCTCCTACTCTAATTGCCCAAAGAAAGCCAAAGAAAAGGCTAACTTAAATAAATCTCTTTCAAAAGCTGAAACACAGACTAAAACCAATTGGCCCCCAAGTCTTTCCAAAATTTCAAATAATACCGGACGCCTTTTATCCTTCATTAAATGCCCTTTTCTATAACCTTTTAAACCTTGACTAACGATGAAGTCTTTTGTGACATCGTTCTGACCCTGAACCAAATGCCAATGCCGCTATAAAGCTATTAACCTTTGACACTGACCAGCGTAGCTCAGCAGCTCGACCAACAAAAAGCAACACAGCAAACATTCTGTCCTTATCCGAAGTAACATTGCCCCAATACATTAACCAGCTACACCATACTCGCCACACCGATTCGTACGACTCTCATGTACAGTCAGCCACCGAACCGCGAATCAGCCGTCCTGTTCCAAGATAACCAGTCTCCACAGGTGCCCTGGACATTCCAAACCCAACTCCTGTGCTTCCGGGACCAAGCTCCGAAACCGCTGCCACTGAAACCGAGATAAAGAATCAGCAATAGAATTCTCAATTCCCGGAACATGAACTGCCACAATACTTGCATTTCATTCCAGGCACCGCAAAACTAATACCCTAAGCAATCTTATTACCGTCGGGGATGAAGCCGTAAGACTGTTAATAATGGCTACCACCCCCATATTGTCACAATAAAACCTGATTCTATTGTTCTTGAATTCTTCTCCCCAAATGGATACTGCTACCACTATTGGAAATAACTCCAACAAAACTAAATTCTTTAACAAACCTTGTCTTCCCCATTCCTCCGGCCACTCACCTGCACACCATTGCCCCTTACAATAAGCTCCAAAGCCAGCACTACTCGCAGCATCTGTGTAAATCTCCAGATCAACCTTGTCCTGCACGTCATTTTGAATGATGGACCGACCGTTGTAATTATCCAAAAACCTGCTCCAAACCGCCAAATCCTCCCTATGGTCCTTTTTTAATCGCACATAATTGTGCGGGGCTCTCACTCCCGCTGGTGCAGCCGCCAACCTCCCACTAAAATCCTGCCCATAGGCATAATTCTACATGCAAAATTCAATTTTCCCAATAATGATTGCAATTCCTCCTCCTTGGTACTCCAAAACGTTTTGCAACCCAAAACATGGTTGCTAACAAATTCTTACACATTGACGACTCAGGTGGCCCTATGAATAAAAAGTCATCCAGATAATGAATGACTGACCGGATACTAGATACATCTTTAATTACCCATTCTAAAAATGAGCTAAACGCTTCAAACAATGAACAAGAAATTGCGCAACCCATCAACAAACACCTATCCAGGTAGAAATTCCCTTCCCAAAAACAACCCAATAAACGTATACTCTCTGGGTGAACCGGTAATAGCCGAAAAGCCGCTTCAATGTCCGCCTTAGCCAATAGTGTCCCTGGCCCATATCTCTGTACCCATTTAACCGCCTCATCAAACGATGTGTAAACTACTGAACTTAATTCAGGGTCAGTTCCATCATTCACCGACAGACTCTTCGGATACGAAAGGTGATGAATGAGACAAATTTTATTTGGCTCTTTTTTTGGGTACGACTCCCAATGATGACACAATTAAATTCCCTATTGGAGGAAATTGAAAGGGACCCACCATACGTCCTAACTGTACCTCTTTTTGAAGTTTTTCAGCCACAATCCAAGAGCATGATAAAGCAGACCTTAAATTCTTTTTTGAAAATGGAACCTGATGCTGCGGAGCTGGAATTTTAAAACTTTCCTTAAAACCTTGGAAAATACACTCTGCCCTTACTCTATCTGGGAATCTATTTAGAAAGGGGGCCATCGCGAGAAGACTCACCGGTGTCTCCTCCTTTTTTGCTATTGCAGCCACCCCTTCCCTTTCCTTTCTTGAAACACCTCGCTGCACCATGCGATGACCCATTACAATGGGAGCAGATATGGCTAAATTTACAACTTGCCCCATATTTACATTGCCCCTCATGGAACTGCTAGCATGCAAACGGACAAAACATGGATCCATACTCACCAGGCTGCGCAGTTGTTGAGACCCTGCCAGCCGTAGATCCCGCATTCAGCCGATCTCCCCTGGGTGCTCCTTGTCCCGCTGAGTCTTGACCATTCCTGTCTACCCTTCAATCCTCACCCCTCACCTCAGATGAGGACGGGGGTATTTGTGGTCCGTCTGAATTTTCTTCTTCCAGGCCAGCCGTTTGCTGCCCGCTCCTGCCTCCGTACCATTGCTGCCGACTTCTCCCTCCGGCCCATTTGTTCCCTCCGCTTCTTCCAACCTTCATCTTCTGACCCCACTTCCTGTTGTCCCAAGAAGGCCCTGCCCCTGAAAATTCAGGAACCACCGTTCTCCTGCTCACTGCCTGTCGTCCAGCTGTGCCACCAGCCGTCATTTTGCCTGCAATATCCGCGGCGTCCGCTAGATGTCGCTGTTCTTCCATACAAGCAGGCCCTGCGACAGGAACATCGCTGACTGGGCCCACCGCTGCACCTCTGACTTCCGGCCTTCTAGGAGAAGCAGGCCTTGTGGCCTGCTTCCTCCCGTGGCCCCAGGCTGGCTGGTCGGATTCCACCCAGAACACAGGCGACATCTGGATGGGAGCTTAGGGCGCCCACCTTCCGGAGGTTCCCCGGAGGGGCTCCGGAGCCTACGCCTGGAGCGTGGAGTCACGTCGGGGCTCAATCTCTCGGGCGGCCTGGTCCTTCTAGGCCGCCGACCGGCAATCTCCTGCACTGGCTGTGGCACTACTGCTCCCAGCAGTCCGGACAACTGCTCCTCCCACCACGCCTTACCTCTCAAGCCTGCAGCCATTCTCAGCTGGCCCAGGAGGGCTTCCAGGTTAGCCATCCTGTCCCTAGCAGTTGAGGGTTGATGGGGGATATACTGTTCACAATCGGATAACCCCTGTAATGGCTCCTTTTACCGCACTTTTCCCCTTTATACCCCCTTTCTTTACTCCACCCCCCCTTTTTCCATCCAGTGCCCTAACCGTAGTTCAAAATTCCTATACTCTCCTGGCTCAATCACAGTCATGCGGGCCTTTTCCTACAAGTACGGCTTCGGCCCTTTCTATTGCACTGCAGCCAATCAGTGAGCTCAGCAGCTCTGCCTGAGTATATGTCATGAGCCGCTCAGCTCCCTGATTGGTTAGGTGACATGTGACATCAAAGGAGGCAGGGGAGAGGGGGGAGTTTGGAGCTGATCACACTGGTAGTATAGAAGGATCCATTGCTGTAATTAGAAACCAGTGGGTGCCGTACCTGTAGACATGTGATATCAGCTCTACAGAAAGTAATAAACATCTGGATCAGCAGCAGAGACTCAGTGGTGGACCCGGGGAGGGGGAGTAAATAACAGTATGTTATTTTTAAAACAAACTGAGCCTGGGGACAGAGGTTTTCTAAAACCAGAAAACCTCTTTATTGGACCCCATAATACCTGCAGGGTTTTTTTTATATGATTCTACATGCTGACTATGACTATAGAGATTAAGTTTATGTTATTATACTATAAGGGATAATAATACTAAAACTACTTTTATATTTACAGTTATATGAAAAAGTTTGGGCACCCCTATTAATCTTAAGCTTATTGTTTTATAAAAATTGGTGTTTTTGCAACAGCTATTTCAGTTTGATATATGTAATAACTGTTGGACACAGTAATGTTTCTGCCTTGAAATGAGGTTTATTGTACTAACAGAAAATGTGCAATCTGCATTCAAACAAAATTTGACAGGTGCATAAGTATGGGCACCTCACCAGAAAAGTGACATTAATATTTAGTAGATCCTCCTTTTGCAAAAATAACAGCCTCTAGTCGCTTCCTGTAGCTTTTAATGAGTTCCTGGATCCTGGATGAAGGTATTTTGACCATTCCTCTTTACAAAACAATTCCAGTTCAGTTAAGTTTGATGGTCGCCGAGCATGGACGGCCCTCTTCAAATGATCCCACAGATGTTCAATGATATTCAGGTCTGGGGACTGGGATGGCCATTCCAGAACATTGTAATTGTTCCTCTGCATGAATGCCTGAGTAGATTTGGAGTGGTGTTTTGGATCATTGTCTTGCTGAAAGATCCATCCCCTGCGTAACTTCAACTTTATCACTGATTCTTGAACATTATTGTCAAGAATCTTCTGATACTGAGTGGAATCCATGCGTCCCTCAACTTTAACAAGATTCCCGGTGCTGGCATTGGCCACACAGCCCCAAAGTATGATGGAACCTCCACCAAATTTTACTGTGGGTAGCAAGTGTTTTTCTTGGAATGCTGTGTTTTTTTGCCGCCATGCATAACGCCTTTTTGTATGACCAAACAACTCAATCTTGGTTTCATCAGTCCACAGGACCTTCTTCCAAAAAGAAATTGGCTTCTCCAATTGTGCTTTTGCATACCTCAGCCGACTCTGTTTGTGGCGTGCTTTCAGAAACGGCTTCTTTCGCATCACTCTCCCATACAGCTTCTCCTTGTGCAAAGTGCATTGTATAGTTGACCGATGCACAGTGACACCATCTGCAGCAAGTTGATGCTGCAGCTCTCTGGAGGTGGTCTGAGGATTGTCCTTGACTGATCTCACCATTCTTCTTCTCTGCCTTTCTGATGTTTTTCTTGGCCTGCGACTTCTGGCCTTAACAAGAACTGTCCCTGTGTTCTTCCATTTCCTTACTATGTTCCTCACAGTGGAAACTGACAGGTTAAATCTCTGAGACAGCTTTTTATATCCTTCCCCTGAACAACTATGTTGAATAATCTTTGTTTTCAGATCATTTGACAGTTGTTTTGAGGAGCCCATGATGTCACTCTTCAGAGGAGATTCAAACAGGAGAACAACTTGCAAGTGGCCACTTTAAGTAGCTTTTCTCTTGATTGCATACACCTGGCTATGAAGTTCATAGCTCAATGAGGTTACAAAACCAAAAAAGTGCTTTAGTAAGTCAGTAAAAAGTAGGTAGGAGTATTTAAAACAAGAAAATGATAAGGGTGCCCATACTTATGCACCTGTCAAATTTTGTTTGAATGCAGATTGCACATTTTCTGTTAGTACAATAAACCTCATTTCAAGGCAGAAACATTACTGTGTCCAACAGTTATTACATATATCAAACTGAAATAGCTGTTGCAAAAACACCAATTTTTATAAAACATTAAGCTTAAGATTAATAGGGGTGCCCAAACTTTTTCTTATAACTGTATTTATAACGCAGAAAATATAGATCAAAGTTGGCACTGTTATAGCATTAAAGGAGTATTCCCATCTCCAAGATCCTATCCCAATGTGAAGTAGGTGTAATAATAATAACATCAGCAAATACTTCCAATTAGAAATTTAGTATAGTTCTCCTGATAACCTAGGTCGCTTACCTCATGTGCAGGTTTTTCAGTAACTTAGGTGTCCTTGGTTACAACCACTCATATAGTGGCAGTTAGCTAGTTAGTTGCTAGTGGTCGTAACCATGGATACCTAACCCTGCACATTAGGTAAATGACTTAGGTTATCAGGAGAACTATACTACATTTCTAATTAGAGGTGTTTGCTAATATTATTATTATTACACCTATTGCATATTGTGATAGGATCCTGGAGATGGGAATACCCCTTTAAATGAATGTGTAGGTGCACGTACGCCATGGCCAATATAGACATGAGAACAAACACGATACGTCAGCACTCTGCAATTTACATTATTGGATTCTGCCCAAATTATGGAAAATCAAGTTTAATAAAAAAAAAATCATATTGATGAATCCATCCTGTGCTGCAGAAAAGATATTCTTTGGTGGATCCAGGAACCATCAAGTTGTCTACAAGTCAAATTAATATCAATGTTCGTGCAGGAACTTTCTCAAGGGATTCGAGGTAGACTATGGTACATATAAGGGAAAAGCAAGATTGGAAGCCAGAGATCTACCTAATGCATTCATATTATTTTGGATCACATGTATAAATCTGAAGAGACTTTTCACCCAAACATAAAAAATCCATATAATGATAGATACAATGCTAGGGTAATCAACGATTGATATTTTTATTTTCTTTTTCCTTATAAAGATATTGATATTTTTCAGTTTTGCTACGACATCCATATTTTTACAAGTTATAATCTGAAATGCAGCCATATTGGTTATTGCCTTTTGAATATACTTTTTAGAAATGAATATAATTGTTGTAAATATTAATAAAAGAAAGTCCCTTACTAAGGACCATAATCAATTAGCCGGAGTGAGGAGTGGCTACAAAGAGTTTCTCTTTTTCTGGATGAATCAACATGTCCATGCATTATAGGGGCCGCCCATTGAATTCAATTAGAATTCTGTAATGCTTCATTTCTCCTGTGGGAGCACTGCAGAAAGAATGAATACTTGCTTTTGAGTTTCCTTATAAAGCCTAAGATAAAAAGAAAATGAGCAAATACCCTGTAGTAAGTAAATAAATAGTAACAGTACATGTTAATAACATAAGGTACTTAGTTAACACTATTTTGATCAAAAAATGGTAAAAGTCATTCCACCGCGACAAAGTGTACCCAATTAGGACGATCCTATTTCTGGTATTAAAACCTCACCTTGTGTCAGCCGACCTCATTATAGATAAGGGCACAGAAAGAACCAGGACCGACTGTTCAGACACCTGCCCATGGGAAGCTATATAGATGAAATGCATAGTTCAAAAAAGGAGGAGTTATGTCCTTGTTTGTACAGAGTACACGAAACTACAGCAAAACCAAAGAAATGAGCCGGAACCTAAGTTGGTATAAGTGCAATGTGTAGGAGCACGTTCACACTGTGGCCATGAGTTTCCTTATAGATTGAAGCTGTCCCTTGAAAGTGTCACCTTGTAATCAGCCTATTGGTTAGAGAATCTAATAACAAAAGGGCTCAAATTTTAGCATTACGGTAGATTTCTATAAAGAAAAAATAAAAGACTGTACCTAAAGAAATTAAAATGCAGCACATGTATGTATTGTTTCAAATAAATGGACGCTCGTATAGTGCATGGACAGCGCATCAGGAGCCACTCTTATACAGAGGGGGACTATTCTCTATGATGTCTATATGTTCTTATAGGGCATATAAACAAGGGCATCATAAGACGTAGACGAATGCATTACATGAAGGCCACTCTGTTGTTCTAACCCTAGTTGTTTCTGTTGTGCTGAATCAGCCATGAAATACAAAAAAAACAGCAGAGAACATTTATTTTATCCTGCTGTCAGAAACACAGTCATCATTCCTACTAATGTGTACTGCAATCAGATGTCAGTCTACTGGACGATCTATACTTGTCCTACTCAAAGCTTTTATGGCAGAAATGTCGTCCAGATTCTGCTAAGTCAAGAGCTAACGCTGACAGACAATTACTCCAAGTAATTACAAGCAATTACTCCTGTAGTGTATAATGTAAGTTTCTTAATGTCCACTTATGATAACCCAGCCTGCACTTACAGCTTCAGCCCCAGGTAATAGCAAGTCTGGTCATTGCACTGAATAAATAATGATGACAAACTCTAGTATTTATTAGGGCAGGTGAATAAAAAGCATGAGATATATGAGATATCCATTTAATTGTGTAAAAAAAAAAAGTTCTCCAAACGAATGTAAGAGTTTTGACATAATACATATGTCTCGCTAGGTAAGGGAAGGACCAAGTGTATGACGATGGGAAAAAGGGGAAAGCCCAACAACTAAGGAAAGGGAGAGTGAAGACCCATTAGGCAGATCTTACAACACCCTGACTCCCCTACCGTCCCTAAATAGGTTCCGCACCCATCGCCGAGCAGGATATCTAATCCCTAACTGTCCCTAGAGCTAGGCCCTAGGTAGGGAGGGGACGGAGTGAGCACTAGTCAGCCCCCACTGCAACTAAAGAAAAACAGGGAAAACAGACAAGGGGATACACTTAACTTGACAAGACACCAAAGAGAAGACAACAATAATCCACCAAGAAACTCCACAAAGAAACTAGCGGACTGCTAGTACTCCAGGCCTGAGCAGGGGAACATAGTTCTATCACCGGCGACTCTCTGGAGACACTGAGGGTTTTTAAATATCAAGCAAGGGAGTGTTATTTAGCAGCTGAAGGTAGAGATCATTGCTGGGTCCTATTGAGAGAAGGATACCACTACACTACAGAGATGAAAGGATCAAGAAGGTGTCTGCAAAGCCAAGCGCAGCGACCTTCTACAGCCGGATCCAGAACAACTGTCTGTCAAACCTGATACACTCGTGACAACATATATATTTATATTCAGCAGGAAAAACTTGTCCATTGCCTCCATTGAGCTAAAAAATGAGATGGGTTATAATTCATGTAACATAGCCTGAAATAACTATAGAACTAGAGAGTAACAGCGCCACACCTATCTATTGGTTGTGTCTGGTATTGGAACTTAGTGGTCCATTAGTTCAAAACGCATTGGTTGGATCTGTTCATCTGTGAAGTGGTTTTGCATCCTATGTACCTCTTGAAGAGTTTAATGTACTGACAAATAAACTCTGGATTTTATTCTCACTAAGCTGTGAAGTCAGATTTCTGCAATTGGTATTGCAACTAATCTCCAATGAAATTTATAAAGTTAGTCTGCAATACCACTCCAAAACTGTGGACAAGTATTGAGCTGTTAAAGGAAAGAAAACAACCATGATTTTCTAAAACTGTGCAATCTTTACTTTGATAAATATATTTATTTTTAGAGAAATATAATTAAAAAATGGTTTCTAATATATATAAAATAATAATAATACAACTGGCAATAGTAATAATTTTCAACAACTAATACACATATATTGTGTGTTTTGCCAACGCCTTTTGGAATAGCAAAGATATGTTAAAGAAGCACTCCCATCAAAGTTTTTATCCTTCATATTACAGTTATATGAAAACGTTTGGGCACCCCTATTAATCTTAAGCTTAATGTTTTCTTAAAATTGGTGTTTTTGCAACAGCTATTTCAGTTTGATATATGTAATAACTGTTGGACACAGTAATGTTTCTGCCTTGAAATGAGGTTTATTGTACTAACAGAAAATGTGAAATCTGCATTCAAACAAAATTTGACAGGTGCATAAGTATGGGCACCCTTATCATTTTCTTGTTTTAAATACTCCTACCTGCTTTTTACTGACTTACTAAAGCACTTTTTTTGGTTTTGTAACCTCATTGAGCTTTGAACTTCATAGCCAGGTGTATGCAATCATGAGAAAAGCTACTTAAAGTGGCCACTTGCAAGTTGTTCTCCTGTTTGAATCTCCTCTGAAGAGTGGCATCATGGGCTCCTCAAAACAACTGTCAAATGATCTGAAAACAAAGATTATTCAACATAGTTGTTCAGGGGAAGGATACAAAAAGCTGTCTCAGAGATTTAACCTGTCAGTTTCCACTGTGAGGAACATAGTAAGGAAATGGAAGAACACAGGGACAGTTCTTGTTAAGGCCAGAAGTGGCAGGCCAAGAAAAACATCAGAAAGGCAGAGAAGAAGAATGGTGAGATCAGTCAAGGACAATCCTCAGACCACCTCCAGAGAGCTGCAGCATCAACTTGCTGCAGATGGTGTCACTGTGCATCGGTCAACTATACAACGCACTTTGCACAAGGAGAAGCTGTATGGGAGAGTGATGCGAAAGAAGCCGTTTCTGAAAGCACACCACAAACAGAGTCGGCTCAGGTATGCAAAAGCACATTTGGAGAATTTGGAGAACCTTGCCAATTAAACTAATGAAAGCTAATGTTGTATGTGCTGCTCTGGGTTACCGCTTACGTGAAACTTTCTTTGTAAATCACCACCAGAGGATCAATATTTTCTTGCCCTCTGTGACAATTCTGCCTTCTATGTCATCAAAAATCCTACGGACTGATTAATTAGCAGTTCGGTTTATCTTCCCAAGTGACTTCTAGGGAGAAAGCCAAAAAATTAATTAAAATTTCTAAACAGATGCAAAGCAATTCCACAGAAACAAGTTTATATAACACAAAAGAAATGCAGAATGACAACATTAATCCAACTGGTGAAGATTGAAGTGATAGCGCCTGCTTGGCATTCTCGGGGGCTGTTTAGGTGTAACTGTACCTATTAGTACTAGTGATGTGCGAACGTGCTCTGATAAGTTGTTATTCGAGCACGCTCAAGTCCTAAACGAGTATCTTCGGCGTGCTCGTGAAACATGTTCACGCTGCCGCAGCTGCGTGTCTCGTTAGAACGCCAAAACACATGCAGGGATTGCCTGTTTGTTAGGGAATCCCCACATGTGTTGAGGCTGTCTAACAGCCGCGAGACATGCAGCCGCGGCAACGCGAACATATTTCACAAGCACGCCGAACATGCTTGGTTAGGACTCGAGCATGCTCGGATAACACCTTATACGAGCATGTTCGCGCATCACTAATGTGTACCTCTCCACCTCTACAGTGGTGGCCAAAACTTGCTCAATTTCAATGTCAGTGACAACTGGGATATACACACGTGGTCAAAATTTTTGGTACCCCTCATTTAATGAAAGAAAAACCCACAATGGTCACAGAAATAACTTGAATTTGACAAAAATAATAATAAATGAAAAATCTATGAAAATGAACAAATGAAAGTCAGATATTGCTTTTCAACCCTGCTTCCACAGAATTTAAAAAAAAATTAAACTCATGAAATAGGTCTGGACAGAAATGATGATACCCCTGAAAATAATGTGACAAAAGGGACATGTTAAATCAAGTTGTGTCCACTAATTAGCATCACAGGTGTCTACAATCTTGTAATCAGTCAGTGGGCCTGTATATAGGGCTACAGATACTCACTGTGCTGTTTGGTGACATGGTGTGTGACGCGCCCCCTGTGCCATATTCTTTAGGGGAATACCCGGAGCCGGATCAGATGGGGGTTGTAGTCTCCGAGTGGCTGTGACCCGGTCCGTGCCCAGGGTGTCAAGCTCAGTGTGTGGCAGTCCTTACTGATGTTACTAAAGTTCTTTATGTCGACTACGCCACCCGTTGAATTGCGGTCACTACGGCCGCCGCTGCAGCAGGGTCCGCTGAGGCTGATGGCGTTGGTGCAGCTTAGGTAGTATAACCCCCAACGGGAGGGGTATAGCCTCAGGGGGTCAGGTGCAGAGGATGGTGGTTGTGGAAGTGCAGGGATGATGGTAATGAGAGTCAGAGTCGGGTTGTGCAGTTCAGGGTTCTTTACTTACTGCAGATGTTCCGGTCACTCCGGCCTTGAGTGACCACCCGAGCCGTGCTGCGTCCACCAGGTCCTGGACTCGGCCAACCCCCAAGTAGTTCTGGAGCGTGGTTCTGAGCTCCCTTTCTGTCCTGTCCTCGTCTCTGGCCTTCCCCACCAGGGATCCACCTAAGTCCGGCTCCCTCGGGCCTCTTGTTGGCGAACCCTTGCCTCTGGGTTCCCTGACCCTATGCGTGGTCTGCCTTCCGGGTGGATTTAGTGGGTGGCCGTGGCAGATGCTGCCCACGGCCTCCGGTCTCTGGCTGAGGTATGCTGTAGCCCCCACCAGTTTGGGATCCGGTACCCTGTTGCCAACTATTCACCCTGTGATTGTATTTGGGTTCTCAGAGTTCCCTCTTTCTCCCCCTCTGGGTCTTTCGTTCTCTCCTCTCTCACTCTGGGCCTGGGGCTGCTCTGCTCCTCTGCTTTCTTCCACTGCTCTGCAAAGTCTTCACTACAACAGGCTGACTTCTCACAGACTGACCCTGATCTTAGATGGTGCCCACCTTAAATACTCCCTCTATGTGTGAGCTCAGGTGACCAGCACCCAATGAGCTCCTATCTTTACCCAGGCTGCTCCCCCTATCTGCCCCTACACTACTGGGATGTACCACCCCCCTCCCACTCCAGCCAGGAACAGACTCTGTCGTACCTGCACATTTCTAAGTGGGAGTACCGTTGGTCTGTTCCTCGGAAATGGGATGTGTGTAGTGCATGCAGCTTTCTGAGCTCAGTTCCACACTCCATCCTTACCCGGGAGTGGAATATCACACCTCTGGCTGAGGTGCAATACCCCTGTAGCAGCCGAATCCTCAGGGTGCTACATTCCCCCCTGGTAAATCACAGCACGTCCTCGGGCTGTAAGATATAAAACAACATCCAAAACATACAAATTTTTTTTTTTTTCATAAACATAAACATATAAAACATATAAAACATCATATATATATCAGCATAAACTTTCCATATAAACTTTCTTATCTTCTGGTTCCTCCGGTCACGGTGCAACTTGTGACCGGGTAAAGTGCGACAGTCTCTTGAAGAAAAACCAGTTCTTCTATAAAACCGGTAGGGGGCGCTTTAGGAAGCGCAACTATATACAAAGGGGATATGGCCGCTCTCAGTCCTCGGCCAGGTATTAGGAAAGGGATGACCGCTCTCAGTCCTCGGTCAGTGGGAATAGGGACACACGGGTTAACAGTTCAGTTCGCTGGTCCCAACGGGGACTATAATAGCAGCAACAGTTCACTGTGCCCCGACGGGCAACTATATACAGCTTCTACTCTGCCGTCCTCAACGACGACGTCCTCCTGCTCTTTCTTTGTGATTAACTTTAGCTTCAGACCCGTCCGGGTCCTCTTGCTCCTCCTCACACCGCAGCTCCTCCTCCGTCAGGCGATGCACATGGAGAGCGTAGGGTCCTTTGGCACACTTGTGCCGGGTGAAGGTGACCTCGTCCCCTATATAAAGGTCACGACCTCTGTGTCCCTCCGGTAGGTGGGACTCAACGTCTCTTCTTGTCACGAAGACGTCGCCTGGGGTGCGGTGATCTCGGATGAAGCCCCACCCGTGCTGCATATTAAACTTGATCACAGTCCCGGTGGAAGGGGGACCATGAGCTGCACGGGGACTCCTCCTGGCCCGGCTCTTCTGCTCCGCGCTCTTTATTTGGGCTTGTTGTTCCCGGACCCGCCTCTCTCTCCGCTCCCTCTCGAAGACCTCGAGTTGCTGGCGGCAGCACTCTGCACGCTCCGCTGCAGCTGCCCGGGTCTCCTGAGTGAACCCCATGAGATCTTCTCCGGTGGGGTCCCACTCAAACTGTGCCTCCTCTAGCGGGGGCGAGGTCCTTTTTACGGGCTTTGGAACCGGAATCAGGGGTTCGTCTAGGGGTCTCTCTTTCCGGAGTCGGGGATGGTGAAACTCCGGTGGCCATATAAAGGGCTGCCCATCCGGGCACGTATGTTGGGCGAACAGATCTTCTCCCAGATGCGGCACTCTTGGTTTTATGGGCGCGGTGGTGGTGGCGCCCGGGTTGCCCAGGCCTTGCGGCCAGGCCTGGGGCACCTGGAAAGTGAAGGGCACCGTAAGGACGGCGGCGCCCTGGGCTACTTGGCCCTGCGACCAGGCCGGTGGCTCCGCGGAGGTAGGGGGCACTGTTGGTATTGCGGCGCCCGGGGGTACTAGGCCCTGCGACCAGGCTGGTGGTACTTCCTGCTTGGTCACGCTCGGGGTCGAGGCGTGTGACGTCACAGGGGTCGCGGCTGCGGCTTCCGGTTGAGGCCTAGTCTGTGGCGGTGACGTTGCGGTTACGGGCACGGCAGGGGGTACTTCGGGCTCTGCGACGGGGAGCTGGGGCAGGTACGCGGTTTCCCGGTTTGGGGTAGAGACGTCCCCTTTACCTGCCTCCTTTCGTTCGGCTCCCTTCTCGGCGCCGTCTCCGGCCTTCAGTCCTCCTGCGCCATCCTCAGAGGCGGTCTGTCTCCTCGTCTCGGGTGGCGTGCTCCGCTGACGGGTTCTTGTCTGCTGGGCCATCTCACGGCTCCACTCCGCCAACGTCTCCCGCTGCACCCGGGCCATCCTCCGTGCGAGGCCCTCCAGCGCAGTCTGTGCACACTCCCGATCTTGGGGGAGCTGTGCCAGGACCTCCACTAAGCCTAGTGGGGTCGTTGCTTCTAGCAGGCTCCTGACCAACGGGTCGGTGCTGCTCTGCTCTCCTCTCGTTGTCTCCAGCAGGCCTTCTGGAGTGGCGACCGGCAACAGGCTCCTGACCACTGGGTCGGTGCTGCCTGGAGTGGCGGCCCGCATCAGGCTCCTGACCACTGGGTCGGTGCTGCCTGGCTCTCCCTCCATCTCCGGGTAGGCTCTTTCTGGACTCTGCTCCAGGCTTCTTGTCTCCGGGTGCGCTCTCTCCAGACTGCTCCAGGCGACACCCATCTTTGTTCTCTTCTTCTGTCTCCGCCCACATCGAGGGTGGTCCCGGGGCAACTTTGTGATTGTCAGTTCCAGGGGCAGTTCTTTCACGCTGACAGACACCTCTAGCATCACAGTCTCTGTTGGTGGGGGCGGTTTCCGCTTTTGGCGCCATTCTTCGACCTGGCCCACGATGGGAGGTGGCCTCTTGCCACCCTCTGGCACGCCCATAATGGCGTCCGCTCTTCCAAGGCGGGAAATCTTTGGAAATGGCGGGAATCGTCTCCCAGTGGCGGGAAACTCCATGGATGGCGGGAAAAAGCTGAAAATGGCGGACAACCGGCGGGAAACGACCTGTGATGGGGCCCGATGGCGGGGACCCTCCGGAACCGGCAGGAGACTTCTTTTTAAGGTAACGATGAACTTTTCTTCAGGCACGCAGTACCCGGTTGTTGCGGGCACGTTATCCTGCCGACTACACCAAAGTTGAGGCGCCCCCTGGGCCATATTCTTTAGGGGAATACCCGGAGCCGGATCAGATGGGGGTTGTAGTCTCCGAGTGGCTGTGACCCGGTCCGTGCCCAGGGTGTCAAGCTCAGTGTGTGGCAGTCCTTACTGATGTTACTAAAGTTCTTTATGTCGACTACGCCACCCGTTGAATTGCGGTCACTACGGCCGCCGCTGCAGCAGGGTCCGCTGAGGCTGATGGCGTTGGTGCAGCTTAGGTAGTATAACCCCCAACGGGAGGGGTATAGCCTCAGGGGGTCAGGTGCAGAGGATGGTGGTTGTGGAAGTGCAGGGATGATGGTAATGAGAGTCAGAGTCGGGTTGTGCAGTTCAGGGTTCTTTACTTACTGCAGATGTTCCGGTCACTCCGGCCTTGAGTGACCACCCGAGCCGTGCTGCGTCCACCAGGTCCTGGACTCGGCCAACCCCCAAGTAGTTCTGGAGCGTGGTTCTGAGCTCCCTTTCTGTCCTGTCCTCGTCTCTGGCCTTCCCCACCAGGGATCCACCTAAGTCCGGCTCCCTCGGGCCTCTTGTTGGCGAACCCTTGCCTCTGGGTTCCCTGACCCTATGCGTGGTCTGCCTTCCGGGTGGATTTAGTGGGTGGCCGTGGCAGATGCTGCCCACGGCCTCCGGTCTCTGGCTGAGGTATGCTGTAGCCCCCACCAGTTTGGGATCCGGTACCCTGTTGCCAACTATTCACCCTGTGATTGTATTTGGGTTCTCAGAGTTCCTTCTTTCTCCCCCTCTGGGTCTTTCGTTCTCTCCTCTCTCACTCTGGGCCTGGGGCTGCTCTGCTCCTCTGCTTCCTTCCACTGCTCTGCAAAGTCTTCACTACAACAGGCTGACTTCTCACAGACTGACCCTGATCTTAGATGGTGCCCACCTTAAATACTCCCTCTATGTGTGAGCTCAGGTGACCAGCACCCAATGAGCTCCTATCTTTACCCAGGCTGCTCCCCCTATCTGCCCCTACACTACTGGGATGTACCACCCCCCTCCCACTCCAGCCAGGAACAGACTCTGTCGTACCTGCACATTTCTAAGTGGGAGTACCGTTGGTCTGTTCCTCGGAAATGGGATGTGTGTAGTGCATGCAGCTTTCTGAGCTCAGTTCCACACTCCATCCTTACCCGGGAGTGGAATATCACACCTCTGGCTGAGGTGCAATACCCCTGTAGCAGCCGAATCCTCAGGGTGCTACATGTGTACCACACTCAACATTGGCCAGAGGAAGCAAAGGAAAGAGCTGTCTCAGGAGATTAGAAAGAAAATTATAGACAAGCATGTTAAAGGTAAAGGTTATAAGACCATCTGCAGTCAGCTTGATGTTCCTGTGACTACAGTTGCACATATTATTCAGAAATTTAAGATCCATGGGACTGTAGCCAACCTCCCTGGACGTGGCCGCAGGAGGAAAATTGATAACAAATCATAGAGACGGATAATACGAATGGTAAAAAAGAGCCCAGGATAACTTCTAAAGAGATTAAAGGTGAACTTCGAGCTCAAGGAACATCAGTGTCAGATCGCACCATCTGTTGTTGTTTGATCCAAAGTGGGCTTCGTGGGAGACAACCAAGGAGAACACCATTGTTGAAAAAAAATCATAAAAAAGCCAGATTGGAATTTGCTAAACTACATGTTGACAAGTCACAAAGCTTCTGGGAAAATGTCATATGGACAGATGAGACAAAAATGGAAGTTTTTGGCAAGGCTCATCCACTCTATGTTCACAGACAGAAAAATGAAGCATATCAAGAAAAGAACACTGTCCCTACTGTGAAACATGGAGGAGGCTCTTTTATGTTCTGGGGCTGCCTTGCTGCATCTGGCACAGGGTGTCTTGAATCTGTGCAGGGTGCAATGAAATCTCAAGACTATCAATGGATTCTAGAGAGAAATGTGCTGCCCAGTGTCAGAAAGCTTGGTCTCAGGCGCAGGTCATGGGTCTTGCAACAGGATAATGACCCAAAACACACAGGTAAAAACACCTAAGAATGGCTAAGAGGAAATCATTGGACTATTCTGAAGTGGCCTTCTATGAGCCCTGACCTAAATCCTATTGACCATCTTTGGAAAGAGCTGAAACATGCCTTCTGGAAAAGGCAACCTTCAAACACGAGACAACTGGAGCAGTTTGCTCATGAGCAGTGGGCCAAAATACCCGTCGAGAGGTGCAGAAGTCTCATTGACAGTTACAGGAATCCTTTGATTGCAACAAAATATTAAGTTAAGAGTACCATGATTTCTGTGCAGGCCTATTTCATGAGTTTCATTATTTAAAAATTTCTGTGGAAGCAGGGTTGAAAAGCAATGTCTGACTTTCATTTGTTCATTTTCATAGATTTGTAATTTATTATTACTTTTGTCAGATTCAAGTTATTTCTGTGACCATTGTGGGTTTTATTTTCATTAAACGAGGGGTACCAACAATTTTGACCACGTGTGTACCTCCACATTGATTAGCTGTTATGTTGGGAGGAAGACCTACATCACCATTTTCCCTACAGTCCTTCAGATAAATGGCAAACTACATAACACAGGGATGAGCCAAGTCCACTCGTCTCTGTGGACTATCTATGAGGGCTAGAGAATCAGGATTACTCAGAGACTACTTGACTCAAATTAGAGACTCCCGGTGTAACATCTATATATACATATACACCCACAACTTCATAGGGCATAAGAAGGGGGTTGTCACAGGGGCATACATATCACATCTGCAGCCGGTTCAGCTGCACAGGGGCCCACTTACAGTTTCTCAGATGATACTGTGATCATTATACTTTCTATGTAGATTTTCCTTTGACTAAGTTTATTAGGGAAAGGACCCCAGCTGTTGCTCTCTGTTCAATAGATGCTTTCATATGTAGTTAGTTAATTAATTATTATTTTTTTTAAATGCCATCTGTAGCAGGTATTCAAACTCTCAACCTGCAGCATACAAGGCAGGAGCTTTAACTGTCAGTCACAGATCGCTAAGAATAAAGGATTTCTTTCTGTCTAAAGAGCATTCTTCTTCACAGGAATATTGTACTAGTAGATAGAGTTAGATCTCTATGTACCTGTAATATAGTAATATTTTACAGAAAATTGCTAAAATTAAGTCAATAAGGTTTCTCCTTGTGTGGAGCACCGAGTCAGAGTAAGGAGACTTAGAGGCCATGCAATGCTCCCCTATAAGCAAATAGGCTCTTCAGAGAGGAAGAGGATAGGAACTCTAGTGCCACCTTTTGGAAGTTGCAATGCTAAAAGTCAATATTGGCCCTTTAAAGGGCCATTCCTCTCACCTAGCCAAATCAGATTTCCTGCTTTGCACTGATGAGGAGCAAATACCCCGAAACTGGTGCCTGTAAATGGAGTTTCTGGTTTGGCTTTTATGCTAAGTCATGTAGCATGGTACTTTAAAGGATTAATATTGACTTTTAGGATTGCTACTTCCAATAGGTGGCGCTAGAGTTCCTGTGCTCTCTTCTCCTTTTACACATAAAAAATGAAAAACAAATAATCACATCTATAATATACTTTTAAAAATAACTATCGCAGATCAGTAACAGTTCACTGAAAATAGATCAAAGAGTTCACAAAACAAATTTACAAAAAAATCACTGATTAATTATTAAGGGTTTATTAAAACATAACCTTTACTAATTACAATAATAAGGAAAAAAATGGGTTTAATTTCTGCACTGCCACAAATATCAGTGGGGCACAGGAACATTGTTATTGTCCGTCCCTGGGTAGTTAATAACCCCCTAAAGGGGTTGAGACAATTGATTTAAGTTATAAGACAAATTAAGATATTTCTTATAATATCTTTTATTGATGCTAAATATAAGTCGCATGGATGTAGATTCCAAACATTTAATTGACATAATGTTAAAGCAGTACTTCAATTTATAAGGGAAAATTATAATAACTGCTAAAAATCAATATTTTCTGACCTTTCAAAGGATATTGAAAAAAACATAAATCACAGTAAAAAATGTAAAAGGTGCAAGAAATACACTGCAAAACGATCAAAGACCCACATTGCCGGCAAAGGACTTAGAGTTAAAGGATATGAGAGAAAGACTGAATGTTCCCTAAATATAATGTAAGATGTTCTTGGAACATATAATGGTTGTTATGCACATGCCCGGACTGACTGGCGTGAGCGTGGTTAGTGATCCCACTGGACCATGAACCGAGGAGTGCCTGGAGGGGCGTGACTAAGTATCAACTCGGTCCAACCAAGGTTGCACGGCGGCTCAGTCGACTCCGTGAACCAGGGAGGAACCGAACAGAGGGATCAAGTGCTACTCCAGGTCAGACCCCGGTCACAGCTGTTGACCCACACCGGGGAATGCAGGAACAGGCAGGTTAGGCTGGCATACTGACAGGTGGGTACTGGCAGGCACGGCTGGTATGCAGACAGGTGGGTACTGGCAGGCACGGCTGGTATACAGACGGACGGGCACTGGCAGGCAGGAACGCAGGCAAGATAGGGACCAGTACAGACTGGGATACAAGAACAGAGCTGCAGGTGCGGTAGACAAGCAGAGCAGAGCAAAACCCGCAAGTGCGGTAGACAAGCAGAGCAGAGCAAAACCCGCAAGTGCGGTAGACAAGCAGAGCAGAGCAAAACCCGCAGGTGTGGTATACAAGCAGAGCAGAGCAAAACCCGCAGGTGCGGTAGACAAGCAGAACAGAGCAAAACCCGCAGGTGTTGTAGACAAGCAGAGCAGAGCAAAACCCGCAGGTGCGGTGGACAAGCAGAGCAGAGCAAAACCCGCAGGTGCGGTAGACAAGCAGAGCAGAGCAAAACCCGCAGGTGCGGTGGACAAGCAGAGCAGAGCAAAACCCGCAGGTGCGGTAGACAAGCAGAGCAGAGCAAAACCTCAGATGCGGTAGACAAACAGAGCGGAGCAAAACCCGCAGGTGCGGTAGACAAGCAGAGCAGAGCCAAATCCGCAGGTGTGGTGGACAAGCAGAGCAGAGCAAAACCCGCAAGTGCGGTGGACAAGCAGAGCAGAGCAAAACCCGCAGGTGCGGTAGACAAGCAGAGCAGAGCAAAACCCGCAGGTGCGGTAGACTGGCAGAGCAGAGCACAACAGCAGGTGCGGTAGACAAGCAGAGCAGATACACACAAGGTACTTACAATGAAGTAGCGAGTGGACACTAAACTCACAAACAGAAGTACCGAGACAACGAGTTGGAGTTAGGTGCAGGTTCAGACACTGCAGGAAAAGGGAAGATACGAACATAGAGACAAACAAGTAATGGGCTAGGACTCTGTTCAGACAGGAGCTGAACCAGGAACAAGATACAGGAACGAGCCTGGGAACTCAGCCCCCATGGTGGCTGAAACAGACTAGAAGTCACAGATACAGGTAACGGGCCTGGGTATACAGCCCCCAGGGTGGCGGAAACAGACAAGATACAGGACAGGACCTGGCAACTCAGTTGCACAGAACACACTGATAGAAAATGTTGCTCAGGCACCTCCTACTGGGTGGAGGGGGTTTAAGTATCCAGTGACTCACAGCAATAGGCTGGGGAGGCATTAGGACTGCGCACACTGTAACTATAAGAATCAGGGAGTAACCGCGCCGCCGCCCTAAACAATCAGACAAGAGACATGCACACAGCAGGTACTGGAGCAAAGTGTGCAGCCAGGACTGATAGGTAAGATGGCGGTCTTGCATGGTGGGAGGTGGTAAGCCATGCCAGCACGCTGCCAGGGATGTTACAATGGCTGGAAACTAATAATCTATTACTCTAATAATGAAGTACTAAAAAAAAAATACAGAAATTCACCTTACCTGCCTGCTTAGCGCAATCATTTTAAAGTCCATGAATCTGCCAATTATGGAGATTGAAAAATCCTACCCGATTACTACAGTGACTCCTTTTTTTAGGGCTCTTCCTGCTTACAAGAAGGCAAGAAGTGACGATTAAAGGTAAAATTAATCAATGGGATTCATCAAGCTGCCCAAAATTATTGTTTTTTATTATTATTTTTTTTAATCAGAACTAAACATAAATTAAGGTGTGCTGCATCATAATATGTAATCATCAATTTAAACTTTACTACATCTGTATATTCCCTGTTCAGTAGGTAAGGGTGTACTACACAGTGAAGGAGTAGACGATGCATTATGAGGTTAGTCAGATCTATGGCTGTAGATCTGGATTGGTGAAGATTACAATAGCAGCGAAGCACGAGTCTGAAAAATGTCTTATATTTTCTATGGATTTGTCATTTTTTTCTATGAATTCTCTCCTTATAACCAGTATCACAATTTGTATTGAGGAGGGTGAAATCCCCAGGAAATACATGAAAAAATCAGCACCAACCCCCATGGAATTCTACAAAATTAAAGTTAGATCACTATGGAGTCCTTTGATGATTTAAAGCGTTAATTTTAACTTGTGCATACAGCTGCGCATCGTTCTCCAGACTCTTTCACTTTCATGTTGCTGGGAAAGTAGACTCTCCTCCTTGAGTGACTGTTCTGTTCAGTAGCTTCTGATGAGCTTTTTCTGCTACAGGGACGCATTAATGGTCTCCCAGTTCTTTTTCTGAAATATATATTAACACTATATTTACATATAGAGATAACAGTGTCTTTGAACAAGCCAACTGCTCTGGAAACTGCCAATAGTGTGGGCCATGGGATTGTGTTTTTGCGAGACTGATGGCAGGGAAGAAAGATCAGTATCTAACTACATATAGATCAATAGGCTGGAGAGAGGTGGCTGGTATCTCAGGAGTTAACTCAGCCTGGAATGTAGCTACTACACATACACTGCCAGGTTCTGGTGGTCGATCGCCTTTTCAAGTAGCTGTATACTATGTAAGAGAAAAGCTGTAATAGCAAGAGAATGACAGTAGACCGAAAAAGCAACTCTGCTACAAACTTGTTTATTTTCATCCTGTTTACCCATACCAATTTCATAACATGAGAATACCCGTGTAAGTGCAGTTTATTAAAAGGGTTCTCCACTACTAGGACAACCCCTTCTTGATCGAAATGTTCTGCCCTGATAAAATAAAAAAGCCTATACTCACCTCGTGTGCCGTCACCATTCCAGCGGTGTTGGCACTCACGTTTCCGGAACTCTTATGCGGTTGTTATGACTCATGAGCCTGGTGCTTAGTCAGCGCTGGCATCACTGTCCCCGCTTCGTACGAATTGAACAAGGAGAGGAAGCCCGGGCTGCAGCTGATCTCAGACGTCCTCTTTATGTTTAATTTGTACATTTTTTACTTTTTCAGCACACACAATGCTCAATATAAGATGTTTACTGGATATAGGTGTAGCACCCTGAGGATTCGGCTGCTACAGGGGTATTGCACCTCAACCCAGAGGTGTGATATTCCACTCCCGGGTAAGGATGGAGTGTGGAACTGAGCTCAGATAGACTGCATGCACTACATACATCCCATTCCAGAGGAGCAGGCCGACGGTACTCCCACTTAGAAATGTGCAGGTACAACCGAGCCTGTTCCTGGCTGGAGTGGGAGGGGGGTGGTACATCCCATGTAGTGTAGGGGCAGATAGGGGGAGCAGTCTGGGTAGTGATAGGAGCTCATTGGGTGCTGGTCACCTGAGCTCACACATAGAGGGATATATAAGGAGGGCACCAACTTAGAATCAGGGTCAGATGCAGAGGATCAGATGCAGAGAGGATCAGCTGCAGAAAACAAGTTAGGAGAGGAGAGAAGAAAGAACAAGACCCAGAGTGAGAGAGGAGAAAAGAGAAAGACCCAGAGGGGGAAGACTGAAGGGACCCAAGAACCCAAATTAGAGCACCGGGTGAGGAGTCAGCATCAGGGTACCGGAACCCAAGCTGGTGGGGGCAAAAACAATCCCCAGCCAGAGACCGGAGACCGTGGGCAGTGTCTGTCACGGTCACCCACCACATTCACCCCGAAGGCACACCACATGAAGGGTCAGGGAACCCAGGGCCAAGGGTGTCCCAAAAGAAGGCCCGAGGGAGCTGGACCTAGGTGAATCCCTGGTGGGGACGGCTGAAGAAAGGACAGAGGGAGAGCTCAGGGCCACGCTCCGGACTTGTTTGGGGGTTGGCTGGATCCAGGACCTGGTGGACGCAGCACGGCTCGGGTGGTCACTAGCAGCTGGAGTGACCGAAACATCAGCAGTAAGTAAACTCCCTTAACTGCACAACCCGAGTCTGTCTTCATTGCCGGCTGCACCACACCACCACAACCCCCATCCTCTGCGCCTGTCTCCTCTGAGGCTATACCCCTCCCGTTGGGGGTTATCCCACCAAGCTGCGCATCCACCATCAGCCTCAGCGGACCCTGCTGCAGCGGCGGCCACAGTGACCGCATCACAACGGGTGGCGTAGTCGACACAAAAGAACTTTAGTAACATCTGTAAAGCTGCCACATAACACTGAGCTTGACGCCCTGGGCACGGGGCCGGGTCACAGCCGCTCGGAGACTACAACCCCCCCATCTGATCCGGTGCCGGGTATTCCCCTCAAAAAGGAATATGTCCCAGGGGGCGCGTCAACTTTGGCGTAGTCGGCAGGATTACGTGCCCGCAACACCCGGGTACTGCGTGCCTGAAGAAAAGTGCAAGTTTACCTCAGAAAGAAGTCTCCTGCCGGTTCCGGAGGGTCCACGCCATCGGACTCCATCACCAGTCGTTTCCCGCCGATTGTCCGCCATTTCCAACTTGTTCCCGCCATCTGCAGAGTTTCCCGCCACTGGGCGACGCTTCCCGCCAAAACCGCAGATTTCCCGCCTTGGAAGAGCAGCGGACGCCATTATGGGCGTGCCAAAGGAGGGCAAGAGGCCACCTCCCATCGTGGGCCGGGACAGAAAATGGCGCCAAAAGTGGAAACCGCCCCCACCAACAGAGACTGTGATGCTGGAGGTGTCTGTCAGCGTGAAAGAACTCCCCCTGGAGCTGACAGTCACCGAGTTGCCCCGGGACCGCCCTCGAAGTGGGGGGAGACGAAAGAGAAGAACAAAGATGGGTGTCGCTTGGAGCAGTCTGGAGCGAGCGCACCCGGAGGCAAGAGGTCTAACAAGGAGCAGCGGAGGAGCTCACCCGGAGATGGAGAGAAAGCAGAACAGCACCGGCCCGCTGGCCAGGAGCCTGCCGGAAGCCGAGCAGAGCAGCACCGACCCGATGGTCAGGAGCCTGCTAGAGTCCACAACCCCGCTAGGTCTAGCGGAGATCCTAGCGCAGCTCCCCCGAGACCGGGAGTGTGCACAAACTGCCCTGGAGGGCCTCGCAAGGAGGATGGCCCGGGTACAGCGCGAGATACTGGCGGAGTGGAGCCGGGAGATGGCCCAGCAACCAGAGACCAGTCAACGGAGCACGCTACCCTGGAAGAGGAAGCAGACCGCCTCTGAGGATGGCGCGGGAGGACCCAAGGCCGGAGACGGCGCCGAGGAGGGAGCCGAACGCATGGAGGCAGGTAAAGGGGACGCCTATACCCCAAGCCGTGACACCGCTTACCTGCCCCAGCTCCCCGTCGCAGAGCCCGAAAGTCCCCCTGCTGTGCCCGTAGCCGCCAGGTCACCGCCATGGACTAGGCCCCGACCGGAAGCCGCCGCCGCGACCCCTGTGACGTCACACGCACCGACCCGGAGCGTGACAAAGCAGGAATTACCACCAGCCTGGTCGCAAGGCCTAGTACCCCCGGGCGCCGCACCACCAACAGCGCCCCCTACCTCCGCGGAGCCTCCGGCCTGGCCGCAAGGCCAGGTAGCCCAGGGCGCCGCCGTCCTAACGGTGCCCTTCACCTTCCAGGTGCCCCAGGCCTGGCCGCAAGGCCTGGGCAACCCGGGCGCCATCACCACCGCGCCCGCGCCCGCAATACCAAGGGTGCCACACCTGGGGGAGGACCTCTTCAGCCAGCTCACATGGCCGGACGGGCAGCCCTTCATCTGGCCCGAAGGATACCATGAGCTGGGGCGGCAGCAGAGACGAGGGCCCTTGTGTGAGCCCCTGATCCCGGCTCCGAAGCCCGTGACTCGGGTCTCGCCTCCTTTGGAAGACGCACAGTTTGAGTGGGACCCCACCGGAGAAGATCTAATGGGGTTCACTCAGGAAACTCGGGCAGTCGCCGCTGAGCGGACTGAGTGTTGTCGTCAGCAGCTAGCAGAGTTTACGAGAGAACGGGAGGAGAGGCGGGCCAGAGAACAACAGGCCCAAATCCGGAGCGCGGAGCAGAAGAGCCGGACTAGGAGGAACCCCCGTGCAGCGCATTGTCCCCGCACCATCGGGACAGTGATAAAGTTCAACCCGCAGCATGGGTGGGGCTTTATTCGGGACCGTAACAACCGCGGTGACGTTTTTGTGACTCGCAGAGACGTCGAGTCCCACCTGCCGGAAGGTCACAAAGGCCGTGACCTCTACGTCGGAGACGAGGTCACTTTCACCCGGCACAAGTGTGCCAAAGGACCTTACGCCCTCCACGTACACCGCTTGACGGAGGAGGAGTTGCGGTACGGAGAGGAGGAGCCAGAGGACCCGGACGGGTCTGAAGCAACACCATATCAAGAAAGAGCAGGAGGAAGACGCCGTTGAGTGCGGCCGAGAAGTGATGTAAATAGTTACCCAATCGGGGTATAAAGGAACTGAAACTGGAACTGTTGCTGCTGCTAAAATAGTCCCCGTTGGGACCAGTGAACTGTTTAACCCGTTAACCCCTTCATCCTACAGGCTGAGGACTGTGAGCAGCCATTCCCTTTCCTCTACCTGGCCGAGGACTGAGAGCGGCCAACTTCCAACTTCCCCTGTATATAGTTGCGCTTCCTAAAGCGCCCCCTACCGGTTTTATAGAAAACCAGTTTTTCTAAGAGACTGTCGCACTTTTCCCGGACACACGTTGCACAGTGTCCGGAGGAGGAACCAGAGACAAGAGAAGTCTACGAGAAAGTTTTATCTGATAAGATATGTTATATATATAATGTCTTATATGTTTTATATGTTTATATGAAAAATTTGTGTGTTTTGGTGTTTTATGTCTTACAGCCCGAGGACGTGCTGTGATTTACCAGGGGGGAATGTAGCACCCTGAGGATTCGGCTGCTACAGGGGTATTGCACCTCAACCCAGAGGTGTGATATTCCACTCCCGGGTAAGGATGGAGTGTGGAACTGAGCTCAGATAGACTGCATGCACTACATACATCCCATTCCAGAGGAGCAGGCCGACGGTACTCCCACTTAGAAATGTGCAGGTACAACCGAGCCTGTTCCTGGCTGGAGTGGGAGGGGGGTGGTACATCCCATGTAGTGTAGGGGCAGATAGGGGGAGCAGTCTGGGTAGTGATAGGAGCTCATTGGGTGCTGGTCACCTGAGCTCACACATAGAGGGATATATAAGGAGGGCACCAACTTAGAATCAGGGTCAGATGCAGAGGATCAGATGCAGAGAGGATCAGCTGCAGAAAACAAGTTAGGAGAGGAGAGAAGAAAGAACAAGACCCAGAGTGAGAGAGGAGAAAAGAGAAAGACCCAGAGGGGGAAGACTGAAGGGACCCAAGAACCCAAATTAGAGCACCGGGTGAGGAGTCAGCATCAGGGTACCGGAACCCAAGCTGGTGGGGGCAAAAACAATCCCCAGCCAGAGACCGGAGACCGTGGGCAGTGTCTGTCACGGTCACCCACCACATTCACCCCGAAGGCACACCACATGAAGGGTCAGGGAACCCAGGGCCAAGGGTGTCCCAAAAGAAGGCCCGAGGGAGCTGGACCTAGGTGAATCCCTGGTGGGGACGGCTGAAGAAAGGACAGAGGGAGAGCTCAGGGCCACGCTCCGGACTTGTTTGGGGGTTGGCTGGATCCAGGACCTGGTGGACGCAGCACGGCTCGGGTGGTCACTAGCAGCTGGAGTGACCGAAACATCAGCAGTAAGTAAACTCCCTTAACTGCACAACCCGAGTCTGTCTTCATTGCCGGCTGCACCACACCACCACAACCCCCATCCTCTGCGCCTGTCCCCTCTGAGGCTATACCCCTCCCGTTGGGGGTTATCCCACCAAGCTGCGCATCCACCATCAGCCTCAGCGGACCCTGCTGCAGCGGCGGCCACAGTGACCGCATCACAACGGGTGGCGTAGTCGACACAAAAGAACTTTAGTAACATCTGTAAAGCTGCCACATAACACTGAGCTTGACGCCCTGGGCACGGGGCCGGGTCACAGCCGCTCGGAGACTACAACCCCCCCATCTGATCCGGTGCCGGGTATTCCCCTCAAAAAGGAATATGTCCCAGGGGGCGCGTCATAGGCAGTGGCAGTAAGTGAACTGACCACATCAGCACATTGTGGCCTCTGCCTGTGATTAATGTCACAGTTGACTTCACCTATTACTGGGGCTCCTATATTAACCTAAGACGCTGGTGTTACTGAAAATATACATAGAGCTCCAGTCCTGATAGTCCCTCCTCTGGGAGTCCCCCTTGTAATACTGTATTTTATTATTATAATAGTCTTAACTTTCTCATGTGTCAAGTTAACTATTTATGTAGTGCTTGGTAAGTTAATAAGTATTGTATTTGTTAGTTTTGCAATTTATGTATCCATATTCATATTAGTATGAGATATTTGTTTTCTCCAGTATAATAAATAAATAAGATTGCTGGAGTGTTTCTTTAAATAGGTTTTTGCTGCATCATCTAAGAGCAGCATAAAGTATGGGAAGAGAGCCTGATTCCAACACTGTGTCACTTATGGGGTTTTTAGCTGTAGTTTTGATAAAACACTGTTTTATCTGCTAAAGCTCTGCTAACTCTCGAGATTGGTTTCTGTTCTACAGTCCTCAATATTTATCAGGTCCAGTTATCCTCGCCCCCCCCCCCCCACCACCTCTGATTAGCAGCTTTCTTCCTATGCGCAGTGTAGGTCAAATTCTGTCAATTAATAGTGCAGGTGGGGCTATACAGAGCTTTTCATTGAGAAAATTAGCAGCAAAGTTATATTTTCCAAACTACAGCAAGAAGCACAGTAAGTGACACAGCTCTAGAATCTGGGTCTCTTTCCCTATTTTATGCTTCCTTTAGAGTAGGTGCACCCGACTGTTTTCTCTCCACCTGCGAAAAACGATCCGCTTTTTCTGATCAGAGTCTCTCATTATTCTGTAAAGATCACTACGTGGTTGCCCATTATTCTGTATGGAGGACTATGTGGTGCCCATTATTCTGTATGGTGGACTATGTGGGCCCATAATACTGTATGGAGGACTATGTGGGGCCCATTATTCTGTATGGTGGACTATGTGGGCCCATAATACTGTATGGAGGACTATGTGGGGCCCATTATTCTGTATGGAGGACTATGTGGAGCCCATTATTCTGTATGGAGAACTATGTGGGGCCATTATTCTGTATGGAGGACTATGTGGGGCCCATTATTCTGTATGGAGGACTATGTGGAGCCCATTATTCTGTATGGAGGACTATGTGGGGCCCATTATTCTATATGGAGGACTATGTGGGCCCATTATTCTGTATGGAGGATTATGTGGTGCCCATTATTCTGTATGGAGGATTATGTGGGGCCCATTATTCTGTATGGAGGATTATGTGGGGCCCATTATTCTGTATGGAGGACTATGTGGGGCCCATTATTCTGTATGGAAGACTATATGGGGCCCATTATACTGTATGGAGGACTATGTGGGGCACATTATTCTGTATGGAGGACTATGTGGGGTTCATTATTCTGTATAGAGGAGTATGTGGGGCCATTATTCTGTATGGAGAACTATGTGGGGCCCATTATTCTGTATGGAGGACTATGTGGGGCCCATTATTCTGCATGGAGGACTATGTGGGGTCCAATATTCAGTATGGAGGACTATGTGGGGCCCATTATTCTGTATGGAGAACTATGTGGGGCACATTATTCTGTATGGAGGACTATGTGGGGTTCATTATTCTGTATGGAGGACTATGTGGGGCTCATTATTCTGTATGGGGGACTATGTGGGGCTCAGTATCCTGTATGGAGGACTATATTGGGCCCATTATACTGTATGGAGGACTATGTAGGGCCCATTATACTGTATGGAGGACAATGTGGGGCTCATTATTCTATATGGAGGACTATGTGGGGCCCATTATTCTGTATGGAGGACTATGTGGGGCTCATTATTCTGTATGGAGCACTACATGGGGCCCATTATACTGTATGGAGGACTATGTGGGGCTCATTATTCTGTATGGAGGACTATGTGGGGCTCATTATTCCATATGGAGTACTATGTGGGGCCCATTATTCTGTATGGAGGACTATGTGGGGCTCATTATACTGTATGGAGGACTATGTGGGGTTCATTATACTGTATGAAGGACTATGTGGGGCTCATTATACTGTATGGAGGACTATGTGGGGCTCATTTTTCTGTATGGAGGACTATGTGAGGCTCATTATACAGTATGGAGGACTATGTGGGGCTCATTTTCTGTATGGAGGACTATGTGGGGCCCATTATTCTGTATGGAGGATTATGTGGTGCCCATTATTCTGTATGGAGGATTATGTGTTGCCCATTATTCTGTATGGGGGACTATGTGGGGACCGTTATACTGTATGGAAGACTATATGGGGCCATTATACTGTATGGAGGACTATGTGGGGCCATTATTCTGTATGGAGGACTATGTGGGGCCCATTATTCTGTATGGAGGACTATGTGGGGTCCATTATTCTGTATGGAGGACCATGTGGGGCCCATTATTCAGTATGGAGGACTATGTGGGGCCATTATTCTGTATGGAGAACTATGTGGGGCACATTATTCTGTATGGAGGACTATGTAGGGCTCATTTTTCTGTACGGAGGACTATGTGGGGCTCATTATACTGTATGGAAGACTATGTGGGGCTCATTTTTTTGTATGGAGGACTATGTGGGGCCCATTATTCTGTATGGAGGAGTATGTGGGGCACATTATACTGTTTGGGGGACTATGTGGGGACCATTATATTGTATAGAAGACTATGTGCTGCCCATTATTCTGTATGGAGGACTATGTGGGGCCCATTATTCTGTATGGAGGACTATGTGGGGCACATTATTATGCTTGGAGGACTGTGTGGGGCCCATTATTCTGTATGGAGGACTATGTGGGGTCCATTATTCTGTATGGAGGACTATGTGGGGCCCATTATTCAGTATGGAGGACTATGTGGGGCCATTATTCTTTATGGTGGACTATGTGTGCCCCATTATTCTGTACGGAGGACTATGTGGGGCTCATTATTCTGTATGGAGGACTATGTGAGGCCCATTATTCTGTATGGAGGACTATGTGGGGCCCATTATACTGTATGGTGGACTATGTGGGGCCATTATTCTGTATGTTGGACTATGTGTGCCCCATTATTCTGTACGGAGGACTATGTGGGGCTCATTATTCTGTATGGAGGACTATGTGGGCCCATAATACTGTATGGAGGACTATGTGAGGCCCATTACACTGTATGGAAGACTATGTGAGGCCCATTACACTGTATGGAAGACTATGTGGGGCCCATTATGTTGTATACTGGTTGCCCTGCGACCTTGTCCAAGTTTTTCATGTTGGCCCTCTGTGTGTATGAGTTTGATATCCCTGCCTTAGATTGAAAAGAAAAAAACTAATGGCAGAAAAAAAAAGAAGGTAAAAGAGGTTCATATTTACTTTGCCTTTTATCTGTTATTTCCAGTCTAAAAACACATTGCTAACCTTGCAATAGTGGAATTATAGTCTCATCTAATATACAAGAAGATTGATTTCGATGTTTGAGTTCTTATATTGTGAAGTGTTTAGTATAGTAGCAGGTAATAGTGAAATTGCATCTGGTGAGCATCTTTAGCCCTCCTATATATTATGATGCACTTTTTGCTCGTGATAAATTGCTGCTCCTCATATTACCTTGCATGTTGTGCCGACCCTCAGCACATCGACTTTCTTGCTCCATAACTCAGCTCCAGGTTTCATTTGATTTAGCAATAGGTTGATTTTCACTTCATCTATTTTTCGGGTAGTAAGTGTATTATATTAGTGAGGCTGAGTGCGCAGAGCTCACATTGAAATGATATCTGCCCCTCGCTGCCATCTAATCAGATTCGTGTTGTATCACCAAGAGCACTTTGTGAAAATAATGGGATTCTGCAATTCTATCTAAACTCCTTTCTTAAGATCTTATAAAACATGAAGCCTGGTAAATGACATATCTAGGTTAACCTGAGGGATTGTGGTGCAGCTTCCTCTCACAGTTCTGCCCTAAAATTGATTCCCTGGGTAATTATGAGCCGAGAGCCGCAGTGAGAACTTTTGCTTTTCCCGTTAATAGGGAAAGACAAATGTTCTATAATTCACAACGCTCCTTCAGATCTGTTAGCAGGAACAATTTGCAATAGATCCTGCAATCTTATTTCCTCATTTTATTATTATATAAACTTTAGACAAGCACATTTGTATTCTTTATATTACCTATACATACAGAAATATTTTCTCCAATTTTTTTTTTTTTTTTTTTTTAAATCGATTCATTCTTATATAAAAGATAATCAGAAAATCCCATTTTTTTCATATCTATGGGAAAACAGTAGAACAGATAAAATCCAAGCAGCAAATCTCCTTGCCTCCCTTAGGCTTCATTCACACGTCCGTGTTTAAACACGAACATGAAAAAATGGTACCAGTGTCATCAGTGTTTTGAATCAGTGTGTTATCAGTGTGTCCGTTTTTACAATCAGTGTTTTTTACGGATGAAAAAAATAAAAAAATTACTTACAAAGCTTCCCCTATACTTTGCAATGTTAAACACGGACAGAGGACATGGATACCATTCGTGTGCTGGACGAGTTTTTTCACTGACTGATAGACTTGTATTGGCCCTTGTCATTAGTGCTGTCGGAAAAAACATAGACATGTGAATAGCACCCTAGATAATGGGTATGAGGCGTATCCGTGAAAAAAAAAAACGGATACAACATGGACGTGTGAATGAGGCTTTAGACACAGTGCAGCCACTAGCCGTAGAAAACAGTTTCTCCATTGCCCCAGCAGAAATAGTCCAGACACATAGACTTCTGCAAGAGCTCAGCCATATCCTCCACCATAAAAACAGCTTAAATGGGTTATCTAATAAAAAAAACTATTAAAAACAATTGCAAGTGTTATAAGTGAACAACAATAAACTATACTAAACAGTTATTTATTCAGTGCTGACACTCCTACAGTCTCCATATTTTTGTTTACAAGCATTCAGCATGTGACGGCTGCAGACAATCAGTGTCAGTGGTTACCTGCTGTACTGCTGGCATCACCACTCAGCAATCGGAGCCGTAATACCATTAGTAGGGCTCTGATTGGCTGCCACATGCTGACCATCTGTAGAGAAAGCCCCAGAGGACCACCAAAGCCTCAGAGCCAGATCACCAGGTGAGTATGGGTTGTTTCATTATTTTATACCATTTGATGCTGCTTCAAGGAAAAAACTCGAAAGTTGAATAAAGCCAAAATCGCATGATCCCCGGAAGCAACTCACAATCCCAGTAGAAAATATTAGCCAATAGAAATTCATTTTGATTGCAATTTAGAACATGTTCTACTTATGTATGTAAAAAATTGCATTGGTTGATGTTCATAAAGACCTTGTAATAAAAATATTTTAATTCTAAAAATAATTAATCTGTAGGTCTGAATATGGTGGTGACATACAACACTTGGAAGACTCCCATAGACAATCTGTGGTGGAATTATAACAATGTGGTCGTGCATATACAGTACAGATCAAAAGTTTGGACACACCTAATTTAAAGATTTTTCTGTATTTTCATGACTTTGAAAATTGTACATTCACACTGAAGGCATCAAAGCTATGAATTAACACATGTGGAATTATATATTTAACAAAAAAGTGTGAAACAACTGAAAATATGTCTTATATTCTAGGTTCTTCAAAGTAGCCACCTTTTGCTTTGATGACTGCTTTGCACACTCTTGGCATTCTCTTGATGAGCTTCAAGAGGTAGTCACCGGAAATGGTTTTCAGTTCACAGGTGTGCCCTGTTAGGTTTAATAAGTGGGATTTCTTGCCTTATAAATGGGGTTGGGACCATCAGTTGTGTTGTGCAGAAGTCAGGTGGATACACAGCTGATAGTCCTACTGAATAGACTGTTAGAATTTGAATTATGGCAAGAAAAAGCAGCTAAGTAAAGAAAAACGAGTGGCCATCATTACTTTAAGAAATGAAGGTCAGTCAGTCAGAAAAGTTGGGAAAACTTTGAAAGTGTCCCCAAGTGCAGTTGCAAAAACCATCAAGCAAAAGAAACTGGCTCACATGAGGACCGCCCCAGGAAAGGAAGACCAAGAGTCTCCTCTGCTTCTGAGGATAAGTTTATCCGAGTCACCAGCCTCAGAAATCGCAGGTTAACAGCAGCTCAGATTAGAGACCAGGTCAATGCCACACAGAGTTCTAGCAGCAGACACATCTCTACAACAACTGTTAAGAGGAGACTTTGTGCAGCTGGCCTTCATGGTAAAATAGCTGCTAGGAAACCACTGCTAAGGACAGGCAACAAGCAGAAGAGACAAGTTTGGGCTAAAGAACACAAGAAATGGACATTAGACCAGTGGAAATCTGTGCTTTGGCCTGATGAGTCCAAATTTGAGATCTTTGGTTCCAACCACCGTGTCTTTATGCGACGCAGAAAAGGTGAACGGATGGACTCTACATGCCTGGTTCCCACCGTGAAGCATGGAGGAGGAGGTGTGATGGTGTGGGGGTGCTTTGCTGGTGATACTGTTGGGGATTTATTCAAAATTGAAGGCATACTGAACCAGCATGGCTACCACAGCATCTTGCAGCGGCATACTATTCCATCCGGTTTGCGTTTAGTTGGACCATCATTTATTTTTCAACAGGACAATGACCCCAAACACACCTCCAGGCTGTGTAAGGGCTATTTGAACAAGAAGGAGAGTGATGGGGTGCTACGCCAGATGACCTGGCCTCCACAGTCACCAGACCTGAACCAAATCGAGATGGTTTGGGGTGAGCTGGACCGCAGAGTGAAGGCAAAAGGGCCAACAAGTGCTAAGCATCTCTGGGAACTCCTTCAAGATTGTTGGAACACCATTTCCGGTGACTACCTCTTGAAGCTCATCAAGAGAATGCCAAGAGTGTGCAAAGCAGTCATCAAAGCAAAAGGTGGCTACTTTGAAGAACCTAGAATATAAGACATATTTTCAGTTGTTTCACGCTTTTTTGTTAAGTATATAATTCCACATGTGTTAAATCATAGTATTGATGCCTTCAATGTGAATGTACAATTTTCATAGTCATGAAAATACAGAAAAATCTGTAAATGAGAAGGTGTGTCCAAACTTTTGGTCTGTACTGTACATCGTGTGTAGACTCAGCCAACTAAACTTGAGAGATTTATCTCCAGAGCAGTGAAAACTACTGATATGTCATTATATAAAAGGAACAAGCTGCGCTAAAACTTATGTCTGCTGCACTAACAACATTTTTAGATTTTCCTCTAGACAGCAGTTTTAGGCAAGGGAAAGGCTGACTGCATTGTTCTTACTGCCAAGAACTGCAGAGATTAATGCTGATACATCATATATATGGTATATGGTATACGGTTGTGGGACCCTCTGAAAATATTCATATATCTATTTCAGAACAGTAATGGTTTACGTTTCTGTTCAGAAGTTCAGTTCATAAAGAAAGTGAGAAATTACAGTAATAACACAACCACCCAACTAGCATCAGTATGGAGCTAAAGAAAAATTAGAAATGCAGAAATCCAGGTAAAAATGATATTCTGTCTCATCGATATAAGGCAGGAGTTTACTTTAATGGATTTAGTGAATTTAGGCTACTACTGATTACCTGAATAAAGGAGCTACAGTAATTAGAAAGCATTTCTAAAGGAACCAATGATCTTTTTACTAATGGAATTTTCTGATCGATCTCCACTGATGAGCAATGTCGATGGGACGAAGGAGTTGTATGATTTTTATAACTGGTAAAGGTATAACGGCGTTGTCCACTACTCAGACAACCCATTCGTAATAATAACTATGTTTGCCACCAGTAAAATAATAACACTTATACTCACCTCTGGTTCCGGTGCCATTCCAGCAGTTTAGCCACTGGCGCTCCTGTGGATTGTGTGACATTATTATGTCATTAAATCCCTGCGGCCAATCAGGGCCAGCTTCACTCTGCCCGCCTTTGGACATATCACATACAGTACAGACCAAAAGTTTGGACACACCTTCTCATTTAAAGATTTTTCTGTATTTTCATGACTATGAAAATTGTACATTCACACTGAAGGCATCAAGACTATGAATTAACACATGTGGAATTATATACTTAACAAAAAAGTGTGAAACAACTGAAAATATGTCTTATATTCTAGGTTCTTCAAAGTAGCCACCTTTTGCTTTGATGACTGCTTTGCACACTCTTGGCATTCTCTTGATGAGCTTCAAGAGGTAGTCACCGGAAATGGTCTTCCAACAATCTTGAAGGAGTTCTCAGAGATGTTTAGCACTTGTTGGCCCGTTTGCCTTCACTCTGCGGTCCAGCTCACCCCAAACCATCTCGATTGGGTTCAGGTCTGGTGACTGTGGAGGCCAGGTCATCTGGCGTAGCACCCTATCACTTTCCACCTTGGTCAAATAGCCCTTACACAGCCTGGAGGTGTGTTTGGGGTCATTGTCCTGTTGAAAAATAAATGATGGTCCAACTAAACGCAAACCGGATGGAATAGCATGCCGCTGCAAGATGCTGTGGTAACCATGCTGGCTCAGTATGCCTTCAATTTTGAATAAATCCCCAACAGTGTCACCAGCAAAGCACCCCCACACCATCACACCTCCTCCTCCATGCTTCACGGTGGGAACCAGGCATGTAGAGTTCATCCGTTCACCTTTTCTGCGTCGCACAAAGATACGGTGGTTGGAACCAAAGATCTCAAATTTGGACTCATCAGACCAAAGCACAGATTTCCACTGGTCTAATGTCCATTCCTTGTGTTCTTTAGCCCAAACAAGTCTCTTCTGCTTGTTGCCTGTCCTTAGCAGTGGTTTCCTAGCAGATATTTTACCATGAAGGCCTGCTGCACAAAGTCTCCTCTTCACAGTTGTTGAAGAGATGTGTCTGCTGCTAGAACTCTGCGTGGCATTGACCTGGTCTCTAATCTGAGCTGCTGTTAACCTGCGATTTCTGAGGCTGGTGACTCGGATAAACTTATCCTCAGAAGCAGAGGTGACTCTTGGTCTTCCTTTCCTGGGCGGTCCTCATGTGAACCAGTTTCTTTGTAGCGCTTGATGGTTTTTGCAACTGCACTTGGGGACACTTTCAAAGTTTTCCCAATTTTTCTGACTGACTGACCTTCATTTCTTAAAGTAATGATGGCCACTCGTTTTTCTTTACTTAGCTGCTTTTTTCTTGCCATAATACAAATTCTAACAGTCTATTCAGTAGGACTATCAGCTGTGTATCCACCAGACTTCTGCACAACACAAATGATGGTCCCAACTCCATTCATAAGGCAAGAAATCCCACTTATTAAACCTGACAGGACACACCTGTGAAGTGAAAACCATTTCCGGTGACTACCTCTTGAAGCTCATCAAGAGAATGCCAAAAGTGCAAAGTAGTCATCAAAGCAAAAGGTGGCTACTTTGAAGAACCTAGAATATAAGACATATTTTCAGTTGTTTCATACTTTTTTGTTACGTGTATAATTCCACATGTGTTAATTCATAGTTTTGATGCCTTCAATGTGAATGTACAATTTTCATAGTCATGAAAATACAGAAAAATCTTTAAATGAGAAGGTGTGTCCAAACTTTTGGTCTGTACTGTACATCCAGATTAAGTGAGAGAGCTGCAGCTCTCACTTCCTCTTCCTCTAGATGCATGTGATTTGTCAGAAGACGGGGAGACTGAAGTGGTCAATGATTGGATGCAGGTATCACATGACGTATCATTGTCATACGATCCCCGGGAAAGTGAGCACCAACACTGCTGGAAAGGCGCCGGCCCCAGAGGTGAGTATAGGTGTTATTATATTATTAGGGACAAATATACGGATTGAGACGGGGATGTCCAAATAGTAGACAACCCTTTAAAAGTGACAGAATCTACCAATTTATTTGCTTGTGTGGCTCTATATTGTACTTCACAAGATAGGTAAGTAAATCAGGGCTAATATTTAAAGTCCGGCTGCTTTGCTAACAAGCTGATGTTTAAAGAGAATCTTTCACTGGATTTTTTAATTTAAACTTGGTTACCTCCTTTAATTGGTGCTGCTCCATTAATGTTTGGAACAGTTTTTTTTATCTTGTTCTTCCTCCATTCTAACGTTATGCCCCCCTGATAAAAGGGTTGACATTTTCCTTTTACCAATTGGGCGTTTACTACAGAACATCTCTGTGAACATTTGCTTTTTCTCTTCTGATGTTGACCAATCAAAATATAGCTTTTTCCCAGAGAAGTTCTGTGGTATACGCCCATCTGGTTGAAAGGAAAATCTATATCATTATTAGGCCACGGCCCCACTATCAGTATTTGGTCAGTATTCGGTCAGTATTTTTTCTCAGGAGTGGGAGCCAAAACCAGGTGAGGAACAATCAGAGAAAAGGTATAATAGAAACAAGTCACCAATTCTGTATTTATCACCCACTCCTGGTTTTGGCTCCCACTCCTGAGAAAAAATACTGACTGAATACTGACCAAATACTGATAGTGGGGCTGTGGCCTTGGGGTGTATAAAATGAGAGATAAAATCCAAACGTACTGTTGCCCCTTTATAACTCACTTGTAAGGCCACATCTAAAATATGGGATCCAGTTTTGCTCTCCACATTTTAAAATAGTTATTGGGAAGTTAGAGTCGGTTTAAAGGCGGCAACTAGATTATTACGAGGGATGGAGGCCTCTCATATGATAAGAGGATGGAAAAGTTGATCTTGTTTAGCTTAGAAAAAAGATGTCTCAGAGGAGATCTCATTTATATGTACAAATATATGTGTGATCAGTACAAAGGACTAACACATAACTTATTCTTTCCAAAGACTTTACAATGTACCAGGGCACATTTATTACGGGTTTAGGTAAACGTGATTCTGGGGTCCAAATAGGAAAGGGTTCTTTACAGTCAGAGCAGTTGGACTGTCGAATGCCCTTCCACAAGAGGTAGTAATGGCCAACACTATAACAGCATTTATATAAGGGCTGGATGCTTTTCTCACAAGAAATAGCATCATGGGTTATAAATAATCTAGTGATAACTGGTGGAGAAAGGTGGAACTTGATGGACCTGTGTCTTTCTTCAACGTATCTATAACTATATGTAACTCTGTATAATTTTGGAATGGAGGGGCACAAAAAAATTAAGAACATTTTCCAGAATGAGTGGAGCAGCGCTCTACCAGACACCAGGCTCTATGAAACCATTGGGTGTAGCTACCTACAGGGCTGCAGAGGTTGCAGTCAAACTGTGCCCTGGATTTAAAAGCAGCTCATTGGTGCCTCTGCTTATCTGAGAAGTCAGGTACTAGGAATATCTGTGATTTGGGAGCTTATCTAGAAATTTTGCATTCGGGGCCTAAAAGCTTCAGGTTATCCCCCTCTATAGAACTGCTAATTTAAATTAACTCTTTAGTCAATATTTTTTAACATCTCTGATATAAAAGAAGAAGAAGAAGAAAAGAAGCAATAGTCACCTGAACCAATCTCCTGCCACTACTGAGTCCTTGCTGGGCTCCACTTCGTGGCCTTTTCTTGGCACCAGAGAAGTAACAGGAAATGCCAGCTCAGCCAATCACTGACCTCAGGAGTGACCATCTTCAGCCTGTGATTGGCTGAGGAGGCATTTCCTGTGTAATGATAGTATCAGAAAGTAGTGACCGGTAATGCCAGGATTGGTGGGACATTTAGGAAGGGGAGTATTGCTTCTTTTCTTTTTATACACCCCGGTTTAAAAAAAATTGATCAGGCAGACAAACCCTTTAAGGGATTTATTCCGGCTAAAATATGTCTTCTTATAATCATTTGATTGTTACTATAAATAATGGGAGAGTTTATTAAAAGCAATGTTTAATATGCAGGCCTTAATAAAAAAATAAACTTGCTGGAGTAAAATATTCCTAATTTATTAAGAGGAGCACAGCAAGACATTAGGCTAATTTATTAACTGGCAGTAGCCTCTTAATAAATTAGCCTCATCTCTTGTTGTGCGGACACCAAAAAAGCAAATCTTTATCTAATTTGCTTTGAAGATTTCGCTAATTTTCTCTTTTTATATAAAAGAATTTATACTACCAATCAGTGTCGGACTTGGGTGCCAAGGGCCCACCGGTAACCAACTCCAGGGCCCCACTTTTCAGCTTCATGCAAATGTGACATTATCCTCAATCACAACTGTATATAACAATGAATTGGGTAGATTGGTAAATGAATAAGATGCTGCCTTTGTCTGTACATAGAGATTCAAGTATATTGTGTCAAGTACTGCTCATATAAGAGGGTGGTGGCCCACCAGAGGATTCTCCTGTTCTCCTGTGGGCCAGTCCAAGCCTGCCACCAATGTTGGTCCATCAATAACCACCCTTAAAATTCACAAAAAACATCCTTTAATTCTACCAAAGGGAAAGAAAATCCAATTTCTTAAATTATCACTTTCAACTACTGCACAATAAAAACTTGTGATGGAAGATTTTACCAGATGATGATCCACCTTGTAAACGGAAGGGAGCATATGGACGTCTGTAGGTGTCCACCCATACTGTGATAAGTACTTCATCAGATTAGTACAAGCCTTCTGTCACTCACAGCCCTCGTTCTGTGGCTTATCAGGGTCAAGGAGTCTTTTTCGCTACCTTAATTAGTAGGACAGTTTAAGTGGTAATTATTTCAGCCAGAAAAAATATTCCTTGTCTTTATGTGCCTGTACTTTGTTTTTAACATTCTTACTTCTCTTGTTAGTCTTTGGTCATGTTTCCTATTATAGGCGCCGAAGAACGGTCCTATAAAAATAAACAGATAAGCTGATCATAGAGAAAAAACAACCTGTATCCCCTAGCAGTAGTTGTAATCAGTGTTTAATCCTCCTACAGCTCCTCTGCAGGACAAAATGTAGTATTACTCAGCTCCTATTGAAATTAATGAGCTGTTTGCATAATACACAGATGTTCTGGGTCCTCCAGAGGGAGTTTTTGGTAATTTTTCCTATTAAAGGCACTGAAGAATGGTCTTGTAAAGATAAGCTGATCATAGAGAATAAATGTGCTGGATCCCCCAGCAATAGTTGTGATTATAAGTCTTCAATCCACATACAGCTCCGCTACAGGAAAAATGTAGTATTACTCAGTTCCTATTGAAATTAATAAGCTGTCTATGTAATGCACAGATGTCTTGTGTCCTCCAGAAGGAATATTTGGTAATTTTTCCTATTAAAAGCACTGAAGAATAGTCCTAAAAATACAAGTTGATCATAGAGAACAAGTGTGCTGGATCCCCAGCAATAGTTACAATTATCAGTGTTCAATCTACCTACAGCTCCTCTTCAGGAAAAATGTAGTATTACACAGTTAATATTGAAATTAATGAGCTGTCTACATAATACTCAGATGTCCTGGGTCCTTCAGAGTGGGAAAACTTATTAGCAGCAATTCTGTGCTCTGGTCAGTACAAAGAGTTCTGAATACTTCTTTTCTATTCACTAGTGATGAGTGAGCGTGCTCGTTTAACCCTTTCACCGAGTACGCACAGGTGCTTTCCGAATATCTTCAGCGCGCTGATTTATGACTGTTAGTCAACCTCAACACATGCAGAGATTGCCTGTTTATTAGGGAATCCTCACATGTGTTGAGGCTGACTAACAGCCATAAATCATGCTGACGCATGGACTCGAACGATACGATATACGAGCATGCCGAAGATACTCGGAAAGCACCCGAGACGTGCTCGGCGAAAGGGTTAAACGAGCATGCTCGCTCATCACTACTATTAACCCTTAATAATTTAATAGGGTATTTGAAAATGTTTTTAGCTAATCACAGAACCCCTTTAAAAGGAGGGTATGCCCAAATTAGTGATGATAATTTCTGATTGGGGGGGGGTCCAACTGCCTGTACTATTACAATCTCCAGAATAGAAAACCTACTGTATATTTAAAGAAGACCTGTCACCGGGTCTTTATTTCCACTGCTCTCTTGAGTATTCTGTTTTGTTTTGTATTTTTCATTTAAATTCACCACACAGTTCCAGAGATATGGACCTTTTCATTTGTTGCTAATTTTTATGATCTTTGTCAATGAGGCGTGGCTGAAATGTTAATAATGTAGAGGACCCTTAAGACATACCCCCAAAGAATCCTGTAGGCACCGACCCATTGGATAGACCATAAAAATTAGCTTATAGTAAATAAAAATCCCATATCCCTGGAACTGTTAGGGCAGGTGCAGACAACTGAATGTTCTCCATCCGAGAAAAACAGTCTGATTAAGCTAATCACACTCTGATCAGAGTTCAATCAGTGTGATCTGATTTTCTCGGATGTGGAGAATTAAGAAAAAAAATTCTCTATCTGCTCAGTTCAGTCTGTCCACGAAAATCAGACCGCACTTGGATATTATCCAAGGGAGGCCAGATATTTTCCATGGACCCATAGACATGAATGGGCATGTACAATCTGATTATTAGAGGCAAATCGTGCATGCTGCAATTTTTTTCCTCGTACCTCTCAGTCTGAGGAAAAAATCGGACATGTGCACTGCCTGATTGAATAACATTGGTCTGAGTCCGATCGGATGTTTTGACGGACCACTATTGGACCTAAACTACTGTCATCTGCACAAGCCCCTATGCAGATTTTAAAAAAAAACTGCATACTCAGGGGAGCAGCAGAAATGAAATACAAGCAAAAATTGGCCACTTTTGACACAGTAACTAGTCCTCTTTAAGGTCTGCTTCCCTATGACAGCAGGTGAACTACAATATGGCCCCATTCACTTGGTGCAGTTTCCTGTAGAGTAGGTGACCGGTAGCTCCACTGCTCAGTAAACAAACCAAGGGGATCTTGCTTCTCATGATTGTCAAGGGTTCTTGAGCTTGGAGCCCCACCTAACAAAATGTTATGGTGTATCCTATATTCCAAACCTTGGAATACTCTTTTAACTAATCTCATTTTTTCGGAGGATGAGAGTGCTCATTCACACACATCGCACCATTATGAAAGTTAATGAGGTCGTGGTGCAATAGTGGCAGCTACTCGTAAGTTACAAGTAGTTCAGGTCTAGTCGACCACATTCATTATGTTGTGATGTATCATCGCCGTATTGCAGCTTTGGCTGTGCTACATCCATCATTGCCAAAGTTACAGTGTTGTCCTTGCCTTAATTTTTTCATCCATAGGGGATACTTTTTGTGTCTTCCACCTATTCGCTAAGGCCTGTAAAAAAAAAATGCCCCTTTATTCACCAAAGTCATGAAAAATGTGGAATAAAGCTCCTTGCCATGACAATGATACAGGGTTTATCCTCACTGGACACTAAGAATTCAGGCTTCTCTTCGCCATTGAACAGTAAATGGACATGACATTTGTTAATATCATTTTCATTGACTTTTTCAGAATTATTCATTTCAGCAAATGCCACGTCAATGTATTTCACTAAAAGGGTAATGTCTCTTGTTGTAACTTGTGTTGGATGTGTCCGCTGTTCAATGCCACTGTCCCAGTAATTACATTTTCCATCTATTATCTTCAATGTTTCCTGATGAGTTTATGGAGTACGGCACTGGAATAAATGTACTGAAATAAAGAAAATATAAAACTAAGCAGAGCGCTCCTTAGAGGGAAGTGCGGGTAATGCGGTCTCATCATGCTCCACAGCGCCGGTGTATCATTAGCAATGTTTGGAGCTTGACGGATGACCTTCAGTATCAGTTACCTGTCATCAGTGATGGGCTCCATTAGTTGGAGGTTACATTGACGGCTCCTCTGTAAAGAATGCATCCAGCACTGCAACAAAAGAGCCTAATACAATCAACGCTCGCAAGGAACGGTAGAAGCTTTTAGGGTCAATAAGCACCAAGTCTTGCACCCACTCAGGGTCTAACAAAAGAAGAGAAAACCAATATTCTATTTAAGAACTAAAAAAGTTTACAAAAAGTAAAGTGTGATTATTCTATTTTCCATATTCCTTATGTAAGCATGTGCAAATCTTTATCAATACAAGATAAGTATCGCATTTAGTATTTTCCCAGTATAGCATAATTATTTTCTCCAGTAATTGAATACTAAGCGTTCATCACTGAGTACTATCATTTAATACTCAATTCAGTAACAATCTATGGCGTGAAAATTCATGTACATTAGAACACTCTGGCCGTGATTCATCATTATCTTTGAACCTTTTCTGCAGAGTAAAAATGGCTTTAAAAGTGACTTTTTTATTTGCAAATTATTCATTATTTAATTTGCATCTTTTTTTAAGTTAACTTTACTTGGATTCACATTTTATTTGTTGGGCATTATGGCCATGGTTTTCTTTATCCAGATGGTTTAGCCTAATTCTTCATTTGCAACTTTTCGAAATGGTAATAAATATTTGCGCAGTTGGACTCCAGTATTCTACTGAGGCACAAAATCTGTCTGGTTTTATTTCTGAACAGTTGATGAGTTACAGGTGAGATTTTAAAGGATCAGACAACTTTTTGCTCTAAAAAGGAGCAAAAAAAAGGCAAGAGACAAAACAGAGTATTTTTTTACTATGCATGAAAGTTATTAACCAGCGTGCAAATTTTTGAGCAAAAAAACTGTAGTAAACATCACAAGACAAAAATAATCATGATCATGAATCGGGGTCAATGTTCATACAACTGTAGATATTAGATGTATGTAATTAAAAAAAAACTGCTATGAAAAGGGGTTTTCCTGACCTCAAGGGCTTGTGCAGATGAATTATCGGTCCGAGTGTGATCTGACAAAACATCAGATCGCACTCAGACCATTATTATTAAATGAGGCCATGCACATGTCCGATTCTTTCCTCGGACAGAGTCTGTCTTAGGAAGCAATCACAGCCTGACCGAAGTTTGATCCGATATTCATAATGCACTCGGCCATGCAAGACAATGAGTCAGTGGAAACCATCAGACTGCCCTACGGTGACATCTGAGTGCAGATTTCAACAGACTGACACAATGGAGAAGATGGAAAAAATGTCTCCATCTTCTCCTCATCAGAGCACACTGTGTTCACGTGGTGATCAGAGTTTGATCAGAGTGTCATTTGCATAATCGGCCCAATGCTCTCAGATGTGCAACAAAAGAGCTCATCTGTTATGAGCGCCAACCGCTGGGTGGCGCTCATATCTAATCAGCTATGACAACCGCAGGGGTCTCCTGCAGACCTCAGATTGTCATGCTAACCCATCGGCGGCCCGCAATCATGTGATGGGCGTGCCGATGGGTGTGTCTTGTGACGTGTTTCCGGCGCGGCTATGTTAAATGCCACTGTCGGAGTTTGACAGCGGCAGTTAACATGTTAATAGCACAATCCACCCGCGCCTGTTAAGGGCACATGACAGCTGATCAGATCAGCTATCATGGGCCTGAAAAGATGCGGGCTCATCGCTGGAACACACATCAAAGGGAGGGAGACAACCTTGGATGGACCTATACATCCAAGGTCGTAAAGGGGTTAAAGACAGATTGTTATATTACTGAGATAGGAGATGGCAGTCGCTAATGTTAAGACTCTATGATGATGGGAGGTCAGAAACTAGAGGCAGGGCTCCTTTCCTCTCATTCCCCTCTCTTCTACACAGAATCTTTTCAGTAGTAACTGTCATCTCCTATCTCAGTAATGGGAAAATTTGTCTTGAAAAAAAGGAAGAAAGGTTGCGTTCCAGCTCCAGAATAATTGTAAAAAATGTTCTTTATTTGTAAAATTTATTTGAAAATCTGTCTTCACTGAACACAGATTTTATCTATGAACTGAGAGTTGTGATAATGAATGATCAGTCCTGGCGGCGAAAGAAGTAGATTTCTCTGATGAGATATATTATAAAGTTGCTTATTTTCACATGTATTTTATGAAATAAAAATTAAAACAACGGTTACTCTTAAATGCTTTGTGAAAAAAAAAGTTAATCCTTTAAAGGTGTCTGACGGATCCCTGGAATAGAGATTTATATATTTACCATTGGAATTCACTCTTCCTATAACCCTTCTCCTATAATAGTTATACATTTAGTATAAAGTATCATGTGTTTGCCTAAAGTAATATGGTCTTTATAAAACTTCACTTTGTAGAAAAACTAATATACAATGAGAAGGATATCCAGTGGCAGAGGAGTTAAATCCTAATCAGCGTGGGGCTGAGAATAAAGGGATGCTTTGACCCTGGTTCCCAGACTTAGTGTGTGACGTCACTTTGCTACGGTGGACACAGTGGCCTGTGAGAGCCAAATTTCAGAAAAGTCCTTTTTCCATTGTCAGGGCATGGCGCAGAGGCCATTTAGCTTTCCAAGGTCACTATACTCCGTAGTGACTTCAAATGAGTCTTCCACTGGATGGACTTGTCCCAGCTGAACATCCGACAATATGGCATGACCACTTAGCATGATCTGTACCTTCACCACCTCTCAGAACTTCACTTTTCCATGATATTGATAATTCCACAGGTGAGGTACGTCTGTTTTTCCTATAGGCACTATTTTTACCGCCTACTTCTATTGAACGCGGAGATTATCATTTATTTTTTGGCCAGTCTAAGTTTTGAGATTCAGTAATAATTATTTATGTATTCATTTATTTCCTGTTATCTAGAGTCAACATATTCCATAGCGCAGCACACTTGTTCTTATCAGTTATCGGTTCCCATTGAGGTTCGCACAAAAATTTCTCTATCTCAAACACTAAAACAGATTTTTTTTAGGACTCCATAGTATTTTTTTTTTTTAAATAGGAAAAAAAAAACAGGAAATACCCACACAATCACTGGAAGAACATGCACCGGGAACAAAATTTATCACCGAAAAAAAATCTTAAATATATGAAAAAAACAAATTTATTAAAGATACTACATTAAAACATTATTTTGAAAAGAATCATAAACACTAGAGGTACATATGAATCTGACGCGTTATTCATAGGTCTAGTGCCAGTCTGAAACGCGTCAGTTTCATATGTACCTCTAGTGTTTATGACTCTTTTCAAAATAATGTTTTAATGGAGTATGTTTAATGAATTTGTTTGTTACTTATTGAAGATTTTTTTCGGTGCTGGATATTGTTTCCCTCCCTTTTCCCGTTGCCTGCATGTACATTCAACAAGTTACTCCATTGCCTCCATTACAGATTCCATAAAAAATACGTACTAGACAAAATAACACAGTCCAACACCGTGATGGAGATCCAATGGCGCCCTTTATAGTCAATGTTGTCCATTGGGCGCTGCCACTTTCCACCATGTCACAGATCTGCTCTTAATCTTGTTGTTCAATCCACATGATGGAGCGAAATGATGTAATTAACAAATGTAAGTGTGAACCTCGTTTAGCATATCCTGGGGTAAACTAAGAGTGTTCTTGGCTTACGGGCAAAAGTAGTCATGGACCACTTACCAACCACCATAGTTATGATGCTTATTTGTTTAAGGTCTCATGTCCTACACTATTTTTTCTGTTTATTGTCATTTTGGCAAGTAAAATTACGGGAAAAAAAAGTCTGTTCGTGAAGTTGATTGGTCCATTTACCCACTTGCAATTTTTGTTTTTTCTAAGGCCATTTAAGTTAATCTGTACATAGGATGAGATAAAGACTTGTGAGAAATGATTAATTAGTAGAGAAACAATCTGTCAGTAGGTAGGTAACATGTATAACGTCGCCATACAGATGGAGTACCGAGCAGCGCTGTTTTTGGACTGATAATTATGGGAAAAAAGGCAGTGTGCCAAATACTGCACTGATACATACTCCATCTGTCTACTGCTCGCAGCTTCCCCCATCAGGCTCTCATTTATATGCTGCCTTTTTCTGTCATCTTTCCTAGCCAATATTAGAATTATATTTAGGGCACGATATATTTCTGCTGTTTTCCGCTGATTAAAGGAATCGCAACAGCTAAATATTCATCATTTTATGGAAGCGTCTGCATTTCATTTCTTAACCTCCCTTCCCATATACGCACTTTAAAAATCAGTAATCACCGAAGGCTTAGAAATCTAAAATTATAAAATAATATAAAAAAACAATATAATATAAAAAAAATATCCTGGTAAAACTGTTATCACATATACATGTACTTAGAATTTTTACATGGTATTGGACGGCTTACGAGCACATTTCTAACGTCCGAATTAGAACCTTCTGATCTTTTTACAGACATTCATTATTTATTTTTAATTACTACGTAATAATATAATGAAAGCGACTTGTACATGTTTTGATGTTCATCAACTTTAAAATGTCGACTCATCTTTTCAATGACTGGTTTGTGGAATATGCAGGTTGTAAGGCTCCACGGAAAGGCTCCACGGACTAAATGTGTTATGTATTTGTAATGACCGGAGGTCCGAGAGAGATCCAGTGAGTCACAAACTGAGACAGAGACAGAAATAAACAACACTTTCTTTACTAAAACAGGGATTAGACTAAAATTCAGTATTGCACGAATCAGTCTCAGGTTCTACCTGGGACACTGTCCCTACTAAATACACACAGTCAGCAAAAGCTGAAATCAATGTGCCAATCTCAAGGTTTCCAGCTTATGTGAATTATTCTAAGGATCTGGAACAATTTTACCTAAACACAGTGTCAGTCTAGTGAGGGCGGTCTATAGGGACCCCCTGAGATGGCACACTGAGTACAATCCTACCACTATTAACAATAACAATGCATGAAACTATACCAATTGCTCTTATACCCCTATTATAAGGATACCCGGGTATCTTAAAGTTACGGTACCGTTATCCTCAGATGTAGTCTATCACAGGCCTGTGAATTGCGGTGGCTGCAGCTAGTCCCAGAAAACTTTGGTGCCAAAACAAAAGCAATGTTCACAAAAACAGCAAAGGTTCCTTGTCTTGTCGGCCGATGCCGAGCCCACACGCCGTGGACTTTAGTCCTGTAGCCTCAGGTTAAGGTCTGGGAAGATCTCTTCACCAGGCTTGTCAGTATCCTCTCAATGTGAATGGCAACGGACCCTTTCTCTCCTATCGCAGTCAATCACTCTTTTCCAGACCACCGACCATGTGCTCCGTCACAGAGATGGATTCCTCAGTCTCTTTGCCTTCTCAGTTGACACTTGGCTCCTTCAGCACAAAGTCTCTAGTCCACAAGTCTCTAGTCCACTCAGCATGGACTTCCACAACACTCCAAAGAGCCACACAGCTTTCCCCAGCTCAGCACTTGTTCTTAAGCAGGGACACAGCTTCACCAGGGACAGGGGTTAGCAATCTCCACAGGGAAGCTTGTAGAGACAGCGTCTTGTTCCAGCTCAGTTCTCACAGACTTCCTGTCTAGCCCCTCACACAGCAGACACCCTCAGAACACACAGGGTTTCCTGGTCTGCCCATGCTCTGAGCTCAGCCAGGCAAAAGTCACAGGGTCCTAATGCTCTCCTGCTGCTATCACAGTTCACGCTCTCACATGCCACCCCACTAGAGGTTGGCGTCCTCGACACACCTCCCCCCTCAAAGTCGCTTTTTTGCATAGCGCTGTGGAGGCATACCCACCATAGCTCGAGTAGTTCTCCTGGGACCCACCCCAACAGGCTCGGCTCCCGAGGGGGCAGAAGTCTCTTCAACGGGAGCCAATGAGGCTGCTCCCTCCTGAGGTGTGGTGCCCTGTGCCACATCATACGGATCAGGTAACTGACCTGATTCCCCATTCTCTGAAGGACATACCACATTCTCAATACTCTCTCCACACGGGGACAGATTGATCACAGGGGGCAAGTAAGCAGGCACGGAGGCAGACCCAACATCAGATTCAAGAGCATTAGGGATGCCCACCCCTCGGGACACGGCCTGTGGTTCCATGGAAACGGGGACGGCATCTCTAAACCAGCACCATTGTAGCATGTTACGATGAAGATTACGAGATCGTCCCCCTGTCCCCACCCGCTCGACCTCGTAGACTGGAATCTCAGGGCTCACCCATTTTTTTACCAGGTACGGAGTCGCCTCCCACCGTTCACTCAGCTTTCCAAACCGTCGTTTGATTCTCACCAGCACTCTATCCCCCGGGGAGAAAGGCTCGGTTTGAACGGGACGCGTGTCCCTATGGGTCACCTGACTGAGTCGATCACCCACCACCTGATACACTACCCTCAATCACCGCCGGTGTTCCCGAACCCATTCTGATGTGGTCCGAGGGGGATTGGAGGAGGGATCTGGCATGCTCAAATCCTCAATGTTCTGCCCTGGCCTCCCGAGCATCAACATGTGTGGTGAGTAGCCAGTAGTGCTGTGCACTCTATTATTGTAGGCCCACATCAATTCGGGGAGATACTCAGGCCAGCATACCTGTTGTTTACCCTCTAATGTCCTCAACATCTGCAACAGAGTCCGATTAAAGCGCACAGAAGCTCCGTTACCTTGGGGATGGTAAGGTGTCGTTCTCGACTGTGCGACACCATACAGCTGGTACAGCTCCTTCATCAATACCCCCTGAAAACATGCCCCCTGATCCGAGTGTATTCTTTGCAGACACCCAAACAGCTGGATGAAATGTCGACACACGGCTTCAGCCGCCGACTCCGCTGTCTGATCTCTTGTTGGCACTGCTACAGCATACTTGGTGAAGTGGTCTGTCATTATCAAGCAATAGGAATACCCAGACGTTGAGTATCCTATCAAGACATAGTCAATCATGAACAGCACTAAAGGAGTGGAAGTCTTAATAGATTGCGTGGGCGCCCGCTGCTCAGGGCTCTTACTGAGCCCACAGACCCGACTCTGCCGACACTCCTCTGTCACCATCCCCCCCAATTCAGGACAATAGAGGACTCGCTGTAGCCACTGGAGTGTCTTTTCACTCCCAAAGTGGGCCCCCTTCTCATGCGCCTCGCGAGCGACCACTGGACCCATCCCCATAGGGATTACTACCTAGTACCGGTGCTGCAGCTCAGATGGCAGGTACACCTTACGGTACAAGAAGCCCTGTTCCACACACAACTTATCCCACTGTCTCAGTAGTTTCATTCCTTCCACGGACAGTTGGGCCTTTTCCTCTGCACGCGGCCAGACCGCTTTTTTAAGCCAATTGCGCACTAGTGCAATGTCAGGGCAATCGTTCTGGTCCTTCGCCCAATCCGAGGGTGTTTTTCCCAGAACACATGGCATCCCTGACGCCACCCCACTTGAATGTACCACACTTTGGAAGATAGGTACCTGCCCAAAATCAGGGGTTTCAGTGTCCTCAAGCTGGTCATCAACATTTTCCCCCGAGGACCCAAGGGGCACCCTTGAGAGTGCATCCGCATTTCCGTTTTCCCACCCAGAGCGAAACTTAATTCGATAGTTAAACTTAGCAAGGCGATCGACCCACCACTGCTCCAATGCTCCCAGCTTTGCGTTTTCTAGGTGAGCCAGAGGGTTATTATCAGTCATGACTAGCACCTCAGCTCCCATTAAATACTCGGCAAAGCGTTCTGTCATCGCCCACACCAGGGCCAGTAGCTCTAGGCGAAACGAGCTGTAGTTAGCTTGGTTGCGTTCAGTGTCTCTTAAAGACCTGCTGCCATAGGCGATTACTCGCTCCTGACCATCCTGCACTTGTGCTAGTACCGCCCCCAGCCCATGCAAGGGGAATCAAACCGGGCATACGCTAACAACGGAGCACTCGTTAGGGCGGCCTTCATCTCCTCAAATCCCTTTTGCTGCTGGGGTCCCCATGGGATGGGGCGATTTTGGGGGCCTTGTGCCGTCCCTCTTAAGAGCTCATTCAGGGGACTCACTACTTGTGAAAACTTAGGTACAAAACGCTGATAGTACCCCGCTAAACCTAAGAAGGCCCAAACCTCTCGCAGGGTACGGGGGGGTGGCCACTCCTGCACAACCATGACCTTACTGGTTGTGGGCAGAACCCCGTCCGGAGTCACCACGTGACCTAAATACTCAATCTGACTCTGTAACAGTTGGCACTTCTTTGGTTTTATTTTTAGGCCATAACAACTGAGCCGCCGGAGATTTTGACGGAACTTCTCAAGATGGTCTTCAAATGAGGTCCCGAACACCACAAATTCATCTAGGTATATCAGGACTGATTCAAAATTCAGATCGCCTAAGCAATGTTCCATCAGGCGTTGAAAAGTTCCCGGGGCGTTAGTGAGCCCGAAGGGCATCCGGTTGAATTCATAGAGCCCCATTGGTAGGACAAACGCCGTCTTGGCCCGATCTTTTTCGGCCATTGGTACCTGTCAATAGCCACTTGCTAAATCCAACGTCGAGAAATATTTGGCCCGACCCAATGCCGACAGAGACTCTTCTATGCGAGGTAATGGATATGCGTCCCTCACCGTGTGAGCATTCAATTTGCGATAGTCCACACAAAACCGAAGGGTCCCATCCTTCTTCCGCACCAAGACCACAGGGGCCGCCCAGGGGCTCTGGCTCTCTCGGATCACTTGGTTGTCAAGCATACTGGCCACCATGTGCTTCACCTCTTGATAGAGCGTTGGGGGGATTTGACGATAACGTTCCCTAATAGGAGTATCCCCCGTGGGAATCTCATGCTCAATCGTCCGGGAACAACCGAAATCCTCCGCGTGTCGCGAAAAGGTCTCTTGATGTTCCCACAAGACCTTCTCCAGCTGCTCCAATTGCACGGGGGTCAGTTCTTCCCGATCCAATCCCATCTGGTCCATGATCACACGACCATTCCATTCTTCGGTAGGAGATTCGGTCCGGCCTACTTCGACCGCGAACGTCCAGGAAGACTGTTCATCTGGGCGAAGTTAGAACACTGTCTTGTCAGGCACCTTCCCTGCTGGCACGAACAGTTCAGCCAGAATGGTCCCAGCAGGAATTGTAACAGCCTCACCTAAAACGTTGATACATCTGACTGGCACCCGTCTATTCTTCACAATCACAAGAGACCAGGCCACACGCGCCTTGGCGAATGAGGACTTCTCTGGGGCTGGCTCGATGAGTACTTCAAGTCCATTCAGTCTCTGCACAGCCCCCACCGGTAGCATTAAGAGTTCTTCATGCTGGGGCGCTAGCAAGATCGTGGTCCGCGATGGAACTCGGACCAGGCCCACCTGACTCCCAGGGACCGCACTCTTCAGGAGATCACAACTCAGCACTAGACGGTGTAACATTCTCTCGGTGGGTCGATGGTGAGTAGCACGCGCCCAGTATCGGGGTCCCTCACTGGCATACATTTGATGATTTAAATCTCGCAGAATGTTCATTCCGAGCGTCATCTCCATCCCTCTTCTAGGAGGGTGGTCCACCAGCACTATCCCTTTCTGACCCAGCTCTTGACCAAACATTTTCAGTTGCATCCACACGATCCCCTTCACCGTCAGTTGGCCATTGTTAGCGGCTGTAAGCCTTATCACTCGGCCGTCCTCGGGAACCACGAGTTGACTGAAGTGCCTTTCGTACACCTCTAAGTGCATTATGGTACATTCGGATCCTGTGTCAACCAAGCATCTCATCTTCTGCCCTTCCAACTCTACTTCCAGCACTGGACTGCATGCGAACAAATCTTGTTCTTCCCATCGAGGGCTTTGTGGGGGGTGGGCCGCTGCTGCTCGCCCTCTCATGGCAGCGGCTGGGAGTTTAACGCCGGCAAAGGAGGCACCGGGGCTGCAGACATCCGGCAGTACCGGGAGATGTGTCCCGGACGCCCACACCTCCAGCAGGTGACCGCTCCTCGTGGACGAGAACTTGGATCATTCGAGGAGGGCGACCTGGCAGACTGTGGAACCACCATTCCAGAGGATGGGGCGGGTGGCCCTTCCGTAGGAGTAGGGACCGGCCCAGCTCTGAGTTTAGACACCTCCAGCTTTAGCTCCTTCAGTTCGGCACGCAGAGCCTGTACGACGTTTACCAGTCCTCCCCCTCCTGAAACTGGCGCCGGACCTCCCTCCAGCTGTGCACTGTCAACTGCCCCCTTGACCACCAGAGTAGACTCCTCCTCCCTTTCCACCACGGCCCGATAAATCTGCCAGAAGGATAATTCCGGGGTAGCTCGGGACATCTCCATCAGTTTGTCTCGAAGGAGTCTATTGGCTAACCCCGTTATGAATTGATCCCGGAGCAAGCTTTCTACCTCTCGGAATGCCCCCCTGGCCCCTGGCTCTAGTCGCTGCACCTCATTCAACGTTTCCTGTAAAGTGTTCGAGTACTGCATCAAAGTTTCACATTCCCTTTGGGGCCGATTGAAAAACAAGGAACGAAGCTGGGCCACACGGGCCCAGCCTCCTGAACTCCCCTCTAACAGCTCCAAGATTTTCTCTAACGTGCTCCTTTCTGACTCTGGACATACCATCACCATCCACCTAGTGTCGCCCTCTAGTGCATTTAATGCCAACTCTGCTCGTAATGCGGGGGCCAGATTACACATCCGCAGAACACTCCGGACCCTCTCAGCCCAATCCTGCAACGGCATGTTACGCCCGTCATATTTTGGCATGTGCTGGAGTAAAGCTCCTACTGACACATATCCTCCCACAGTCATCGCGGCTGCCAGGGGTTACGCTACCAGCGGGGGGGCTGCTGGTGCGGCAGAGTCATTTCTTCCCTCGCCTCCGTCCATGACAAGCACTGGATCCTGCCGACTACGCCAAAAATGTAATGACCGGAGGTCCGAGAGAGATCCAGTGAGTGACAAACTGAGACAGAGACAGAAATAAACAACACTTTCTTTACTAAAGCAGGGATTAGACTAAAATTCAGTATTGCATGAATCAGTCTCAGGTTCTACCTGGGACACTGTCCCTACTAAATACACACAGTCAGCAAAAGCTGAAATCAATGTGCTATAGGGACCCCCTGAGATGGCACACTGAGTACAATCCTACCACTATTAACAATAACAATGCATGAAACTATACCATTTGCTCTTATACCCCTATTATAAGGATACCTGGGTATCTTAAAGTTACGGTACCGTTAACATCAGATGTAGTCTATCACAGGCCTGTGAATCGTGGTGGCTGCAGCTAGTCCTAGAAAACTTTGGCGCCAAAACAAAAGCAACGTTCACAAAAACTGCAAAGTTTCCTTGTCTTGTCGGCCGATGTGAATGGCACCGGACCCTTTCTCTCCTCTCGCAGTCACTCACTCTTTTCCAGACCACCGACCATGTGCTCCGTCACAGAGATGGATTCCTCAGTCTCTTTGCCTTCTCAGTCGACACTTGGCTCCTTCAGCACAAAGTCTCTAGTCCACAAGTCTCTAGTCCACTCAGCATGGACTTCCACAAAACTCCAAAGAGCCACACAGCTTTCCCCAGCTCAGCACTTGTTCTTAAGCAGGGACACAGCTTCACCAGGGACAGGGGTTAACAATCTCCACAGGGAAGCTTGTTGAGACAGCGTCTTGTTCCAACTCAGTTCTCACAGACTTCCTGTCTAGCCCCTCACACAGCAGACACCCTCAGAACACACAGGGTTTCCTGGTCTGCCCCTGCTCTGAGCTCAGCCAGGCAAAAGTCACAGGGTCCTAATGCTCTCCTGCTGCTATCACAGTTCATACTCTCACATATTCCAGAAAATAAAGATACCATTAAGGGTATGTTCCCACATGGAATATCCTCCCTGTTATTTCTGTAGCGTAAAACCTGCGAAGATATCTGCAGCAATAAATGTTGGGAAAAAGAAAAATAGAAAAGACAGCAGATTCTATGCACATTTTACCAATGCATTGCAGAAGGTGAAATCCGCATTGACACCCGCAGGTTAAATCGAGATGATGCTGATTTCAATTTTTTTGCAACACAGATCAATTTCTACAGCAGATTTTACTTTTACTTTATGCAGTGTGGAAATGAGATTTAGTTAAATCTGATGATCTAATGAGCTCCGCCAGCGATTGTCAACTTGATAAATGCCGCTGTCAATTTCTGTCAACGGCATTTAACACGCGCTGGCATGGGGGCGGATCATTCCATGTTCCCATTGGCACGTCCGTGACTTCATCGCCGGGTCGCCGATGGGTCTGTTGAAAACCTTCATACTTGTCATTACAGAGCTCCTTTGGAACCCAGCCTGCGTCCGGACTTCAAAGGAGACCATGATTTCTGCTATATACAGTGATAGTATATAGTGCAAGCGAACAGATTATCGCAGCTTTAAGTCCCCTAAGGGGACTATTAAGGACAGTGAAAAGTAAAAGAAAATGTTTTAGAAAATATGAAAAAATAAATAAAAGTTCAAATCACCCCCCTTTTCCCTTATTAAAAATAAACATAATACAAAAATTTCAAAAATATACATATGTAGTATCGCCACGTTCAGTACAGTCTGATCTATCAAAATATTAAAATAATTAACCTAATTGGTAAGCACCATAAGCGAAAAAAAAATTCAAAAACAACAAAATTACGGGGTTTTTTGGTCGTTGCAATTCCCCAAAAAATGCTGTAACAAACAATCAAAATGTCCTATTTATCCCAAAATGGTATTAATAAAAAACATTGTCTCTCCCCTCAAAAGATTAGCCATCACACAGCTCCATCAACCGAAAAATAAAAACGTTACAGGTCTCGGAAAGTGGCGACACAACCCCAAACATTTTTTTTGCAAACTTCTGATTTTTTTTCACGACTAATATAATAAACTGAACATGTTTGTTATCGCCGTAACCAAATTAGATTTGGGTACTAATGAGCGGAATCATATTGCAAGGTCATTTTTACCATAAAATGTACAACCTAAAACAATTTCCAATCAACAATGTCAGAATTGCAGAATTACTGTGCTAAAGTGAATAGTGTCATTCAAAAGTACAACTCATCCTGCAAAACACAAGCCCTCATATGTCTATGTGGACAGAAAAATAAAAGAGTTTTGGCTCTGAAAAGAAGGGGAAGAAAAAAAAGAAAATGCAAAAATGGAAATCGGTCCCTTTGTAAAGGGGTTAAAAAAAGAAAAAGGTTCGGATTTTTCCCTTATCCTAATTATATATATATGTATATGTGGCACCCTGCTATTACACGTACCACAGGACCCAAAAGGGTGCATGGACGTACTTCTCCACAAGAGGCCCTCATTACATCACAGACACCTCCACCCTTCCACCTCATACCACCAGAGGGAGCCCTGTTAGGGATATATATACTGGAGGGTGGAGTTAGGCAGAGAGTGTGCTGACACTGTAGAGCAGTGAAGAAGCAGCACATCTGATGCTGAGTTGAGGGCCCTGAGTGTGGCCGAGGCAAGGAGAGAGGAGAGAGGAGTTAAGGGGGCAGAGGAGCATCTGAAGCTCACCCCAGGACACAAGCCAGACACCGGGTCCGCGCCTACAGGGTCCTCTACACCGAGTAGGGACAACCGCCATACCAGGAGGATTCCAGACCCCTGGTTCACCTGAAGCTACCATCATTTTACAGAACTAGGAACCACGAAGGCCCCAGCTTTCAGGGATAGTGGTAGCCAAAGAAATGTTCTACTACAAGCAGACAGGTGAGAGAGTGAAACAGCATGAAAGCTAGGCCTAGTTCCAGGCTGGCCAGAAGCTTTAGAGAAAGGAAGAAAAGGATCAGGAGGCCTTATACCCGCTCACTGGGGAGAGTTCAGAAGTGCATCCTTCCTATCAAAGTACCCTGGACTGTACCTGCCGTCTACACCAGTAAAGGTACTGAAGCGAACCCCCTGTGTGCGTGTCCGTCATTCCCCCTGACCCGACCGGGCCACCTCTCACCTGCATCTCTTCCATCAACCCTGCCCCGGGGGCCCGCTCCGCTTGTGGGGAGCAGAAACATCCCAGCTGCCATCCCATCAGCCCCGGAGGTCTGCAGCAGCGCCGGTACTCATTACCGGGAACCACAGGTGGCGTCACGAGACGAAACTGTTAACAAAACCCCTTTTAAAGAGAGACCCCAGGGTACGGTCCCGGGAGCCGACTGCCGTGACATCCCACAGAAGGTCAAGGCCCGGGTACCGAGTCTCCCCCATATCCCCCTGGACGAGTCATATATATATATATATATATATATATATATATATATATATATATATATATATATATATATATATATATATACACACATACATACATACATTCATTGGTAATCTTGCAATTTTTGGGAAAAGTTTTCAGCAGGCTCCTTATCAGCAGAGGAAGGATTACAAACACAGCTGATAACACAGGATCCACCAATTACAATAAATGATGTCACAGCTGATCCTGCTCCCCTTCGCTTCACAATGACCCTTAGACACGCTCATTAGACACTTCAATACAAAAGAAAGGGTCGGGTCTGACCAATGTGGCTATGTACATATGTTGTTTCCTGAAGCAATTATAGTCTGAAAATCCCCAGTGACCGGTGTGAAAATTACAATTTTATTTTTTCCATTCTTAACATTATGATTGTGCTATGTAAAAAAAAATTCAAAAATATTTATAAAATACATTTAACGCAAAAACTTTATTTAAACAATAAATCGATTTCTGGTTATAGCTTCCCTTTAAGCTACATGAAAACTTATCCCAAGGCTTCAAATTTGTGACACATGTTGCCTGTGTAGAGTCCCATGTTACATATTCTTGGTACTCCATGTGTCATTATGTATTGCCTCCATGACCAATGACTTTGTAATATGGCACCCTATGCTGCATGTGTGCATCCATAACTAAGTAAATTAATTTAGATTTATGTACAATAAATATGAGATGATGGTGCAATATGGACCCATAGATTTCTACAGATGCCACATTTGATATCCTTGGTTTAGTTAACGAATACAGTCATGTGTATGAGCCCCAAACACTGCAATAGTTATAGGTATACTCTTAGCAAGTTTGAATTTTCCTAATATTGAACCCCTCAATGACCACCAATTTTTACTGACTTGAGAAGTAAGAGAATAGCATCCCGCGAAGAGGGAAAATGAATCGGGAGTCAGCTGTATACTATGGCTGGGGTTAAACAAAATAAAATCTTTATGTAATATGTCTTATATACTGCATGTACATACCATGCCTAGTATGATCTGATTTAATATATTTTTTATTTTTTTCCAGCCTACAAAGAAAAAATGAAGGAGCTGTCTATGCTCTCTTTAATCTGCTCATGCTTCCATTCTGAGCCCCGAAATATTAACGCATACACATTTGATGGTGAGTAGTAACTGGCGGATATTGCATTTATATGCTTGTGTATATGTCTCTATAATTATAATAACACATCCATAAACTTATTGATTTAGCTTATATTGCAGTCTGATAGAGAACATTTATTCTATTACTTGACTGATGGGTTACTGAGTACAAAGTATCAGAAACACATCCATTTGTCCATTTGTTGCACACAATGTTCTCGAATGCTTATAGCCATAGAATTCTTTCAATCATTTTCCATTACAGATCTCTCCATTGAGTATATACTATGTGGAAACGTGGAGGAAATGTTACCAGTCTTCAGTCCATTGCATGTTTAATGCTAGCGGAAATGACAAATTCATATCTCAGAGATCTTTCTTCACATGTTACTTTCCAGAGGAGACTTGTCCTCTGAAAAATATTTTTTGGGGAAAATCTAGTTTTATGTGTAGTGGAGTTTAAAGAGAACCTGTCATGTCATAAAATGCTATTAACCTGCAAATATGGGGTTAATCAGCAGGTTACTAGCGTTTTAAAGCCGTGTGGCTACTGGAAGGAAATTAACTTTATTCTTTTTGAAAGCCTCCAGCTTTCAGTCATAGAGATGCAGTCGGCGCGTCTTCACTCACCCGTCAGTACATAGTGAGCTACAGCTGTAACCACACCCCAGCACTAACTGACAGCCGGCTCAGCAGTGCATCAGTAGAGAGCCAACTGTTAGTCAGTGCTGGGGCGCGGTTACAGATTCCTCTCACTGTGCCCTGAACAGTGATTGAAGCCACACCTCTATGACTGAAAGCCAGAGGCTGCCAGAGCGAAGAAAGTTAATTTCCTCCTGGGTGCCTCACGGCTTTAGAACGCTATTAACCTCCAGATTAACCCTGTATCTGCAAGTTAATGACATTTGGGGACATGACAGGTTCCCGTTAAAGAAGACTTCTCATGTTTGCTTTAGTAAATAATTATATTCCCCATGAAATAACATTCCTGGAACATGTTTTCAGAGCTGTATGTTGTGCCATTCCTTTGTTATTCCTCCTGAATATTTATTGATAGATTGACAACTGGTTCCCCTTGTAAAAGGGGTGTGTGTCCCTACACTGTGCGCACTGATTGGATCCTGTCACATATGGACCAGCCCCCAACTGGTAACACACAGTGGTCAATTTATTCAAAAAGTTATGGGAGGAATAACAGAGGAACGGCACAACATAGAACCCTGTGAAAACATACTCCAGAAATGTTATTGTATGACCTACACAGACATGTCAAGAGAGATTATGAATAGTGTTGAGCGAGTATGTTCTGTCCGAGTATGCTCGGGCCGAGCTCCGAGTATTTACAGCTGCTCGGTGATATGGTTGAATCGCTCCCGTGTGCATGATTTGCAACTGTTTGACAGCTTTATTACATGTGAGGAATGTGTAAGAAATAGACATTCCTCACATGTAATAAAACTGTCAAACAGTTGCAAATCATGCACACGGCAGCGATTCAACCATATCACCGAGCAGCTGTAAATACTCGGAGCTCGGCCCGAGCATACTCGGCGAAAGGGTTAATAGAACATACTCGCTCAACACTAATTATGAATACTCTTTAAAATGATTACACTTTGTAATACTTTTACATAAACTCACTTATTTTCTAACTATATACTCATAGTGAACCAACCACCTGTCTGGGATTCAGTGAGAGGGTCCATATTCCTGGCAGCAGGTCACAATATAACATACTGTATCTCTATGTACTGGCACTAATATTTGCTTACACATTGTCATAGGTAAAACACTGTTGTTATGAAAACCAAACAAACCGTGTTTTACTCACCTTTCCTTTGTTCGCCCTTTGTTTCTTTGTCCACCGCTGAGTCTCAGCTGATGCTCCTGGTGTCTGATAGTGGCTGCTGACTTTGCATTGCATTGACATTGCAGTGCTGACCTCACATTGAGCTTAGCAGAGCTGGGCCATTTATCCTGTCTACACTGGCAGAGCTGCTGAGCTCACTCATTGGCTGCCACATTGATGTGATGTCAGCATTGCAGGCTAATATCAAACAGCAGAAGCAGTGGTGGGGACTCAGTGCTGGACCTGGGAAGGGTGAGAAAGGTTCATTTTGTTTGTATTTTTTACAAGAAATTGAATCCGTGAATTTTCTGATAGGATACAACCCCTGTAAAGAGCTATAAGGTGGTCATCACTCAGTAGGTATTATATGGCCAGTCCTATCATGGGTATAGTCTGTTGTGAGCATTCATGAATATTCTACCTGATACTCACTCTGTGCACTGAATGCAGAATTGCCTTGAGGCTTTAGCTGCAATTTGTTTTGATGATGTTACACAATAGTAGAGTCTTGGGTTAGGATGGGCCAAAGAAGATAGCTAGCATGAAAATTTGAGAGGGACTACTTTTGTGGCTATTCAGGACTATCTCTTATGCAGCATGTGCCATGTTGACATTAGTTTTAGGTATAGTGAGAAGTTTAGAATCAGATCCCTTGCACTATGAAGCAATGGTGGTTTAGTGGAGAAAAGTTTCAGACAGGTTCCCTTTTAGCAAAAGTTCTAAATGATTAAATGACTCTAAGTCTCGTCAAGCCATAATTGCCCTAATACTTCATCCTCCTTTGGTACAGTGCATTTATTAGCGCAGGTGGCAGGGGTATATAGATAAATGTCATTTTCATATTAAAATTGTTTCATGTTCTTTCAACAGACTTTGCATGAATCAATCGAACAGATGAATATAACAAATTTTGTAGTATATCTTATCAGAGAAATTTGACTCTTTCTCCACTTATGAGTTACTTTTTCACCTCCCCTCTGCCTCCTGAAATCACCATCCACTCTGGAAAAAAACTGCTCAAATCCATCTTGATCAAGAAAAGATGGACTAACAGCATAGTACGGTGTCAGGTTACAGCTTATATTAAATTCTATGGAGATTAGAGGGGGGGGAGTACTGAACAGCACTCAACCAAATGAGATATCAGGCAGACAAGCAGATACAAACAGATCATGCTGCAAATGTATTTCACTTCAGTGCTGGATTTACAGCCACACTGCTCAGTACTGCAGTATATGCTCTCCATACTGCTGCTGTCTGTGTTCTGCAATGAAAAAAAGAACAGGAATCCATCTCTCAATATCTGTTGTGTATGGGGTTATAATAGCAGCCAGTCTGGGTCAGAGACAACTAAAAATTAGAGATAGACCCTGCACGGGTGAAAATAATGCAAACTACAAGTCATGTAATGAACATAAATGGTGTTATTTCTCATGTAAAAACATATGAAAGCTTATTATGAAAAGGTATCTAAAATGACCAGTATACTTTAAAGCAGGAATGTCAAACTCAAACACACAGAGGGTCAAAATAATAATCTTGGACAAAGTCATAGGCCAACCAGTATACAGAATAATGGGCCCCACATAGTCCTTCATACAGTATAATGGGCCCGACATAATCCTCCATACAGAATAATGGCCCCACATAGTCCTCCATGCAGTATAATGAGTCCCACATAGTCCTCCATACAGTATAATGGGCCCCACATAGTCCCCCACACAGTATAATGGGCCCGCAAAGTCCTCCATACAGTATAATGGGCCCCACATAGTCCTCCATACAGTATAATGGACCCCATATAGTCCTTCATACAGCATAATGGGCCCACATAGTCCTCCATACAGTATAATGAGCCCCACATAGTCCTCCATACAGTATAATGGACCCCATATAGTCCTTCATACAGTATAATGGGCCCACATAGTCCTCCATACAGTATAATGGGCCCACATAGTCCTCCATACAGTATAATGGGCCCACATAGTCCTCCATACAGTATAATGGGCCCCACATAGTCCTCCATACAGTATAATGGACCCCATATAGTCCTTCATACAGTATAATGGGCCCACATAGTCCTCCATACAGTATAATGAGCCCCACATAGTCCTCCATACAGTATAATGGCCCCACATAGTCCTTCATACAGAATAATGGCCCCACATAGTCCTCCATACAGTATAATGGGCCCACATAGTCCTCCATACAGTATAATGGACCCCATATAGTCCTCCATACAGTATAATGGCCCCACATAGTCCTCAATACAGAATAATGGCCCCACATAGTCCTCCATACAGAATAATGGCCCCACATAGTCCTCAATACAGAATAATGGCCCCACATAGTCCTCCATACAGTATAATGGGCCCACATAGTCCTCCATACAGTATAATGGGCCCACATAGTGCTACATACAGTATAATGAGCCCACATAGTCCTCCATACCATATAATGGCCCCACATAGTCCTCCATACAGAATAATGGCCCCACATAGTCCTCCATACAGTATAATGGGCCCACATAGTCCTCCATACAGTATAATGGGCCCCACATAGTCTTGCATGCAGTATAATGGGACCCACATAAAAAAAAACCTCTACCCCGGTCCTCTGCTGCTCCGGTCTCTACAGCGTGTCTTCTGAAGCTCTTCTCTGTACGACACAGTGGGCATGAAATCCAGGGTGCCGATACAGTTGAAGGTGTAATGCTCGGCGGAGGCAGTGCCAGCTTCGCGGGCCCAATATAATCACCCTGCGGGCCAAATTTGTCTCACGGGCCAGAGTTTGACATGTATGGTGTAAAGGCAATGCACGTGGTCCGCTGGTCATCACATTTCTATTGCCTTGTTTATTATAGCTCGTATCCCAGTTTTACATGGGTGGACATAACATTGGTGCAACCTGTGCAACTGCACAGCGGCCTGAGTGGTAAGAGGGCCACTTCCACCTACAAAGCTGCAAACAGCTGCTGTCACACACACATAAAGGAGTGCACTATGATGATTGGACTGCAAATGTCCCACCTACAGTTCTTCCTCAGGGTCCTCTTCTGCCTGTGTCCGCCCCTGCATTATTATTATAGTGTTGTGAAATCATATTTTATATTGTAGTTGACATTTAGAAATTTCAGGAAATAAATGACCCAAAAACAATGTCATACATGTTGTTTCTCACGTAAATATTATTTATATGTCAGTTGTATGATATATTACATTTTTAATATTATTGTTAGGATATTTGTTATCCTGCCTAACAAAGAAACGTCTTCTGACAAACTGACACAGCTATTTTTGTAAAGCGTTTGCCTTTTTTTAAGTATCAGACATCTACGGTTTGTTGTGTTTAACTTGGTGCAAAATTCTTTTTGCTAAATAGATATGGAAGTGAAACAGATTAATAAGCGCACGTCTGGCCAGGCGTTTGAGCTGATACTAAAGCCCCCGTCTCCTGTTTCTGAGGCTCCACGAACATTGGCCTCTCCAAAGAAAAAGGATCTTTCTCTAGAAGAAATACAGGCAAAACTGGAGGCTGCAGAAGAGAGAAGAAAGGTAAGTCTGGAAATGTAAATGGGTATAAAACGATGAATGTAGAAATGGGGCAACAGATCTGTCTACCGTATAAAAAGTCTTTGTGCAGGTGTGGTATTAGATCTTATAGGACCCCATTGCAAAGTAAGGAATGGCCCCAACTTTGGAAAAAGTGAAATGAACTGTAGTAATGCAGCATCAAGAGAATGATATTTACCAATCAAAGGATGAAGTGTTCTGAGACATATCATCAGATCTTCTGCACAAAGAAGAAACCATATAATAGTCAGGAAGTAAAAAACACCAACATGTTTATTTCCCACTAGCACCCGAGAATTCCTCATTAGCCTCAGGTAAAATCCTGAGTTAAAGTGGTTTTCCAGTGAAAACAAGTTATCACTGTCGCTTCCGTATCTGAACAGACTGCTGCAACCCCTGACGTGGTCACTTGGCAGTGACGAGCCCCCTGGGGCCGTGGGGTACTCAGTAGCCGGGCCGGTCCTTTTCTATTGGGGTTGTCACGGTGGCAGTGACCCGGTCCCTGGCCCAGGGCGGTCAAATAAAGAAAAGGGAAAGTCAATTTGGCAATAAAGAAAAGGGGAATAAAGTTTGTGACGCCACCCATGGTATGCAGCTATAGGGGGCTGCCGCTGCGGTGCAGGTCCACTGGGGCTGATGGTGACGCAGCAAAGATAGAGCAGCTCTCCACGGGCAGAGCTAAGCCCCAGGGCAGAATATAGTGATTGATGGAGTAGATGTTGCTGGTGTAGTGCAAGGCAGGTGGCGCAGCAATTAGTTAAGGACACAGTGGGGTGCAGTCTTCAAGTTTTTACTCACAGTTATCAAGCTGCTCCAGGTTACAACTGCCAAATTATAACCGCCCACGTTGTCCTGTGTCCTCCGACGAAGTGATCCAGCCAACTCTCAGTTAATTTGGGTGCACTTGAATTGGACCCCTTTCTGTGTACCTCTCCAGGTCGTCTCTCTCTCTCCGCTGGCTCTCGCCCTCCTGCCCTGCGTCTCACACACAGTGTCCCGAGCCAGTGGCCGCAGGCCTTGTCAGGCGACGTCCGGTCTGTTCCCTTGGTCCTATATGGCCACCTTTTCAGCGATTATGTGTGGATTGCGGCTACGGCACATGAAGATGCCGCACCTCCGGTTTGCTAGCTGAGCCTTAAAGTACTCCACTAGTCTGGGGCCGGTCCCCTCCTGCGGCCTTGATCCCTCCACGGTCAGCGTGAACTCGGGCGCACGGGTGGCATCCCGCACTCGCCGTGGCCCTAGGATCCCTTCTCTGTCTGGAGCCTTTCCCACTGCTCCGGTGTTCTCTCCTCACTCTCCTTCTGAGCCTTTCTGACTGGGCCCTACTCCTCCACGGTCCTCCCTTGCTCCCCTGAGCAGAACTGACAGAACTCCTGCTCCAAGGACTGGAAGCAAGAATCAACAACTGCACTGCGCTCCTGAGCTGGACTAACTGAACTCCTTCTAGATGTTTCTACCCTTGCTTATATACTGTTCTCTCAGTGCTCCCCTTAACTACTTCCTCCACCCACCCCCTCTACTTAGTTTCACCCTCCTGACAGGGACAGGGACTGTGCTCTCCCTCAGGAGCAATCCCGCCCTTCCTTACTGGAGTGGTGTAGTGTTGGATGTGAGTGGTTGGGTCCCGGGTAGTGCTCCCTCCTTACCTGAGAGTGGGGTACCACACCCTGGCTGAGATGCAGTAGCTCTGTGGCAACTGGACCCACAGGAGCGCCACAGCAGCGCCACACTAGTACCACTGTTACTATGGGACGCCGGCAGTGTGTGGGTGTTTAGCTTTGAGATTGCTGAGACTAATTATCCTTTTCCTGTCCACATGTGTTTTGCTGCAGTGAGCTGGTATATAACTTAGCTCTCTGCTGGGAGCCATGGAGAGCTCCCTACTATATAAACCCCAGCAGACAGTCTCTAGCTGCCAGTTTATTAGTTAGTTTCAGCTAGACCTGGTCACTCTGATCCTTTGCTCCTTTGTGGTAGTTTGTATACTCTGTTGTCTGACTTTGACTTGTATTTTGATTACACGCTTGCCTTCTGATTTTGTCCCTAATGTGGCTCCTTGCTTTTACCCCATGTGACGAGTCAACCCCTCTTGACTCTGGTTAGTTCCACCACCCAGCAGTCCTTCTGTGGAAGTAATCCAGTGGACCCTGTTGTAAAACCATATTCCTGTACAATGGTTAAAGGGTGATGGTCAAGGTTCCTCTGAAAAATGCCAGGTGGAGTGGCTTGTGCCAAATCTGTCAGAGGTAGCCTTTTTGAGCCTGTAGCCACTGACAAATGTAACAACCACCTATCCGCATAATAACTGATAATTTGTTGAATGGTGGGGGTCTTACTTCTTGGACCCACACCAATAGGCAGAGCTGTGAACTTCTGTCCTTGTTAGAGTAGAGCGGTAGGTCTCATGCACAACTGCTGCTCCATTCATTCTCTATGCGGCTTCTGAACATTGAGCTTGGCTGTTTCTGGCAGCTCCATAGAGAATGAATAAAATGGCGGATGGACGTCCAACCCACCACTACATTTTGTAACAGGAATAAAAATTCCCCATTCTGCCAACGGATGCAGGGGCCAGCATGTAAGCATAGCTCCCAAATGTACCGAATTCAGCGGGACTGTCCTGATTTTAGGGCTCAGTCCCAGATTCTAATACTCGCCTTTCTCTGACACATATCTTCATTGCTTCGTAGCTCCTTCTCCTTGGTGGTGGCCGCATCTCTGCTCAGTGCATAAATCAAATTATTTCCTTTGTCTTGTGATCTGCTCTCCCCGAGGCTCAAACCAACAATCTCATGTTTGCAGGTAGCAGCTCTAGCAATGAGCCACAGCCCACAATGATGTAGATAGGAGAATTTGGTAATCTTAAACTGTATTGCAGTCAGTGGACACAGAAGCAGATTATACATGTACATAGAGATACATTGTATACCGCAGTGTATTTCTATTTATTTGTATTCTACAGGTGAAGAAAAAGTCAGATTTTTTTGTTCCTGTAATACTACTAAAAATAATGAAAATCAATTACAAAAAAGTCATTTTCTCTTTTTTATGAGTCTCCCAGGGACAAGAACCACCAAGCTCTATAATTTCAGGCAGGACCTAAAGCTATTGAGCAACAAGTTCTGGTGATGTCAGTGGAGAATTTTGTATACTTGATCTGTATTGCATCCACTAACCCCACAGGCAGATTATATTGAAAAATAGAGATAAGTTTTATATAACAGTGTATTTTTATGTTTTTGTATTCTAAAATGGAGAATAAAATAATTATTTTTTTCTTCCTATAAAATTACTAAAAAAATAATGAAAAACAATTACATAAATGTCACTTTTACTGCATTTAAAAAAATAAATAAATAAACATTACAAATCAACAAATAACATGGAAATATTTGGTGCCCCTGTAATCGTAACGACCCGCACAACACAGTGATCAGAGTATTCACGGGGATCGGTAAATGGAATAAAAGAATGTCTTGATTTCTCTATTAAACCCATAAAAAATGTAATAAAAATGTAACGCCGAGGCCGTATTCACACGTAGTGTAATGCTACACTTTATCTGTGTTTTTTCTGTAGGTGTCTGTACCACATACAATAACAATCTTCTCCTATTATTGCGTGTTTGCCGTGTTTCTATTATGTGTGTTCCCCCTTCTTTAATGAATTTTCAGTGCAGATGTGAATCTGTGTTTTTAATGCTTTTTTAATAGTGCAGAAAAGCTTTGTTTGATTCTGCTCTAAAAATGCAACTGCGTTTTTTTTCTTTTACATGTGTTTTTTTCAGGCTCTACATAGAAGTCTACAGAGAAAAAAAAAAGCACCAAAACCACACACTTCAGCAGCGTCTTGACGCCAGGAGATTTCATTAAAACACATCCACTTTGCTTAGATATTTAGGCCATGTTCACATGTAGCTTAAATGCTGCGTATTTACTGCTGCTTTTTTGCAAATAAATTTTGCTGTGTTGAACCGTCCAAGCAAAGTGGATGTGATTTCATGAAAACTGCGCCCCCTGAACTGTGCGATGTTGGTGTTTTTTTGTTCTGGTGGCTTCTATGCGGAGCCTGAAAAAAAACATATATAAAAACTGCAGTTACTTTTTAAAGTGCAGTATAAAAGCTTTTATGTACTATAAAAAACATATTAAATACACAGCTTCACATCTGCACTAAAAATGCATCAAATAAGGGGGAGAATGCATAAAAAATGCAGCACAAATGCGATAACAAGAGAAGATTGTTATTGTGTAGTTTGGTGAGGACATCTGCAGAAAACAAAGAGCACAGTATTTATGCTACGTGTGAACACGGCTTAACAGACACCAAAAAGCCAGATGTCATATAGTGAAGCTGCATAAAGATGAGAAAGTTCTGGTGGCTCCGACTGTGATTGAATGAACAAAAAATAAATCTATAGTTCCAAACTAGAGATGAGCAGGACGCACAGATGATGTTGCGCCAGCTCTGGGTGATCAAGAGCTGCGTAGGAATGCCGGAAGATAAGAGATTCACAGCCTCTTTCCAGCCACCGGGTACCTCTGACCTGCTCGCTGAACCGGAGTCCAGTGAATCGATCCGCTCATCTCTAGGCCCAAAAGTCCTGCAGTCTCAGGCATCTTGCTAAGGCCACCGCCCCACTATCAGTATTCGGTCAGTATTTTTTCTCAGGAGTGGGAGCCAAAACCAGGAGTGGGTGATAAATGCAGAATTGGTGACTTGTTTCTATTATACCTTTTCTCTGATTGTTCCTCACCTGGTTTCGTTTCCCACTCCTGAAAAAAAATACTGACCGAATACTGACCACATACTGATAGTGGGGCCAAGGCCTACCTCTGACATCTACTCCTGCCGAGGTAGAAAGAAATGGTAAATGGGCGTGGATCGGGATGTGGCCAGGGGCGTATTTGTCCATCTTTCTGTTCTTAAAAAATTGAGAGGTATGATATAGGTGATAACTTGTTTTAAAATCTTTAAGCCTCCTATACAAATTAGATAAAAGCTGTCAGAATAGGACAACTATTTAATGTACAGATATGTATATGTATATATATATATATATATATATATATATATATATATATACACTGTAAATATATATGGATATATAAATGGATATATGGAGGTCTATTGACAGATGATGTTGGGAGACAGAAAGAATGAGCATGATGAATTTCATCAACCAATTATTTTGTTCACCTAGAAGTTAAACCGCCACCATTGATGTCCAGCAGGAGTTTGCTACGCTCTCCCCTTTGAAAACACATGCATGCTTGGCTAAACTGAGCATGCATGTGTTTGTAGGGAACAGAGATGATTGCTAGAAGAAAGTTAGTAGAAATAAACAGCCATGATTTTCTAACCCTAGACAGCTCTTTTTAAATGCCTTTGATTCAGTCTCCGACTGGGTTAAGCCACAAGAGATATTGGTCTGCACTATGTTTAGATGTTAATGATACATAGGTATTCAGGATCCGACATAAGGCATGAGGATGGTTAAGTGAGAATTATGGGATGTTTTGTAAAGAGACAATACTGAAAAATATCATTATTTTTGATGCCCACATGTATAGCGGAAGAGTTCTGTTTACTCTGTGCCAAATCCTATTTTGTTCTACAGACTCAGGAAGCCCAAATCCTGAAGCAATTGGCAGAGAAACGAGAGCATGAAAGGGAAGTTCTCCAAAAGGCTCTGGAGGAAAACAATAACTTCAGCCGAATGGCAGAGGAAAAGCTGATATTTAAAATGGAACAGATTAAAGAAAACCGTGAAGCCAATTTAGCTTCCCTTATGGAGCGCCTTCAGGAGAAGGTAAGGAATACATGGATATAAAGTATGTTGAGGCAAGGAATACAGGAGCATAACTTGAAGTTCCTGAACCTTATTGCAAAAGCAGTAACACTTACCCATCTAGCATATGCTATTGAAAGAGGTGTTCATTCTTTAGTAGGTCGGTGGAAGTTCAGGTAGTGAAACACTCAAAAGATCAGAGAGAAGCAATCAGGTAATCGTGGGATTGCAAAGGCCGCCATACATATTAAATTAAAGGCTGCTGAATCTGCTGATTTCTGATGGATTGGCTGACCATCTGATGTGTATGGAAGCCTCCAAATTTTTCCCTGACAAATGATTTTGGGAGAGAGAAGGATTGGACATTTGGAATTTCAATGACTGATGGTTTAGGTTTTAGGGGAGAAAAGTCACTCCTGGAGCTGTCTGGCAGCAACTTTCTCTTCTCTCTATATTGAAAACATGTGAATGCTCTGCTGAGCCAAGTACTCATCTGTATGGGGTTGTCCGGAGAGAGGTTTCTGCTTAACGAACATTCGGCTGAGAGCTCTCCTACGTGTATGGCCGTGGATTCATAGACTTTCTGCTTGTGGTCACGAATAAGCTGAGAGCATGTGCCTCTTCCTTTAAGCAATTGTTGTGGGCTCAGGACCCTGACATTTATTGATTAAAACTACTAAACACTGGCTACAACATATCAAAAATACTGCTGTCTTTTAAGTGACCGAGGAGTCTTTTGACACCCCCTCAGGTATCAGGGCGAGAGTAAAATAGGTATTTTGTTGTTTCAATGTGGAGAGCAGAGAAAACTGCTGGCAGACACTTCTGGCAGCGGCTTATTTTGAATTTCAGTGACCCATTCTCTTGTTTTCAGTGGAAATGTCGATCCTTCTGTCATCATCGTTTGGGGGAGGCTCCAACACACATCAGATAATTTGACCATTTTACCAAAATTCTGGAGATTTGTTTGACTTTAATCTAATGTGTATGGCTGTCTATAGGCTGTCTCTCTCCAGGGGCCTTGACCTGCCATGTCAAGTCAAGTCTCTCCATGAATGCCAATTACATTATTTAGAGTTAGCTTACCTGGATCATGATTATCTAAAAGTTATTTTCAGAAGTTTCTACTTGTAATGGAGTGTAAAAAGTTGCCTTTCATGACCAAACACATACTTACATGTCTTATGGTTTGTTTTTTTTCCCAGGAGAGGCATGCTGCTGAGGTCCGTAGGAACAAGGAACTCCAGGAAGAACTGTCAGGCTGAAAATATACCACCGTTAGTCACTTATTTGCCTATATTTACGGATCATGCGATAACAACATGGAAAATGTATGACATCACGAAATCAAAACAAAGAAATAAAAATGATAAGAACTCATGATGAACAAAAAAAAATCAAAGAAAAAAAAACTAAAAAAAAAATGTCGTCTCTTTGCAGAATGATTTGCTTCATGTTAAAAAAAAATAAAAAAAAAATGTGGGTCTTATTTTGTAAATACTTACATTTTTGTTAAAAAATTACAAGTATTGCATTATGCAAGTTATTTCATAATCTTACATGTCCTGTAACAGGCTTTAGGTGTTGTCTGTTTCTTCTAAAAATGAATTTGCAGAATCTTTCCAAAATACCCATGTCTAACTTCATTCTCTGCCGACTTTCTTTTGGTGCACTACATACAATAATCACTAGGCCGGTGGTGGTGAGGATCGCCATACTGGATATTTTGTAAGCTTTCCACTTTGTTAATTCAGTCTTTATAACCCAAGTAGAATGATGTTATTACATGTCAGTGTCCAGAGAGATTCTTATTGTCAAAAAATGGAAATGCTCCCTCCTTGTGTGTCATGGTAAGACGTTTACAGTGATTTCCAGTGTAGGCTAAACTGCTATTCCATTAGTTTGATAGTTTGTAACACCTGGGGAATAGATGTCACTGTTTTTTGGTGAATTACACTACATATAACAGGCACATAGGGTCTGATAACAAACACTTGTAGCAATAGTGTAACACAATTTAGCAACCGATTTGCACAAAGACCTATAATGAGCAAATCTGGCCCTAGTTCTCCCAGCGTTAGCTCCCTGTACTCTCTTTGCTATACTGCAATGGTCAATGAGGACTATTTTATACAACATAATTATGTATTAACCCTGTAAGATTATTATTTTTGTTGAACTTGGAGAACTTTCCCTTTGTTCAGCAGTAGGAGGGGTTCCTTCATTAGCAAATTCCTGAATGCTATCAGCAAATCTACAGGGATCATTAGACAGGGTGCACGTGCCAAGTGTGGAGTTGCCTAACAGCCGCCAAGTGTCGAACATAGTTGCGATTTCGAAATTGTTCCTGCCCCATGGAAGTTGCTGCCTGCATATTCTACTCTTCATTAGTGCTATTTCCTGTATGTTATTGTGAGCAAGCTGTGGTTAATAAAGAACTGGGGTTCTGAGAACTTACATATGGCTGTCTTTATTTACTTGAAGAAAACTTCGGAAATATCTGTTTTAATATATGCTTGTATGGCTCATAAAATAACAATGGTGAATCATCATTTCTGAGTACTCTGGGGTCGATTCATCAAAGCTTTTCAAAGCTTTGAAAAGTTGCAAAATTTTTCACAACTCTGCGTTGTGCAAGAATTTTGTGACTTTTGGCATTTTCACACCACTTTGGAGCCGCTCAGCCAAAATAGGCGGAACTAGATGGGAGTTAGGACAGAGTGTGTCTACGCCCTTCCTCCCCACCGCCATTGAATTTATCAAACCTGCCTATACTTTCTACATCAGAAACGCTACACCATTATCTTACTGGTGCAGCAAATGGAGGGGTACACCACTCACTAGAGACACCAAATTAATTAAGTGACATGCGCTTCTTAATGAATCCGGCGCCGTGTGCTCTTTCAAGGCTGACATATCATAAGCCGTGTGCTTGTTTTACAGTTAGATCCAGAAATTTTTGGACACTGACACAAGTTTTGGTATTTTAGCTGTTTACCAAAACATATTCAAGATACAGTTATATAATCAATGGGCTTAAAGTGCTGACTGTCCCCTTTAATTTGAGGGTATTCATATCCTAATTGGGGTAAGGGTTTAGGAATTACAGCACTTTAATATGTAGCTGACTCTTTTTAAGAGGACCAATGGTAAGTGGACAAATATCCCAAAAGTGCTTTAATGGGCTGCATGAGCTATTCCCTCATTAACCCATCATCAATTAAGCAGGTAAAAGGTCAGGAACTGATTCCAGGTGTGGTATTTGCATTTGGAGGCTGTTACTGTGAACCCACAACACGCAGTCAAAGGAACTCTCAATGGAAGAGAAACAGAAATCAGTAGGCTGAAGAGAAAAAAATGAAGAAACACATCAGAAAGATAGCAGAAATGTTAGGAGCGGCCAAATCAACAGTTTAGTACATTCTGCAAAAAAAGGGCGCACTGGTGAGCTTGGGAAATCAAAAAGGCCTGGACGCCCACGAAAGACAACATTCGTGGATGATCGCAGAATTCTTTCCATAATGAAGAAAAAGCCTTTCACAACATCCATCCAAATGAAGAACACTCTTCAGGAAGCAAATACAGAGGGTTCATCACAAGGTGCAAACCATTAATCAGCATTAAAATTAGAAAGGCCAGATCAGACTTTGCCAAAAAACATCTAAAGATGCCGCCCAGTTCTTGAAGAAGCATTCTTTGGACAAATGAAACTAAGATCAACCTGGTTGATTAGACAGGGTTTCACAGGACAGATGGACAATAACCCAAAACATGCTGTGAAAGCAACCTAGGAGTTTTTATGACAAAGAAGTGGAATATTCTGCAATAGCCTAGTCAATCACCAAATCTCAACCCCATCTGGCATGCATTTCACATGCTTAAGACAAAACTTAAGGCAGAAAGACCCAAAAAAAGCAACCACTGACGTCAGCAGCAGTAAAGATCTGGTAAAGCATCACAAAGGAGGAAACCCAGTGTTTGGTGACATCCATGGCTTTCAGAATTCAGGCAGTCATTTCCTGCTGAGGATTCTCTGCAAAGTATTACAAATGAACATTTTATTTATGGTAAAGTTAACTTGTCCAATTATTTTCAAGCCCATGAAATGAGGAGGCTTTGTAGAAAAATGGTTGCAATTCCTAAACGTTTCACAGGATGTTTTTGTCCATCCCCTTTAATTAAACCTGAAAGTCTACACTTCAATTGCATCTTAGTTGTTTCATTTTAAATAAAAAATAGTGGCCTGCAGAGCTGAAATCACAAAGATTCAGTCACTGTCCAAATATAACTGTATATATTTGGTATAGTTTTTAGTAAATAATGCAAAATTAATGAACAAAAGAGAAGTCTAAATCAGATCAATATTTGCTATGATCACTCTTGGCCTTCAAAACAACATCAATTCTTCTGGGTACACAAGCTCAAAGTAAGGGATTTTGCAGAATTATAGTCAGATGTATGAGTAACTAATTATATCAAACTAGTGATAATGATCATCATTTTCATATTCAGGTTGAAACATAGTCATTAACTGAAACAGAAACAGTGGTGTGGGAGGTTTAAAACTTGGTGAAGAACAGTCAAACTCTGCTGCACATGTGAAGTTGTGGAAGACAGTTTCATGTCACAGGTCACACAGCATGACAAGATCAAGCACAGCAACAAGACACAAGTTTGTTATACAGCATCAGTAACGTGTCTCCCAGGAAAAGATTTCAAAGCAGACGGAGTTTTCAAGATGTGCTGTTCAAGTTTTGTAGAAACAACAAGAAATGGGCAATACCATAGACGCAATGATCAGCCAAAGAAACAACAGAAGAAAGACATATCATGCTTTTCTTCAAAATTAAAAGATGGCCAGCAGTGACATCAGCTCATAATTTGCAGCAACCAGTAGGACTCAGCTACACCAATCTACTGCTCAGAAAAGCCTGGCCATAAGTGGTTTTCATGTAAGAATTTCGGCTAAAAAGTCATACTTTCAAAATGGAAACAAGGCCAAGTGACTTAACTATGCAAGAAAACATAGGAACTGGGGACAGCAAAATGAAAGAAGGTGCTCTGGACTAATGAGTCAAAATGTGAAATATATGGATGTAACAGAAGGCTGTTTGTTTGTGAAGGAGAGCGGTACAATAATGAGGGTCTGCAGGCAACAGTGAAGAATGGTAGAGGTTCCTTGAAAGTTTGGGTCTGCTGTTTAGCAAATGGAAATAGTTTTTGGGATTTTGCTAGAATTAATAGTGTCCTAATAATCCATAATGCAATGCCATCAGAGAGGGGTCTGATTGCCTCCAAATGCATTCTTCAGTAAGCCAATGACCACAAACATACAGCCAATGTAATTAAAATGAACCTGTCAGCAGGATTTATCACTAGAAAGTAAAGGTATGGCCATAATGGCGCTATTACACTGATTAAATTGATACATTTGTTGAAGGAATCCGATCAGTGGTTCTTTTTTAATCAAGGCTTGAAGTTTTCTTTTGATGGCATCTTCTGTGCATCGGGGTGGACCTGGGGGGTTGGGTCTTTTTCTGTTCTGGTGCTCTGGTCCCTCTACCTACCTCCTATGTTTTTACAGTCACTGTTTAGAAATTTCGTGCCGCCGCTATCATTGGGTGGACAGCGCGTTCGCAGTGTGAGAATCCACGTCTGGTCTTCGAGTCTTCAATAAAATGCCACCGGAGTCGGTGCATGCGTAGATCGAAATCTTGGCTCCTGCAAAATTTCAAAACTGCAGCAGGTCACTGAGTTTACTGTTTACATCTGAGATTCTTCTGGGATCCTGACAAACTTGTCCAAGAGGGGAAATACAATAACATAATAAAATAACGTATATTTAATAGTGAATTTCACCTGCTCCTTTGGTTATTCCCATTGGTCACTGTTGACTGCACAAATGACATGCTGACAACCACATATGACTGCTGCAGCCAATCTCTGCTCTCAGTAGTACATGAATGTATTGGAATTTGTATCTATTCAAGCTGAAATTTCTCGTATGATAAACCTATAGTAATCCCATAATTTACCATTATCGTGATAAGGGTGCACAGAGGTAGCAGAGGGCTGCTCTGTAAGAACAGTAAATTGGCCCTTGCTTTTTAATTACTAATTTGCCAGGAATGGGCTGATTGCTGTTTGTCACAGATCAACATTATCACAACCCTCCGAAAATCCCTCACCATTGAATCGCAGCCTGCACTAGTTTCTTTCGTACGTTAGATGAGACTCAGCTATTCAAGTCATGAATGGGTGCATGAAAAAAATCTGAGACAAAATATACAGTTAGCTGCAAAATAAAAGCAGTGTTTAAAACAACTGAGAAAAAGCTCAATCCTTATAATGGCTGGGAGTTGCACATTCAATTCCAAATGAAAACATGAACAAAATATCAATTTTTAAATTGAAAATTAAGAAAATTAAGAAAAATAAATAATACGCTGCTCAAAAGAATAGCAGTGTCTGCATTTTCATTTACAAACTCGAATATTTACAGTATAAAAATATATTAATAAATATATTTACAGTATGAAATTTGCTTCCAGACTCAGTTTTTCTGTTAATCACTGAACTAATATTTAGTTATATAACCTTTATTTCTGATAACTGCTTTACTTCTGTGTGGCATGGAATTAACTAACATCTTACCCCTGAGCACAGATAATCCAGCCTAAGCTGACTGGACTACGTTCCACAGTTCTTCTATATTGTTAGGTTTTATATCAGAAACAGCATTTTTTATGTCACTCCACCAATTCTCAGTCAGATTGAAGTCTGAGCATTGGGCTGTCCAGTTTATAACATCAATTTTGTTGTTCTGGAACCAGGATGTTGTGGACTTGTTGGTGTTTTTGGGGGTCGTTGTCTTGCACAAACCCATTTCAAGGGCATTTCTTTTTCATCATAAGGCAGCATGACCTTTTCCAGTATTTTGATATATTCAAACTGGTCCATGGTGCTTGGTATGCGATAAATGGGCTCAACTCCATAGTATGAGAAACATCCCCAAACCATTATGCTTGCACCTGTTACGCCTGTGTAGCAACTCACTCGGAAAAATAAGTTATACACTAAAAAGCTGCAATTAACCCTGTACAAACTAGATATCCTGAATCCACAGTCCCTAGTGGTGCCTGTGGGTGCAGACATTGGCCTAACCACAGAACTAAAAGAGGGCAACTCAGACCTAAAATGACTAAATGGCCATCGAGTTGCTTCATGTTCCTCATAAAGAACTGAAGGGCAAAGCAGAGTGTGAATTACCTACAAGAGTAGAAATGTGCTGAACAAAAGAAAGATCCAAGAGTGAGAAAAGTAAATAGCAAAATGCCAAACAAAGAATAAAGCAATTACTGTTAACAAATATACTGCCTACTTCCTAATGATAGACAGAAGATAGGTGCAAAGTATAGCAAAGAAACAGTAAAGCAGAAACCCTTAGCTGGAATCTTGCAGACTGGCTCCAAACCTCAATAGAATGTCAGAAAATCCAAATGAATCGATCACCAGCAGAAAACACAACCAGGAGGGAGGTTTAAATAGAAGCACCTGCAGTGTGATAGGACAGGCTAGATAGCAAATGGAAAACACCATGCTGTCAGAAAGGAATGGACGAAAGGCAAAAGATGATCAGCACCCAGACAGCGACAGGATCTGCTGTGGCTCAGCGGACAGAGAAGCTGACAAAAGGGCACAGGACTGCTGGATCGAATCCCGAGGCATGAGAGCACCTCCATGTTTTCCAGACTTCACAGTGTACTGTGGCTTGGATTCAGTGTTTATGGGTCGTCTCACAACCCTGCAGACCTAATAAGAACAATCCTCTCATCTGTCCATAGGATGTTGCACCACTTCTCTTTAGGCCAGTCAATTTGTTCCTTGGCAAACTGTAGCCTTTTCAACACGTCTTTTTTCGGCAATGCTACTTTACAAGGGTTTTTTGCAAACAGTTTGGCTGCTCATAGGCTTCTTCTGATGGTTGCAGGACACACAGGTAACTAAAGATCTTCATTGATCTCCCTGCAGCTGATCATTGGATGGATGCTTCTTTGCCATTCTTGTGATTCTACGATCTATGCAGATGATAGTATTTCTTTTCCTACCATCGTGTTTTGGGTTTTGTTTGTCATTTTAAAGCATTGGAGATCTTTTATAACTGAGCAGCCAATTATTTTCTGCACTTCTTTATGTTTTCCCCTCTCCAATCTCCTTCTTGATCAAAGTTCTTTCTCCTTCAGTACAATGTATATTTTTTGCTTACTGGATCAATTTCAAATAGATGATGAATACTTGAAAATTCACATGTCCAGTGATTATTATTAAATATTTATTTTTCCACCTCCAGTAAGCAAAAAATGGATCCTTTTCAAATAGGACAACAACTGACGGCTATTTAACTGATCAGTTTCCCATAGACGGATCCAGTTGAAATCAGTTTCTTTTCGGGCGGACAAAAAAGTTGTGTCTGCACAACTTTTTTGTCAAACGATTGCTGCTGGATCAGTTCTAAAGGATTATTACTGGACATGTGAACTTAGCCTAACTGTAACTAGCATGAAAAGATCTGTGCTTACATTTATGGTTCTTTCCCCAACAGCTTTTCTATTGAAATTACCTTTTTTGCCCAGTTAGCTTCACGTAGAGATTGTCTGCTTCAGTTTTGTCTGGATACAAAGCAGGCGGTAAAGTGTGTTATTTTGTGTCACAAAGGCAATTAAACAACAGTCGGCTGGTTATTATTTGGATGATCAGGCAGCTTCTTTTCATCTCGGAGAAAAGGAAACTGTGTACCAGCTCTCCCTGACCCACAATAGGACTCCGCTGTGCAATCTCTAACACTATAAAATAACCAGCAGTACAATAATTTAGCCTTTTTTCTTATGTAGACAATGCACACACGGAGAGCTGCATTTAATTAGACATCACTTCCAAAATTTAGACTTTGTTAGCAAAATGTCTGAAATTTCGCCATATTCTGGGAACAGTTTTCTGACCTAAATGAAACAAACGCTATTAATTACAGAGCTATCGGAGTCCTTCTTGTATTGTACTCATGAATCCAGCTTTGCTTGGTGATGATAATTGCAGCTTTTATTTTAGGAATGTATTTATCTTACCATTTATATTACCATGTTTTTTATGGCTTCCAACAATCCTAATTCCAATTCTTGAATTAACCTGACCGCAGGTTTTATGATCTGAACTAACAGTATCAGAAAGATCGGTGATGTTGCTAGTTTGGGTCAGAAAGCTCACATTTATTACTGGATTTGCAGCTCTAATACAGATGCTTAAAGTGGTTGTCTTGGATTTTTATATTAATGGCTTATCATTAGGTCTCATGCAAATGACCATATAACTCGATTGAGTGCTATCTGTTGTTTTGATGGAAAGAACTTTACCCCATGTCCATATTATTCTATGGGGCTATGCACATGTCTGATTTTTTCTTCAGACAGAATCTAGAAGTGGAGATGGGGCACCGAAAAAGAGACCATATCTGTACATGGATCGACAAAGTTTTCTGGCGACCATCATGGAGCTTAGACCGTAAGTTCAATTGTGTTGTTGTTTCCAATTGTGCTATTTTGTCTAGTATTTGTATTTATCATGTAAATGTTAAATTTCAAAACTGAGAGGAACTTACGTGACCGAGACACAACATCTGAGGCCGAGGTGGTGGAGACGCAAGATGAGAAGCAAGGACCATCATCTACCACAGCAGTGGAGGCCAACCAGGAGGACAAGCGTGGAGCAGCAGCAGCCGCACCTTGCCACTTGATACCTCCCCTCTAGCAGCTACCGTACTTCACCGAGCCGGGCAAAAAAGGAACCACCTCCACAACACCACACGTCACGAGGTAGATAGTCGAGTAATTTACTATCTCACATGGTGAATGACGATGGGGATGAGGAATTTAGCCGCAGCATGGCGCGTCATTTTAAAAAAAAAGGTCCCAGAAGACTTTCGAACAAATCTGCCATGTTACTCCTGGAATCTGCCATTCCACCAAATTATCCCAATGATGTGTTTCAGATACTGGAGCAGAAACAGCTCCATACACAAAGAAGACCCCGAGCGTCCAGCACTGAGGCCTCCCAGCCACCACCACCTCCACTGCCACTACCAGCAGCAGCATCCCCTGGATCCCCAGGGGAAGGATGGCACTATGCAACAAAATACTATCCGTACCATAGGGGGTACATGTCCCAAAAGCATTTCCGGACTTACCACCAGGAGGCAGCATCTGCTTCAACTGTTCATGGGAGCTACATACCACTACAGCCAAACCCATATCAACCCCCTTACAACACACGACCATTCACCTCTTCTTATGTTCCATGCATTTGTAAGTGCATTGAGCTGTAGGTTGGATTGCTGCTAAAGGGGAAAAAAAAAAAACTCTTTAAATATTCTTCCTTAGCGAGTGTGAAAGAGCTGAGTGTAACTGGAGTGTAAGTGCAAATGGAAGTAAGTGTGTGACTTGTGATTCAGTGACTTTGGATTCAGGGAGTTTGGAAGGGAGGAATTTGGACTGAATTGATGTCTGTATTTTATTAATTCTTTACATTTCATTTTACTTAACATTTCTGTCTAGTGTAATTCCCATTAGGAAATGAGCTCCATTATTGGCAATGCTATCCAGTGTACATCTTGCCACATGTATGCGATCCTTGAACAGCCAGTCGTGGGGCATACTGCTGTGCGAGATGTGTGCACGTTGTGCGTTTGGAAGCCCAGGTACTGTATCTAAATGAGCAGCTGGCAACACTGAGATCCATAAACAATATGGAAAGGAGTCTGCTGCTCACTGATCAGCTGCTCACTGGGGTAGATGTGGGGGAGGATGGCAGTATGGAGCGGCAGGACAGTGAGGCAGCTAGCTGGGTGACAGTTAGAAGGCAGGGTAGAGGGAAGAGTGCCAGGGAGGTTAGTCCTGATCTGGCACACCCCAATAAGTTTGCAAAGTTGGCAGATGAGGGGGGTGTCAGTACAGGGGTAGCACTGCTTCAGCAAGGCATGTCCCCTGAAAGCCGGAGGAGTGTCAGCTCCAGTAAGGGGGGAAATAGGAGAGCAGGGCTGGCCAGGCAGGTGCTGGTAGTGGGGGACTCAATTATTAGGGGAACAGATAGGGCAATCTGGAAAGACAGGGATCGTCGAACAGTGTGCTGCCTACCTGGCGCTCGAGTCCGGCACATCGCTGATCGGGTTGACAGATTACTGGGAGGGGCTGGTGAGGACCCAGCGGTCATGGTGCACATTGGCACAAATGACAAAGTTAGAGGTAGGTGGAAGGTCCTTAAAGATGATTTCAGGGAATTAGGCTGCAAGCTTAAAGCAAGGACCTCCAAGGTGGTATTCTCTGACATACTGCCTGTACCACGTGCCACGCCAGAGAGGCAACGGGAGATTAGTGTGATAATTAAGTGGCTCAGGAATTGGTGTAGGAAGGAGGGGTTTGGGTTCCTGGAGAACTGGGCCGACTTCTCAGTTGGCTACGGGTCTACGCTAGGGACGGACTGCTCCTCAATGGGGAGGGTGCAGCTGTGCTGGGGGAGAAAATGGCTAGAAGGTTGGAGGAGTGTTTAAACTAGGGATAGGGGGGGAGGGTATTCATTTTATAGGTGGGGAAGATAGTGCAGATAGTGACCTGTGCACAAATAAAGAAATTGGGGTTGGGGTTAGAACAGTCAATATAGTAAGAAGGAATACAGGTACAGAGAGATACATAAAATGCATGTACACTAATGCCAGAAGCCTCATCAACAAAATGGAGGAATTAGAATTAATTTTGTTGGAAAATAATTATGACATGGTGGGGATATCTGGGACATGGCTGGACAAGAGCCATGACTGGGCATTTAATTTACAGGGCTATAGTCTGTTCAGAAATGACCATACAAACAAGCGAGGGGGGGTGTGTTTATATGTAAAATCATCCTTAAAACCCATCTTGTGTGAGAATATATGTGAATCTAATGAAAATGTAGAGTCCCTGTGGGACTGGAGATAAGGGGAGGGGGAAAAAATAATAAATTACTGATAGGGGTTTGTTATAAGTCTCCAAAAATAATGGAAGCAGTGGAGAATATCCTCATAAAGCAAATAGATGAAGCAGCGACTCAAGGAGAAGTCATTATTATGGGGGACTTCAACTACCGTGAAATACATTGGGTAACAGAAACCTGTAGTTCCAGAAAAGGTAATAGGTTTTTGACAACTATGAAAGACAATTACCTTTCACAACTGGTTCAGGACCCAACAAGAAGGGGGGCACTGCTAGACCTAATATTAACCAACAGGCCAGACCGCATATCAAATATACGAGTTGGGGGTCACTTGGGTAATAGTGATCACAAAATATTAAGCTTTCATGTATCCTTTAATAAGATGTGTAGTAGAGGGGTTACAAGGACACTAAACTTCAGGAAGGCAAATTTCCAACGGTTGAGAGATGATCTTAGTGCAATAAACCGGGACGATATCCTGAGAAATATAACTACACAAAGTAAATGGAAGACATTTATTAGCATCCTGAATAGGACCTGTGCACAATATATACCCTATGGGAATAAACATACTAGAAATAGAAGAAAACCACTATAGCTAAATAGAGCTGTAAGGGGCACAATAAGTGACAAAAAGAAAGCATTTAGAAAACTAAAGCAAGTAGGTAGTGATGAGGCATTAAATAAATACAGAAAATTAAATAAATTCTGTAAATAACAAATCAAGGCAGCAAAGATTGAGGCAGAGAGAATCATTGCCAGAGAAAGTAAAAATAATCCCAAAATATTCTTTAACTACATAAATAGTAAGAAACTAAAAAATGATAGTGTTGGCCCCCTTAAAAATAGTCTGGGTGAAATGGTGGATGAGGATGAGGAAAAAGCCAATATGCTAAATGATTTTTTTTCAACATTATTTACACAAGAAAATCGCATGACAGAAAACATGATCAGTGATAACAAAAATTCTCCATTAAATGTCACTTGCTTAATCCAGCAGGAAAGTTGACAAATCCCCGGGCCCGGATGGGATACACCCGCGAGTACTGCAGGAATTAAGTAACGTCATAGATAGACCATTATTTTTAATCTTTAAAGATTCCATAATAACAGGGTCGGTACCACAGGACTGGCGTATAGCAAATGTGGTGCCAATATTCAAAAAGGGGACAAAAACTGAACTTGGAAATTATAGGCCAGTAAGCTTAACCTCTACTGTGGGTAAAATCCTGGAGGGTTTTCTAAGAGATACTATACAAGAGTATCTGAAGAAGAATAACCTCATGACCCAATATCAACATGGGTTTACGAGGGACCGTTCCTGTCAAACTAATCTAATCAGCTTTTATGAGGAGGCAAGTTCCGGACTGGACCAAGGAAATGCAGTGGATGTTGTGTATATGGACTTTTCAAAAGCTTTTTGCGGCTCCACACAAAAGTTTGATGCATAAAATGAGAACAATGGGGATAGGGGAAAATATATGTAAGTAGGTTAAGAACTGGCTCAGTGATAGGAAACAAAGGATGGTTATTAATGGAACACACTCAGACTGGGTCACAGTTAACAGTGGGGTCAGTATTGGGCCTGCTTCTTTTTAACATATTTATTAATGACCTTGTAGGGGGCATACAGAGTAGTATTTCAATATTTGCAGATGACACTAAACTCTGCAGGGTAATCAATACAGGAGGACAATTTTATATTACCGGAGGATCTATGTAAACTAGAAGCTTGGGCTAATAAATGGCAAATGAGCTTTAATGGGGATAAATGTAAGGTAATACACTTGGGCAGAGGAAATAAAATGTATAATTATGTGCTTAATTGTAAAACACTGGGCAAAACTGTCACTGAAAAAACCTGGGTGTATTGGTGGACGACAAGCTCACGTTTGGTGGCCAGTGTCAGGCAGCTGCTGCAAAGGCAAATAAAATAATGGGATGCATTAAAAGAGGCATAGATGCTCATGAGGGGAACATAATTTTACCTCTATACAAGTCACTAGTGCGACCACACTTAGAATACTGTGTACAGTTCTGGTTTCCGGTGTATAAGAAAGACATAGCTGAACTAGAGAGGGTGCAGAGAAGAGCGACCAAGGTTATTAGAGGACTGGGGGGTCTGCAATACCAAGACAGGTTATTACACATGGGGTTATTTAGTTTGGAAAAACGAAGGCTTAGGGGTGATCTTATTATTATGTACAAATATATGAGGGGACAGTACAAAGACCTTTCTACTGATCTTTTTACTCTGATGCCTGAGGCGGAGACAAGGGGGCATCTTCTACGTCTGGAGGAAAGAAGGATTAATCATAATCACAGACGCGGATCTCTCTGCCGCATGATGTTGTAATGAGTGATTCACTACTAAAATTTAAGAAAGGCCTGGATGCCTGTCTTGAAAAGTATAATATTACAGGTTATTTATTCTAGATTCCTTGATAGGGCATTGATCCAGGGAACTAGTCTGATTGTCGTATGGATTCGGGAAGGAATTTTTTTCCCCAATGTGGAGCTTAGTGTTTGCCACATGGGTTTTTTTTGCCTTCCTCTGGATCAACATGTTAGGCTATGGGTTGAACTAGATGGACTTAATCTTCCTTCAACCTTAAAAACTATGTTACTATGTTACCTCCTTGTTCTACTCATCCTTACCCTACCGCCAGTCCCCCCCTCTTCCAATTCTCCATCCTCATATAATGATTTCTAAAAAAAAAAATTGTATTTCCTAGAAGAAAGAAGGCATTTCTTCTTTGTATTTTGCTGTTTGGACTTATTTTTGTTTTGTTAAAGGTGGATAAACACATTTCACAGTTAAATTTGACTTTTGATTTGGGGTGTTTTATTATTTTGGTTTTGAGTGCGGTTTAAAGATATTACACAACTCATGAATGCTGTATTTTTGTGGTGCTATAGTCACCCAAAAAAATTTACAAACATCATAAAACATAATTTTCCTGACAGGGTATTGACCCATCTGGCATCAGAAAAGAATCACAAAAAATTTCCCGCACTCTCAGGCCAGATGGGTCTGGTAAGAGCCTGTATTACAGGAGTAATATAGGGGACACATACTCCATCTGCATCCACAGACACAGGTGAATCATGGAGGCATTAATGACACCATTGATATTTTGCTTGCTTAATTGGAGAGCACTATGCAACACTCTATATTTAGCACACAAAATGCCAAAGGTGCATTCCACCAGACGATTAAATATAAGCCGTCGCCAGTCCAAACCACGATGGGGATAAGGCCTCATTACATGGCTGGTGAGTTGAAAGGCCTCATCCCCAGGACAAATGGTTCAGCCTCAGGACAGGATCCACGTAGAATCCGTAGGGGAAGAACACCCATTTCATTGCTCTGAAGCTGCAGACCCATTAAGGAAGAATACAAAAAGAACAGAGGGGAATATGGGGTAAAGGAATAGTCAGCTCACCAAATGTTGATTAGCAGTCTTCATGTGTTAGGCAGCACACGGAGCCATCCCAGTCTCGGACGTGGAGACAAATAGCAGAAAAACAAGAAAATCCTCCAGCGGTAGCCAAAAATATAAAAGGTGAAATTTATTGATCACATTAAAAACTGTAGTAGCGGGTCACCAAATGAGATCGATAGGAGAAACAGACCAGCTAGTTTTGGCTTAACGCCTTAATAAATTTCACTTTTTATATTTTTGGCTACCGCTGGAGGATTTTCTTGTTTTTCTGCTATTAAGGAAGAATGGAAGATTCTTGAATCTCCAGTTCTTTCATAGGCCCCAATATCTACAATTACAAACAACTAGTTGCTGTCAGCTGCAGATAACAGTGCAACCGAAAAATATTGCATGTAATTATAGTATTGGCACCCTGAGTTCAGCGGCTTCTTAACACGGATATGCTTCCCGTCGACTGCTCCAATACAATTGAGGAGTTGGCATTTGTTATACATTCCCCGGGCAATGTGGACCCAAGTCTTCTGGGGTTGGCTCAGGCATCACTTTGGGCTGACGTCGGACCCAGATTTGCTCACACATTGCTGGCATGATGCATGAGATTGTCGACTTGCCGAGGAGAAATTCCAAATGCAGCGCAGCAAAAGACAGGACAGTAAACAGGAGTCTAAAGGGACCAATGAAAAAAAATAGGTGCAGAAGAAACCACACTATAAAAAATTATATAAACCAAATATGGGCCATAAGCACTATGCTACATGTCACATACATGCAAAACCACAATTAGAGGATCAGAAACAGAGCCTGAAGACATGGCACCTGTAATTTTATTAATTAATAGTAAATATGTGATTTAGTCAAAAGGTTGTAAACTGTAATATGACCATAAAAGCTGTCTAGCAAACTGAAAAGTCAGGATTTAAATCCACAAAGTTTTAAGAATAGGGCTAAAGAATAACGCTCAAATACTCTATCGATCTCATGCTGGGCCTCTATTATTCTACTATGAACATCATATGTACACAAAAGAAAAAATAAGTCCACAAAAGCAAATAAAGGAAAGCAAAAGACTACCACACGAATGTAATATCATTGTTTACTCGAACAAACAAGTTCAAATACAGCAGATTGGTAAATTACCTCAGGATCTGCAACTGTCACTCTTCAGCAGATATCCAAGCCTCTAACGGGTGGTCTGGAAAGTGTTAGCCGGACGAAGCTCTCCAAAAGCCGGTGGTGATAGACATTCGGCAGTACGCATAAAAATTCTCTAGGTGGTTGCGTAGGTCCATGAACAAATGGGAAAAATGGCCTTGTCTACCATGTTGGCTGAGTATAGGATGGACCCAGAATCTACACCGTCTCCTCCGAACTGCCAGAGACGGGTATCTTGTTCCAAATGCAAGGGACAGCACCCAATTATAAAGGACCAGTTCGGTAGTGTTGAAGGACAAATTTGTTATGATATGTGGATCTACCAAACAATATGGATGTTCTTGTCGAGCCCAGGGGATGGGGATGACTCGGCGCCCGGGCCTTGTTGCCTGATTTTGGGGGATGTTGCGGTAGTCGGCTCCCGGGCCCGTACCCTGGGCCTCTCTTTAAAAGGGTGGATAATTATATGAAAGTTCGTGACGCCACCTGTGGTGTCTGGTGAGGATCACCAGCGCTGCGGCAGCCCACTGAGGCCGGTGTTAAGGCAGCTTGCGTGGTATAGCTCCCCACAGGTGGAGCTAGGCCTCAGGGCAGCAGGGAAGAAAGGATGCAGGACAGATGGGACCCAGCCGGGTCAGAGCAAGAACAGGGACAGACACAATAGTCACTTCAGTACCTTTTACTGATGTTATTCAAGGCACAATCCGGAGCACTGTAGGGTGAAGGGTGCATATCAGGATCCTCCCCAGTGAGCGGGTATAGGGCCTCCTGTTTCTTGCCTTTGTGTAGTAAGTTTCTGACCTGCCTGGAGCTAGGCCTAACTTTGTCTCTGTCCTGCACCGGCTGACTTTGTGGTAGGGCCTTTTCTTGGAGTACGCGCTCCCAGCTTGCGGGGCCTCCGTGACTCCTGGCTCTGGTAAGTATCAGCTCTTGGGTGATCCTGGGACCTGAAGTCTTCCAGGGGTGTCCGGTTGTCTCTACAGGGGGGTATACGACCCTGTAGATGCGGACCCGGTGTCCGGTATATGTTTTATGGGGTGAGCTTGTACAGCTCCTCTGCCCCCGATGCTACTCACTCCTCTAGCCTTCGGCCTCGCTCGAAGCCCTCACTAGGCTATACACACTAGCGGCAGCTTGCCGCGCTTCACCGCTCTTATGGCGTCAGCACGCCTTAAGCTCACGATTCTGAGCTACAACTGAGTGTGGACTGTGCTCCACTGCAGGCTGACCTCTCTCAGGCTTAACTACTGCAGGAACTCTCTCAACAGACTAGACTGAGCTCGACTCTGTATTCAGATCTGCACTTGCTGAACTCTCCAGAGGAACTGCTAGACTCCCTGCCTAGCTCCACCTTCCCTACTTATATCCCTATCCGGGCTCCCTCTGGTGGTCTGAGGTGGAAGGTGGAGGTGTATGTATGTGCTGTGGGGGCCTCTTGTGGAGGAATCCGTTCATGCACCCCTCTAGGATCTGTGGCACTCATGCGTAGCAGGGGCCCACATTCTCAGCATCTGACATTTGGTAGGGTCTTTTTATAGGGTTAGCAATAGAGATAAGCGAACCTTTTAAGGTTTGGTATTGTTTGAAACTTCCTGATGTTCACCGAACAGTTCGTTGAACATATCCGAACCCCATTGAATTCAATGGGAGGCACAAACAAACGCATAGACCACACCTTCAGGGGGGCCCAAAAACTGCCAAAACAGCTCAAAAGAAGGGCAGACACCAGGAAAACTGGTATCAATTGACCCAGGGTACAATTAGTATAACAGCGCAGCATGAATGCATGAGACAGGGCCTGGGACAGGGCTTGGACCAGCATTTTTAGCTTAAACATTAATCAGTAACAGGTTTTTGAGTGACAGGTGTAAGCCTGGTGCTCTGAGAGCTCTGGCAAATTCAGGCAACACACATAAAGGAGACCCAACTTGGAGTCAAAACATTTCCAAAAGTTAGGGGCTTACACCAGGAAAACTGGCATCAATTGATCCACAGTAGAAATTGTATAATGGCACAACAGCAGTCAGGCATGGGCCATGCACGAGACAGTGTCTGAGCCAGCATTTACAGCTTTGAATTTAAGTTCAAATTAAGAGGTGGGTGTAGTTACTCCTAGCAACTAGCAGGCAGTCGCAGATAGAGAAGTTTAGGACTCTCATCAGCCTGGTGAAGAGATCTGCATCCTTCAAGGTTGCTCTCCAGCTCAGCACTGACTCTATGCAGTCTAACTCGGGCAGGCCTGACCACTCCCCTTAGCTGCACCCTGTTAACCCCTTTAGTTGCTGGATGCTTATAAACATCTATACAGTATCTACCCATCACACTATTGTTAGAAAAATTTAAGGATAATAATACAGGTAGTTGACAGAAAGTAAGTGCAGGCCTGCCGGTCTGGAAGCCCTACTGATACAGGCAACAAACATGAAGGAAACGCAAATTGGAGTCCAAACATTTCCAAAAATTAGGGGCAGACACCACTAAAGTGACATCAATTTCCCCAGGGGCTCTGACACCCCTTCCACTACAGGCAACCCACCAGATAGAGACCCAACTTGGAGTCTCCACATTTCAAAAAATTGTTAGTAACATCAGCAGCAGGAGCAACAGCAGGCACAGAAGCCACGAGAAAGGTGTCCCAGACTGCAATAATGCAAGATCAATTCAGCACACTAAAAACTACACCATCGTCTAGTCTGCTCAGTCTGCGACTGGGGTGTGAAAGTCTTTGGAGATCCATGACTTGTTCATCTTGATGAAAGTTAGGTGACCTACACTTTCAGGGGACAGCTGGATGCGCTTATCCATCAGAACACCACCAACAGAGTTGAAGACACATTGTGAGAGAAAGCTGGCTGCTGGGCATGACAAAACCTCCGAGGCCTGACAGGCGAGCTCAGGACACCCTTCTTTTTATGAAGACCAAAATGCAAAAGAATCCAAAATCCCCCTGATGGCATTGATATTGAGCTCGAGATACTCCTGCACCATCCTCTCCAGTAGTTCACTATGTGTCACTATGTGCTGGAGCATGGGCTGGTCTAAAAAATGTGTGAAACCACTCACAGAAATTGCTTCTGCCACTTACACTGCTGCTGCTAATGTTTTTGCATTGACGACTCGACGTTCCCAGAGTTAGAAGTCTAGAACTGCAATGCACACTGTGTGCCTCACTGCTGTCTTGGGAAAAAACACCCTTAAGGTTGTCTACAAGCGTGTTTCAATACTCCAGCATGTAAAATTACATACTGCACCAGGGCTCATCGCTGCTGCCACAGTCACTGCAACATGTGCAGAGTGGAATTCTACCGTGTCTGCATATACCATAGCAAGCGGTAAACCAGTAGGCCGAAAGACATCTGTAGCGATGCAAGTCGATGACCCACGGGTGCAAACGGCATGAGTACAGAGTGACCGTGCTTTTTTCAGCAGCGCATCCAGGCCGGGATAGTGGTGTCGAAATTGCTGAACCACCAGGTTGAGGACGTGAGCCATGCAAGGCACGTGTGTAAGGTTGCACCGGCGTAGGGCCGCCACTAGATTCGCACCGTTATCGCACGTGGCCTTCCCTGGCTCCAGGTTCAGTGGAGACAGTCATTGCTCAAACTCAGCTTGGATAGCTGTCCACAACTCTTTAACTGTGTGACTGCGATCTCCAAAGCATATTAATTTAAACACTGACTGATTTTGGTGAACCTTGACTGCACAGTACAGAGGTGGGGGATTCTCTCTGCATTAAGGGAGAGGTTGAGGGTGCAGATTGAGGCCCTAGAGTAGGTGGAGGAGGCAGAAGCAGTGGAGGAAGTGACTCACCCAGGGTGATATGAGGGGGGGACTCGGTACCTGGGCCTTTACCTCCTTTGGGTGTCACGGCAGTCGGCTCCCGGGCCCGTACTCTGGGCTCACTCTTTAAAAGGGAGGTTTTTGTTAATAGTTTGTCTCGTGACGCCACCTGTGGCTCCTGGTAATGGGTACTAGCGCTGCTGCAGACCTCCGGGGGTGATGGGATGGCAGCTGGGATGTTTCTGCTCCCCACAGGTGGAGCAGGCCCCCGAGGCAGGGTTGATGGAAGGGAGGCAGGTGAGAGAAGTAGTGTAGGAGGGATGATGGCGCAGCGGCAATAACCGACAGAGACAGTGAAGTGCAGTCCTCCGATTTTACTCACAGTTGACAAGTTCCTCAGGTTACACTTCACAGGTTACCGCTTCCCGTGTTCACCAAGCAGGGGTTCAGAAGTTCCTCTGGCAATTAGAGAGTACTTATCGGGACCCTCTTCTATATGTTCCTTTCCTCAGCCGACTTCCCGTGCTGGGTCTCTGCCTCCTGCCCTGCGCCTCACAAACTGAGTCCCAAGATGGCGTCCTCAGATCCTTCAGGGTCACCTGGAATTCCTTGATCCTACATGGCTACCTTTCTTGGCTACTCGAATGTGAGTATGGCAACTGCACCATAAAGGTCAGAAGTCTCCGGTTTCCTAGCCGAGACTTGAAGTGACACGACTAGCCCAGGGACCGGTTCCCTTCTTGCGGCCTGGTCCCTCTGACACTTGGCAGATTAGGGTGTACGGGTGGCTTCCTGCTCCTTCCATACCCCTGGGACCCCTTCAGTTACCGGAGCCTTCCTCCTCTGCTCCCCTCTTCTTCTCTCCTCAGCTGGGCCTCATTCACTAGGCCCATTCTAGAGCAGAGCTCCTGAAGAGACTCTGCTCCTCTCTTGCTTACTGCACACACACTCTCTCTTCTAACTAAGATGGATCCTCTTTTTATGCTCCTAACAAATGCTCCCCTAAACTCCTTCCTCCACCCACACCCACTACTTGGTTTCCCCTTGCTCTGGTTCCCCTCACTCCAGCCAGGGACAGGGCTCAGCAGAACACAGCGCATCTTGTCCTTCCAGCCGGCCTGGAGCAGTGTAGTGTTGGATGCAGGTGTTAGGGTCCCGGGCTGTACTCCTTTCCTTACCAGAGAGTGAGGCACCACCAGTTGTAGTACCTCTGTGGCGACTGAACCCTCAGGGGCACCACACTCCCCCTTGGTAAAACACAGCACGTCCGCGGGCTGGAACAGAGAAAAGACAGGGTATTTTAGACATACAAAAATTTTAGAATGCATTCACATAGAAGACTGTAAACAAACTCGTCCCGTTATGGGAGGCACATTTTCTTAAACGTTTCTGGTTACTTTTATCAAACATTATCTAATATATATAATTGTTTTATCCCGTCTGTCTGTCTGTCTGTCTATCTGTCTGTCTGTCCAGGAAATCCCACGTCGCTGATTGGTCAGGCCGCGGCCAATCAGCGACGTGGGATTTCAGAAAAATATGGCGGCCGTTAGCGGCTCACCCTCACCCGCTCACCCGCACACGCTCACCCTCACCTGCTCACCCTCACACGCTCACCCTCACACGCTCACCCTCACACCCTCAGACGCTCACCCTCAGACGCTCACCCTCAGACGCTAACCCTCAAGCTCTGACGCTCACGCTCTGACGCTCACGCTCGGACGCTCACGCTCTCACGCTCTGACGCTGACGCTCACGCTCTGACGCTCACACGCTCTGACGCTGACGCTCACGCTCTGACGCTCACACGCTCTGACGCTCACGCTCACGCTCTGACGCTCACGCTCGGACGCTCACGCTCGGACGCTCACGCTCTGACGCTCAGGCTCTGACGCTCACGCTCGGACGCTCACGCTCGGACGCTCACGCTCAGACGCTCACGCTCGCACTCTGACGCTCACGCTCGGACGCTCACGCTCTGACGCTCACACGCTCTGACGCTCACGCTCGGACGCTCTGATGCTCACGCTCTGACGCTCACGCTCGGACGCTCACGCTCAGACGCTCACGCTCGGACGCTCGGACGCTCACGCTCTGACGCTGACGCTCGACGCTCACGCTCTGACGCTCATGCTCATGCTCTGACGCTCATGCTCACGCTCTGACGCTCATGCTCTGACGCTCATGCTCATGCTCGGACGCTCACGCTCGGACGCTCACGCTCTGATGCTCATGCTCAGACGCTCACGCTCTGACGCTCACGCTCGGACGCTCACGCTCTGACGCTCACGCTCGGACGCTCACGCTCTGACGCTCATGCTCAGGCTCTGACGCTCACGCTCGGATGCTCACGCTCGGACGCTCACGCTCGGATGCTTACGCTCACGCTCGGACGCTCACGCTCGGACGCTCGCGCTGACACTCTGACGCTCACGCTCGGACGCTCACGCTCGGAAGCTCATGCTCACGCTCTGACGCTCACGCTCAGACGCTCACGCTCAGACGCTCACGCTCTGACGCTCACTCTCGGATGCTCACGCTCAGATGCTCATGCTCTGATGCTCACGCTCTGATGCTCACACTCGGACGCTCACGCTCAGACGCTCACGCTCGGACGCTCACGCTCAGACGCTCACGCTCAGACGATCACGCTCAGACGATCACACTCTGACGTTCACGCTCTGACGCTCACGCTCGACGCTCACGCTCTAACGCTTATGCTCAGGCTCTGACGCACACGCTCTGACGCTCACGCTCTGATTCTCACGCTCGGACGCTCACGCTCACGCTCTGACGCTCACGCTCAGACGCTCACGCTCTGACGCTCACGCTCAGACGCTCACGCTCTGACGCTCATGCTCGGACGCTCACGCTCTGACGCTCAGGCTCTGACGCTCACGCTCACACTCGGACGCTCACGCTCGGACGCTCATGCTCTGATGCTCATGCTCACTCTCTGACGCTCACGCTCGGACGCTCAGACGCTCACGCTCAGACGCTCACGCTCACGCTCAGACGCTCACGCTCATGCTCTGACGCTCATGCTCGGACGCTCACGCTCGGACGCTCATGCTCACGCTCGGACGCTCACGCTCGGACGCTCACGCTCAGACGCTCACGCTCACGCTCGGACGCTCACGCTCGGACGCTCACGCTCACGCTCTGACGCTCACACGCTCTGACGCTCACGCTCGGACGCTCTGACGCTCACGCTCTGACGCTCACGCTCGGACGCTCACGCTCAGACGCTCACGCTCGGACGCTCTGACGCTCACGCTCGGACGCTCACGCTCTGACGCTGACGCTCGACGCTCACGCTCTGACGCTCATGCTCATGCTCTGATGCTCATGCTCACGCTCTGACGCTCATGCTCTGACGCTCATGCTCACGCTCGGACGCTCACGCTCGGACGCTCACGCTCTGATGCTCATGCTCAGACGCTCACGCTCTGATGCTCACGCTCGGACGCTCACGCTCTGACGCTCACGCTCGGACGCTCACGCTCTGATGCTCAGGCTCTGACGCTCACGCTCTGACGCTCCCGCTCACGCTCGGATGCTCACGCTCGGACGCTCACGCTTGGACGCTTACACTCACGCTCGGACGCTCACGCTCGGACGCTCGCGCTCACACTCTGACGCTCACGCTCGGTGGCTCACGCTCATGCTCTGACGCTCACGCTCTGACGCTCACACTCGGACGCTCACGCTCAGATGCTCATGCTCTGATGCTCACGCTCTGACGCTCACACTCGGACGCACACGCTCAGACGCGCACGCTCAGACGCTCACGCTCAGACGATCACGCTCAGACGCTCACACTCTGACGTTCACGCTCTGACGCTCACGCTCGACGCTCACGCTCTGACGCTTATGCTCAGGCTCTGACGCTCACGCTCTGACGCTCACGCTCTGATTCTCACGCTCACGCTCTGACGCTCACGCTCTAATTCTCACGCTCACGCTCTCACGCTCACGCTCTGACGCTCACACTCGGACACTCACGCTCTGACGCTCACGCTCGGACGCTCACGCTCTGACGCTCAGGCTCTGACGCTCACGCTCACACTCGGATGCTCACGCTCGGACGCTCATGCTCTGACGCTCATGATCACTCTCTGACGCTCACGCTCGGACGCTCAGACGCTCACGCTCTGACGCTCACGCTCAGATGCTCACGCTCTGACGCTCACGGTCTGACGCTCACGCTCATGCTCTGACGCTCACGCTCGGATGCTCACGCTCTGACGCTCACGCTCACGCTCTGAGACGCTCACGCTCAGACGCTCACGCTCTGACACTCACGCTCGGACACTCACGCTCGGGCGCTCACGCTTGGATGCTCACGCTCAGACGCTCGGACGCTCACGCTCTGACGCTCACGCTCATGCTCTGACGCTCACGCTCACGCTCTGACGCTCACGCTCGGACGCTCATGCTCTGACGCTCACGCTCGGACGCTCACGCTCGGACACTCACGCTCTGACGCTCACGCTCGGACGCTCACGCTCAGACGCTCATGCTCTGAGGCTCACACTCTGATGCTCAGGCTGTGACACCCACGCTCACGCACTGACGCTCACGCTCGGATGCTCAGGCTCTGACGCTCACGCTCACTCTCGGATGCTCACGCTCTGACGCTCACGCTCACGCTGTGATGCTCATGCTCTGACGCTCACGCTCTGGCTCTGACTCTGACGCTCACGCTCTGACGCTCACGCTCGGACGCTCACGCTTGGACACTCACGCTTGGACGCTCACGCTCTGACGCTCACGCTTTGACGCTCACCCTCGGACACTCACACGCTCACCCTCACACGCTCACATTCTCACGCTCACATTCTCACGGTTCCATGCTCACCCTCACACGCTCCCACGCTCACCCTCACACGCGCCTACGCTCACCCTCACACTCTCACCCTCACTCACTCCCACGCTCACCCTGTGCTAGCCGGTCATCTCCCGGCTGCTCGCAGCAGAAGTTCCCCGACTGGCGGCCTCGCTTCCCGGTCCTCCAAAATTCATTAGGGGCCCCGGGAGGATACATTGGGGGGTTAATTTAAAGTAGTGCACAACCCATTTAAACACAGCTTCGCTGATTAGTCGCGCCCGGTTGGCCGCATACATATTCTAGAATACCCGATGCGTTAGAATCGGGCCACCATCTAGTAAAACTAAAACATTTCTTGTATAAAACATTTTCAGCTGGCTACAGCGCGATCTGCAACCAGGTGTCCATTCTTTTTCAACAAGGTGCAATATCAGCAGCATGAGTGACCCGTCCAAAGCCCTCAATGTAGGCCCTGGGAGTGGCTGCAGGGCATAGGCGATCCACGTGTTAGACCACGTCTTCGGCCACGCCAAACGGGGTTTTTTTCTGAGGTCTGTGGTTGTATATATAAAACCGATAAAGAGCACTTTAAGAAGCGCAAACTATTTACAGGTGTAAGTCTTTGGCTGCTCACAGTCCTCAGCCTGTCAGTCTTTTTACCCTGACGGGTAACTGGGTAAACGCATAAAACTTGTGCACACTAAACTTTTTCTTTTTGTACCCTCCCGGGCAACTATATATACTTCAAGCTCAGTTCAGTTCCATCTTCAACTCTCAGTAGTGGTGCTCCCTCCGGGGAAGTTCCTGTCCATCATAGGCTGGCCCAGCCGGGTCGTCAGCGCTATAGAGTGAGGGGTTGCTTCGCTTCTCCACACTGTGGACACTTTTTTTTTTTATCAAATAGGTTTTTATTGAACATATTTCAAATATACAAAAATTTCAAAAGCATCATATTTTTTAAACAAAAAGGTAATGTAAATAGGAAACACAAACCCCTTTATAATCCCTTCCCCCCCCCACCCTTTTCCGACAGCAACCCTTCCCTTATGCTGTATTATATTGAAAGGTAAAGAGAAATATAAAGAAGTCCCATGCCACTAAAGAACTCTCCTATTAGACTGTTATGATAAAAAAAGACAAAACTCAAAGGTATATTCCTGAAATGTCAGTTTATACTTCCTTATTCATGTTTGAACTCTGTATTCTTAGATTCCTTTGTATTGTATCCAAGGTTCCCATACTTTTTCAAATGTTTTTTGCTTTCCTCTTTTCCCATATATTCTTCTTTCCATTTGTATGGTGAATTCTATTTGTCTAAAAAATTCTTCCTCGGAGGGAGGATCAGCCCCAATCCAGTTTCTCGCTATAACTTTCCTAGCACAATAAAGTATTCTAGCAATAGCTATTTTTATATTTTTGTCAGCTAATATTTCTTCTACATAACCCAGCAAGCATGTTATAGGGTCTCCTGGGACTTCGCAACTATACGCCCCATCAATTGCAGCAAGGACCCCAGACCAAAACCTTAATAGTCTAGGGCATTCCCACATCATGTGAAATATGCCCGCCTCCCCTCCCCCACATCTTGGGCATTTTGAGTCGCCCCTTAGTCCCATTTTATGCATAATTAGCGGAGATCTATAGACTCTATGGATTACATAAATATGAGACAATCTTGCAGGTTCGCTCATTGAGAGTATAGGTATGTATTCCAGTATGTTTTCCCAAATGTCGTCCCTTATTATACCAATTTCTTTTTCCCATTTACTTTTAGATCTTATTGGAAACTCCAGTAAACACGTATGCATCAAGTCCCTATACGTGTTCGAAATTACTCACCTAGTTGTTCCCTCCTGACAATTATATTCCAAAACTAGATCTGTTTCCACTATCATACGTTTTTTAGTTCCTTGGGACTTGATTGCATGATTCATTTGTCCATAATGATACCATTCTGAGTTTGGCAGCAAAAACTCACTCTGTAGCTGCGAGAAGGGTTTGACACTTTCCCCCTCCATAATTTGATGCATATATTTAATTCCTTTATCTATCCATTCTCTCATGACATCAATCTTTTGCATTTCTGGGAGGTTATTGTTATTCCATATAGGGGGAAATTTAGTTAGGCCCTTTATTCCTCTCACTCTCTTTACCATATTCCAGATTTTATATATAAGTTCCACTGTAGGCTCCCCCCCCAATCTATTCATGTCTCCTCCCTCCAAACCCTCTAGTATTTGTCTTTGGCGATAAATTAATGTTGAGATAATCTGATATCGGTATAGATATTTGTATTCCTAAGTATTTAAACTCTTTTTTAACCTGAAAATTATCAACTTCCCTTTTCCCATTTGTCAGATCCGCTTCTTGGTCTGCTTTAAACAATACTGATTTGGACCAGTTAATCTTCAGCCCCGATATCTTCCCAAACCTTTCAATTATCAGCATGGCTCAATGAATCATCTGGATCGCTCAAAAATAGCAAAATATCATCTGCATACGGAGCAATTTCCCTCACACTGTGGAGACTTAGGGCATACCAACCCCTCTCTCCTCGATGCCTGGTATAGGATACATAGTCACCAGGGTATAGGTCCCGATCCGGGTGTCCTTCTTTTAGGTGCGACTCCACGTCTCTCCTATTGACGAACAGGTCCATCTCGGCCTGGGAATCCCGGATGAACCCCCATCCTGCATCCAGGTTGAACTTTACCACGGTACCTTCAACTCTGGGACCGTAGGTCTGTCTGTCCTTGTGGGCCTGGGCCTTCTCCTCCATGTTCTGAGCCTCTAGCCGCTCCCAGTGCACCAGCCAGATATGCTGCTCCTTCTCTAGCTGCGCTAGCTCTCTCCTGCAGTGTTCCACTTTGAGTGCAGCTTCTGCTCTTGTCTCCTGGGAGAACCCCATGAGGTCTCCCCCAGGGTTTTCCCACACAATCTGATCTTCATCGCTTCGTGAGATGGCGGAAGGTTCAGGAGCGGGTAATAGAGGGGGCCTTTGGTCCTCCACCTCTGCGGACCAATCCCATGGCCGGCGACCGTACACCCACTCGGGTGTCGAGGGGAGGCGGTTCTTTTAAGGGGCCCAGGAGCGGGCCAATGCTACTGTCACCCGGAGCTGACGGTTCGGGACTCTGGAGTGCATCTAGGGCGTGCGCGCCCGGGGATCAGTAACTGGGAAGGAGGGCCCGGAACGGGTCCAGGTCCTCCATGCTCGGGGGCGGAGGGCCTTGAAGGGATGTCAGGAGCGGGCCTGCGTCAGTAGCGCCCGGGGTTGACGGTTCAGCCAGGGGGCCCAGGGCTAGGCCAGCGCTTTCAGCGCCCAGGACAGGGAGACTGCTCCTACCTGCTCCCGCGGCCGCTCCTGTGCTGCATCCTGCCTCCTGGTGCTGGTCCGCCTCCGCCAAGGCTGGGGCGCTGCCTGAACCTTGCAGCGCTGGTTGCCACCTGACCGCCAGAATCTCCATCATCTCCTTCTTCCAGCCGGCGATGGCATCTTGCTGGGCCCTCTCCATCCTCCGGCTCAGGTCCTCCATCCCAGTGTAGAGGAACTCCGAATCCTCCCGGGACAGCTGGGAGACCATCTCCTCCAGGGTGAGGGATGCCTCATGTCACAGCAGGCCTCCAGCAGGGACTCCTGGTGCACTTCCCTCCATGTTGCCCGCCGGGTGTGGTCTGTCTAGACTGGTTAAGACCACACCCTGTCTCCACTGTTTTTCTCCTCCTCTCTCCTTTCTGGGGCAGTCCCATGTTTGCTTGCTGTTAGTCACACCTGGGGGCGTCTTCCTCACCTTGATGGGCACATCTATGTGTATGACCACAGTTGCAGGGGGCGGGTTGCGCTTTTGGCGCCACTCTGGGACCCGGCCCATGATGGGAGGCTCTGTATTATTGTCCTTAATCATGCCCATAATGGCGCCCGTTTTTCTGGGGCGGGCGCCGCATTCAGTATTAAACACAGTTCAATTATGGCACACAGTACCCGGTGGCAACGGGCACGAAATCCTGTTCATGATGCCAGGAAGAGTGTGACTCGCCCAGGGGGATATGAGGGGGGAACTCGGTACCCGGGCCTTTACCTCCTTGGGGTGTCACGGCAGTCGTCTCCCGGGCCTGTACTCTGGGCTCACTCTTTAAAAGGGGGGTTTTTGTTAAGAGTTTGTCTCGTGACGCCACCTGTGGCTCCTGGTAATGGGTACCAGCGCTGCTCCAGACCTCCGGGGGTGATGGGATGGCAGCTGGGATGTTTCTGCTCCCCACAGGTGGAGCGGGCCCCCGGGGCAGGGTTGATGGAAGGGAGGCAGGTGAGAGATGTAGTGTAGGAGGGATGATGGCGCAGCGGCAATAACCGACAGAGACAGTGAAGTGCAGTCCTCCAATTTTACTCACAGTTGACAAGTTCCTCAGGTTACACTGTACAGGTTACCGCTTCCCATGTCGCGCTGCATTCACCAAGCAGTTGTTCAGAAGTCCTTCTGGCAATTCGAGAGTACTTATCGGGACCCCTTTCTATATGTTCCTTTCCTCAGCCGACTTCCCGCGCTGGGTCTCTCCCTCCTGCGCCTCACAAACTGAGTCCCAAGATGGCGTCCTCGGATCCTTCAGGGTCACCTGGAATTCCTTGATCCTACACGGCTACCTTTCTTGGCTACTCGAATGTGAGTATGGCAACTGCACCATAAAGGTCAGAAGCCTCCGGTTTCCTAGCCGAGACTTGAAGTGACACGATTAGCCCAGGGACCGGTTCCCTTCTTGCGACCTGGTCCCTCTGACACTTGGCAGATTAGGGTGTACGGGTGGCTTCCTGCTCCTTCCGTACCCCTGGGACCCCTTCAGTTACTGGAGCCTTCCTCCTCTGCTCCCCTCTTCTTCTCTCCTCTGCTGGGCCTCATTCACTAGGCCCACTCTGGAGCAGAGCTCCTGAAGAGACTCTGCTCCTCTCTTGCTTACTGCACACACACTCTCTCTTCTAACTAAAATGGATCCTCTTTTTATACTCCTAACAAATGCTCCCCTAAACTCCTTCCTCCACCGACACCCACTACTTGGTTCCCCCTCGCTCTGGTTCCCCCCACTCCAGCGAGGGACAGGGCTCAGCAGAACACAGCGCATCTTGCCCTTCCAGCCGGCCTGGAGCAGTGTAGTGTTGGATGCAGGTGTTAGGGTCCCGGGCTGTACTCCTTTACTTACCAGAGAGTGAGGCACCACCAGTTGTAGTACCTCTGTCGCGACTGAACCCTCAGGGGCGCCACAGAAGCGTTAGGGCAGAAACACACTGCCGTATTTCTCGTCCGAGGATTGCATGGTAAACCTCGTACTGGACGGTACCTCTCCTTAGCTGAGCTTGACAGCTGCATAGAAATCCATCATCCTGTCACGCTCAGGTCAGGAGAGGTGCCGGCCAGTCCGTTCAGTGAGATGCGATCATCGCATGATTTATACGGCAGTGTGTCCCTGCCCTTAGATACACTGTTAGATACAGAGGTTTGTCCCGCAAGTGGTGGTGGTTGGCGATTTCCGCTAGTCTGCATTTTAGTGAGATTCCCAGACAAACGCATGTTGATAGCGTTTGTGCTGGTTCATGCATGTAGTAGTCAAATTATTGAAATTTTTGCCTCTACTGAGTCGTAACCAATCTCAGTGATGATCCAAGACCAGATCCAATAGTTCCCAAGGCCAGGAGGCTCCATGCTGCTCCGCGCCAGGTGCCAGCTCCCGGAACCGCCCCCAATGAAAACGAGATAGAGCGTCCACTATGGAATTAGTGACCCCAGGTACATGTGTAGCACCCTGAGGATTCGGCTGCTACAGGGGTATTACACCTCAAGCCAGAGGTGTGGTATTCCACTCCCGGGTAAGGATGGAGTGTGGAACTGAGCTCAGTAGGCTGCATACACTACATACATCCCATTTCCGGGGGACAGATCAACGGTACTCCCACCAGTTTATGTGCAGGTACGATAGTGTCTGTCTCTGGCTGGAGTGGGAGGGGGGTGGAACATCCCAGTAGTGTAGGGGCAGATAGGGGGAGCAGTCTGGGTAAAGCTAGGAGCTCATTGGGTGCTGGTCACCTGAGCTCACACATAGAGGGAGTATATAAGGTGGGAACCATCTTAGATCAGGGTCAGACAGGCAGACAGCTACTAGTCAGTCTGTTGTAGAGGGTCAAGCAGTCCTGAAAGAAGAGAGAGAGGAGTCAGAAGGACCCAGAGGGGAAGAAGAGGGAACCCCAAGAGCCCAAATACAAGCAACAGGGTGAAGGGTTGGCACAAGGGTACCGGATCCCAAGCTGGTGGAGGGCACTAATCCTCAGCCAGAGACCGGAGGTTGTGGGCAGGATCTGCCACGACCCCCCACTAAATCCACCCGAAAGGCAGACCAAGTATAGGGTCAGGGAACCCAGAAGAGGTGTACCCACCAAGAGACCCGAGGGAGCCGGACATAGGTGGATCCCTGGTGGGGAAGGCCAGAGAAAAGGAACGTCAGAAAGGGAGCTCAGGATCACGCTCCAGAATTACCTGGGGGTTGGCCGAGTCCAGGACCTGGTGGACGCAGCACGGCTCGGGCGGTCACTCAAGGCCGGAGTGACCAGAACAACAGCAGTAAGTAAAAACCCTGAACTGCACAGCCCGACTCTGAGTCTTATTGCTATCCTCACTGCACCACCACAACCACCACCCTCTACAACTGACCCCCTGAGGCTATACCCCTCCCGTTGGGGGTTATACTACCAGAAGCTGCACACACACCACCAGCCTCAGCGGACCCTGCTGCAGCGGCGGCCGTATTGACCGCAAATCAACGGGTGGCGTAGTCGACACTAAAGAACATCCAGCAACATCTGTAGGACTGCCACACACTGAGCTTGACACCCTGGGCACGGACCGGGTCACCGCCACTCGGAGACTACAACCCCCATCTGATCCGGCTCCGGGTATCCCCCAAACAACACTGGCCCAGGGGGCGCGTCACATGAACCGCACGCAACCACACGTTTAGCTCCAGGCAGCGTAGCACCAAATGCCACATCAGACTCACCACGGGGTGAGATTGGGCTGACAGATTGTTAATACTCTGCACCACTGCCATGTTGTCACATAGAATCCTCACTTTCTTGTTTCTTAAGCATTGTCCCCAAATCTCAACCGCCATCACTATTGGAAACAATTCCAGCACAGTTAAGTTTTTTATCATGCCATTCTGTCTCCATGCCTACGGCCATTCCCCCGTGCACCACTTTCCTCTGAAATATGCTCCAAAACCGTGTAACCCCGTTGCATCTGTTACCAACTCTAAATCCACATTGGAGATCACCTCGTCCATCCACACCAAGCGACCATTGTAATTTGATAAAAATTGTGCCCACATGCGTAAATCAGCTTTCTGACTAACCTTCAATCGTATAAAGTGCATTGGGCGGGTCATTGAGGAGGTTGCCCACGCTAATCTTTGACAGAAAATCCGCCCCATTGGCAGCAACCTGCATGCAAAATTCAACTTCCCTAACAATGATTGTAACTGTCGTAAGCAAATTTTCTTAGTTCTAAGAGCCTCTTGGATACAACTCAGCAAATCATCCAGCTTGTCTCTTGATTATTAGATTGTGCAAAGGGGAATCACTGATCTTTCTAAGAGGACTGTCCTAGGACCGCCCCTGGTGCTCTATATATCATAGGGGTACAGCAACCAATCAGGTATGTGTCTGACCCCCCCTGACCTGCACTCCCCCCCAGTGTGGTACTCATCCTTTGTTTCTTCAGCTCATCCCTGCCCCCTCACCACATGCCAAACTCCATCTTGCATAATGTCCCCTTTTACCTAAAATGTCCCCCACCTAGCAGAGTGCCCTGGCAGGCATCCCAGTCATGGGTCCCTCTTTTTTATCCCCTTTGGGTCCCCAGTCCGGGCCTACTGTACAGTCCATGTCCGCCTCAAGTATCTGAGTCTCATCAGGATCACCTCCACCCCCGAGGGTTGAGATCGGACTGACTGACCTTCATTTGTTAAAGTAATGATGGTCACTCGTTTTTCTTAACTTAGCTGCTTTTTACTTGCCATAATACAAATTCTAACAGTCTATTCAGTAGGACTATCAACTGTGTATCCACCAGACTTCTGCGCAACACAACTGATGGTCCCAACCCCATTTATAAGGCAAGAAATCCCACTTATTAAACCTGACAGGGCACACCTGTGAAGTGAAAACCATTTCCGGTGACTACCTCTTGAAGCTCATCAAGAGAATGCCAAGAGTGTGCAAAGCAGTCATCAAAGCAAAAGGTGGCTACTTTGAAGAACCTAGAATATAAGACATATTTTCAGTTGTTTCACACTTTTTTGTTAAGTATATAATTCCACATGTGTTAATTCATAGTTTTGATGCATTCAGTGTGAATGTACAATTCAACTTCAAAAAAATCTCGGACACCTTCAATTTTTTTGGACAAGGGACAAAGTGCCATATTTTTACAGACCGTTAAGGATAGGCCGGAGTACCCCCTCCCCCCCCCGCAGGCTTGGACGTAGGCCTGCATGACAATGGGTTGGAGGGAGTGGCTATGGATTAAGGGTAATGGGGAGTGGTTTAATGGGGGCTTTTAAGAACTAGTGAAGTGAGGGGAGGGGTTACTCACATTCCCGCTCACAGGGGTAGTGTTTTGTCTTCCCCATACCGTCCTGCGAATACCTTATGGCGTCCACAGCGCAGCTCTTGGAAGCCCTGAGGACGGCTGCAGAGTTGCACCCAGTGGGATGGCTTGAGGAGCAGGTAGCGGTGATCATCGGAGTGGGAGTGGGGACGGTGGCTGTGACAGCACGGCCAGAGCGGCGTTCTGGTCGGGCACGGCCTCCTGATAGGCTGTCGCCGGGCAGGAAGCACAGCAGCAGGACCCGGTCTGGGAGGAATCCTCCCGCCGGCACGTGTCATGCGGCGGTTAGTAGGCCGCAGCCCGGGTCCGGGGTGGGGTCTGCACGCGTCAGGGCTAATGGTATCAGTGATGTCATGGGGGGTCGCCACGGCGATGCTTTAGTCAGGCGGCCCGCCTCCTCAGACATAGAAGACAGCAGAATCATCCAGGATGGGCAGCAATCAGGTGGTGATAACAGGCAAGTATTATTACCGGCCCTCACAGGCAGTCGGTGGGCTGCTTTAAATTCAGGACCGGACACACGGGCCACTAGCACACCGACCTTGCAGGCAGGGGTCAGAGCGGGCAGGGGGCTTGGGGACAATAATGTGACCTCACACACACAGCCCTCTGGTCCTTTTTCAACATCAGTGCATGGCAGTGACTTTCGGCCTTACAGGGCTGCGTCGGCGGGATCCATTTCATCGGCGGTGTTCGGGCCACAAGAGGCGGAGGGTCCAACGGGAAGAATCGGAAGACGGGACGGACGGCTGGATTCAGGAATGTCGGGTGGGGGGACCACAGCTCCTCTGCAGCCTGGTGAGTTGTGTTTTATGTCTTGTTCATTACTCCAGAATTTTCTATCCCCAGGTTTAAGTGTTAATCAGAGGTCGGTGGTTGGGGGTACAAGTCAAGGACAGGCGGGGGTGGTTGGCGAAGGGGTGAGTGAGGTGTTAGAAAATGTGAGGGAGTTATTGTGTCGACTGGAAAGGGGTAGTAGTGCCGCTCCGGGCCATTTAGCCGCATGGGTGAGCCTGCAATTGGGCGGGCTGAGCAGTGTGGGTAATAGACTTGGGGGTGAGAGTCAATTGCCTGAGCCCGTTTCGGTGTCGGTGCAGACAGAGAAAGAAAAGGAGTGTAGAATTCATTTGGACGATAGGGCTCATGGGGAGGTGTATGTGTGTTTTGAAGGTCCGTTAGGGGCACACCTCAAGAAAGAGGTGAGGGAAAAAAATTGGAAAGACGAATACGTAGAAATTTTTACTCTTCTGCCTCTGGTGAAATTTAATCTGGATAGAAGTAAAAAGGATGATAGTAGGAAGGAGGATGAGGAAAAGAAAAGGTGGCGTTTAATCCCGCAGACTTTTACTAATTGGTTGCAAGCATTCGCCATTTTGGCAAGCGTGATAGGTGGAAAAGCACCGGAGAACTGCTCTCCCTTGTTTTGCTATATGGATGCTATTGGGGAGGCCCATAGGACTTACAGGGGACAGACATGGCTTCGGTATGACAAGCAGTTTCGTCAGAGGAAAGCTATTCGTCCTACCATAAGGTGGGATCAGAAGGACATTGGTCTTTGGTTACGGGTGATGGCTCCTTCTAGACTGGGGCATTCCTTTCACGGAGGGGCCGGTTTTGCCGGCCATTCCGCTGGTCAATCAAGTACGCCGGGGAGTGGAGGCACATCCGGGCAGTCAGGAAGTCAAAAACCAGGCTTATGCTGGCAGTTCAACGACAGCCAGTGTAAATTTGGGGCCAACTGCAGGATCAAGCATCCTTGCTGCCAGGTGTTTCAAAAAGAAAGCCAAGTCAGGGGCAAACAATTCTCAAGGGGGAGACAACGGTGAACTTAACCGCGATGCTCCCTTATCTAAATAGGTTTCCTGATAGGGAAAAAGTGGCAGTGTTATCAGGTTTTGCTGACGGTTTTAAAATTCCTCCACCTCCATTCGATATTCCCCGGGTGCTGAAAAATCTTAGATCAGCAGAGCAGTATGCGGAGGTGGTTTCTGTAAAGTTACAAAAAGAGGTGGCTTTGGGGCATATGGCTGGTCCTTTTGCCGATCCTCCTTTTTCAAATTTGGTAGTATCTCCATTGGGGGTAGTGCCCAAAAAGGAGCCTAATAAGTTTAGGCTCATTCACCATCTTTCTTACCCGCGGGGAAGGTCAATTAATGATGGGATTGATCCGGAAATGTGTTCCGTGGTTTATACATCATTCGATGAGACAGCACGGTGGGTTAGGCGGTGTGGTGAAGGGGCATTGCGGGCTAAGATGGATGTGGAATCAGCGTTTCGGTTGTTGCCTGTTCATCCTGAAAGTGTTAGGTTGTTGGGTTGTTACTGGGGGGGGGGTGAGTTTTTTGTGGATAGATGTTTGACCATGGGCTGTTCTTTGAAAAAGGAGGTTGCGCGGGCTAGGAAGTTAAAAAAAATGACTTTGAGGGAAATACAGTCTCTTCTTGGGAAACTTAATTTTGCACGCTGCATTATTCCCATGGGTAGAATTTTTTCTCGTCGGTTAGCCACAGATGATTTGGTAGTGTGGGAAAAATTTCTGGAGCAATATAACGGATGTTCATTGCTCATGGAGGAAGTACAGGACAATTGTACGTTGGAGTTGTACACAGATGCTGTAAAGGGGAAGACCGGGGTGTAAGTACTTTCCAAACAAGGGATCCGGAACTGCTGGGGCCGTGCCTCTTGTTGCAGGGGGGAGACAGACTGCGAGACAGGAGTCAGGTGACCGGGAAGCTGGGGGTGTGTCCAGGGAGAGAGCTGAGGAGTCAGGTGACGAGGGAGCTGAGCTCGTGTCTAGGAAGAGGGTGGAAAAGGAGTTTTTGTGCGGGAAAAGCGGCAGTGGACAGTGGGAGTCAAGCCCGACTAGAGGGAGAAGAGACACAGGATCACTGGAGCTGAGCAAGTGAGGTGCACTGTTATGGACTAGGGCAGGGCCGGCTCCAGGTTTTTCTGGGCCCCGGGCGAAAGAGTCTCAGTGGGCCCCTTTAACACATACCACGATTCATGATGCAGAGATACGGCGGAGAAATATATATATATATATATATATATATATATATATATATATATATAGTACAATGCAAAGATTTCACTTCTTACATTACATGAGTGATATCTATTGTAAATTCCACAATAGCTCAGAAACCGGTGAATCGCTCCACACAGAATACTGGCCCCCATATAAGGCTCCATACGGAATACTGGCCCCCATATAGCGCTTCATACGGAATACTGGCCCCCACATAAGGCCCCATACGGAATACTGGCCCCCATATAAGGCCCCATAAGGAATACTGGCCCCCATATAAGGCCCCATACGGAATACTGGCCCCCATATAAGGCTCCATGCGGAATACTGACCCCCATATAAGGCTCCATGCGGAATACTGGCCCCCATATAAGGCTCCATACAGAATACTGGCCCCCATATAACGCTCCATACAGGATACTGGTCCCCTTATAAAACTCCATACAGGATACTGGCCCCCATATAATGCTCCATACAGGATACCGGTCCCCTTATAACGCTCCATACAGGATACTAGCCCCCATATAACGCTCCATACAGGATACTGGTCCCCTTATAAAACTCCATACAGGATACTGGCCCCCATATAATGCTCCATACAGGATACTGGTCCCCTTATAAAACTCCATACAGGATACTGGCCCCCATATAACGCTCCATACAGGATACCGGTCCCCTTATAACGCTCCATACAGGATACCGGTTCCCTTATAACGCTCCATACAGGATACTGGCCCCCATATAATGCTGCATGCAGGCTGTTACCCCCCACATAATGCCCCATACAGGCTGTCCCCCCCTTATAATGCTCCATGCAGGCTGTTACCCCCCACATAATGCCCCATACAGACCCCCCCTTTTAATGCTCCATGCAGGCTGTTACCCCCCACATAATGCCCCATACAGACTGCCCCCCCCCTTATAATGCCCCATGCAGGCTGTTCCCCACCTTATAATGCCCCATGCAGGATGTCACCCCCCCTCTTTATAATGCCCCATGCAGGATGCCCCCCCCCTCTTTATAATGCCCCATGCAGGATGTCCCCCCCTCTCTTTATAATGCCCCATGCAGGATGCCCCCCCCCTTCTCTTTATACTGCCCCATGCCTCCATACATTAAAAAAAAAAATCAAATACTCACCTCCCTTCTGCTACCTGCTGCCCGCTGCTCGGGTCCGAACTCCAATGTTGTCAGCGTCTTCCCGCTCAGCGCTCCCTGTGACGGCTCAGGGGAGGGCGCGGTGTAAAGACGTCACCGCGCCCTCTGACCTGAGACGTCACAGGGAGCGCAGAGCAGGAAGACAGCTGATCTGCGGAGGCACGGGGAGAGGTAAGTATCCGGCTGCCGGGGCCCTGAGCAAGTGGCGGAGAAGGGCGGGCGCTAACATCGCTCTCCTCCGCCCATAGCCCAGCGGGGTGCGCGACCGCCAGTGGGCCCCTCTGCCTGCTCAGGGCCCCGGCATTTGCCCGGGTGCGCCGGGTGCTGACGCCGGCCCTGGACTAGGGGCTCAGCGGGTCAAACCGGAGACCGCCCGCTACCGCCAGAAGACGGACATTGTTTAGGCGGGGAAGCTGGAAGAAAGCAACACGGACATCAGCCGGCAACTGCCTTGTGAGGAGCAAGAGGCAGCTAAGTGAAAAAACTGCCGATTACAACCGGGTTGACTTTGCTACATCTAGCCCAACTGTGGATTGTCAGTTATAGCATATTACCTGCTACTTCCCTTGTTGTCCCCATATATTCCCTGTTACTCCCTGCGTGGAGATTGACCCTGTTACAATAAATCCCCCTGTTCATTAACCCTGTACTGGCTGCTCTGTGTTTCTGTGTCACTGCATCTAAAGTACCTGTGTTACATTTGGCGCAGTCGGCAGGATCCAGTCTTCAGACACAGACACTGCAGATCAGTCCATCCTGGGAGCCCCTAGATCTAGCTTGCCGCTGGGGGCCATGCTCAGCAATCTCCCAAAGTCCACCGGGGACAATATGATGCTGTGGGATTGGGTTGAGAGAGTTAGGAGTATGTTACGTATGCATCCGATGACCCCAGCTATGCAAGCCAAAATAGCCTTACTGGCCCTGGACGGCGAGGCCCGACAATCCGTGATGTACCGCCCTCCCCATGACTGTAGAAAAAGTGGTGCAGATATTGGAAGAGATGCATGGGGATCCCACCAATGCAGGAGAGCTGAGGATATGGCTGTTCCACGAAGTGCAGCAGGAGGGGGAGACTGTGACGCAATATGTTAATGCATTACAGAGGGTGCATGCCTATATCACTAGAAAAGACAACATGAGGAATTTGGGAATGGGCCCCCCTGACGTGATCTTAAGGGACCAATTTGTGGCAGGCCTCAGGGATGTGCAGCTGACGCAGGCCTTGCGGGAGCGCCTGCGTGCTAACCCACGTCTGACTTTTCTAGAAGTAGGGGCGGAGGCGCGTGTGAGAGAGCAGGAGATGGGGGTGACGGCCCTGGCAGGGATGGTCCGGAGTAACGAGGTACCCACCCCGCCTGCAGCTGAACCGGAATGGGCTCGAGAGATGTGAAAGGAGATACAGGAGATGCGGGGTGAATGGTCCAGGCTCAAGAAGACCCCTGCACCGACACCAGAGATACCCGGATCGATTGCCCCAGTTAGGGAAAGAATTTAATTCAGGCCCCGCCCTGCAGGAGAGTTCCGTAGAGAAGTGAGGCAGCCCTACACAGACAGAGACACGACCTGCTAGAAGTGTGGAGGCACAGGACATTATGCCAGGGGCTGTGATAGCCGAGGGCGGCCCCTGTCGCGGCAGCCGTTAAACTAGTGGGGTCCGTGTTTGGGGGACACAGCCCGGAGCCTAAGGAAGGGGGAAAGAAAAAGAGGAAGTCCCAAGGACCTAGTTTCCACCAGCCCGACTGTCTTGGCCGAAATGAGTGGTTGGGCTGTTCACTGCCTGATTGACAAGGGATCCCAGGTGACTATGATGACAGAAGCCTACTTTCAACAGCGATTTCCAGAGATAGCGCGGCCTGAATGGGGACCAGTAATTAGACTTACGGCAGCTAATCAATTACCCATCCCGGTTGCAGGGGTGGTGTGGATGAAGATCCGAGTGTGTAAAAAAGATGTGGAAAAAAAAAGGGGTCGTCTTGGTCGCAGGGGGAACCAGAAGTGGACCCTCGGTGACCCTCGTAATGAATGTGCTGAAAGAGATCGGGCAAATCCTGATTAGTGAGCTGAAGGAGATTCCTCTAGACCGGTGGGACCCACGAATCCCCCAAAGGAGGGGTTTTCAAAAATTAATCCGAGCCGCCCTAGCTCAGGAGACGTCGAGTGAAGGGAAGGTCCTGGGGAAAGTAATAGTACCAGCAGCTATGGCGCTCACCTTACCGCCAGGACAAACTGTACTCACATTACCCGCACGGGCCTGCACACCTCTTGAGGGGGTCGAAGTACAGATAGAACCAACATCGATGGACAAAGTACCTCCCAGACTCCTGGTGGCTCGGACACTGGCCACCGTCCAGGGTGGCAATGTTATAGTGCGGTGCGTTAATCTGGGCGATGGTGATCTCACACTCCCCCCCAGGGCGGAAATAGCCCAGATTCTGGGAATGCCAGAGAAGTTGGTGCGACCTGATGCGGTACAGCTGTCCGCTGTACAAGGAGACCCCTGGAGTCTGGCGGTCACTGTGTCGCCGGAATCCCACCGTGCTGGTGCGAAGGGTGGACGAAGAATCCTAGAATGAATACAGGCTGAATTGACGGGACTTTCACCTCGACAGGTGCAGCAGGTTGAGGAGGTACTGGAGCGGTACCAGGGAGTCTTTGCTCGCCATGAGGATGATTTTGGTTGCACCAAAGCCATTACCCACGAGATTCCCACGGGGAGCGCTGCCCCAGTGCGGGAGAGATACCGGCAGATACCTCCCCAGATGTATAAGGAGGTTAAGGAGATGCTAGCCCATATGTTACAAAATGGTGTGATACGGGAGAGTCAGAGTCCGTGGACAGCCCCGATTGTCCTGGTCTGGAAGAAAGATGGGACCCTGCGGTTCTGTGTGGACTATAGACGACTGAATGCCTGTACAGTACGAGACTCTTACCCACTACCCCGAATCAAAGAGTCTCTGTCGGCCTTAGGGAAGGCAAGATACTTCTCCTCCTTGGATCTGGCCAGCGGGTACTGGCAGGTGCCCGTGGCCGAACATGACCGTGCGAAGACAGCGTTCATATTACCCATGGGACTGTTCGAGTTCAATCGGATACCCTTCGGCCTGACTAAGGCCCACGGGACATTCCAGCGTCTGATGGAGAGGTGCGTGGGCGATTTGAACTTCGAGGCGACACTGATTTATCTTGACGACATAATTGTCTATGCCGCCACCTTCGAGGAGCACCTCCAGCGACTGGAGCAAGTACTGAGCTGCCTACAGAGTCATTGTCTAAAGTTGAAGCCCCAGAAGTGCCACCTGTTCCGCAAACAGATCGAATATATCGGTCATACTGTGTCTGGTGAAGGAGTCAGGCCCACCCGGGAAAAGGTAGCTGCCATACAAGAGTGGCCTACCCCGAAGACAGTGAAGGACGTTCGGGCCTTCCTGGGACTTGCCAGGTACTACCGAAGATTCGTGAAGAACTTCACCCGCATACCCAACCCATTGCTGGAGCTACTTAAGGGAGTGCAGGCGGGCTCCAAGAATCGGGCGATTCGGTGGGAAAGCAGCCAGGAAGAGGCCTTCCGTGCCCTAAAAATGGCCCTGACCGAGGCCCCAATACTTGCCTATGCAGATTTCTCCCAACCATTCATACTCCACACTGATGGAAGCCTACATGGTGTGGGAGCCGTGTTATCCCAAGTACAGGAGGAGAAAGAGCGCGTGATTGCGTACGCCAGTCGCTCCCGTCACGACTCCGAGAGGAACCCAGATAATTATAGGCCTTTCAAATTAGAGTTGCTGGCTCTGGTTTGGGCAATGACCGAGAAGTTTGCAGAGTATTTGTCCGGGTCCGAAGTACTGGTGAGAACAGATAACAACCCGTTGGCTCACCTGGAGAATGCGAAGTTGGGGGCCCTGGAGCAGCGGTGGCCAGGTACCTGGCAGCGGTGGCCAGGTACCGGTATAAAATCGCCTACCAGTCTAAGGCAGAGAATACTCACGCCGACGCCCTCTCCAGAGTGACATATGAACGGCCTGATCATGACTGCGATGAAGATTTGGAGCCATATGAGATCCCTAGCTTCCGAAGTTTCGTGGGACCGCTGGTCGCGGCGCAGGGACAGATCGGAGAGATGTCGGAAGAACAAGTGCTAGGGAGGCCAAGAGATGACTGGGTCCAACTTCAACAGACTGACAGAGAAGTTGCTCAATTACTTCAATGGGTGGCTTTGAGGCAGGTCTCCAGTCGAGAGGAGAGGAGTACCCTGTCCCCGGGAGCGCTGAAAATGCTGGGACAATGGGAGAGACTGTGTTTGCGAGACGGGCTGCTGTACCGACGGGTACAGCTTCTGCGAGAGTTCGGGACCACCTGGCAAGTGGTGATCACAGAGAAGTTGGTCGGAGTAGTGGCTAAGGAGGCTCATGAACGAGGGGCTCACTTCAGACCAGAGAAGATATTTCAGTGGTTGCAGAGGCTGGTGTATCACCCCCGACTGCGGCAACAATAGAAGACACTTGTCGAAGATGCCGTAGCTGTTAGCTGGTTAAGCCCCCGGAGCAGCGGGTCCCCATACAAACCATTGTGACTTCTGCCCCCTTGGAGGTGCTGATGATCGACTATTTGACTGTTGGACCGGCGCATCTCAGTTATGAACATTGCCTGGTAATGACAGACCACTTCACAAAGTTTGCGGTGGTGACCCCTACCAGAGATCAGACCGCCGAATCAGCTGCGCAGGCCATCTGCCAAGACTTCATTCGGGTGTACGGCTGCCCAAAGAGGATCCATTCCGATCAAGGCGCCAGTTTCCAGGGCCGGGTGATGGAAGAGCTGCACCAGTTGTACAGGATTGAGAAGTCATAGACTACTCCTTATCACCCTCAAGGAAATCGGGCCTATGAATGCTTTAATCGGATACTGATCCAAATGCTCCGCACATTGGAGGAAGATCGGAAGGTGCGATGGCCTGAGTTTGTAGCCGACCTGGTGTGGATCTACAACAACCGAGTGAATAGTACGACAGGGTTCACTCCTTATACCTTACTGTTCGGGCGAAAGAGGCGAGAGATTACCGAGTTAGAGCTGGACCCTGAGGAGGACTACCCACGGACGGGGATGTCTTCCTGGGTCCGAGAACACCGGCATCGACTGCAGACCCTCCGACGGTTGGTACAACAAAAGTTTCGGGAGCTCAAACATCATGAGACATTGCCTCTTCGAGGGACAGCTCTGAGGCCCGGGGAGCGGGTGTTGGTTCGAGACAGGCAGCCCCGGGGCAAATTGAGTAGGCGGTGGGAACGGACCCCGCACCGAGTGAAGCGGAGGTTTGGTGCTGAAGGACCTGTGTATGAAGTTCAACCCGAGGGGGCTGAAGGAGCCCCTACCAGAGTGGTTCATCATAGCATGCTGCGGCCCTGTCTGTCTAAAGATGATGAGGATGAAGAAGAATCACCTGGTTCTAGAGAGGGTTCTGTCACAGTTGCCCCAAGCCACGATGTGGATGAAGAAGAATTGTTGATTCTTCCTCCGAGCCCCAGTACTTGATTACCTGCAGTCCCCAGTGCAGGCGGCGAGGGAACATCATCGGTTGAAGCCACCGGGCAGGCGGAGATTGGGAATCTAAGTGACCCTGCACCCCCGAATCGGTCAAACTGAGTTACGCCGGTCAGAACGGACAACAGCAGGAGAGCCTCCTCACCGTTATGAACAAGATGAATTTATATGGCAACGTATCATCCAGGAAGTCCAAGAATGTGAATGTTTGGTGAAGGAACTCTTGCCCGTGGAATGGCGAGTTAAAGGAAAGCGGGAGTGTAAGGGGGAAGACCGGGGTGTAAGTACTTTTAAAACAAGGGATCCGGAACTGCCGGGGCCGTGCCTCTTGTTGCAGGGGGAAGACAGACTGCGAGACAGGAGTCAGGTGACCGGGAAGCTGAGGGTGTGTCCAGGGAGAGAGATGAGGAGTCAGGTGACGAGGGAGCTGAGCTCGTGTCTAGGAAGAGGGTGGAAAAAGGAGTTTTTGCGCGGGAAACACGGCAGTGGACAGTAGGAGTCAAGCCCTCCTAGAGGGAGAGGAAACGCTGGATCCCTGGAGCAAAGCAAGTGAGGTGCACTGTTATGGACTAGGGGCTCAGCGGTTCAAAACGGAGACCGCCCGCTACCGCCAGAAGACGGACATTGTTTAGACGGGGAAGCTGGAAGAAAGCAACACCGGCATCAGCTGGCAACTGCCTTGTGAGGAGCAAGAGTCAGCTAAGTGAAAAAACTGCCGATTACAACCATGTTGACTTTGCTACATCTAGACCAACTGTGGATTGTCAGTTATAGCATATTACCTGCTACTTCCCTTGTTGTCCCCATATATTCCCTGTTACTCCCTGCATGGAGATTGACCCTGTTACAATAAATCCCCCCTGTTTATTAACCCTGTACTGGCTGCTCTGTGTTTCTGTGTCACTGCATCTAAAGTACCTGTGTTACAATGCTGCGGGGAGTTCAGGTTTTGGGGCGTACTTTAGAGGTCAATGGTGCGCATCCGGTTGGCCTGAAGATTGGGTAGCATCAGGATTGGTGAAAAACATAGCCCTATTAGAAATTTTTCCCATTTTGGTTGCAGTATATTTGTGGAGGGGGGAACTTCAGAATAAGAGGGTGCGGTTTAACTGCGACAACATGGGGGTCGTGTGTGCAATTAATAACATTACGGCATCCTCGCCGTGATTAGGGTCCTCCGCCAGTTAGTGCTGACTTGCCTTTCCATGAATGCTTATGTGACAGCGTCTCACGAACCGGGAGTGCAGAATGCCATTGCTAACTCACTTTCTCATTTGCAGTGGGAACGCTTCCGGCGGCTGGCACCAGAGGTGGCAGACAAGGGGCTGGATTGCCCTCCGGAGCTTTGGAAGGTGGTATACGGGCCGCTGAGTCGTTGATTAGGGCATCGTTGGCGGTGGGAACTTGGGAAGCGTATCAATCTATCTGGCAATTATGGGAAGAACGGTTGCTTAATACAGTCGGGCTTACGGCTCTGGACGATGATCAGTTAGGAGTATTATTGTCATGGATAAGTCAAGGGGCTGCGGGGGGTTGGTCAGTAGCAAAAATCTCTCGGACCATTGCGGCTATGGCCTTTGGCTTTAAGTTACATGGTCAGAGAGATTTAACAAAAAGTTTTTTGATAAAACAGGCAATGAAGGGGTTTCGGAGGGGGAAGGGGCAGGAGGACTCTAGGAGGCCAGTTTCATTTGGCATTTTGGAAAAGATAGGGGGGGTGTTACCTTCTGTGTGTTTCTCTGAGTTTGAAACTTGTCTTTTTAGATTGGCTTTTTCCCTGGCCTTCTTTGGAAAGTTGAGGGTGGGTGAGATTGTATCACCTAGCAGATCAGTGGGCAGGGGTCTTTTGTCAGCAGATGTGGTGGGCACCTCCGGAGGTGTGGAATTTTGGATCTGGAAATCTAAAACGGATCAGGTAGGAAAAGGAAGACGCGTAGTTTTGGGAGCAGTTGGGAATTCATTTATGTGTCCGTTAAGATGCTTGCAGCTGTTTAGGGAGTCTGAACCAAAGCAGGGAGGTCCATTATTGTGTCACAAGGACGGGTCTTTCTTGTCCAGATACCAGTTTATAGCGGTATTTAGGAAGTGTTTAAAGTCATTGGGGTTAGATTCATCCCATTTTGGGTCACACTCGTTTCGGATTGGAGCAGCAATGGAAGCGGCTGCGGGTGGTCTTAATAGGAAAACTATACAGCGCATTGGGTGGTGGGAGTCGAGACGTTGTCGGAGTTATATCAGACCTCAGGCTCGGGCTGGTAAACTGCCTCTTTAATGTTGGATTTTATGGCTGCTGTTGGTTTATGGCAAGAATTTTTTAAGTATGTTTGTGTTTATTCTGCAGGTTCCAATTCCGTGTTGGTATGGATTCTGGGACACTCCTACGTGCACTGGGGAGCTCTGAGGGCGGATATAAGGCCTGCAGGAAGGCAGCTCGGTTTTGACAGAGAAACGGCAGTGATCAGGTGGTTGGGCTTTAGAGGCATGAGTTGGAGTAGAGTGCTGCAGGAGGTACATCACAGTGCGCGTTTAGATAGGTCACCTGACATTTTGGTTTTGCACGTGGGGGGTAACGACCGGGGTCTGCGCCCTTTCAGAGAGCTGATAAAGGATATTAAACATGATTTGTTGCGATTGTGGATGGCATTTCCAGGTTTGTTTATTGTTTGGTCGGAGATTGTCCCACGGAGATGTTGGTGTAGGGCTCGGTCAGTTGAGAAAATCAATAAAGCTAGGATTAAAGTTAATAGGGCAGTGTCTAGTTTTGTTACTAGGAATGGGGGGATTGCTGTGTGGCATTTTGATTTAGAGAAAGGAGAGGGTGAATTTAGGTTGGCGGATAGTGTGCACTTAAATGCAGTGGGCATTGACATGTGGGCTTTGGGGTTACAAGAGGACATCGAGAGGGCTACAGATTTTCGTTCGGGGGGGGTCTCGGGCATTTGAGATATTCAAAGTGCCCTCGTTGTGGCGGTTGGGGGTCCTTGAAGTTGGATTTAAATTGGTATGGGGGGTTCATTAGGGTATGGATTCCTTAATTGGAAAACGTTGGTTGCTGATCTGGTTTTGGGGGTCTCACGGCAGGTAATCTCGGAGCCCGAGGAGTGGAAGTAAATAATGGAACCCTTTTGGGTTATGGTGCTCTCGAGCCAGTAGGGTAACGGCTGGGGGCAATTTGGTTTTAATTGTTGGTTTTATGTTAATCACTGTCGGGGTAAAAGAGAATATATATTTTTGTAACTTTTATACTTTTGTAACTTTTATACGCTTTTTTGCTTATGTACTAACCACCATTTTGTGTCATATAACAATAAGCTTTCCTTGCTACATATTACTCAAATCGAAACTTAAACTAAGACAGTTCCAGTGTTGCCAAGATTTATTTCAGAGAAACGAAACAAGATTATAAGCTGACGGCTGCAATATCTGCCCAGAGACTGAGATAAGGAGATGTGGACCAATCAGGAGTGGCCAGACACTGGACTTTCATGGCTTACCCCGCCCCGGACAACCCCTTTCCCCTCCCCATTATGTAGTGTATTTAGTTTTGTGTATGTAGGAATAAACACAGAACATTGCTGAGAACGTTGTCTGTAGTAGTCTTTTGAGCATGCTCTGAGTTTGAACCAGCTTGTTGTCTGACTCATTCTTTGAATGGTTGACCCATGCTCATAGTTTGAATTTGGAGTGACTGGAGGACGAGTGGAATGTCATCACGACCCCCACAAATGGCGCTCAACGTGCGGCGTGGCTAGCGGTACGCCGCCCTCCCGGACCCATATTGCTGACTTCCCTGGTGGTGACCGCGGTGGCTGAATTTGAGGCCTGATCAACCTCCATCGAACACGGTAAGTTGAGATGTATTTTATATGTCTCACTTGCCTGTGTGTCAGCCGCAGCGGTTTCTGTGGGGCTGTCAGGTTGGATCTGGGTGGGTGATCGGTCGAGTGGTGAGACCTCAGGCGTCCCGCACCACGTCCTGAACCAGCAAGTGTTAAAACGAGTGACGTCGCATGCCTGCGCGTGCTCGTGTGCACACCACCTCCTCCTCCCCCGGTCACTGTACTTTTCTTAGATAGCTGCCTCCCGTAACTGATAGTCGAGGTTTCAAAGCATTCCTGAATTGTAGTGTAAGGGAGAAAGAATCTGTGACGAATTGAGGAGTGCTCTTCGTCTAACACAGAGACTGCTGTAAAGTCAAGGTTAGGAAACAGTGTATTGAGGTGTCTCTACACTGTCGGGTGGTGCCGTGGTAGGAAAGGAGATAGATCGAGGTGTACTCTCTATCTCATCAGTGTATTGAGGTGTACTCTACACTGACGGGTGGTGCCGTAGTAGGAAAAAAGACCGATTGAGGGGTACTCTTCGTCTTATACAGAGAAACCTCATAAGGAGGGGTTCTGCTGTCAGTCAGGGTGCCGTGGTGAGTCGTACTGTAAAGTCGCCATTCAAGGTTAGGGAAGGGACAGATTGAGGTGTACTCTCTGTCTTATCAGTGTATTGAGGAGTACTCTACACTGACGAGTGGCGACCTGTAGACTGCACCAGTGATCTGAGTCGCGACAGATCATTGCATTCTATAAGAAAATGTTGCGTATATTCAAATTTGAAAGATCTCGTAAGTTGTGGAATGCTGCTGTAGGAGTTAAGCCAATTAGTGGAGTTACGGGAAGGCAAGAAGGCAAGAAGAATGTTAGGAATTTGTATAACATGATAAGCTTATCTAGTACAGGCAGGCTCCAGCCTTCAGTTTGGAAAGAATGTGTTACACAGAGAAAGGGAAAGTTGAGTGATTTAGGACTCCTGCACCAGGCTCAGACACATTTTAGAGTAGATGGTGCAGGGGGGAACAGAGAATGCCGAGCCTTTGTTCGGATACATGAAAGCTGCAGAATGTGATTTGTTATGTGACCCTAAATTGGCCGTAACCCCGTTGATGCCTGTTACTACACCTTTTTCCTGCCTCCAAGAACAATCCCACTTCCACTCTAACTCCTCCCTCCCACGGCCATCTTGCTACACCTCTTACTTGTTGTGGGAGGCCCGGAAAGCCCCAATCCGGCCTATATCCACTACTACATCCGTCCGGTGCATATTACCAGCACAGGTGGAAAAGCCCGCAGTCCCAGAGCACCCATCTGAAACTAATGTGACACTTTCTGCTCCAGTCCACGATGCTGAGACGCTTCCCCTGTTTCCTATGGGAGTCACTCACAACCCTGGGGATATCCTCCTCAACTCCCCAGAATTTCAGGCCAGACTGCTCTCCCTCCGCCAACATACTGTTACTCGAGACGATACGGAGCCAGATGAGGGATGGGCTCAAGATACTCCAGCCCCCCCTCCTTTACCCCATACGTCTCCTATGGCATCCTCCACCCCACATCCATTACCCGTACTCCGGCCCTTGCTCCAAGCAACTGCTGAAAGAACACCACCCCCCAGCCTCTCAGAAGTTTGGGACCCCTGCCGCTCCCGTAATCTAGTAGACCCATCAGGACGCCCTGTCACTCTGTCAATAGGCTATGGTGACATCCTTACTAGAGATGAGCGTTGTTCTACTCGAACTGTTCGCCAATCTCAAATTCGAGCTGTTTTGGGCGGTGTTCGAGCCGGTCGGCGAACACGAACAATTTGAGAAAAATTCGGCTGTTCGAGGTTATGTTCGATAACTGTTCGTGCACCAAAATCATAACTGGATTTTTTCTCAGTAATGATGAAAATTAATGTTAATACGCAGTTTGAGTGTACAGCGGGGCGGGGGGAGGGGCAGGGGATGGATCTCTGCAGGAACAATGAAGATCTCCATTTTTTTTTCTCTTTCCCGCATTTGCAGTGGGGAGGTGCAATCTGTCAGCCTATCAGCAGCGCACACACGGAGCGAAGTGCTTTTTTTCACACAAGCAAGGGCATGTGTAATTGGCAGTGTATGTCACATGTCCTTGCCCTATAAGACCAAGCCATTTTCCCCGTCGCCACCATTTTCTCACTGCTGCAGCTGCGTGTTAGACGGCACCGCTGTTGCTGTGTGCGCTATACCTTGTTAATTTCAAGCCAATTTTCGCACAAATATACAGATAGCTTGGGAGTAGAGAATAGTTGTGATTGCAGTCCTTTTAAGGACTAGGTTACAGCATTTCCTACGACTTTTATCAAGCAGGTCTGTGCTCTTAAATAGATAGATTGTGGGAGTAAAGACTAATTGTAATTGGAGTCCTTTTCAGGACTAGGTTACATCAGTTCCTATCAGTTTTTGCCAGGCAGGTCTGTGCCAGTGCTGTGCAAGTTTTTTTCACAGCATTTGGCTGAATCTAGCAAAGCTAATCCTTTTTGGCCTATTGCAGAGTGTGTTAGTCAGTGGAGTAGCCTATCTGTGTTGCAAGATATACCACCTGTGTATAGAATACCAATTTTTTTACTGCACCTAGTGAAGTAAAATCTTTTGGGCATAGCATCATTCTATTAGTCCATCTATACTGACCTCCATCAGGTTGCAAATTAAAAATAATTTTTTTCTGCATCTAGCTCTGAAAAAATATTTGGGCTTCTAGCAGTGTGTGGGACTTGGTCTATTAGTCCATCTATACTGACCTCCATCAGGTTGCAAATTAAAAATAATTTTTTTCTTCATTTATCTCTGAAAAAATATTTGGGCTTCTAGCAGCGTGTGGGACTTGTTCTATTAGTCCATCTATACTGACCTCCATCAGGTTGCAAATTAAAAATAATTTTTTTCTGCATCTAGCTCTGAAAAAATATTTGGGCTTCTAGCAGTGTGTGGGACTTGGTCTATTAGTCCATCTATACTGACCTCCATCAGGTTGCAAATTAAAAATAATTTTTTTTCTGCATCTAGCTCTGAAAAAATATTTGGGCTTCTAGCAGTGTGTGGGACTTGGTCTATTAGTCCATCTATACTGACCTCCATCAGGTTGCAAATTGAATAAAAAAATTTTCTGCATCTAGCTCTGAAAAAATATTTGGGCTTCTAGCGGTGTGTGGGACTTGGTCTATTAGTCCATCTATACTGACCTCCATCAGGTTGCAAATTAAAAATAATTTTTTTCTGCATCTAGCTCTGAAAAAATATTTGGGCTTCTAGCAGTGTGTGGGACTTGGTCTATTAGTCCATCTATACTGACCTCCATCAGGTTGCAAATTAAAAATAATTTTTTTCTTCATTTAGCTCTGAAAAAATATTTGGGCTTCTAGCAGTGTGTGGGACTTGTTCTATTAGTCCTTCTATACTAACCTCCAGCAGGTTGCAAATTGAATATAATTTTTTTCTGCATCTAGCTCTGAAAAAATATTTCGGCTTCTAGCGGTGTGTGGGACTTGGTCTATTAGTCCATCTATACTGACCTCCATCAGGTTGCAAATTAAAAATAATTTTTTTCTGCATCTAGCTCTGAAAAAATATTTGGGCTTCTAGCAGTGTGTGGGACTTGGTCTATTAGTCCATCTATACTGACCTCCATCAGGTTGCAAATTGAATAAAAAAATTTTCTGCATCTAGCTCTGAAAAAATATTTGGGCTTCTAGCGGTGTGTGGGACTTGGTCTATTAGTCCATCTATACTGACCTCCATCAGGTTGCAAATTAAAAATAATTTTTTTCTCCATCTAGCTCTGAAAAAATATTTGGGCTTCTAGCAGTGTGTGGGACTTGGTCTATTAGTCCATCTATACTGACCTCCATCAGGTTGCAAATTAAAAATAATTTTTTTCTTCATTTAGCTCTGAAAAAATATTTGGGCTTCTAGCAGTGTGTGGGACTTGTTCTATTAGTCCTTCTATACTGACCTCCATCAGGTTGCAAATTAAAAATAATTTTTTTCTTCATTTAGCTCTGAAAAAATATTTCGGCTTCTAGCAGTGTGTGGGACTTGTTCTATTAGTCCTTCTATACTAACCTCCAGCAGGTTGCAAATTGAATATAATTTTTTTCTGCATCTAGCTCTGAAAAAATATTTGGGCTTCTAGCGGTGTGTGGGACTTGGTCTATTAGTCCATCTATACTGACCTCCATCAGGTTGCAAATTAAAAATAATTTTTTTCTGCATCTAGCTCTGAAAAAATATTTGGGCTTCTAGCAGTGTGTGGGACTTGGTCTATTAGTCCATCTATACTGACCTCCATCAGGTTGCAAATTAAAAATAATTTTTTTTCTGCATCTAGCTCTGAAAAAATATTTGGGCTTCTAGCAGTGTGTGGGACTTGGTCTATTAGTCCATCTATACTGACCTCCATCAGGTTGCAAATTGAATAAAAAAAATTTCTGCATCTAGCTCTGAAAAAATATTTGGGCTTCTAGCGGTGTGTGGGACTTGGTCTATTAGTCCATCTATACTGACCTCCATCAGGTTGCAAATTAAAAATAATTTTTTTCTGCATCTAGCTCTGAAAAAATATTTGGGCTTCTAGCAGTGTGTGGGACTTGGTCTATTAGTCCATCTATACTGACCTCCATCAGGTTGCAAATTAAAAATAATTTTTTTCTTCATTTAGCTCTGAAAAAATATTTGGGCTTCTAGCAGTGTGTGGGACTTGTTCTATTAGTCCTTCTATACTGACCTCCAGCAGGTTGCAAATTGAATATAATTTTTTTCTGCATCTAGCTCTGAAAAAATATTTGGGCTTCTAGCGGTGTGTGGGACTTGGTCTATTAGTCCATCTATACTGACCTCCATCAGGTTGCAAATTAAAAATAATTTTTTTCTGCATCTAGCTCTGAAAAAATATTTGGGCTTCTAGCAGTGTGTGGGACTTGGTCTATTAGTCCATCTATACTGACCTCCATCAGGTTGCAAATTAAAAATAATTTTTTTCTTCATTTATCTCTGAAAAAATATTTGGGCTTCTAGCAGCGTGTGGGACTTGTTCTAATAGTCCATCTATACTGACCTCCATCAGGTTGCAAATTAAAAATAATTTTTTTCTGCATCTAGCTCTGAAAAAATATTTGGGCTTCTAGCAGTGTGTGGGACTTGGTCTATTAGTCCATCTATACTGACCTCCATCAGGTTGCAAATTAAAAATAATTTTTTTCTTCATTTATCTCTGAAAAAATATTTGGGCTTCTAGCAGCGTGTGGGACTTGTTCTATTAGTCCATCTATACTGACCTCCATCAGGTTGCAAATTAAAAATAATTTTTTTCTGCATCTAGCTCTGAAAAAATATTTGGGCTTCTAGCAGTGTGTGGGACTTGGTCTATTAGTCCATCTATACTGACCTCCATCAGGTTGCAAATTAAAAATAATTTTTTTCTTCATTTAGCTCTGAAAAAATATTTGGGCTTCTAGCAGTGTGTGGGACTTGTTCTATTAGTCCTTCTATACTGACCTCCAGCAGGTTGCAAATTGAATATAATTTTTTTCTGCATCTAGCTCTGAAAAAATATTTGGGCTTCTAGCGGTGTGTGGGACTTGGTCTATTAGTCCATCTATACTGACCTCCATCAGGTTGCAAATTAAAAATAATTTTTTTCTGCATCTAGCTCTGAAAAAATATTTGGGCTTCTAGCAGTGTGTGGGACTTGATCTATTAGTCCATCTATACTGACCTCCATCAGGTTGCAAATTGAATAAAAAAAATTTCTGCATCTAGCTCTGAAAAAATATTTGGGCTTCTAGCGGTGTGTGTGACTTGGTCTATTAGTCCATCTATACTGACCTCCATCAGGTTGCAAATTAAAAATAATTTTTTTCTGCATCTAACCCAGCCAATAGTTTTGGCCTAATACCACAGTTTGGCCACTCAGCTCTGCTCGGTTACCATCCATTGTTTTTTTGTGCAAACAACTCCAGAGTTGTGAATTAGTTAACCACCAAAATGAGTGGAAAAAGGCCTGCTGCTGGTGGAAAGGGGAATAGGCGTGTTGGGAAGGGGAAAAAAGGTTGTGTCCGTGGGGTAGGTGCAGAAGAAAGACCATCTTCCAGCCAAACTAAAATGTCTACTTCTTTTAGCGGACAATGTGATAAGATCCCTTTCTTACGGCCACGCCAATCGCTACAAATTCCAGATGAGGCACAAAAACAGCAGGTGCTTCAACGGATATCAAGTGCTCCTTTAAGTGGGCTCTCCTCCACATCAACTTCAACATCACAAATACTCCAGTCCTCAAAGGTGTCACCCAAATCGCACTTGCTTCCTCACAGCTCCCAAATCTCCAGCTGCCCGTCTGAGTATGAGGTAGAACAGATGGTTGAGTCTGCAGAGCTGTTTACTCATACTATAGCCTGGGAATCAGAGGTCGACTCCAGCGCTTCTGTGAATCCAGACGAGGAAATGATCTGCACTGATGCCCAGAATCTTTATGAGTCGGATCCAGGACCAGACGCAGAAGGTTCTGACCATAATGTAGACCCTCATTCCCAAACTGTAACTCCTGTTGGTGGAGACAATGAGGAAGACGATGATAAGACTCAAATACCTGATTGGAGCGACAACTTTAGTTTTTTGTCAGGGCAGGAACAGGTTGGCTCTGAGGACGACGGGTGTGATAACGCACAGGGTGATGATGATGAGGTCGGAGATCCCACTTACTGTCAACCCACAGTCAGCCAAGAGATGAGGTCAGCAGAGGAGGTGGAGGAAGATGCTAGTGACGACGAGGTCAGGTTGCGCCTTCCTGGACAGAGACGTAGTACTGGAAGCACGTCAACAACTGCATCCTCAAACACAACTCTGCCTCTCACCACAAGTCGTGGTGGCTCTTCAGGTCGCATGGGTGCTAAGCCTTGCATAGCCTGGGCATTTTTTCAGATCGATAAAGATGACCCAACTCGTGTTATCTGTAACATTTGTCAGCAAAAGCTAAGTAGAGGCCAAAAAATACATAGTTTGAGTACTTCATGCATGAACCGGCACATGGACATGAAGCATAAGTTGCAGTGGGAAGCTCAGTGTGCTACAATGCGGCCTAGCCGGCCGGGCCAACCACCGTCTGCCATATCTTGTGCATCCGCGGCCTCTTCATCCTCTGTGACTGGGGGGACAGCAGTCACACCTGTTTTGGGGCGCAGACCTGCCACCTCTTTACCCGCAACAGCCAGCGTGATTGACAGGTCATCATTTTCTTTGGAGGTGGTAACACCAGCTGGTCTTGAGCGCTGTCCGACATCGATAGCACCACCTTTGGATCAAGGCAACCTAACATGTCCGCCTGCATCTTCCTCACAGACCGGCAGTTTGCCGGGGACACCCTTATCAACCCCGTCTAAGCACAATAGCCAGCCCTCGGTCCCTCAGATGTGGACAAGTAAAAGACCATTTCCTCCTAGCCATGAGAAAGCTAAGAGGTTGAATTTCACCATCTGCAAGCTCTTGGCTACAGAAATGCTGCCTTTCCGCCTGGTGGACACAGAGGATTTTCGAGACCTTATGTCCGTCGCAGTGCCCCAGTACCAGATGCCCAGTCGGCACTACTTCTCAAAGAAAGGTGTGCCTGCGCTCCACCAGCATGTCGCACACAACATCACCGCTTCTTTGAGAAACTCTGTGTGTGACAGGGTGCATTTCACCACAGACACTTGGACGAGTAGGCATGGACAGGGGCGTTACATGTCGCTGACTGGGCACTGGGTAACTATGGTGACAGCAGGACAAGGGGCTGCTGTCCAAGTCTTGCCGTACCCACGAGTTGTGCGTCAATCCTCTTTATGTCAAAGTTCCTCCACTGCTTCTGCCTCCTCAACCTCCTCTCGGTCTTCCACCTGCACCCAAAGCCTGTCTGGTCATGCCACAAGCTTTCTAACTGCGCAGAAGGGATCCTGCACACCTCCTTACTATGCTGGCAGTAGGGCTCAACGTCATCAGGCGGTTTTTACATTGAAATGTCTGGGAAATGTGAGTCACACAGCTGAGGAGTTGTGGTCAGCTCTGGAGAACCAATTTCATGAATGGTTGTCTCCACTGGACCTGAAACCAGGGAAGGCCGTGTGCGACAATGCTGCAAACCTGGGTGCGGCCCTTCGCCGGGGCAATGTCACACACGTGCCTTGTATGGCTCACGTGTTGAACCTGGTTGTCCAGCAATTTTTAGCCCACTATCCCAGACTAGATGGCCTTCTGCAGAGGGCACGGTCGCTGTGTGCTCACTTCCGCCGTTCGCATCCCGCAGCTCAGCGACTTACATCTCTACAGAAGTCGTTGGGCCTGCCACTTCACCGGCTAAAATGCGATGTGCCTACCCGGTGGAATTCAACTCTGCACATGTTGCAGCGACTGTGGCAGCACCGACAAGCCCTGGTGCAATACGTTCTGACGTATAGCCTGGGCCAACGAGATTCAGAGGTGGGGCAAATCACGCTGGAGGAGTGGTCTCAGATCAGGGACCTATGCACCCTTCTGCACAGTTTTGAAATGGCGACGAAGATGTTTAGTGCTGACGATGCCATTATCAGCATGACTATTCCGGTGATTTACATGCTGGAGCACATGTTAAACAGAATTCGGAGTCAGGTGGTGACACAAGAGGAGGTGGAGGAAGTAGAGGAGGAGTAGTTGTATGCGGAAGGGCTAACATCTGCAATGTCCAGACGGTCGGCAGCACCAAGGCGGCAGGCATGTGAGGGTGGGGGAGATGATTTTACCAGGGCGCATGGTAGCAGCCAAACTAGTGAGGAAGGTGCAGGAGCCCAGGAAGAAGTGGAGGACGAACTGATGGAAGACTCATCAGATGAGGGAGACCTTGATCACATTTCTGTTGTGCGAGGTTGGGGGGAGAGGACAGAGGAAGGAAGCATGATTGTTACCTCGCCACCAACACAACAGGGACTTGGTGCTCCTGGATGCGCAACACACATGAGTGCCTTCTTGCTGCACTACCTGCAACATGACCCTCGAATTGTGAGAATTAGAAATAATCCTGACTACTGGGTTGCCACACTGTTAGATCCCCGGTACAAAAGTAAATTTGCAGAAATTATTCCTGCCATAGAAAGGGATGCACGCATGCAGGAGTATCAGCAGAGACTGTTGCAGAATCTTACATGTGCTTTTCCACAAAATACCAGTGGTGCACGTAGTGAATCTCACAGTTCCAACTTGCCAACCGTGGGACCGTCAAGTGTTCAGCACTCAAACCGTAACAGAACCACAGTATCTGCTGGTAACATCAATTTTGCGGAATCATTTCACCACTTTTTTAGCCCATCCTTTGCAAGGCCACAGGAGACAAGAAGTCTGACACATAGTCAACGCCTAGAGACGATGGTACAGGAGTATCTCCAAGTAAACATTGAAGCCACGACTGTGTCACTGGACCCTTGCTCTTTTTGGGCTTCCAATCTTGATAAATGGCCGGAGCTAGCCACTTACGCCTTGGAGATCTTGTCATGCCCCGCAGCCAGCGTTCTGTCTGAACGTGTGTTCAGCGCTGCTGGTGGTGTGCTGACAGATAAGCGCACGCGGCTCTCCACTGATAATGTAGACAGACTCACGTTCATAAAGATGAACAAATCATGGATCCGAAACGACTTTTCTACCCCTGTGTCATCCTGGGGAGAGTAAAAGCTTGATGATTGGTTAAAATCACCCTACCAACCGTTTTAAGCTTTCAAATTACTAATCATGTTTATCTGTATCTTGACTGGAAAATAATTTGGGCTTTGTAGCAGTGTGCAGCACTGATCCTATTAGGCCATCTATAATAAGCTTCACCAGATTTAAAATTAAAAATAATTTTTAGCTGCATCTAGCCCGGAAAATAATTTTGGGGCTCCGAGATGCGCAAGACACATAAGTGCCTTCTTGCTGCACTACCTGCAGCATGACCCTCATATTGTCAGAATTCGAAGTAATCATGACTACTGGGTTGCCACACTCTTAGATCCCCCAAACTTTTCGATCAACCTTTTCATTTTAATAAAGACCAAAAAAATGGTCATTTTTGAAATTATAAGCATTAGCAGGTTGTTAGAAACTGAAATCAAACAGTTTTCAACTCAAAACTTTATTCTAGGTGATGTTACATTTTCACATAGGATCCCTTGTTCGAAAGGAGCTTCTGAACTCTCTCGTCCATTGAATTTGTCAGGTTTTGGATGGTTTCTGCTTCAATTGTTTTGCATGAGGACAGAATACCCTCCCAGAGCTGTTGCTTAGATGTGAACTGCCTCCCGCCATCATAGACACTCCTTTTAATGATGCTCCAAAGGTTCTGAATGGGGTAGAGGTCAGGGGAGCATGGGGGTCACACCATAAGTTTGTCCCCTTTTATGCCCATATCAGCCAGAGATGCAGATGTTTTATGTGCAGCATGAGATGGTGCATTATCATGCAGAAAAATGATCTTGCTGTGAAATACACGGTTCTTCTTCTTGAACCATGGCAGGAAGTGCTGTTTGAGAAAATCCACATACATTATGGAGTTCATCTTTAGCGCCTTCAGGGATCCTAAAGGGGCCGACAATCTCTCTCCCCATGATTCCAGCCCAAAACATTACTCCACCTCCTCCTTGTTGGCGCTGTAGCCGTGTTTGCGTGGGGTGTCCATCAACCAGCCATCCTCCACTCCATTCATCTGGACCATCGAGCGCTGCACGGCACTCATCCGTGAACAAAACAGTTTTGAAATCAGTCTTCATGTAATGTTTGGCCCACTGGAGCCGTTTCTGCTTGTGTGAAGTGGATAGAGGAGGTCGACAGGATGGCGTATGCACAGCTGCAAACCTCTGAAGGACCCTGCATCTTGTTGTTCGGGGGACGTTGGAGGCACAAGCAGCTTCAAAAACTTGTCTGCTGCTATGACAAGGCTTTTTTGCCGCTGCTCTTTCAACCTGACGTAATTGCCTGTAGGAAAGAGTCCTCAATTTGCCCTTATCAGCACGCACACGTGTGTACTGTGAATCAGCTACATACTTCTTGATTGCCAAGACACTTCATCCTGATCATCGCACAATGTTGATTGTAGTCATGCCTTGACCTAAACACTCCACAATTTGTTGCTTCTCAGCAGCCGACACATCCTTTTTCTTTCCCATTTTGGCAGAAAATGTAGGCTGCTTAATAATGTGAGAGAGCCTTCTTAAGTAGTCTTGCCTTTCATTGGACACACCTGCCAAACTAATTAGCACAGGTGTCTGCAATTGCTTACAGTGATATAAAGAGCCCTGACACACATCACCATCAATGAGTTTAACTGACAAACAAACAAATTCTTCCCTTATCACTCCTAAACACTTTTTGCATAATAATTTGGAACGCGGTGTACATGTGCTTTTCCACAAAACACCAGTGGTTCACGTAGTGAATCTTACAGTTCTAACTTGCCAACCGTGGTCTGTATGGAATTGTTCAATAAAGGGCCCAAAATTAAGATAACATAGATGGGAGAGGTCTCTATGAATAGGAATTCCTAAGTATTTGATACCCTGTGAGGGCCAGGCAAAGGGAAAGTTGGACTGGATGGAATCCTATATGGATTTAGGGAGGGAGACATCGAGGGCCTCAGACTTCGCTGCATTGATTTTAAAATTTGACCATGTAACAAAGTGATCTATTTCAGCCATAACAGCAGGGATGGATATATGTGATTGAGTGATATATACTAGGACATCATCAGCAAATAGAGAGCACTTGCACTCGGTGCCTCCCACCTCAATCCACCTAATATTGGGGTTATGGCGAATTGATGAGAGCAGGTGCTCCGTCACTAGGATGTATAAGAGAGGGGACAGAGGACATCCCTGCCTTGTCCCATTGGTGATTGTGAAAGGTGATGAAAATGTTCTGACACACCCCCTGGGCCTTGGGACACCCGGAGCCGGACCCTTTTTGGTGGATGCTGGTGGTTGTAGTCTTCGTGGCGGCGATCCGGTTCCGTGGCTCAGGGCGGTCAAACCAGTGGCGGAACTATTTATGTGGTTTTGATGTTTAAATGTCCGACTACGCCACCCGTGGATTGCGGTCAGAGTGAACCGCCGCTACAGGGCAGACCGCTAAGGCTGGTGTTGTGGGTGCAGCAGAGCGTAGCATAACTCCCCACGGGAGGAGTATAGCCTCAGGGCAGTGTATGCGGAGGATGGGGGTGATGGTGCAGGGCAGCAGCAGTAACGACACGGAGTCAGTGATGCAGTTCAGGGCCTTTACTCACAGTTCTTATTATCCAGACCACGTCTGCAGGTAACGGCTGCCCACGTCGTACTGTGCTCACCAGGTGAGGGGCTCAGACAACTCCCAGATAACTTTGGAGCGCTTCACAGGACCCCCTTTGTGTGTCCTTTGTCTGGCCTTTCTTACCAACACTTCTGTCCGGCTGCCTCGGGCCTCCTCTTGGTAAACTTGGCGCCAGTTTCCCTGACCCTATGTGGTGCCTTCCTAGCGGGTGGAGCAAGGGGCTGCGCCACATAAAATGTCAGAGCCTCCGGTTTCTAGCTGAGGGTCGTTTCCTGCCTCCACTAGTTCGGGGACCGGTCTCCCCCTTTGGCCTGACCCCTCCACGCAGGTGGATTCGGGCGTGCGGTGGCGACTCGCCCGTCCGCACCCCTGGGATCCCTTCATTCCTCGTTCCTGGAGCCTTCTCCGCTCCTCTTCCTTCCTTCTCCCTCTTGCAGGCCTGGGCCTCTGTTACTAGGCCCGCCTCCGGAGCAGAGCTCATGCAGAGCCCCTGCTCCCTGCCACTTCTGCTCAGACTTCTCTGCACTGAACTAAGATGGTGCCCACCTTTTATACTCCCTTCTCAATGCACCCAGGAACTGCTTCCTCCCTGCTCCTGCACTGCAGGGTTCCCCTTCCTCAGTGTTCCCTCCCCCCACTCCAGCCAGGGACAGGGACTGTCGTGCCCATCTCAGGGGCATATTGGTCGCCCTGCCCCACGGCAATGTGGTGTAATGCATGCAGGTGTCGGGTCCTGATCCACACTCCATCCTTATCTGAGAGTGAGATATCACACCTCTGGGTGAGGTGCAATACGTCTGTAGCAACCGAGCCCTCGGTGCTACAGTTCCATTTATCTTCAGCCTAGGTGACGTATTGTGATACAGGGCCGTGATTTTGGCTATAAAAGGGTCCCCTAGACCCCTACCCCAAGCTTTTTAAGAGAATCATATATGGCGTGCCAGGAGACTCTATGGAATGCTTTCTCAGCATCCAACGAGAGTATCTACTTACAAATTTTTAACTGCATCTAGCCCAGGAAATACTTTGTGCCTAGTAGCAGTGTCTGCTAGTCAGCGGATTATCCCGGCTGTTAAGCAAGCTACACCACCTGTAGTTTGGACACTTAATTTTTTCAAAGGAAATGCTTCGGGACCACGGGATACTCAGTGAAGAGCATCAGGAGGCACCCCAAGGCATAGGGGCTGGGACTGGCACTAGGATGCCTTGCGGTGGACAGCCGAGCTCGATCCTTATAAAAGCTTTTTAACTGCAGCAGCTTTAGTGGACGCTACTGGAGCTGGAATTACGCGGCTGCTGGCATGAGACTTGCCCTCCAATAGATCCTTGTAAATGGATTTAAAGTGTATTCATTCAAATTAGAGGGACAATTTAAATTAAAAAGCTTAGAGCTGCCTCCACCACAGGGGGGCTCTCTCGACCCACCAGCGGACAGGCACCAGTATTGGGAGAGGGGGGCTGGCCGTCAGGGTTCACCGCGGCTCTGGCACAAACCCGGCGACACGGAGGTGGCACGGGCAGGAGCGGACTGGCCGTCTCGGCTTCTCACTTTTTGGATTTTAGAAGGGCATGACATGCCTATATCTGTGTCTCCCCCTCCTTTTACTCCTCCACCTCTTTTCTTTTCGCATGACTATATGTACTTGTCACTTTTCCATGTGTTAGTTGTGTCTTCTGAGCAGTTTGTCAGCTTTTGGACACCTTTGAAGGTGTTTTCTATGTGTTTCTATGTGTTTTTGTTTGCCTGCCATTGGTTTTAACGGTGTTCGAAGGTGTTCGACGAACAGTTCGACGAACAGTTCGGCGAACACACGGGTGCTCGACGAACCGAACCGAACTCGAACACTACGGGGGTGGCTCAACACTAATCCTTACACATCGGGTGGGGGCCATAGTCAACCCTGCAAACACCTGTATGAGCCATGTTGGAGGATTGGCTCGCAAAATTTCCCTTGCTGCTGGTTCTACTCTGGCTGCAGAATGCCAGGCTCACTTAGCCGAAAACGGAGAGCTTTCAAAAGGCCATGGAATCCACAAAAGCAGGATCCCTTAGTACGTATGAATCTGGCCTAGAATGCATGAAACAGTTAAAAGTCTGGGCTCAGGATCGCTTGTCAGATCAAGCTGGGTCTGTACAAGATGTTCAACAAGACCCTGATGAATCAGTGGAAAGATATGTTGCAAGACTCAGCATGCATTTTAAGGATCTCGGATACAGTCCTCACGTCAAGACGCAGGCCGCCCTGTTGGTTCAGGCCCTAGTAGATGGCCTACAAGACGCTCTCAGAGATGAAGTCCTGAGAGTACGGCCTGAGATTCGTTCTTCTTCCTTCAACGACGCGGTGGACATCGTTAAAGCTTTCCAAAAATCAATGCTAAAAATGAAAAAGGATACTAAGCCAAAGAAGAAAGCCGCTCCTGCCATGGTATATCAAGCTCAAGAAAGCTACCCACCCCCTGGCAACCAACATGGAATCAAGTGAGTAATGGTTAAAGGCATAGGTGATGATACTCCTCCCACATATAGAAAACAAGACAGAAGAGATGACAAGGGACCATCTAGAAACAGAAGACAACCTCGTGATTCTGAAGGACGAATGTTGTGTTGGGAGTGTGGTAACCCTAATCACATTCTCAGAGACTGTCCAACCCGCAGACAGTACCATGACCGCTCATTTCATGACGGTCCACACAACCATGGACCTTCCCGTGAACCATCTCATCCACGCCAATGACGGCTCGGTCAACCAGTGTCCACTTTCCCGGCTACGCATCTCACGGCCGCCTGTGGGACTGTCACTTTACAGGGGGACCATCAACCACTGGAGTTCCTGGTGGACACTGGGGCGGCCACATCTGTTATTTCCTCTGCACAGCTCCCTCCTTCTGTATCCCTATCATCGGATACCCTCACCTGTGTTGGGGTGGAAGGCCAACATATTTCTTCTCCACTCACAGTCCCTGTGTCTGCAGGACCGTTCACCGGAGTACTCACAAGATTCTTGGTCTCTGAAACTTGCTCTGTCAATCTGTTGGGAGCCGATTTCTTAGAGCGGATGAAGGCAACAATTACCTTCGGAAACCATGGTATGGAGCTTCTTTTGCGGGACCCTCATTCCGAACAAGGGACTGAAGACCGCTGTGTTCTTAAAGCCTTCCCTCTCATGATGATGACCATACAACCTCACTCTCTGCGGTCCAGTGGGCCAGAGGACGTCGGCCTCCTGCAGGTTCCCCCGGTCCGAGTACACCTCAAGCCTGGACACAGGTACCCACGGTTGCCACAATACCCCCTCAAGGCTGCACAAGAACAAAGCTTGGGTACCCAAATCGCTTCCCTCCTGGAATCAGGAGTCCTTGTCAGATGTGTATCTCCATGCAATACACCCCTCTTTCCTGTAAAAAAAAGAAAACCGCTCCGGGAGAGCCTCCAAGATACCGGTTGGTTCAGGATCTCAGAGCCGTCAATGCAGCTACCATTTTAGAAACTCCAGTGGTACCCAACCCAAACACCCTCTTGTCTCAGGTGCCTCCAACGGCCACCTTGTTTACGGTGTTAGATCTGGCCAACGCCTTCTTCAGTATACCCTTACATGAAGATTCGTGGTTTCTTTTTGCCTTCACCTTTCAAGGAGCACAGCTTACATGGAACAGGACTCCGCAAAAAGCCCAGAACTCTCCTAACCAATTCACTCATTCTATGAAGTCTATTCTGGAGCCATGGGTTCAAGAGAACCCTCAGGTCACCCTTCTACAGTATGTGGATGATCTTTTACTCTGTGGCACTGAAGAAAATTTGCCAGAGATCTCAGCATCCCTTCTCTGGTTTCTTCACTCAGCTAACTGTAAAGTCTCGAAAGGCAAAGTCCAATGGTGTCTGCCCAAGGTCATTTTCCTCGGATATTGTATATCACAAGGTACTAAACATCTGACTGAAGAAAGAAAACAAGTCATCATGGATATCATTTTCCCAACCACCTACTCCGCTATGCAGACTTTCCTTGGCCTCATCACTTATTGCAGGCAATGGATCCCTGATGCCTCAAAGCTCATGCAACCTCTGTACGACTGTCTCAAGAATGAAGGCTCAGTTTGGTTTCATGCTGAAGATCCACATGTTTCTCATCAACACAGACTATGTTTTGACCGCCTTAAACAGGCTGTTGTCTCTGCCCCGGCCTTGGGCTTACCAGACTATACTCAGCCATTTCACCTTTTTTGTCTCGGAATCGGAAGGTCATGCCTCTGGAGTTCTAGCACAACGCTATGATCATAAGTATCGGCCTTTGGGCTACTACTCAGCCCGCCTGGACCCTGTCGCCCGAACTGCCCCCACGTGCCTTAAGGCGGTCCACGCTGCTCACATCCTCCTTGACAAGTCAGCTGATATCGTCCTTGGACATGATCTAGTTATACAGGCCGGCCATGATCTCTCAGCTGTTCTGCAACAAACATCTCCGAAACATCTAACCAACCAAAGACACCTGCGGCTGCAGTGTTCCCTATTGTTGCCCTCCAATATAACATTTACCAGATGTCTGACTATCAATCCTGCCACTTTGCTTCCACCTTCTAGGGGGGAAGGTGAAGAGGGTGAAGGTCCATTGGTGGAACCTCATGATTGTATAAAAATTTTGCAGGAAGAGACTTCTGCTCCAGAGAATATGGTGGCACATCCGCTCGCAGACCCTCAAGGGAAGTTCCACACGGGATATGCTGTCACAACGGACCTAACAGTCCTCAAGGCTGAAGCTCTACCACCATACATGTCTGCACAAGAAGCTGAACTTGTGGCTCTCACAGAGGCCTGCCACCTGGCAGCAGGAACAACGGCGAATATATATACCGATTCCAGGTATGGACATGGAATTTGCAATGATTCTGGACTCTTGTGGAAGTCTAGAGGATTCATCACAGCTGCAGGTACACCAGTGGAACATGTCTCATGGATTAAGGCCCTAATGAAGGCCCTGGAACTACCCATTCAGGTTGCTGTTATCAAGGTCAAGGCTCATGGAAGACTAGAATCCAGAGAAGCCAGGGGCAACCACCTAGCTGACCAAGCAGCCAAGACTGCAGCAGTAGAGAATGTGTCATCAAAGTGGCAGGAAAAGGAAGAAGAGATGGGGGAGACCCTGCAAACCGTAGCTGTGGCGCTCACTAGAGCAAGAGCCAAAGAACAGCCGGCGGAAGACCATACAAGTCCAGCGGAGACACGAGTGGAATCCAGGGGGGTCAGGATGCCTGAAGAAAAATTGTGTGAGGAACAAAGGAAGACCCCCCACTGAAGAAGTTAAGCAATGGAAAGCGGCAGGAGCCGTGCTGGCAAGTCACAAAGATTCAAAGGTCAACTCGACTCTTTACCAAGTGGATGGGAAGCCTTGCTTGCCTAGACGCATGTACTCAGCTGTGGCAGCATGGGCTCACGGGCCTACACACAGAGGAAAGAATCAAGCCTTGGCATGTATCAAGAAACTGTACTTTGCACCCGGAATCTCTTCCACTGTGACTGCGTACTCAAAATCCTGCTCTGTCTGTGCTACCTGCAACCCAACGTGTACGGCACGGGTCCCTTTTCAACACCTGGCTAAACCAGACTACCCTTGGCAGAGAATACAAGTCGACCATATCCAAATGCCTAAAGCAGGAAAATAGGAGTACGTTTTGGTAGCCGTGGATATGTTCTCAGCCTGGCCCGAGGCCTACCCGGTTGTCAACATGACTGCTAAAGTCACAGCCAAGAAACTGATCACCGAAATTGCCTACAGATTTGGAGTTCCCCAAGTCATAGAATCGGACCAAGGACCAGCTTTCACAGCAAATATCTACGAAGAACTCTGGAACATGTTGGGAACAGATTTGGGCCTCCACACTCCATACCATCCTGCCAGTTCAGGCAAAGTGGAGAGAATGAATTCCACACTCAAGACCCAGCTTTTGAAAATGACCCAAGATCATCCCCTCCCCTGGCCCGACCTACTCCCTATAGTATTGTATCATATCACACACACTCCTCAGGCCAAACATGGGCTGACTCCCTATAAAATTTTGTTTGGGACCCCACCCAAGATAGGAGAGATTAGGCCCCAAGAGTTGTCTGAAACACATGATAGAGTAGTAAAATTTGTGATTGCCTTGTCTAGAGAATTGACTAACACCCGCTCTCCAGTATCTGCTTCTCTCCCAGAATCTACAGGTGATGCAGTACATGATTTCATCCCAGGCGATCTAGTGTATGTGAAGAAGTTTGTCCGGAAAGACTGCCTCCAGCCGCTGTTCGAGGGACCGTACACTGTGCTTCTCACCACCCCAACGGCTCTGAAGCTTAAGGGCAAGAGCACCTGGATTCACGCCTCCCACTGCAAGAGAGACAGAACGAGTCTATAAAAGATGACTACCTTCTTCTATATCCTTTCCATATGCTTACTGTCTGTCCCAGGGTGGACAGCTACCACACAGGGGTAGATACCTCCTTTTTCTCAGGTTGGTTGGGAGGGCTCAAGGGATTCCTCCAACAAGTTTGTCTAGTAATGAGAGGTCTACTAGTATTGGGCCTGGTGGTCCTGTGCTGCATAATCCCCTTATACAGGAAAAATATAACCAATGCTGTCCCAACCTCCGGGACCTCTCTGAATCAAGAGAAGATATGGAGAAATACATTTTTTTTGAACAAGCCTGACCAGCCCCCCCATGACAAAGTTCAATTGAGAGATTTAGTTTAGGGACAGTTGGGAGAACTCCATGTGTCACCCAGGATAGGGCTAGATTGTCTGGGGGCGTCCCATAAGGGGGCAGTTTCTAAGATGATTGGGTGAAGAAATCCACCTCCCCTCTCCCCACACATGGACAGTCTCAAAGGCCCCGAAGCAAAGGAAAGCTTAGTGTTTAGGGGGGAATGTCGGGGTAAAAGAGAATATATATTTTTGTAACTTTTATACCTTTGTAACTTTTATACGCTTTTTTGCTTATGTACTAACCACCATTTTGTGTCATATAACAATAAGCTTTCCTTGCTACATATTACTCAAATCGAAACTTAAACTAAGACAGTTCCAGTGTTGCCAAGATTTATTTCAGAGAAACGAAACAAGATTATAAGCTGACGGCTGCAATATCTGCCCAGAGACTGAGATAAGGAGATGTGGACCAATCAGGAGTGGCCAGACACTGGACTTTCATGGCTTACCCCGCCCCGGACAACCCCTTTCCCCTCCCCATTATGTAGTGTATTTAGTTTTGTGTATGTAGGAATAAACACAGAACATTGCTGAGAACGTTGTCTGTAGTAGTCTTTTGAGCATGCTCTGAGATTGAACCAGCTTGTTGTCTGACTCATTCTTTGAATGGTTGACCCATGCTCATAGTTTGAATTTGGAGTGACTGGAGGACGAGTGGAATGTCATCAAGACCCCCACATCACCAGATCTTTGGAGCTTCAAGGACCCTCCTACCATGGAGTGTTAATTTGGATTTAGCTATGTAACTTTGTTTAAATAAAGGCTGCTGTGGCCAGAATTTTCCAAAAGAATATGGTGTCTTAGTCTTATTTTATTTTAGTAGGGGAATTACGAAGAGGGGAGGGTAGTAAATTTGGATGGTTTGGATAAACGGATCATCGACAATACCAGTGTCATGGAATTTATGGACGGTTGGCAACCCTGCCAGTGGCCAGTGTTAGAATTAGTGTTGAGCCACCCCCGTAGTGTTCGGGTTCGGTTCGGTTCGTCGAACACCGGGATGTTCGAGGAACTGTTCGTCGAACTGTTCGTCGAACACCTTAGAACACCGTCGAACACCGTTAAAACCAATGGCAGGCAAACAAAAACACATAGGAACACATAGAAAACACCTTCAAAGGTGTCCAAAAGCTGACAAACTGCTCAGAAGACACTTTCTTTAAAAAAGCCGGCCGGCAATTCAGCAGCGGCATACACCGGTACCCGACAATTTAGACATGAAGGAATAGAGCATCACACATAGATTAGATAGATAGAAACATGTCAGTCACATATATATGAAGTACAGTGACAGTGTTGCTTACTGTACTTGTCATTTAGTGTAAAGGATTTATTAAAAAATATAATAGTGTTTTCGTGCACCGTCTCTTTAAAAAAGCCGGCCGGCAATTCAGCAGCGGTACCCGACAATTTATAACAGACAGAATAGAGCTTCACACATAGATTAGATAGATAGAAACATGTCAGTCACATATATATGAAGTACTGTGACAGTGTTGCTTACTGTACTTGTCATTTACTGCAAAGGATTTATTAAAAAAAATAATAGTGTTTTCATGCACCGTCTCTTTAAAAAAGCCGGCCGGCAATTCAGCATCTGTACCCGACAATTTAGAATAGAAGGAATAGAGAATCACACCTAGATTAGATAGATAGAAACATGTCAGCCACATATATATGAAGTACTGTGACAGTGTTGCTTACTGTACTTGTCATTTACTGCAAAGGATTTATTAAAAAAAATATTTGTGTTTCCATGCACCGTCTCTTTAAAAAAGCCGGCTGGCAATTCAGCATCTGTACCCGACAATTTAGAATAGAAGGAATAGAGAATCACACATAGATTAGACAGATAGAAACATGTCAGCCACATATATACGAAGTACAGTGACAGTGTTGCTTACTGTACTTGTCATTTAGTGTAAAGGATTTATTAAAAAATATAATAGTGTTTTCGTGCACCGTCTCTTTAAAAAAGCCGGCCGGCAATTCAGCAGCGGTACCCGACAATTTATAACAGACAGAATAGAGCTTCACACAAAGATTAGATAGATAGAAACATGTCAGTCACATATATATGAAGTACTGTGACAGTGTTGCTTACTGTACTTGTCATTTACTGCAAAGGATTTATTAAAAAAAATAATAGTGTTTTCATGCACCGTCTCTTTAAAAAAGCCGGCCGGCAATTCAGCATCTGTACCCGACAATTTATAACAGAAAGAATAGAGAATCACACATAGATTAGATAGATAGAAACATGTCAGTCACATATATATGAAGTACTGTGACAGTGTTGCTTACTGTACTTGTCATTTAGTATTAAAATAAAGGATTTATTATTAAAAAAAATTGGCGTGGGGTTCCCCGTAATTTTAGTCTCTAGCGGAGGTTAAGCAGACAGCTGGGGCAGATGTTTGAAGCCTGGGAAGGGGGTAATACCCACGGAGCTTCCCAGGCTACTAATATCAGCCCCCAGCTGAATACCTAGCCTTTACTAGCTATTAAAATGGAGGACCCCCCCAAAAAAAATGACGTGGGGTCCCCCCTAATTTAATAGCTAGCAAAGGCTAGGCAGACAGCTGGGGGCTGATATTAATAGCCCAGGAAGGGAGCCATGAATATTGGCCCCCTCCCAGGCTAGAAACACCAGCCGTCAGCCGCCCCAGAAATGGCGCATCCATAGGATGCGCCAATTCTGGCACTTAGCCTCGCTCTTCCACGCTGCCCTGGTGCGGTGGCAGGGGGTAATAGGGTTGGGGTTGATGTCAGCTTATAATGCCAGCTGACATCAAGCCCAGGTTAGTAATGGAGAGGCGTCTATAAGACACCCCCATTACTAACCCCATAGTCAAAGTTAAAAAAAAAACACAAACACCCAGAATAAAGTCCTTTAATTGAAATAAAGACACAATTCTTTATTGTTCTAAATTAAACCATACTTACCATCACGCCCATTCCAGCTGAAGCCAACGATCTCCTGCAATAAAAGAAAAATAATAAAGCAACCTCATCCTTACCTTTCCATGGTTCCCAGGACAGCTTCAGCTCTGCTACATCGAGATGACAGGCTGGACCGCAGCAGAACGCTGCCATCCAGCCTGTCATCCCGCAGACACTGAGAAGCGCAGGCATGCTTGCGCTCCTCAGTGTCTGACTGTGACGGCATCCAGATGAGCCGACAATGAACTCGGCTCACCTCATGTACGTCACTGACAGCGTGGGAAAATTCTCCTGCACTCAGCGCTTCAGCGTGAGAATTTTCCCACGCTGTCAGTGACGTGCATGAGGTGAGCCGAGTTCATTGGACATGACCTCGGCTCATCTGGATGCCGTCACAGCCAGACACTGAGTAGCGCAAGCAAGCCTGCGCTTCTCAGTGTCTGCGGGATGACAGGCTGGATGGCAGCGTTCTGCTGCGGTCCAGCCTGTCATCTCGATGTAGCAGAGCTGAAGCTGCCGTGGGAGCCATGGAAAGGTAAGGATGATGTTGCTTTATTATTTTACTTTTATTGCAGGAGATCATTGGCTTCAGCTGGAATGGGCGTGGCGGTAAGTATGGTTTAATTTAGAACAATAAAGAATTGTGTGTTTATTTCAATTAAAGGACTTTTTTCTGGGTGTTTGTGTTTTTTTAAATACTTTACTAGAAATTCATGGTGGTCATGTCTAATATTGGCGTGACCCCATGAATTTCGGGCTTAGGGCCAGCTGATAATGCCAAGCTGGCCTTAACCCCTTTATTACCCAGTGAGCCACCGCACCAGGGCCCTGGATGAGTTGGGTACAGCGCCAGAAGATGGCGCTTCTATGAACGCGCCATTTTCCGGGGCGGCTGCGGACTGCAATTTGCAGCGGGTGGGGCCCAGAAAGCTTGGGCCTCCCTGCGCTGCAGATTCCAGCCCCCAGCTGCCTAGTTGTACCTGGCTGGACACAAAAATAGGGCGAAGCTCCACGTATTTTTTTTTTAAATTCATGAAATTCATGGAATAATTAAGAAAAAAAGGGCTTCCCTATATTGTTGTGTCCAACCAGGTACAAATAGGCAGCTGGTGGTTGGGAGCAGCCCGTTCCTGCCTGCTGTACCTGACTGGACACAAATATAGGGCGAAGCCCCACATCAATTTTTTTTTCATTATTTCATGAATTTCCTGAAATAATTTTAAAAAAATTGACGTGGGGCTTCGCCCTATATTTGTGTCCAGTTAGGTACAGCAGGCAGGAACGAACTGCCCCCAACCACCAGCTGCCTATTTGTACCTGGCCAGACACAACAATATAGGGAAGCCCTTTTTTAAAAAAATTATTTCATGAAATAATTAAAAAAAAATTGACGTGGGGCTTCGCACTATATTTGTGTCCAGTCAGGTACAGCAGGCAGGAACGGGCTGCTCCCAACCACCAGCTGCCTATTTGTACCTTGTTGGACACAACAATATAGGGAAGCCCTTTTTTTCTTAATTATTCCATGAATTTCATGAATTTAAAAAAAAAATACGTGGAGCTTCGCCCTATTTTTGTGTCCAGCCAGGTACAACTAGGCAGCTGGGAGCTGGAATCCGCAGCGCAGGGAGGCCCAAGCTTTCTGGGCCCCACCCGCTGCAAATTGCAGTCCGCAGCCGCCCCGGAAAATGGCGCGTTCATAGAAGCGCCATCTTCTGGCGCTGTACCCAACTCATCCAGGGCCCTGGTGCGGTGGCTCACTGGGTAATAAAGGGGTTAAGGACAGCTTGGCATTATCAGCTGGCCCTAAGCCCGAAATTCATGGGGTCACGCCAATATTAGACATGACCACCATGAATTTCTAGTAAAGTATTTAAAAAAACACAACACCCAGAATAAAGTCCTTTAATTGAAATAAACACACAATTCTTTATTGTTCTAAATTAAACCATACTTACCGTCACGCCCATTCCAGCTGAAGCCAATGTCTTCTGCAATAAAAGTAAAATAATTAAGCAACCTCATCCTTACCTTTCCATGGTTCCCACGACAGCTTCAGCTCTGCTACATCGAGATGACAGGCTGGACCGCAGCAGAACGCTGCCATCCAGCCTGTCATCCCGCGGACACTCAGAAGCGCAGGCATGCTTGCGCTCCTCAGTGTCTCGCTGTGACGGCATAAAGATGAGACAAGCTCATGTCCAATGAACTCGGCGCACCTCATGCACGTCACTGACAGCGTGGGAGAATTCTCCTGCACTCAGCACTTCAGCGTGAAAATTCTCCCACGCTGTCAGTGACGTACATGAGGTCAGCTGAGTTCATTGGACATGAATGAGCTCACCTCATATGCACGTCACTGACAGCGTGGGAAAATTCTCACGCTGAAGCGCTGAGTGCAGGAGAATTTTCCCACGCTGTCAGTGACGTGCATGAGGTGAGCTCATTCATGTCCAATGAACTCAGCTGACCTCATGCACGTCACTGACAGCGTGGGAGAATTCTCACGCTGAAGTGCTGAGTGCAGGAGAATTCTCCCACGCTGTCAGTGACGTGCATGAGGTGCGCCGAGTTCATTGGACATGAACTCGTCTCATCTTTATGCCGTCACAGCCAGACACTGCAGAGCGCAAGCATGCCTGCGCTTCTCAGTGTCTGCGGGATGACAGGCTGGATGGCAGCGTTCTGCTGCGGTCCAGCCTGTTATCTCGATGTAGCAGAGCTGAAGCTGTCGTGGGAACCATGGAAAGGTAAGGATGATGTTGCTTTATTATTTTTCTTTTATTGCAGGAGATCGTTGGCTTCAGCTGGAATGGGCGTGATGGTAAGTATGGTTTAATTTAGAACAATAAAGAATTGTGTCTTTATTTCAATTAAAGGACTTTATTCTGGGTGTTTGTGTTTTCTTTTAACTTTGACTATGGGGTTAGTAATGGGGGTGTCTTATAGACGCCTCTCCATTACTAACCTGGGCTTGATGTCAGCTGGCATTATAAGCTGACATCAACCCCAACCCTATTACCCCCTGCCACCGCACCAGGGCAGCGTGGAAGAGCGAGGCTAAGTGCCAGAATTGGCGCATCCTATGGATGCGCCATTTCTGGGGCGGCTGACGGCTGGTGTTTCTAGCCTGGGAGGGGGCCAATATTCATGGCTCCCTTCCTGGGCTATTAATATCAGCCCCCAGCTGGCTGCCTAGCCTTTGCTAGCTATTAAATTAGGGGGGACCCCACGTCATTTTTTTTGGGGGGGTCCTCCATTTTAATAGCTAGTAAAGGCTAGGTATTCAGCTGGGGGCTGATATTAGTAGCCTGGGAAGCTCCGTGGGTATTACCCCCTTCCCAGGCTTCAAACATCTGCCCCAGCTGTCTGCTTAACCTCCGCTAGAGACTAAACTTACGGGGAACCCCACGCCAATTTTTTTTAATAATAAATCCTTTATTTTAATAGTAAATGACAAGTACAGTAACCAACACTGTCACTGTACTTATTATATATGTGACTGACATGTTTCTATCTATCTAATCTATGTGTGAAGCTCTATTCTGTCTGTTATAAATTGTCGGGTACCGCTGCTGAATTGCCGGCCGGCTTTTTTAAAGAGACGGTGAATGAAAACACTATTATTTTTTTTGATAAATCCTTTACACTAAATGACAAGTACAGTAAGCAACACTGTCACTGTACTTCTTATATATGTGACTGACATGTTTCTATCTATCTAATCTATGTGGGATACTCTATTGTTTCGGTTCTAAATTGTCGGGTACCGGTGTATGCCGCTGCTGAATTGCCGGCTTTTCATGTTTCACTGTGAGCACTGTTCCCATCGATTTGGGCAATCACTGTAATGCCACAACCACCATGGCTGTGGCATTACAGTGAGTGGCAGACAATCCCTGCATGATTGGTGCTCTAAATAGCGCCAGACATGCAGGACACGCTTTTGGTGCACGAACAGTTATCGAACATAACCTCGAACAGCCGAATTTTTTGCAAATCGTTCGGGTTCGTCGAACAACTCGAACACCACCCAAAACAGCTCGAATTTGAGATTGGCTAACAGTTCTAGTCGAACACCGCTCATCTCTAGTTAGAATTGCAAGATTTCTATTTTTATTTTTAATACAGGTTGTGATATGTAAAAAAAAAATCCATTAGCAACATTTAAAAAAAAATACATTTAACACAAAAACCTGTTTTAGTAAAAATGTTAATTTTTGATAATAGCTTACCGTTAAGACAGTACAGCAAACCATTTAGTACTAATGCAGTTATCAGGGTAAATACTGAATTTTAACAGCTGCAAAACAACTGTGCTTTGTATTGTCAAGACTTCTTAATTAAGAGTCTCTAGAACAGGAATCACTGAACTATCTATCAATTTCTCGCTGCAGGCAGATATCAGAGCATTGTGTGATGTCACCCTGGTCCCCCGTGCCCTGTGCTCTTTCAGTAGATGGAAGGATCTGAGAAGCAGTATTGACTCCTTGTGTCAGGCATCAGCGTGAAATGCAATAATGCTGAAGATGGTGATCTAATAATCATATATATTGAGCAGATGACTTCAGCGTCTACTCTCCATCTCATTAAGGCTTTCTAGAAGGGTCAGAGTTCCTGCAATTCTTTTTTTTCAGAATATATGATCTATGAAACACAAATGTGGCATAAAACCAGTGAAAAGATATACAATGTTCCATTGCTAAGACCTACAGAAAAGCATTTATTTTTATCTTGTACTAATCATAAAGAAGGTTTAGAAGATACTAAACCGATTTTAATAAGGTGCTGTACTGTACATTAAATTGTGGTTTTTAGCAAATCATTCCCATAATACTTTTTATGCCTTAAACCTGTGTAAATTTATATGTACTGTAGCGTACTGTACCATACTTCCCCGGTTCCCACCGCTGCTCCCGTCCTGCTGAGTCACGTGACAGGCTATTTCGATTTGATGGTTCAGACTGGGGTTTATGTGTTGAATCATTTTTACAATGTAGGTCTATGGAATATCATACCCCTTCTGAAGAAGCCACATGGCGAAACGCGCATCAGGGTGTTACTGCTGATATATATTTGATGGTGAATATGTCAGATGTAATGCATATTTTACACTATGCGTAGTTTTGCCCCTTAATGCATTCTTTGCACAATGCGTACTTTAGAGCAATAGCATTTTCAATTTTCACTGAGAGAAAAAAGAAGAAAGGGTACTATCCCACAGGCAATATGTATATAATTAGCAAAAAATGGGAATTCAAAGCTTAACATTTAATAGATTCTTAAAAATGTAAAATACTGTACATAACACATACAGTACAAACCAAAAGTTTGGACACACCTTCTCATTTAAAGATTTTTCTGTATTTTCATGACTTTGAAAATTGTACATTCACACTGAAGGCATCAAAACTATGAATTAACACATGTGGAATTATATACTTAACAAAAAAGTGTGAAGCAAGAATGCAAAGAGTGTGCAAAGCAGTCATCAAAGCAAAAGGTGGCTACTTTGAAGAACCTAGAATATAAGACATATTTTCAATTGTTTCACACTTTTTTTGTTAAGTATATAATTCCACATGTGTTAATTCATAGTTTTGATGCCTTCAGTGTGAATGTACAATTTTCAAAGTCATGAAAATACAGAAAAATCTTTAAATGAGAAGGTGTGTCCAAACTTTTGGTCTGTACTGTAAAAGACAAACAAAAAGAGGATAGGAGGTTGTTATTACCGCTCAGTATGTAGAAGACCTCCACTATGACTACACTATATCCCCTGATGAATCCCACATAGGGAAGAAACACGTCGGGAGGTGGTCACTACAGCAGGACACCTTGGTTCCATTCCCTGGAACAGGATGACGGCTAGGCATTTTTTATGCCCCCATCCTTTAGAAATCCTGTGGACTGGTGTCAGATACCTGTGAGCGTTTTGTTTCCACTTGGGTGAGACCATTCCTTTTTCTTTTCTCATTAAGATATTGAGATTTGGCATGCCTCTACCTTATCATATTTGATGTGAAATGGTGGTTTGTGGTCTTATTATACCCATTTAAATGTATGATTAGTGTTAATGGGATTAGTCCTATACAACCCATTCTAACACCCTCTTTGCACAACATTTACACCAACCAGCCTTTGTTAATGGGCAAGTTTCTTTGGTCTTTGTTTTTGTGTTATGTATTTTACATCTTTAAGTATCTATTAAATGTTAAGTTTTAAATTCCCATTATTTGCTAATTTATATACAATGCGTACGTAATACCATGTTGTTTGGCGTTGTCAGTAGATGTGGTATAATGTGATCCCTTGTAAGGCACCTTACATTTGTTATTACTGCCATGGTTTTATGATATTATATTGAACTCCAGAGAATTAAAACCTGCTCATACGTGACACTGTGTCAGAAAATCATTCAGGAGAAAAAGGACAATGGCTTTTATATCACTTGTGCTGCTACTGTTTTTTACCATTTTTGTACAGGGTCTGTCTAGGGACTAGCTTTGTTATTCTCATTTACTATATAATATATATTTCCTTTTTCTTCTAGCTGCATTGAATCCATTACCATACTATATATTTTATATTCCATTGCCAGGTCTCCTTCTCTGCATCACATAATTTCCCCGCTCTTTTATATATATTTTTATTATATTTTGTGAACTAATAAAGCATTTAAAAATTTTGGGGGACAACATTTATTGTCGAGGGTTTACATTCTCTTTTTCGGATTTATAACTATTTACAACCCTTAAATCACTGCATGGCCACATTGTTTTTTGGAACATCAGAGCAAGGCTTCATAGACTTACATTGTAAGGGCTCATACCTATATGTGTGAAAAAAAGTTCCATATTCTGGACCAAAAAAATGGACGAGTGTCATGCGAGTGTCATGCGATTTTCCTGCGAGTGCTATGCTATTTTCTCACCTAGCATCCGTATGACATCCGTGTGACATCCATATGCAATGTGGGTTCCGCCGTACTTTTATAGTCCAGCAGAGGTTAAGCAGACAGCTGGGGCAGATGTTTGAAACCTGGGAAGGGGGTAATACCCACAGAGTTTCCCAGGCTACTAATATCAGCCCCCCAGCTGTATACTTAGCCTTTACTGGCTATTATAATGGGGGACGCCAAAAAAAAAAAATGACGTCGTGGGACACATGGAGTCTGTTCTTAACGTCGGAAAGGTGAGGATGAGGTTGCTTTATTATTTTACTTTTATTGCAGGTGACAATGGCTTTAGGTGGAATGGGCGTGATGGTAAGTAGAGTTTAATTTAGAACATTAAATGGTGTCTGTTTTTATTTCAAATAAAACATCTTATTCACGGTGTGGGTGTCTTTATTTTGCATTTGACTTCCACTATGGGTTAGTAATGGGGGCGTCTTATAGATTCCTCTCCATTACTAACCTGGGCTTGATGTCAGCTGGCATTATAAGCTGACAACTAGAGATGAGCGTTGTTCTACTCGAACTGTTCGCCAATCTCAAATTCGAGCTGTTTTGGGCGGTGTTCGAGCCGTTCGGCGAACACGAACAATTTGAGAAAAATTCGGCTGTTCGAGGTTATGTTCGATAACTGTTCGTGCACCAAAATCATAACTGGATTTTTTCTCAGTAATGATGAAAATTAATGTTAATACGCAGTTTGAGTGTACAGCGGGGTGGGGGGAGGGGCAGGGGATGGATCTCTGCAGGAATAATGAAGATCTCCATTTTTTTTTCTCTTTCCCGCATTTACAGTGGGGAGGTGCAATCTGTCAGCCTATCAGCAGCGCACACACGGAGCGAACTGCTGTTTTTCACACAAGCAAGGGCATGTGTCATTGGCAGTGTATGTCACATGTCCTTGCCCTATAAGACCAAGCCATTTTCCCCGTCGCCACCATTTTCTCACTGCTGCAGCTGCGTGTTAGACGGCACCGCTGTTGCTGTGTGCGCTATACCTTGTTAATTTCAAGCCAATTTTCGCACAAATCTACAGATAGCTTGGGAGTAGGGAATAGTTGTGATTGCAGTCCTTTTAAGGACTAGGTTACAGCATTTCCTACGACTTTTATCAGGCAGGTCTGTGCTCTTAAATAGATAGATTGTGGGAGTAAAGACTAATTGTAATTGGAGTCCTTTTCAGGACTAGGTTACATCAGTTCCTATCAGTTTTTGCCAGGCAGGTCTGTGCCAGTGCTGTGCAAGTTTTTTTCACAGCATTTGGCTGAATCTAGCAAAGCTAATCCTTTTTGGCCTATTGCAGAGTGTGTTAGTCAGTGGAGTAGCCTATCTGTGTTGCAAGATATACCACCTGTGTATAGAATACCAATTTTTTTACTGCACCTAGTGAAGTAAAATCTTTTGGGCATAGCATCATTCTATTAGTCCATCTATACTGACCTCCAACAGGTTGCAAATTGAATATAATTTTTTTCTGCATCTAGCTCTGAAAAAATATTTCGGCTTCTAGCAGTGTGTGGGACTTGTTCTATTAGTCCATCTATACTGACCTCCATCAGGTTGCAAACTGAATATAATTTTTTTCTGCATCTAGCTCTGAAAAAATATTTGGCCTTCTAGCAGTGTGTGGGACTTTCTCTATTAGTCCATCTATACTGACCTCCATCAGGTTGCAAATTAAAAATAATTTTTATCTGCATCTAGATCTGAAAAAATATTTGGCCTTCTAGCAGTGTGTGGGACTTTCTCTATTAGTCCATCTATACTGACCTCCATCAGGTTGCAAATTAAAAATAATTTTTATCTGCATCTACCTCTGAAAAAATATTTGGGCTTCTAGCTGTGTGTGGGACTTGTTCTATTAGTCCATCTATACTGACCTCCATCAGGTTGCAAACTGAATATAATTTTTTTCTGCATCTAGCTCTGAAAAAATATTTGGCCTTCTAGCAGTGTGTGGGACTTTCTCTATTAGTCCATCTATACTGACCTCCATCAGGTTGCAAACTGAATATTTTTTTTTTCTGCATCTACCTCTGAAAAAATATTGGGCTTCTAGCTGTGTGTGGGACTTGTTCTATTAATCCATCTATACAGACCTCCATCAGGTTGCAAACTGAATATATTTTTTTTCTGCATCTACCTCTGAAAAAATATTGGGCTTCTAGCTGTGTGTGGGACTTGTTCTATTAATCCATCTATACAGACCTCCATCAGGTTGCAAACTGAATATAATTTTTATCTGCATCTAGCTCTGAAAAAATATTTGGCCTTCAAGCAGTGTGTGGGACTTTCTCTATTAGTCCATCTATACTGACCTCCATCAGGTTGCAAATTAAAAATAATTTTTATCTGCATCTACCTCTGAAAAAATATTTGGGCTTCTAGCTGTGTGTGGGACTTGTTCTTTTAGTCCATCTATACTGACCTCCATCAGGTTGCAAACTGAATATAATTTTTTTCTGCATCTAGCTCTGAAAAAATATTTGGCCTTCTAGCAGTGTGTGGGACTTTCTCTATTAGTCCATCTATACTGACCTCCATCAGGTTGCAAATTAAAAATAATTTTTATCTGCATCTAGCTCTGAAAAAATATTTGACCTTCTAGCAGTGTGTGGGACTTTCTCTATTAGTCCATCTATACTGACCTCCATCAGGTTGCAAATTAAAAATAATTTTTATCTGCATCTAGCTCTGAAAAAATATTTGGCCTTCTAGCAGTGTGTGGGACTTTCTCTATTAGTTCATCTATACTGACCTCCATCAGGTTGCAAATTAAAAATAATTTTTATCTGCATCTACCTCTGAAAAAATATTTGGGCTTCTAGCTGTGTGTGGGACTTGTTCTATTAGTCCATCTATACTGACCTCCATCAGGTTGCAAACTGAATATAATTTTTTTCTGCATCTAGCTCTGAAAAAATATTTGGCCTTCTAGCAGTGTGTGGGACTTTCTCTATTAGTCCATCTATACTGAACTCCATCAGGTTGCAAATTAAAAATAATTTTTTTTCTGCATCTACCTCTGAAAAAATATTGGGCTTCTAGCTGTGTGTGGGACTTGTTCTATTAATCCATCTATACAGACCTCCATCAGGTTGCAAACTGAATATAATTTTTTTCTGCATCTACCTCTGAAAAAATATTTGGGCTTCTAGCTGTGTGTGGGACTTGTTCTATTAGTCCATCTATACTGACCTCCATCAGGTTGCAAACTGAATATAATTTTTTTCTGCATCTAGCTCTGAAAAAATATTTGGCCTTCTAGCAGTGTGTGGGACTTGTTCTATTAGTTCACCTATACTGACCTCCATCAGGTTGCAAATTCAAAATAATTTTTTGTCTGCATCTAGCTCTGAAAAAATATTTGGCCTTCTAGCAGTGTGTGAGACTTTCTCTATTAGTCCATCTATACTGACCTCCATCAGGTTGCAAACTGAATATATTTTTTTTCTGCATCTACCTCTGAAAAAATATTTGGGCTTCTAGCTGTGTGTGGGACTTGTTCTATTAGTCCATCTATACTGACCTCCATCAGGTTGCAAATCGAATATAATTTTTTTCTCCATCTAACCCAGCCAATAGTTTTGGCCTAATACCACAGTTTGGCCACTCAGCTCTGCTCGGTTCCCATCCATTGTTTTTTTGTGCAAACAACTCCAGAGTTGTGAATTAGTTAACCACCAAAATGAGTGGAAAAAGGCCTGCTGCTGGTGGAAAGGGGAATAGGCGTGTTAGGAAGGGGAAAAAAGGTTGTGTCCGTGGGGTAGGTGTTAAAGCAACAGTAACATCTGCAGAAGAAAGACCATCTTCCAGCCAAACTAAAATGTCTACTTCTTTTAGCGGACAATGTGATAAGATCCCTTTCTTACGGCCACGCCAATCGCTACAAATTCCAGATGAGGCACAAAAACAGCAGGTGCTTCAACGGATATCAAGTGCTCCTTTAAATGGGCTCTCCTCCACATCAACTTCAACATCACAAATACTCCAGTCCTCAAAGGTGTCACCCCAATCGCACTTGCTTCCTCACAGCTCCCAAATCTCCAGCTGCCCGTCTGAGTATGAGGTAGAACAGATGGTTGAGTCTGCAGAGCTGTTTACTCATACTATAGCCTGGGAATCAGAGGTCGACTCCAGCGCTTCTGTGAATCCAGACGAGGAAATGATCTGCACTGATGCCCAGAATCTTTATGAGTCGGATCCAGGACCAGACGCAGAAGGTTCTGACCATAATGTAGACCCTCATTCCCAAACTGTAACTCTTGTTGGTGGAGACAATGAGGAAGACGATGATGAGACTCAAATACCTGATTGGAGCGACAACTTTAGTTTTTTGTCAGGGCAGGAACAGGTTGGCTCTGAGGACGACAGGTGTGATAACGCACAGGGTGATGATGATGAGGTTGGAGATCTCACTTACTGTCAACCCACAGTCAGCCAAGAGATGAGGTCAGCAGAGGGGGTGGAGGAAGATGCTAGTGACGACGAGGTCAGGTTGCGCCTTCTTGGACAGAGACGTAGTACTGGAAGCACGTCAACAACTGCATCCTCAAACACAACTCTGCCTCTCACCACAAGTCGTGGTGGCTCTTCAGGTCGCATGGGTGCTAAGCCTTGCATAGCCTGGGCATTTTTTCAGATCGATAAAGATGACCCAACTCGTGTTATCTGTAACATTTGTCAGCAAAAGCTAAGTAGAGGCCAAAAAATACATAGATTGAGTACTTCAGGCATGAACCGGCACATGGACATGAAGCATAAGTTGCAGTGGGAAGCTCAGTGTGCTACAATGCGGCCTAGCCGGCCGGGCCAACCACCGTCTGCCATATCTTGTGCATCCGCGGCCTCTTCATCCTCTGTGACTGGGGGGACAGCAGTCACACCTGTTTTGGGGCGCAGACCTGCCACCTCTTTACCCGCAACAGCCAGCGTGATTGGCAGGTCATCATTTTCTTTGGAGGTGGTAACACCAGCTGGTGTTGAGCGCTGTCCGACATCGATAGCACCACCTTTGGATCAAGGCAACCTAACATGTCCGCCTGCATCTTCCTCACAGACCGGCAGTTTGCCGGGGACACCCTTATCAACCCCGTCTAAGCACAATAGCCAGCCCTCGGTCCCTCAGATGTGGACAAGTAAAAGACCATTTCCTCCTAGCCATGAGAAAGCTAAGAGGTTGAATTTCACCATCTGCAAGCTCTTGGCTACAGAAATGCTGCCTTTCCGCCTGGTGGACACAGAGGATTTTCGAGACCTTATGTCCGTCGCAGTGCCCCAGTACCAGATGCCCAGTCGGCACTACTTCTCAAAGAAAGGTGTGCCTGCGCTCCACCAGCATGTCGCACACAACATCACCGCTTCTTTGAGAAACTCTGTGTGTGACAGGGTGCATTTCACCACAGACACTTGGACGAGTAGGCATGGACAGGGGCGTTACATGTCGCTGACTGGGCACTGGGTAACTATGGTGACAGCAGGACAAGGGGCTGCTGTCCAAGTCTTGCCGTCCCCACGAGTTGTGCGTCAGTCCTCTTTATGTCAAAGTTCCTCCACTGCTTCTGCCTCCTCAACCTCCTCTCGGTCTTCCACCTGCACCCAAAGCCTGTCTGGTCATGCCACAAGCTTTCTAACTGCGCAGAAGGGATCCTGCACACCTCCTTACTATGCTGGCAGTAGGGCTCAACGTCATCAGGCGGTTTTTACTTTGAAATGTCTGGGAAATGTGAGTCACACAGCTGAGGAGTTGTGGTCAGCTCTGGAGAACCAATTTCATGAATGGTTGTCTCCACTGGACCTGAAACCAGGGAAGGCCGTGTGCGACAATGCTGCAAACCTGGGTGCGGCCCTTCGCCGGGGCAATGTCACACACGTGCCTTGTATGGCTCACGTGTTGAACCTGGTTGTCCAGCAATTTTTAGCCCACTATCCCAGACTAGATGGCCTTCTGCAGAGGGCACGGTCGCTGTGTGCTCACTTCCGCCGTTCGCATCCCGCAGCTCAGCGACTTACATCTCTACAGAAGTCGTTGGGCCTGCCACTTCACTGGCTAAAATGCGATGTGCCTACCCGGTGGAATTCAACTCTGCACATGTTGCAGCGACTGTGGCAGCACCGACAAGCCCTGGTGCAATACGTTCTGACGTATAGCCTGGGCCAACGAGATCCAGAGGTGGGGCAAATCACGCTGGAGGAGTGGTCTCAGATCAGGGACCTATGCACCCTTCTGCACAGTTTTGAAATGGCGACGAAGATGTTTAGTGCTGACGATGCCATTATCAGCATGACTATTCCGGTGATTTACATGCTGGAGCACATGTTAAACAGAATTCGGAGTCAGGTGGTGGCACAAGAGGAGGTGGAGGAAGTAGAGGAGGAGGAGTTGTATGCGGAAGGGCTAACATCTGCAAGGTCAAGACGGTCGGCAGCACCAAGGCGGCAGGCATGTGAGGGTGGGGGAGATGGTTTTACCAGGGCGCATGGTAGCAGCCAAACTAGTGAGGAAGGTGCAGGAGCCCAGGAAGAAGTGGAGGACGAACTGATGGAAGACTCATCAGATGAGGGAGACCTTGATCACATTTCTGTTGTGCGAGGTTGGGGGGAGAGGACAGAGGAAGGAAGCATGATTGTTACCTCGCCACCAACACAACAGGGACTTGGTGCTCCTGGATGCGCAACACACATGAGCGCCTTCTTGCTGCACTACCTGCAACATGACCCTCGAATTGTGAGAATTAGAAATAATCCTGACTACTGGGTTGCCACACTGTTAGATCCCCGGTACAAAAGTAAATTTGCTGAAATTATTCCTGCCATAGAAAGGGATGCACGCATGCAGGAGTATCAGCAGAGACTGTTGCAGAATCTTACATGTGCTTTTCCACAAAACACCAGTGGTGCACGTAGTGAATCTCACAGTTCCAACTTGCCAACCGTGGGACCGTCAAGTGTTCAGCACTCAAACCGTAACAGAACCACAGTATCTGCTGGTAACATCAATTTTGCGGAATCATTTCACCACTTTTTTAGCCCATCCTTTGCAAGGCCACAGGAGACAAGAAGTCTGACACATAGTCAACGCCTAGAGACGATGGTACAGGAGTATCTCCAAGTAAACATTGAAGCCATGACTGTGTCACTGGACCCTTGCTCTTTTTGGGCTTCCAATCTGGATAAATGGCCGGAGCTAGCCACTTACGCCTTGGAGATCTTGTCATGCCCCGCAGCCAGCGTTCTGTCTGAACGTGTGTTCAGCGCTGCTGGTGGTGTGCTGACAGATAAGCGCACGCGGCTCTCCACTGATAATGTAGACAGACTCACGTTCATAAAGATGAACAAATCATGGATCCGAAATGACTTTTCTACCCCTGTGTCATCCTGGGGAGAGTAAAAGCTTGATGATTGGTTAAAATCACCCTACCAACCGTTTTAAGCTTTCAAATTACTAATCATGTTTATCTGTATCTTGGCTGGAAAATAATTTGGGCTTTTTAGCAGTGTGCAGTACTGATCCTATTAGGCCATCTATACTAAGCTCCACCAGATTTAAAATTAATAATAATTTTTAGCTGCATCTAGCCCGGAAAATAATTTTGGGGCTCCGAGATGCGCAAGACACATAAGTGCCTTCTTGCTGCACTACCTGCAACATGACCCTCATATTGTCAGAATTCGAAGTAATCATGACTACTGGGTTGCCACACTCTTAGATCCCCCAAACTTTTCGATCAACCTTTTCATTTTAATAAAGACCAAAAAAATGGTCATTTTTGAAATTATAAGCATTAGCAGGTTATTAGAAACTGAAATCAAACAGTTTTCAACTCAAAACTTTATTCTAGGTGATGTTACATTTTCACATAGGACCCCTTGTTCGAAAGGAGCTTCTGAACTCTCTCGTCCATTGAATTTGTCAACTTTTGGATGGTTTCTGTTTCAATTGTTTTGCATGAGGACAGAATACCCTCCCAGAGGTGTTGCTTAGATGTGAACTGCCTCCCGCCATCATAGACACTCCTTTTGATGATGCTCCAGAGGTTCTGAATGGGGTAGAGGTCAGGGGAGCATGGGGGTCACACCATAAGTTTGTCCCCTTTTATGCCCATATCAGCCAGAGATGCAGATGTTTTATGTGCAGCATGAGATGGTGCATTAGCATGCAAAAAAATGATCTTGCTGTGAAATACACGGTTCTTCTTCTTGAACCATGGCAGGAAGTGCTGTTTGAGAAAATCCACATACATTATGGAGTTCATCTTTAGCGCCTTCAGGGATCCTAAAGGGGCCGACAATCTCTCTCCCCATGATTCCAGCCCAAAACATTACTCCACCTCCTCCTTGTTGGCGCTGTAGCCGTGTTTGCGTGGGGTGTCCATCAACCAGCCATCCTCCACTCCATCCATCTGGACCATCGAGCGCTGCACGGCACTCATCCGTGAACAAAACAGTTTTGAAATCAGTCTTCATGTAATGTTTAGCCCACTGGAGCCGTTTCTGCTTGTGTGAAGTGGATAGAGGAGGTCGACAGGATGGCGTATGCACAGCTGCAAACCTCTGAAGGACCCTGCATCTTGTTGTTCGGGGGACGTTGGAGGCACCAGCAGCTTCAAAAACTTGTCTGCTGCTATGACAAGGCTTTTTTGCCGCTGCTCTTTTAACCTGACGTAATTGCCTGTAGGAAAGAGTCCTCAATTTGCCCTTATCAGCACGCACACGTGTGTACTGTGAATCAGCTACATACTTCTTGATTGCCAAGACACTTCATCCTGATCATCGCACAATGTTGATTGTAGTCATGCCTTGACCTAAACACTCCACAATTTGTTGCTTCTCAGCAGCCGACACATCCTTTTTCTTTCCCATTTTGGCAGAAAATGTAGGCTGCTTAATAATGTGAGACAGCCTTCTTAAGTAGTCTTGCCTTTCATTGGACACACCTGCCAAACTAATTAGCACAGGTGTCTGCAATTGCTTACAGTGATATAAAGAGCACTGACACACATCACCATCAATGAGTTTAACTGACAAACAAACAAATTCTTCCCTTATCACTCCTAAACACTTTTTGCATAATAATTTGGAACACAGTGTACATGTGCTTTTCCACAAAACACCAGTGGTTCACGTAGTGAATCTTACAGTTCTAACTTGCCAACCGTGGTCTGTATGGAGTTGTTCAATAAAGTGCCCAAAATTAAGATAACATAGATGGGAGAGGTCTCTATGAATAGGAATTCCTAAGTATTTGATACCCTGTGAGGGCCAGGCAAAGGGAAAGTTGGACTGGATGGAATCCTATATGGATTTGGGGAGGGAGACATCGAGGGCCTCAGACTTCGCTGCATTGATTTTAAAATTTGACCATGTAACAAAGTGATCTATTTCAGCCATAACAGCATGGATGGATATATGTGATTGAGTGATATATACTAGGACATCATCAGCAAATAGAGAGCACTTGTACTCGGTGTCTCCCACCTCAATCCACCTAATATTGGGGTTATGGCGAATTGATGAGAGCAGGTGCTCCGTCACTAGGATGTATAAGAGAGGGGACAGAGGACATCCCTGCCTTGTCCCATTGGTGATTGTGAAAGGTGATGAAAATGTTCTGATGCACCCCCTGGGCCTTGGGACACCCGTAGCCGGACCCTTTTTGGTGGATGCTGGTGGTTGTAGTCTTTGTGGCGGCGACCCGGTTCCGTGGCTCAGGGTGGTCAAACCAGTGGCGGAACTATTTATGTGGTTTTGATGTTTAAATGTCCGACTACGCCACCCGTGGGTTGCGGTTAGAGTGAACCGCCGCTGCAGGGCAGACCGCTGAGGCTGGTGTTGTGGGTGCAGCAGAGCGTAGCATAACTCCCCACGGGAGGAGTATAGCCTCAGGGCAGTGTATGCGGAGGATGGGGGTGATGGTGTAGGGCAGCAGCAGTAACGACACGGAGTCAGTGATGCAGTCCAGGGCCTTTACTCACAGTTCTTATTATCCAGACCACGTCTGCAGGTAACGGCTGCCCACGTCGTACTGTGCTCACCAGGTGAGGGGCTCAGACAACTCCCAGATAACTTTGGAGCGCTTCACAGGACCCCCTTTGTGTGTCCTTTGTCTGGCCTTTCTTACCAACCCTTCTGTCCAGCTGCCTCGGGCCTCCTCTTGGTAAACTTGGCGCCAGTTTCCCTGACCCTATGTGGTGCCTTCCTAGCGGGTGTAGCGAGGGGCTGCGTCACATAAAATGTCAGAGCCTCCCCTGGGATCCCTTCATTCCTCGTTCCTGGAGCCTTCTCCGCTCCTCTTCCTTCCTTCTCCCTCTTCCAGGCCTGGGCCTCTGTTACTAGGCCCGCCTCCGGAGCAGAGCTCATGCAGAGCCCCTGCTCCCTGTCACTTCTGCTCAGACTTCTCTGCACTGAACTAAGATGGTGCCCACCTTTTATACTCCCTTCTCAATGCACCCAGGAACTGCTTCCTCCCTGCTCCTGCACTACAGGGTTCCCCTTCCTCAGTGTTCCCTCCCCCCACTCCAGCCAGGGACAGGGACTGTCGTGCCCATCTCAGAGGCATATTGGTCGCCCTGCCCCACGGCAATGTGGTGTAATGCATGCAGGTGTCGGGTCCTGATCCACACTCCATCCTTACCTGAGAGTGAGATATCACACCTCTGGGTGAGATGCAATACCTCTGTAGCAACCGAGCCCTCAGGGTGCTACAGTTCCATTTATCTTCAGCCTAGGTGACGTATTGTGATACAGGGCCGTGATTTTGGCTATAAAAGGGTCCCCTAGACCCCTACCCCAAGCTTTTTAAGAGAATCATATATGGCGTGCCAGGAGACTCTATGGAATGCTTTCTCAGCATCCAACGAGAGTATCTAATTACAAATTTTTAACTGCATCTAGCCCAGGAAATACTTTGTGCCTAGTAGCAGTGTCTGCTAGTCAGCGGATTATCCCGGCTGTTAAGCAAGCTACACCACCTGTAGTTTGGACACTTAATTTTTTCAAAGGAAATGCTTCGGGACCACGGGATACTCAGTGAAGAGCATCAGGAGGCACCCCAAGGCATAGGGGCTGGGACTGGCAGTAGGATGCCTTGCGGTGGACAGCCGAGCTCGATCCTTATAAAAGCTTTTTAACTGCAGCAGCTTTAGTGGACGCTACTGGAGCTGGAATTACGCGGCTGCTGGCATGAGACTTGCCCTCCAATAGATCCTTGTAAATGGATTTAAAGTGTATTCATTCAAATTAGAGAGACAATTTAAATTAAAAAGCTTAGAGCTGCCTCCACCACAGGGGGGCTCGCTCGACCCACCAGCGGACAGGCACCAGTATTGGGAGAGGGGGGCTGGCCGTCAGGGTTCACCGCGGCTCTGGCACAAACCCGGCGACACGGAGGTGGCACGGGCAGGAGCGGACTGAACGTGTCGGCTTCTCACTTTTTGGATTTTAGAAGGGCATGACATGCCTATATTTGTGTCTCCCCCTCCTTTTACTCCTCCACCTCTTTTCTTTTCGCATGACTATATGTACTTGTCACTTTTCCATGTGTTAGTTGTGTCTTCTGAGCAGTTTGTCAGCTTTTGGACACCTTTGAAGGTGTTTTCTATGTGTTTCTATGTGTTTTTGTTTGCCTGCCATTGGTTTTAACGGTGTTCGAAGGTGTTCGACGAACAGCTCGACGAACAGTTCGGCGAACACACGGGTGTTCGACGAACCGAACCGAACTCGAACACTACGGGGGTGGCTCAACACTACTGACAACAACCCCAGCCCTATAACCCCACTTGCCATCACCACAGGGCAATGGGCAGAGCGAGGCTAAGTGCCAGAATTGGCGCATCCAATGGATGCAACATTTCTGGGGCGGCTGAGGGCTGCTGTTTCTTGTCTATGAGGGGGCCAATATTCAGGGCCCCTTCCTAGGCTATGGATATCAGTCTCCCGCTGTCTGCATAGCCTTTGCTAGCTGTTAAAATAGGAGGACCCCACGTCATTTTTTGGGGGGGGTCCCCCATTTTAATAGCCAGTAAAGGCTAAGTATACAGCTGGGAGCTGATATTAGACAAATAACATATAAAAAGGATGACTTAGACAACCAAGCTGGGCAGCTTGTCAATATACAGATAATGCAATCGATGATATAAATAGTAATAGGGCTTAAGTCCAAATAGTGCCGGTCTCAAATGAGAAATCATATATGCACAACACATAACACTTCATTAATGTGTAAAACGTCCTAATAACCATAACAAGACGGTTATGTGATGTGGTATGCATAAATAAGAACTACAGAAAGCTCCAGTTCTTTATTATATTTATAGTATTGCACTCTTACCCATAAATAGAAATCAAAGCGCCAGCATAAGAAATCCCCAACGCGCGTTTCGCGTGGTGTATTACAGCTTCCTCGGGGGGAATACCTGTAGGGTCTTCCATGCTTGCTTAAATACTTTCTAGGACCTGTGGTCACATGACAACAGTGCACCAATGAAATCCCGTTTTTTGGGCGCATGCGCACTGAGCGTCAACTACACCCCCCACGGCCATCAAGTAGTACCGCACATGTCAGGGAAACCAGGATGATTGTCATGGCTCCCGGACATGCGCAGACCACATATAGATGCCGGGAGAAATGCTGGGACGCCGAACAGCCCAGCACACACACGCACAACCAGACAAGTGACAAAATAGTACATATATGAGCACAATAATCACATAGTACAATAATCTTCCATGATGTAGATTCATGACTTGAATGAAGATAGGATATTTCATGGTGCATGTAGATGTTAGGCTATGGAAAGAAAAGATATACAAAGGAAAAAACAAGGACCACATAAATTAAAAAGTAAATAATAAAATAATTTAAAAATACCAAGGGTCAAATTTATTATAGAAACGGAGAGAAACTTAATGCCTCATTGAGTCCATTTGGGGTCATGGTCCCGAGTTCCACGATCCAATTGACCTCCCTCTGGGCCAACAATTTCTTAACATTACCACCCCGTATACCACCATGAATTACAACAATACCTCAGATCATGAATGTTTTGGGATTACTCCCACGGTATTGTCTGAAATGGCGTGGTATCGTCTTTAGCAGGGGGCTGATATTAGTAGCCTGGGAAGCTCCCTCTTCCCAGGCTTCAAACATCTGCCCCAGCTGTCTGCTTAACCTCTGCTAGACTATAAAATTACGGGAGACCCCACGCCAATTTTTTTTTTATAAGTTCCTTATTTTAACAATAAATTACAAGTACAGTAACCAGCACAGTCACTGTACTAATTATATATATGACTGACATCTTTCTATCTATCTATTCTATGTGTGTAGATCTATTCTTTCTGTAGCGCCCCGAGGGTTCGGTTGCTACAGGGGTATTGCACCTCAACCAGAGGTGTGATATTCCACTCCCAGGTAAGGATGGAGTGTGGACCAGGGCTCAGTTAGCTGCATACACACACTCACCCCATTTCCGGGGGACAGCTCGACGGTGCTCCCATTTATGCAGGCACGACTGACTAGGCTCGACGGTGCTCCCATTTATGCAGGCACAACTGACCATGTCCCTGGCTGGAGTGGGGAGGGGGATGAGAACCCATTGATGTAGGAGCAGAGGGGACGGTTTCTGGAGCATAGGAAGGAGCTCATTGGGTGCAGGTCACCTGAGCTCAGACACAGAGAAGCAGATAAAAGGTGGGAGCCATCTTAGTTCAGGGAGTTCAGAGAAGAAAGAGAGCTGACAGGGAGCTGTGGCTCAGCCTGAGCTCAGCTCCACGAGGCAGGCCTGGAGAGAAGGCCAGGGCCAGAGAGGAGAAGAGGAGAAGGAGAAGGAAGGAAAGAGGAGAGACAGAGAAGTAGAAAGGCTCCAGAAACAAGAAGGCAGAAGGGACCCTAAGAGAGCAGAACAGACAACAACCGTTGCAAGCCCGCGTTATATCGGGTGAAGGGTCAGGCTGCGGAAGGGTACCGGATTCCCAAGTTGGTGGAGGTAAATCATCCCTCAGCCAAGAACCAGAGGTCGTGATCATTTATTGGTGCGACCCCTTGCTACACCCACTAGGAAGGCACCACATAGGGTCAGGGAAACTGGCGACAAGTTTTACCAGAGAAGGCCCGAGGCAGCCGGACAGAAGCGTGGTCACTGATGGGGCACAAGAGGCCAGAGAAAGGATAGAAGGGGGTCCTGTGCCACACTCCTGAGTAGCCTGGGGGTTGACCGAGCCCCTCACCTGGTGGACGCAGCATGGCTTGGGCAGTCATTGCTGACAGAAGTGACTTGGATATCAACTGTGAGTAAAAGGCCTGAACTGCACCACTGGACTCTGTGTGATTTATGCTGCGCCTGCACCATCACCTCCAGCATCCACCTACATTGCCCTGAGGCTATACTCTTCCCATGGGGAGTTATCCTATCCGTTTGCTGCACACCAACACCAGCCTCAGCGGTTTGCCTTGCAGCGGCGGTTATCTCTGACTGCAATCCACGGGTGGAGTAGTCTGACATTCCAAAACACTGATAAATAGACTGCCACAATTTGGTCTGACCACCCTGAGCCACGGGATCGGGTTGCCACTACTACCCCCAGCATCGCATAGAAGCCCGGTTCCGGGTGCCCTACGGCCCAGGGGGCGAGTCATTTCTATTCTAAATTGTTGGGTACCGATGTATTGTAACTATGCGGCTGATGATTTGCCAGCTTTTAAAGAGATGGGTGCATTGACTTGCATTGGCAAGTCTCGTCTCAGATGCGCGGCAATACGCAACATGCTACGATTTTTTTCTCAGCCCGATTTCAGCTGGGAAAAAAACATCAGAGATGAGATGTTGTGGCGCCCCTGAGGGTTCAGTCGCCACAGAGGTACTGCACCTCACCCAGAGGTGTGGTGTCTCTCTTTTCTCAGGTAAGGAGGGAGTGCTGCCCGGAACCCCAAACACCTTCATCCAACACTACACTGCTCCAGACCAGCTGGAGGGGCAACATGCAGAGCGCAGCTGCTGAGCCCTGATCCTGGCTGGAGTGGGAGGAACCCAAAGGTAGGGGGAACCAGTATTGGGTGTGGGTGGAGGAAGTAGTTAAGGGGAGCACCATAGTAGTAGGTAGATAAAGGGAAGCCATCTTAGGGTGGCAGGTTAGTTGAGAGTTCAGTGAGTAGGAAAGCAGTTCAGAAGAACAGTCTGGGAGCAGAGTCTCAGTAGGAGCTCTGCTCCACAAGTAGGGCCCAGTGTCAGAGGCCCAGGAGGGGAGCAGGGAGTAGGCTTCGTTCTAAGAAGGGATCCTAGGGGGTACGGCGAGTGCAGGAAGGCACCCGTACGCCCCGCACCTGCCAGAAGACAGGGGGATCGTAAGCCGTATTCTAATCCTCAGGAGGGTCAAGTAGGTCCGGGATCCGACGCACAGGAGGGACTTCAGAGCACCCAAGCGGGATTGAGAGTGGGCAGCGCAGAGCAGGAGGGAGAAAGACCCAGTGTGAAGACGGTCTAGAGAGGAACACGAGAAAGTGGGGTTCTGTCAGGCATTCCTAAATCCCCTGAGGAAGAGCTGAACCCCTGCCTGGTGAATGCAGCGCGATGTGGGAGGCTGTAAGCTGACACTGCACCCTGTGGAACTAAAGAACTGTAAGTAAAGACACGGATGACTGCACTGCACCGCCTCTGTCCAATTATTTCGTCTGCGCCATCTTTCCCCCTGCACTACAAGGCCCAGCGCACCTTGCACATTCTACGCTGCCCTGGAGCTAGCTCTACCTGTGGAGAGCCACACCATCCCTGCTGCCGCAACACCAGCTCCAGAGGACTGCTACTCAGCGGCGGCTCCCTCTAGCCGCAATCCACAGGTGGCATCACGAAAAATCCCAAAAACCCCATATAAAATTACCCCCCTTTTTGCACTGACCGCCCTGGGTCACGGACCGGGCCAGCCACCGTGATACTCCCCCCAGCAGCAAGAGGCCTGGCTGCCGAGTACCCCACGGCCCTGGGGGCGCGTCAGAGTTTGGCATCACGAACAGGATGCGTGACCAGCCCGTTATCGGCGGGTGAAGTGTGCCTAAAGAACTGTGTAATGTTACTGAATATGGCGCCCGCCCCAGAAGAACGGGCGCCATTATGTGCATGATCAAAGACAACAGTAAGGAACCTCCCATCGTGGGCCGGGTCCCAGAATGGCGCCAAAAGCCAACCCTGCCCCTTGTAACAGTGACTATCCACATAGATGTGTCCATCAAGGCAGGGAGGCCATCACAGGGAGTGACCGACAGCAGATTGCCATGGGACCGCCCCCGAAAGAAGAGAGGAGGAGGAGAAAAGGAATGGAGACAGGGTGTGGTCTTAACCAGTCTAGACAGACCGCACCCGGCAGCCAGCATTGACAGACGCGAAGACGAAGCCTCTGCCTCTGGCCTGCTGCAGTGTCAAGCGAGTCCCCTCACCCAGGAGGGAGAAATTGGAAAATTGTCCCAGGAGGATGCGGAGTTCCTCCAAAGTGAAGTCCAGGAGCTGAGCCGGCAAGTGGAACAGGCTCAGCAGGCAGCGGTCACCAGATGGAGGAGCGAGCTGCTAGAAAAGATGGCAGCATGGCGGAAAGCCTCACCGGAAGCCAGAAGCGGCACCCCAGGCCCGGCGGAGCCCGCTGAGTACCAGGAGGCCGGATGCAGCACAGGAGCAGGTAGGAAAGAGTCCCCTGTCCCAGGCGCTGCAAGCGCCGACCTGATCCTGGGCCTCTTTCACCAGCACTCCCCGTATGCCGCCATGCTCTCCCTGGAGCAGCTGCTCACCCCAGAACCTCCACCCCCGGGCGCTGACCCTGAGGAGCCTCCACCTAGTGCCCTCCCGGAACTTTTACTCCCGGGCACGGAAACAGGGAGCCTGCTACTTGGTTCCTTCCCGGCGCCTCCACCTCCGGCACCCGAGTGGGTGTACGGCGCGCCGGTCTTCGACTGGTCCGCCCGCATCGAGGACCAGCAGCCGAGCATTCTATCCTGATACCAGGATTTTATCGCAGATTTATACAAATATGAGAACAAAATTAAACGTGGTCGTACGGAAGAATCATCAGCACTATACCAGGGAAGTAGAGTTTTGCTGGGACAACCAGGGGGGGGACCTGATGGGGTTCCTGTGGGAGACCCAGGCCGAAGCCCTGCAAAGGAAAGAGTTCTGCAGGCGGGAGCTTCGGCAGCTGGAGAAGGAGCGGCGCGCGCGGCAGGCGCGCTGTGAATGCCTGGAGGTCCGGAACAAGGCCGCAAAGGCACAGGTTCGTCAGGCGGAGTCGGCCCACCCCAGCCCCCACGAGGAAGGCCTCATGGTAAAGTTTAACCTGCAGGCTGGGTGGGGCTTTATCCGCAGTCCCGACTTTGAACGGGACATATTCGTGAACCGGCGGGATGTGGAGCCCGAGCTGGAGGAAGGCCATCCCGACCGGAATCTGTATCTGGGGGACCGCGTCACGTACACACGTCATCACGGGGAACGTGGGTGGTACGCCCTGCATGTGTACCGCATCATCGAGGACACACCCACGCAGGACATCCCGTATGACTCGGCTGGGTCTGGTAAGAATCAGAAATACCCCAGGCGGGGTCCCCACTATTAGTCCAGCGAGTGGGACTGATTGTGTATATAGTCACCTGTAAGGGTGCAGTAGTTGAACGTTGGAAAATAATGTTTTGCCTTATAAAGTGTGTTTATTTAGGTACCCGCCAGGGTATACAGGCTGGGGACTGTGAACAGCCGGACATTGACTTTGTAAATAGTTCTGCACTTCTTAAAGTGCACCCTATTGGTTTTATATTAGTAACCACGACCACAGAACAAAAACTCATTTGGCGTGGCCGAAGACGTGGTCCAGCACCTGGATCACCTATGCCCTGCAGCCACGCCCAGGGCCTACGTTGAGGGTTTGCGGATGGGTTCCTCATGCTGCTACTTGTTGCACCTGTTTTAAAGTAAAGTGGACACCTGGTTACAGCATGAACTGTAACCTGTTACAGGAAATGTTTATGAAAAATGTTTTATACTGTGTGATAATGTTACCTGCAACGTTAAAGTGATGTGCCTCCCATAAAGGGAAGAAATGTTTTACAATCTTATATGCGAATGCATTAAAAAAAAATTTGCATGTCATGTATACCCTGTTTTACTCTGTTCCAGCCCGCGGACGTGCTGTGTTTTACCAGGGGGGAGTGTGGCGCCCCTGAGGGTTCAGTCGCCACAGAGGTACTGCACCTCACTCAGAGGTGTGGTGTCTCTCTTCTCTCAGGTAAGGAGGGAGTGCTGCCCGGAACCCCAAACACCTGCATCCAACACTACACTGCTCCAGACCGGCTGGAGGGGCAACATGCAGAGCGCAGCTGCTGAGCCCTGACCCTGGCTGGAGTGGGGGGAACCCAAAGGTAGGGGGAACCAGTAGTGGGTTGGGTGGAGGAAGTAGCTAAGGGGAGCACTATAGTAGTAGGTAGATACAGGGAAGCCATCTTAGGGTGGCAGGTTAGTTAAGAGTTCAGTCAGTAGGAGAGCAGTTCAGAAGAACAGCTCGGGACAGTTCAGAAGAACAGTCTGGGAGCAGAATCTCAGTAGGAGCTATGCTCCACAAGTAGGGCCCAGTGTCAGAGGCCCAGGAGGGGAGCAGGGAGTAGGCTTCGTTCTAAGAAGGGATCCTAGCAGGTACGGCGAGTGCAGGAAGGCACCCGTATGCCCCGCACCTGCCAGAAGACAGGGGGATCATAAGCCGCATTCTAATCCCCAGGAGGGTCAAGTAGGTCCGGGATCCGACGCACTGGAGGGACTTCAGAGCACCCAAGCGGGATTGAGAGTGGGCAGCGCAGAGCAGGAGGGAGAAAGACCCAGTGTGAAGACGGTCTAGAGAGGAACACGAGAAAGTGGGGTTCTGTCAGGCATTCCTAAATCCCCTGAGGAAGAGCTGAACCCCTGCCTGGTGAATGCAGCGCGACGTGGGAGGCTGTAAGCTGACACTGCACCCTGTGGAACTAAAGAACTGTGAGTAAAGACACGGATGACTGCACTGCACCGCCTCTGTCCAATTATTTCGTCTGCGCCATCTTTCCCCCTGCTCTACAAGGCCCAGCTCACCTTGCACATTCTACGCTGCCCTGGGGCTAGCTCTACCTGTGGAGAGCCACACCATCCCTGCTGTCGCAACACCAACTCCAGAGGACTGCTCCGCAGCGGCGGCTCCCTCTAGCTGCAATCCACAGGTGGCGTCACGAAAAATCCCAAAAACCCTATATGAAAGTACCCCCCTTTTTGCACTGACCGCCCTGGGTCACGGACCGGGCCAGCGACCGTGATACTCCCCCCAGCAGCCAGAGGCCCAGCTGCCGAGTACCCTACGGCCCTGGGGGCGCGTAAATGTCACTCATTGATTAACATTGATTTAATCAAAATGTCCTCATTTTTACCACAATACCTGGAAACACTGAATTGGCAATTCACAGATGCAAAGATATAATCAAAAGATTCCACCAGATGTTCTATTTGCTCCTGGTGTTAATTAGAAGTGACACAAATTAGTTTACAAATAGTTTTTTATTTAAAAAAAAGTTTAAAATTATTAAATTAAAAATACAGAAAAAAGGGTGCAGGAAAAAGGTGCAGGAGCTATAAATCAAAAAATGTAAAAGCGACAATTTGTAAATATCAACAATTGAAGTCCTGATTCGTAATAAATCTGTATTTACTTAGACCTCCATTTGCACATTGCCCTTTAGCTTGAATTACTAATGCACAGTGCCCTAGATGCTATTAAGATGCTGTTTTATTGCTAGTCCTCCATGACCAGATACTATTTTGAAGCCCTAAGGCCATAAATTAAATCAGGGAGGTTAAATTTCATACAAATTAAGGTGTTAGTGCAATTGTAAAACAATATTAATCAATATACCTTATTGCATACTGCCCTTTAGCCTCCAAATATAGTATACTTTCCCCAAGATTTTCGTCCTTTGTAACAATAGGACCTTAATGAGGAGTCACATTATTTGGGCTCACAGGTGCACACAACAATATAAATATAAAGGCCAAGCTGCATATCAAAAACCTACAGGTTATACCCTGGAGGTTTAACCAAAACCTATAGGCATTAACATCTCAGGTATGAAAGTCCTACTTACATATTCCAAACATAATTAGAATCCAAGTTGTCATTTACCTGATACAAATCGCTTCTGTTATCGGCGTGGGAGCCCCTGCATTCAGCCCCAACGTGCACGTTTCGCCCAGCTTCTTCCTCATTAAGGTCCTATTGTTACAAAGGACGAAAATCTTGGGGAAAGTATACTATATTTGGAGGCTAAAGGGCAGTATGCAATAAGGTATATTGATTAATATTGTTTTACAATTGCACTAACACCTTAATTTGTATGAAATTTAACCTCCCTGATTTAATTTATGGCCTTAGGGCTTCAAAATAGTATCTGGTCATGGAGGACTAGCAATAAAACAGCATCTTAATAGCATCTAGGGCACTGTGCATTAGTAATTCAAGCTAAAGGGCAATGTGCAAATGGAGGTCTAAGTAAATACGTATTTATTACAAATCAGGACTTCAATTGTTGATATTTACAAATTGTCGCTTTTACATTCTGTGATTTATAGCTCCTGCACCTTTTTCCTGCACCCTTTTTTCTGTATTTTTAATTTAATAATTTTAAAAATATTTTTAAATAAAAAACTATTTGTAAACTAATTTGTGTCACTTCTAATTACCACCAGGAGCAAATAGAACATCTGGTGGGATCTTTTGATTATATCATTGATTAACATTGGTCTGAGTGCAGTCCGATTTTTTTATCAGATTGCACTCGTCCGTTTTTCTTGCCGATGAGTATGAGCCCTAAAAGCGACTTCCGGATCACACATCATCCGACAAGTTGGAATAGCCATGACATTTATCCAAAAGAAGACTGGAGCAGCGCTAGAAACGGTGATCAGTGAGTATGTTAACACACTTACACTACACTTACATATACATTTGCACAGATTTGGGGCATAAAATGTTTAATGGGGGTGCTTCTTAAAAGTGGCTAAAAGATAGGATGATTTTTTTAGTGCACTGCTAACATTTTGTCATCCACTAGGAGGCACTGTCTAATAAAATAAGCTTTATACAGTACATGTCAATGTAGGCAGATATATCAGATGGATAGTTTAATTCATAATCTTTGGCTTAAATATATAATAAATATACACTTTTCTGTTATTTTTTACACTTTGCACAGTCTTGAAATGTTAGATTTTCTTGGGAAATCTCTGTAGACATTCTCCTCCTCGCTGTGCTGCTAAATGTTGACCTCCGTATTTGTAGTCTGAATGGACGACAGACAGATTTAGGCTTTCCTTGTATGTAAGAATCTTGGCACCAACTATACATCAGTTTCATCAAAAAATAGGATTTCTTAAGCACATAGACTGCAGCTAAATGATCTACCAGCAGGGATCATCCTATCTATCCCTCAGCCTGAGGAAGGAACTACCATCACATCTTCATCCAAGCAGCTTCAGAACAACAGCAAACATAACAATTAAATTTAATGGACTATGTAAACTGGAAAGTGTAATCACCTGTGCTGGTGGGTATCTTCCTGGGTGCTTAGACTTTAAAATGTGGAGCACCAAGTTCTACTTAAAGAGAATCTGTCACAAGGTTTTGGATACTCCATCTGAGCGTAGCAGGGTGTAATGGCAAAAACTCTGATTCCATCCATGTATCACTTATTGGGCTGCTTGCTGCAGTTTGATACAATCACTGTTTTATCTTCTGCACATCTAGCAGTGCTCTGAATGCTGAGCCCCGTATAACCCCGCCCCCACCACTGATTGACAGATTTCTGTGTACACTGTACATAAGCAGAAAGCTGCCAATCAGTGCTGGGGGCGGGGTTATACAGAGCTCAGAGACTACATGGCAGTTTGTTTTCTAGTCCTCTAGTGCTAATCTGACGATAAAATGGTGATATTCTCAAAACTACAGCAAGCAGCCCAGTAAGTGACACATCACTGAAATCAGGGTCCCGCTGTCTACATTATGCTGCTCTCAGATTAGGTGGCAAAAACCTGGTGAGATTCTACTTAAAACTAAACTTTAACATAATTTGTGCATCCAGAGACTTCTGTAATTTGCACTACTTTTGATACTTTCATTTTTTGTCTTATAACTTGAATGGATGCTTCGCTCCAGCCTGTATTTGTCTTACTTAATTGTAGTGTAGGCGTACAATGCTCTCTAATTACTTTTACCTTTCTATTACATTTAAGAGAAAAACTAAGAACGCTGGTGTCTTTGAATTCTATAGTTGTACCTACCATAATAAAAAAAATAAATCTGGTTGTAAGAATTTCCCTTACCTGAACACTACGGGGAGAAAATTAACTTTATTCCCCCCAGCAGCGTTCGGGTTTCAGTCACGGGGCGGTGCCGATGCGGGTTCAGTTACCGCTCTGTGTATGGAGAGTAGCGGCTGTAACCGTGCCCCCAGCACTGACTGACAGCCGGCCCCAATGCAGGGGGAGTGTCAGTCAGGGCCAGCGGCGTGGTTACTGCCAGAGCTCGCTGTACTCAGAGCGATTGCTAAACCCCTGCCGGCATCGCCCCGTGACTGAAATTGGAATGCTGATGTGGGAATAAAGTTCATTTCAGGTTTCTTTTAAAATTAGTTAAGTAAAACATCAGATGAACAACAAATGACGCCATGTGATTATTTATTTACCAAAAACCAGGCTAAAATTCAGAAGGGTGAAAAATGTTGTGCACCCCATGAATCAATATCTTGTAAAACCTCCTTTATCATCAATCACTTGAAGTAATAATTTTCTGTATTGACTTTTAGTCCTGGAGAAATTTTGGCCAATCTTCTTAGCAAGGTTGCCTAAGTTCATTGTGGTTTATGGGTATTCGTTTATTCACAACTTCTTAAACCACCACTCCAGCGTTTACTTTTCAGGGCTGGAGTGGCGCTTTAAATGTAAGTCCCCTGTCATATACTCACTCTCTGGTGTCGTCACTATTTTTTGGCACTGCTCCGGTCCTGCAGCTCCATCTTGTGAGCACAGCTTCTGACATACATGTCTATGGGAGCCAGAACAAGGCTTTCATAGACTTCTATTGAAAAGTGACCTCCGCACAGCTTCATGAAACACTGGAGCTGCTGACAGGTCACTTTTTGCCGGAGACTGACTGGAGCGATGCTAGAAAACGATGAAGAAGGCGGAAGGTGAGCATGAGATGGGACAGGAGAATTACATATATAGCACCACTCCAGCAGTGCAATGAAAAAAATGCTGGAGTGGTGCTTTAAAGGGGTTTTCATTTTGATGCAGAGGAATCAAACACCAAAGTCATCCTGGATTTTTGTAAGGATTTGCTCAGGCATTTGTTTGTTTGTTTTTTATCGGATTGCATTTTTCTGGAAGCAGCACCCTCAAGCTGACCCAGCAGGATCTCCACTTGCTGTTCAGGAGAATTGGAGTAAAACTGAACGAGAGCCAGAAATTTTTTATGTAAGTCCCTGAGGGAGTGGTGGTTCCCCTTGAAGTGTGTCAACCAAGGTACTCTAAGACAAAAACGGAAAAGAGAATGGCATGTTGCATGCTATGGGCAAAGAAGGGCTGCTGGCACCAGCTTGACTGTTGTATATTGGGTCACTCAGGATGTAGATATAGGCATAGTTCCCAACCGTCCTGGATTCATCGGGACTGTCTCGGCTTCTAATACCTCTCTCCGACGTCTTCATCGCTTCATAGCTCCTCCACCTCGGGGGGCGGGTGCCGCATCTCTCTGCTCAGTGCATGAATTAAATTATAACATTCACACTTCTTCTCCGGTGATCGGTTCTCCCCACGACTCAAACTCTTATCTCCATGTTCTCAGGAGCCACAGAACATAATGATAAATATAGGAGAATTTGGTAATCTTGAGATGTATTGCAGGCAGTAAACCCAGAAGCAAATTATACATGCACATTGTATACAGCAATGTATTTCTTTGTAGTTGTATACTGAGGTAAAGAAAAAGTCAGTTCCTATAAAACTACTAAAAACAATAAAAAGCAATTACAAAAATGAAATTCTCTCTATTTTGTGAGTCCCACAGGTCTTGAACCCACAACCTTCAACATTACAGGCAGGAGCTAAAGCTACTGAGACAGAGGCTCTGGTGATGTCACTGGGAATATTTTGTATACTTGATCTGTATTGAAGGGCCAGACTCTACAGGCAGATTACATAGAGATACATCTGTACATACCAGTTTATTTTTATGACTCTGTATTCTAGAGGGAGAATAAAAGAGATTTTTTTTCTTCCTATAAAATTAATAAAAAATAATGAAAAACAATTACAGTAATGTCAGTATTAATTAGCTTTTTTTTAAAAAAAATAATACACAGCACAAATCAGCAAATAACAGACATATTTGGTGTCCCTGTAATCGTAACAACCCGCACAACACAGCGATCAGATTGTTTACGGGAATCGATAAATGGCATAAAAAAATAGCGTGATTGATATTTTTTCTCTATTAAAGCCATAAAATATGTCATAAACATGTAATGCTGAGGACATGTTCACACTTAGTGCAAATGCTGTGTTTTGCATACTTCTCTGCTTATTGCATATTTGCTGCTTTTCCTTTATACGTGTTCCCCCTTATTTAATGCATTTTTTGGTGCAGATGTGAAGCAGCATTTTTAATGCTTTTTTAATACTACAGAAAAACGTTGATTCTGCACTTAAAAATGAAACAGCGTTTTTTTTCTCTTGCATTTTTTTCAGGCTCCCCATAGAAGCCTAAGGAGAAAAAAAGCACCAAAACGGCAGAATTCAGAAACGTCTTTGCTTGGATATTTAGTCCGTGTTCACATGTAGCGTAAATGCTGCATTTTTTTTGCACAGATATTCTGCTGTTTAAGTGTCCAAGCAAAGTGGATGTGATTTCCTGAAAACTGCGCCTTTTGTGCATCTAAAGACGCCGCTGAACCGTGCAGCTTTGGTGCTTTTTTTTTCTCTGGAAGCTTCTATGTGGAGCCTAAAAAGACGCATGTAAAAAACTGCAGTTACTTAAAAACACGGCTTCACGTCTGCACTAAAAACGCATCAAATAAGGGGGAAAAGGCATAAAAAATGCAGCACAAATGCAATAACCAGAGAAGATTGTTATTGTGTACTTTGGTGGGGACACCTGCAGAAAACAAAAACACAGTATTTATGCAATGTGTGAACACGTTTTTAGGGTATGTGCACACGATGCAGAAATGAAGCAGAAAATTTCTGCATCATTTCTGCCTCTCCCTGGCAGAAAAAACGCATGCAGATTGTGCATGCGTTTTTCCTGCAGAATACATGCGGATCCACATGCAGATTCACATGCATTTCCGCATGCAGATTGACAAGCGCTTTCCAGGCGATTTTAGCATCACCTGGAAAGTGCTTGACAACTAGGTCACACTATATAAATCCATGCAAACGGCATGGATTTATATAGTGTGACCCGAGAGAGTGTATATACTTACCTCCGATGGCCCGCGCTGTCCTGCTTTACAAAGTTCCCGGCTGCCGGCAACTTTGAATTGAAAGACCTGCCGACGTCAGCGTCACGTGACCCGTCACATGACTCTGACGTCAGCGCAGGTCCTACAACTCACTGCAAGTGCCGGGAACCAAGCGGGAGCGGAGCGCGGGCCGACAGAAGGTAAGAATACATTTATTTTTTATTTTATTCTTTTTTTTACAGCTTTTTTAATGGTACCTGGGTGTGGATGAGACTCTCCTCTCCTCCACACTCGGGTACCATCCGCATATTAGAACGCGCCAATAGCGCAAGTACAGATGCTGTCTTGCGGAATTGGCGCGTTCTAATGCAAGTCAATGGCGGCGAAATCGCCGCGTTTCCGCAAAATTAATTGACATGCTGCGGATTTTTGACCGCAGCATTCACGCTGCGGAAAAATCCGCATCATGAGCACAGCACATGCGGATTTCCATTGGGGAACATTGCTGCCCTTCTACCATGCGTTTTTCATGCGTTTCCGCGGCGTTTACGCAACTGCAAAAACGCCGCGGAAACGCATGAAATACGCATCGTGTGAACTCAGCCTTACAGACACCAAAAAGCCAGATGTCTTATTAGTGGAGCTGCACAAAGATGAGAAAGTTCTGGCTGCTCCGACTGTGAATGAAGGAACAAAAAATAAATCAACTAGAGTTAAGCAGGACGCGCACATGACATCGCGCCGGCCATGGGTGATTAAAATCCGAGGCTGGGACGCCAGATTGTAAGAGATTTGGGGCCTCCATCCAGCCGCCAGGTATCACTGATCTGGACGCTGAGTCCCGTGAATCGATCTGCTCATCTCCAGTACCAACTGTCCAGGATACAGCGGACAGTCCTGGATTTGGGTCTGCGCCCTGCAGTCTCAGGCATCTGAATTTCTGTCACCACCAGCGCCCCTCTGACATCTCCTCCTGCCAGGGTAGAAGGAAATGGTAAATGGGCGTGGATTAGGGTATAGCCAGGGGCGTGGCCAAAATTTGGCGCAGTGCACTATGTGCACCTCATGATCTGTCCCTCTTTCTGTTCTTCAAAAATTGGGAGGTATGGATGTAGGGGTGACTGCTCACAATCGGACAGAGTTTCTGATATAGGCACACAGATTGATTCTGTTTGTGGCACCAAAAATTGTGATGAGCCACGAGGGAGGCCCCAGATGTTGCAGAGGGGCCAGCTGGGACATGAAGTGCCAATAACAGCAGATGGTAGTGTCAGCACTGAGCTGGAAGGGTCCTCCCAGCTGTTTCTATGTTAGCTGATGCTGAGATTGAATACATAACTTTCATATGCATACATTAGCCAGTAGATGGCAGTAAAGTACAAAGCACAAAGCACATTAATCAATTCTCAGTGTAAGCACATTACAATACATAGATATTTTTTGCATATGGGGTGGTCCACTTGAGACCCTTGTGATATTTTTCAATGATGTTAATGAGTTATGGGAGGAGCTTAAATTTATAAATTCATTAAAAGTTAATCCTTGGCTGCAAGCTATTATAAAGAAACAAACCGTGCCATATTCACCCTGTTCCACCGGGGCGTGTCATTGCTGCTTCCTGAGTCTGGCGGGGCTGATGTCACTTTGACAGCGTGGTAGCCAATCAGTGAGTTCAGGGTGAGACAGGGTGTTCTGTCTAAATGGGAACGCCCCACTCAGGGCCATTGAGATCACTGATTGAATGCCACGCTGATAACGTCACGTCAATGCTGTAGCGAAAGCCAGGCACCGCAGACAGGGGCGGTTAGACCTGGGGAAGGTTAGTATAGCACGGTCTGTTTCTTTATAATAGCCTGTAGCCAGGGATTAACTTTTTATGAAAGGGAACAACCCCTTTAAGATTCAGAAATCTGAAAGTGGTCAACAGATATTTTTGGAAAATCTACAGACAGGAATATTCTTAAAGAGGTTGTCTGGTCCAAATCGACAAGTCAAAAATTCCATTAATTTAATTTTAGGATTGAAAGATTGATAGTAAAAAAAAGCTACCCCTATATCTCAGAGTTCACAAGACTCCCATTAATGTGTAACAAGAGGGTTCCAAATGTTTGTCATAGACTAGTTGAAGTGATCTTGACAGCAGGTTTTTAGACCTCAAAGTATCATCATTAGAGTAAAGTACCTGTAATGATGATTACTTCCATACTCTTATGTTATAATTCTGCCTCTACGGTCTCATAATCCATCAGCAAATTCTTATGCAAATGTGCTGGCAAGTGCAGGGTCTTGGGCTGGACTTACAGCTTTCCGACCTCCCTCCATCTTTCTTCTCCCAGCGCCGGCATCCTGACAGTGATTGACAGGTCACTCTACTCTGTGACCTGCTCCCCCAGCCAACATCTCGCAACGGCACCGTCATTCCTGGAGTGGAGCCAACATATGGACAGTAACGTTATGACATAGTAAGAGCTGAACTATCCATCTCACCATGTGCTGCCGCTGGGAATCACAGCGCCTGCGGTACATGTTCGTCCGTTTTTGCGACTCAGCAGGAAGACTGGTCTTCATTTTTATCTATTGCTGAGTTTGGTTTTAACAGTCAGGTCAATCAGTCCACTGGAACCTCGCTGTTTTTTTGTAATTATGGTTTTCATCCCTATTTTGGTGAATTTTCTAGGATAAGTTCTGAATGTCTTGGGGTGGAGGTCACCATACAGAAACTTGGGGATGTATTGAGGGAGGTACAAAAGAATATTGGGACTGCTTAGATTCGCCAAAAACGGAAGGCGGGTCCTGTCTTTAAAGTAGGTGATATGCTTTGGTTGTCATCCAAAAACATCAAACTTAAAGTACCGTCGGCGAAGTTGGTTCCAAAGTTTATTGGTCCCTATGAGATTCTGGAAGTGTTCAATCTGATGGCTTTAAGGTTGAAGCTTCCTCCATCTCTTCAAATCCCTAATGTCTTCCACAGATCCCTGTTAAAGGAGTTTGTCCGTTTGATTTTATCTCTCTCATCCCTGCCTCCTCCAGTTTCTGTCCAGTTCCAAGTTCGAGGTACAGAGTCATGGGTTCTCGGAGGGTCTGAAATTCCACCCAGTATCTCATCCATTGGAAGGGGTAAGGCTCAGATGAGAGATGCTGGGTTACAGCACGATCCAGGAAAGATGATCATTTGGTCAGGGCCTTCCATTCTAGGTTTTCTGGGAAATCTTGGGGTCTCATGGCATCCCCTAGAAGAGAGGGTACTGTCACTATTCTACCACGCTGTGAGTGACAGCTCAGCCTCTCTATAGGATAGGGGTGTGCTGAGTTTTCAGTATGGCGATTGGCAGCCCAGCTGCCCAGATTTTCCAGGTGTCACCAGATCTGAGTGATTTACCTTGCGTTTTACTTGGCTGGCTATTATCAAACTTGGCCAGTTGTAGCTTTTAGCTCAGTGCTGTGTTTGCTCTGTGCTCTGTATTCTGATATTTTGATCTTTGTTGCCGGACCTTGGATTTGCCTTGACTATCCGTTTGTATTATCCCTTTGTCTATGACCTTGGACTCCTTGGTGTTCCCACCTCCAAGCCGGCCTGTGAGAAGGGACTCAGCCTCACACAACGTTATATTTTTAAAGCGAACTTGTCACCAGGTTTTCCCAATATAAACTATGGTCACCACCTTTAAAGCCTCTTTTCTAATAGTATTGTAGAGCAAAGTACTACAATGCGCATGCGCCCTGAGGGGCCAGAGGTTGGCGATGACCCGGAAGTAAAGCAAGTGCATTAATGTATTTTGCTCTGCCCTCAGCAGGGCAGAGCGAAGTGCACTTGCATAGGAGCATGATTGGTGGGACACTGTATGGATGATGTAGAACACGTTGTCCACATGAAGCAGGGCAGGAGAATGGTGCTTGTGACGATGAAGAAAGTGCCGATGGAAGCGAGGTCCATTGAACTGGATCGCACTGTATGGGGACATAATAAAAGGTATTTTTTGCACTATAAGATTGGGAACTTGTATACAGGTTACCAGAATGCTGTAAAAGATGATGGCCATACTTTATATTGGGAAAGCCAGGTGACAGGTTCCCTTTAAATCTTCTGTAAATGCCTGTGACGGGAAAATCTGCACTGGTTTGGGAGTCTTAAAATGAGTCAAATAATATCCCAATAGTGTATCTTATATTGCCACCTTTTCTCTACAATGTGCACAATATTGATTTTTTCCCTGTTATTTATTAACAATCTATTAGGCTTTCATGAGGACAAGCAAGCACTGAATTACATAGTATCCACATGTAAATTGCCTCTTCAAAGAAAAAGAGGACTTAAACTCTATAGCGCCACCTATTGGAAGCAGCAATCCTACAAGTCAAAATCAGCCCTTTAACGAGTTGTGCAATATGACTTAGTATAAAAGCCAAATCAGAATCTTAATTTGCAGACACGGTGTTTCGGGCTGTTGGCCCTCATCAGTGCAAAGCATGAGAACTGAATTGGCTAGATGAAAGGCCCTGGACTGAGGTCTAAGGGGGTAACATTTCTCCTTGTGGAGAGTGACATACCGGCTCTGGCACATCAAGGTAAGGAATCTTATTCGCCATGCAATGCTCCTCTAGGAAATTTAATATGCAAATTGCCTCTTCAGAGAAAAAGAGGACTCTATAGCGCCACCTATTGGAAGCAGCAATCCAAGTATCTTCGGCATGGTCATACATTATGTTCGAGTCCCTGCGTCTGCATGATTTACGGCTGTTAGACAGCCTCAACACATTCAGGGATTGATTGTTTGTTAGGGAATCCTACATGTGTTAAGGCTGTCCTACAGCCGTAAATCATGCAGACACAGGGACTCTGTGACGCCTCTACTCAGAGAAGCCCGTGTTTTACCCTGGGTGTTGGGGGACTCGGTGTCGGGCCCTGTGATGGAGAGATGGGATGCAGCCGTGGCCCGGGCCCGACCCGTGCTCAGGGCCGTCACATTAAAAAGAGATGGAATGGGCTCGTCCGGGTTGAGTGGCTTATTTTAACGACTACGCCACCTGTGGTGTCTGGTGAAGGGTCACCAGCGCCGCTGCAGTCCGCTGAGACCCGGTGTCATGGCGGCTAAAGTTCTCACTGCTCCCCACAGGCGGAGCAAGGCCTCAGGGCAGGCAAACAGGATGAAGGGGGGGAGTAGTAATGCGGGGAGTACGGGCACCGCGTCGCATGGTATGGCGCGTAATGAACAGTCCAGAGGCCATAGGGGTGAACTTCCAAGGCTTTACTCACTTAGAAATGACAGCGGGAAGGCGACTCCCTGCTCCCCGCGGAGTCCTGCGGCCACCAGGGACGGGGGTCCGACTACCTCCGAGAAAGTCCAGTGTTCGTTAGCGACCCTACACCAGAGTGTTCCTGCACTACAGACTTCACCCCTTCCCGTCTGTGCATGTGTGGATAGGCCGGGTCTCCCTCTGAGCTCCTATCAGGACTAGGGCACGGGTGGCAATTCCTCTCCAGCCGATGCCCGGTGGGATCCTCAGGGCCTAATCGGGCTTTCCCGTCCAGGACATAGAGTACAAGGTCGGGTGTCGGGGGCCGGTACCCCTCTTGCAGCCGGAATCCCTCTGAATAGATCAGGTAGGCGAGGACAGGTGGCGTACTTCGCTCCGTCTGCATCCTCCCCGGGACCCATTTGCTGGGGAGCCAAACTCTAAAGCTCCCTGGGCCTTCTTGATCCTGGTCCTTGGCCGGGTTGAGACATTCCTTGTCTGCAACCTACCTCTCGTCCCAAGGCCAGGGTACGAGGGCTGTGTCCCTTACCGGTGCAGGCCCACACAGGATCTGAGCTCCCGGAGGGAAGTCACATTAACCGGTTCCCGACCGCCCACTGTAGATAAACGTCGGCGCTTGCCGGGCTCTGTGCAGTGCCGACGTTTAAAAACGGTGGGTGGTCTCGCAGTGCTCAGGACCCCCAGGGTCCTGCAAGCACTGCGATTCCGGTGCAGAGCGTTAGCTCTGACAGGGTACATCATCGGGACCTGATTAGATCAGGTCCCAGTGATGTTAACCCTTTGCTGTCTTCTATATGCTGTGATCTATAGTGATCGCGGCATATAGGAGACAGCAGGAAGAGAGGGGGTCATCTTACTTACCTCCGAAGACCTCCGTTTCGTTTGAGGACCTGGGGTTGCTATGGCAGCTGGAGGTCACATGACCGCCTCCAGCTCTGCCATATATGGTGTCCTTCCTGTCTGACTTCAGCCTGTATGTAGGTGAAGTCAGACAGGAGACTGTGACTGAAACAGTCAGTGAAGATCTCATATAATGTAATATATGTGTATTACATTACATGAGATCAGTGATCAGAAAAATAAAAATTAATGTCCCATACAGGGACTAAGTAAAAATGTAAAAAAAAGTAAAAAAAAAAGTTTTTAAACTATTAAAAAAAAAAATCACAAAATAAATAAAAATAAATAAATAAAATATTAAACCAATAAATCCGTAAATTATTACAAAACCAAAAAAAGTACACATATTTGGTATCGCCGCGTCCGAAACAACCCGAGCTATAAAACTGTCACACTAATTAACTCCTTCTGTGCACATCGTAATAAAAATAAATAAAAAACGGAGCAAAAAAATATGCTTTTTCATCATATCGCCAAACAAAAAGTGGAAAAAAATGCGATCAAAAAGCAGAATAGAAATAAAAATGGTACCACTGAAAACGTCATCTTGTTCCGCAAAAAAAAGCCGCCATACAGCTCCATCAGCCAAAAAATAAAAAAGTTATAGCGCTCAGAATAAAGCAATGCAAAAAAAATATTTTTTTTTCTATAAAATTGTTTTATTGTGTAAAAGCGCCAAAACATAAAAAAATACAGTAAGTGTAGTATCGCTGTAAACGTACTGACCCGAAGAATAACGCTGCCTGATCACTTTTACCACATGCAGAACGGCATAAAAAAAAACTCAAAAAACAATTCCTGAACTGTTTGTTTTTGTTAACTTTACCTCCCAAAAAACGTAATAGAAAGCGATCAAAAAATGTCACGTGCCCAAAAATGGTTCCAATAAAAATTTCAACTCGTCCCGCAAAAAACAAGCCGTCACATGACTCTATCGGCCGAAATATGGAAAAATTATAGCTCTCAAAATATGGTGATGCAAAAACTAGATTTTGCAAAAAAAGCATATTTTAGTGTGTGACAGCTGTCAGTCATAAAAACCCGATATAAATCTGGTATCTCTGTAATCGCACCGACCCGAAGAATAAAGTAATCTAATCAGTTATATCACACTAGGTACGGCATAAAAAATAAATAAAACAAATATTATTCACCTGCTACTGATTTGTTTATTATGTCTCCCAAAGATCCCAGTAAGGCTCTGCTCACATTTATCCTGTGCTCTGCGCTGAGCACTTACACCAGAGTTTCCGTGTAAATCTCTGAAATACGTGATTCAGCCAGAACCCATGATGGAAGATTCCCTGTAATGAGGCAGATATAGGCCACTGTGGATGCCGTCTAGCCTGGGATCCCACGGTGTCATTTGTTTTAGGCGTGCATAAAAGTGCGGTTGGCCACAGTTTTGTGCACTTCTGAAAAAAAGGACACCACTAAACAGAGGCCAGACGGAGTCCAGAGTAACTCTGCTGCCTCATTACAGTGAATGGATCCTGCAGGGGTTTCATCTGAATTACAGCACTTGGAAAATTAGATGGAAACCCCGATGTAAGTGCTCAGCCTAGAGCGCCGGATAAATGTTACGTAAAATGTTCCCAATAAAAGCTTCAACTCAGTCCTCAAAAAAAGCTAGTCCCCACTCAGGTCCATCATCTGTTAAAAATATAAGGGACTTCCAAGTTACTGGTAGCAAAAAGGCTCTGGAAAAGCAAAATGGTCCTTGCCCCCCAAAAGAAATTCAGAAAATTTTATGCTCCCAAATCCAAATGCCTATTCTACAATAATTTGTTCTCCAATTGTCAAATAGCGCTCCTTCCCACTCAAATCTCACCGTATGGCTAAGTGGTACGATACAGCCACATATGGGGTATTGACACTTTTAGAAGAAATTGTGTGACACATTTCGGCACCATTTTTACCTATTGCCCTGTGTGAAAATGTAAAATCTGAGGGTAAAACATTTTTTTGTGGTAAAAATATAATTATGCTTTTTTCACTGCCCAATGGTATAAATTTAAAAATTAAAAAATGCTCACTACTTCCCTAGATGAATTCCTTGAGAGGTGTAGTTTACAAAATGGGGTCACTTGTGGGGGTTTCTGCTGTTTCGGCATGTCAGCGACTCTTCAAATGTGACATGGTGTCTGCTGCCTATCCCAGCCAACATAGCGCTTCTTTCTCTTCCGAATCCTGCCGTACACCAAAGCAGTGGTTTTCCCCCACATATGGGGTATCGGCGTACTCAGGAGAAATTGTACAACAAATTTCATGGTGCAATTTATCCTGTTACCCTTATGATAATGCAAAATTAGGGAATGAAAAACATTTTTTATGGGAAAAATGTGAAAATTTTATTTTTACGGCTCAATATTATAAACTTCTGTGAAGCAGCTGGGGGTGCAAGGTGCTCACCACACATCTAGATAAGTTCCCTAAGGGGTATAGTTTCCAAAATGGTGGCACTTGTGGGGGGTTTCCACTGTTTAGGCACATTAGGGGCTCCCCAAATGTGACATGGCGTCCGCTAATTATTCAAACAAATTTTACATTCAAAAAGTCAAATGGCGCTCCTTCCCTTTCAAACCCTGCCATGTGCCCAAACAGTAATTTGCCTCCACATATGGGGTATCGGCGTGTTCAGGAGAAATTGCACAACAAATTTCATGGTGCAATTTATCCTGTTACCCTTATGATAATACAAAATTAGGGAATGAAAAACATTTTTTGAGGGAAAAATGTGAAAATTTTATTTTTACGGCTCAATATTATAAACTTCTGTGAAGCAGCTGGGGGTGCAAGGTGCTCACCACACATCTAGATAAGTTCCCTAAGGGGTATAGTTTCCAAAATGGTGGCACTTGTGGGGGGTTTCCACTGTTTAGGCACATTAGGGGCTCCCCAAATGTGACATGGCGTCCGCTAATTATTCAAACAAATTTTACATTCAAAAAGTCAAATGGCGCTCCTTCCCTTTCAAACCCTGCCATGTGCCCAAACAGTAATTTGCCTCCACATATGGGGTATCAGCGTGTTCAGGAGAAATTGCATAACAAATTTCATGGTGCAATTTATCCTATTACCCTTATGATAATGCAAAATTAAGGGATGAAAAACGGTTTTGTGGGAAAAATGTGAAAATTTTATTTTTACAGCTCAATATTATAAACTTCTGTGAAGCACCTTGGGGTTCAAGGTGCTCACCACACATCTAGATAAGTTCCCTAAGGGGTCTAGTTTCCAAAATGGTGTCACTTGTGGGGGGTTTCCACTGTTTAGGCACATCAGGAGCTCTCCAAACGCAACATGGCGTCCGCTAATTATTCAGACAAATTTTACATTCAAAAAGTCTAATGGCGCTCCTTCCCTTCCGAACCCTGCCGTGCGCCCAAACAGTGGTTATCCCTCACATATGGGGTATCAGCACGCTCAAGAGAAATTGAACAAAAAAATTTGGGGTCCATTTTTTCATGTTACCCCTGTGAAAATAAAAAAATTGGGTCTAAAGTAACATTTTTGTGAAAAAAGTTAAATGTTAATTTTTTTCTTCCACATTCCAAAAATTCCTGTGAAGCACCTGAAGGGTTAATAAAGTTCTTGAATGTGGTTTTGAGCACCTTGAGGGGTGCAGTTTTTAGAATGGTGTCACTTTTGGGTATTTTCTGTCATAAAGACCCCTCAAAGTGACTTCAAATATGATGTGGTCCCTAAAAAAATGTTTTTGTAAATTTTGTTGGGAAAATGAGAAATCGCTGGTCAACTTTTAACCCTTATAGCTCCCTAACAAAAAAAAATTTGGGTTCCAAAATTGTGCTGATGTAAAGTAGACATGTGGGAAATGTTATTTATTAACTATTTTGTGTGACATATCTCTCTGATTTAAGGGCATGAAAATTCAAAGTTTGAAAATTGCAAAATTTTCAAAATTTTCACCAAATTTCCGATTTTTTCACAAATAAACGCAAGTGATATCGAAGAAATTTTACCACTGTCATGAAGTACAATATGTCACGAAAAAACAATCTCAGAATCAGGGTAATACGTTGAAGCGTTCTAGGGTAATTATTTCATAAACTGGCAGTGGTCAGAATTGAAAAAATTGGCCTGGTCACGAAGGCAAAAACAGGCTCTGGCGCGAAGTGGTTAACACACAGTATGACAACACAGTAATACCACTAGAACCGACTAACTAGGACCAAAAGACCAAGATCAAAGATGGCATTTTATTAAATATGAAATCTAAAGTGTAACTTACTGGTAAGTCCTCCACCCTCACCCACTAACTAGTTCCTATCACTTTGTGTTCCCCAGTCTCCCTGTAACCAGGGGAGCAGCACCTAGTGCATACTAGCTCCCTCTGGTGGAGAAGTGTGGTGTTGGATGCAAAAGGTTAGGTCACAACTATCACACCGGCCTTACCTCGGAGGAGGAACACTACACTCCATTAAAGAAGTGCAGCATTCCTGTGGTGGTCGAACCCTCAGGGGCGCCACAACTCGAACATAATATACGAGCACACCAAAGATACTCGGCAAGCACCCGAGCATGCTCGGTTAAAGGGTTAAGCGAGCACGCTCGCTCATCACTGTCTCCGGTTCTATGTGTATGTTCACACTAGGCAAAGATGATATAGATTTTCTGTTCTGGATTTTTGGATGGAAAATCTGCAACATATTACAAAAAGACATCTTTGTGGAAATTGACATTCACTGCTGTTTTTTTTTCTTAGATTTTTGCTTCAGGCTTCACTCTTTGCAGCTGGTAGGGAGACATTCATTTGCACAGCAATCTGCTTTAGGATATGAAATGAATACAAAAAAAAAAATTAAATAAAAAAGCATATATTCACTTTTCCCTACTACTCCTTGATACTCTATTCAGTTTCCTACCTTCTTCATGCAGCAGTCCCAAGTGATGATTGGCTGCAGCGGTCATGTTCTGTCTGGAATAAACAGTCTCCTATCTTTATATTCTGGCTTAGGCCAGGTTCACACGTTCAGTATTTGGTCAGTATTCTACATCAGTATTTGTAAGCCAAAAACAGGAGTGGAATAATCAGTGAAAAAGTATAATAGAAACACGTCAGCACGTCTGTATTTATCACCCACTCCTGGTTTTGGCTTATAAATACTGATGTAAAATACTGACCAAATACTGAACATGTGAATGTCGCCTTAGACAGAGCATAACTACTGCAAAGATAGTGAGAATTTGCATACATGCGGTCATGTGCCGACTAGACGTACACGGACTCGCACAATACAAGTGAAATGAGTTAGGCCAGACTCGTCTAGTCGGAATGTGTCCGGAAGAATGTAAATTGCATACTTGCGATTACATGACCACCCACGCCGGCAATGGGGAATCCTGACAGCGGACTTGAGCCCCAAGCCTGGACAAGACCTTTAACAGAATATGTAATACGTAATGAACTTATTTTTACAGTGACCTTTTAAAGGGGAAATACTCTAACATATACAATGATAACTCATGAGCATTGAGGATATATACTGTATATTTTCTTCTTTGGGTTTCATTAAACGTGCCTATTATTCTGACTGCCGCCTTCGAGGTTTCCATTTCCTTTATTAAAAGGATCTTTGTTGGAGACACAATCAGTTGACAGCTTGTACTGTAATAGTTGGATTGACCCCCTGCATTGTCATTTGACCCTTACGTCCTGCACTGGATTCTCGCGTCCTTGAAGAAACACTATTGCAGGCAGCACCTGGGCCCTCCATATCCTGTCATGTCTTCCTCTTTGTTTACATCTTTAGCAATTTTTCTCATTATTGTAAATGGCAATCTTAAAAAGACTTCACTCTAGATTGAAGGAGCTTTTACAATAAATCACAGCCATATTGTGCCATCAGTGACGGCCCATGATTAAATCTTCCCTCAGGCAAATCCATCCATCACTTTTTTGCAATCCTGCTCAGCAGGCAAATGCAAAAGCTGTTAGTGATCTAAGCCAAGAATCTCCTGTGCCACCTCTTCCTTCGTTTCATCTGCATCAAAATATCTTTGATTCTGAGATCTAAAAGAGAATATAAAGAATAGTTAAAACTTCTGAGCAAATGATAAATATCTCCCGGCTTCCCAGGCCCTGTATTTAGAATGACGTGATCAAAATATTAAAGAAGTCAAGAACTTTTAATAAAATTCATGCATCCAATAATGTTTTTTTTGTTTTGTTTTTTTTATGTAGAAAATGTAAGGGGTTAATTTTATATTTTTTTTACGTTTACATTTTTCATCTTGTCTTTTTTAAGATCCATAACCCTTTTATTTGTTCCATTGGCGTAGGTGTACGAGGGCTTATTTCATGTGGGACAAATTGAAGTTTTGAATTACACCATTCACCTTTACATGCAATGTACTGGAAAAAATGGGTGTGATTGAAGAAAAACTGAAATTTCAGCATTTTCTTTTTGGTTTTACGATTTTTATTTTTACAGTTATGATGATATTGTGATACCAAATTTACAATTTTTTTTGTTTGTTTCACTATTTAAAAAAAAATCTTGTAAAAAAAATATTTGACTTTAATCATAATATTCTGAGAGTCAAAACTTTTTTATTGTTAGATGGACAGCATTGTATGAGACGTTTCAAGGGTTTTGTTTTTTTTTACAACATTTTGGGGTCCGACAAGCTGATCTCTTTTTATTTCATTTTTTCAGGATGTGAAGTAAAAAAAGTGTTGGCATATACAACAGATTAGGACTTATTATAAGTGAAAGGAGGACTTTATACTAACCAGACAGCAGATGGCGATAGTGTGTAAAGTTATATGCTTGCTGTAATGGGGGAGGAAAGCTCTCAATTGTTGGTTGTTTTTACTTCCTGTGTTTTTCTTTCTTTCCTGAATGTGTTATGTCAGCAGCACACGGACTGTGTGACACTGAATTGTATCTCATGTTTAACCAGTATGAAGTAAATACTGTTTACTCAAGATATCTTGCTGATTGAAGCTCTCGTAAGTACAGTGGTGACTGTAAGAAGATGCACTCTGCGACAAAAAGAAATGGGGATTTTGCCATTTTCTTTAAAAAGGCATTCACCATATGGGTTAAATATTTTAATATTTTATTTGGTAGAACAATTAATCACAGCCGGCACCCGCATGGTGTGAGACTGCTCTACATTGTGCACATCCACCATAAATGTATGGGAGCGCTGCCATGTGCCAACAGTCAGGTACACGCCGATGTCAGATGCTGGCCTCTGATTGGCTGGCAGCGTATATTGCCGGGCATGGACCCGACGGGTCTCTGTGCTGCAATACACTTCAGCTGAATGTGCGTCCATTTTTTATGCAGCAAAAATACACAGTGTCAAAAACGCACCAAAACCTCATCATGGGCACAATACCCAAGGTGAAAAACCACAAGCCATGGCAGCAAAGCGCTGCAGATTTAGTACAGCAAAACTGCTAATTTTCCAGGTGAAATAAGCATGGACATCCGCAGCATGTCAGTCTATTTCAAATCTGCAGCCCTGGTCAAGTTACACTGGAGATTTTCTCTGTAGCGTGTGAATAAGAAAATCTCATTCACAACACTGCTACTATAATACACAGCAACACAGATCCACAATGGAAAATCTGCAGATGATTTGGCTGTTGAGAATGTCCTCTGTTAGATTGTGTTACTCTACACAGACACAGTAGTTCAACAGCAATGATGGCAGTCGCACAATAACAGCCCCTGGGCTTTTGCTTTGGCAATCTCTAAAGTGGCCCACTTTGGATCTGACGTTTTCCTTCCCCTTTAGTTCTCTGGTAACCAGTTTGTTATGTGAAAACAGCAGTTCCTGTGACTAAGACCTGGGAAATGTTGCTGCTCAGGACTGCACGAAGGACTGCATGCTGAGAATTGTTAGATTTATTTCTATCAGGAACTATGCATAATTACCAATTTTAGGCCAAATAACCATTATTGCGTTTTTGTACAAACTCTATACCGAAAGACTTGGAAGGCAAAAGACTACATACACAGGGACAACAAAGAGTTAACACAGTAGTGACGTTAATTGATCTCAAATACCTAAAATGTATTTTCTATCTACCCTTACACCCTAACCTCTTTTGTAATGAGCTTTTTTACACAACACTCTACTGTTCCCTATCTACCTAATCTCTAATTGTGTTTTGTTTTTTTACTGCACTTCCTATGACATTTCGTTTCAAAGGATTCTCATACAGGACGTCACAGGAGGCTGGGGCTGTACTCCCTACAGCATACATCACTCCTTCTAGAACAGGACATCACCAGGGGGCAGCGCTGCAATTACTCACTAGTTTCTTGCATCGTTGCCCCCTCCGTAGACATCGTGGATCCTGAGTGATGGATGCAGGGGAGGCTGGAGCCCCCAGGCCAGGGCAGTGGGCGAAAGCCCACATGACGTGGGTTTGGTGGAGGTGAGGGCACAGGTGAGGGGGTTATAAGGCGAGGGGGAGGCGGGGTCAGGTCTTTTTCCCCGCTACCAGGACAAGAGAAGACCTGATCCCGTGACCTCCAGGATAAGTGAAGACCTGACCAGACCAGTGACCCCCATGGCGAACTCTGAGGACCTCCTAGAAGCCCACCGGACGGCGGTCAGAGGACACCCCCTGGGCTGGATAGAGGCTCAAGTGGCCGGCATCGTTGGATGGCGATTTGATGAAGGCTCACCTGAAGACCGTGGACTGACAGAGCACCCAGCCAGACGATCCCGCCCAACCAGTGACCTTTTCCCCAGATGGACCAAGGGCCAGGCGCCATAGAAGAGCCCATCCCGGGACCCGCCGACCTGGGCCACATCTTCAAGGTATTCACGCTGGGCCCAGGGTGGGAGGAATCCAGAAGCGCAGCATGGCCTGGCGGCGGATGTGACGAACAAGGAAGTGTTACACATGCGGCGGGCCGTCGCCACGAGGGGCACATGGGGCGGCCCGCCTCCACTGCGGGACAGGAGGAACGTTCGGATACGGGATTTCCGGCTGGTGGGGTGGGTCCCCCATGCGGTCTGGTGATTATGGCTCTTTGTCACGTCCGTTTCTGTCCATTTTCATGTCGCAGGGTAATGGGGGCAGTCAAGAAATAGTGGAGGCGCCTATAAGAGTGGGGACAGGGAATAAGGGCTCACGGCTAGTCTAATACACCCTCACGGGGGCACAGGGGTCCAAGGTCTGCTAGCAATGTTGAAGGAGTATGTAACCAGGATAGAAAGAAAAAATAGACTTAATAGATTAATTAAGATTGCCCGTGAGGCATTCAGAGTTAAATTAGAAAATCAATTTGCACAAAAAAGCTCCAGAGAGGTGTGGGCTGGAATGAAGCTAGTGACTGGGTTTAAGGCAAGGTCGGAGCAGGGGGGTGGTGGACTTAGAATGACTAATGAAATGAATGAGTTCTTCAATAGATTCAGCAATAAAGGTGCGGTAGCAGCAGGGAAGGGGGAGGAGGCCGGGGAACAACTAGCTAAATTAACAGGGGGTGAAATAGATAATTTCTCGGTCTCCAAAAATGACGTGAGGGACCAGTTTAGTAAGCTGGCCATTGGCAAAGCAGCAGGGCCTGACGGTCTCAGTCCACGTGTCCTCAGAGTGTGTGCAAATGAGTTGTGTACTGTCTTCCAACATCTCTTTAACCAGAGCTTACAATCAAAGAGAGTACCAGTGCTATGGAAGACTTCCTGCCTGGTGCCGGTTCCCAAGACTACCTTCCCAGCTTCCCCGGGGGACTATAGACCGGTGGCCTTAACATCGCATGCGATGAAGTCCTTGGAGAGAATAGTACTTGCTCACTTGTGTCCGAGGGTGATGGCGCATACTGATGCTCTTCAGTTTGCGTACCGGCAGGGACTGGGGGTGGATGATGCTGTAGCGTATCTGCTACAAACAGTACATTCCTTTTTGGACAATGATGGAACCACTGTGCGTGCTTTGTTCTTTGATTTCTCTAGTGCGGTCAACACATTACAGCCACTCTTACTGCATGGACAGTTGATTAAAATGGCGGTGGATGAGGGACTTGTGAATTGGATAATTGACTACCTGTCGGATATGCCACAGTTTGTTAGGTGGGGGACGGCTACATCAGATAGTGTACTGAGCAGTGTCGGAGCCCCGCAGGGAACAGTGTTGTCGCCATTCCTCTTTACATTGTACACAGCTGACTTTCAGTATAAATCAGACAGTTGTCACTTCCAGAAGTACTCGGATGACTCTGTGATAGTTGGCGGTATTGGGAAGGACCAGGATGAAGAGGAATATAGAAGGGTGGTTGCGGACTTTGTAGTATGGTGCCAGGCTAACCATCTAGAACTAAATGTTAAGAAAACCAGGGAGTTGGTGATGAGCTATGGAAGGTGCAAGAAGGTATGCCTACCTGTTACCATTGATGGTCAGGATGTGGAGATGGTGGACAGTTTCAAATATTTGGGGGTTTACCTGGATAGCAAGCTAGACTGGAAGTGCCACATGGAGAAGGTCTACAAGAAGGGGATGAGTAGATTGTACTTCCTAAGGAAGTTAAGGTCTTTTAATGTGTGTGGCAAAATGCTTGAGGTGTTCTACCAATCCATTGTGGCTAGTGCCACCTTTGCGGCAATAATTTGCTGGGGTAACAGTGTGCGTGTTGCTGACGCCAACAAGCTCAACAAACTTATAAAGAAGGCTAGCGCGACGGTGGGCCTACAGCTTGGGACTTTTGAAGAGGTGGTAGAGGATAGGATTAAGAACAAGTGCAGAGCTATAATGGGCAACAACACACACCCGCTTTATGAACTGTTTGCGAAACAGAAGAGCACATTCAGCAATCGCCTAATACAACTAAGGTGTAAAAAGGAAAAATACAGGAGATCGTTTGTTCCAACAGCTATGGGGGTGTTTAACAAATGTCTGAAAAGCAATGTCTAAAGCATTCCAAATGTTATGTTATCATATGTGTCATGTTCGAGATCTGTGTTCTGCTGCTGTGATACCGCAATTTCCTCCGGGATAAATAAAGTATATCTTATCTTATCTTATCTTATCTTATTAGTCCATCTATACTGACCTCCATCAGGTTGCAAATTAAAAATAATTTTTTGTCTGCATCTAGCTCTGAAAAAATATTTGGCCTTCTAGCAGTGTGTGGGACTTGTTCTATTAGTCCATCTATACTGACCTTCATCAGGTTGCAAATTGAATATAATTTTTTTCTGCATCTAGCTCTGAAAAAATATTTGTCCTTCTAGCAGTGTGTGGGACTTGTTCTACTAGTCCATCTATACTGACCTCCATCAGGTTGCAAATTCAAAATAATTTTTTGTCTGCATCTAGCTCTGAAAAAATATTTAGCCTTCTAGCAGTGTGTGGGACTTGTTCTATTAGTCCATCTATACTGACCTCCATCAGGTTGCAAACTGAATATAATTTTTTTCTGCATCTACCTCTGAAAAAATATTTGGGCTTCTAGCAGTGTGTGGGACTTGTTTTATTAGTCCATCTATACTGACCTCCATCAGGTTGCAAATTAAAAATAATTTTTATCTGCATTTAGCTCTGAAAAAATATTTGGCCTTCTAGCAGTGTGTGGGACTTGTTCTATTAGTCCATCTATACTGACCTCCATCAGGTTGCAAATTGAATATAATTTTTTTCTGCATCTAGCTCTGAAAAAATATTTGTCCTTCTAGCAGTGTGTGGGACTTGTTCTATTAGTCCATCTATACTGACCTCCATCAGGTTGCAAATTCAAAATAATTTTTTTTCTGCATCTAGCTCTGAAAAAATATTTGTCCTTCTAGCAGTGTGTGGGACTTGTTCTACTAGTCCATCTATACTGACCTCCGTCAGGTTGCAAATTCAAAATAATTTTTTGTCTGCATCTAGCTCTGAAAAAATATTTGGCCTTCTAGCAGTGTGTGGGACTTGTTCTATTAGTCCATCAATACTGACCTCCATCAGGTTGCAAACTGAATATAATTTTTTTCTGCATCTACCTCTGAAAAAATATTTGGGCTTCTAGCAGTGTGTGGCACTTGTTTTATTAGTCCATCTATACTGACCTCCATCAGGTTGCAAATTAAAAATAATTTTTATCTGCATCTAGATCTGAAAAAATATTTGGCCTTCTAGCAGTGTGTGGGACTTGTTCTATTAGTCCATCTATACTGACCTCCATCAGGTTGCAAATTAAAAATAATTTTTTGTCTGCATCTACCTCTGAAAAAATATTTGGCCTTCTAGCAGTGTGTGGTACTTGTTCTATTAGTCCATCTATACTGACCTCCATCAGGTTGCAAATTGAATATAATTTTTTTCTGCATCTAGCTCTGAAAAAATATTTGTCCTTCTAGCAGTGTGTGGGACTTGTTCTACTAGTCCATCTATACTGACCTCCATCAGGTTGCAAACTGAATATAATTTTTTTCTGCATCTAGCTCTGAAAAAATATTTGTCCTTCTAGCAGTGTGTGGGACTTGTTCTACTAGTCCATCTATACTGACCTCCATCAGGTTGCAAACTGAATATATTTTTTTTCTGCATCTACCTCTGAAAAAATATTTGGGCTTCTAGCAGTGTGTGGGACTTGTTCTATTAGTCCATCTATACTGACCTCCATCAGGTTGCAAATTAAAAATATTTTTTGGTCTGCATCTGGCTCTGAAAAAATATTTGGCCTTCTAGCAGTGTGTGGGACTTGGTCTATTAGTCCATCTATACTGACCTCCATCAGGTTGCAAATTGAATATAATTTTTTTCTGCATCTAGCTCTGAAAAAATATTTGTCCTTCTAGCAGCGTGTGGGACTTGTTCTACTAGTCCATCTATACTGACCTCCATCAGGTTGCAAATTCAAAATAATTTTTTGTCTGCATCTAGCTCTGAAAAAATATTTGGCCTTCTAGCAGTGTGTGGGACTTGTTCTATTAGTCCATCTATACTGACCTCCATCAGGTTGCAAATTGAATATAATTTTTTTCTGCATCTAGCTCTGAAAAAATATTTGTCCTTCTAGCAGTGTGTGGGACTTGTTCTACTAGACCATCTATACTGACCTCCATCAGGTTGCAAACTGAATATAATTTTTTTCTACATCTAGCTCTGAAAAAATATTTGTCCTTCTAGCAGCGTGTGGGACTTGTTCTACTAGTCCATCTATACTGACCTCCATCAGGTTGCAAATTCAAAATAATTTTTTGTCTGCATCTAGCTCTGAAAAAATATTTGGCCTTCTAGCAGTGTGTGGGACTTGTTCTATTAGTCCATCTATACTGACCTCCATCAGGTTGCAAACTGAATATAATTTTTTTCTGCATCTACCTCTGAAAAAATATTTGGGCTTCTAGCTGTGTGTGGGACTTGTTCTATTAGTCCATCTATACTGACCTCCATCAGGTTGCAAATTGAATATTATTTTTTTCTGCATCTAGCTCTGAAAAAATATTTGGGCTTCTAGCAGTGTGTGGGACTTGGTCTATTAGTCCATCTATACTGACCTCCATCAGGTTGCAAATTGAATATAATATTTTTCTGCATCTAGCTCTGAAAAAATATTTGGCCTTCTAGCAGTGTGTGGGACTTGTTCTATTAGTCCATCTATACTGACCTCCATCAGGTTGCAAACTGAATATAATTTTTTTCTGCATCTACCTCTGAAAAAATATTTGGGCTTCTAGCTGTGTGTGGGACTTGTTCTATTAGTCCATCTATACTGACCTCCATCAGGTTGCAAATTGAATATAATTTTTTTCTGCATCTAACCCAGCCAATAGTTTTGGGCTAATACCACAGTTTGGCCACTCAGCTCTGCTCGGTTCCCATCCATTGTTTTTTTGTGCAAACAACTCCAGAGTTGTTAATTAGTTAACCACCAAAATGAGTGGAAAAAGGCCTGCTGCTGGTGGAAAGGGGAATAGGCGTGTTGGGAAGGGGGAAAAAGGTTGTGTCCGTGGGGTAGGTGTTAAAGCAACAGTAACATCTGCAGAAGAAAGACCATCTTCCAGCCAAACTAAAATGTCTACTTCTTTTAGCGGACAATGTGATAAGATCCCTTTCTTACGGCCACGCCAATCGCTACAAATTCCAGATGAGGCACAAAAACAGCAGGTGCTTCAACGGATATCAAGTGTTCCTTTAAGTGGGCTCTCCTCCACATCAACTTCAACATCACAAATACTCCAGTCCTCAAAGGTGTCACCCCAATCGCACTTGCTTCCTCACAGCTCCCAAATCTCCATCTGCCAGTCTGAGTATGAGGTAGAACAGATGGTTGAGTCTGCAGAGCTGTTTGCTCATACTATAGCCTGGGAATCAGAGGTCGGCTCCAGCGCTTCTGTGAATCCAGACGAGGAAATGATCTGCACTGATGCCCAGAATCTTTATGAGTCGGATCCAGGACCAGACGCTGAAGGTTCTGACCATAATGTAGACCTGTAGCGCCCCGAGGGTTCGGCCGCTACAGGGGTATTGCACCTCAGTCCAGAGGTGTGATATTCCACTCCCGGGTAAGGATGGAGTATGGACCAGGGCTCAGTTAGCTGCATACAGCACACACACCCCATTTCCGAGGGACAGCTCAACGGTGCTCCCACTAGACAGAAGTGCAGGCACGACCGACTATGTCCCTGCCTGGAGTGGGGAGGGGGGTGGAACACCCAGTGCTGTAGGGGCAGATAGGGGTTGGTTCCTGAGCGTAGATAGGAGCTCATTGGTTGCTGGTCACCTGGGCTCATGGTCAGAGGGAGGTATAAAAGGTGGGCACCATCTTAGAACAGTGTTCAGTCTGTGAGGAGAGGAGAGCTAACAGGGAGCAGCAGCTCAGGCTGAGTGCTGCTCCAGAGGCAGGCCTAGAGAAGAGGCTGGAGCCTGAGAGGAGAAGGAGAAGTGGGCCTGGAGAAGAGGCCAAGGGAAGGAGGAGAAGACAGAACAGGAAAGAAGGAGAAGAGAGAGAGAAACAGAAGGACTGAGGAACAAGAAGGTGGAAGGGACCCTAAGAACCCACGAGAATCCAGGGTGAAGGGTCAGGCAGATTAAGGGTACCGGATCCCAAGTTGGTGGAGGAGAAACTACCCTCAGCCAAAGACTGGTCGTCGTGATCATTTATTGGTGCGACACCTCATCAAACCTGCTAGGAAGGCACCATATAGGACAGCGGAGGACGGGGCCCACGTTTACCCGCACAAGTCCGCGGCAGCTGGATAAAAGTGGGTCACTGGTGAGGCAGGCCAGAGAAAGGATTAAAGGGGGTCCTGTGCCATGCTCCTGAACTGCCTGGGAGTTGAACGAGCCCCTCACCTGGTGGACGCAGCATGGCTCGGGCAGTCATTCCCTGCAGAAGTGACTTGGATATTAACCGTGAGTAAAGACCCTGGACTGCAGTACGTTGTCTGTGTGCTTTTTCGCTCCTCCGGCACTACCGGTACTGGGACTCTCACCACCATCACTCCCACCATCCACTACACTGCCCTGGGGCCGCACTCTTCCCGTGGGGAGTCACATCATCCCAGCTGCATACATCATCAGCCCCAGCGGTCTGCCCTGCAGCGGCGGTTCCTAACAACCGCAATCCACGGGTGGCGTAGTCGGACATAATCAATAGCACATAACGGACTACCACTGGCCTGACCACCCTGAGCCACGGAACCTGGTTGCCACTACTACTCCCATTGTTCCCTATTGCCCGGATCCGAGTGCCCCACGGCCCAGGGGGCGAGTCAGACCCTCATTCCCAAACTGTAACTCCTGTTGGTGGAGACAATGAGGAAGACGATGATGAGACTCAAATACCTGATTGGAGCGACAACTTTAGTTTTTTGTCAGGGCAGGAACAGGCTGGCTCTGAGGACGACGGGTGTGATAACGCACAGGGTGATGATGATGAGGTTGGAGATCCCACTTACTGTCAACCCACAGTCAGCCAAGAGATGAGGTCAGCAGAGGAGGTGGAGGAGAATGCTAGTGACGACGAGGTCAGGTTGCACCTTCCTGGACAGAGACGTAGTACTGGAAGCACGTCAACAACTGCATCCTCAAACACAACTCTGCCTCTCACCACAAGTCGTGGTGGCTCTTCAGGTCGCATGAGTGCTAAGCCTTGCATAGCCTGGGCATTTTTTCAGATCGATAAAGATGACCCAACTCGTGTTATCTGTAACATTTGTCAGCAAAAGCTAAGTAGAGGCCAAAAAATACATAGTTTGAGTACTTCATGCATGAAGCGGCACATGGACATGAAGCATAAGTTGCAGTGGGAAGCTCACTGTGCTACAATGCGGCCTAGCCGGCCGGGCCAACCACCGTCTGCCATATCTTGTGCATCCGCGGCCTCTTCATCCTCTGTGACTGTGGGACAGCAGTCACACCTGTTTTGGGGCGCAGACCTGCCACCTCTTTACCCGCAACAGCCAGCGTGATTGGCAGGTCATCATTTTCTTTGGAGGTGGTAACACCAGCTGGTGTTGAGCGCTGTCCGACATCGATAGCACCACCTTTGGATCAAGGCAACCTAACATGTCCACCTGCATCTTCCTCACAGACCGGCAGTTTGCCGGGGACACCCTTATCAACCCCGTCTAAGCACAATAGCCAGCCCTCGGTCCCTCAGATGTGGACAAGTAAAAGACCATTTCCTCCTAGCCATGAGAAAGCTAAGAGGTTGAATTTCACCATCTGCAAGCTCTTGGCTACAGAAATGCTGCCTTTCCGCCTGGTGGACACAGAGGATTTTCGAGACCTTATGTCCGTCGCAGTGCCCCAGTACCAGATGCCCAGTCGGCACTACTTCTCAAAGAAAGGTGTGCCTGCGCTCCACCAGCATGTCGCACACAACATCACCGCTTCTTTGAGAAACTCTGTGTGTGACAGGGTGCATTTCACCACAGACACTTGGACGAGTAGGCATGGACAGGGGCGTTACATGTCGCTGACTGGGCACTGGGTAACTATGGTGACAGCAGGACAAGGGGCTGCTGTCCAAGTCTTGCCGTCCCCACGAGTTGTGCGTCAATCCTCTTTATCTCAAAGTTCCTCCACTGCTTCTGCCTCCTCAACCTCCTCTCGGTCCTCCACCTGCACCCAAAGCCTGTCTGGTCATGCCACAAGCTTTCTAACTGCGCAGAAGGGATCGTGCACACCTCCTTACTATGCTGGCAGTAGGGCTCAACGTCATCAGGCGGTTTTTACTTTGAAATGTCTGGGAAATGTGAGTCACACAGCTGAGGAGTGGTGGTCAGCTCTGGAGAACCAATTTCATGAATGGTTGTCTCCACTGGACCTGAAACCAGGGAAGGCCGTGTGCGACAATGCTGCAAACCTGGGTGCGGCCCTTCACCGGGGCAATGTCACACACGTGCCTTGTATGGCTCACGTGTTGAACCTGGTTGTCCAGCAATTTTTAGCCCACTATCCCGGACTAGATGGCCTTCTGCAGAGGGCATGGTCGCTGTGTGCTCACTTCCGCCGTTCGCATCCCACAGCTCAGCGACTTACATCTCTACAGAAGTCGTTGGGCCTGCCACTTCACCGGCTAAAATGCGATGTGCCTACCCGGTGGAATTCAACTCTGCACATGTTGCAGCGACTGTGGCAGCACCGACAAGTCCTGGTGCAATACGTTCTGACGTATAGCCTGGGCCAACGAGATCCAGAGGTGGGGCAAATCACGCTGGAGGAGTGGTCTCAGATCAGGGACCTATGCACCCTTCTGCACAGTTTTGAAATGGCGACGAAGATGTTTAGTGCTGACGATGCCATTATCAGCATGACTATTCCGGTGATTTACATGCTGGAGCACATGTTAAACAGAATTCGGAGTCAGGTGGTGGCACAAGAGGAGGTGGAGGAAGTAGAGGAGGAGGAGTTGTATGCGGAAGGGCTAACATCTGCAAGGTCCAGACGGTCGGCAGCACCAAGGCGGCAGGCATGTGAGGGTGAGGGAGATGGTTTTACCAGGGCGCATGGTAGCAGCCCAACTAGTGAGGAAGGTGCAGGAGCCCAGGAAGAAGTGGAGGACGAACTGATGGAAGACTCATCAGATGAGGGAGACCTTGATCACATTTCTGTTCTTCGAGGTTGGGGGGAGAGGACAGAGGAAGGAAGCATGATTGTTACCTCGCCACCAACACAACAGGGACTTGGTGCTCCTGGATGCGCAACACACATGAGTGCCTTCTTGCAGCACTACCTGCAACATGACCCTCGAATTGTGAGAATTAGAAATAATCCTGACTACTGGGTTGCCACACTGTTAGATCCCCGGTACAAAAGTAAATTTGCAGAAATTATTCCTGCCATAGAAAGGGATGCACGCATGCAGGAGTATCAGTAGAGACTGTTGCAGAATCTTACATGTGCTTTTCCACAAAACACCAGTGGTGCACGTACTGAATCTCACAGTTCCAACTTGCCAACCGTGGGACCGTCGAGTGTTCAGCACTCAAACCGTAACAGAAACACAGTATCTGCTGGTAACATCAATTTTGCGGAATCATTTCACCACTTTTTTAGCCCATCCTTTGCAAGGCCACAGGAGACAAGAAGTCTGACACATAGTCAACGCCTAGAGACGATGGTACAGGAGTATCTCCAAGTAAACATTGAAGCCATGACTGTGTCACTGGACCCTTGCTCTTTTTGGGCTTCCAATCTGGATAAATGGCTGGAGCTAGCCACTTATGCCTTGGAGATCTTGTCATGCCCCGCAGCCAGCGTTCTGTCTGAACGTGTGTTCAGCGCTGCTGGTGGTGTGCTGACAGATAAGCGCACGTGGCTCTCCACTGATAATGTAGACAGACTCACGTTTATAAAGATGAACAAATCATGGATCCGAAACAACTTTTCTACCCCTGTGTCATCCTGGGGAGAGTAAAAGCTTGATGATTCGTTAAAATCACCTCACCAACCATTTTAAGCTTTCAAATTACTAATCATGTTTATCTGTATCTTGGCTGGAAAATAATTTGGGCTTTGTAGCAGTGTGCAGTACTGATTCTATTAGGCCATCTATACTAAGCTCCACCAGATTTAAAATTAATAATAATTTTCAGCTGCATCTAGCCCGGAAAATAATTTTGGGGCTCCGAGATGCGCAAGACACATAAGTGCCTTCTTGCTGCACTACTGCAACATGACCCTCAGATTGTCAGAATTCGAAGTAATCCTGACTACTGGGTTGCCACACTCTTAGATCCCCCACACTCTTCGATCAACCTTTTCATTTTAATAAAGACCAAAAAAATGGTCATTTTTGAAATTATAAGCATTAGCAGGTTATTAGAAACTGAAATCAAACAGTTTTCAACTCAAAACTTTATTCTAGGTGTTGTTACATTTGCACATAGGACCCCTTGTTCGAAGGAGCTTCTGAACTCTCTCGTTCATTGAATTTGTCAGGTTTTGGATGATTTCTGCTTCAATTGTTTTGCATGAGGACAGAATACCCTCCCAGAGCTGTTGCTTAGATGTGAACTGCCTCCCGCCATCATAGACACTCCTTTTGATGATGCTCCAGAGGTTCTGAATGGGGTAGAGGTCAGGGGAGCATGGGGGTCACACCATAAGTTTGTCCCCTTTTATGTCCATATCAGCCAGAGATGCAGATGTGTTATGTGCAGCATGAGACGGTGCATTATCATGCATAAAAATGATCTTGCTGTGGAATACACGGTTCTTCTTCTTGAACCATGGCAGGAAGTGCTGTTTGAGAAAATCCACATACATTATGGAGTTCATCTTTACCCCTTCAGGGATCCTAAAGGGGCCGACAATCTCTCTCCCCATGATTCCAGCCCAAAACATTACTCCACCTCCTCCTTGTTGGCGCTGTAGCCGTGTTTGCGTGGGGTGTCCATCAACCAGCCATCCTCCACTCCATCCATCTGGACCATCGAGCTTTGCACGGCACTCATCCGTGAACAAAACAGTTTTGAAATCAGTCTTCATGTAATGTGTGGCCCACTGGAGCCGGTTCTGCTTGTGTGAAGTGGATAGAGGAGGTCGACAGGATGGCGTATGCACAGCTGCAAACCTCTGAAGGACCCTGCATCTTGTTGTTCGGGGGACGTTGGAGGCAACAGCAGCTTCAAAAACTTGTCTGCTGCTATGACAAGGCTTTTTTGCCGCTGCTCTTTTAACCTGACGTAATTGCCTGTAGGAAAGAGTCCTCAATTTGCCCTTATCAGCACGCACACGTGTGTACTGTGAATCAGCTACATACTTCTTGATTGCCAAGACACTTCATCCTGATCATCGCACAATGTTGATTGTAGTCATGCCTTGACCTAAACACTCCACAATTTGTTGCTTCTCAGCAGCCGACACATCCTTTTTCTTTCCCATTTTGGCAGAAAATGTAGGCTGCTTAATAATGTGGGACAGCCTTCTTAAGTAGTCTTGCCTTTCATTGGACACACCTGCCAAACTAATTAGCACAGGTGTCTGCAATTGCTTACAGAGATATAAAGAGCCCTGACACACATCACCATCAATGAGTTTAACTGACAAACAAACAAATTCTTCCCTTATCACTCCTAAACACTTTTTGCATAATAATTTGGAACACAGTGTACATGTGCTTTTCCACAAAACACCAGTGGTTCACGTAGTGAATCTTACAGTTCTAACTTGCCAACCGTGGTCTGTATGGAGTTGTTCAATAAAGGGCCCAAAATTAAGATAACATAGATGGCAGAGGTCTCTATGAATAGGAATTCCTAAGTATTTGATACCCTGTGAGGGCCAGGCAAAGGGAAAGTTGGACTAGATGGAATCCTGTATAGATTTGGGGAGGGAGACATTGAGGGCCTCAGACTTCGCTGCATTGATTTTAAAATTTGACCATGTAACAAAGTGATCTATTTCAGCCATAACAGCAGGGATGGATATATGTGATTTAGTGATATATACTAGGACATCATCAGCAAATAGAGAGCACTTGTACTCGGTGCCTCCCACCTCAATCCACCTAATATTGGGGTTATGGCGAATTGATGAGAGCAGGTGCTCCGTCACTAGGATGTATAAGAGAGGGGACAGAGGACATCCCTGCCTTGTCCCACTGGTGATTATGAAAGGTGATGAAAATGTTCTGACGCGCCCCCTGGGCCTTGGGACACCCGGAGCCGGACCCTTTTTGGTGGATGCTGGTGGTTGTAGTCTCCGTGGCGGCGACCCGGTTCCGTGGCTCAGGGCGGTCAAACCAGTGGCGGAACTATTTATGTGGTTTTGATGTTTAAATGTCCGACTACGCCACCCGTGGATTGCGGTCAGAGTGAACCACCGCTGCAGGGCAGACCGCTGAGGCTGGTGTTGTGGGTGCAGCAGAGCGTAGCATAACTCCCCATGGGAGGAGTATAGCCTCAGGGCAGTGTATGCGGAGGATGGGGTTTATGGTGCAGGGCAGCAGCAGTAACGACACGGAGTCAGTGATGCAGTCCAGGGCCTTTACTCACAGTTCTTATTATCCAGACCACGTATGCAGGTAACGGCTGCCCACGTCGTACTGTGCTCACCAGGTGAGGGGCTCAGACAACTTCCAGATAACTTTGGAGCGCTTCACAGGACCCCCTTTGTGTGTCCTTTGTCTGGTCTTTCTTACCAACCCTTCTGTCCGGCTGCCTCAGGCCTCCTCTTGGTAAACTTGGCGCCAGTTTCCCTGACCCTATGTGGTGCCTTCCTAGCGGGTGTAGCGAGGGGCTGCGCCACATAAAATGTCACAGTCTCCGGTTTCTAGCTGAGAGTCATTTCCCGCCTCCACTAGTTTCGGGGACCGGTCTCCCCCTTTGGCCTGACCCCTCCACGCAGGTGGATTCTGGCGTGCGGTGGCGACTCGCCCGTCCGCACCCCTGGGATCCCTTCTTTCCTCGTTCCTGGAGCCTTCTCCGCTCCTCTTCCTTCCTTCTCCCTCTTCCAGGCCTGGGCCTCTGTTACTAGGCCCGCCTCCGGAGCAGAGCTCATGCAGAGCCCCTGCTCCCTGTCACTTCTGCTCAGATTTCTCTGCACTGAACTAAGATGGAGCCCACCTTTTATACTCCCTTCTCAATGCACCCAGGAACTGCTTCCTCCCTGCTCCTGCACTACAGGGTTCCCCTTCCTCAGTGTTCCCTCCCCCCACTCCAGCCAGGGACAGGGACTGTCGTGCCCATCTCAGGGGCATATTGGTCGCCCTGCCCCACGGCAATGTGGTGTAATGCATGCAGGTGTCGGGTCCTGATCCACACTCCATCCTTACCTGAGAGTGAGATATCACACCTCTGGGTGAGGTGCAATACCTCTGTAGCAACCGAGCCCTCAGGGTGCTACAGTTCCATTTATCTTCAGCCTAGGTGACGTATTGCCATACTGCTATGATCTGCTACAAGCACTAAGGAAAGACAGGAGATCTGTCCCTACAACAGAACTAAGCTGGATCCCTACGATGTAACGGGGAACCTGATCCTGCGATCAGACCCGCTAAAGTCCTCGGCTAGTCTGTACGAAGACCTATAGATGCAAGGGAGGGATCCCTACAAGAACTAGGGACTGGGATAAAGTTGGACACCTCCTAGCAGAAATTGTAGCAGTCAAAGACAAAAACACAACAAAGAACATAGAGGTCCGAAGACCTAGCACAACTAACAGAGAACGGTAACAGAGCACCAAGCTAGCTCAAGAGTAGTAAATACAATGAAGTCCAGCAAGGCCAGGAGGGTGGAGCCGGATTAAATAGGCAAAAATGGTCATGTGACCAGCAAACTAGAAAAAACCTAACAGGAGAGTTCTAACAGTACCCCCTCTTCTAAGAGGATCCTCCGGATCCCCTAGGACCGGGCTTATCAGGAAACCTCCTGTGAAACGCTCTGACGAGTCTGGAAGCAGAAACATCATCCGCCCTCACCCATGAGTTATCCTCGGGTCCGAAACCCTTCCAAGCGACGAGATACTGCAAACTCCCTCTATACCGTCTAGAATTTAGGATGTGGGAAATTTCATATTCCCCGTCCTCCACCACCGGAGGAACAGTGGCAGAGGCGTCACCAACCGACACATCAGCTTTTTTCAACAGAGAAACATGAAACACCGGATTAATCTTCCAGGAGGTAGGAACCTCCAACCTAACAGCAGATTGGTTAACTATCTGAAGCACCTTAAAGGGCCCTACAAACTTGGGACCCAATTTTTTCGAAGGAATCCTCAATCGCAGATTCTTAGAGGACAACCAAACCATGTCACCAATAGCAAACGAAACCTCTTGCCGTTTCCTATCAAAGTACCTCTTAGATTTTTTGTTAGCCTCCTGAAGATTATCACGCACATCCGTCCAAACTCTCTCCAAATCACCGGAAAAATTCTCCTCCTCCGGCACAGCCGATACCAATTTGGAGAATGACCCAAAAGACGGATGTCTCCCAGTACAACAAAAAAAAGGCGAACACCCAGCAGAAGAGGATGTATGGTTGTTAAGAGCAAATTCAGCAAGTGGCAGAAACTCAGACCACCCCTCTTGATTGTCTGCCACAAAGCAACGCAAGAACTGCTCAACATCCTGGTTCTTTCTTTCTGTCTGGCCATTAGACTCAGGATGATATCCGGATGAAAACGACAAATGAACTCCCAACCTGTCACAAAAGGCACGCCAAAAACAAGCCACGAACTGAGGTCCCCTATCAGAAACAATGTCAGTAGGAACGCCATGTAGTCTGACAATTTCCTTGACAAAGGCCTTAGCGAGTGTCTTAGCGCAAGGCAGTTTGATGAAGGGAAACAAGTGACACATCTTGCTAAAACGGTCCACGACCACCCAGATGACCGTGAAACCCTCAGAGGGGGGAAGGTCAGTAATAAAGTCCATAGCCAGATGTGTCCAAGGTGCACTAGGAACCTCCAGAGGGCAAAGCAACCCCGCAGCAGGAGCATGCGAAGACTTAGATCTAGCACACACAGTACATTGACGTACCCACTTAATGACTTCCTTCTGCCATCCAGGCCACCAAAAACTGCGACCCACAAGTCTCTTGGTCTCAGAAATTCCTGGATGACCTGCCAACCGAGACTCATGACACTCAACAAACAAATCTCTCCTAAAGGTCCTAGGCACAAACAACCTCCCATGGGGAGTGTTAGATGGGGCATTCTCCTGAGCTTTAAGAATCTCATCCTCCAAAACGGAGTCCAAAGCAGCAATCACAACACCTTCTTGTAAAAAGCTCTCCTCCTCCTCCTCAGCACTGACCATGGGAGAAAAGCTGCGAGACAAAGCATCCGCTTTAACATTCTTGGTACCCGGGATGTAATTAACGGAAAAATTAAACCGCGAGAAAAAAAGTGCCCACTTAGCCTGACATGCATTCAAGCGCTTGGCAGCATCAAGATAGATCAGATTTTTATGATCAGTGAAAACCTGAATGGGAAACTCAGCACCTTCCAAGAGACGACGCCAGTGTTCAAATGCGAGTTTAATAGCCAGCAATTCCCGATTACCAATATCGTAATTAAGTTCAGTCTCAGAAATTTTTTTTGAAAAAAAGGCACAGGGATGTACTCCATCCTTGCTTTCCTGAGACAACACCGCACCAACCCCCACAGAAGAAGCATCAACCTCAACCAAAAACGGCTTAGTCACATCAGGCTGCATAAGGATGGGAGCAGAGGTGAACCTCTCCTTTAGAAACACAAAAGCTTCAATGGCCTCAGAAGTCCACTGAACCGCATTAGCACCTTTCCTGGTGAGATCGGTCAGCGGTTTGACAATAATAGAAAAATTTTTTATGAATTTTCTGTAATAATTGGCGAAACCCAAAAACCTCTGTATCGATTTCAAACCAATAGGCCTAGGCCATTCCTGAACCGCCTGAACCTTCACAGTGTCCATCTCAAAACCTTCACTGGAGATAATGTAACCCAAAAAACTAATTCTCTGTACAGCGAACTCACATTTCTCTAGCTTAGCAAAAAGCGAATTGTCCATTAATAACTGTAAAACCTCACGTACGCTCCGCCAATGAGACTCCAGATCAGGCGAATAAATCAGAATGTCATCCAAATACACAACCACATTTTTGCCGATCAAAGGTCTAAGGATGTCATTAATAAGATTCTGAAAAAATGCTGGAGCATTGGTAAGACCAAAAGGCATAACCAGATTCTCAAAATGACCCACAGGAGTGTTAAAAGCAGTCTTCCATTCATCACCCTCCTTCATGCGCAACAAATTGTATGCCCCCCGGAGATCAATTTTAGAGAACCACTTGGCCCCCACTAACTGGTTAAACAAATCAGGAATCAATGGCAGTGGGTAAGGATTGCGTACAGTAATTTTATTAATCTCACGAAAGTCCAGACAAGGACGTAAACCGCCATCTTTTTTTTTAACAAAAAAAAATCCAACAGCCACAGGAGACTTGGAAGGCCTAATGTGACCGGCGGCCAAGCTTGTCTGTATGTATTCCTCCAAAGCCTTTCTCTCAGGAATAGTAAGATTAAATAAACAACTTTTAGGAAGAGTCGCTCCAGGGACAAATTCAATGGTACAATCATAGTCTCTATGGGGAGGCAAAATTTGTGACTCCTCCTCAGAAAAAACTCTCCAAAAATCCTGAATAGGTACAGGTAATTCCCCTTTTTCCACCGCAGCAATACGTCCGTTACAACACTTGTCTTAACATTTAGGGCTCCAGGACTTAATTTCATTGGTAGACCAATCCAGTACAGGATTATGCAATTTTAACCAGGGCAACCCCAATATTACTGGAGAAGGCAAATTATTCAATACTACCAAATCCAAATTCTCTTGATGAACACCATTTATAGTGAGGGGAAACTCACAGACCTTGTGAGTAACACTCTTCAAGGGAGAGCCATCAACAGAAACCACAGCAATAGGGGATGACAAAGGTTTAGGTTTTAATGTAAGTTTTTCCAAGAATCCCCCATCAATCACATTCAGAGTAGAACCACAATCCACAAATACCCGAAATTCAATTAATTCATCCTGAGCAGCGGTAGTAGCAGATAGGAATACTCCCTTTGTATTTAAACAGGCTATACGTGCATAACTGACCATTTTTTTTTCTTTGTTCACAAGAAGCACACAGTTCTTAATAAAATGACCAGAATTTCCGCAATAGAAGCACAAACCTTCAGAAAGCCTGCGGTCTTTTTCCTGAGAGCGGGGTGTCATCGCCCCAATCTCCATCGGCTCTCCTTTGTCAGCACAGACCCTCTCAAGACTCGGAGCTGACATAGCAGAGGATTTGCTCTCATTAACCCTTGCACACAGTCTCCTGTCCACCAGTATAGCTAATTGTATAGCCTCCTGCAAGTTTCCAGGTGTGGGATAAGCTATCAGCAAATCTTTAACCCTTTCACCTAGCCCCGCAAGAAACAAACTTTTCAAAGCTGAATCGTTCCACCCCACCTGGGCAGACCACCGACGGAAGTGAGAACAATACTTTTCCACATTACCTGATCCCTGCCTCAAACGTCTGAATTCAGATTCAGCAGATGAGACACGATCAGGATCATCGTACAACAAACCCAAAGCAGAAAAAAAACTATCCACTGATCTAAAGCACGGATCCTTGCGCAAAAGTGACATTATGAACCCTATGCGCTGTGATTCATCACCAGAGGATCCGGGTCTTAAACGAAAATACAATAAACAAGCGTTTTTAAAAGAAAAAAAATCTTGTTGTTCACCAAAAAATAGATCAGGCAGACGTACCTTTGGCTCTACCAAATGTGCTCCAGAACAGCTACTCACGTGTTGTTGGAGCTCGGCCACCTCCAGAGAGAGTCCCTGCAAGCGTTGAGCCAAATCTTGAACCGAGACCATGATGGAAACTGGAGGTCTTTCCTTAGAGAAATTTTTTGGGCTGGACTTACTGTTATGATCTGCTACAAGCACTAAGGAAAGACAGGAGATCTGTCCCTACAATAGAACTAAGCTGGATCCCTACGATGTAACGGGGAACCTGATCCTGCGATCAGACCCGCTAAAGTCCTCGGCTAGTCTGTACGAAGACCTATAGATGCAAGGGAGGGATCCCTACAAGAACTAGGGACTGGGATAAAGTTGGACACCTCCTAGCAGAAATTATAGCAGTCAAAGACAAGCACAAAACAAAGAACATAGAGGTCCGAAGACCTAGCACAACTAACAGAGAACGGTAACAGAGCACCAAGCTAGCTCAAGAGTAGTAAATACAATGAAGTCCAGCAAGGCCAGGAGGGCGGAGCCGGATTAAATAGGCAAAAATGGTCATGTGACCAGCAAACTAGAAAAAACCTAACAGGAGAGTTCTAACAGATACAGGGCCGTGATTTTGGCTATAAAAGGGTCCCCTAGACCCCTACCCCAAGCTTTTTAAGAGAATAATATATGGCGTGCCAGGAGACTCTATGGAATGCTTTCTCAGCATCCAACGAGAGTATCAAATTACAAATTTTTAACTGAATCTAGCCCAGGAAATACTTTGTGCCTAGTAGTAGTGTCTGCTAGTCAGCGGATTATCCCGGCTGTTAAGCAAGCTACACCACCTGTAGGTTGAACACTTCATTTTTTCAAAGGAAATGCTTCGGGACCACGGGATACTCAGTGAAGAGCATCAGGAGGCACCCCAAGGCATAGGGGCTGTGACTGGCAGTAGGATGCCTTGCGGTGGACAGCCGAGCTCGATCCTTATAAAAGCTTTTTAACTGCAGCAGCTTTAGTGGACGCTACTTGAGCTGGAATTACGTGGCTGCTGGCATGAGACTTGCCCTCCAGTAGATCCTTGTAAATGGATTTAAAGTGTATTCATTCAAATTAGAGAGACAATTTAAATTAAAAAGCTTAGAGCTGCCTCCACCACAGGGGGGCTCGCTCGACCCACCAGCGGACAGGCACTAGTATTGGGAGAGGGGGGCTGGCCGTCAGGGTTCACCGCGGCTCTGGCACAAACCCGGCGACATGGAGGTGGCACGGGCAGGAGCGGACTGGCCGTGTCGGCTTCTCACTTTTTGGATTTTAGAAGGGCATGACATGCCTATATCTGTGTCTCCCCCTCCTTTTACTCCTCCACCTCTTTTCTTTTCGCATGACTATATGTACTTGTCACTTTTCCATGTGTTAGTTATGTCTTCTGAGCAGTTTGTCAGCTTTTGGACACCTTTGAAGGTGTTTTCTATGTGTTTCTATGTGTTTTTGTTTGCCTGCCATTGGTTTTAACGGTGTTCGAAGGTGTTCGACGAACAGTTCGACGAACAGTTCGGCGAACACACGGGTGTTCGACGAACCGAACCGAACTTGAACACTACGGGGGTGGCTCAACACTAGTCAGGAGGCACAACTCAAGCTGGGCTAAAGTCGAATTACTAACGATCGGGGGTTTTAGGATACCAGCATCGCCTTTTGTAGTCCCATTCACTAGGAAAAACCTACAGTCTGCCTACCGTCACCCGAACTTAGTGACGGAAAAACTGGAGAAGGAAGTCTCTTTGGGACGCATGGCAAGACCTTTCGCTGATTTACCATTTGATGACTTAGTTGTGTCTCCGTTGGGGGTAGTACCCAAAAAAGAACCAAAAAAATTCAGTTTAATTCACCATTTTCGTACCCCATAGGAATGTCGGTAAATGACGGCATAGCTTCCGAGTTATGCATGGTAGTATATACATCTTTTGACGAGGCAAAGCAATGGGTTCGCAAGTTGGATAGGGGGGCCCTCATGCCAAAGACCGATATCGAAGCCGATTTCAGATTATTACCAATTCACCCCAAGAGCATCTGGCTGTTGGGTTGCTTTTGGGAAGGGAAATATTTCATTGGTAGGTGTTTGCCCATGGGCTGTTACCTTTCCTGTTCAGTTTTTGAGGCTTTCTATAGTTTTTTAGAGTAGGTGGTTCAAGATGTATCCGGCAGGGCACCTATCATCCACTACCTAGATGATTTTTTGGTTTTCGGTCCCAAAGATTCGAAGTTATGCAAGTCCACATTACGTACAATGGAATGGGCAGCAAAATGCTTCGGGGTCCTGTTGGCTCCAGATAAAACGGAGGGTCCGACATCGCGCATACGTTTTTTGGGCATCGAAATCGACTCTGTTAATTGGGAATTTCGTTTACCACAAGAAAAACTTTCTGCATTAAAATCGGAAGTAGCCAGGTCAAGGCTTGTTAAGAAACTAACGCTTAGAGAAATACAATCACTGCTGCGTAAACTTAGCTTTGCATGTAGAATCCGGATTAGCGAGCTGGTAGCCCTGTCCAGGAAAAAATCATGGGGCCTATTAGCCCAGGATGTGGAAGCCACTAAAAAGGGACTAGAGATATGGTTTAGACGGTCTAAAACAGGTCAAACAGGGAGGTGAAAATCCATTAGGTTAGGGAATGTACAAGGGTCCTTTATGTGTCCTTCAAGGGTCTTTTCGGATTTTAGGGGCAGGCGTAAGGTCTGGGAAAGCCCTTTACTATGTCACGAGGATGGAACTTTTCTATCAAAGTACCAGTTTACGGAGGTTTTTAGGAGCAGTTTAAGAAGTTTGGGTTTAGTCCCATTCAGTATCGCTCCACATTCCTTCTGGATATGGGCAGCCACGGAAACTGCAGCATGCGGCCTAGGTCCAGAAACGGTTAAGAGGATTGGAAGGTGGGATTCATGCCGCTTCTTGTCATACGTGAGACCGGAAGGGGTAGTCAAATTAAAGTAACAGTGTTCATGTTTTGCTATTACTAATTTGTTGTCTCTATGCAGGTCCCCACTTCTTGGTCTGGATAATGGGACATTTGTATGTTCATTGGGGCGGGATTCGATGGCTTCAAGAAACAGGGCCATGGTTCGATGGCTAGGTTTCCGGGGTATGGGTTGGCACAGAGTAGTACGGGAACTGCATAATTTTGTATGGCTGGACCGACTCCCCGATACATTATGTTTACTTCTAGGGGGAGAACGATCTGGGGGTCCTTCCTATTAGGGATTTGATACGGGACATGAAGCATGAATTGCTTCGTATTTGGTCATCCTTTCCAGGACTAGTGATGATGTGGTCCGACATCGTTCCGAGACAAGTTTGACGGAAGGCACGATCGGCCGAAAAGATTAACAAGGCTAGGAAAGAGGTTTAACCGAGCTATATCAAATTTAGTGCCATGAAACAGGGAATTGGCAGTAAGGCATCTAGATTTGGAAGGTAGCTCAGAAAAACTTTGGCGGCCAGATGGGGTACACTTGAATAATGTGGGGATAGATTTATGGACTTTGGCACTGGAAGGGGGCATTGACCAAGCGTTATTTTTTAAGGAAAAGGGGATCTCGAGCATATGAGGAGGTCAAACGCTCTCGTGGTGGCGTGCAACAAGGTCCTTGAAATTGGTAAAATCTTGTTCAGGGGATTCATCAACACTGGCATCCCTTGGGATACCTCGGTTGGGGTCTGGTGATTTCTGGGGCTTGCGGAAAAAGGAATGCCAGGCCCCTGTTTATTATGTATTGTTTATAATAAAGGATACTGTGGCCGAGATTTATCCAAACTCTTGAGTCTCAGTGGTTCTTTGGGTAAGGTCATGAGAGGTGGGGTGAGATTTAATAAGGGACTAATGGATTATAAAAGGCAGATTCAGAGGATCACACCGATAGTAGACAATCCCAGTGTCAAGGGGATGCTGGAGCCCCCAGGCCAGGGAAGTGGGCAGAAGCCCACATGACGTGGGTTTGGTGGAGGTGGGGGCACAGGTGAGGGGGTTATAAGGTGAGAGGGAGGAGGGGTCAGGTCTTTTTCCCCGCTACCAGGACAAGAGAAGAGTCCAGCCCACCCACCCTACATCTAGGCCTTTTCCAACGGTCCGGCCATGGTAATACAGCTGTCGATGAACGGGTCATCACACCTCACCACCTGTGAACTTGACCCAATCTTGTCCCATCTCATCCCCAACCTTACCAAAGTTTAATGGATTATAAAAGGCAGATTCAGAGGACCGACCGATAGTAGACAACACCAGCGTCATGTGGCTGGTGTGAGTGCAGCGTTGGCACTCTGTTTCTATCTCCACCGTCGCTGTACCTTCTGTGAAAGAAAACGTTGTCAGGGGGTGGAGATAAAAGCAGTGCTCCACAGCTTCTAGCACTACCCTCAAACAAGTCATCATCAGGGGGCGGCGATGACGTCCCTCACTGCTTCTAACTCCGTCCCCTGACAATGTCTTTTTTCACAGAAGCTACCACCACGGAGATAGAAGCAGAGTGCCAGCACTGCACTCACATCAGCCACAGCATCCATCACCCAGGATCCAGGACGTCTTAATCGAGGGGCAGCAATTCAAGACATTAGTGAATTACTGCACCCCTGCCTCCTTTAACGTCCTGTTCTAGGCGGGGCGATGGACGCTGCAGGGAGTGAGTGCAGCCCCAACCTCCTCTGACGTCCTGTATAAAACTCCTCTCAAAAGAAAACACATTTAGGGATTAGGTAGATAGAGGAGGGTATAGTGTTGTGTAATAAAGCTCATTTCAAAAGTAGTTAAGGTGTAAAGATAGTTAGAAAATACATTTTACAGTGTAAGTGCCGGACAACCCTTTAACCTAATTACAGTACGTCTTATTCTTCCAGTTCTTAGGGGAACTCTTTTGCAAATCATGTTATAAGTTATTGTGCTATGATTGTATTTCTGCTTCTACAATACTTTGGGCTCAATTCATTATTGCATTTGTGCCTGTTTTTTGTTGAGTTTTGTTGCTTTGTGTCTATTTTTTCTTTTGCACCAAATTCATCTTTCCATTTGCGCATTTTTGCTGTCTGTTTTATATTGACGCGCCCCCAGGGCCGTGGGGTACTCGGCAGCGGGGCCTCTGGCTGCTTGCAGGAGATATCACGGTGGCTGGCCCGGTCCGTGACCCAGGGCGGTCAGTGCAAAAAGGGGGATTATTTTAGAAAGTTCGTGACGCCACCTGTGGTGCCTGGTGAGGATCACCAGCGCTGCAACAGTCCTCTGAGGCAGATGTTAGGGCAGCTTGTGATGGGACGGCTCCCCACAAGTGGAGCAGGCCTCAGGACAGTGAAGTGAGAGAGAGCGTGGGTTGCGCTGAGCGTTGTAGTGCAGGGGGAACAATGGCGCCGATGAAAGAATGGATGAAGGCAGTACAGTGCAGTCATCTGAGATTTTACTCACAATTCTTCAGACAGTCCACAGGTGCACTGTACAGGTGCAGGCCTCCCATGTCGCGATGCGTTCACTGGGCAGGGGTTCAATCCTTCGTCAGGCAACTTGGGAATACCTGGCAGAACCCCACTTTCTCGTGTTCCTATTTTGACCGTCTTCACACTGGTCTTTCTCCCTCCTGCTCTGCGCTGCCCACTCTCAGTCCTGTTTGGGTACTCTGAAGTCCCTCCTGTCCGTCGGAGTTACACAGACTTGCTTGACCCTCAGGGAACTAGAATGCGGCTACGTTCCCTCTGTCTTCTGGCAGATGCGGGGCGTACGGGTGCCGTCCTGCATGCGCTGTACCCCCTAGGATCCTTTCTTAGAATGGAGCCTACTCCCTGCTCCCTTCCTGGGCCTCCTGACTTGACCCTACTTGTGGAGCAGATCTCCTAATTAGACTCTGCTCCCAGACTGTTCTTCTGAAAAATCCTGAGCTGTTCTTCTGAACTGCTCCCTAGAACTAACCACTTAACTAATCTGCCACCCTAAGATGGCTTCCCTACTTTATACTCCTACCAAAGTGCTCCCTCTAACTACTTCCTCAACCCACACCCACTACTGCTTCTCTCTACCTTTGGGTTCCCCCCACTCCAGCCAGGGTCAGGGCTCAGCAGCTGCGCTCTGCATGTTGCCCCTCCAGCCGGCCTGGAGCAGTGTAGTGTTGGAAGCAGGTGTTTGGGGTTCCGGGCAGCACTCCCTCCTTACCTGAGAGAAGGAGACACCACACCTCGGGGTGAGGTGCAGTACCTCTGTGGTGACTGAACCCTCAGGGGCGCCACACTATGTTTGTCTGTTTTGGGGGATTTTAGTTTGCTGTGGGCATGGTTTAGGGTTTTCAGATGTTTTCACCTGTTGCATCATCTGCAAATTTTCAAAAAGTGACAAATGTACTCCAGTCCTGCCTGTTGAGTAACTTCATGTATGCCAGAATTTTTTAAGGTTTTTTTTGCAACATTTTTAAAAAGAAAAATTTGTGAGTTTTTTTCACTCAAAAAGTCACAAAAATTGTTACAAACAGAAAAAAAAGATAATTTTTTACTTTGTGCAAAATTTATGAACCGTGTGCACCATTTTGATAAATTTGGTGCCACAAACATCAGGGAACACCACAAGATAAGAAAAGTAAGTTAAAGAAAAAAAACAAATTCAAATGATGAATCGTGGCCTATGACTCTAGCTAAATTAAACTAAAGGTAAATTATAAGTCTGCAAAAGTGACAGAGAAGACAGTATTGTCCTGGAGGAAGCACCGCTAGGAATGAAGAGGTTAATATGTTATGAGCAATATGGGAACGGAAGGTGTCTTTGTCCCTCTTACTAATTGTTCTGGATTGTCACACCCTTGGCGGTAACCCATATCATTGTATCTCCTCACTAACCCCCTCCTCCCCCGTACTACTTTCTTCTCCATACAATTCAGTAGCTGGACTGGTTTCAATGTAGGAGATATGAATCCATTCTTATATCCAGACACGTTCAGTACATGACCTTTTTATTAGTCCTTATCTCCTCACTAGGTATAGGTTTGATCTAATCTAACTGCTGTGAAAGTTCACAACGCTTAGTTACTCTTCCTTCAGAATCAAGACTTTCTGTTAGATGTATTAGTCTATATTCACACCTCCGTGTGAAACGTCCATTTGCGCTCAGTTTGTTTCTTGCACAGCATGTGGACCCATAGAGTTTTATGGATCTATAGGTATATCTGTGAACAACACAGATCCAAGTGTGAGATCAGTGAGACTCAAAGCACATCTCATTCTCACCTGTGTTTGCAGATCAGAATTGGCCATTCACGTCTATGGGGATCAGTGAAACATGGATGCAAATCGGAAGACCTCTTTTGTGGCTCATGGAACTTTTGCATAGGGATATCACTGTTATAAAAACGTGAGCTTCTATGGGTCTTTTAAATGGCTTGGAAACAAAACAACTCTTCAGTAAGAAAAAAAAAAGGTTGACAAAAAACCCAGATGCAACTAGGATGACACTTGAGAAAAGAAATGGTCAGTTTCTTACAGATGGGAAAAATCACATGGATGTGTTTATGTAGCCATGGAATTTTTTGGGAGCAGATCTGTTCTAATATCCTCCTCAAAGAACGCTTCAAAAACACTTGAAAAACTCTTCTAATTCATTCCTTTTAGAAATCCATTTTGCTGTTCATATGAGGATTTTTTGGGGTTGTTTTTTTCCTAAAGCCTCATTTAGACGTCTGTCATTTTTCTCATACATAAAAATACGGACCATTGTTCTTCAGTGTTTTGGATCCAATTTTCATCACGCCTTACCGATATATGACACACAGCTACATCATACTGTATGTCATCTCCTTGACTTTGATGCGGGCTCAGCTCCTGATCCATATTGGATCATCCATATTCCATCAGACTTTTACAGATATATTACATTTCTTAATGTAGAAACTTGCATTTGGTATTATACATTTTTAAATGTTGATATATAAAAATGTATGCCATATGGATATAAAAAAACGGACACATGAGTGAGACACGGATGACATACAGATGGATTATAAATAGCAATAAGGGTGAAAATCATCTGAAAATCTCTTGCTCTCAGCCTTGATATCTGCAGCTACTGTGTAGAATAGATCAGAGCTGAGTATCATAAATACCTCCAGATGTCCTCTAACAACAGTATCAGTGTGGTGGGAGGGACAGCTGACAGAGCTGTCAGAGGAAAACTTCAGTTGCAGATATGTTGTAATGACATTCAACTCTGCTGTATTCTTCCTTCCCCCACACTTACTGCAGTGAGAGAAGATCTGGAAGTGTTTGTAATTACTCTCAGCTCTGCTCTATACTTCACAGCAGCTGCAGAGATCAGGGCCAAGAGCAGGGCTATGTGTTATTACATCTCACAGGAAAAAGCATGTTCTTCTGACCTTCTGGAGGCATGTTCTTTTTCCCCTGCACGACGCCTCCTGCTTATGATAAGTCAACGTGCAGGGAAAAAGTACATGCCCCCAGACAAGAATCTCTGTTAATGCCCTGTTGGACTTATCATGAATTACAAACTAAGCTTTACAAGCTAATATTTCCACAACGGAGAGGAGAAATTACAAATAAAAGTTGCATGTAAAAGTTTGGGCACCACTGGTGAAAATTACTGTTATTGTGAACAGTTAAGCAAGTTGAAGGTGAAATGATCTCTAAAAGATCTAAAGTTAAAGATAACACATTTCCTTTGTATTTTAGGCAAAAAAATAAAAAATATTTTCATCCTCTACATTTTAAAAATTACAAAAAGTAAAATGTGCTGATGTAAAAGTTTGGGCACACTGCATGGTTAGTACCTAGTAACACCCCCTTTTGAAAGTGTCACAGCTTATAAACGTTTTTTGTAGCCAGCTAAGAGTCTTTCAATTCTTGTTTGAGGGATTTTCATCCATTCTTCCTTGGTCTAGTCACATATTTTCAATGATGTTAAGATCAGGGGACTGTGAGGGCTATTGTAAAACCTTCAGCTTATGCCCTTTGAGGTAGTCTATTGTGGATTTTAACATGTGTTTAGGATCATTATCCATTTGTAGAAGCCATCCTCTTTTCAATTTCAGCTTTTTACAGATGGTATTATGTTTGCATCAAGAATTTGTTGAAATTTCATTAAATCCATTCTTCTCTCTAGCCATGTAATGTTCCCCATGCCATTGGCTGCAACACAACTACAAAGCATGATTGATCCACTCTCATGCTTAATTGTTTGCGAGATGTTCTTTTCCAGAATTTCTGTGCTCTTTTTTCTCCACAAATACCTTTGATCATTGTGGCCAAAGTGTTCTATTTTAACCTCATCTGTACCCAGGACTTGTTTCCAGAATGCATCAGGCTTGTTTAGATGTTCTTTTGCATACTTCTGACGCTGAATTTTATGGTGAGGACGCAGGAGAGGTTTTCTTCTGATGACTCTTCCATGAAGACCATATTTGTGCAGGTGTCTCTGAACAGTAGAACAATGTACCACAACTACAGAGTCTGCTAAATCTTTTTGAAGGTCTTTTGCAGTCAAGTGGGGGTTCTGATTTGCCTCTTAAGTAATCCTACAAGGAGCTCTCACTGAAATTTTGCTTGGTCTTCCAGACCTTATCTTGACCTCCACTGTTCCTGTTAACTGACATTTCTTAATTACATTCCGAACTGAGGAAAGGGCAACTTGGAAACGCTTTGCTATCTTATTATAGCCTTCTCCTGCTTTGTGGGCCTCCACCATTTTCATTTTCAGAGTGTTAGGCAGCTGCTTAGAAGAACCCATGGCTGCTTTTTTATGGCACAAGATAAGAAGAGGCTAGGTTTTTATAAAGCTGGGAAATTTGCACATGGCCTTTCCTAATGATGATAGTGAACAAGCCATAACCCTAACAGTCTAATTAAGGTCTGAAACCTTGGTCAAAGTTATCTGAGCACACAAATCTCCAAGGGTGTCCAAACTTTAGAATCGGTCCATTTTCCTTTTTGTAATTTTTAAAATGTAAAAAATTACAATATATATATTTTTTCCCTAAAATACAAAGGAAATGTGTCATCTTTAACTTTAGACCTTTTAGAGATCATTTCATCTTCAACTTGCTTAACTGTTCACAATAACAATAATTTTAACCAGGGGTGCCCCAACTTTTACAAGCCACTGTATGTATGGACATTGCTTTGTGCACTAGGCATAGTAATGGGGAACACAAAAGGGCCTTTCCCAAAATGTTTCCTCAAAATTGGATGCTCCCATAGTCCAAAATGTCTTGCTACGCTAAAGTATAGCATTATGTCTCCTCCACCAGACATCACAGTTGGCACAATGCAGTCAGGTAGGTAATGCTCTCCTGTATTGTGTGCGAAACCCAGGCTCATCCACCAGTATTCCAGATAGAGAAGTGTGATTTTTCACTCCACAGAACATGTTTTCACTACTCCAGAGTCCAGTTGTGGCTGTGTACTTTATATCACTCAATCCAATGCTTGTGATTGTGCTGAGTAATGCAAGACTTGCATGCAGCTACTCGGCCATGGAAACCCAGGTCATGAAGCTCTTGGAGCACAGTTTTTGTGCTGATCTTAATACCAATAGAGGTTTGGACTCTGCAGTTATTGAGTTAGCAAATTGTTGGTGAGTTTTGTCTACTCAGCACATAGTGTCCTCGCTCTGTAACTTTACGTGGTCTTCACTTCATGTCTGAATTGCTGTGATCCACATCAATAATATGTCTCTCAGTTGCTTTTGCACTTGGTACATCGATGACATCCTATTACAGTACTGAATTTCAGTGAGCTCTTTAGAATGAGCCATTCTTTCACAAATGTTAGTAAAGGCAGACGGCATGGCGCGGGGCTGGATTTTATATACTTGTTGCAATGAAACCAAATGAAAAACCTGAATTCAATGATTAAGTTATCTGTCCTGATACCTTGTCCATATATGAAGAATAGCAGAAATCTTGAAGCAGTAATCTCAATCATCCTTAAGTGTGCACAGCCCCATAAAAAAACAGAACCACAAATTTGAACAAAGTAGAAACTTTTTTAAAAAGTGTAACATTTCCCTCCGAGTTGTGAACTGAAAAAGGAAGTGTTTTCTATGGTAACAATGGTCTTTTACTTGTGTACAATGGAGCAGACATGTTTATAAAGTCTCAAAGTCTAACTGTATGAAATCATTCTTACGTTGTGTGGTTTGATCCTGATTACATAAAATTCCCACAAGAAGGGAAGTACCTTTAAGCTAAAAGCCATTCAATACTAGTACAGGATATCCTCTACTTGTTGATAATTTCCTCTGTACAGACGAACATAGAGCGCATAGGAATATTCAAAGAGACAGGTAGTCATCAACTGTGTATAAGGAATATTGTTCTGAGCACTTAATGTTTCCTTGTGCATGTCATTAAGTCATTAGTATAAGTCGAAAAGTTCATGTCAATTATACAATATAGGAAAAAAGAATTCATAGATATATATATATATATACATCCATGCATCAGAAATAGAAATGCAGGTCATCATAGGACATCTAAAATTAAATTTACAAAAAATACTGTTGTCCTCGACTAAATGTTGCCAAATATAATCAGTCATTTCTTAAGCTGACCATTCACATAAACTGTTGACCCACTGTTGACCGTGTGAAAATCGCATATGAGTGAGGTATCCATGTGATGACTGCTGAAACCAGAAATCAGAGCTGAATCCTGACAGTGAGTATATTACACACTGTTAGGTTTGGCTACAGGGCTTTATTTTATAGTTAAAGGGCTTGTCCAGGTTTGAGATGAAAGTCTGCAATCACCCTAGGTGACTGCAGGCTTCTGAATTCTCACAGCGCATGCACTGCACACTTTTAGGATTCTCCCTTGCACAAGTATGCCATTTGTATACTTCTGGCCACATTACGACTAGACTTGTCCGGCCTCACTCAATTCATTGAGTGAGTCCACGCATGTGACCGCAAGTATGCAAATGAGAGAATCCTGACAGCGTGCAGTATGAGAATTCAGAAGTCTGCAGTCACATAGTGACAAATAGAGTGACTGCCGACTCATCACAAACCTGGACAACCCCTTTAATGCTACTAACATAAATAAAAGTATGAGAATTAGTATCACAAAAAACATTTACATCCAGGTACCTTTTTAGATGAACAACTCCAGAGACAATGTCTCTTTCTTTTCTTCTTCATCTTGTCCAGACGCCATGATGAGTTTTCTCATCCACCAGCGCAGTGGAGTCGGAGTCGTGGCATTGGAGTCGGAGCCCATTTTGGTGGAGTCGGAGTCGGTATAAAATGGACTGACCCTGACTACTAAAATATATAATAAATTGGGTACAGTAGTTCAATGCAGTTTGTGGGGAATATTTTATTCATAGGAATTTGGGAAAGTTCTGAAATGTCCTATAAATGTCTGTCCTATTCCTGATCTAAGGGTCTAGACTTTTAGCTGAGATGAATCTGTGCTAGATAAAAATTAATTACTTAAACATGAGCCGTGTATGAGGGAGTCGGAGTCGTGGAGTCGGAGTCGGTGTCATGGAAATTGAGGAGTCGGAGGTTTGACTTACCGACTCCATAGCCCTGTCATCCACAACTCATCTCTGCAGACTTCCTTCTTCCCCGGTCTTCTGCTGCACATCCCCACAAGATACAGTGTCATTATAATGCTCCTGAATAAAAATATCTGCTGTACACTGAGCCCCTGAATAAATAATTGTTCCACACTATATTCCCTGAACAAAATATGTCGCCACATTGTCACTCTTATGGTACAGGCCCTCCACACTGCCCCCTCCTTTCCATACTGGTCCCACTTTTCACACTGTCCTCTCACACTGTGTCCCCCTTATAGGCCCCAGTCTCTATACTATGCCCCCCATCACACTACCTCTCCTTAGCATGCTGTCTCCTCCTGGCAGTGCCCTTACACTTTTCCCCCCATGCTACCTCCCCCTACACTACTCAATCTTTATTCTATGCCCACTCACACTTTTCTCCCCCATACTGTCTCTTCACACATTTCTCCCTCCCTCCTCATACGATCTTTGCTTACATCCACCCGACTCCCCATAGTGTCTCCTCAGAAATTCCCCGACTCTCCATTCTGTGTCTGCACCCATCCCCCCCACTCACCATACTGTGTCTGCACCTATCTCTCCCAATCACCATATTGTGAATGCACCCATTTCCCCATACTATTTCCTCATATATGGCCCCTATGTCCGCACTTTCTCTTCATACTGTGGCTTCAAATCTCTCCTGCTCTCCATATGTCAAAACCTGCCCCTCCCTTGCGCCACAAACTTGTGTCCTCAAATCATCCTCCCTGTTACACTAAACCTTCCCCACCCCTCTCCCCCACACTAAATATTCCCCTCACAGAATAAATATTCGCCCCACAGAATAAATATTGCCCCACCAGCATAAATATTGCCCCCACGGCACAAATATGCCCCCCCCCATTACATTTAATTTTCAGTATCTTCAGCTCCAGTGAGTAGCACTTACCAGAATATTCCCATCACAGAATAAATATTCCCCCCACAGCATAAATATTGCCCCCTCTCTTTTCATTGTCTTCAGCTCCAGTGTGGAGCACTTACCACCATCTCTGTGTGCAGCCGCGTCGACCAATGATGTCAGCAGCGTGATCACATGACCTGACTATGCTACTAGCGTCGCTCTGACCCAGCAGTCAGAGCTTCAATTGTACTTGCGTCTAAAAGACGCAAACACAATTGAACACTGGGAGCCAGCAGCTGCATGTTCTGTGAGCTGGGTGTGAGCTTGACACTCTGCTCAGAGAACGGCCGAATCCCGGTCCGGGGGGCGGCAGAATGCAGCTGTCGGGGAAGACACCTCGGACCGCTGCATTAGGCAGCCTGACTGGGCCCCACCCCCTGCTGGCTGCGCCCCCTAGTAATGCCTCTGCCTTATGGCAATGTCTTACCACGAGCAGGAACACAGGATCAAGCATGTTAAGTCCAACATCACAGAACCGAACTTACCAACACCAGGTCAGATTACCAAAGCACATGCAGGATGTAGCAGACCCCATTGATAAAGGCGGGGGCAAGCACAGGTGCAAAATACTGATGCGACTGTCACCCCTTCCATGAATTGGCAGATATGTGAGTGGCTGTGTAGTATTACAATTGCACACAGATGGAGTTTGCTTACGACGCCAGTCACACAGATAGGTGTGGTGCACAGTGTCTGGCTTACAGCCTATTAATGATGCCCATAATTTTAAATCAAGCGGTCTGTCCAGCACTATATACCTGTACCCCACAGGACAGACGCCCCAATTCACCCAACCAACACTAAAGGGCCTGGCTGCATCCTACAAAAAATTAAAAATGTGCAATAAAAAGATGAAAAATAATGTATCAAATAAATACATTACATGAGGTATTGGTCGATATTTTGGCCAAAATACGCAAGCTCGCAACCCACGCCAAGGGTCCTCATTACCTTGCGAGTCCCTACTCTAAAATGAAAAACAGTGCACAGAAAAAGACATGAATTAAAAAAAAAATTCATGTCCTTTTCTGTGCGCTGTTTTCAACATAACAGAACCCCCTAAACACTGTCAGTTGACCCCCAGACATATTGGATTGTAAACTAATCCCCTGAATATTGGCATGTTTATTCGGTCGCCCAATTGCCCAATGTTGATCCTAACTGTAATGTAACAGTCTATTGTCTTAAAGGGAACCTGACATCAGGTTAGCCCCATATGAGGTAAGGCCAGTACCTGTAAGCCCTGACATACAGCATTCTAATATGCTGTACATATGACCCCAATCCGGCCTGAAAGACAAGAAAAAGACCTTTTATATTACTCATCTACTAGGCAGTCGGGTCTGATGGGCGTCGCTGGTCTTGGTCTGGTGCCTGCTCTCTTCTTGCGATGCCGTTCTCCTTCTTGCTTTGTGTGGATGATGTGTCCTATGCCATCCACATAGTGTCCCCGGCATAGCGCTCTTGCACAGGCGTACTTCTCTGCCCTGACGAGGGCAGAGTTAAGTACTGTTGTTCACATGCGCCAGGGCTCGTTGGCCTTTTCCTGCACATGCGCACTACAGTACTTTGCTCTGCCCTCGACAGGGCAGAGAAGTACGCCTGCGCAGGAGCATGATCCCATAAACACTATATGGTTCACATAGGACGCATCATCCACCCAAAGCAAGAAGAAGGATGGCATCGCAAGAAGAGAGAAGGCCCTGGACCTAGGCCAGTGACGCCCATCGGACCCGACAGCCCAGTAGATAAGTATTATAAAAGGTCTTTTTCTTGCCTTGCAGGCCAGATTGGGGGCTTATATACAGCATTTTAGAATGCTGTATATCACAGCTGAAAGGTAGTGGTTTATCTCACATGGGACAAACATGGTGACAGGTTCCCTTTAAACTACCAAGTAAAACTTAGAATAAAATAAACAAGTAATCTAGAATCCGTAAGTATTTTGAGAAGTTTATTAGTATGATTTAGGGTGTAAATAAATGTTTTTTGGTTATTTTTTTCCATCCCTTGAAAACCTCTCCATATTTAAACCCCTGTACAAAATCTCAAGCCTAATCAACTGCTGGCTCACTAAACGAAAACAGTTGGGAAATTTAACAAAGGTCCTTGTTCATATAAAGGAGTTAAATGGTATCATTAACTTTCGAGAAATTCAGTCTAAATATAATCCAACTTGGCTTCTATAAAATGTAACCAATAGGCCACGCTGAAGAATGTGTCTTTTATGTAAATCTGAAAAGATGAATATTGTATTACAATATACACCTTGTGCCTGAAAAAGGATGTCCCATAAATTGCCTCAGAATGCATTTCTTTTTTACAAAGTAACGGAAATTCTCTTTGTAAGGCCTAATATTTCAAGACGATTGACATCCGCATTCAATTATATGCAGCCAAAGCTCTATACGGTGAAAGCCGAGAAGGAATCTATGTCAGAGCTTAGATATCTCCGTGTTGAGGCCATGCTCATATAGAGGTGCCACTGTGCTACAACTACTGTCTTGTCGATTTGGATCTTGACACAGTTTAGGGCTCAGTCTGATGAGTGTGTTATACGGACAAGTAAAACTCGGACGACACACTGACCAATGTCAATACGGCAGATCAGATGAGTTTTCTCACACATCCATTCAAGTCTACGGGTGTGCAAAAAAATCAGATCCCATAAGGACCCCTTAAAGGGGTTGTCCACTACTTGGACAACTCCTTCTCCATCCTCATGTTTCCCCCCTGTAAAATAATAACACCTCCAGTGCTGGCGCTGTTCCTTTGGACAAATTACATATATCCGGAGGAAATGTGAGCTGCAGCTCTATTCGTATTCGTCCGAAGGGAGAGTGAAGCCAGCGCTGATCGGCCGGAGGGATCACGTGACACAACAATGTTACACAATTGCCTGGAGAGCCAGTGCTGTCGCCGTTGGAATGGCACCGGCATCGGAGGAGGGGTTGTCCAAGTAATGGACAACTCCTTTAAAGGGGTATTCTCATCTTTGAATGTTATGCCATATCAGAAGTATATACGAGTACCATAACATCCTGATCAGTGGGACATTTCTCCAGCCACATTGAGAAGCCACATTGTTAAAATAACATCATTCTAAGGGTCGTTGAAGTCTCATCAGCTTATGTAACAAGCAAGGTTGACTTATACAGTGGTCGAAAGGGGCAAGTGCAAAGAGGCATTCACCAAATAATGGCTTCCATTATCCTAGATTTCAGTGGTGTTGGAGCAGTATCGGTTAAGCCTTATACATGCATCCATGTTACATGTATGTGTTTTTTTACGGATAGAAGATATAACCATGGGCATGTCCACAATAACACTGAGGCATGCATTGTTTTTCTTGTGGACATGCCCATCCAAGTGAATGGCCACTGAACAAAATGGATATCACTAGGATGTTTTATGGGTAAGGAGTGCTTGTAAAAAAAAAATTTTGTATACGAAAAATTTAATACATGGAGCAAATATGGATGAAAATCAGATTCATCACAAGGATGAGATATGGTAATTTTTTTTTTCTCATACACTGAATGAGGCCTTGGGTGGGTACACAGATTTTTTTTTATTATTTTCAAGTTCACTTCCAAATATTTATTTAAAAAAAAAAAGTTTACATGTTACGGTCACGTGAAAAGTTTTGTTTTTTTAGGGTTCTGGTTTTTGACACAATCACCGATCACTGAAGAAGAATCAACTTGTTCCTGCTTTGAGGCTATAGCTTCGGCCCCTTTATTTTAATCATTGGTGAAATCTCAGGACCCAGACTACCATGGATGCAAAGTTCTGACGTGGCTATAACTTATCGAAAGTTTGATAAAGTTAGACGCACATCATTTAACACTTTTACTTGGGGTAAACCACCAACCAGGATCCAGGCCTAATGAGTGTGACACACTGCAGGGCAGGGAACCCAGTTCTGAGTTCTGCTCCGAGCTCTTGTTGATAACACTCTATCCAGAATCAGGCAGTGATTCCAGAATAAGGTGGATCCTTTCTCAAGTTCTCCCTCTTTTTATTTTTTTTTTGCATAATTTTAATAGAGAAAGTTAAACAATCATAGGGATAATATGGCACATGAGCATCATCTGTCAAACACTTATTTCCACCGCTTGGTCATGTGGTTTTCGAGTAGCTTGTAAAGTAAGCAAACTTGGGAGAGAGTCAGATGGGGCGAGGTAAAGCAATCCATGAATGGAGCGACATGTGGGAAAAAGCTGGAGGGCATTGGAGAGAAGGTTATAGGAAAGAATGAGAGCAATAGGTTATTGTTGAAGCACAGCGAACATGTAGGAGTTTATTAAGAGATTATAACAATGAACTGAGAAGGAGAGGAGTGATTCATGGCTTTGTAAGAGAGGAGATTGACATTCACTTGTTCTCTTAGGAAAGTACAGGAAGTCAGTGCTGGCACTGGCAGAGACAAGCAGAAGTGGCATTGGAGAGATATAGGCAAGTCTGGTGGTAATACTGGGCAGTGACTGGAGTAGAGGTGGGATTTGGAGCAAGAGAAGAATTGAGAAAGTTTTACATAGTCAGTGTGGAATATAAGAAAGTAAAACAGTGTTACTTAGTGAAATCTTCTTAAAGGAGTATTTCCATCGATAGGATATGCCGCCGCTTTTTAATAAGTGAGCTTTTGAGTTTCAGGGGTCTAGAGGATGAAGGGGCCGCAACTCTAGTGTAGAGTATATATTAGAAGTGAGTCACCACTTCAGAAAATCAGAATATTAATGGTGAGAAACAATGCAGATCAGCCCTCCATGTCTATAGGACACAATATGGGGGTGGTCATGCAATGTACTCATGTGACCACTTCCCCCGATTACACCTACATATATGCAAGGACTGGTCTATAACTCAACTCAACTATGGTGTACAGACTCAGGCGATTACCTATGTGGATGCACTGACACCATACTGTATGTCATCACACACTATACTTCTATGGACATGAACGTTTCCCATCACCAATGTTTGCATTATTCATGTGGGTTACAGAAAGTCTTCAGAAACTGTTGTCAGGTCTAAGTACAGGTACATTTGTAAAGATTAAGTTAAGTAATCTTCCTATAAAGTGCCAAACGTTTATATATCTTCATTCCCTTAGACCCCTGTACGCATTAGAATAAAGTCAGACGAATATGCAGATTGAGCAGGACTGGCTGACTATCTAATATGTATGGGAAGGGTTAGCAAATCTCGTATTCGACTTATCTTTGAGTATGGCTTCATCCCTCCCCGTACAACAGATGCAAGCTCGGCCAAGTAAAATACACTCCTCAACATTGAAATTGCAATACTAAGAAAGAAAAGTCTTGCAGTTATGAATATCACAGGACGGATAGACATGTTAATGATATGAAAATGATGAAAAATGGAAAAAAAAATCAAATCATCTGAACTTATTCAGTATTGAATATAAGTACCACATGTAGAAATCCCTGCACTTGCATGCTTTGGCTCCTATCAAAGAGGTTGTCTGAGGAACATTTGGCCACGCTGAAAGTACTTGTGCACCAAATTATCAAGAGCCACTGCTGGCACTTCCCTTTGCCATTGCAAATGATGTCCCAGATGTGCTCGATGGGAGACAAGTCCGGAGACACTGCAGGCCATGGTATCACGTTTAGGCCATGCAGGCTGCTCACAGTAGCAAAAGCAACATGTAACCTGGCGTTGTCATATTGAAAAACAGCTCCTGGAACACTTTGTTCCAAAGACAAAATCACTAAAACTCTGAGCTTTCAATGTACCTGTAATGAAAACTCGAGGAGTTAAGGTACTATATAATATGCCTGGGCCCCATGCAGGTAATATGTCCCTTATGCTGCTATGTGTCCCTTATCCTGGGCCCCATGCAGGTAATATGTCCCGTATGCTGCTATATGTCCCTTATCCTGGGCCCCATCCTGGCAATATGTCCCTTATCCTGGTATATGTCCCTTATCCTGGGCCCCATCCTGGTATATGTCCCCTTTCTGCCGCAGTTCTTTAATGCATAGAAAAAATAAACCATTATACAGCGTGGCGTCCTCTTCTGAACCCGGCAGCTGACTTCAGTGTGCAAGTAACGGGCATGCGCCAAAAGTCATTTGCACGCTGATGTCAGCTGTTGGCCTCTGATTGGCTGGCAGCATGCATTGCCGTACACTGACTCAACTGGTATGTATGCCGCAATACACTTCAACTGGATGTGCGTCCGCAGACACACATCCAATTGAAGTTTCTGTTGGCATCGGCGGGCACCTCATCCGCACGGGCCCCCACTCACATAGGCCCGGTCGATACGCCCCTGTACATATGTGATGTATGATATTAGCAGTTTTGTACAACAGTTTAAATGGGTTTTTTAATGACTGCTTTCCAGAAGCGCCGCACTCCCCAAATTTCTGACTGCTTGCTTGCTGGGGGGGGGGGGCAGTGCACCCCTGATTCATTGAGTTTGGGCCAGCATCATTGTCTCGCCGCTGGCCTGAACTATGCACTCTCTGAAATTGGAAGAAGAGCCAGCTTTGCTTCTACAACATTGGAGGAGTGCAGGTGTCACATAAGGTGTGGGAAAGACTAAGTGCAACACGAAGGGAAGAGGGGAAGGGAGTCCAGACGCTAGGGTAAGGGGGAGTGGAGACTTCCTAGGCTGATCTGATATCACACTGACTCCCCTATCGTCCCTATATTGGTTCCTCACCAATCGCCACACAGGAACCTAAACCCTGTATTTACTCAGCGCTTGGCCCTGGATAGGGGATAGGGAAGATGAGCACTAGTCAGTCCCCACTAGCAACTAAAGACAACAAGGTAGACACACACAGGGAAAAGTAACTTAGCTTGAGCCGACTTCAGAGAGATTACATCAAATGTCCTCCTAACACCAGAGAAGACAGAGAGGAAGTAAGCAAACTACAGCAGCTCCAAGCCTTCACAAGGAAACATGTGAATATCAACGGCCCCTCCCTGCAACACAACTGAAAGTATTTAAACACCCAGGCCTGGGTACCAATTAGCAGGAGGGAAGTAGCCGCTGGGTCCTAGAGTGAGACAGATTCAAGAAGGTGTCTGTAATGCCAAACGAAGAGATCTTCTTCAACCAACTGCAGGGTGACTGTCTGTTACATCTGACACACCCGTGACAGCAGGAGACTGATGATGACCTAATCCAACGATCCGGACAGCCTCAGAGCAGCACTTACAAGTTCTAATGGAAACAGTTTGTAAACACTGCGCTCCTTGCTTAGGAGCCCAACCATAGACTGCTCATAGACTGCAGTGATGGCTGATAACTTAGGCACCAAGCAGTAAACAATAAAATTAAAAATGTCTTCATTTTTGAGAACAGAGTATTTTGAGTATTTTTACAAGCGCTTTACCTGCCTGCGCACTTCGCTTTTTACAGAAGGCGCACTTGTACGGTGTACTATGCTGTCATAGTACTGCAAGGATCTTGTGCGCAGGCGTGGGATCTGGACTGGCGACTGCACGTCACAGGGCACTGTGACGGGCAGGGGAGGGGGGAAATATTTTAATTAACACAGTAGGCGGGGATTTCTTCCCGTCTCCCGGCCCGCAAGCATCGGAATCTTCCCTTAATAAAAAGCAATTTCACAGCAACCAGACCTCTAATATGAGGCATACAGGTAGGTATATATTCACATTTCTATCACCTGTATGCCCATATTCGAGGTCAGACAAGTCCCAGGGGTGACAGATTCCCTTTAAAGGGGTCATCTCATGTTTTTTTCTTCAGAACTGCACTGCTCCTCTGCCTCCGGGCTTCCTGGTTGCCAGGATGGTGAGCTCCTGAAGATTGACAGTTTGGGCCGGTGGCATGACTTTGCATCTGCAGCATTGTAAAAGTGCAAGGAAGTGATCCGGGCAAGCTTGAGAGCAGCACTTACAAGCTGTTTGCTATACAGCTTGTAAGTACAGGTTCCTGCCTAGGATATCGGCCACTGCAGAGGTAATTTGGGAAAAAAGCTGTAAACTATTACATTAAAAATTTCTCCATTTTTCAGAAGAAAAAATATTTTTTATAAGAGGTAAATTACAAAGTAACTTGCTTTAACAATCACTTTGCAATTTTAATAATTTACTAATATGAGACATTCCCTTTAAGTAGCCCATTAAATTTACTGAACGCTAAAATGTACTAGATTCCCCTAAAAATAGAGTAAAAAAGTAAATTTCGTTTTTGGCATAACTGATGGAGCCAAGTCCATAGAAAAGGCCATTGATTCATGAAAATGTGAAAATAAGAAACTTTGTAGCATCGGCCTTTTTCTCCTCCTGGACTGATCGATCATTCTCAAAATTCTCAATTCGCGGGTTAAATCTGTATTCAGTGAAGACAGGTTTTTACATTACTGAGATAGGAGATGGCAGTTGGTGCTGATAGTATTCTATGTAGAGAGGAGGAGGGAGGAGCTAGTGGCAGATGCCCTTTCGTCTACATAGGATATTGCCTATAGTAACTGCTATATCAGTAATGTCATAATCTGTCTTTACTGTTTTACCCATGAATGGAGAATTTTGAGAATTACCGATCAGTCCAGCCGGAGAAAGAAGCAGATTTCTCTGATAAGATATATTACAAAGTTTCTTATTTTCACATGAACTATTGATATATGAAAATAAAATTAAAATGTTGATTACTCTTTAGATGAGTAAATGAAATAAAGAATCTAGGTCTTTGGAAAGCATGAAATATTCCATAAAATGTTGTTATAGATGAGTTCAAAGAATAAAATTCATATGTCATTTTACTCCTGATAGAAGTCTTGACATGAAGGGCAGTGAGGATATATTTTTTTAGGAGGAACGCACTAACAAAACTGAATATATTAATTAACTCAATTTATTATTTTGCCAATAGGACAGACACATTATTACTGCCAACTTATAACATAGCAACAATAAATATATATATATATATATATATATATATATTTATTTATTTATATACACACAGATAACTATTTGATGCTAATTCATAAAGGAAACTGTAAGGAATGCTGCAATTGAAATAAATTATCTACATAACCAATATTTTCTAGAATGAAAGGAAAAAAAGATTCAAACATCACCCTCAACTTACTTGTTTTAAATATGCAGTGGTGATGCCATGTGCAGCCACTTGATGGCGCCCTTGTATAACGATATAAACACTGCCTACAGAAAACCTTACAGTAGTATCAGTGTACCTATGTTGATGAGATACATTACTTAGGTCTGTAGACTAGAGGACAAAGTAGTCAGAGCTTCCAGCCTTCTAGTAAAAAGAGCTTTATCGCACTACACTAAAACTCAATATATAATATTTTATATACAATAAAAAAATACTTAAGGAACATTTTCTCCATAATCTTGTCTCCATCACCTTTCAGAATGTTACACTAATTGATATAGGCGACTATAGTAACTCATTGATGGCCGGTAATAAATAAAGTACTGAGCCCCCTCCAGATAGCCAGTCCTGTAATAAATAAAGTACTGAGCCCCCTCCAGATAGCCAGTCCTTTCACTACAGTAACAGGATAGTAATGAGGCATCAGTTACACTCTTCTTGAGGTTTACTGGTGTTTTGATGACAATGAATGTCTAAATATTTCCAAACAGCATGTTATGTAGCAGGAGAGGTGTGCTGGGAGTTGTAGTCCGCCTAGCTGCGGTAGCTTTGTACATTTATGGCCGAGAGACCCTTTATTGACAACCACTAACATATAATATTATAGTTCTGGGCTGTTAGTGGGACTAGCAGTACTATCCCAGGAGACATAACTGAATCCCTCGGTTACAGCTGGCGGACGCTAACACTTCACTCGGCGGGTGGTAGACGCAGATATCACTGGCACAAACAGTAGCAGTGAGTGACGTGTGCCCAACCATGCCAGCTATGAGGGCAATGCAGAAACGTCTAGGCTGGAAATAGAAACACAAATTTGCACAAAAATATCAGAGGCCGCCATTTCCCGCTTACAGTGACACAACTTTATCGACAACAGGTGTCCATGGCAACCAGAAGCCACATCAATGCCACAGCAGAGCAAGGCACTGGAAGGGCAAATCTGGAGAGCACCGCGGCCATCCTGATCAGAGTAACACAAGAGGGGAGGATGGGTGACTGCAGCATTTTGGATTCCTCTGGCCTCAGCTTAGAAGAACAAGTCACAAAGGGCATTGGGTCTGATTTATCAAAACAGTCTAAGGGCTCATTCATACATCAGTATCTGTATGCCAAAGCCAGGAGTGGAACTTACAGAGAAAAGCTAGAAATCAAACATGGACCCCTGTCCTGTGTTTTAGAATACAAATACGGATGTGTGAAAAAGGCCTAAAAAGGAAAACTGCCTTTGTCGGCCACAGCAACCAATCAGGGCTCAGTGTTTAGGTTTTTAAAATGCTCTGGTAAAATGAAAGCTGCTCTGTGATTGGTTGGTATGGGCAACAAAGTTTTTCTTTTTGACTACTTTGAAAAAGCCATGAAAGTAAAAACCCCAAGACCACGTTCACAAGTTCAGTATTTTACATCAGTATTTGTAAGCCAAAACCAGGAGTGGAACAATCAGAGAAAAAATTAATTGCAGCATCGGTGCACATGTTTTTTGTCTTTTTTCACCCACTCCCGGTTTTGGCTTCATACAAATATTCGATGTGCTCTAAAAAGTGTTTTTTCTTTGCTCCCTCCCTACGTTTTAACGTTTTTCTCAAAACACAGCATGCTCTAGATTGGTGGGGTTTGTTTTTTCATCTTACAGACCTCTACATATGTATTTTTTCCCCCTATCAAAATATGAGAAAAAATAAATAAAAATCATAAAATACCAAATGCCTCTGGCCAGGTTTAGGTGGCTGAATTTCAATGCCTGGGCTGTCTCAGGTGGGCCATATGCAACCATCTGAATTGGCCATGATTTGAGATCTAATAAAATACTTATGCAGATACATTTTATAATCCTACAATGAGATAACTGATCAAAAATTGGAGTTTTCCTCAAGCCCCTCTACACTAAAATACTTGTTTTTGTTTAAAAGACTGTCCAATAATCCAGAATACTTAATAAACCCCTTAAACCTGGAATCAAATAAAAAAAAAATACATCTAAAACTTTCTAATAAGAAAGTCAGAAGTGGATCCAGCAGTAAGCAGAAGACTATTCCTTTATACATCCATTCTTTCCTATTGAATTCCCTCCTGGCTTTGACTCAAAAACCTCATATGTGATTCCAGCCTAATGCTAGATTCGGGGTATGTGCACTGAGGTTTTTGGTGCTTATTTTTTGTTTTTAAATAAAAACAAGGTTTTGGAGTAGAAACTCTCAAAAACTTAGAGATTCTGCTCAGTTTCTGCTCTGAAAAGCTGCTAATGATATGCACCCAGTCTTTTTTGAGCAAAACCTTGGAATTTCTGAGGAGGATTTGGAGAGTTTCCGCTCCAAAAACCCAGTATGCACATAGATTTCTAGCAAAATTCCTATAAGCCAAGTCAATTATTGTACTAATTATTAAACATAAAACCCATAAGCACATACACTGAAATGATCACACTTGGGACTCTTTTATTTAGTCACAGTAGACCAGTACAACAGTGATTAAACCCAGTACAGCAAAAAAATAAAAAACACCTTTCAGGCAAGTAAAAATGCATCCATGCACATAAGTGACGTGTATATACAGGGGGTAATGGGCGCGCTTCTTAAATTAGTCTACCTGTTAAATAAAGGTTTTAGTGCAGCAGACTGGAGAATAGATTAGCAGACGGGGGTTGGGTTGGATATTCCAGACTCCCATGAAAGCACAGTAGCTCCAATGGGCACTACTTGGCCTTGCACTTGGTAAAGCTGGTACTTGTGATTTGTCAACGCATGGTAATAGAAAATTCAAGAATAATACTTTACATATCAAGGACATTTCTCATAGAATATCTCAACTCAAAAATATTAGCAAAACGTAAAGTACAGTGTTATTGCTGAAGGCAAGTTTCCACAATTTAAGACTAAAATATGCCATAATTTTAATAGGAAGATTGCTTAAAACTTCTAAACTATGGTTTAAGATGCCCCTCTGCCAGGGCATGTCTGAAAACATTACAAAGCGACTTATATTAAATCTTCAGCCAGGACCTGTGTGAGCGGTAAGTGGTTCCTGCAATGTACAGCGTTCATGAAATGTAAGAGAAAAAAAAGGGGGAATCTTTGCAATGGTACCGTGGTATCACACAGACTGGCATATACATGGCATAATGAGATGCCCAGCACAGCTGGACCTTAGATCCCCTCCCCCCAGATAACCCCTTGCATAAAAACTATTCAGTTCATGTCAGTGTCCTAAAAAGCTCCGATCTCCGTACCCCAGGGTCTGTAGGGCTTCCCCGTAGGTGCTGGTGCTGTTGGGCTCAGTGCATTGGGAGACAATAAGTGGAAGGATCCAAAAGAAAATGGGAATGCCGAGAGCGATGCCACCGAGGACAGCAGCGGAGGAGACAGTTTAGAAGGAGTCACCACTGGAAGAACTGACGTAAGACTCCCGTTAGAGGGAACCCGTAGACTCGAAGAATCAGCATGTGGTGACCCAGGAAGTCTGCTCTGGTGGTGGGCTTCTGTAGAAGACGTCGTGCTGCTTGTGTTTGTATGTGGCGCCTGTGCCAGGAGTAGAGGGTGAGACAGATGAGGATGGTGCCCAAAGGCACCACCCCATGGTATGTGTCCGATGCTGCTGTGGGCACTGTTGGCAGCTTCTCTCTGGGACGCATAGTTATTGAGGTGAGAAACCAGTCGCACTCGGAGTGGGTCAGCATTGTCCAGTCCTTCAATTATGCTCAGGTAGCGGGCAACCTCAGCCAGGCATTCTCGGAAACCCAGGCTGCGATAGTCCATGGCAAGGGCGTGGGCATCAAAGTAGCCTAAAACGGGATTGAAATTACAATATGAGGTTACATTAAGCTTATGAATAATCACTGCCACATTAAGCATTTAATATACATGTAGCAGATCTGAGTTTGTCACTTTGCATCATAGAACGATGCGTTAAGCGGTGATTTACATAGGATTGCAAGTAAACTTTCTCCATTAACCTATAGTTAACACAATGCAACTTCTGTGGTAGATGACAAATAAAACTCTGCTGCATCTACATAAGAACACGTACACCACGATACAAAACAGCACCTAAATAGTAACTAAGCAAACAAATGCCAACATACAATGATGCCAATATGTTTGCTTGCACCATTAAATTCTATATTAAATAATTACACTAACAAAATAAGGTAAGATTTTTGAAACTCTAAAATGGGGACAAAAAAAAGAAAAAAAAAGGGGGGGGGGGGGGGGGACACCCCCATCTGTGCTGCCCCTATAGCAAGAATTACAACCAATCACAGTACAACTTTAATTTCATATTGTGCTTTTGAATAATCGCGCCTGCGCTGTGATTTGTTGTGATCGGCAGTGTACCAGACAATGTATTTTATACAGTTTCATAAAAGCACCTAAAAGGAGTTTTGGCATGTGCCCTTTTTATTTCTTTATTTTAATTAGAGCATTCACTGGGCATGAATACTTTTGGTTTTGAATTCTTTCTGTGGGATCGAGGAAAGAAAAAAAAAAAAAAAAAAAAAACACATAAAACCGCCACTAAAAAATGCTATGAGTGCAGCTATGTACTTGAGTATTCGCATGCGACATGAACATATCTCCACACACCTTTTCCCCCTGCGGTGTGCAGCATCTTGAGATGGTCAACTGTCATCTGAAGAATCTCAGCTTTTTCCAACTTTGCTGATCCCTGCAAGAAATGAACAGAACATGGATCAGCCATTACTATCTATAACGCTTCTATATACTCCATATGGATTGGCCATTTAAAGGTAAAATTCATGGCTGAGTAACGCTGCAGCAGAGCGGAGTTTGTCTCTAGGCACAATCCACTGATTACATCTGAAGTGCTCAGTGACAAACTCAGCTCTGCTGCATCAGTGTAATACAATCAGCGCAGCAGAAACCACTTCATGACATCTAACGCTTCTCAAGTTCCTTAAGTCCCGGCTATACAATCTAATTACCTGTTTCTCGAAGGCGCTGGGCACCAGTCTCCGCAGCTCAGACAAGCTATTATTAATCCTGTCCCGCCGGCGCTTCTCGATGATCTGGAGGAGGACACGAGAGTTTAGTGACAAGTCAATGACACCTTGTACATGGGGGCACACAGGTACAGGACACTCACCCCTCTGCGCCTCTTTCTTGCCAAAATCTGTGAAGTTGTAGATGGGGACATGGAATCAGGAGGTGAACTCAGATTCCTGATATGAACAAAATATGAAAAGAGTTAAATTTAAATAATCAAAGTGACATATGCAATAAGAGTAATAATCAGAAACTATGTAGCAGAGCCATAGAGGTCAGGAAGTGGTGTGGAATAAATAGCTTAGCTCTGCTACATCAGAGAGATTAGATCTGCTACATACATTATATACATATATATGTATGTATGATTCAATAATAAGCAAGGATTGCCCGATATCGGGGAGATCATTATGGAGGGGTCTTGCATAGAGGGGGGAAATTGTATATAGGGTGTGATCGGCCGATGAGATCGCAGTGCAGTCGCACATGAGCGATGACAGCTGGCGCTCCTCACCCATTCTCGTCCGCACTCTCCTTCTCCACCTCGATGTTCTCGTCCAGCTCGCTGTCCGAGGAGCTGTAGTCGTGTGTCCTCTTCATGGCTGCGCTCAGGAGTAGTGACTGTGCTGCTGCTGCTGCTGCTGCTGCTGCTGCTGCTGCTGCTGCTGCTGCTGCTGTCAGCCGGCTGCTGCTGCTGGCTCCTCTGCTGTCTGTTTCCCACGGTTCGCCTCTTACATGGTGTGTGGGAGAGGGAGGGGAGGCCGCGCACTGGCGCCTGCTCCTGGAACACAATTATCTGCTTGTAGCCAATAATCCTTCCCCGGCGCCCCGCCCCCTCCGCTCCGTGACGTCACGTTCAACATAAAAAAAAGAAAGTCTTAGAACAGTCTTCATTCTAAAAAGAACGTTGATGGACAGGAGAGCGATGCGGCTTGTCCCCGCCCCCTGAGCGCTGATTGGCCGGGCTCCGCGCCAAGCCGGAGTCTGCAGGACAGCATGTTAGCACGCGCAGGGCGTGGGAAAGTAGTCTGCCCGGGTGGTGGGAGCCTGCGGCCGGGAGCAGGGAGTGACCCGCCGGCGCTCTGCCCTGTAATGTGATCTCGGCTCCATGTGCCCCGGGGAGACGGCGCTGTGTAGAGCCGGAACCAGACTCCCTACTGTACCCTAGGTGCGCTCCTGAGGGCAGTCATGTGCCTGTCTGCCGGGACAGTAGCTCCTCCAGCAAACAACGGGTTAACGACTAACGTGTGGGGCTTCAAATATTTAAAGGAGACGCAGTCCATGTTTTTAGTGTGATTCCGGTGTATATGTACAAAGGCAATGGCCAATCCTAATAAGAGTAGTTAACCATGAGAGCTTGGCAGAGCCCTAATTGAATCTTTGAGCCCCCTGTGCATGTCTGGGACCCGACAACCACTGGTCATTTCCTATGATGGTGCCCCTGCACACTATTATGCCCATGAAGTGTCAGACTGGGGCGCCAAGGGCCCACCACTAACCAACTCCAGGACCCCACTTTTCAGCTACATGCAAATGTGACATTATCCTCAATCACAAATTTCTATATTAATAAATCTGGATAGGTTGATAAATGAATAAAATTTCGCCTTTGTATATTGTGCCAAGTACTGCTCATATAAGAAGGTGGTGGCCCACCGGAGGATTCTCCTGTTCTCCTGTGGGCCAGTCCAAGCCTGTGCCCATGTGACGGCAAGGATAGGAATCTGTAGTCTAAATACTAGAGGCCCTGATGGGGCATGAAGGGGCCCATTCACTTATAATCGCACCTCCTAGGACCCCCGTCCCCGGAAAGAGTAGGCAAAGCTCCCCTGCCCTGCGGAAACCTATTGGCAACCAAGAAGTCTGGAACTTTCCTTTTGCTGTACCAAGGAAGAGACCATTCAGGAAAGCAGAGAGTGGGGAACAGAAGTGATAAAATGGCCTCTAACAGGTGGCACGGCTGCAGCTGAAGATTATTGCCATTGTAAACGATTCATCTTCCATTTTGCAGCCTTGAGCAGTTGGCAGAGGTGCTCACAATGGGGCTGGGTCTCACCAAAATATCACTACATGATGCACTATTCTGAGTCTCCCTGAAAGTGTGAACTGAGACTGAATGAAGCACTGAAAACGGTGCTTCAGTAACTTTACTGCAACTTGCTAGAAATTTTGAACGAGCTGAGTTTACTAATAACATTTGTGCCAAATTCATTAAAGGGGCTGTCCAGGAGTTGGGTAAAGATAATGTATTTCCACAGAAGGATATCAGATTAGAGGACGTCCATCCCCAGGTACTGACCTCCTATGTAAGGACAGGTCATCAATATACACCTATACATGACTTCTACAGGAGAACTCTTATGACCTCCTATTCTAATCTTCAGCCATTAATATGGAGATGGTCCCCCCCTTTTCCACCGATAACAGGGAAGATTTTCTACACGACTTTGGAGGTGTCTGTGGGAATTTTTACCCACTCATCCAGAGGAGCATTTCTAAGGTCAGACACTGATGTTGAAAGAGGGGACCTGGTTCAATCTCCGATATAGTTTATCTTAAAATGATGGATGGGATGGAGGTCAGGGCTATGTGCCACCAGTCCAGTTCTTCCACACCAAACTCCCCCAAAATTGTATTTATAGACCTTGCTTTGTGCACTGGGGCACAGCCATGGGGAACAGAAAAGGGCCTTCCTTGAAATGTTGGAAGCACACACATACAATTACCAAAAATGTCTTGCTATGTTGAAATATTAAAGTGAACCTGTCACCAGGTTTTTCCCATATGAGGTAAGGCCAGTACCTGAAGAGAGGAGGTGCCAGATCAAGACCAGCGACGAATATCGGACCAAACCGCGCCATGGGTGAGTATAATGAAAGGTCTCTTTCTTTTCTGGCAGGCTGGATTGGGGCATATATACAGCATATTAGAAGTGTATATCAGGGCTTCCAGGCACTGCCCTTACCTCATATGGGAAAAATCTGGTGACAGGTTCCCTTTAAAAATTCCTTTTACTGGTATAAAGGGGCCTAGGCCAACCCCTGGAAAACAACCCCATATCATTATGCCTCCGCCGCCAAACTCTACAGATGTAAAATTCAGGCAGGTAATGTTCTGGCATTCACCAAACTCAGACTTGTCCATCAGATGCTGAATGATTATTCGTCACTCCACAGAACGTGTTTCTGACGCGCCCCCTGGGCCTGTGCTGTGCAAGGGGATACCCGGAGCCGGATCGCTGGGGGTTGTAGTTCTCCGTGGCAGTGACCCGGTCCGTGCCCAGGGTGGTCAAACCAGTGGCAGTCTAAATGTTGTAATAAGTGTCCGACTACGCCACCCGTGGATTGCGGTCAGTGGGGACCGCCGCTGCGCTGCCGACCGCTGAGGCTGATGTTGGTTGCGCAGCCGAGTATGGGATAACTCCCCACGGGAGGAGTATTGCCTCAGGGCAGCTAAGGTGGAAGATGATGGGAGTGATGGTGTGAGGGTCCCAGTACTAATGGTGCTGGTGTGGCAAGGAATCACAGAGACGTGTGGTGCAGTTCAGGGTCTTTACTGATGGTACAAGGCAGACCCTCCCGGGAGTACTGGCTAGTATAAGGGGCCTGGTCAGTCTGCGAGCAAGCAGGAGTTCCCCTGGCCAGGTGGAGTTGTAGGCCTCCCCGTTTATCTGCACTCTTCCTGGCTACCTTGCTGTCAGCGGTTACAAGTAGCCCACATCCCTGAGTATACAGTGTGGTGCTCACCCGTATGGCTGGTGACTTGGGGCCTTCTGTTAGCCTCCGCTCCTGGATGGCGGCGCTGGTCCCTTCTCTGTGACTGAGCCTCCGGGCTTCTATGGCCAGAGGACCTGGAATCCCCTGCCGGCTGGTTTCTGCTGCTGGGTGTATATCAGTCCCCACAGCCTCGGACTCCTGTGTCCGGCTTTAGTATCTTCGTCCAGGGCGAACTCTGCTCAGCTCCAGCCCCTGGACTTCTGCTACTGCTCCTACAGAGCTCCTGTTCTTGCTTTCCCTGTGTCTGGAACTGAACTCTGACTCTGTCTGCTCTAATCCCGCCCCAGACCCAGTTTATAAGGGCAGATTCCTCCCCTCCCAGGTCTGGGCGGACCGTGTTGCATGTTTAGGGATCCTGACCAGAGAAACCTCCCACTTGCTCTCATACATAATATCTCTATTACTGTGGCAACCAGACCCCTGGGGTGTCACATTCCCCCCTAGTAAATTTTAGTACTCCGGGACTAAACACATTTTTTTTTTTAAAGAAACATAAATACAAGGTATAACAATAATACAATAACATATTCACAAGAAACTTTAGTCTGTAGAGGTCACGGCGTTTCCGTAACCGGGTGTCCATGTCACCCAACAAGGCGAAGTCTTGGCACAGAATAGGGGACCTGTCCAAAGCAAACCCCTTGCGTTGTCCTTGGACGTGGCTGCAAGGGTAGACTAACTACTTTGGGCCGCAAGGAGGCCACGCCAGACAGGTTTTCTCTTCCGCGGCCGTCTTCACAAGAGGCACCAAGGTGCAACTATCTACAAAACTGTTCCGGTTATCCAGTGTCCATAACCTGTTAGTCCAAATAAATCTGCAGGGTAACTGAGAAACATAATTAGTAACAGGCAACAAACATAAACCATAAACATTTTTCAATAAACAGTCAACTTTACAGTGCATTGGTTTAGATTCTCCAGCGAGCGGTCATCTGACCTCTAGTGACCCTAGTGGACCTACGGAGCTCACTAACTGGTTCTGCACTACAGGGTGTAGGAGGTGTTATGGGCAAGCTGGGCAGCTTTCTGCGCACTCTTTGGCTCACTAGGGGCACGGCAGGCTCACTACTAGCAGAGGGTTGATTCTCCTGTGCTGCTGGTGTGGATTCTTCTGCCTCCTGGGCCGGCTGCTCTTCCAGCTCTACCGGTTCCTCTGTAGGCACTTGCGGGGCTGGCTGGAGAAAGGTGAGGACGGGTACCACGACAGCGCCGTTTACTTGTGTCCAAGACCGGGGGAAGTCTCCGAGTACGGTACTGATCATTTCTTCCCTTTCCTCTGCGGGTTGAGGGTTTTCTTGATCTTCTTCAGGGCTTTGCAGCTGCTCGGGACACTTCTTCAGGTGGTCTCTGGAGACAATGGCTGTGGTTTCTCCTCCATCCTTACTGATTACGCAGATTTTTGGGTTCTCATGGCTTGATGGCAGTACGGTGTACGGGTCCTTCTCCCACTGGTCGTCCAACTTGTGGAGCCGCCTCTTCCTCTTCAAGACCTGCTCTCCAGGTACCAGGGGAACAGCGGGAGCATACTGGTTATAAGCCTTCTCTTGCCTTTCTCTAGCTTGAGACAGACTTCGCTCGACGCTCTCCTGTACTTTCCGATACTGCTGCTGCCGTTCTGTATCCCAGTCTGCCTCTGGCGAGGTGTCCTCAGGCGTCAGGACTCCCATATCCAGGTCAATAGGCAGCTTACCAGGTCTTGCTCTCATTAGGTAAGCCGGGGTACAGTTGGTGGAACCTACAGGGATGTGGTTATACAGGTCCACCAGATCGGGCAGTTTCTCAGGCCACAGACTACGTTCTTCCAGGGGCAATGTTTTTAGCAGATCTATCACCACCTGGTTCATCTTCTCGCAGAGTCCATTGGTTTGAGGGTGATAGGGCGTTGTTCTTATCTTCTTGCAGCCATACAGGTTGCAGAACTCCTGGAAGACCTCCGCTTCGAAGGCTGGTCCTTGGTCTGTCAACACTTGGTCCGGGTACCCGTGTGGACGGCAGAAGTGCTGCTGGAAGGCTCTAGCTGCTGTTTGAGCCTTTAAGTCCTTGACCGGGACCACCACCAGGAACCGGGAGTAATGATCTACAATTGTGAGGGCGTAGACATACCCAGATCTGCTTGGAGCCAGTTTCACATGGTCCAGGGCTACCAGTTCCAGTGGCTGTCTGGTGATGATGGGCTGCAGGGGAGTCTTCTGGCTGGCACGGTCTTTTCTTCTCAGGTGGCACGGGCCACAGTCTCTGCACCACCTCTCGATGGCTCCTCTCATGCCTACCCAGTAGAACCGTTCACGCAACAAGAACTCCAGCTTCTTCCATCCGAAATGCCCTGCTCCGTTGTGGTATGCCTCCAGAACCATAGCCGCGTCTCGTCTTGGGACCACTACCTGCCAGGTCAACTCATGTGTTCAAGAGTTAACCATTCTCCGGCACAGCTTCTCCCTGTAGAGGAACAGCTTACTTTTCTCCTTCCACAGTTGCTTGGTCTCCTCCGGAGCGTCTGGGTCAAGACAGGCATCGGCTTGGGTCAGCATTTCCTTCACCAAATGGACTGCGGGATCACTGTCTTGCGTCTCCGCCCAGTTGTAGTGGGGCAAGGTATTGAACGTCACGGAGCGCCTGTCCTTCACATGGTGGGAATACAGGGTAATCCCATGACGGTGGAACGCAGGGAGCTCAACTTCTTCCAGATCTTCTGGATCTTCCCCTACGTCCGGTAAGTTCGGCATTCTAGACAGAGCATCCGCGTTGGCATTTGAGCGTCCTGCCCGGTATTTGATGGTGAATTCAAAGTTGGACAGGCGGGCCATCCATCTCTGTTCCAGGGCACCGAGCCTTGCAGTGTCCAGGTGTGTCAACGGGTTGTTATCCGTGTACACGGTGAATTTGGAGGAGGCAAGGTAATGCTTGAAACGTTCGGTAACTGCCCACACTACTGCCAGGAACTCCAGCTTGAATGAGCTATAATTCTCAGGGTTCCTCTCCGTGGGCCGTAGCTTTCGGCTGGCGTAAGCGATTACCCGTTCTTTCCCCTCCTGGATCTGGGACAGTACGGCTCCTAGCCCGATGTTGCTTGCGTCCGTGTGGAGGATAAAGGGCTGGCTGTAGTCTGGATATGCCAGGATTTCATCCCCCGTGAGGGCCATCTTAAGCTGGCAAAAGGACTCCTCTTCCAGCTTTTCCCACCTGAAGGGCGGCTTCTGGTTTTTGGCTTTCCGAGATTGACCTATCAGGAGGTCCTGCATAGGGGCTGCCATTTTGGTGAAACCGGGAATGAATCTTCGGTAGTAGCCTACCAACCCGAGGAACTGCCGCACTTCCTTTATGCTGGAGGGTCTTGGCCAGTCCTTAATCACAGTGATCTTATCAGGGTCGGGAGCCACTCCGTCAGCACTCACCACGTGTCCCAGGTACTGCACCTTTGGTTTCAGGAGGTGACACTTGGAGGGTTTCACCTTTAGGCCGTAGTTTGCCAGAGCTTCGAACACTTCTGGCAGGTGTTTCAGGTGGTCCTCGTAGGTCTTGGAATAGACGATGACATCGTCCAGGTATAACAGGACCGTCTCGAAGTTCCGGTGTCCCAGACAGCATTCCATCAACCGTTGGAAGGTTCCTGGTGCATTGCAGAGCCCGAACGGCATACAGTTAAATTCACTGAGACCCATCGGGGTGGTGAATGCGGTCTTCTCCCGGTCCGCCTCTGCTACAGGAACCTGCCAGTACCCGCTAGTGAGATCCAAAGTAGAGAAGAAGTTAGCAGATTTTAATGCAGCTAAGGACTCTTCTATCCTTGGTAACGGGTACGCATCTTTGTGTGTGATACGGTTAACCTTCCTGTAGTCTACACACATTCTCATGGTGTTGTCTTTCTTTTTCACTAAGACTAGTGGAGCTGCCCAGGGGCTACAGCTGTCCCTGATTACCCCAGCCTCCTTCATGTCTCTAAGCATCCCCTTGGCGTGTTGGTAGTGTGCCGGGGGTACGGGTCGGTATCTCTCCTTTATGGGAGGATGGTCTCCCGTGGGGATGTGGTGTTCTACCCCCTTTACTCGCCCGAAGTCTAGCGGGTGTTTACTAAACACTCTCTCGTACTCTCGAACCACCCGATAGACTCCCTGTTTCTGGTGTGAGGGAGTGGAGTCAGTACCCAAATGCAGTTGCTGACACCAGTCCTCCATTGGTTTCTTAGAGCCGTTACCTTCCTCTGGTTGAGATGGAGGCAAGGGTTCCACGGCCTGTACAGAATTCTGGTTTATGGTGAACAATTTGGCTAGCGTGGCATACCGGGGCAGGTGTACTTCTCACTCCCCGATATTTATGATGCGAACGGGCACCCTCCCATGGCGTACATCGATCACCCCCCGTGCTGTCAAAATGGTGGGCCTACTGTCTGAGTAGACGGGTTCTACCATTGCTTGGTAGTCTCTAACTCTTAGACCAATAGTTGCCCGGCACCAAATCATCATCTCACTTTTTGGGGGCATGGCAATAGGGAACGGGTCACGCATTCTCACGCTACCTATCTTACCACCAGATAGTTCCACCTGTTGCCGCTTCATCAGTGCCCAGATCTCTTTTTGGAGCACACGCTGCTGGCCGGAACTGGTGTTCTTGGCAACCTGCTGTAAAATGAGAATCACCTCTGCAAGACAATTTTCAATCACATTAGTTCCCAAGGTTATTCTAGGGTGACTCTCATGACGGTCTATGTCCACTATAATCAGTCCTTGTGCCGCCAGTTCGACTTTACCGATCTTAATGGTCACCTCTTTGAATCCCACCTGCGGCACGGGCTGACCATTGCTGGCGATGATACTCAGGTCGTCATCTGGGTAGCGGGTTATGTCCGAGTCATTCCAGTACTGCTTGAAGAGCACGTATGGGATGGTGGTGACCTGTGACCCGGTGTCTAGTAGGGCACTCATAGGAATGCCATCCAGTACCACAGGCAAGATTGGACGTCCCCCTACGTATTTATCACACCAGTTTGATGGGCCTGATGGTCTTATGCCTGGGGGTTGGCCCTCTACCCCAGGTTGTGCCCGTTTAAATGACAGTACCTTGCCACATGTCCGGGTTGATTGCAGCGGCGGCAGATGGGTCATCCTTCCTCGTTGTATCTGTCGCTGGGTCTTCCTCTGGCCGGTGGGGTCCTCCTCAGTCGGCGCCACGGGACGTCCTCCGGTCCGGAGGCCAGCTGGATCTTTCCTGGAGAAGAGACCTGTAAAGACTGCACAGTTCTGGTTAGCGCGGCAACGCTCTTAGTCAGCTCTTGGACCTGATGGTGCAGGTCTGTAGCCGGGTCACTGTTTAAAGCCTGCGCATCAGCTCCCACAGGCCCTGCAGACAAGGGCGCAGTCTCCTGGTGGTAAGTGATAGCAGGGCGCCTGTGGGTCACAGCGCCACCTGGTGCCGGTTCTCGGAGCACGCGGATGGCTCTGTCCTTGAACTGTGCAAAGTCCAGGTCAGGGTCCTGTAAGGCCATTGCCCGCAACTGGGTTCGATGGGCATTGCACAGTAGACCCTCAATAAATTGTTCAGTCAACAGCTTATCTTCATTTCCCACGCTGTCAGGGTCTGCCTGCTTAATGGCTCTCAGGGCCTCTTGTAGGTTTAGAGCATAGTCTCTTATACTCTCATGTGCCCGTTGTTTGCACCCATAAAATCTTAGTTTTATTTCGGCTGAGGTGCGGGTGTCAAATGTGTCTTTCAGCCGGGCTAGTATCTCTCTGACAGTCCTCTTCCTCCCAGGTGGCCAGGACTTTACCTCCCTTTGGGCTGCCCCGATTAATTGGGCCACCAGAATGCTCACTTTTTGCTCTTCTGTGAGGGGGTATACTTGGAAGAGGCTATCCAGTCTTTCTCTAAAGTCATTTAGGGTATGTGACTCCCCTGAGTACTGGGGTAGCCAGGTTGCCCCCGGGATATAGGGCATGGTGAATGGCATGACTGCTGCAGCGGTTGCGCTGGCGGTGGCTGTGGCAGTGGAGCTCCCCTCGGTGTCCGACATCCTCCTTCCCCCCTAGTGGACCGTGGCCTACCTTGCGATGCTCTTCTTCCGTAGGCCGCGGCTCCGCAGTCGATCGTCGGGGTTGAGGACCTGGCGTCGCGCTCCGATGACGTCAGCGTCGCTCTTCCTCCCTTCCAGGACCTTGCGCAGCGTCAGAGCGTGGGGCGGAGCTTCGGATCTCGCGCGCTTTCGGCGTCCACGCCCCTCTTCTTCCCGTGCGGCGTCCCGAAGATGGCGTCCGAAGGCGGGAAGCAGCTGCGGATGGCGGGAAGAAGTCAGAAGACGGCGGGAAACGGTCCAAGATGGCGTCTGATGGCGGGAATCGGCTCCGGATGGCGGGAAACGACTCCGGACGGCGGGAAACTTCACCACAGGTAAGTATAAAAGTCTCTTTTTCAGGCACGCAGTACCCGGTGGTTGCGGGCACGAAATCCTGCCGACTACGCCAAAGTTGACGCGCCCCCTGGGCCTGTGCTGTGCAAGGGGATACCCGGAGCCGGATCGCTGGGGGTTGTAGTTCTCCGTGGCGGTGACCCGGTCCGTGCCCAGGGTGGTCAAACCAGTGGCAGTCTAAATGTTGTAATAAGTGTCCGACTACGCCACCCGTGGATTGCGGTCAGTGGGGACCGCCGCTGCGCTGCCGACCGCTGAGGCTGATGTTGGTTGCGCAGCCGAGTATGGGATAACTCCCCACGGGAGGAGTATTGCCTCAGGGCAGCTAAGGTGGAAGATGATGGGAGTGATGGTGTGAGGGTCCCAGTACTAATGGTGCTGGTGCGGCAAGGAATCACAGAGACGTGTGGTGCAGTTCAGGGTCTTTACTGATGGTACAAGGCAGACCCTCCCGGGAGTACTGGCTAGTATAAGGGGCCTGGTCAGTCTGCGAGCAAGCAGGAGTTCCCCTGGCCAGGTGGAGTTGTAGGCCTCCCCGTTTATCTGCACTCTTCCTGGCTACCTTGCTGTCAGTGGTTACAAGTAGCCCACGTCCCTGAGTATACCGTGTGGTGCTCACCCGTATGGCTGGTGACTTGGGGCCTTCTGTTAGCCTCCGCTCCTGGATGGCGGCGCTGGTCCCTTCTCTGTGACTGAGCCTCCGGGCTTCTATGGCCAGAGGACCTGGAATCCCCTGCCGGCTGGTTTCTGCTGCTGGGTGTATATCAGTCCCCACAGCCTCGGACTCCTGTGTCCGGCTTTAGTATCTTCGTCCAGGGCGAACTCTGCTCAGCTCCAGCCCCTGGACTTCTGCTACTGCTCCTACAGAGCTCCTGTTCTTGCTTTCCCTGTGTCTGGAACTGAACTCTGACTCTGTCTGCTCTAATCCCGCCCCAGACCCAGTTTATAAGGGCAGATTCCTCCCCTCCCAGGTCTGGGCGGACCGTGTTGCATGTTTAGGGATCCTGACCAGAGAAACCTCCCACTTGCTCTCAGACATAATATCTCTATTACTGTGGCAACCAGACCCCTGGGGTGTCACATTTCCACTTCTCCAGAGTACAGTGACAGCATGCTTTACACCACAACATCTGACGCTTGACATTGTGCTTGGTGATGTAAGTCTTGCATTGCCTCCTCAGCCATGGAAACCCATGCCCTGAAGCTCTCGGTGCATTTTTTGTGCTGATGCTAATTCCAGAAAATAGGTTTGGTCTTCGCAGTTATTGGGTCAGCAGAGCGTTGGTGACTTTTATGCACTATGCGCCTCAGCTCTGGATGACTCCGCTCTGTAACTTTATGAATTGCCACTTTGTGGCTAAGTTGCTGCGGTTCCTAAACATTTCCTCTTTTTTATAATACCACTTAGTTGATCGTAGAATATTTAAAGGGGAAGAAAGTATGAACTGACTTGTTACACTGGTGACTCCTATTACAGGACCATGCTGGTATTGGATCGTTACCACCAGCTGTTCGGTGAGTGGCGTACATAGAAACCACGGGGCCCCATAGCAAAAATCCTAATTAGCCCCCCCCCTTTCCTTTCAGTGGAGTAGACGGGGTCACGGCGCATAGGAGGAGTCACAGAATGGCATGTTTCATAAATGTAAAAACGGAGAGGAACATGTATTGCGGGACATGATTGCGGAGTCATTTTGGTTCTATTGAAGCCCTTTTCTGTTCCCACCCACTACAGTATCCCTTTTATAGCCCCAGAGTATGATGCTTCCAAAAATGCATCTAACACATTGCACGATACCCCCACACGCACAGTATGATGACCCCACAAGTAGATACGTCCACACAATATGAGACCGCCATATAATGTATAATGACCCCACCAGTACAATTCCCCCACACACTGAATGCTCCCTCAATGGTCCCCACCACCACAGAGTATGATGGCCCCCTATATGTACTGACTGATTAAAGAAAGGAAAATACTACTTGCCCAGACACGGTCCCCTCTTGCGCTGCTCCACTTTGTGCATCTTGCAGCCTGAGGCTCCATACAGCAGGAGACTCAGATGGACAAGCTGAATGGTGGAGAAAGGATCTGAGCGCTCCCTGTTCCACCATTGTATGGTCCATTGTAGGACTGGGGTGCATAGGACCCACCAGTGACATATATTCTCGGCCCTACCGGATCCATCGCAGGCCGCCCTGTGGTTTGCGCCAGCATCAATGATGCCACCGTTATACTAGACACACAACCGCTGCAGCTTGTGTTGCATACAGTTCAAGTCACCTGAGCGCTGCAGCCTGTCACAAGATGCAGTGGTCTTGTATCTGGTAGAGCGGTGTCATCATTTATGCTGGCGCAGACCACAGATCAATCTGCGCTGGATCCAGAAGAGTGACAGCACGTGAGTATGATTTATTTTGTTATTTGTACACAATCTAGCCGCATTAGAACCTTTTGCCCAGACAATATCTTTAGCCCCGAAGGCTGTTTGCACGTTAATGACCAAGACAATTTTTACAATTCTGACCACTGTCACTTTATGAGGTAAATAACTCTGAAACGCTTCAACGGATCCCACTGATTCTGAGATTGTTTTTTCCTGACATATTGTACTTCATTATACCGATAACATTTCTTTGATATGACTTATGTTTATTTGTGAAAAAATTGGAAATTTGGCGAAAATTTTGCGATTTTCAAACTTTGAATTTTCATGCCCTTAAATCAGAGAATCATAGAATCATAGAATGGTAGAGTTGGAAGGGACCTCCTGGGTCATCTGGTCCAACCCCCTGCTCAAAGCAGGATTCACTAGATCATCTCAGACAGATGTCTGTCCAGCCTCTGTTTGAAGACGTCCATTGAAGGGGAACTCACCACCTCTCGTGGCAGCCTGTTCCACTCATTAATCACCCTAACTGTCAAAAAGTTTTTTCTAATATCTAATCTGTGTCTCCTCCCATTTAGTTTCATCCCATTGCTTCTAGTCTTTCCTTGTGCAAATGAGAATAAAGATGATCCTTCTACAATGTGACAGCCCTTGACATATTTGTAGACAGCTATTAAGTCTCCTCTCAGTCTTCTTTTTTGCAAGCTAAACATTCCCAAATCCTGCAACCGTTCCTCATAGGACATGGTTTGCAGACCAGTCACCATTCTGGTCGCTCTTCTCTGAACTTGCTCCAGTTTGTCTATGTCTTTTTTAAAATGTGGTGCCCAAAACTGTACACAGTATTCCAGATGAGGTCTGACCAAAGAGGAGTAAAGACCGATAATGACTTCACGTGATCTAGACTGTATGCTTCTGTTAATACATCCCAGAATTGTATTTGCCTTTTTTGCTGCTGCATCACACTGTTGACTCATGTTCAGTCTATGATCTATTAATATACCTAAGTCTTTTTCACATGTACTGTTGCTTAGCTCTATTCCTCCCATTCTGTATATGCTTTTTTCATTTTTATTGCCCAGATGTAGTACTTTGCATTTTTCCCTGTTAAAAACCATTCTGTTGGTTGCTGCCCACTGCTCCAGTTTATTTAGGTCTTTTTGAATCCTCTCTCTCTCTTCTCTAGTATTAGCTATCCCTCCTAGCTTTGTGTCATCAGCAAATTTAATCAGTTTACCCTCAATTCCTTCATCTAAATCATTGATAAAGATGTTGAACAATACAGGTCCCAGGACGGAGCCCTGTGGTACCCCACTTGAGACATTCATCCAGCTGGATGTGAAGCCATTTACAACCACCCTTTGAGTCCGATCACTAAGCCAGTTATGAATCCACCTAACAGTTGCCTGGTCCATTGCATACTTGGTCATTTTTTCAATAAGGATGGTGTGAGATACTTTGTCAAATGCTTTGCTGAAGTCAAGATATACTATATCTACAGCATTTCCCTGATCCACCCAGTCAGTGATTCTGTCATAGAAGGAAATTAAGTTAGTCTGACATGACTTGTTAGTTACAAACCCATGCTGACTCTGGTTAATCACTTCATTCTTATCCATGTACTTACATACATGTTGTTTAATAATTCGTTCAAAGATCTTTCCTGGTATAGAAGTCAGACTCACCGGCCTATAGTTCCCTGGGTCCACCTTCTTCCCCTTTTTGAAGATAGGAACAACATTTGCTCTTCTCCAGTCTTCTGGGACTTCTCCTGTTCTCCAAGAATTTTCAAAGATTATGGAGAGTGGTTCTAAAATTTCTTCTACGATCTCCTTCAGTACTCTGGGGTGTAATTCATCTGGACCTGGAGACTTGAACTCATTTATGTTAGCTAAATATTCCCTCACAATCTTTCTGTTTACAGATAACTTGGATTCCTCTATTCCTTTAAAAGGACAGTGAAGATCAGTTGATGTTACATTTTCTTTCTGAGAGAAAACAGATGCAAAATAGGAATTAAAAAGTTCGGCCTTCTCAACATCCTCTCTTACCATTTCTCCATTTTCATCCTGTAAAAATCCTATAGCATCTTTGACTTTTCTTTTACTTTTGACATACCCCCAAAATCCTTTTTTATTGCTTTTGTCATCTCTTGCAAGCCTTAATTCATTGTCAGCTTTAGCTAACCTGATACGTGCCCTGCAGGATCTGCAGTCTGCATTATAATCTTCTTTAGATATGCCTCCCTCTTTCCATTTAATAAACATTTCTTTCTTTCTTTTTAGCATGTGTTTAAGTTCTGTGTTCATCCATCCTGGTTTCCTTAAATGCTTCCCATTCTTCCTACTTTTCGGGATTGTTAACGATTGTGCTTTGAGAATCTCATTTTTAAAAATTTCCCATCCTTCCTGGACATTTTTGTCCTTAAGGACATCCAGCCATTGGATCCCTCCTATTCTCTTTCTGAGTCTCTTAAAATCTGCCTTTCTAAAATCTAACCTTGAAGTTTGAGTCTTCACATGTCTTCCTCCTCTAGTTATCCAAAATTCTATAATAGCATGATCGCTGCCTCCTAGGGTCCCAGCCACCTTTACCTCCTCAACCATTTCCTCCTTGTTTATAAGGATTAGATCCAAAGTAGCAGATCCCCTTGTTTTCTCCCCTACCTTTTGGAAGATAAAGTTGTCAGCAAGAGAGGATAAGAATTTGCTTGACCTGTTAGTTTTACTTGAGAGAGATTCCCAACAAATGTCTGGATAGTTGAAATCTCCCATGACCACTACGTCATATTTTTTGGAGAACTTGGTCATTTGATACATAAAGAGTTCATCCATATCTTCAGCTTGAAGAGAGAGAGATAAACTACCGTTCAAAAGTTTGGGGTCATTTAGAAATTTCATTATTTTTGAAAGAAAAGCACATTTTTGTTCAATGAAGCTAACATTAAATGAATCAGAAATGCACTCTATACATTGTTAATGTGGTAAATGACTATTCTAGCTGCAAACATCTTGTTTTTATTGCAATATCTACATAGGTGTATAGAGGCCCATTTCCAAAAACCACCACTCCAGTGTTTTAATGGTACATTGTGTTTGCTAACTGTGTAATAAGGCTAATGGATGTTTAGAAAACCCTTGCACAAGTATGTTAGCCCAGCTGAAAACGGTTTGGCTGATTTGAGAAGCTATAAAATTGACCTTCCTTTGAGCTAGTTGAGAATCTGGAGCATTACATTTGTTTGTTCTATGAAACTCTCAAAATGGCCAGAAAAAGAGAACTTTCGTGTGAAACTCGACAGTCTATTCTTGTTCTTAGAAATGAAGGCTATTTCATGCGAGAAGTTGCCAAGAAACTGAAGATTTCCTACAAAGGTGTGTACTACTCCCTTCAGAGGAGAGCACAAACAGGCTCTAACCAGAGTAGAAAGAGAAGTGGGAGGCCCCGCTGCACAACTGAGCAACAAGACAAGTACATTAGAGTCTCTAGAATGAGAAATCGACACCTCACAGCTCCTCAACTGGCAGCTTCATTAAATAGTACACGCAAAACGCCAGTGTCAACGTCTACAGTGAAGAGGCGACTCCGGGATGCTGGCCTTCAGGGCAAAGTGGCAAAGAAAAAGCCATATCTGAGACTGCCTAATAAAAGGAAAAGATTAATATGGGCAAAAGAACACAGACATTGGACAGAGGAAGATTGGAAAAAAGTTTTATGGACAGACGAATCAAAGTTTGAGGTGTTTGGATCACACAGAAGAACATTTGTGAGACGCAGAACAACTGAAAAGATGCTGGAAGAGTGCCTGACACCATCTGTCAAGCATGGTGGAGGTAATGTGATGGTCTGTGGTTGCTTTGGTGCTGGTAAAGTGGGAGATTTGTACAAGGTAAATAGGATTTTTAATAAGGAAGGCTATCACTCCATTTTGCAACCCCATGCCATACCCTGTGGACAGAGCTTGATTGGAGCCAATTTCATCCTACAACTGGACAATGACCCAAAGCACACCTCCAAATTATGCATGAACTATTTAGGGAAGAAGCAGACAGCTCGTATTCTATCTGTAATGGAGTGGCCAGCGCAGTCACCAGATCTCAACCCCATTGAGCTGTTGTGGGAGCAGATTGACCGTATGGTACGCAAAAAGTGCCCATCAAGCCAATCCAACTTGTGGGAGGGGCTTCAGGAAGCATGGAGGTAAATTTCTCAAGATTACCTCAGCAAATTAACAGCTAGAATGCCAAAGGTCTGCAATGCTGTAATTGCTGCAAAGGGAGCATTCTTTGACGAAAGCAAAGTTTGAAGGAGAAAATTATTCTTTCAAATAAAAATCATTATTTCTAACCTTGTCAATGTCTGTACTATATTTTCTATTCATTTTGCAACTCATTTGATAAATAAAAGTATGAGTTTTCATGGAAAACACAAAATTGTCTTGGTGATCCCAAACTTTTGAACGGTAGTGTATGTCACACAAAATAGTTAATAACATTTCCCACATGTCTACTTTCACATCACAATTTTGGAACCAAAAAATATTTTTGTTATTTAGTTCTAAAGGTTAAAATTGACCAGCTATTTCTAATTTTTCCAACAAAATTTACCAAACCATTTTTTTTTAACCACATCACATTTGAAGTGACTTTAAGGGGCCTTTATGACAGAAAATACTCAAAAGTGACACCATTCTAAAAACTGCACCAATCAAGGTGCTCAAAATCACATTCAAGAAGTTTACAGAAATCAATAAACATTTAACTTTTTTCACAAAAATCTTACTTTAGACTTAATTTTTTTTATTTTCGCAAGGGTAACAGGAAAAAATGGACCCCAAAATGTGCTGTGCAATTTCTCTTGAGCACGCTGATACCCCTTATGTGGGGGAAACTCACTGTTTGCGCGCATGGCAGGGTTCAAAAGGGAAGGAGCGACATTTGACTTTTTGAATGTAAAATTTGCTTGAATAATTAGCGAACGCCATGCTGATTTTGGAGAGCCCCTGATGTGCCTAAACAGTGGAAACCCCTCACAAGTGACACAATTTTGGAAACTAGACCCCTTAAGGAACTTATCTAGATGTGTGGTGAGCACTTTGAACCCCCAAGTGTTTCACAAAAGTTCATAATGTAGAGCCATGAAAATAAAAAATCACTTTTTTTTCACAAAAATGATCTTTTAGCCCCAATTTTTTTATTTTCACAAGGGTAACAGGAGAAATTGGACTCCAAAAGTTGTTGTGCAATTTCTCCTGAGTACTCTGATACCCTATATGTGGGAGAAAATTACTGTTTTGGCACACGACAGGGCTCGGAAGGGAAGTAGTGACGTTTTGGAATGCAGACATTGATGGAATGGTCTGCGGGCGTCATGTCGCTTTTGCAGAGCCCCTGATGTGCCTAAACAGTGGAAATGGCCAACAAGTTCCCCCTTTTTGGAAACTAGACCCCCCAATGAATTTATTGGGCACCCCCAGGTGCTTTACAGAAAATTATAACGTTGACTTGTAAAAATAAAAAAAATAAATTTTTTTCCACAAAAATGTTATTTTAGCAAAAAAAATATTTTGAAAAGGGTAACTGTCACGGCTGTGTCGCCACGAAGATCGTCACGATTACACAGCCTGACTTCTCGCAGCTGACTTTTTGGTGCTTTGTGTTTTCGGCAGTGAGGGAGTTAATTCTCTCTCTCTCTGTGCTAGACGAGGTCCAGCCTCGCCCAGCTGCAATCAATGCTGCTGTAGTGAGTCTCCTTCAAATGCCTGCTGGTCTGTTTGGGAAGTGTCGGTGAAAGCATTTCATACAGACTTACAGAGCGGATCGTGGTATTTGGAGTTTCTGAGATAAGTGTATTTGGAGTGTATTTTCCCTTCCTCGCTTTATCATTTATCTCCTTTCCCGTTCGTGTTCCCTCTGTTGTAGTTGTGTAGTTTTTGTATGCAAGGTGGTTTTGGTTTTTCCCTTGTACTGTCTCGTTCGTCTAAGTACTGTGTGTGGGCATATTATTACTTGTCCTCTTTTGTTGTGATCGGGGTCCTTCTCAGGACTAGATTACTTAGGTGCAGGGATCCTCAGGAGGTAGGGGTTACGCTGGCGGCCTGGACCTCTGTACCTTTAACAGTACCTCCAGGTTGAGGGATTAGTCAGGGCCCCAGCTTAGGGTCAGCTTAGGCCCCCTACCTCCAGTATACAGAGACAGCGTGACATTTTCACCGACCCACTTAGTTTTTCTCCAGCTACCATGGATCCAGTAGCCGGGCTAGCTCGGCAGTTGCAGAGTTTGTCCATGGAGCTGGCGGACGTTAGGTCCAAGGTTTTGCATCCTCTGGAGCAAGCCGAACCAGAACCTAAAGTAGCTCTCCCTGACAGGTTCACTGGGGGGCGGGACAAGTTTTTTGTTTTCCGGGAGGCATGCAAATTGTACTTTCGGCTGCGGCCTCGGTCATCGGGGAGTGAAGAACAAAGGGTGGGAATTGTCATCTCGCTCCTACAAGGGGACCCACAATCTTGGGCGTTCTCTCTTCCCCCGGGCTCCCCGGCTCTCCAGTCAGTGGATAGGTTTTTCGCTGCTCTGGGACTCGTATATGATGACCCAGATCGGATCTCCCTTGCTGAGTCTAAGTTACGTAGGATCCAGCAGGGAGATCGTCCGGCGGAGGAATTCTGTTCGGAGTTCCGTAGGTGGGCCACGGACACCCAGTGGAATGACCCGGCTCTTAGGAGCCAGTTTTGTCAAGGTTTATCCGACAAATTACAGGATGTGTTGGCACAGTATGACTCTCCCGCGTCACTGGAAGCCTCTATGGCCCTGGCTATTCGCGTTGACAGACGGCTTCGGGAGAGGTGCGGGATAACTCGACCCCCTGTGATGACTCCACCTCCTACAAGGTCCCCTCATATGGTGGTTCCCCTGGTCAGTCCAGAGGAGCCTATGCAATTAGGGACATCATTTCGGGGGAGGGGACCGGTGGTGCGCCATAAGACAGGAAGGTGTTTCTTCTGCGGGAGAAAGGGACATTTTATTGGGGGGTGTCCATCCCGTCCCTTGCAGAGTGAAGAGTCGTCGGAAAACTGTTGATCCCAGGTTGTGTGGTGGACGGCAATCTGGGAGTAGGTATTTCGTCCCTAGGTTCGTCTCAGTTTCTCGTACCGGCGGAGGTGGTGGTGGGTACGAGAACTGAGAGGATATCTGTTCTTCTGGATAGTGGGGCCGGGGCTAATCTGGTTGATGCTCGGTTTGCCCGGGTTCAAGGTATGCGATTGAGTGAGTTGGCTAAACCCATCCCCATATTCTCGATCGATGCCAGGCCTCTCGGTCAGGGAAGTTTTTTGCAAGCTGTGCATGACGTAAAACTTCAAGTGGGGGCGATACATAAAGAACTGTTGTCTTGCTACGTGTTGGAGGGTCTTCCCACTCCTATAGTGTTGGGCCTTCCTTGGTTAACTAAGCATAACCCGGTTATTAATTGGCAAACCAGAGAGATAAGCCAATCGAGTAAATTCTGTAATAAAAACTGCATGAACACGGTCATCGGTGCGGTTACTCCTTGGGTCTTACCTCCATTTCTGGCGGACTTTGAGGATGTATTCTCGGAGAAAGGGTGTCAGGAACTACCTCCTCATCGCGAGTATGACTGTTCTGTAAAACTGCTCCCTGAGGCCAAGTTACCTAAAGCTAGGTTGTATAACCTTTCTGGTCCTGAGAGGCAGGCCATGAAGGATTATATTTCAGAAAGTCTGGCTAAGGGGCATATTAGACCTTCATCTTCACCGGTGGCTGCGGGGTTCTTCTTTGTTAAGAAGAAAGATGGAGGCCTACGCCCTTGCCTGGATTTCCGTGAACTTAATCGGATTACGGTCCGAGATCCGTATCCACTCCCACTTATTCCTGATCTCTTTAATCAGATCGTGGGCGCCAAATGGTTCTCTAAGTTGGATCTCAGGGGGGCGTACAATCTGATTAGGATGAAGGAGGGGGATGAGTGGAAGACGGCGTTTAACACTCCGGAGGGGCATTATGAGAACCTTGTCATGCCATTCGGTCTGACTAATGCCCCGGCGGTGTTCCAACACTTTGTTAATGACATTTTTCGCCGCCTGGTGGGACAGTTTGTTGTCATATATCTGGATGATATCTTAATTTACTCGCCGGATCTGGTGTCTCATCAGGAGCACGTTAGGCAGGTGTTACAGATCTTGCGGGATAATAAACTGTATGCCAAATGGGAAAAGTGTGTGTTCGCCGTACAGGAACTCCAGTTTTTAGGCTTCCTGGTTTCAGCGTCCGGTTTTCGCATGGACCCTGGGAAAGTGCGGGCAGTTCTTGAGTGGGATCGGCCAGAGAATCTTAAGGCACTACAACGTTTCCTGGGGTTTGCTAATTATTACCGGAAGTTCATTCGTAATTTCTCGTCCATGGTTAAGCCTCTCACAGACATGACTAAAAAGGGGACAGATTTTTCTAGGTGGTCTGACAAGGCTTGTCAAGCATTCTCCTGCTTGAAAAAATGTTTTGCCTCGGCACCCATACTCATTCAACCTGATGCGTCACAGCCATTCATTGTAGAGGTAGACGCTTCCGAGGTAGGGGTGGGAGCAGTATTGTCACAAGGTTCGTCCCCTGGTAAGTGGCATCCGTGCGCCTTTTTCTCTAAAAAATTGTCGTCCGCTGAGAGGAATTACGATGTCGGCAATAGGGAACTCTTAGCCATTAAGTTAGCTTTTGAGGAGTGGCGCCATTTTTTGGAGGGGGCAGTCCATCCGGTCACCGTCATCACCGATCACAAGAACCTGCTATATCTGGAGTCCGCGAAACGTCTGAATCCCAGACAAGCTAGGTGGTCATTGTTTTTTACCAGGTTTAATTTTGTCGTTCCATATCGTCCTGGGTCAAAAAATGTAAAGGCGGATGCCTTATCTCGTAGTTTCCCTGGGGCCGGGAATACGGACGACCCGATTCCTATCCTTCAGGAGGGGGTGGTGGTTTCGGCAGTATGCTCTGAGCTGGAGGAGGAGGTATTGGAGGCTCAGGGGGACGCCCCTGTTGGACCTCCGGGGAGACTGTTTGTTCCAGATCAGTTGCGACAAAAGGTGATCGAGGCACACCATAACTCAGTTTTGGCAGGACACCCGGGGAGTAAAGCTACTGTGGATCTTCTCTCGCGTCGGTTTTGGTGGCCTAACTTGCATAAGGAGGTGGTAACTTTTGTCGCGTCCTGTGGGGTTTGTGCGCGCTCTAAGACCTCACATACCCGTCCGTCTGGGGCCCTCTTACCTTTGAAGATCCCGGAGCGTCCTTGGACTCATCTGTCTATGGACTTTATTACGGACCTCCCTCCGTCTTCGGGTAAAACGGTCATACTCATTGTAGTGGACAGGTTCAGCAAGATGGCACATTTTATCGCTCTTCCGGCTCTCCCTAATGCTAAAACTCTTGCGCAGGTGTTCATTGGGGAGATTGTGAGGCTTCACGGGGTACCCTCTGATGTGGTGTCTGATCGGGGGTCTCAGTTTGTGTCCAAGTTCTGGAAGGCGTTTTGTGCACGGCGGGGGATGCATTTGTCATTCTCATCGGCTTTTCACCCTCAGACCAATGGTCAGACGGAACGTATGAACCAGAGCTTGGAGACATATCTCCGGTGTTTTGTGTCAGAGAACCAGGAGGACTGGGCTTCTTTCTTACCTCTGGCAGAGTTTGCTCTCAATAATAGGCGGAGCGAGTCCACTGGTAAGTCCCCGTTTTTTGGGGCATATGGTTTTCACCCCCAGTTTTGTACTTTCAGTAGGGGGGGCTCTTCGGGGGTTCCTGAGGAGGAACGATTTTCCTCATCACTCGCTTCAGTATGGAGAGGGGTGCTGAAGAATCTGAATACTATGGGGAACCGATACAAACGTATGGCTGATAGGAGGAGAGTGTCTGGTCCGGAACTAAGTGTGAACGATCGGGTATGGTTGTCTACCAGGAATATTAAACTTAAGGTTCCCTCCTGGAAACTGGGTCCCAGGTTCATCGGGCCGTACAGAATCAGTTCTATTATTAATCCGGTGGCATTCCGTCTTGACCTCCCCCCTACGTTTAAAATTCACAACGTGTTCCACAGATCGTTGCTTAAGAGGTATGTGGCGCCGGTGGTACCGTCACCTTTACCTCCCCCTCCAGTGGTGGTCAATGGTAACTTGGAGTTCCAGGTATCAAGGGTCATCGATTCACGTTTTAATCGTCGGTCCCTTCAGTACCTGGTTCATTGGAAAGGGTATGGTCCTGAGGAGAGGATGTGGGTTCCTGCGTCGGATATTAACGCAGACCGATTAGTTCGGGCCTTCCACACGACTCACCCGGATAAACCTGGCCCTGAGGGTCCGGAGGCCCCTCGTAGAAGGGGGGGTACTGTCACGGCTGTGTCGCCACGAAGATCGTCACGATTACACAGCCTGACTTCTCGCAGCTGACTTTTTGGTGCTTTGTGTTTTCGGCAGTGAGGGAGTTAATTCTCTCTCTCTCTGTGCTAGACGAGGTCCAGCCTCGCCCAGCTGCAATCAATGCTGCTGTAGTGAGTCTCCTTCAAATGCCTGCTGGTCTGTTTGGGAAGTGTCGGTGAAAGCATTTCATACAGACTTACAGAGCGGATCGTGGTATTTGGAGTTTCTGAGATAAGTGTATTTGGAGTGTATTTTCCCTTCCTCGCTTTATCATTTATCTCCTTTCCCGTTCGTGTTCCCTCTGTTGTAGTTGTGTAGTTTTTGTATGCAAGGTGGTTTTGTTTTTTCCCTTGTACTGTCTCGTTCGTCTAAGTACTGTGTGTGGGCATATTATTACTTGTCCTCTTTTGTTGTGATCGGGGTCCTTCTCAGGACTAGATTACTTAGGTGCAGGGATCCTCAGGAGGTAGGGGTTACGCTGGCGGCCTGGACCTCTGTACCTTTAACAGTACCTCCAGGTTGAGGGATTAGTCAGGGCCCCAGCTTAGGGTCAGCTTAGGCCCCCTACCTCCAGTATACAGAGACAGCGTGACAGTAACAGGTGAAATTAGACCCCAAACTTTGTTGTGCAATTTCTCCTGAGCACATAGATACTCCATTTATGGGGAAAAACTATTGTTTGGGTGCACGGCAGGGCTCAGAAAGGAAGGAATGACATTTTGGTCTGCGGGTGTCATATCGCTTGTGGAGAGCCCCTGATGTGCCTAAACAGTAAAAAAAAAACACAAGTGACCCCATTTTGGAAACTAGACCCCTCAAGGAATTTATTTAGATGTGTGGTGAGCATCTTGAACCAACAGGTGCTTCAAAGAATTTTACAACGTGCATCTGTAAAAATGAAAAAAAAATATTTTTCCCTCAAAAATTGTATTTCAGCCCCCAATATTTTCATTTCCTCAAGGATAGCAGGAGAAAATGGACTCCAAAATTTGTTGTGCAATATCTCCTTATCTCCATATGTGGTCGAAAACTACTTTTGAAGCACAGTGCAAAGCTCAGAAGGGAAGAAGCGCCAGATTGGAGTTCATATTTTGCTGGGCTGATTTGACGGTGCCATGTCACATTAGCAGAGCCCCTAACGTGCCAGAACAGCAGAACCCCCCCATAAGAGACACCATTTTACAAACTACATCTCTCAATGAATTCATCTAGGGGTGCAGTGAGCATGTTGACACCATATGTGCCTCACAGAATTTTACACCATTGGGCGGTAAAGAAAGAATAATTACATTTTTACCACCAATGTTTTGTTTTAGCCCCAGATTTTACATTTTCACACTGGGAAATGGGTAAAAATGGCACATAATCTTTGCTGAATGTAGAAATACCACATATGTGGCTGTACAGTACTGCTTAGCCACACGGCGAGACTTGGGAGGAACGGAGCGCTATTTGTCTCCTGGAGCGCAGATTTTCCTAGAATAGTATGCAGAATCTATATACACAGCTCCTCAGTGCTAGAAGAGCAGAATCCCCCCTCAAGTGACCCCATTTTGGAAATTATACCCCTTTGGGAATTTATCTATAGGTGTGGTGAGGATTTTTAACTACATGGGTGTTTTCCAGAAACAAGCAGCAATGGATGTTGCTGAGTGAAAATTGCAAACTGCTGTTGTAGTGACGAGTACGTTATTCCCAGCTCATGCTTCCATAAATTAGGTGGGATCTCATCGCTACAGAAATATCAAACATAAGCAAAATACCCAAATAACTGGAAGTAAATGGATAAATCGCAAGTGCATAAAAATAATGATAATAAAGGGTATTTAGTTAACATAATTTTGATTAAAATAATGTAAAAGCCATCCCGCCAAGTCACGGCATCCCTTATGGGACGGTCCTAACTCTAATATTAAAACCTTACCATTTGTCAAGTGACATACACATGGATCAGGGCAGAGAGACTGAACCCTAGTAGAAGCATGGACCTGAGAGGCAGAATGAACCTTTCAGCTCAGACAAAGGGCGGCCACATCCTTATATTGTCACGCTGTCTCTGTATACTGGAGGTAGGGGGCCTAAGCTGACCCTAAGCTGGGGCCCTGACTAATCCCTCAACCTGGAGGTACTGTTAAAGGTACAGAGGTCCAGGCCGCCAGCGTAACCCCTACCTCCTGAAGATCCCTGCACCTCAGTAATCTAGTCCTGAGAAGGACCCCGATCACAACCAAAGGGAACAAGAAATAATATGCCCAAACACAGTATTTAGACGAACGAGACAGTACAAGGGAAAAACCAAAACCACCTTGCATACAAACAACTACTCAACTACAACAGAGGGAAAACCAACGGGAAAGGAGATAAATGATAAAGCGAGGAAAGGGAAAAAACACTTCCAAATACACTTATCTCAGCAACTCCAAACACCACGATCCGCTCTGTCAGTCTGAATGAAATGCTTTCACCGACACCTCCCAAACAGACCAGCAGGTATATGAAGGAATCTCACTACAGAAGTATTGATTGCAGCTGGGCGAGGCTGGACCTCATCTAGCCCAGAGAGAGAGAGAGAATTAACTCCCTCACTGCCGAGAAACACAAAGCACCAACAAGTCAGCTGCGAGAAGTCAGGCTGTGTACTCGTGACGATCTTCGTGGCAACACACCCGTGACAGTACCCCCCCTTCTACGAGGGGCCTCCGGACCCTCAGGGCCAGGTTTATCCGGGTGAGTCGTGTGGAAGGCCCGAACTAATCGGTCTGCGCTGATATCCGACGCAGGAACCCACATCCTCTCCTCAGGACCATACCCCTTCCAATGAACCAGGTACTGAAGGGACCGGCGATTAAAGCGTGAATCAATGACCCTCGATACCTGGAACTCCAAGTTACCATTGACAACCACTGGAGGGGGAGGTAAAAGTGACGGTACCACCGGCGCCACATACCTCTTAAGCAATGATCTGTGAAACACGTTGTGAATTTTAAACGTAGGGGGGAGGTCAAGACGGAATGCCACCGGATTAATAATAGAACTGATTCTGTACGGCCCGATGAACCTGGGACCCAGTTTCCAGGAGGGAACCTTAAGTTTTATATTCCTGGTAGACAACCATACCCGATCGTTCACACTTAGTTCCGGACCAGACACTCTCCTCCTATCAGCCATACGTTTGTATCGGTTCCCCATAGTATTCAGATTCTTCAGCACCCCTCTCCATACTGAAGCGAGTGATGAGGAAAATCGTTCCTCCTCAGGAACCCCCGAAGAGCCCCCCCCACTGAAAGTACAAAACTGGGGGTGAAAACCATATGCCCCAAAAAACGGGGACTTACCAGTGGACTCGCTCCGCCTATTATTAAGAGCAAACTCTGCCAGAGGTAAGAAAGAAGCCCAGTCCTCCTGGTTCTCTGACACAAAACACCGGAGATATGTCTCCAAGCTCTGGTTCATACGTTCCGTCTGACCATTGGTCTGAGGATGAAAAGCCGATGAGAATGACAACTGCATCCCCCGCCGTGCACAAAACGCCTTCCAGAACTTAGACACAAACTGAGACCCCCGATCAGACACCACCTCGGAGGGTACCCCGTGAAGCCTCACAATCTCCCCAATGAACACCTGCGCAAGAGTTTTAGCATTAGGGAGAGCCGGAAGAGCGATAAAATGTGCCATCTTGCTGAACCTGTCCACTACAACGAGTATGACCGTTTTACCCGAAGACGGAGGGAGGTCCGTAATAAAGTCCATAGACAGATGAGTCCAAGGACGCTCCGGGATCTTCAAAGGTAAGAGGGCCCCAGACGGACGGGTATGTGAGGTCTTAGAGCGCGCACAAACCCCACAGGACGCGACAAAAGTTACCACCTCCTTATGTAAATTAGGCCACCAAAACCGACGCGAGAGGAGATCCACAGTAGCTTTACTCCCCGGGTGTCCTGCAAAAACTGAGTTATGGTGTGCCTCGATCACCTTTTGTCGCAACTGATCTGGAACAAACAGTCTCCCCGGAGGTCCAACAGGGGCGTCCCCCTGAGCCTCCAATACCTCCTCCTCCAGCTCAGAGCATACTGCCGAAACCACCACCCCCTCCTGAAGGATAGGAATCGGGTCGTCCGTATTCCCGGCCCCCGGGAAACTACGAGATAAGGCATCCGCCTTTACATTTTTTGACCCAGGACGATATGTAACGACAAAATTAAACCTGGTAAAAAACAATGACCACCTAGCTTGTCTGGGATTCAGACGTTTCGCGGACTCCAGATATAGCAGGTTCTTGTGATCGGTGATGACGGTGACCGGATGAACAGCCCCCTCCAGAAAATGGCGCCACTCCTCAAAAGCTAACTTAATGGCCAAGAGTTCCCTATTGCCGACATCGTAATTCCTCTCAGCGGACGACAATTTTTTAGAGAAAAAGGCGCACGGATGCCACTTACCAGGGGACGAACCCTGTGACAATACTGCTCCCACCCCTACCTCGGAAGCGTCTACCTCTACAATGAATGGCTGAGACGCATCAGGTTGAATGAGTATGGGCGCCGAGGCAAAACATTTTTTCAAAGAGGAGAATGCTTGACAAGCCTTGTCAGACCACCTAGAAAAATCCGTCCCCTTTTTAGTCATGTCAGTGAGAGGCTTAACCATGGACGAGAAATTACGAATGAACTTCCGGTAATAATTAGCAAACCCCAGGAAACGTTGTAGTGCCTTAAGATTCTCTGGCCGATCCCACTCAAGAACTGCCCGCACTTTCCCAGGGTCCATACGAAAACCGGACGCTGAAACCAGGAAGCCTAAAAACTGGAGTTCCTGTACGGCGAACACACACTTTTCCCACTTGGCATACAGTTTATTATCCCGCAAGATCTGTAACACCTGCCTAACGTGCTCCTGATGAGACACCAGATCCGGCGAGTAAATTAGGATATCATCCTGATATATGACAACAAACTGTCCCACCAAGCGGCGAAAAATGTCATTAACAAAGTGTTGAAACACCGCCGGGGCATTAGTCAGACCGAATGGCATGACAAGGTTCTCATAATGCCCCTCCGGAGTGTTAAACGCCGTCTTCCACTCATCCCCCTCCTTCATCCTAATCAGATTGTACGCCCCCCTGAGATCCAACTTAGAAAACCATTTGGCGCCCACGATCTGATTAAAGAGATCGGGAATAAGTGGGAGCGGATACGGATCTCGGACCGTAATCCGATTAAGTTCACGGAAATCCAGGCAAGGGCGTAGGCCTCCATCTTTCTTCTTAACAAAGAAGAACCCCGCAGCCACCGGTGAAGATGAAGGTCTAATATGCCCCTTAGCCAGACTTTCTGAGATATAATCCTTCATGGCCTGCCTCTCAGGACCAGAAAGGTTATACAACCTAGCTTTAGGTAACTTGGCCTCAGGGAGCAGTTTTACAGAACAGTCATACACGCGATGAGGAGGTAGTTCCTGACACCCTTTCTCCGAGAATACATCCTCAAAGTCCGCCAGAAATGGAGGTAAGACCCAAGGAGTAACCGCACCAATGACCGTGTTCATGCAGTTTTTATTACAGAATTTACTCCATTGGCTTATCTCCCTGGTTTGCCAATTAATAACCGGGTTATGCTTAGCTAACCAAGGAAGGCCCAACACAATAGGAGTGGGAAGACCCTCCAACACATAGCAAGACAACAGTTCTTTATGTATTGCCCCCACTTGAAGTTTTACGTCATGCACAACTTGCAAAAAACTTCCCTGCCCGAGAGGCCTGGCATCGATCGAGAATATGGGGATGGGTTTAGCCAACTCACTCAACCGCATACCTTGAACCCGGGCAAACCGAGCATCAACCAGATTAGCCCCGGCCCCACTATCCAGAAGAACAGATATCCTCTCAGTTCTCGTACCCACCACCACCTCCGCCGGTACGAGAAACTGAGACGAACCTAGGGACGAAATACCTACTCCCAGATTGCCGTCCACCACACAACCTGGGATCAACAGTTTTCCGACGACTCTTCACTCTGCAAGGGACGGGATGGACACCCCCCAATAAAATGTCCCTTTCTCCCGCAGAAGAAACACCTTCCTGCCTTATGGCGCACCACCGGTCCCCTCCCCCGAAATGATGTCCCTCCTAATTGCATAGGCTCCTCTGGACTGACCAGGGGAACCACCATATGAGGGGACCTTGTAGGAGGTGGAGTCATCACAGGGGGTAGAGTTATCCCGCACCTCTCCCGAAGCCGTCTGTCCACGCGAATAGCGAGGGCCATAGCGGCTTCCAGAGACACGGGAGAGTCATACTGTGCCAACACATCCTGTAATTTGTCGGATAAACCATGACAAAACTGGCTCCTAAGAGCCGGGTCATTCCACTGGGTGTCCGTGGCCCACCTACGGAACTCCGAACAGAATTCCTCTGCCGGACGATCTCCCTGCTGGATCCTACGTAACTTAGACTCAGCAAGGGAGATCCGATCTGGGTCATCATATACGAGTCCCAGGGCAGCGAAAAACCTATCCACTGACTGGAGAGCCGGGGAACCCGGGGGAAGAGAGAACGCCCAAGATTGTGGGTCCCCTTGTAGGAGCGAGATGACAATTCCCACCCTTTGTTCTTCACTCCCCGATGACCGAGGCCGCAGCCGAAAGTACAATTTACATGCCTCCCGGAAAACAAAAAACTTGTCCCGCCCCCCAGTGAACCTATCAGGGAGAGCTACTTTAGGTTCTGGTCCGGCTTGCTCCTGAGGATGCCAAACCTTGGACCTAACGTCCGCCAGCTCCATGGACAAACTCTGCAATTGCCGAGCTAGACCGGCTACTGGATCCATAGTAGCTGGAGAAAAACTAAGTGGGTCGGTGAAAATGTCACGCTGTCTCTGTATACTGGAGGTAGGGGGCCTAAGCTGACCCTAAGCTGGGGCCCTGACTAATCCCTCAACCTGGAGGTACTGTTAAAGGTACAGAGGTCCAGGCCGCCAGCGTAACCCCTACCTCCTGAAGATCCCTGCACCTCAGTAATCTAGTCCTGAGAAGGACCCCGATCACAACCAAAGGGAACAAGAAATAATATGCCCAAACACAGTATTTAGACGAACGAGACAGTACAAGGGAAAAACCAAAACCACCTTGCATACAAACAACTACTCAACTACAACAGAGGGAAAACCAACGAGAAAGGAGATAAATGATAAAGCGAGGAAAGGGAAAAAACACTTCCAAATACACTTATCTCAGCAACTCCAAACACCACGATCCGCTCTGTCAGTCTGAATGAAATGCTTTCACCGACACCTCCCAAACAGACCAGCAGGTATATGAAGGAGTCTCACTACAGAAGTATTGATTGCAGCTGGGCGAGGCTGGACCTCATCTAGCCCAGAGAGAGAGAGAGAATTAACTCCCTCACTGCCGAGAAACACAAAGCACCAACAAGTCAGCTGCGAGAAGTCAGGCTGTGTACTCGTGACGATCTTCGTGGCAACACACCCGTGACATATATGCACTGAAGCACACTAAACTACAAAGAAAAAACCTGAGAGTCTGAACTGAAATGTAAATTGATGTGCATGCAAAATGTAAATGCATGTTCACATAAGGCCACTAGACAGAGAAAAACCAAAGACAAGCAAAATACTAAAATAACTGGAAGTAAATGGATAAATCGCAAGTGCATAAAGATAATGATAAATAATGTTGATCAAAATTATGTTAACTAAATACCCTTTATTATTTATCATTATCTTTATGCACTTGCGATTTATCCATTTACTTCCAGTTATTTGGGTATTTTGCTTGTCTTTGTTTTTTCTCTGTCAAGGGCCATTTCGCATTTCCAGAGCCTTTGTGCTACTAGTAACATGGAAGCCCCCTATATTTCCGTTAACAGATGACGAACCTGAGTGGGGACTTTTTTTGTGGATTGAGTCAAAGCTTTTATTGTGATCCAAAATGTTAGTGTCACACACTAAAAAACGTTTTTTTACTGCAAAGACTATTTTTTGTATCGCAATATTTTGAGAGCTATAATTTTTCCATATTTCGGCCTACAGATGTGTGTCCATATAGTGAGTAAGTCATGGACAAACTTTATATGGTGGCAGTTTCATGATAAATATAGTGAATTTTTAAAGTCCAATCCATTTTACGCCGCCTTTGAGCTGATGTCGATTTGTGCTATAATGTTGTGTCATTTCTCCTTAGATTGCCACCTCCAGGTGCAGGGGCAAATGAGTCTTAGGCTACATTCACACATCCATGTGAGCGTAACCATCCGAGATAAAAAACATTTTTTTTCAGGTATCGACATAGTCGCTTTTGTTTTTTGCTCTTCCGTTTTTTTCACTAAAGCAGTGTGCTTGCTTCCAAGCCAATAAAGAACCCTTGGAATGTCACTAAACAACAGATTTTTGAGACTAGGGCACAGTGAGAAGTCTTCCGATTGGCATCCGTCTCTCATAGATCCCTATAGACTTGAATGGCCGAGTCTGATGCCCAAATCGGATCAGAATAGGACCTGTGATTTTACCAGATGTGTGAATACATCCATCCATCTATGGGTCCAAGAGTCATCCGAGAAACATCAGAACACACTTGGATGAGTCACACAGAAGTGTGAATGTAGCCCTAGTCCACTTGATAAAATAGACTCAACTGACCATGCCCACCATTGCCAGCAATTCATATTGCGCGAGTAAGGAGAAAAATTGCAAACTTTGGAGCTGATTAATCAATTGTATTTTTTAAGTAAATTTTCCATCTGTTTGCTCTTTTGTGCTGGTTGATTTTGTGCCAAATTCATAAAAATATGTGCTCAGTACTTGAATTGGCGCAAAATAAAAGATGCTAATGTTTTTCTCTCTTACAAACGTTTAGATTAAAAATTCACATGATCCTTTCAGTAAAACCAATCGAAGACAGCGCCCATCAGGAAGTTTCTAATTAAAGTCTTTTATTCCTCCATATAGAAATGACAAACAGCAAAATTTTGACCTTCCGTTTTTTTCAAGCAAAATCAAAGATGCTAATGTTTTTTCTCTTGCGAATTTTTAGAGTAATAGGGCACATGATCCTTTCAATAGGCATTAAAATGTCACACAGTAGTCTTCAACCGTTCACAAAAAAAATTGTTTTTGTACATTCCTAGGGTATAGGAGTACAATTGAACAAAAATTAGTGAAAATTTTCCAAAAGTCTCAAATGATAAATCGGATGTAAATAACTGGAAAAAAAACAACAGCACCAAGCTTTAAAATAAAATTTCAACTTAATAGGCGCAAACAAACAGACAAGAAAAAAGCTACACTAAATAGGCACAAATGCAATGATGAATCAAAGCCATTGTGCACATTTCAATGAATGTCCAGAGAGGCCTAATGTTTGCCTGAATCTATCAGCTGAAAAGGACAACCTCAGACATACTTAGCGCTAGCCACTCCATCTAGCAGTTCCTAGAGGAACCCCAGCCTTCTTGCTTTAACTCCTATACATAGATGTGGACTTACAATGGCGCCCCTTGGATTATATCCACAGGGTAGCTGCTGAATGGAGGAGTGAGCCTTAGGCAAGGATAGTCTAAATTTGTGGGTCAGTAACTGGAGGGACAGAATTAGGAGAAAAAAGTGAAGTCAGAGGAATAGCCAAGGTCTAGTACAAGAAAGTCAGGCAAGAGCGAAGTCATGCAAGCTGAGGTCAAAATTAGGAGGGATTTGAAAGAAATGGAGGTCAGAATCAAGCCGGATTAAGAATATATCAGCAGCCTAATAGCAGCAGCATAATGAATAAGGTTAACTAAAAGCAATAACTGTCAGCAGTAGCATAGCTGCTGGGGTGCAGAGGGTGTGGTCGCCCCAGGCCCCACGCTCTAAAGGGCCCACCTGGAGATATGCTGCCCTTAACTGCATCGGCGTGCACATATACAGTTAAACTCTGCGGTGGAGCAGGGAGACAGGATCTCCCTATACGACCACTATTTATTCTGTAAACCAAAGGTCGCTTTAAGCCTGCGGTCTACAGAATGGCAGGGATATGCACTGGAGCCGGTGCACACACAGGACGTTAGAGTTTGGGGGCTAATATGGAGGTCATTATATAGTTTGGGAGCTAATGAGGGTGCCATTAGACAGTTTGGGAGCTAATGCGAGGACCATTATACAGTTTGGGAGCTAACGAGGGGGCCATTATACAGTTTGTGGGCTAATGAAGGAGCCATTATACATTTTGGGAGCTAATGTGGGGACCATTATACAGTATGAGAGCTAATGTGTGAGTTATTATTCTGTGTTTTGGGGGAGCAGTTGTTACATTATACTATGTGTAGGGGAGCTGACGGGTCTTCATGCTATCTATAGGGGAGTTATGGGCTCATCATGCTGTGTATAGGGGAGCTGTAAGGCCATCATGCTGTATATAGGGGAGCTGTGGGCTCATCATTCTGTGTATAGCACAGCTGGGGGCCCATCATGCTGTGTATAGGGGAGCTGTGGGCTCATTATTCTGTGTACAGCAGAGCTGGGGCCCATCATGCTTTGTATAGGGGAGCTGTGGGCTCATCATTCTGTGTATAGTAGAGCTGGGGGCCCATCATGCTGTGTATAGGGAAGCTGTGGGCCCATTATAGTGTGTATAGCAGAGCTGTGAGCCCACCATACTGTGTATAGCAGAGCGGTCATCTGCTGAGGTTACCCTATACCCACGATTAGGCTGTGCCATTGTAACTGTAATCAGGATTACTGGTTAGGGTCCCACTGAGATATTTTGCATCCCCTGAGCTGGGACCCCTAGCTATGCTTCTGGCTCTCAGCTTACAGCAGGGAATTTAAATATGGTGTGATACAGCTTTCTAGTCAACAGCAGGGAGCTGATTATTCCTGTTGGACATCACACACCTTTTTACTGTGGCTGGGTGGCACCACAAGCCCCAGCCATATTAGTATTTCCAGCTGGACAGCGCTCGCAGCACCCAGTGGTGTCAGCAATGCTGCCTCTTCCAGCCCCACCTGCAGAATGAACACGATGGCACCTGGTGACAAATTTACACAAATTGAGTGGATATTGGCAATGCTCAAAAAATGCTTTCCACAGCTTTCTGCTGTGATCATTAGGTTATGTGCACACGTTAAGTATTTGTTGTCTTTGTGACGCAGTTTTTTCACAGAAACTGAAAGATTTCCTGGTGCCAACAAAGTGGCTAGATTCCTGAAGTCTCATGCACACATTCACATTTCAGATCTGGAGAACGTAAATTCTTTCAGCGTTTTTGCAGCCTTTTTCACCTATTCTAATGAATGAGGAAAAAATGTGTATTTTATGTTGTGTTTTTTCTGCCAACACTCTGCAGCAATTACTTTACCGAACCCTTCAGAGAAGCGCTCATCACTTCTGTATGTAGGGAGGGCTGGTTGCCCTCTGGGCCTGTGTCCACATTTCCGTCTTTTATGACACACAGACTCCAGCTTCCATCACAGGTTTGCTTTTCCTCAGTGCTATGGGTTATTAGAGGTGATTTTGTGGTGAGTGTATAATGGGACTGTTATCTGAGCCATTTTCTACTATGTTAAAGTGGCTCAAAGGATGAAGTTGTGAGGAAGTTAGAAAAGTCAGTAGTATGTGGAGTGTGAGGGGTTATGCACATGCATCAGATTTGTTGCTGACATTTCTGTGACTGAAAGTCCTTTCAATATATGGGAATGGAGATGTTTCTCTAATGGCCCTCCGTTCTAGTCCTGTGAAAGAAGAACGGTGACATCATGACAAATCATGGGAGCGGCCTGCGCCGGATCTATCAGGGTGATGGCCGATGACTACATATCATTTTGTTATTTTTTGACCTTTCCGTGGAACTTGTAAAGTTTTGTAGTGAAACCAGACAACCCCTTTAATAACACAGCGGCGTTTAATAAGCCACCACTTTGTGTTACTAGAACATCTCATAGATGTCCACATCTGAAGAGATTTATAATACTTGCTTTGACCCACATCTTAGAGATTTCCCAGGACATCCATATCATGAAATTCTGATTTCAACCTGTGGAAGAAATTAACTCTTCTAATATTTAGACTGTTTTTCTGTGTGGACGCTCCCACTGATCACACGATGCCCCATGTCTGATATATCAGGATTTCCTATGAGGTAGCATACATTATTCTTGGTCTTCTACTCTGGCCTGGACAATGTACTGTACATCATGTAATGTTTCATCCATATGGAGGTGGATGCCCCCAAGGGAAAACAGCTTACTTTGTCCATGTGTTTAAGATCCTTGAATTTCTCTGCGTATGCAGGCAGGCTCGGACTGGCCCACAGGAGAACAGGAGAATTCTCCGGTGGGCCCCTCTGCAGGAACCACCCTCTTATATGAGCAGTACTTGGCACAGTATACTTAATTCGCTATGTAAAGACAAAGACAGCATCTTTTCTATTCAACAATCAAGCCATTTTATTGCTATAGAAACTTGTGAATGAGGATAAAGTCATATTAGCTTGTAGCTGAAAAGTTAGGCCCTGGAGTTGATGTTACTGGTGGGCCCTTGGCACTCCAGTCCGACACTGCGGGGACGCTGCACTAGGCATTATGCATATTGTCACTCGGGTCAAGCCGGGAATTGCAGTGGCCAGAAATGACCCATGAGAATAATCCAGCAAATGCCGATGACAACAGAATATTAGGGAGGGTGGCACTTGTTGAAGCTTTTTAAATATGGAACACTTTTTTTTGTTTGTCTTATGTTTCATCGATGGAAAAAACATTTAAAACTTGTTTTTAGGAATGTGCATAACTAACAATGTCCTTATTATCCGTACATGTATTATTAAGAGGCAGTCAGCTGTAATCACCTCCGGCCTGATATAAATAGTGTAAGGCCTCCTTCACATGGACGTGTTTCCAGTACGTGTGGCATCTGTTTTTGTCAAGGATACCACACGTACCCATTATAACCTATGGTGATCTTCACATATCGGTGTTTTCACATGGACCGTGTGTCCGTGTGAACCACGCGCAGACAAGTCTGTTTTTTTCCAGCAGCACGGATGACAAGGGCCAATACAAGTCTATGAGTCCGTTAAAATCCTGTGTGCTATTGTGTGCTGTATGTGTTTAACATTGCAAAGTATAGGATAAGCTTTGTAATTTCATTCTTTCTTTATTCATACCGGAATAACACAGATCCAAAACACTGATGACACCGGTACTGTTTTTTCTGGTACCAGTTTTATACGGACGTGTGAAGGAGGGATAAGGAGCAGGGCACTACAGCGCCATACACGGTTTAGTGGCCATTGGCAGGTACTGCAGAACATCTCCTATTGAGAAGAATATGAGCTGACCTGCCATGGTAACCTGAATTCTAATAATGAAAAGTGATCCTTACAGAACAGGAAATGTACAACAATTATGAGGTTCCGTAGTTGAAGTAAAAACTGCAACATTTTACAATTTGTTTTAAATATAAAAAGTGATATGAAAAAAAGAAAACAAAACACCAAAAAAATAACAAAAAAACATGTTTAACATAAAAATGACTTGAAAATAGGTCATATTCTGAGGAAACATTTCAGGCTAAATTCACAAATCTGTTTTTCTCATCTTTTTGCTATCCATTTTTTTAGAATACGTACTCATTATATTAACATCCCCTGAGGACGCGTCAAACGTGAAACGCGCGTTGGGGACCTGGGCCGAGGTTAGGTTGGATACTTGCAATGGGTAATTATCTTTTATAAATATAATTACATCAAAAGCATTTTTCTCTTGACATGGTAGTCCATATCTGAGGTACCTCTCATGAACTATGATTTATGACATATGTGTTATTATGTATGTTTGTATCTAGGCAACATTATTGTACTAGCTTTGGTCTATACACATTTGTTCTATGAATAGGCATGTTTGACTTATATGGCCAATTATAGGGGATATATATGTCTTTTGTTATTATTGACTATTTGCGTACAGACCAAAGCCTCGACCAACATATCTAGTTTCTTATCACTGTTGGTTCATGTACCCCTTATTCTACATTGGTCATGTTACTCCATGAAATATTTTTATTTTTTGTGTATTAATAAAGATACAATTTTATTAGCATTATAGACTCTTGTTCTCCCTTTTTCATTAATCCTATTGAGTCGCTAAATATATGGGTACTTTATAGCAAAATGTTAAACTGGTATATATTTCAAATGCGTACCCATTATAATCTATGCAGCTGCTCACATGTCCATGTATTTTTGGGGAACATGTGTCCACAGAATAGTCATGGAGATATTTCCATTTTTGATCGTAAAAATCCTCCAAGTCTATGGGTCAATGAAAAGCATGGACAGCACACGGATGGCGTCAGTGTACAATCGGTGATTAACATTGCGATGAATAGGAGAAGCTTTGTCATTGATTGTCATTGATTTACTTATTTACCCCTATGTGAAAATCATAGGCGGATTATAATGAGGTCAATCCGGGCTACCGCCCGGGGCCCGGGGCTGCCATGGGGCCCGGGGCTCCCAGGGGCCTGTGGTCGGATTGACCTCATTATAATGTGTGACAGGAGGGCCCGGGAGTCGGAAGATGGAATCTGCTCTGCTGTGTCCGGCGGCGCTGCGAGGATGACTCACCAGCAACTGACTGTGTAAGTGCAGGAGAGGAGGCTCCGCCCACCTGCTCCGGCCTCCAGCAGAGCACAGAGCCAGCTTACTGCATGGCCACTGCTCTCCCTGCCCCCTACCTGGGGCTGAATGCTACCTCTCCGCTCTCCCCCTCCTGCCCTGCAATTACACCAGAGCTCTGCAGTCGGGCCCCAAGAGGAGGGGAGGCTGCCCCACAGAGAAGAAGGAAGAATCTGCATCATGTACAGAAAGGGTAAGTCCATGTTCAGTGTGTGTGTGTTGTATATATATATTTATATATATATATATATATATGTGTATGTATGTATATGTGTGTGTATGTATCTATGTCTATGTATTTGTGGACCATCAGAGGGGCTCACTCGCTGTCGTGGCCCGGGCTGCTTCCCCTGTGCAGGACCGCTGGCACTTCACCTGACATGGTTGTGAGCTGTGCGGCTGTGTCCGGTATTAATGACACGGCAGGGGCGACACTGCGCCTATAATTGTGCTTGTGTATTGCCCCTGCCGCGCCATTACTACCAGACACAACCGCACAGCTCACGGCCATGTCAGGTGAAGTGCCGGCAATCAAGCAGCGCCAGAGGTCCTACACAGATGCTGTAGAAGCAGCCCAGGCCCCAACGGCGAGTGGGCCCCTCTGATAGTCCAGGGCCATGCACTGAGACATGCCTGAGGAGCTGCTGGACAGGACAGTTTTATGTGTTTATAAGATATGTACGTATGCATGTGTCTGTGCGCATACCTGCGCACCGTGTGCATATCTGCATATCGTGCGTGCGCACGTGTGCTGGCCCGGCCGCATCACAGCTAGAAGACACGGCCCTGTGCGCGGCAGTGTCTGCTAGCGTGACGTCATGCAGTGTGCCCTGCACTGCTTCTTACCACCATAGAGGAGCTGGACGACTGGAGCCAAGCAGGGGGACGGTGAGTGATGTGTGCAGATATCATTGTGTGATATGTCTGTTTATATGTATTTTTGTGTTTCAAATGTGTTTATGGCTATGTGCCCACGATGCAAAAATGCTGCATATTTTTTCCGCTTCTCCCTGGCAGGAAAAACGCATGCGGATTTTACATGCGTTTTTCCCGCCAGGTAGAAGCGTTTGTCAAGCGTTTTTGCATGCATTTCTGCATGCAGGTTATCAAGCACTTTTCCAAGCGATCTTAGCATCACTTGGAAAAGTGCTTGACAACTTGGTCACACTATATAAATCCATGCAACCGGCATGTATAGTGTGACCAAGTAAGAGTTAAAAAAAAGAATAAGAATGGTAAAAAATAAAGATTATACTTACCTTCCGATGGCCCCCGGTCTCCTCAGCGATGCGTCCGGTGTGTTGGGCGGCTCATGGTGGTGTGAAAGGACCTTTCATGACGTAATTTAGTCATGTGACAGGTCACTCGACAGCCGATGTCAGCTGTCCTGTGACCTGTCACATGACTAAATGACGTCATGGGGGGTCCTTTCACACCACCATGAGCCGCCCAACACACCAGACGCATCGCTGAGACGTATACAACAGACCGGACATATTGCTGAGGAGACCGGGGGCCATCGGAAGGTGAGTATAATCTTTATTTTTTTTATTTTAAATTCTTTTTTTTACAGGTACTATGGTACCCGGGTCTGGATGAGAGCCTCCTCTTCTCAAAACCCGGGTACCATCCGCACATTGAATCGCTTAATATCCGCATGTGCACATGTAGTCATGCGGATATTAAGCTATTCAGTGCAAGTCACAATGGCGGCAATTACGCTGCGTGTCCGCAAAATTAATGGACATGCGTTTTTTTCCGCAATGATAATCCGCATTGGAAATTTTCGCAGCATGTGCACGGCACATGCGGATTATCATTGGAGACCATGGGGCACGTATTACCAAGCCTTTTTTCAGCATTTTTGCTGCGGAAATTCCGTGGCAAAAACGCTTGAAAAACGCACAGTGGGCACGCAGCCTATGCGTGTATGTATTTGTCTGTATATATTTGTTTGTGTGTGTGCGGCCTCCTGCTGTATCTGGGGGGGCGCCGTGCGTCCTCCAGCTGTATCTGGGGGGGCACCGTGCGTCCTCCGGCTGTATCTGGGGGGGCACTGTGCGTCCTCCGGCTGTATCTGGGGGGGGGGGGACCGTGCGTCCTCCGGTTGTATCTGGGGGGGAACCGTGCGGCCGCGGCTGTATCTGGGGGGGTGGCGCCGTGCGGCCCCCGGCTGTATCTGGGGGGGGGCGCCGTGTGGCCTCTGGCTGTATCTGGGGGGGGGCGCCGTGTGGCCTCTGGCTGTATCTCGGGGGGGGCGCCGTGCGTCCTCCGGCTGTATCTGGGGGGGGCGCAGTGCGGCCTCCTGCTGTATCTGGGGGGGGACCGTGCGGCCTGCGGCTGTATCTGGGGGGGTGGCGCCGTGCGGCCTCCGGCTGTATCGGGGGGGGCGCCGTGCAGCCCCCGGCTGTATCTGGAGGGGGGCGCCGTGCGGCCTCCGGCTGTATCTGGGGGGGGGGGGCGCAGTGCGGCCTCCTGCTGTATCTGGGGGGGGACCGTGCGGCCTGCGGCTGTATCTGGGGGGTGGCGCCGTGCGGCCTCCGGCTGTATTGGGGGGGGCGCCGTGCAGCCCCCGGCTGTATCTGGAGGGGGGCGCCGTGCGGCCTCCGGCTGTATCTGGGGGGGGGGCGCCGTGTGGCCTCTGGCTGTATCTGGGGGGGGCGCCGTGTGGCCTCTGGCGGTATCTCAGGGGGGGGCGCCGTGCGGCCTCCGGCTGTATCTGGGGGGCGCCGTGCGTCCTCCGGCTGTATCTGGGGGGGCGCAGTGCGGCCTCCTGCTGTATCTGGGGGGGGACCGTGCGGCCTGCGGCTGTATCTGGGGGGGTGGTGCCGTGCGGCCTCCGGCTGTATCTGGAGGGGGCGCCGTGCGGCCCCCGGCTGTATCTGGGGGGGCGCCGTGCGGCCCCCGGCTGTATCTGGGGGGGGCGCCGTGCGGCCCCCGGCTGTATCTGGGGGGGGCGCCGTGCGGCCCCCGGCTGTATCTGGGGGGGTGCCGTGCGGCCCCCGGCTGTATCTGGGGGGGGCGCCGTGCGGCCTCCGGCTGTATCTGGGGGGGGGCGCCGTGTGGCCTCTGGCTGTATCTGGGGGGGGCGCCGTGTGGCCTCTGGCTGTATCTGGGGGGGGCGCCGTGCGTCCTCCGGCTGTATCTGGGGGGGGCGCAGTGCGGCCTCCTGCTGTATCTGGGGGGGGACCGTGCAGCCTGCGGCTGTATCTGGGGGGGTGGCGCCGTGCGGCCTCCGGCTGTATCTGGGGGGGGCGCCGTGCGGCCCCCGGCTGTATCTGGGGGGGGCGCAGTGCGGCCTCCTGCTGTATCTGGGGGGGGACCGTGCGGCCTGCGGCTGTATCTGGGGGGGTGGCGCCGTGCGGCCTCCGGCTGTATCTGGGGGGGGCGCCGTGCGGCCCCCGGCTGTATCTGGGGGGGGCGCAGTGCGGCCTCCTGCTGTATCTGGGGGGGGACCGTGCGGCCTGCGGCTGTATCTGGGGGGGTGGCGCCGTGCGGCCTCCGGCTGTATCTGGGGGGGGCGCCGTGCGGCCCCCGGCTGTATCTGGGGGGGGCGCCGTGCGGCCCCCGGCTGTATCTGGGGGGGTGCCGTGCGGCCCCCGGCTGTATCTGGGGGGGGGCGCCGTGCGGCCTCCGGCTGTATCTGAGGGGGGGCGCCGTGTGGCCTCTGGCTGTATCTGGGGGGGGCGCCGTGTTGCCTCTGGCTGTATCTCGGGGGGGGCGCCGTGCGGCCTCCAGCTGTATCTGGGGGGGGCGCCATGCGGCCTCCGGCTGTATCTGGGGGGGGGCGCCGTGCGTCCTCCGGCTGTATCTGGGGGGGAGCGCAGTGCGGCCTCCTGCTCTATCTGGGGGGGGCACCGTGTGGCCTCCGGCTGTATCTGGGGGGGCACCGTGCGGCCTCCTGCTGTGTATAGGAGGATTATGTGAAAGCTCATATTATACAGTATGAGACCCTACATACATAGGGGGATGTCAGCATACTTACTTGTGCTCAATATTAAGTCATACAATTAATATAAAAAAATAATTATAATTAATATATTAATATTGTGCAGAATTAATTTCACATGAACTATCACATGATCTATCAAAGGGGGATCATGTGACAAGTCATGTGATACATCAGGTGTGTGTGTGTGTGTGTGTGTGTGTGTGTGTGTGTGTGTGTGTGTGTGTGTGTGGTGGGGGGGGCCCATGCCGTCTAAACTGCCCGGGGCCCTTGCTACTCTTAATCCACCCCTGGTGAAAATCACTGACGAAACCCTGATGGTAAAAACTGACACTGACCGAAAACTGATGACTCTCTGATTGTTTTTTGCGTATGTGAAAAACCCTGGACATCTGAATGAGGCCTTAGGCGGTGGCTTTTCAGTGTATTTCTCGTTAATAGTAGATGAATTCATAGAGCGAGGGGCTGTCCCTCTGCTGGGAACATGCTAGCTGAAATGCAGCACTTTCTGTCTGTAGCGGCCATTGTACGCTCCCGTCATTATTCTAGTTTCCTTTGTGAGGGACATCCTGTTTTCTGTTGTATATTTTCCGTCTGAGATAATGGAAATACAAACTAGATTGGTGACAGATCAGTTTTCTATGTTGTGATCTGCATTTAATGGCTGGGAAATAAATGGATGCGTGAACTAGTGGAGCGAGCGGTTCCTGTACTGTCTGTGCTATAGGACACTGCCCTGTTCAATGAAATCATAACATCCAGAAGTAGCCAAGTGACGAGACAGTAGTGGGAAATGTCACCGATAACATCAGTCCTGAGTTTCCCATTGACACCTAGACTGAAGGTACGCGGTTTTGCAAATTCGCAAGGATAAGCAGTGCCCGAAATATTGACGACCACTTAGCTTTGAATGGGGAAAAATGATACAACCTGTTATCCTCCCTTCCTCATCACTTACACCCTATAGATATTTTATTTATGGTCGATAAGGGGATTGCTTATTTTTACAAAATTGTGCTCCTGTTCTTTGGCTGAGTCTGGTCCTTCAATTCAAGCCCCCTTTTGTAATACCTCACACAAGCCGCGGACAGATGTGGCACTGTTTTTGGAAAAAAAACAGCAGACTCTTTTGTAGTCTTATATAAACCCCTTTAATGTCATCTACCAGCAATCTAATGTCTATGGGGTACAGGAGATTTGTATTTTGCAAATGAGCTAAACAGGTTCATTTCTTTTCCTAATTTATTTTTTCCTTTCCCAGGAGATAAGCAGCTGTGGATTTAATTGGCTTCTGCTCATCCCCTGATGCTTTTAGTTCTGGATCTCAGTGGTTCCAGGCAGGACCACACATGATGAGTGTCACCATGCATCTCCTGCCTCAGTCTGAGATGTACAGTACGTAACTGATAGTTGTAAAAATATCCCTGGTCGTCTTTCTAGAAATAAGGTCTCAGTCTGGATATACAAATATGAGCCTTCCAACCAGCAGAGCAGGGAGCAAGGTGAAGTATGTGGGGATAGTGAGAATGAATGGAGGACATTCCATCCTACCGGCAGATGACATTGTCACAAACAGGTGTACACACACAGCCACCCAGGCTCGCTCCGTAGGCGGCTGCATACCTCCACTCATTTATGTAATAATAGCATTATTTACACACTGGGACTCACATGTATTTCTAAAAATGCTCAACAACAATATTATTTCTCATTCCCTGAAGGTTTTACGGTTGACCCTGCATTATGTGAGTATACAAATCATCCATTACATGTAGTAAATAACATTGATAATCTCATTACAAGGGCAGTCATCATTGAGTGAATATACTAGGCAGAAAGTGAACAGTCATTTGTTGAAGTTGATGTGTTGGAAGCAAAAAAAATGGACACAAATAAGGATTTCAATGACAATAATCATAGACAACTGGATCAGAACATGTCTAAAATGGCAAATCTTTTGGGGTGTTCCTGATATGATAACTACCAAAAGCGTTCCAAAGAAGGAAAATTGACATGAAGTACTCCTGCTTGCCTTTCTTTATGTAGCACAGGTTCAGAAGCAGCAACGGTGCTAAGCAGTGTTGCTGTGAATCCAGCTCCGGTGTGAGATGTCTGCTTTTTGCTCTCTCAGCTCCTTCCACCCGTTAGACTTCAGTTGCCAGCTGTAATATGGTCCTTTAGTGAATTTACAGTAAAATCTTTATTTTAACTGGAAGGTATGTATAAGTACTCTCCACTGCATTGAAATTGCGACACCAAGAATGAAAAATTGTGGAATTATGGAAATCACAGTATCAATAGACATGTTAATGATGTACAAAATGTCAAAGAAAATTAAATTTGTTCTGTATCAAGTATAAAGGCCACTCGCAGATATCCCCGCATGTACACACCTTGGCTGCTAGCAATGAGGTTATTAATGCTTGTCTGAGGAAAGTTCTGCCATGCTGAATGCACTTTGACAAATCATCAAGATCGACTGCTGGCTGCTACCTTTGCAATTGCCAGCCAATAAAGTCCCAGATGTGCTTGATGGGAGTCAAGTCTAGTTATCTTTGCTTCACTCAACCTTGGAAATTTATTAATGAGATACTTGAATGCTTTTGCATTTATATCCATTGCATTTACAAAGATCTTCATTAGGCCCAACTTGATATGCAATGGTGGTAACAAAGTCTTATGTGGGTCAACAATTGCTGGTTGCAGGATATTTTTACTCCCTGGCTAAAGTGAATGTCAGAGTGGCCAGTCTCTTTTATTGTAGTGATATTCTCTAGCACGACTACTTCACTCACACAGAAAGCAGCAACACTTTGTGTATCCACCCTGGAGAACAAGTAAGAGAGGCCAACCACCTTTTAGTCGTCATCACAGAGGGGCCAAAAATGTTGGTCATAGTTCAGGCACCTCAACAGCTGTTTCATGTTGTCATAGGTTTCTTTCATGTGGACTGCATAACCAACTGGAATCGAAGGTAGCGCATTGCCATTATGCAGCAAGACAGCATTTAGGCTTGTTTTGGACAAATAAATGAAGAGCCTCCATTCCTCTGGATTATGACTTATCTTAAGAGCTTCCATTAAACTGTTGATGTTGTTGCATGCCATAAGATCGCCCTCCATGAAGAAGTATTGGACAAGATCCTTATCACGTTTGCGTAACAAAGAAATCTGAACATTGCCTAAGAGCTCAGCCTTACTCTTGGGCAGATCCAAATTTCTAACAAGATCATTCAGTTCACTTTGTGCTTTATAAGGTATGGTTCAGTTGAGGTTTCTGACAGAAAGTCTGGGTTGTGAGAGGAAGATTCTATATGACACCACATGCCCTCTTCTTCCTCACTTGACTCGACTGAAAATGTTTCTGGTGCTTTTGGAACCAGCAGTTCCTCTGTATGTGGTACTGGGCATATTGCAGATGGGATGTTTGGATTTTGTAAAGTCGACTTCTTCCTTGAAACTCCTTTCCTAATGGGGGGCACCATGCAGAAATAGCAATTGGTAGTTTGATCAGTTGGCTCTCTCCAGATCGTTGGAACTGCAAATAGCATAGATTGCATCTTTCCATGCAACCACTGGGTAAGATGTGATGCACATCTATTGCAGCATTTGTGTGGAGCCCAACTCTTGTCCTGATCTCCTATTCTGCAGCCAAAAAGGTTGTAGACTTTCCTTATCATGGTAGTCAAGTTTCGTCTTTGTAATGCAAAAGTAACTTATCCACATATGTAGCAAAAACTATCCACTTTGTTAATGCAAAAATGAGGCATATCTGAAAAAAAACATAGAAACATGTCAATCTGCTTAGAAACTAAGGTAAGAAATCCTAAAACTGTATACCTTACACAGAGAGCATTTATAAAAGTAATTGTAATTAGGATTACGTCATTGGAGCCGAGTTGATTGGTCACCCTAAGATGATAGAATACTGAAGGCTCAATAGTCTAAATAAATGATGTAATAGACTAGCTACTAACAATGCAATAATGATAATGAAATAATAAAGACGCAATGTTTCTACAAGCCTGCATGAAAGGTGTCATAACTAATTACAACCTCCTCTGGATCTTGAAGATTAGAGCCAATCAGAAAATGTAAGCATCATATTCATTTTCAGCATGACAAAATTAGTTAAGTTCAACTCTTTTCATCTCTGAACCAATTGGACTGCAGAACAGTGTAACCAGGGCCGGCATTAGGGACAGGCAAACAGTGGCATGTCGCTAATAGCGCTCCCCCCCGCATCGCAGATTCAACTGTATCGGCATCAGGTGACTCTCCCTCTCCCATCATTTCCCTCTACATCTGATGCAGCGGGCGCGATGACGTCACTTCATCGCGCCACGATGTGCCGGGCAGTGGAGCTGCTGAGTAGACGCGCTGCAGAAGCCGGAGAAGTGGGGGATGAGTATTTATTTATTTTTTTTTTTTAAATCAGTGAGTACGTGGTGGCCAAAATACTGGAGGACTATGGGGTGTGCATTACACTTTATGGGGGCGGCATTATACTATATAAGGCCGGAATTATATTATATGGGTGCTGCATTATGCTCTATGGGGCAGCATTATACTTTATGTACTCTATGGGGCGGCATTATACTCTGTGGGGCTGCATTATACTCTGTGGGGCTGCATTATATTTTATCGAGGACTATTGGGTGTGCATTATACTATATGTGTGGCGCCCCTGAGGGTTCGACCCCCACAGGAATGCTGCACTTCTCTAATGGAGAGTAGTGTTCCTCCTCTGAGGTAAGAACAGTGTGATGGTCAGGACCCTACCTCCACATCCAACACCACACTTCTCCCACCAGAGGGGGCTAGAAGGCACTAGGTGCTGCCCCTACTGGTAGTTGGGAGACTGGGTAACCAAGAGTTAGGGGGAACCAATTAGTGGGTGAGGGTGGAGGACTCACATTTTAGTGACACTTAATATTTCATATTTAATACACTGCCATCTTGGCTCTTTGATCGTGATCTCCCTCCCTGAGAGTGGATCCTGTGTGGACCTGCAGAGGATGGAGGCACGGCCCTCGTACCCTGGCCTTGGGTCGAGGGGCAGGTTGCAGATAAGGAATGTCTCAACCCGGTCAAGGACCATGACCAAGAAGGCCCGGAGCTCAGGAGTGTAGCTCCACCGCAAATGGATCCCGGGGAGGATCCAGACGGAGCGGTACACGCCACCTGTCCTCGCCTACCTGATCTATTCAGAGGGATTCCGGCTGCAAGAGGGGTACCGGCCCCCGACACCTGACCTTGCTACTCTACGTCCTGGTCAGGGAAGCCCGGTAGGCCCTGAGGATCCCACCGGGTAACGGAAGGAGAGGAGCTGCCACCCGTACCCTTTTTCTGAGTGAAGTTCAGAGGGAGACCCGGCCTATCTACACACACACAGACAGGAAAGGACTCGGTCTGAAGTTTAGGAACACTCTGGTGCGGGGTCCTGATTGAACACTTGACTTACTCGTAGGTTGTCGGATCCCCATTTCTGGTGACCGCAGAACTCCGCGAGGAGCAGGGAGAAGCCTTGCAGCTGTACTCTTCACCGTGAGTAAAAACCCTGGAAGTCAACCCCTATGGCCTTCGGACTCTTTATTCTGCATTACACCGCATTACGCAGCACCAGACATCCTAGACTACAACCCTCTCCATCCTGTCTCTCTGCCCTGAGGCCCTGCTCCGCCTGTGGGGAGTAGTAACAACGACGGCTGCAATAACACCATGCCTCAGCGGACTGCAGCAGCGCTGGTGGCCTTCATCAGGTGCCACAGGTGGCGTAGTCGAGATCAGCCACTCAACCCGGATAAGCCCATACCATCCTTTTTAAGTGTGACGGCCCTGGGCACGGAGCGGTTCCAGGCCACGGCTGCACCTCATCAACCACACAGGACCTGGCTCCGAGTCCCCCATCTCCCAGGGTTGGGCTTTCCAGCGTTACACATATGTACTATAAGGGGGCTGCATTATACACTATCAAGGACTATGGGGAGTGGATTATGCTATATGTACTATATGGGGCTGAATTATACTCTATCGAGGACTATGGGGGATGCATTATACTATATGGGGGCTGCATTATACTCTATCAAGGACTATGGGGAGTGCATTATACTATGTGTACTATATGGGCGCTGCATTATACTGTATGGAGGACTATGGTGGGTGCATTATACTGTACGGAGGACTATGGGGAATGCATTATACTATATGAAGGACTATGGGGTACATTATACTATGTTGAGGACTATGGGGGTGCATTATACTTTATGGAGGACTATGGAAAGTGCATTATACTATATGGAGGACTATGGGGAGTTCATTGTACATATGGAGGACTATGGGGTGCATTATACTATATTGAGGACTATGGGGAGTGTACTATACTATATGGAGGACTATGTTAAGTGCATTATACTATATGGAGGACTATGGGGTGTACATTATATTATGAGGAGTGTATTATACTATATGGAGGACTATGGGGTGTGTATTATACTATATGGAGGACTATGGGGAGTGTATTGTACTATATGGAGGACTATGGGGAGTGTATTGTACAATATGGAGGACTATGGGACACATCATACTATGTGGAGGACTGTGGGGCACATTATACTATATGGAGGACTATGGGGTGCAGTATACTATGTGGAGGACTATGGGGTGCATTATACTAAACAAGCAAAATGCTGCCTATTCATCGAGTGATTGGATTGTTTATGCTGCAATAAAAATCATTGTTCTCAGCAGCACATCGCCCGGTTAAAACCGCAGATATGCTGCTGATAACATGATACTGTATGGGGGGACAGATTGATCTCCTAGTGATCATTCTGAGCCCATCATTCTTTCTCAGCTGGTGTAAAGAGGCCGGGAAACAAGCGTCAAACAACTTCAATATTGTCGATCACTCTCGTTTAACGGCCTGAACTCTGCGCATGTAAATACAACCGAAATGTTTCTGTGTGATGGTGCAATATGTGTGCATTTGGGGCCCCACTTTAAACTTTTGCCCAGGGCCCCACTTTGTCTAAAACTGGCCAGGATTGTAACCAGATGCTACCTTTAAGTATGATCCTATTCACACATCTCTGTGTTTTTTTGAAGTGTAGGACTCTCTACTCCCTTTTTTATAGTGTTATTTTATTCTTAAGAAGGGAGGGAATGAATTCCATTCATTAATACTTAGGCATTTTAGTAGTGAACAGTTCTATATATACTGTATGTTAACCTTGTGTATATGGACACAAGAATGCATGATTTTCATGTACACATTCAACATCTCAGTGTAAATCCAGCCCTACCCTTTTATGGTTGTTAAAGAGGACTTTTGACCACATTTTTCACATTGAGCTGGATACACAATATAATAGTGGTTGCAGAGCGAAATACAACTTTTTTTTATTTTGCCTCTGTTGCAGAGATATTAACAATATGAGTACTTGGCACTTAATGAGTTAACTTCTTTTTTTTTTTCTTTAATGTCCAAGTGGGTTTAATGAGACAGTTTTCACTGGCGGTGTGTACTTCTTCTCGCTGTATGATGATGACCAGTCATAAGTAGGCAGCAACACTCAACGGAAAGAAGATCACTGCCCCACCATAGCTAAGAGCAGGTTTCTGAGTATGTGAGATGTAATGATACCGCTCTGATCTCCTGGTCTAACCTCCTGCATGAGTCAGTATAGGGGGAGGGACAGTACAGCTGAGTTTATTTGTGCCATAATATAAACCCTTTTATCAGCTCCCCTGATTACTGAGTGTGTCAGTATCACACCTATGTCAGCTTTGCTCAAGCAACTAGTAATCCCTGCAGTGAGATCGGGGCAGGCTGTCATTTCATCTCACACAGGAATAACCTGCCTGTTCTGGACTGTGTGAGATGTAATGACAGAATGCTCTGATCTCACTGCAGAGTGATCACAACTTGAACACAAGAGATATAAGTGTGATACTCACACTTTGAGCTCTCAGCTCTGGACAGACAGTGTTGGGGAGGGGCAGTACAGCAGATCTGACAGAGCTATGAGAGGAGGTAAGCTGAAAGAAGGGTTTGTGAAGTAAACTCAGCTGTGCTGCCCCCACTCACTCTCATGCAGGAGGTTAGACCAGGAGCTCAGAGCTAGACCTGCTCTAAGTTATGGTGGGGGCATGTTCTTTTTGCCTTTGGAGTGTTGCTGCCTGCTTATAATTAGTCAGCACCATGCACTAAAAAGAAGTACACGCACCCAGTGAAAACTGCCTGATATCACCCACTTGGATCAAATAAAAAAAAAAAGTTTTATTTCACTTTGCAGTCACAATTACATTTTGTCCTGTTCAACATGAAAAATTAGGTGAAAGCTCCTCTTTAACACCAATGGTAATATCCATAAGTACTGGCTTGGCTGACGAAGAGGGCATACCAGAGGAAAGTGACAGAAGCACAAGGGAATTTTTTGGTTGAAAACTTCCTATTTTACCTTAAAGATTTGAGTGTATCACGCACTCTTCACATTAACAGGTTTATTGGCTTTATCGCAGTGTGATATTATAAATCTATAGTTTCACTATATTCAGCACCATGGACAGTGCAGCCTATGCGTAGACTTTCAGATGATCATTTAATGAAGTAGCAGTCTATTTTTATCGGTTTCAGTGCAGAGTTTAGGGTTTAATGTCCAGATAGCGTGAACAGTCATGACATTAACACAACTACCTAATATTGTAGAGGTCCCCCTCGTGCTGGCATAGACTCCACCAGGCCTGTGAAAGTGTATTGTGGTATCAACAGTGCGTCTTTAGAGGGAACCTACAAAGATATTTTTATTTATGTCCAGTGATATGAATTTACAGGTTTTAGTACAATAATAAAACGGATACCTGGTTTGTAGTAATCTGATGTCCCAGAACAGAGAAATGAAGTTATCCTGGAAGTGCATTGGGGTTGTATCGATGCACTTCAGATACATTGAGACTGGTGCTGTCACATGGATTACTACAAAACAGGTATCATCATAGTAACAACATCCTGAGAGGTGAGGCCTCCATGGATCAGCACATCCCACAGATGCCCAATCGGATTTTGGTCTGGTGAATTCAGAGGCCAAGTCAACACCTTGGACTCACTGCCTTGTTCCTTAAGCCAATCCTGAACAGTGTGATTTCAGTGTGTCAAGGCAAATTATTCTGCTGAAAGAGATCACTGCTAGAAGGCAATACAGCTACCATGAAGGGGTATACTTGGTCTGCATCAATATCTGGGTAGGTGATATCTGTCTACAGAGACAGTTTTAGATAAATTGTGGCCCTTGACAAAATGCAAAGTGGGGCTCTGAGGAATCTAGTCAAGGGTTTTCTTTCATAATCGTAATGGGTAATGATTTGAATGAGGAGACGTCAATTTAGTTGCTGAACTTTGTCCAGTGGCAACGTGAGGACCAAGTAGGTGCTCCTTTAAGAATCAGTTCTAAAATAGTATTCCTACTTCGTCCAGATACCAAGTTTGATAATAGGCACCATTCTCAGCCTCTGTCATGTCAAAACCATGGACACTCTAACAGACTCCAATAAAAAGCAATGGGATCTGTCGTTTGCTGGTGGAATGAAATGGAAATCACTTGACATGTGAACATAGACTAACCTGGATAAATTATTTAGATTTACATTCACATGCAACACTTTTGCAATTTTCAGAAGTTATATTGTGACATACAATGATGCCTAAAAAAATCCCACATTTTTTATTTTAATCTGTTACACAGGGTTAATTGTGCCAGGACAGGTTCACTCTACTAGGGAAGTATACATTAGATAGTGGATCATGACTATCCTTCAGCAATGTAAAATTCAATGCTACCCGTTGACAAGAACATCAAGTCCATGCATCCCTTTTCCCTTTCATCGAAAACCTTTCCAAATGATTGCACGGCCCATCACTTTCCTTTTTTCTCATCCTCTGTGCTCATTTCTTTATATATCCTGTCATTTTCACATACAAAATTTATTACAAAATTTTTGCAGAAAACACTTCACCAAAATTACCCAGTGTGACATCATTAACATTTAGCAGTGAAGGTGATGCAAAGGTGGATCAAGTTTCTGATATTCCTATACTTAAAAAATGTGCGGGACAACTCAACTGTTCATGGGATCGTCAGGATCAGATGATTGATGGCGTGGATCTGAACCCATACATTGTTTCCCTTAAAGAGGTTGTCCGCTACTTTACATTGATGACCTATCATTAGGATAGGTCATCAATGTCTGATCGGCCGGGGTCCGACACCCGGCACCCCCGCTGATGAGCTGTCATCGGTGTCTGTGGTGGTCACCAGCCGAAAGTACTCATTTGCCGAGCTGCTCAGTCTTCTTGTAGTGGCCATCACAGGCTATTGCACATCCGCCTCCTATTGATTTGAATAGGAGGCAGATGTGAAGTACCCTGCGGCAGCCACTACAAGTAGACGAAGCAGCTCAGCGGCAATGAGTACTTCCGGCTGACAGCCGCAGACACCTTTGACAGCTGATCGGTGGGGGTACCAGGTGTCGGACCCTGACCGATCAAACATTGATGACCTATCCTATTGATAGCTCATCAATGTAAAAGTAGTGAACAACCTCTTTAAACAATTTTACAGCATGGTCAAATGCATAGTACAAACCAAAGTAAAGGGGAACTCCTGGTGCCCGGCCAAACCGACACGCGTTTCACACAGCATGCTTCATCAGGGGTGACTAATATCAGTGGACATACGTTATTTCTCCGTATATTAAAATTACAGAAATGTTTGTGGATTTCAGGGGTGAACTGTTGGGCTCAGGTTTTATGGGTATTAGCATCTTCTTGGACTATCCATATGTATTAGAAAGTACCTGGCAGAACTCATTATAATGCACAAAGAACATACAGACCACATGGAAGCCTTGGCCTGTTGAAATTCACAACCTCAAATATCACAATGTGATGATCCATTTCCAATTCATAGTCTGCCAAAAGAAAATGAACAGTCATTTTTGCTGACATGCTGCATCTTTCCGGAGCTTAGTTGACCCCTGTTGTTTTCTTATGTCCAGTTTGGGCCACAATACCTGTTCTATCATTCTATCTAGGTATTGAACTTGCTGCAAGGAAACATTACGCACAATAGTCCTATTATGTTTCTCCAGAAATGCTGACTGGGAAGTTAAGGCTGAAGTCTTTTCACATACGTAATGCCCACCAACCGTTCAACTTGGCAACAGGACAACAGGCTGCAAATGTTACCTCGGAGCCTATCAACCGGACAGCATGGGACATGTGCTTGTAAGCTGTCTCAGGCAGGATATTTCATTACCCCTTCTCTTTTTTACTCCCTTGTCTGTTCAACAAAAGTTAAATGACCTCCCCAATGACCTGGCAAGTGCTGAGATTCCTAAAACACGTTCGCCCCATCTTAGCCCCCTCTTTACTGTTAAGTCTCTGTGCTTCAGCAAACGGAAAGAAGGAGCTTCGGAGACACTTGATTGTAGTAATGAAAGGAACTGCTTGTGCTTGGCTGAAATGTGCAGGCTGCTTTCCACCGCAGCCTCGTTTCTCATGCCGCCAGTCTGCCGTTGAAAGCTATTGTTATTTGTTTGTTGATTTTATTTTTTTTTCAGAAGAGAGTTTTTGTAATTGCCATTTACACTAGTTTCCCACGCTGTCATTGTTTGCTACAGTGTTTCCTATTCGCATCACGTGTGTTAATTAGTTAGCGCTGCTGGCTGGCTGGGAGGCGTGTGTCTGCACTGATACTATGTATATACTGTATATATTTATCCATTCATCTACTGGATCTCATCTATGTCTCATGTAGCGATGTGCAAACGATTTGCAAGATCATGGTCCGATATCCACATCAGTACTCCATGGCAGCCAGACCAAGATCCTGCAGTGATCCTTGGCTAGCACTTAAATGTCGGCATCCTGAACGCCTTTGGCATTTACAGAGGCCCATCAATATCATGACATTGTGGTACAACACGTCATAGGCCTTGTGAACGCCAGAGACGACTAGGATGCCAACTTTCAAGTGCTAGCCAAGGAAGTTCGCAGAACCTTTGTCCGGCTGCCATGGAGTACTGATATGAATGCCGCACTAAGGTCCTGTGAATACTTTTGCTCATCTCTAGCTCCTTAGCTGATCAGTAGTAACAGTCACACACAGGCCCTCCTACATGAAAAGACATCAGGATTATAAAGATCTAATTTGATAGACAGGCAATAAGCATATCAATATGATCTTTATTTTTATTACCAATTTATATAAAGAAGGGCAGCATGCTGGATCAGTGGTTAGTGCTGTACGGTGGCTCATTGGCTAGCACTGTTGCTTTGCAGCGCTGGGGTCCTGGGTTCAAATCCCACCAAGGACAACATCTGCAAGGAGTTTATATGTTCTCCCCGTGTTTGTGTGGATTTCCTCTGGTTTCCTCCCACACTGCAAAGACATACTGATGGGGAATCTAGACTGTGAGCCCCAATGGGGACAGCGATGATGTATGTGAAAATAAATGCAATAAGAGTTGTCCATTGTAAGCTAGTGGAATTCGTTCTGTGAGTGAAGCTACACAGTCTCGTACATGCAGGCACTGAGCCTATATAGCAAGCAGTGCATGTACAGGGATATTCTTCCCTTTAAGCTCTGTAAATATGGACTTACAATAGAGAATGCTGTGATGTTTTCCCTTCGAATATGATAGAAAAAATCTCTGATGTAGTAGTCATACAGAGGTAGAGCAGAGGTCTTTTGCTCTACATGGCAAAAATATAAAATCATAATACAACCTTGTGCAGGAGTTCTTGATAGTGAACAACTTTTTTGGGAAAAAAAAGGAGATATAGTTTTCAAACATGGTAACAATTCCACCATGTTATTTATGTTGGGAATTGGGCATTAATTTCTGCTGAAAAAAAACATAAAATCTATAAAAATGTAAATGTTCGTTTGTTCAAAATCTTAAATCTCTGAAAGTTCTTCGCCGATTGCTTTGAAATTTTGACACAACATTGCATTTGAATACACGCATGTTTTTATATACCTACGATGTTTTTACAGTGGTGGCCAAAAGTATTGGCACCACTGCAATTCTGTCAGATAATACTCAGTTTCTTCCTGAAAATGATTGCAATCACAAATTCTTTGGTATTATTATCTTCATTTAATTTGTCTTCAATGAAAAAACACAAAAAGAATTGTCCTAAAACCAAATTGGATACACTTCCACACCAAACCTAAAAAAGGGCGTGGACAAAAGTATTGGCACTGTTTGAAAAATCATGTGATGCTTCTCTAATTCATGTAATTAACAGCACCTGTAACTTACCTGTGGCACCTAACAGGTGTTGGCAATAACTAAATCACACTTGCCGCCAGTTAACATGGATTAAAGTTGACTCAACCTCTGTCCTGTGTCCTTGTGTGTACCACATTGAACATGGAGAAAAGAAAGAAGACCAAAGAACTGTCTGAGGACTTGAGAAACCAAATTGTGAGGAAGCATGAGCAATCTCAAGGCTACAAGTCCATCTCCAAAGACCTGAATGTTCCTGTGTCTTCCGTGCACAGTGTCATCAAGAAGTTTAAAGCCCATGGCACTGTGGCTAACCTCCCTAGATGTGGACGGAAAAGAAAAATTGACGAGAGATTTCAACGCAAGATTGTGCGGATGGTGGATAAAGAACCTCGACTAACATCCAAACAAGTTCAAGCTGCCCTGCAGTCCGAGGGTACAACAGTGTCAACCCGTACTATCCGTCGGCGTCTGAATAAAAAGAGACTGTATGGTAGGATACGCAGGAAGACCCCACTTCTTACCCTGAGGCATAAAAAAGCCAGGCTGGAGTTTGCCTAAACTTACCTGAGAAAGCCTAAAACGTTTTGGAAGAATGTTCTCTTGTCAGATGAGACAAAAGTAGAGCTTTTTGGCAAAAAGCATCAACATAGAGTGTACAGGAAAAAAAAAAAGAGGCATTCAAAGAAAAGAACACGGTCCCTACAGTCAAACATGGCGGAGGTTCCCTGATGTTTTGGGGTTGCTTTGCTGCCTCTGGCACTGGACTACTTGACCGTGTGCATGGCATTATGAAGTCTGAAGACTACCAACAAATTTTGTAGCATAATGTAGGTCCCAGTGTGAGAAAGCTGGGTCTCCCTCAGAGGTCATGGGTCTTCCAGCAGGACAATGACCCAAAACACACTTCCAAAAGCACTATAAAATTGTCTGAGAGAAAGCACTGGAGACTTCTAAGGTGGCCAGCAATGAGTCCAGACCTGAATCCCATAGAACACCTGTGGAGAGATCTCAAAATATCAGTTTGGAGAAGGCACCCTTCAAATATCAGGGACCTGGAGCAGTTTGCCAAAGAAGAATGGTCTACAATTCCAGCAGAGCATTGTAAGAAACTCATTGATGGCTACCGGAAGCGGTTGTTCGCAGTTATTTTGGCTAAAGGTTGTGCAACCAAGTATTAGGCTGAGGGTGCCAATACTTTTGTCTGGCCCATTTTTGGAGTTTTGTGTGAAATGATCAATGATTTGATTTTTGCTTCATTCTCTTTTGTGTTTTTTCCTTGCAAGCAAATTAAATGAAGATAATAATACCAAAGAATTTGTGATTGCAATCATTTTCAGGAAGAAACTGAGTATTATCTGACAGAATTGCAGGGGTGCCAATACTTTTGGCCACCACTGTATGTACCAGCTGTTGGACATAAAAGCAACAGTGAGAGGGGGGTGTTACGAGCTCAGTCCCAGGCTGACTCTCCCCAGCCGCAAGACATTCTCCCCCCTTAGTGACATCTCATTCATAAACCCTTCCTCCCTCTCCTTCATTCGCCCCAACCGCTGCCTTTGCTCTGCTCCTTTCGTGTCCCCCGTGGGGGTTGGGGGGAAGGGGAATGAGGAGACCGTCTGTTCGAGGCCGAAAGACGCTGCTGCTCATCACCACCGCTGCTGCGGCTTCTTCTTCTCCAGCCGGTGATTCTTATTTCCGCTTGCGCAACAACAAGCAGGGAAGGGAGGGAAGGAGAGAGGGAGGCTGCACGGAGAGGCACAGGCCGTCCTCTGGGTGCTGAGCTGGGCCCGAGCCTCGCAGCAGTGGGCAGAGAGCGAGTGCAAATCCCACTGCGCCACCGATGGGAGCGGCACTGTGATCTGGACGGTACCGGCCCAGGACATGTCAAGCGGATCACCCCCTCCTCCTCTGCCGCCTGCCTTCATCTCTGCGCCCCCTCCTGTCACATTCCCTCTGTACTAGGGAATTGCATAACTAGCAATCCCTAACATGACCGGCTCCATTGTGACACCTGACATCAAGTACCGACCTCTTTTGTGACCTGTGCAGAGTACAGGCCTGCAGGGGTCACAGGGTACAGGCTGCCACCATGCCTGCCTGATGGGCACAACTATCAACAGCGCCAGCATTGCCCCACCTGATATATACAGTACAGACCAAAAGTTTGGACACACCTTCTCATTTAAAGATTTTTCTGTATTTTCATGACTATGAAGATTGTACATTCACACTGAAGGCATCAAAACTATGAATTAACACATGTGGAATTATATACTTACCAAAAAAGTGTGAAACAACTGAAAATATGTCTTATATTCTAGGTTCTTCAAAGTAGCCACCTTTTGCTTTGATGACTGCTTTGCACACTCTTGGCATTCTCTTGATGAGCTTCAAGAGGTAGTCATCGGAAATGATTTTCACTTCACAGGTGTACCCTGTCAGGTTTAATAAGTGGGATTTCTTGCCTTATAAATGGGGTTGGGACCATCAGTTGTGTTGTGCAGAAGTCTGGTGGATACACAGCTGATAGTCCTGATAAACTGTTAGAATTTGTATTATGGCAAGAAAAAAGCAGCTAAGTAAAGAAAAACGAGTGGCCATCATTACTTTAAGAAATGAAGGTCAGTCAGTGCGAAAAATTGGGCAAACTTTGAAAGTGTCCCCAAGTGCAGTTGCAAAAACCATCAAGCGCTTCAAAGAAACTGGCTCACATGAGGACCGCCACAAGAAAGGAAGACCAAGAGTCACCTCTGCTTCTGAGGATAAGTTTATCCGAGTCACCAGCCTCAGAAATCGCAGGTTAACAGCAACTCAGATTAGAGACCAGGTCAATGCCACACAGAGTTCTAGCAGCAGACACATCTCTTCAACAACTGTTAAGAGGAGACTTTGGGCAGCAGGCCTTCATGGTAAAATAGCTGCTAGGAAACCACTGCTAAGGACATGCAACAAGCAGAAGAGACTTGTTTGGGCTAAAGAACACAAGGAATGGACATTAGAGCAGTGGAAATCTGTGCTTTGGTCTGATGAGTCCAAATTTGAGATCTTTGGTTCCAACCACCGTGTCTTTGTGCGACGCAGAAAAGGTGAACGGATGGACTCTACATGCCTGGTTCCCACCGTGAAGCATGGAGGAGGAGGTGTGATGGTGTGGGGGTGCTTTGCTGGTGACACTGTTGGGGATTTATTCAAAATTGAAGGAATACTGAACCAGCATGGCTACCACAGCATCTTGCAGCGGCATGCTATTCCATCCGGTTTGCATTTAGTTGGACCATCATTTATTTTTCAACAGGACAATGACCCCAAACACACCTCCAGGCTGTGTAAGGGCTCTTTGACCAAGAAGGAGAGTGATGGGGTGCTACGCCAGATGACCTGGCCTCCACAGTCACCAGACCTGAACCCAATCGAGATGGTTTGGGGTGAGCTGGACCACAGAATGAATTACTTTCATTTCTTAAAGTAATGATGGCCACTCGTTTTTCTTTACTTAGCTGCTTTTTTCTTGCCATAATACAAATTCTAACAGTCTATTCAGTAGGACTATCAGCTGTGTATCCACCAGACTTCTGCACAACACAACTGATGGTCCCAACCCCATTTATAAGGCAAGAAATCCCACTTATTAAACCTGACAGGGCACACCTGTGAAGTGAAAACCATTTCCGGTGACTACCTCTTGAAGCTCATCAAGAGAATGCCAAGAGTGTGCAAAGCAGTCATCAAAGCAAAAGGTGGCTACTTTGAAGAACCTTTAATATAAGACACATTTTCAGTTGTTTCACACTTTTTTGTTAAGTATATAATTCCACATGTGTTAATTCATAGTTTTGATGCCTTCAGTGTGAATGCACAATTTTCATAGTCATGAAAATACAGAAAAATCTTTAAATGAGGTGTGTCCAAACTTTTGGTTTAGAATTGTGCGGTTTAAATCTAGACACGGATTGCTTCTCACATGGACAATTATATGTTGCGTGTTCTAGAGTCGGCAAACCAGACAATCTCTATATCTACACATGGTAAGTATGTTATGGCTATAGTGGTGATCAGAAGGCCCATGATCTTTAAAGGGTTTTTGTTGGCGGCTGTTTGTAAAAACAAACACTTTTGAAAGTTCGTACTTTTAAAAAATCCCCCTTTGTTCCCCTAATATTTACATTATTTTGGAAAATTAACCATTACCATAGAGAGTTCCAAAATCTCACTGCTTTTACCGTGAAGAATCATTGTCTGTGATCATGATTAAACCTTCCTCTAGATGTAGAGGATGCCCCCTTTTCACCTTTGCAGGATTTGTGTAAAACGACCATTAGAACATTAAAAAAATCTCTCCTGTCCCTTCATATATTTGTACAAGGTAATAAGATCGCCCTCACTGTCCTGTACTCCTAATGGAAGACTGATGAACGTTAAAATTAACCCCTTCGCAACCATGGGATTTTCCATTTTTGCATTTTTGTTTTTTGCTACCTTAGTTCCCAGAGCCATAGCGTTTTTTTTTTTTGGTCAATATGGCCGTGTGAGGGCTTATTTTTTGCGGGATGAGTTGTACTTTTGAACAACATTAATGGTTTTACCATATCTTGTACGGGAAAATGGAAAAAAAATTCCAAGTGCGGTGAAATTGCAAAAAAGGGCAATACCACAGATGTTTTTTTTTACTTTTTTTACCACGTTCACTGAATGATAAAACTGACCTGCCATTAGTATTCTCCAGGTCATTACGAGTTCGTAGACACCAAACATATATAGGTTCTTTTTTATTTAAGTGGTGAAAAAAAATTCCAAAGTTTGCTTTAAAAAAAAAAAAAATGGCGCCATTTTCCAAGACCCATAGCGTCTCCATTTTTCGGGATCTGGGGCCAGGTGAGGGCTTATTTTTTGCGCGCCGAGCTGAAAGTTTTTATTGATACCATTTTGGGGTAGATCCGATGTTTTGATCGCCCATTATTGCATTTTATTGCAATGTTGCGGCAACCAAAAAACGTAATTCTGGTGTTTAGAATTTTTTTCTTGTTTACTTTTTTATATTGATAGATCGGGCAATTTTGAATGCAGCGATACCAAATATGTGTATGTGGGTTTTTTTTTATTATTATTTTATTTTGAATGGGGCGAAAGGGGGGGATTTAAACTATTATATATTTTTTATTTTTTTAATATTTTTAAAAACCTTTTTTTTCACTTTTTGCTTGGTTCTATAGTCTCCATAGGAGACTAGAAGCAGCACTTGTCTGATCGCCTCTGCTACATAGAGATGACCAGCAGATCACCTCTATGTAACAGAAATGCTCCTGTCCTATGAGCGCCGACCACTAGGTGGCGCTCATAGCGATCAGCTCATGACAACCACTGGAGTCTGCTGCAGACCCAGGGTTGTCATGCCCACGCATCGGTGACCCGCAATCACGTGACGGGGTCACCGATGGGTGGGGTAAGTGGCGCGCTTCCGGCGCGGCGATGTTAAATGCCGCTATCAGAGATTGACAGCGGCATTTAACTAGTTAACAGCCGCGGGTGGATCGCGATTCCATCCGCGGCTGTTGCGGGCACATGTCAGCTGTAAGAATCAGCTGACATGTGCCCGGTTCAGTGTGGGCTCAGTGCCAGAGCCTGCGCTGAACAGGGGGTTACAGCCTGGTGCGTACTAATACGCCACAGGCTGTAAAGGGGTTAACTAATGCGAGAGAGTCCTTTAGTTGCTTAGAGGTTATCTTGGGTTCCTTTGTAATCTCACAGACTATTATGCGCCTTGCTTTTGGAGTAATCTTTGTTGGTCAACCTGGCAAAGGTAATAATAGTCACGAATTGCCTCCATTTGTGCACAACCCGTCTAGTTGTAGGTTGGTGAAGTTCTAATCTTTTACAGATGGTTTTGTAACCTTTTCCAGCCTGATGAGCATCAACAACTCTTCTACTGACGTCTTTAGAAATCTCTGCAATGATAAACTTCCACAATCATGTGTTGTGAAAATCAGACTTTTATAGATCCTCTTTAAATAAAACAGGTCACCACTCACATCTGATTATCATCCAGATTCTAATTGTATTGCTAACCCTAAGGCTATGTGCCCACGTTGCATTTATGCAGCAGAAAATTTCTGCTGCATAAATGCAAGTCCTCTCCCGGAAAAACTCATGTGGAATTCCGCACGCGTTTATCGCGCATTTTTCACGCGTTTATCACGCGTTTTCCACATGCGGAATTGCCTTGCGTTTTTTATGCATTGGACAAAGGCAATTCCGCTTACGGAAATGCAAAATTAAATGACATGCTGCGGATTTTTGAACGCGGCATAAACGCTGCGGAAAAATCCGCAGCATGTGCATAGAACTTGCGGAATCCCATTGGGGACCATGGAGTGCGGATATACATGCGTTTTTCAAGCGTTTACGCTGCGGAGATTCCGCAGCATATACGCTTGAAAAATGCTACGTGGGCACACAGCCTAAAGGTTCACATATTTTTTTTACCAATCACAGACATGAAATATTTAATACTAATAGTTTTATTTCTAGAACGCAAATATATTCAGCAGCACTTCACAATTCAAATGGGACATGTACAAACAAAATAAGACAATACAGAGTAACACATAAATCATCAAATACTAAGGGGAATGATGGCCCTGTTCACAAGCTTATAATCTATAAGGAAATAGGGGAAACATAAAAGGCGCATGTACCGTCCAGCTGTAAATATGATAAATATAGGCATTCAAATAATGCAGCATCAGCCTGTCACCACCCAGTATCTGTCTAGTGACAGGATTCTACGGTATTGCTGCCAAGAGCGGGCGGTCACATGACTGCAATTTGCAAACATGCGGTCACATGCCGACTAGACTCGCTTAGCCTCACTCAATACTAGCAAGTGAGGCCGAGCACACCTAGTTATGATGTGGCCAGAAGTAATTGCATACTTGTAGTCAAGTGACCACCCGCTCTTGCCTGCAACACCAGAGAGTCCTGTTGTTGCACACACTGTAAGGATTCAGAAGTCTGCAGTCACATGGAGTGACTGCAGACTTAGCAGAAAACCGGACAGCCCATTTAAAGAGGTCAGCAGGATTTTGCAAAGTAAAGTACACACATAGCCATATTGGCGCTGTGATACTAATTAAAATGATACCTGCAAGGAAGAAATCTGTTTATTGGTTTATGTGTAATCTTTGTGTGAAGTTTTAATTTAATGATATCTTCATGCATTGGGGCGGGCCTGTGGGCAGGGTTTTTTCTTAGCGCTCTGGTCCCTTACTCATCCTCCTGTCTGGATGACAGGTCACTGATCAGTCAGTGACCTGGCTCCTATTTTAAATATCGCACCAGCACAATAATTGCCGCGGTCCTGGACCAGAGCACCAAGAAAAGACCCTGCGCAGAGGCCCATCCCGATGCACAAAGGTATCATTTTAATTAGTTTCACAATGCCAATATGGCTATGAGTGTAATTTTCTTTGCAAAATCCTGCTGACAAAGTGTTTCTAATGATTAATCATTTGCCTGTAAATAAATAGAGAAGGACTGTGACCAGAATTGTGGTGGCTTAAAAGGGTGTGTATTGGTTATTTTCTTATTTTATCACATTCACTACCTTTAAAAAAAAATAGATACTAGATAATAGACTAGATCACGTATGGCAATCAATCTGAGTTCAGTTCTCATTTCTTAACCTGTTCTAGAAAAATGAAAGCTGAGCTGTGATTGTTTGTCCCGAATAATGTGAATATACTAAAACACCCAAAGTCTCACCTAGATGATCTCTGCTGACTGAAGATACTAAAGGTTTCTTCTAGAATTCCACATCTCCAACCTATCTGTAGTTCCAGGTCTCCGGCAATTGTTATGACCCAGCTAGGAACCTCACTGTGCGATCCATACACGGTGACCACACATGATGAATCTTTGGTCTGAGTTGAACATCTCAACACTGGACATTCCCAACAGTTTATGCTACATGTAATTCTATACCATAGGCATCTTTTTGCTGTACTCATTCTATATGGACTGACATAGCCCTTTCCTGTTATCATACAGTATATAGTAGAAAGTGAGGGAACCTTTCAAGAGTTAGGCTGGGTGCCCACGTAGCGTTTTTCAAGCGTTTATGCTGCGGAATTTCCGCAGCGTAAACGCTTGTTAAACACTAGGTAATCCGCACCCCATGGTCCCCAAGGGGATTCCGCATGTTCTATGCACATGCTGCAAAAATCTGCAGCATGTCATTTAATTTTGCGGTAGCGCAGCGGAACTCCCGCCATTGACTTGCATTGAAATGCATAGAAACCGCGACTGTACATTTCTACAAGCGGCTTCTATGCGTCTCTATTTGCGGATGGTACCCTGTTCTGGAGGAGAGGAGACTCTCATCCAGACCTGGGTACCATTGTACCTGTAAAAAAAGAATAAAATAACAAATAAAGTTTATACTCACCTGTCCGGCGGCTTCTCTCTGAATGCTGGCATCGCTTGAGGACCTGCGGTGACGTCACAGTCATGTGACCGCAGGCCCTTCACCGCTCTGTCTCGCGATATGCCGGCAGCCGGGAACCAGACAGGAACGAGCGCTGCTGCACACGCCGGGGCCTCGGGGGTGAGTATAGCTTTATTTGTTTTAATTTTTACGGTTCACACTGTATAAATCCATGCTGTTTGCATGGATTTATACAGTGTGACCTAGTTGTCAAGCACTTTCCAAGTGATGCTATCGCCTGGAAAGCGCTTGTCAATCCGCATGTGGATCCGCATGTATTCTGCAGGAAAAACGCATGTACAATCCGCATGCGTTTTTTCTGCCAGGGAGATGCAGAAATGCTGCAGAAATTTTCTGCTTCATTTCTGTATCGTGGGCACATAGCCTTAGACGATGTCTAGTGCTCATTTCACAGCTATTTACCGTATATATTCCTGGAAAGCCCTTCTCAGGTTAAGCAGAAAGTAGTTTGATCACGTCCATACTTTCCTTTTTCATTGCTATTGGCCGTGATAGTAGCTTGCGTGTAGCAGGGAGATTAGATTGTAAGCTCTGCTGTCAGGCACAGGTGTGCTATATGGATCTCTATACACTTCTGATAATTACAGGACATATGAAGAGAAGATACATCATGCTTTATGTTGAGGGACTTTTGGTGAAAACTCTCTATAAAGCCTGATGCATCTGGTACATCTGTTACTTTTGTAATTCAAACAGCATTTTTCTAATGGCGCTCCTCTAATATTCCTTCTTTCCGCCCCCCCATCCTTTACTTGCTGAAGCCGTTCTCATCTTTCATGTCCTTTTCCTAATGCGCTGCCCCATTCCTGCCTGTCTGAGAACTCACTTCGATTTGTGTGGTCTAATAAGAGGTCCCATTGGGCTCTACAAGAAGGACCAGAGTTTACAGGAAATAAACTATGGAAATCAGTGCATCTCAGCTGGTGTCTGAGGAACAAAGGAACCAGGTCCTCCGGGGCACAGACCAGAAGCAACACGTCTAATTGTTTCCATGTCCTCCTATATAACTACTGCTTCAGAAAAAGTTAATTTGAACAACATGCTTTCCTATCCAGGACAACACATCTCATACACATAAAGGACGGGTATATTAATGTGTATAATCTAAATGTATGTATGGTAGACATTTTTGCCGATATCACTGTAGCAATGCAGAAGGTGAAAACTGCTACAGATTTTGTTATGGATTACTGGCAATATCCAAAGTGAAAAATTGTAGCAGATCTGAACCCTCCATTGCAGTAGTGTTACTCAATTTTTTATGCTAGTAGTGCCAGTATAAAGTATATTAGGTAAAACCTGCCCATAATGATTAATTCTTTACTTTTTTCGGACACGTGGGATTATTATATGAGCATACTGAGTATATGACACACATATTCTGAAAATTAGCCTGCATGTGTTATATTAGCGCCAAATCATCTCATTCAAAATGTTTTTGGAGAAGCCATCCCCACAAACGATCTGACATGTAAGTTGTCCTCTATAATCTGTCTGCCTTCTGTCTCTCGAGAATAAATCTAAATGCAGATCTCTGGATGACCAAGAAAAGAAGGAAGCGACACAGAAGACAAAGCAGAGACCAAAATATTAATAAGCCTTTCGTGTCCTGATGCCTCAGGGTAACTCTAAAGATGCCTATTCTGTGTATTATTCACAAGGAACCTCCAAAACACCATCATTATAAACAGGTAAGATTTATTCTGATACGCTGCAGTTATGGACAAGGTGACTAGTCCAAGAGGCATGCCCCCACTGGTTTCTCCCCGCCTGCTGAGCTAGAATGACAGGCTTCTCCCTATACTCACACATGGAGAGACCTGTCAGTCTAGCTGATCATTCGAGAAGAGGCCAATGGCGAAACTAGTCACCTCATCCCTGGTGACGTTTTCAACCATGTTTGCATTGAGGGAGTCAGTCTCTGATTTTTCTTGCCAGTAGTTCACGCAAAATGAATCAGCAAACAGGTTCCCTTTAAGGGGTTGTCTCAGCAGCAATGGTTAAAATTGAAAACTACTTGGAAAAACAGGCAACTTTACAATTTTAATCCTATTAAAAATCTTCACTATTCTCAAGAACAGTGAGATTTTTAATTTTGTATAATGCACATTGCTAGATTACCAACCAGCTCTGCAGTCTAGTAGTGTATGCTGATCTAAATGGCTCTTTGTAATAGAGCTTGTAAGCACTGATCTAAAGCTGACCAGATGCAGCAGCATTGAAAAGTGCACAGTTTGTGTTATGATCTGCTACAAGCACTAAGGAAAGACAGGAGATCTGTCCCTACAATAGAACTAAGCTAGATCCCTACGAAGTAACGGGGAACCTGATCCTGCGATCAGACCCGCTAAAGTCCTCAGCTAGTCTGAACGAAGACCTATAGATGTGAGGGAGGGATCCCTACAAGAACTAGGGACTGGGAGAAAGATGGACACCTCCTAGCAGAAATTGTAGCACTAAAAAGACAAACAAACAACATAGAACATAGAGGTCAAAAGACCTAGCTAAACTGACTGAGAAAGGTAACAAAGCACCAGGCTAGCTTAAGAGTAGAAATTACAATGAAGTCCAGCAAGGCCAGAAGGGCGGAGCAGGATTAAATTGGCAAAAACGGTCATGTGACCAGCATAATAGAAAAAATCTAACAGGAGAGTTCTAACAGTACCCACTCTTCTATGAGGATCCTCCGGATCCCCTAGGCCCAGCTTGTCAGGAAACCTCTTGTGAAACGCTCTGACAAGTCTGGAAGCAGAAACATCTTCTGCCCTCACCCATGAGTTATCCTCGGGACCGAAACCCTTCCAAGCGACGAGATACTGCAAACTCCCTCTATACCGTCTCGAATTAAGGATGCAGGAAATTTCATATTCCCCGTCCACCACCACCGGGGGAACAGTGGCAGTGGCGTCTCTATCTGATACATAAGCTTTTTTCAATAGAGAAACATGAAACACCGGATTAATCTTCCAGGAGGTAGGAACCTCCAACCTAACATCAGATTGGTTAACTACCTGAAGCACCTTAAAGGGCCCTACAAACTTGGGACCCAATTTTTTAGAAGGAATCCTCAACCACAGATTCTTAGAGGATAACCAAACCATGTCACCAACCGTAAACAAAACCTCTTGACGTTTCCTGTCAAAGTACCTCTTAGATTTTTTGTTAGCCTCCTGAAGATTACCACGCACATCCGTCCAAACTCTTTCCAAATCACCGGAAAAACTCTCCTCCTCAGGCACAGCCGATACCAATTTGGAGAATGACCCAAAAGACGGATGTCTCCCAGAACAACAAAAAAAAGGCGAACACCCAGCAGAAGAGGATGTATGGTTGTTAAGAGCAAATTCAGCAAGCGGCAGAAACTCAGACCACCCCTCTTGATTGTCTGCCACAAAACAATGCAAGAACTGCTCAACATCCTGGTTCTTCCTTTCTGTCTGGCCATTAGACTCAGGATGATATCCAGATGAAAATGACAAATGAACTCCCAACCTGTCACAAAAGGCACGCCAAAAACGAGCCACGAACTGAGGTCCCCTATCAGAAACAATGTCAGTAGGAACACCATGGAGTCTGACAATCTCCTTGACAAAGGCCTTAGCGAGTGTCTTAGCGCAGGGCAGTTTGATGAAGGGAACCAAGTGACACATCTTGCTAAAATGGTCCACGACCACCCAGATGACCGTGAAACCCTCAGAGGGGGGAAGGTCAGTAATAAAGTCCATAGCCAGATGTGTCCAAGGTGCACTAGGAACCTCCAGAGGGCAAAGCAACCCCGCTGCAGGAGTATGTGAAGACTTAGATCTAGCACACACAGTACATTGACGCACCCACTTAATGACCTCCTTCTGCCATCCAGGCCACCAAAAACTGCGACCCACAAGTCTCTTGGTCTCAGAAATTCCAGGATGACCTGCCAACCGAGACTCATGACACTCAACAAACAAATCTCTCCTAAAGGTCCTAGGCACAAACAACCTCCCATGGGGAGTGTTAGATGGGGCATTCTCCTGTGCTTTAAGAATCTCATCTTCCAAAACGGAGTCCAATGCAGCAATCACAACACCTTCTTGTAAAATGCTCTCCTCCTCCTCAGCACCGACCATGGGAGAAAAGCTGCAAGACAAAGCATCAGCTTTAACATTCTTGGTACCAGGGATGTAAGTAACAGAAAAATTAAACCGCGGAAAAAAAAGTGCCCACCTAGCCTGACGGGCATTCAAGCGCTTGGCAGCATCAAGATAGATCAGATTTTTATGATCAGTGAAAACCTGAATGGGAAAATCAGCACCTTCCAAGAGATGACGCCAGTGTTCAAATGCGAGTTTAATAGCCAGCAATTCCCGATTACCAATATCGTAATTAAGTTCAGTCTCAGAAAATTTTTTTGAAAAAAAGGCACAGGGATGTACTCCATGCTTGTTTTCCTGAGACAACACCACACCGACCCCCACAGAAGAAGCATCAACCTCAACCAAAAACGGCTTAGTCACATCAGGCTGCATAAGGATGGGGGCAGAGCTGAACCTCTCCTTTAGAAACACAAAAGCTTCAATGGCCTCAATAGTCCACTGAACCGTATTAGAACCTTTCCTGGTGAGATCGGTCAGTGGTTTAACAATAATAGAACATTTTTTAATGAATTTTCTGTAATAATTGGCGAAACCCAAAAACCTCTGTATCGATTTCAAACCAATAGGCCTAGGCCATTCCTGCACAGCTTGAACTTTCACCGGGTCCATCTCAAAGCCCTCGCTGGAGATAATGTAGCCCAAAAAACTAATTCTCTGTACAGCGAACTCACATTTCTCCAGCTTAGCAAAAAGCGAATTGTCAATCAATAACTGCAATACCTCACGTACGCTCCGCCAATGAGACTCCAGATCAGGCGAATAAAGCAAAATGTCATCCAAATACACAACCACATTTTTGCCGATCAAAGGTCTAAGGATGTCATTAATAAGATTCTGAAAAAATGCTGGTGCATTGGTAAGACCAAAAGGCATAACCAAATTCTTAAAATGACCCACAGGAGTGTTAAAAGCAGTCTTCCATTCATCACCCTCCTTCATGCGCAACAAATTGTATGCCCCCCGGAGATCAATTTTAGAGAACCACTTGGCCCCCACTAACTGGTTAAACAAATCAGGAATCAATGGCAGTGGGTAGGGATTGCGTACAGTAATTTTATTAATCTCGTGAAAGTCCAAACAAGGACGTAAACCGCCGTCCTTTTTTTTAACAAAAAAAAATCCAACAGCCACAGGTGACTTAGAGGGTCTGATATGACCGGCGGCCAAGCTCGTCTGTATGTATTCCTCCAAAGCCTTTCTCTCAGGAATAGTAAGATTAAATAAATGACTTTTAGGAAGAGTCGCTCCAGGGACAAATTCAATGGTACAATCGTAGTCTCTATGGGGAGGCAAAATTTGCGACTCCTCTGAAAAAACTTTCCAAAAATCCTGAATAGGTACAGGTAATTCCCCTTTATCCACAGCAGCAATGCGCCCGTTACAACACTTGTCATAACACTTAGGGCTCCAGGACTTAATTTCATTGGTAGACCAATCCAGTACAGGATTGTGCAATTTTAACCAGGGCAACCCCAAAACTACTGGAGAAGGCAAATTATTTAATACCACCAAATCCAAATTTTCTTGGTGAATACCATTAATAGTGAGGGGAAATTCATAAACCTTGTGAGTAACACATTTCAAGGGAGAGCCATCGACAGAAACCACGGCAATAGGGGATGACAAAGGTTTGGGTTTTAAATTAAGTTTTTCCAAGAATCCCCCATCAATCACATTCAGAGTTGAACCACAATCCACAAATACCCGAAATTCAATTAATTCTTCCTGAGCTGTGGTAGTAGCAGAAAGAAAAACACCCTTAGTGTTCAAACAGGCTATACGGGCGTAACTGACCTTTTTTTTTTCTTTGTTCATATGAAGCACACAGTTCTTAATGAAATGGTCAGACTTGCCGCAATAAAAGCACAAACCTTCAGAAAACCTGTGGTCTTTTTCCTGAGAGCGGGGTGACATCGCCCCAATCTCCATCGGTTCTCCAGTGTCAGTACAGACCCTCTCAAGACTCGGAGCTGACATGGCAGAGGATTTACTCTAATTAACCCTTGCACGCAGTCTCCTGTCCACCCGTATAGCTAATTGCATTGCCTCCTGCAAGTTTCCAGGTGTAGGATAAGCAATCAGCAGATCCTTAACCCTTTCACCTAGCCCAGCAAGAAACAAACTTTTCAGAGCTGAATCGTTCCACCCCAATGGGGCAGACCACCGACGGAAGTGAGTACAATAATTTTCCACATTACCTGATCCCTGCCTCAAATGTCTCAATTCCGTCTCAGCTGATGAGACACGATCAGGATCATCATACAACAACCCCAAAGCAGAAAAAAAACTATCCACTGATCTAAAGCACGGATCACTAGGTTGGAGAGAAAAGGCCCATCCCTGAGGTTCTTTGCGCAAAAGTGACATTATGAACCCTATGTGCTGTGATTCATCACCAGAGGATCTGGGTCTCAAACGAAAATACAATAAACAAGCATTTTTAAAGGAAAAAAAAATCTTGTTGTTCACCAAAAAATAAATCAGGCAATCGTACCTTTGGCTCCACAAAATGCGCTCCAGAACAGCTACTCACGTGTTGTTGGAGCTCGGCCACCTCCAGAGAGAGTCCCTGCAGGTGTTGAGCCAAAACCGACACCATGATGGAAACTGGAGGTCTTTCCTTAGAGAAATTTTTTGGACTGGACTTACTGTTATGATCTGCTACAAGCACTAAGGAAAGACAGGAGATCTGTCCCTACAATAGAACTAAGCTAGATCCCTACGAAGTAACGGGGAACCTGATCCTGCGATCAGACCCGCTAAAGTCCTCAGCTAGTCTGAACGAAGACCTATAGATGTGAGGGAGGGATCCCTACAAGAACTAGGGACTGGGAGAAAGATGGACACCTCCTAGCAGAAATTGTAGCAGTAAAAAGACAAGCAAACAACATAGAACATAGAGGTCAAAAGACCTAGCTAAACTGACTGAGAAAGGTAACAAAGCACCTGGCTAGCTTAAGAGTAGAAATTACAATGAAGTCCAGCAAGGCCAGAAGGGTGGAGCAGGATTAAATAGGCAAAAACGGTCATGTGACCAGCATAATAGAAAAAACCTAACAGGAGAGTTCTAACAGTTTGGACTAGTTGTGCAAATTGTGATTCTACAGGAGTACACCGCTCCCAGCAATCAGGAGGCAGGGGAGTTGTGCGCTCCGAAGATGGAAGTTTAGAACCACCCTTGAAAGAACATCTCTTCCCCTGGAGAAGCTATTCTGCTCTGCATTACACACATGACCCAAGGACTTGAACAGGCTCTGTACAATGCTTATTTATTATGCTTCTTTATATATCACCAACATAATCCAGAGTGATTTACAGCCCTTTCAGGCTCACAATTCTAAATTCCCTATTAGTATGTGTTCAAAGTGTGGGAAAAAACAGAGTACCCAGCAGACACACGTGAAAACACAGGTAGAAGATGCAAAGCCCATGCAGATGTTGTCCTTGGAGGAATTTGAACCTTTTTTCCTATAGTGATGCTGCAGGTAAACAGAATAGTTAGTTACAGGTTTACCCACAGATTACAGCTAATTGCTGGGTATCCCATTGGGGAATTTTTGGATCAATTTATTTTCACTATACCCTTCTAACACAACAGAATTTTCCTTAGAGGACAACTTCTTTGAAGGGATCCCAAGGGTCGGATCCTCAACAAATTAACATTTCCTTTTAAGCACATTCTGGACGTTCTGGACTTGGGTCTAATCTACTAATAGCTTCATGTTGTCCGAGAGGGCAATTGAAAGAGAGTTCCCTGGAAGGTTACAACCCCTCTACTAATGTGCAGAAGGGAAACAATGTGCTGAAAACTGAAATCTATAACAATCAATAGACTGAATGGCTATGTAGCCACTATGAATTACAGTAAAAAAAATTGCAAAATTGCAGCTTGTCTCGTGTTTTTATTATATTATACGTCTAAGGAACGGAACTTCTCAGCTTTATCAATGCAGTTATCTTCATGTCCCCATGTGAGCTGCCAGGACTAATGATAGGTGCACTGACATTTTCAGTAGCTCTTATATGTATGATTTCCCTTTTAATTAGGAAAAAGAATGCATATAAGAAATACATACTGGTAGAAACTTGAGTCATTTTCATGGAAAATATGAAAAATGTCATTTGTGTACTATCTACTGTGAAAATAAGAACATGCACACAATGAGGCCTTTACAATCCCTGTTAAATTTGATGGAATAATTATTAGCATGGAACAGTGAGGTGTGAAATATAACAATACAAGGTACGGTGTGCATTAACATCCACATCATTACAGTCACCCCGATTTATAAGGAAAATGTAATTGTTAGAAATGCATAATAATATAATAGTTTCCTATGCCTGTCATTTGCATAGTGTGAGGCAAACTGTTCCCTAATGTCTAGAAGAATTAACTTTTCCAGTACCATACCCACAAATTGCTGTGTGAATGAGTCAACATTTTACTTTTTTTTAAATGGGTATTATTGATACAGATTTAATAGGAGAAAAAAAAATCTACGATCAGCCGTAATATTAAAACCAAGTGAAGTGAATAACATTGATTATCTCAAGATAATGGCCCCTGTCAAGAGTTGGGTTACTGTAAAAGAGGGAGTGTGGCTGTTGTGCACAGGGCACATGTAGCCAAAACTTTACCCACTGCTATGGCCAATTATGCATGATTATGTTTCACCATCGTACAGCCAATAGACTGCCGGGGATGTCTGGAGCTTTGTCCACGCTGCCACCGCACCAAGCTTGAACCATGACTGTACCATAAGGCAGAAAGTCGAACAGTCAGTTCTACAAGTTGATATGTTGGAAGCAGGAATAGTGGATAAGCGTAAGGAGATGCACAACTTTGGCAAAGCCAAACTGATGGTAAACGACATGATTATCTAAAATGGTACATCTTGTAAGGTGTTTTGGTTTGCAGTGGTTATACCTATCAAAAGACATTTGGTAAACTGCCATGAATGCCAAGGCATATTGACATGCATGGCGACCGAAGGCTCGTCGGTCTGTTCTGATCCCACAGAAAAACAACCAACTGTTGTAAAACTTAAAGTTGTTGTCTAATATGAGATCAGTGTGGATCCAACACCCAGAACCACCACTGATCTGCTGATATTTGTTCCTTTAGTGGCTGAATGTAAGCAATATATGGAGCAGAACATGGCAGCTCTGTAAATTGTTTAGTGGCTGATCACTTTATCTCCCCTTCAAGATATCAGCTAATCAGTGGGAGTGCTGGATTGTCAGTGTGATGCTCCTGGATTTGATCCCCTGAGTTTGTGTTCTGTGGTCAGCTTCTCTTTCTGCCGAGACACAGAAGACACACCTTTTCTCTGTGTGTTTGAGTTCTGTTTTTCTGGTTGCAGTCTGCTTAGCCTATGAAAGGTGTTATAATTTGTGTGCCTATCACCTTCTTGGTGCAGATTTATATTCTCTCCCCTCCTGCTGGCATTTCCTGCTGGTGATAGATTCATTTGAATGCTCTGACATTCTATTGATGTTTGGAGCCAGTCTGTGAGATTCCAGCTAAGGATTTTCGGTTTGATGTTTCTTTGCTATACTTTGCACCTATCTTCTGTTTATCAGTAAGAAGTAGGTAGTATATTTGGTAACAGTAATTGCTTCATTCTCTGTTTGGTATTTCGTTATTCACTTTAGTCACTCTTGGATCTTTCCTTTGTTCAGCACATTTCTCTTCTTGCAGGTAATTCACACTCTGCTCTGTCCTTCGGTTCTTTAGAAGGAACAGGAAGCAACTCGTGGGCCTTTTAGGAAGTTTAGGCCAGAGTTGCCATCTTCTAGTCTGTGGTTAGGTCTATCTCTGCACCCGCAGGCACCACTAGGGACTGCAGTGTCAGGATATCTAATCTGTACAGGAACCGGCAGGGTAAGTTGCAGTTTTTAGTGTATAACCTTGTTCCCCAGTGAGTTGCTACACAGACATAGCTATACTAGGAGCTATAAGGGGCATTCAGGGTGAGCTGCCGTCGAGTGGGGGCGCCATTGTGTTATCTTACGGTGCCAACCTCCACGGTCAGGTAGGGACAGACCAGGATCAGAGTAGGGCTTTTACCAGTCTGAACAGGGATCTGTCAGGTTCAGGTTTTTGTCCCCCTGGTTTGTACGCTACCCCTGTGCTTGTGCAGTCATAACAGTCAGATCCCCACTGATCGCATATTAATGACCTACTCTACACAAGGGTCATCAATATATTAGTCCTGGACAACCCTATTAATGCTGTACACCGTCAATGGACTTTTGCAGTCCATGTTTTAAACAACACCTTTTGGTATCACAAGGGAGTCCTACCTAAGAATAAGTAGGTGGTTTTAAAAGGAATTTTTCATTTTAGGAAAACCCCTCTCCCTCAGCTGCAGTTTGGGTTAAAAAAAAAACAAAATGTGTTTTATTCACCTTCCACAGGTCCGGTGCTAAGTCTTCACCACTGTTCTCACTCAGCGGCTTGTGCTGTCAACTCTGGTGAGCTCACTGATTGGCTGCAAAGCTGTCAACATGACATCAGCGCTGCAGACAATAACAGACACCGGCAGAGACTCAGTGCTGGACCTGTTGAGGGTGAGTTTGTTTTTAAAAATACCATTTTGGTCACACAACAACTCTGAAATATTTTCTGTAACATTATCCATTGCTTATTGACCAGTATTTTATTCTGCTGTATATCTGCAAGTGTAGATCTCCTCTAACATACTCTACTATCTTGTTATGAAAACTAGCAGGATTAGGCATTGAATGCATTTAGTTTTTAATTAAGTTGTAACTTCCTGTTAACAAGAACCAACCAAAGCCTTTATTTTAGCACATAATTCTCAATCTTTAGGAATTCCACAGTACAACGGGTATTCAATAAGTGCCAGCATGTATATTAACTACACATTTGTCATCTGAATCATTACAAACTCTTCTTTCTGTCTTGATGCCCGACCTTAAATTGTTGTCTTATTTTACCCATGTGCACAAGCCATGACCAGGTGGTAGATCAGAAGGCCGACGACGTTGTGACCACAAGATGGAATGTTTGCAGGAAGTTCTGTTCAATTACTGTCTTGACAAGAATTAATACATTCATTTCTCAGGACCAGCCAACCCCAGCTTTATCAAAGCATTGCAGCTTGTACCCCGGTGTATCCACGCTGCATTGTGTTTTAACAGTTTAGATCGGGTTTCCTTTCTGGCTCAATTTGCAACGTGAAGCAATTAAAGTCTTCACTTTTGGACTTTCAAAGAACGCCTTTCAACGGTCTCTGCATCATTAAATCCTTGATACACAATAGGAGTTTATTAGGATAGCAACCAATTGATCCTAGAAAAAAAAACATATTCTAAACATTATTACACATTTCTATATGTTTCAAATGTATATATTTTATGTGAGATTTTACAGCTTGGAAGAATATATTTGGAAAGAGATTTGGATAGGCATGATTGGGCCCACCAGAGAATATGATTCCAAGGAGTCAATCTATGCAGAGCATGTTCATGTCCACTTTTAACTACATCCTAAATTCTGCTGTTGTTATTATTATGCCCACATTTTAATATCACGTTTTAAACCCTAAAAAGTAGTTTTTCACATGGGGAAAAAAATCTAGTGTACTACCTGAGTTTTATACCTTGAATAAACTAATAGGTGTGAACAGCCCTTCAGGGATGAAAATTCTTTATCAACAAATTTCCCAAGAGGGCAAATAAACTCTATGTATAAGGGATGACTTTTATTTAGTTTTATATAAAAGGTCTGTGAAGTTTTAAAATTCGCTAAAGTGATCTTGTATTGGTTATATATATAAAGTGAAGGGAATAATTATTTGATCCCTTGCTGTTTTTGTAAGTTTGCCCACTAACAAAGACATGAACAGTTTATAATTTTAAGGGTAGTTTAATTATAACATTGAGAGATAGAATATCCAAGAAAAAATCAAGAAAATCACATTGTATAAATTAGATACATTTATTTGCATTTTGCAGTGAGAAAAAAGTATTTGATCCCTCTGGCAAACAACACTTAATACTTGGTGGCAAAACCCTTGTTTTGCAAGCACAGCAGTCAGACGTTTTTTGTAGTTGATGGTGAAGGTTGCGCACATGTGAGGAGGAATTTTGGTCCACTCCTCTTTGCAGATCATTTCTAAATCATTAAGATTTTGAGGCTGTCGCTTGGTAACTCGGAGCTTCAACTCCCTCCATAAATTTTCTATGGGATTAAGGTCTGGAGATTGGCTAGGCCACTCCATGACCTTACTGTTCTTCTTTTTGAGCCACTCCTTTGTTGCCTTGGCTGTATGTTTTGGGTCATTGTCTTGCTGGAAGACCCAGCCACGACCCATCTTCAATACTCTTACTGAGGGAAGGAGCTTATTGGCCAAAATCTCGCGATACATGACCCCATCCATCTTCCCTTCAGTACGGTGCAGTTGTCATGTCCCCTTTGCAGAAAAGCACCCCCCAAAACATAATGTTTCCACCTCCATGCTTGACAGTGGAGACAGTGTTCTTTGGGTCATAGGCAGCATTTCTCTTCCTCCAAACATGGCGAGTTGAGTTAATGCCAAAGAGCTACATTTTTGTCTCATCTGACCCCAGCACTTTCTCCCAATAACTCACAGAATCATCCAGGTGTTCATTGGCAAACTTCAGATGGGCCTGCACATGTGCCTTCTTGAGCAGGGGGATCTTGCGGGCACTACAGGAGTTTAAACTTTTAACCCCTTTACAACCCAAGGTGGTTTGCACGTTAATGACCAGGCCAATTTTTACAATTCTGTCACTTTATGAGGTAATTACTCTGGAATGCTTCAACGGATCCCCCTGATTCTGAGACAGTTTTTTCGTGACATATTGTACTTCATGATTGTGGTAAAATTTCTTCGATATGACTTGCGTTTATTTGTGAAAAAAACGGAAATTTGGCAAAAATTTAGAAAATTTTGCAATTTTCAAAATTTGAATTTTTATGCCCTTAAATCAGATATGTCACACAAAATAGTTAATAAATAACATTTCCCACATGTCTACTTTACATCAGCACAATTTTGGAACCAATTTTTTTTTTTATTAGGGAGCTATAAGGGTTAAAAGTTGACCAGCGATTTCTCATTTTTCCAACAAAATGGTCTTTATGACAGAAAATACCCAAAAGTGACACCATTCTAAAAACTGCACCCCTCCAGGTGCTCAAAACCACATTCAAGAACTTTATTAACCCTTCGGGTGCTTCACAGGAATTTTTGGAATGTGGAAGAAAAAAATGAACATTTAACTTTTTTCACAAAAATGTTACTTTAGACCCAATTTTTTTTATTTTCGCAGGGGTGACACGAAAAAAAGGAACCCAAAATTTGTTGTGCAATTTCCCCTGAGCACGCAGATACCCCATATGTGCGGAAAAAACACTGTCTGGCCGCACGGCAGGGTTCGTAAGGGAAGGAGCGCCATTTGACTTTTTGAATGTAAAATTTGCTTGAATAATTAGCGGATGCCATGTTGCGTTTGGGGAGCCCCTGATGTGCCTAAACAGTGGAAACCCCCCACAATTGACACCATCTTGGAAACTAGACCCCTTGGGGGGTTCAGGGTGCTCAACACACATCTAGATAAGTTCCCTGAGGATTTTATCAAGGGGTATAGTGAACATTTTGAACCCAGAGGTACGACACAGAATTTGATGACATTAGGTCATCATATTGAATAAGTTGTCATTAGTCTTGAGTGCAAGTGCTCGCTACTTGAGTTTGCATCGGGTACTCAGGTATGAACCATGTATCGTGGGTGCTTGAGTGACATGCTCTAGTCCCTGCCCGCATGTTTCACGGTTATTAGACACCCAAAAAAAAACTTGCGCCGAAAGCGCACGAGATCCGTAGCTCCGCCCCACGCACTGACGCTGCGCAAGGTCCTGGAAGGGAGGAAGAGCGACGCTGACGTCATCGGAGCGCGACGCCAGGTCCTCTACCCCGACGATTGACTGCGGAGCCGCGGCCTACGGAAGAAGAGCATCGCAAGGTAGGCCACGGTCCACTAGGGGGGAAGGAGGATGTCGGACACCGAGGGGAGCTCCACCGCCACATCGGCCGCCAGCGCAACCGCTGCTGCGGTCATGCCATTCACCATGCCCTATATCCCGGGGGCAACCTGGCTACCCCAGTACTCAGGGGAGTCACATACCCTGAGTGACTTTAGGGAAAAACTGGATAGCCTCTTCCAGGTATACCCCCTCACGGAAGAGCAAAAAGTAAGCATCCTGGTGGCCCTGTTAATCGGGGCAGCCCAAAGGGAGGTAAAGTCCTGGTCACCGGGGAAGAAGAGGACTGTCAGAGAGATACTAGCCCGGCTGAAAGACACATTTGATACCCGAACCTCAGCTGAAATAAAACTAAGATTTTACGGGTGCAAACAGCGGGCACATGAAAGTATAAGGGACTATGCTCTAAACTTACAAGAGGCCCTGAGAGCCATTAAGCAGGCAGACCCTGACAGCGTAGGAAATGAAGACAAGCTGTTGACCGAACAATTTATTGAGGGTCTACTGTGCAATGCCCACCGAACCCAGTTGCGGGCAATGGCCTTACAGGACCCTGACCTGGACTTTGCACAGTTCAAGGACAGAGCCATCCGGGTGCTCCGAGAACCGGCACCAGGTGGCGCTGTGACCCACAGGCGCCCTGCTATCACTTATCACCAGGATGCGGCGCCCTTGTCTGCAGGGCCTGTGGGAGCTGATGCGCAGGCTTTGAACAATGACCTGGCTACAGACCTGCACCATCAGGTCCAAGAGTTGACTAAGAGCGTTGCCGCGCTAACCAGAACTGTGCAGTCTTTGCAGGTCTCTTCTCCAGGAAAGATCCAGCTGGCATCCGGACCGGAGGACGTCCCGTGGCGCCGACTGAGGAGGACCCCACCGGCCAGAGGAAGACCCAGCGACAGATACAACGAGGACGGACGACCCATCTGCCGCCGCTGCAATCAACCCGGACATATGGCAAGGTACTGTCATTTAAACGGGCACAACCTGGGGAAGAGGGCCAACCCCCAGGCCTAAGATCATCAGGCCCATCGAACTGGCGTGACAAATACGTAGGGGGACGTCCGGTCTTGCCTGTTGTACTGGACGGCATTCCTATGAGTGCCCTACTAGACACCGGGTCACAGATCACCACCATCCCGTACGTGCTCTTTAAGCGGTACTGGAATGACTCAGACATAACCCGCTACCCAGATGACGACCTGAGCATTATCGCCAGCAATGGTCAGCCCGTGCCACAGATAGGATTTAAGGAAGTGACCATCAAGGTCGGTAAAGTTGAACTGCCGGCACAAGGACTGATCATTGTGGACATTGACCGTCGCGAGAGTCACCCAAAAATAACCCTAGGTACTAACGTAATTGAAAACTGTCTTGCAGAGGTGATTATTATTTTGCAGCAGGTTGCCAAGAACGCCAGTTCCAGCCAGCAACGTGTGCTCCAAAAAGAGATCCGGGCACTGATGAAGCGGCAACAAGTGGAACTATCTGGTGGTGAGATAGGTAGCGTGAGAATGTGTGACTCGTTCCCTATTGCCATGCCCCCAAAAAGTGAGATGATGATTTGGTGCTGGGCAGCTATTGGTCTAAGAGGTAGAGACTACCAAGCAATGGTAGAACCTGTCTACTCAGACAGTAGGCCCACCATTTTGACAGCACGGGGAGAGAGAAGTATACCTGCCCCGGTATGCCACGCTAGCCAAATTATTCACCATCAACCAGAACTCTGTACAGGCCGTGGAACCCTTGCCTCCATCTCAACCAGAGGAAGGTAACGGCTCTAAGAAACCAATGGAGGACTGGTGTCAGCAACTGCATTTGGGTACTGACTCCACTCCCTCACACCAAAAGCAGGGAGTCTATCGGGTGGTTCAAGAGTACGAGAGAGTGTTTAGTAAACACCCGCTGGACTTCAGGCGAGTAAAGGGGATAGAACATCACATCCCCACGGGAGACCATCCTCCCATAAAGGAGAGATACCGACCCGTACCCCCTGCACACTATCAACACGCCAAGGGGATGCTAAAAGACGTGAAGGAGGCTGGGGTAATTAGGGACAGCTGTAGCCCCTGGGCAGCTTCACTAGTCTTAGTGAAAAAGAAAGACAACACCATGAGAATGTGTGTAGACTACAGGAAGGTCAACCGTATCACACACAAAGATGCGTACCCGTTACCAAGGATAGAAGAGTCCTTAGCTGCATTAAAATCTGCTAACTTCTTCTCTACTTTGGATCTCACTAGCGGGTACTGACAGGTTCCTGTAGCAGAGGCGGACCGGGAGAAGACCGCATTCACCACCCCGATGGGACTCAGCGCATTTAACTGTATGCCGTTCGGGCTCTGCAACGCACCAGGAACCTTCCAAGGGTTGATGGAATGCTGTCTGGGACACCGGAACTTCGAGACGGTCCTATTATACCTGGACGACGTCATCGTCTATTCCAAGACCTATGAGGACCATCTGGAACACCTGGCAGAAGTGTTTGAAGCCCTGGCAAACTATGGCCTAAAGGTAAAACCCTCAAAGTGTCATCTACTGAAGCCAAAGGTACAGTACCTGGGACACGTAGTGAGTGCTGACGGAGTAGCCCCCGACCCTGACAAGATCACCGTGATTAAGGACTGGCCAAGACCATCCAGCATAAAGGAAGTGCGGCAGTTCCTCGGGTTGGTAGGCTACTACCGAAGATTCATTCCCGGTTTTACCAAGAAGGCAGCTCCTATGCAGGACCTCCTGATAGGCCAGTCCAGGAAGGCCAAAAACCAGAAGCCACCCTTCAAATGGGAAAAGCTGGAAGAGGAGTCCTTCCGCCAGCTGAAGATGGCCCTCACGGGGGATGAAATCCTGGCGTACCGTGATTACAGCCAGCCCTTTATCCTCCACACGGACGCAAGCAACATCGGGCTAGGAACTGTATTGTTCCAGATCCAGCAGGGGAGAGAACGGGTAATTGCTTACGCCAGCCGAAAACTGCGACCCACGGAAAGAAACCCTGAGAATTACAGCTCGTTCAAGCTAGAGTTCCTGGCAGTGGTGTGGGCAGTAACCGAACGTTTCAAGCATTACCTTGCCTCTTCCAGGTTCACCGTGTACACGGACAACAACCCGTTGACACACCTGGACACTGCAAGACTGGGTGCCCTGGAGCAGAGATGGATGGCCCGCCTGTCCAATTATGAGTTCACGATCAAATACCGGGCAGGACGCTCCAATACCAACGTGGACGCCCTGTCCAGGATGCCAAACCTACCGGACGAAGAGGAGGATCCAGAAGAATTGGAAGAGATCGAACTCCCTGCGTTTCACCGTCATGGGATTACCCAGTATTCCCACTGTGTGAGGGGCCAGCGATCCGCTACGTTCAACCCCTTACCCCACTACAACTGGGCGGAGACGCAAGACAGTGACCCCGCAGTTCGTCTGGTGAAGGAGATGCTGACCCAGGCTGACGCCCGCCTGGACCCAGACGCTCCGGAAGAGACCAAGCAACTGTGGACGGAGAAGAGCAGACTGTTCCTCTACAAGGAGAAGTTATGCCGCAGAATGGTCAATTCCCGGACACATGAACTGATCTGGCAGGTTGTGGTACCGAGACGGGACGCAGCTATGGTGCTGGAGGCCTACCACAATGGGGCAGGGCACTTCGGATGGAAGAAGCTGGAGTTCCTGTTGCGTGAACGGTTCTACTGGATAGGCATGAGAGGAGCCATTGAGAGGTGGTGTAGAGACTGTGGCCCATGCAATCTAAGAAGAAGGGACCGTGCCAGCCAGAGGACTCCCCTGCAGCCCATCATCACCAGGCAGCCACTGGAACTGGTCGCTCTGGACCATGTTAAACTGGCTCCAAGCAGAAGCGGGTATGTCTACGCCCTAACCATCGTGGATCACTACTCCTGGTTCCTGGTGGTGGTCCCTGTCAAAGACCTGACGGCTCAGACAGCAGCCAGAGCCTTCCAGCTGCACTTCTGCCGCCCACACGGGTACCCGGACCAAGTGCTGACGGACCAAGGACCAGCCTTCGAAGCGGAGGTCTTCCAGGAGTTCTGCAACCTGTATGGCTGCAAGAAGATAAGATCAACACCCTATCACCCCCAAACCAATGGACTCTGCGAGAAAATGAACCAGGTGGTGATAGATCTGCTAAAAACATTGCCCCTGGAAGAACGCAGTCTGTGGCCTGAGAAACTGCCCGATCTGGTGGACCTGTATAACCACATCCCGGTAGGTTCCACCAACTGTACCCCGGCTTACCTAATGCGAGCAAGACCTGGTAAGCTGCCTGTTGACCTGGATATGGGAGTCCTGATACCCGAGGACACCTCGCCAGAGACAGACTGGGATACAGAACGGCAGCAGCAGTACCGGAAAGTACAGGAGAGCGTCGAGCGAAGTCTCTGTCAATCAAGAGAAAGGCAGGAGAGGACTTATAACCAACATGCTCCCGCTGTTCCCCTGGTACCTGGAGAGCAGGTCTTGAAAAGAAAAAGGCGGCTCCATAAGTTGGACGACCAGTGGGAAAAGGACCCGAACACCGTACTGCCCTCAAGCCACAATAATCCAAAGGTGTACGTCATCAGCAAGGATGGAGGAGAGACCACAGCCACTGTCTCCAGAGACCACCTGAAAAAGTGCCCCGAGAAGTTGCAAAGCACGGATGAAGATCAGGAAGACCCTCAACCCGTAGAGGAAAAGGAGGAAATGATCAGCACCGTACTCGGAGACTTTCCCCGGTCCTGTACACAAGTAAACAACGCTATCGTGGTGCCCGTCCTCACCTTTCTCCAGCCAGCCCCTCAAGTGCCTACAGAAGACCAGGTAGAGCTGGAAGAGCAGCCAGCCCAAGAGGCAGAAGAGTCCACACCAGCAGCGCAGGAGGATCAACCCTCTGCTAGTAGTGAGCCTGCCGTGCCCCTAGTGAGCCAAAGAGTGCCCAGACGGCTGCCCAGCTTACCCATAACACCTCCTACACCCTGTAGTGCAGGACCAGTTAGTGAGCTCCGTAGGTCCACTAGAGTCACTAGAGGTCAGATGCCCGCTCGCTGGAAAATATAAAATAATACACTGTAAATTTACCTGTTTCTTGAAAATGTTTATGGTTTTTGTTGTTGCCTGTTATTAATTATGTTTCTCAGTTACCCTGCAGATTTATTTGGACTAACAGGTTATGGACGCTGGATAACCGGAACAATCTTGTAGATAGTTGCACATTGTGCCTCTTGCGAAGACGGCCGCGGAAGAGAAAACCTGTCTGGCGTGGCCTCCTTGCGGTCCAAAGTAGCTAGCTTCAGCCTTGCAGCCACGCCCAGGGCCAACGCAAGGGGTTTGCTTTGGACAGGTCCCCTACTTCGCTTAAAGCTTTACCTTGGGTGACATGGACGCCCTCTTGTTTCACAAACTTCACCTTGGGTGATATGGACACCCGGTTGCGGACACGCCGTGACCTTTAAAGAACTAAATCTTCTTGTAAATATGTTATTGTATTATTGTTATACCCTGCATTTATGTTTCTTTAAAAATGTGTTTAGTCCCGGAGTACTAAAATTTACTAGGGGGGAATGTGGCACCCCAGGGGTCTGGTTGCCACAGTAATAGAAATATTATGTCTGAGAGCAAGTGGGAGGTTTCTCTGGTCAGGAGCCCTAAGCATGCAACACTGCCCGCCCAGACCTGGGAGGGGAGGAATCTGCCCTTATAAACTGGGTCTGGGGCGGGATTAGGGAGTGAAGTCCCAGACAGAGACGCAGTCAGGTCTGGAGGACAGTAGACACAGGGAAAGCGAGAACTAGGAGCTCTGTAGGAGCAGGAGCGAGTGCCAGAGGCTGGAAGCTAGATAGCTCGCCTTGGCTGAAGACACTAAACCCGGACACGGAGTCCGAGGCTGTGGGGACATCCAGGTCCAGCCGCAGAATCCAACCGGCAGGGGATTCCATGTCCTCTGGCCATAGAAGCCCGGAGGCACGGTCACAAGCAAGGGACCAGCACCGCCATCGTGAAGCGGAGGCTAACGGAAGGCCCCAAGTCACCGGCCATACGGGTGAGCACCACACGGTATACTCAGGGACGTGGGCAACTTCTACCCGCATAGAGCAAGGTAGCCAGGAAAGAGTGCAGATAGTCGGGGAGGCCTACAACTCCACCTGGCCAGGGGGAGATCCTGCTTGCTCACAGACTGACCAGGCCTCTACTGCTAACCAGTACTCCCGGGAGGGTCTGCTTTATGCCACCAGTAAAGACCCTGAACTGCACCACACGTCTCTGTGTTTCATCGCCGCACCGGCACCATTAGTACTGGGACGCTCACACCATCACTCCCATCATCCACACTAGCTGCCCTGAGGCAAAACTTCTCCCGTGGGGAGTTATCCCATACTTGGCTGCGCATACAACATCAGCCTCAGCGGTCTGCAGCGCAGCGGCGGTCCCCACTGACCGCAATCCACGGGTGGCGTAGTCGGACATTTGTCACCTTACTAAGACTGCCACTGGTTTGACCGCCCTGGGCACGGACCGGGTCACAGCCACGGAGGACTACAACCCCCAGCGATCCGGCTCCGGGTATCCCCTGCACAGCACAGGCCCAGGGGGCGCGTCACATACCCGAGCACCCGATGCAAACTCAAGCGCCATCCCTGTGCTATACAGGCTGTCAGCGCTGCAGATGCAGAAGATATTTTGGTCATGCATTGCGCATGACCAAAATATCTTCCTGCTGTCTGGTGACCCGGATGTTGTCATGACGACATCGGGTCGTCATGGCAACATCCGGGAAGCCGCGGCAGACAGCGCTGTAGGCCGGCAGGAGAGGTGAGTATCTCGATCACCTCCCCTTGCCACCGCAATGCTGCGATCAACTTCGATCGCAGCATTGCGGGGGTTAATGTGCCGGGAGCGGTGAGGGACCGCTCCCAGCACATAGCACTTGGTGTCAGCTGTGACAATCAGCTGACACCCGGCTGCAATCGCGCCCGCACACAGGCTGTCGCAAAGACGTACTAATACTTGTCTGGCTCTTAAAGTCCAGGGCGCAGATACATATTAGTACGTCTTGGGCTTTAAAGGGGTTAAGGCATAATGTGTTACCAATGGTTTTCTTGGTGACTGTGGTCCCAGCTGCCTTGAGATCATTAACAAGTTCCCCCCGTGTAGTTTTAGGCTGATCTCTCACCTTCCTCATGATCAAGGATACCCCACGAGGTGAGATTTTGCATGGTGCCCCAGATCAATGTCGATTGACAGTCATTTTGTATTTCTTCCATTTTCTTACTATTGCACCAACAGTTGTCTCCTTCTCACCCAGCGTCTTACTTATGGTTTTGTAGCCCATTCCAGCTTTGTGCAGGTCTATGATCCTGTCCCTGACAGCCTTAGAAAGCCTTTTGGTCTTGCCCATGTTGTAGAGGTTATAGTCTGACTGATTAATTGAGTCTGTGGACAGGAGTCTTTTATACAGGTGACTATGTAAGACAGCTGTCTTTAATGCAGGTAACGAGTTGATTAGGAGCGTCTAACTGGTCTGTAGGAGTCAGAACTAATAATGGTTTGTAGGGGATCAAATACTTATTTCTCACAAATAAATTTATCTAATTCATACAATGTGATTTTCTTGTTTTTGTTTGGATATTCTATCTCTCAATGTTAATATTAACCTACCCTTAAAATTATAGACTGTTCATGTCTTTGTCAGTGGGCAAACTTACAAAAACAGCAAGGTATCAAATAATTATTTCCTTCACTGTATATGTATATATCTATATATATATATATATATATCTATATATATATATATATATATATATATATATATATTTATTTATATATATATATATAATGTGCATATATATATATATATATATATATATATATATATATATATATATACACACAGTACAGACCAAAAGTTTGGACACACCTTCTCATTTAAAGATTTTTCTGTATTTTCATGACTTTGAAAATTGCACATTCACACTGAAGGCATCAAAACTATGAATTAACACATGTGGAATTATATACTTAACAAAAAAGTGTGAAACAACTGAAAATATGTCTTATATTCTAGGTTCTTCAAAGTAGCCACCTTTTGCTTTGATGACTGCTTTGCACACTCTTGGCATTCTCTTGATGAGCTTCAAGAGGTAGTCACCGGAAATGGTCTTCCAACTATCTTGAAGGAGTTCCCAGAGATGCTTAGCACTTGTTGACCCTTTCGCCTTCACTCTGCGGTCCAGCTCACCCCAAACCATCTCGATTGGGTTCAGGTCTGGTGACTGTGGAGGCCAGGTCATCTGGCGTAGCACCTCATCACTCTCCTTCTTGGTCAAATAGCCCTTACATAGCCTGGAGGTGTGTTTGGGGTCATTGTCCTGTTGAAAAATAAATGATGGTCCAACTAAACGCAAACCGGATGAAATAGCATGCCACTGCAAGATGCTGTGGTAGCCATGCTGGTTCAGTATGCCTTCAATTTTGAATAAATCCCCAACAGTGTCACCAGCAAAGCACCCCCACACCATCACACCTCCTCCTCCATGCTTCACGGTGGGAACCAGGCATGTAGAATCCATCCGTTCACCTTTTCTTCGTCGCTTGGTTGGAACAAAAGATCTCAAATTTGGACTCATCAGACCAAAGCACAGATTTCCACTTGTCTATTGTCCATTCCTTGTGTTCTTTAGCCCAAACAAGTATCTTCTGCTTGTTGCCTGTCCTTAGCAGTGGTTTCCTAGCAGCTATTTTACCATGAAGACCTGCTGCACAAAGTCTCCTATTAACAGTTGTTGTAGAGATGTGTCTGCTGCTAGAACTCTGTGTGGCATTGACCTGGTCTCTAATCTGAGCTGCTGTTAACCTGCGATTTCTGAGGCTGGTGACTCGGATAAACTTATCCTCAGAAGCAGAGGTGACTCTTGGTCTTCCTTTCCTGGGGCGGTCCTCATGTGAGCCAGTTTCTTTGTAGCACTTGATGGTTTTTGCAACTGCACTTGGGGACACTTTCAAAGTTTGCCCAATTTTTGCACTGACTGACCTTCGTTTCTTAAAGTAATGATGGCCACTCGTTTTTCTTTACTTCGCTGCTTTTTTCTTGCCATAATACAAATTCTAACAGTCTATTCAGTAGGACTATCAGCTGTGTATCCACCAGACTTCTGCACAACACAACTGATGGTCCCAACCCCATTTATAAGGCAAGAAATGCCACTTATTAAACCTGACAGGGCACACCTGTGAAGTGAAAACCATTTCCTGTGACTACCTCTTGAAGCTCATCAAGAGAATGCCAAGAGTGTGCAAAGCAGTCATCAAAGCAAAAGGTGGCTACTTTGAAGAACCTAGAATATAAGACATATTTTCAGTTGTTTCACACTTTTTTGTTAAGTATATAATTCCACATGTGTTAATTTATAGTTTTGATGCCTTCAGTGTGAATGTTCAATTTTCAAAGTCATGAAAATACAGAAAAATCTTTAAATGAGAAGGTGTGTCCAAACTTTTGGTCTGTACTGTATATATACATATTTGGATCACTAGTTTAGTAGATCCTATCTATTCAGCCAGTTATTAACTAACATACACTAGTACTAGGCTATCTTAGCCACCACAGCTGCAGTCCATGGTTAAGCAAAGGCTTATCAGGAACGTATTAACGATCATATATACAGGATTTCACTACAGCAACTAAAATTAATCCATAGCTACTCCAACAAGTTTCGCCTTGACAGGCTTCCTCAGGGGGCTGGGGCTATATAGTTTCATATTTAGCAAAGCGGTTAATGCTCTGCCTCCTATAACCCAGACCACAACCCCTAAAAGACCAATTTCCCCCTTACACATGATAATAGTTCCTAGCAATGAGGGATCAACTTCAAATTGACCTTACATGGTGTTGTTTTCTTCTTGGATTTTTTGGGGTCCACAGGTGCTTAGGTGTACAAGTCTATACCTGCTTGAATAAGTCATGAGCTAAGTCTAATTATGAGGCAAAACACATAGCAGAGCCACTTAAATGTATTCAGAATAATTCAAATATCGGCCATGATCATTTGATTCTTCTTCGATGTTTTAATAAATGGAATGGAAAATTCACTTATTCTAAGGTCTATGTACTCACTGCCATTACTTCACACGTAGCACAACCCTGAAATATTGAGAGAGTAGACTCAATTGAGAGCATTGGTTTTACACTTTTTGAAATACATTTTTTCAAATTTATAAAGGTTTAAAAGAACAGATACATAAGAAGAAAAGGAAATTTCATGGGCAAGTGCGGCTAATGTTACCCTACAGAAGAGTCTCTTACAATCATGGAAACAAGGACAATAAAAAGCCATAATGTCTGATCTATTTTTTTGGCACAGCCCAAAAAGGAGGAGCAACGCCCCTGTGTGTACAGACTAAAAGGAACTAAAGCAAAACTGAAGAAATGGGCTGACACACCTGTTGTTATAGTACAATGAATAGATGCACATTTACACTGTAGCCATTAACAAACAACCCAAAGGATAAAAACAATAAGAAAATACCCTGCAGTAAATAAGTAGGTAAATAGTAATAGTTCATATAAATAACATAGGGGCCTTGATTGATACTATTTTGATAAAAAAAAGTAAGAGCCATCCCACCGCTGTGTATCTTTCTACACTGACGAGCAAAAGGGTAACAATGTTTTGAACTTTTAACTTTCACTCTCCATATCTCACCATCCACTACTGCTTCGAACGTGAAATTACCATCATTTTATAGACAATCATCTTGGCTATTTCACACATAAATCTGACTTGCATCTATTTTGCATATGATTAGTTATGCAGATTCTTGTCATTTCACTTCATTGTTACTGTTTTCATTTTTATTATTTTGTTAATATTTTGTATGTTGTTCTGCTAGAACACTGTGTCATCCTTTTCATATCCATAGTACTCTAGTGTATGAAGTAACTCATCTTGTAGGATACTCACATATAGCTCTGCAGTGAGATCACCATCAATCCTGGTCAAGTATCCAACGTCTTTGGCTGTGAAAGAAACTCATATCTTCAGGCTTCCTCCACCGAACTTGACAGTTCTTTCAATTTCTCGATCTGTTAGCCCTTTTTTCTCTGGTTTCTTGCAGACTCATTTGCACCCATCAGAGCCTAGTCTATTGACTTTTGACTCCTTGCTCCAAATCACCTGTTTCCAATCTTCTACTGCCCACTTTTCGTACTTTTTTGCAAACTTGAGCCAACACTTCTTAGGACTATACTGAAGTAGAGGCTTCTTAATCTTTTTTCAGGCCACCATTCCAGATTTCTGTAATGTGCGTCACACGGTGTTTGCATAGACATCTGTGATCTCACGATTATGAAGCATACGAGCCACCGCGACTGCCGTGTTTATCTCGCCAGAACTGAGACCTTGTGATAAGGCGAGTTGTTGACTCCAATATTTTGCCAATGGCATCCACCTCTTGGTTTTTGAATGGATGGATAGACGTCATTTCGTACTCTTCTGCCTTTGCCCTCACATGAGGCAGTTTGGCAATTTTCTTGGCCGATAGACCGCTATCGATGAGCTGGATGATGCTGTTTCTCTTTTTTTTGGGAAGTCTTCTTCCTGGCTGCTCCTTGATTCGTACCAGTGACCTTTTTCTTGGGAATCAACATAATAACACACTGAGCTATTAGGGAATGTGACGACAGGTTGTAATTTGTAGTATACAGGAAGAAAAAGATTTTCCATCACCAGGAGGTAAACAGTAACAATGCAGTGACGTGACAAGAATCTGCATAACTAATCATATGCTAAATAGTTGCAAGTCAAATTTATGAATGAGATAGCCAAGATGATTGTCTATAAAATGATGGTAGTCTCACATTCAAAGCAGTAGTGTAAGATGACATATGGAGCCTGAATGTCAGAAGTTCAAAACATTGTTATCCTTTTGCTTGTCAGTGTATATAGCTTTCCATGAGCAGGTGTTTAAACAGTCGGGCTTGGGTCCTGCTCTGCCCCATCTATTGAGGCCTGCTGGCACATAGAAAAGTGAAGTACTAGAGATAAATTAAAGACCATCCCGGATGGGTACATCTTGTCGCAGTGGGATGGCTTTTACGCTTTTTTGATCAAAATAGTGTCAACTAAGTACCCAATGCTATTTACATATGCAATTACTATTTACTCCAGGGTATTTGCTCATTGTTTTTATCCTAGGTTTTGTCTGATATTGGCCACACTGTGAATGTGCACCTACACAATGCACTTATACCAACAATTTCTTCGGCTTTGGTTGCAATGTATCCTAATGAGAATTAGTGTAACAACCCGAAACATTAATAGTTTGGAGCAGTAGATACACAAAAGACAAAGTAATATTACTGCAGCTAAATAAAACATCAACTGTATATACAGTATATAACTACATTGAAAGTCAAATATCTCATGCATGTGTGATCTGTTGAAAACAAGACAGTCCTGTTCCTCCCTGATCGAAAAATTGGCCATGCATGTGTGGTCACACTCTATTGTTGTAAGATGAAGCTATGGTAACTACTCAATGGTTTTGCACACTTTTTCTAAACTCCTATTAATTTCTATCAGGATTGTGTATGTGTAAGGGTGTGACAGAGAGAATATTGACTTGGGTTTTAGTGTGTTTTATTGTATGATGTGAAATGTTTAAAATGTATTGTAAAATGCATAGAGTGTTGTAAGTACTGATGTTGCTGTGTGGGTACTGTATTGGTAAAGCCTAAGGTAACCTGGTACACTCAGGTCAGGGGTAGGTAAAGTATAGAACACAGTTTAGTGCTTAGTTAGTGCTAGATAGGAACATTAGGATAGGTAAGACAGTGGTGGGTCTTATACAGTACAGTATACAATACAGTAATAGGAATAGTATAGGATACAGTTAAATGTTTAGTACCAGTCCAGCATGGGAGGGGATGAGGGTCAAGTAAAAAGGGAAAACACATCCTGGTTTTAGTTAGTTAGAGAAAATTTGAGGTTCGTGACAAGTGGAACTTCAAGATGCTGTGGGCTGGAGGCACGTGAAGTACAGATCGTTCTGGTAGCATGAGGTCATATCAAATTTCCTGTGGACCCTCCTGTAACGTTCAGGGCCTACAGCCAAACTAGGCACTGTAGAGTGTGCCTTAATCCCTTCCATACAGAGGAAGGAGGACGGGGAACCACAAGAAGGAAATGTAACAGATATCGGGAGTGCTGGGGTGGGGGCGGACGGGAAATTCCTATGGCTGACAATCAAACATAGGGATAGTCCAAGCTGAACGTAAGCAAAGGCTTGAAATGTACTGTGTTGATGGAACTGGAGAGTACTGTGCCCGATACTGCATGTTAAAAACTGATGTAATTAATCTGTCCAGTAAAGCTGAACTTGGTAAAGCGAACCGAGTCTCCATTGATGTGTGTGCAGCTGATCCAGGAGCTAAGGATGTAGATGCAGCCTACAAGTGAGTGCAAACCAAACTTCACAGCACAACACATATAGACTGGGACATTGTGTGTTTTTTGGGGTGTCAGGGTGTGGAGAAGCAGCAGTTCACCCACAGCTATCGCCCTGGGGACCTTGTATATGCATGCATGGCCACCTCTTTACTGAGATTGAGAAACTTTCTTACTTACATGTTGCAAAAATGCCTCAATGGACATTTTAACACTGGGCTACACTTTGTTGTAACATTTTAACATTTTCCTATTTGGCCTTTTGTCAGCAGAAGCTGAATTTTAAATAACAAAGATTAACCATCACTTCCAAAAAGAAAAATGGTGTGTACAGGTGAATACAAGAATAGCCATCTCTATACATAACTAACAAATAAAGTTGCACTGTGTAGTGCTATAGCATGTAAATATGAAATATATGAAATTGGACTTGCATTACTGCTCTACATAATAGGAAAAAATGAAGATACTTAGCACATAATTTGGCTAATTCATGTATGCCAAGCTGCCAATGACAAGGCGATCTCCTTTTGCTGGGAACCTATCCTAATGTGAATCTTCTCCTAGTCTGAAGCCTACATTTATATGGGTAGGTAGAATCCTGCTGTGATTAAAACTGCCACGGGCTGATGGGTGGAGTGCTCAGTCAAAAGCTGAAATTTAGAGAAAATAGTCATTGTCTGGTAGAATCTGTAGCCTGTGCCTTCTCTTTAATTCATTCTCCAGACTGTGTGCTCACTCAAACAGTACCTGTTCGCTCTTGTCTGCTGAGCTGTGTATTTCTCAGGGGTCTATTGAGTGATGATGAGGGTCTCAAGACCTAGACCCTGACTGATCTGCAGACAATTCAAGTGCCTGACAAATATGAAATATCAAGAAAAGTTTAGTTACTCTATAAATAATAAGATTTGGTCTGTCTTCAGCCACCAATAGATGGAGTTTTGAACAAATTAACTTGCAATAAGCTCCCCTAGTGAAAACTACAGGAATTTAATAGAGGTCTCTGGGAATTAGAAAAAAATAAATAACTAAAGGAAATGCCATTATAAATTTCTAAATACATTTAATTAACCAATCACATTTGTTTTGTCGTCTAGTGAGGTAATCACTATAGAATAAAAAAGAAACACCACTGCTGTGATCTGGAGATAACAAATAGCATGTATTACTGACAAAATATCTCCAGGTCAAAGCAATTGCTCAGCATTCAGAAAGACAGGATGGACAGCAGTGAAAGCAACTTCTTCTTACTTCAGTACCCCTGGTATATCCAGTAACTAGATCAGATACACAGGGTGGACAACAGTGTAAGCAGTCTCTTTGTATCTCAGCACCCCTGGTATCTCCAGTAATAGATTAGAAAGACAGGTTGGACAACTGTGTGAGCAGCCTCTTATTACCCCAGCACCGCTTGTATCGACAGTGGTAGAATAGATAAAAATAATGTACAGAAGTGGGAGCAGCCTCTTCTTACCTCAGCACTCCTTGTTTCTTCAGTATTAGATCAGATACAGGGGGGGCGGCAGTGTGAACAGCCTCTTCTTATCTCAGGACTACTGATATCTTCAGTATTAGATCAGATAGAAAAGGTGGTCAGCAGTGTGAGCAGCTTCTTCTTACCTCAGCATCCCTGATATCTCCAGTATTAGACCAGATAGACAGGATGGACAGCAGTGTGAGTGGCTTCTTCTTACTTCAGAACTCCTGGTATACCCAGGATAGACTGCAGTGAGCAGCCTTTTCTTACCTCATCACTCCTGATATCTCCATTATTACATCAGAAAGACAGAGTGATCAGCAGTGTGAGCAGCCTCTTCTTACCTCAGCACCTCTGGTATCTGCAGTATTAGATCAGAAAGATAGGATGGACAGCAGTGTAAGCAGCTTCTTCCTATCTCAGCACCCCTGGTATCTCCAGTATTAGATCAGATAGACAGGGTAGACAGCAGCATGTTTGGCATCTTCTTACCTCAGCACCTCTGGTATCACCTGTATTAGATCAGACAGGAAGGTTGTTCAGCAGTGTGAGCAGCCGCTTCTGACCTAAGCATCCCTGATATCTCTAGTACTAGATCAGATAGAAAGGGTGGACAGCAGTGGGAGCAGCCTCTTCTTACCTCAGCATCCCTGATATCTGCAGTACTAGATCACATAGAAGGGTTTGACAGCAGTTTGAGCAGCCTCTTCTTGTCTCAGCACTCCTGGCATCTCCAGTATTAGATTATAAACACAGGGTGGTCAGGAGCATGAGCAACCTTTTCTTACCTCAGAACCCGTAGTCACTCCAGTATTAGATAAGATAGATTGCATGAACAGCAATGTTATTAACCTCTTCTTACCCCAGCATTCCTGGTATCTCAATATTTGATCAGATTGACAGGGTTGACAGTCGAGCGAGGAACCTCTTATTATCTGAATACCGCTAGTATCTCTAGTATTAGATCAAAAAGACAGGGTAGACAGCAATGGGAGCTGCCTCTTCTCACCTCAGCACCCATGGTTTCTTCAGTATTAGATTAAATTACAGGGAGGACAGCAGTGTGAGCAGTTCCTTCTTTCCTCAGCATCTCTTGTATCTCCAGAATTAGAACAAAATAGCTATGGAAACACTTCTTCCTACACATGAAAGGAGGGGGTGGAACTTCCTATTGCACGTGATCAAAGGCACCTGTACTATTACTATTGTAGTACAGGTTTATTTCAGTGTAACAAGCAACCATTTTAATGTACAATAGTGACTACCCCCTAGGCAAAACAAGTATGATTTATAATTAAATTTTCTGATTTTTTTTCTGTTCCTGGAGAACTGATTTTAACTATAGGAATGTATGAGGGGGAAAAAATTAGATTAGAAGCTCTGTAGCAGCTCTCTAAAGCCTTGTAAAGATGGAGACATGTAAAGTACATAGCCTAAAATTCAAAGGAAACCTGTTAATAGATTCATGCTGCCTGAACCATCGGCAACATGAATCAGTGCCTAACTGTACATTTGCAGAGAGATATATATTTCTGCGAAACGCAATAGTTTGAAAATCCGGCCATGGACTATAGGGATAATAGTGACTAGTCAAGCGCCGTCCCCAACCAGCTTCTCCCTGCCCCACTCCAGGCAATTGACAGGTATCTCCCATAAAAAGAGACATGTCAATCACCTAGAGTGGGAGGGGAGAAAAAAGCCAGGGTCCGCAACAGACTAGTCAGTCTCTCTCTATGGTTCCCGACTGTCTTTTCAAACGATGGTCCCGATTCAGCAAAGCTTTTATATCTAAAAAAGCTCCATAAAACGTTTGAAAAGTCTCAAAATTTTGGCACAGCTTAGAATTGAGCCAAATTTTAGAGACTTTTGCTATTTTTATGCCAGTTTATCCTAGCTTCGTCCAAATGAGCGGAGCAGAAGCGGGATGAGCGCAAGGAAGGGGCGTGACGCAACAGCTTGTCTAATTCATGATGACCTGTGGCGTTCCCTAGCCTAGAAATCTCACTCTAGTCTCAGACTGGAGTGATATTTCTGGCGAGGTGCATGAAGGTGCACACCACTCGCCAGACACTTCAGTTTCATGAAGCGTAGTCGGGGCCGGCGTCAGAACCCGGCGCACTCTGGCAAGTGCCTGGGCCCTGAGCCAACGGGGAGGCCCACTCGCCATCGGGGACACTGGCACGCTATGTGGCCAGTGAGTCGGGGAAGCTCAGTGCCCCCCCGCTTGCTCAGGCCCCGGCACTTGGAATACTTACCTCTCCCTATTCCCCGCAGCTCCAGCTTCTTCCGCGTCTTCTGGCAGAGGGCGCGATGATGTCACTACAGCACGCTCTCTGCTATGAGTGTCACAGGGCAGAGAGCGGGAAGACAGCAACGCTAAGGAGTCCGGAGCTGCAGTCAGCGAGGAACGAGGAGAGGTAAGTATTTGATTTTTTTTTCTTCCTGTATGGAGCATTATATGGGGCCCATTATGTATGGAGCATTATATGAGGCCCATCATGTATGGAGCATTATATGGGGCCCATTATTTTTGGAGCATTATATGTGGCCCATTATTCTGTATGGAGCATTATATGGGGCCCATCATGTATGAAGCATTATATGGGGCCCATTATTTATGGAGCATTATATGTGACCCATCATGTATAGAGCATTATATGGGGCCTATTAAGTATGGAGCATTATATGAGGCCCATCATGTATGGAGCATTATATGGGGCCCATTATTTATGGAGCATTAGATGTGACCCATCATGTATAGAGCATTATATGGGGCCTATTATGTATGGAGCATTATATGAGGCCCATCATATATGGAGCATTATATGGGGCCCATTATTTATGGAGCATTATATGTGGCCCATTATTCTGTATGGAGCATTATATGGGTCCCGTTATGTATGGAGCATTATATGGGGCCCATTATGTAGGGAGCATTATATGGGGTACATTATTCTGTATGGAGCATTATATGGGGCCCATTATTCTGTATGGCGCTTTATATGGGGCCCATTATATTGTATGGAGCATTATATGGGGCCCATTATTCTGTAATGGAGCATTGTATAGGGTCCATTATTCTGTATGGAGCATTACATGGGAGCCATTATTCTGTATGGAGCATTATATGGGGTCCTTTATTCATATAAAGCATTTTATGGGGTCCATTATTCTGTGTAAAGCATTACATGGGGCCCATTATTCTGAATGGAGCATTACATGTGGTCCTTTATTCTGTATGTAGTAATATATAGGGCTCATTATACTGTATGGAGGACTATGTGGTGCCCATAATACTGTATGGAGGACTATGTGGTGCCCATTATACTGTATGGAGGACTATACTGTCCGGTCTAAAATGAAAACTATTGAATCCCCCCTAGACACACACTGTGTGCTGTGAAGATTCACCGGTTTCTGAGCTGTTGTAGAATTTACAATAGATATCACTCATGTAAGGGAAGAAGTAAGTGAAATCTTTGGCATTGTACTATACCTATATTTCTCTGCCATATCTGTGCATCATGAATCGTGATATGTGTTAAAGGGGCCCATGTCACGCAATGTGAGGGAAAGACTAAGTGCAACACGAAGAGAAGAGGGGGAGGAAGCCCAAACACTAGAGAAAGGGGAGTGAAGACCCCTAGGCAGATCTAATATCACCCTACCTATCCTATCGTCAATATAAAGGTTCCACACCTATCGCCAAGCAGGAACCTAAGCCCTGAATGTCCCTAGAGCTTGGCTCTAGATAAAGAGGGGACAGGGTGAGCCCTAGTCAAGCCCCACTACAAACTAAAGACAACAAGGTAGACAAACAAAGGGGATACACTTAGCTTGAGCAGACATCAGAGAGATAACGCCAACTGTTTTCGGTTACGCTCATGCCTGGACTGTTTGGCGTGAGCGTGGTTAGTGGTCCTACTGGGCCACAAACCGAGGAGTGCCTGGAGGGGCATGACTAGGGACCTTGCCAGATCCGACCATGGATGCACGGCGGCTTATTCGACTCCGTGGTCCGAGCATGGACGTGGGAGGTGGCCCAGGTGCTACTCCAGGTCAGACCCCGGTCACATAGCTGTTGACCCACACCGGGGAATGCAGGAACGGGCTGGTTTGGCTGGTATGCAGACAGGCGGGTACTTGGCAGGCACGGCTGGTATGCAGACAGGCGGATACTGGCAAGCACAGCTGGTATACAGACAGGCAGGTACTGGCAAGCACAGCTGGTATACAGACAGGCGGGTACTGGCAGGTAGGATAGGGACCAGTACAGACTGGGATACTGGAACAGAGCTGCAGGTGCGGAAGGGAAGCGGAGCAGAGCAGGTCAGAGCCCCAAGTGCGGAGGGGAAGCGGAGCAGGGCAGAGCAGAGCCCCAGGTGCCTAGGGGAAGCCGAGCAGGGCAGAGCAGAGCTGCAGGTGCGGAGGGGAAGGCGAGCAGGGCAGAGCGGCAGGTGCGGAAGGAAAGCGGAGCAGGGCAGAGCAGAGCCGAAGGTGCAGAGAGGGAGCAGGGCAGAGCAGAGCCGCAGGTGCGGAAGGGAAGCGGAGCAGAGCAAAGCGGCAGATGCGGAGGGGAAGCGGAAGCGGGCAGAGCAGAGTCACAGGGGGAGCGGAGTAGGACAGAGCAGAGCCGCAGGTGCAGAGGGGAAGCATAGCAGGGCAGAGCAGAGCAAAGCTGCAGGTGCGGAGGGGAAGCAGAGCAGGGAGCAGGGTAGAGCCGCCGATGCAGAGGGGAAGCGAAGAAGGGCAGAGCAGAGCCGCAGGTGCGGACAGACAGGACAGGGTTCTGTTCACATGGAACAGACAGGGAAACACGGGAAGATAACTAGAACACAGGAGGTAGATGCGGAGGCAGGGAAAAGGGACAAGCAGAACCAGATACACACAAGGTACTTGCTATGAAGTGGACACAAAACTCACAAACAAAAGTACAGAGACAATGAGTAGGAGTTACGTACTGGTTCAGACACTGCAGGAAAAGGGAAGGATCGGACATAAAAACAAACAGGTAATGGGCTAGGACACAGTTCAGACAGGAACTGACACAGGAACGAGATACAGGAACGAGCCTGGGCATTCAGCCCCCAGGGTGGCGGAAATAGACTAGAAGTCACAGATACAGGTAAGGGGCCTGGGTACTCAGCCCCCAGGGTGGCGGAAACAGACTAAAAGTTACAGATACAGGTAACGGGCCTAGGTACTCAGCCCCCAGGGTGGCGGAGACAGACTAGATTCAGGACAGGGCCCGGCAACTCACAGTTGCACAGAACACACTGTAAGAAAGTGTTGGTCAGGCACCTCCCACTGGGTGGAGGAGGTTTAAGTATCCAGTGACTCACAGCAATAGGCTGGGGACGCATTAGGACTGCGCACACTATAAATTTAAGAATCAGGAAGTTACAGCGCCGCAGCCCTAAGCCAGCAGACAAGAGACATGCACACAGCAAGTAGAGGAGGTAAGTTGGCGGTCTTGCATGGTGGGAGATGGTAAGCCATGCCAGCACGCTGTCAGGGATGTTACATCCTCCAAGGGCACCAGAGAAGAAACTAGCCGACTGCTAGTGCTCCAAGTCTACACAGAGGTACATAGAACTATCACCGGTGATTCACTGGAGAAACTGAGACTATTTAACTACCCAGCAAGGGTGTGTCAATCAGTAGCAAAAGGTGGAGGTTTCTGCTGGGTCCTAAATAAGAAGGATATAGCTATTTTACAGAGATGAGGGAATAAAGAAGGCATCTGCAATGCCAAGCGCAGTGACCTTCTACAGCTGGCTTCAGAGCGACTGTCTGTCACACCTGACACACCTATGACAGCCCATTGAGACTCTTTCACCCGGGGCCCACGAAAACCTGGAGCCAGCCCTGTGAGTAGTGCACCTCTTCAGGAATCAGGAGCGTCTGACTGCACCACAGGACCAGCGACCAATCTTGTTGAATCAGAGTGCTTCAGAGAAAAACAAACCTAGTTGCAATCACGCAGTCAGACTCTGATTCATGCTGCCCGTGGTTCAGGCCACGTAAATAAGAACACTGGATTTTGGCTGTTGGAGCTGAAAAGAGGACATCGGTAAACCGCGCGCCGGCATTTTGAAGCTTTTTTTTTAAGCTTTTTTCACTGTTTTCAGAACATTAACAGTAAGAACATGGAAGAGTCCAGGAGCCATTTGGTGAGCTGCATATCCTGCTACATGTTCACAGACTTGCCAGTGGAAAAGCCAAACTTCACATGCCAGAAATGCTGTTGGAGGAAAAGTTGCGAAATCTAGAAGAGAGGTTAACTACCTTGAAAATCATTAAGGAAGGTGAAGAGTTCTTAGACAGAGCAGAATTATCTCTTCATGATTCAGAAAGAGAAGAAATTCGAACTGCACCTGAGGAAACAGAGGAATGGAAGCATGTGACCCACAGAAGCAGGAGGATCGAGAGGCAGTCAGCACCCATACTGCTCAGGAACCAGTACCAGGCTCTCTCGCAGGAACACCATGAAGAAATACAGCAAGATAAGACTTTGCCAGCAATGAATAACCTTGTAAGCCCTCAGAATCCTCCTGGATGGAGAAAGAAGAATGTTGTGAAGAAAAAACGGAGAGTGGTGGTCATGGGGGATTCCCTGTTAAGAGGAACAGAGGCCGCTATCTGCAGACCAGACATAACCTCAAGAGAAATGTGCTGTCTACCAGGAGCAAAAATTAAAGATGTGTCTGACAGGATATCAAGACTCTTCAGACCTACAGATCACTACCCATTCCTGCTAATACATGTGGGGACAAATGACACCGCAAGAAAGGACTTGGAAACCATCTGCAGTGACTTTGAAGACTTAGGCAAGAAAGTGAAAGAATTGGGAGCGCAGGTGGTCTTCTCATCCATCCTCCCAGTGGATGGCCATGGAACAATGAGGTGGAATAAGATTCTAGAGGTGAACAACTGGCTACGTCGATGGTGCCGTCAACAAGGATTTGGATTTCTGGATCACGGAATGAATTACCTATACGATGGACTACTTGCTAGAGATGGGGTGCACCTTACGAAGACTGGAAAACATGTATTTGGAAGTCGCCTTACTACACTCATCAGGAGAGCTTTAAACTAGAACAATGTGGGAAGGGAAGCAAAAGGCCAGAAAAAGCCATACAGCTGACAAATACTATTGAGATCTCTGCTACTGGAAGTAGAAAGGAAGAACAAAGACAAAACAATTTAAATAATAAAAATATGGGAGGAAGAGAAACCAATCACAAACTAAAATGTTTTTATACAAATGCACAAAGCATGGGCAACAAACAAGGAGAATTGGAACTACTAATGCAGGAAAAGAAATATGATGTCATTGGAATCACTGAAACTTGGTGGGATGATACACATGATTGGAATAAAAGGCTAAAAGGATACAACTTATTTGCAAGAAACAGACTTGATAAACGAGGAGGAGGTGTCGCATTGTATGTTAGAAAAGCGTATATCTGCACAGAGATTGAAGCTTCAGAGACTGGGAGTTCTGTGGAAACTGTTTGGGTAAGAATACAAGGAGAGAACAACGGAAAGGACACCATTGTAGGCATTTACTACAGGCCACCTGGGCAAGCTGAAGATATGGATGAACTCTTTATGTATCAAATGACCAAGTTCTCCAAAAAATATGACGTAGTGGTCATGGGAGATTTCAACTATCCAGACATTTGTTGGGAATCTCTCTCAAGTAAAACTAACAGGTCAAGCAAATTCTTATCCTCTCTTGCTGACAACTTTATCTTCCAAAAGGTAGAGGAGAAAACAAGGGGATCTGCTACTTTGGATCTAATCCTTATAAACAGGGAGGAAATGGTTGAGGAGGTAAAGGTGGCTGGGACCCTAGGAGGCAGCGATCATGCTATTATAGAATTTTGGATAACTAGAGGAGGAAGACATGTGAAGACTCAAACTTCAAGGTTAGATTTTAGAAAGGCAGATTTTAAGAGACTCAGAAAGAGAATAGGAGGGATCCAATGGCTGGATGTCCTTAAGGACAAAAATGTCCAGGAAGGATGGGAAATTTTTAAAAATGAGATTCTCAAAGCACAATCGTTAACAATCCCGAAAAGTAGGAAGAATGGGAAGCATTTAAGGAAACCAGGATGGATGAACTTAAACACATGCTAAAAAGAAAGAAAGAAATGTTTATTAAATGGAAAGAGGGAGGCATATCTAAAGAAGATTATAATGCAGTCTGCAGATCCTGCAGGGCACGTATCAGGTTAGCTAAAGCTGACAATGAATTAAGGCTTGCAAGAGATGTCAAAAGCAATAAAAAAGAATTTGGGGGGTATGTCAAAAGTAAAAGAAAAGTCAAAGATGCTATAGGATTTTTACAGGATGAAAATGGAGAAATGGTAAGAGAGGATGTTGAGAAGGCCGAACTTTTTAATTCCTATTTTGCATCTGTTTTCTCTCAGAAAGAAAATGTAACATCAACTGATCTTCACTGTCCTTTCAAAGGAATAGAAGAATCCAAGTTATCTGTAAACAGAAAGATTGTGAGGGAATATTTAGCTAACATAAATGAGTTCAAGTCTCCAGGTCCAGATGAATTACACCCCAGAGTACTGAAGGAGATCGTAGAAGAAATTTTAGAACCACTCTCCATAATCTTTGAAAATTCTTGGAGAACAGGAGAAGTCCCAGAAGACTGGAGAAGAGCAAATGTTGTTCCTATCTTCAAAAAGGGGAAGAAGGTGGACCCAGGGAACTATAGGCCGGTGAGTCTGACTTCTATACCAGGAAAGATCTTTGAACAAATTATTAAACAAGATGTATGTAAGTACATGGAGAAGAATGAAGTGATTAACCAGAGTCAGCATGGGTTTGTAACTAACAAGTCATGTCAGACTAACTTAATTTCCTTCTATGACAGAATCACTGACTGGGTGGATCAGGGAAATGCTGTAGATATAGTATATCTTGACTTCAGCAAAGCATTTGACAAAGTATCTCACACCATCCTTATTGAAAAAATGACCAAGTATGCAATGGACCATGCAACTGTTAGGTGGATTCATAACTGGCTTAGTGATCGGACTCAAAGGGTGGTTGTAAATGGCTTCACATCCAGCTGGATGAATGTCTCAAGTGGGGTACCACAGGGCTCCGTCCTGGGACCTGTATTGTTCAACATCTTTATCAATGATTTAGATGAAGGAATTGAGGGTAAACTGATTAAATTTGCTGATGACACAAAGCTAGGAGGGATAGCTAATACTAGAGAAGAGAGAGAGAGGATTCAAAAAGACCTAAATAAACTGGAGCAGTGGGCAGCAAACAACAGAATGATTTTTAACAGGGAAAAATGCAAAGTACTACATCTGGGCAATAAAAATGAAAAAAGCATATACAGAATGGGAGGAATAGAGCTAAGCAACAGTACATGTGAAAAAGACTTAGGTATACTAATAGATCATAGACTGAACATGAGTCAACAGTGTGATGCAGCAGCAAAAAAGGCAAATACAATTCTGGGATGTATTAACAGAAGCATACAGTCTAGATCACGTGAAGTCATTATCGGTCTTTACTCCTCTTTGGTCAGACCTCATCTGGAATACTGTGTACAGTTTTGGGCACCACATTTTAAAAAAGACATAGACAAACTGGAGCAAGTACAGAGAAGAGCGACCAGAATGGTGACCGGTCTGCAAACTATGTCCTACGAGGAACGGTTACAGGATTTGGGAATGTTTAGCTTGCAAAAAAGAAGACTGAGAGGAGACTTAATAGCTGTCTACAAATATGTCAAGGGCTGTCACATTGTAGAAGGATCATCTTTATTCTCATTTGCACAAGGAAAGACTAGAAGCAATGGGATGAAACTAAATGGGAGGAGACACAGATTAGATATTAGAAAAAACTTTTTGACAGTTAGGGTGATTAATGAGTGGAACAGGCTGCCACGAGAGGTGGTGAGTTCCCCTTCAATGGACGTCTTCAAACAGAGGCTGGACAGACATCTGTCTGAGATGATCTAGTGAATCCTGCTTTGAGCAGGGGGTTGGACCAGATGACCCAGGAGGTCCCTTCCAACTCTACCATTCTATGATTCTATGATTCTATGATTCTATGAATAGAAAACAAATATATTTCAAGGGGTTAACTGTACATGCATAATTTTTAAAACACAGTTTTGTACCTAGGGAACAGTATTTTTCAAGGAAGAAGTGCACAGCAGCCCCTGCAGCTGTGCAAGGATTAATCATGAGCCTATAAAGCAAACACAGCTCGAAAGCCGACAGTCTAAAAAAGTTGAACATTTTATGACATGTTGAAGCATGGACACATAAGAGAGCGGAATCAGTTTTGACATTCCCTTCTGTAGCGAGAGCAGGTAATTGTTACAATACATGTTCCTTAGGGAAATAAAAAAAAAATACATAGAAAAGCAGAATAAGGACCAGAGCCTATTCCTCGGAGAATGTCAGCAGAGACTTGACAGCTTCCTGATGTGGGGATGTCCTTGTCTAAGACCTGTCTGCCCTTAACCTATACTTACTTATTTTCACACTCCACGGGCTTATTATTCCTGTGGGACTGTGATGAATAGAAGATGGTAATAGCCCATTTAGACAGGTCGTATTACACACAGGCATCAAAGCCTGAGCACATTAATGCTGGGGCAAACTGCAGCCTCCAAGGTTAATGCTGCGGCCCCGCCAACAAGCTTCAAACTCTGTTTATTTTCCATAGACAGGTTTATTCTGCTGCTATACTCTCTGGGATATGGATCAAAAGTTTCCTGGTGCAAATCTAGAGAAAACAACATGAAAATATTTACCGGCCCACTGCAGTGAATATTTGTTCTGTAACCTGAGGATGTGTCATTTCTCTGTGATATTACTATGAAGTTTTATATACAGTTTTTATTTTCACACTTTAACAGCGGGACCCAACAAGTAAATAAAGCAAATATCCCGTTAGGGCCATTTCCTACTAATATACATTGAAAATGGCTTTAAACATAATCTTATCGCCACATTAATTTCATATTTCCTGAACTTGCCCTTAGGGACCTGTCACCAAATTGGTCTTTCTTCATTTCCCTTGTATAGTCTTAAAGGTTTTTTATACTTAGTGGTTCACTTTAAATGTAGACTCCAATTACTCGCCCGTAAAAAGAATATATTTACTGTATAAATGCCTCTAGGTGTTTGCTTGATTATTGTATTAGGTGGGCCTAAGAGCTCCTCACGCCAGGGAATATCATAATGTATGTAATATTCAGACTTTATTCTGACTCCATAACTGGGCTGCCAGTTCGGGGCTCTTAGACAGCTTTTCTAAAAATTTCTTCTTGATCCAGTACTCACACCAAGACCTTTGTCAGATATGGTCATCTCAGCTGCATCAGGAGCCTGTAAGAAGATTCCAGGAGAAGCTCAGTCTCAGGCTGAAGTCTTATACACTGCTCAAAAAAATAAAGGGAACACTCAAATAACACATCCTAGATCTAAATGAATGAAATATTCTCATTGAATACTTTGTTCTGTACAAAGTTGAATGTGCTGACAACAAAATCACACAAAAATCATCAATGGAAATCAAATTTATTAACCAATGGAGGCCTGGATTTGGAGTCACCCCAAAAATGAAAGTGAAAAAACACACTACAGGCTGATCCAATTTTGATGTAATGTCCTTAAAACAAGTCACAATGAGGCTCAGTATTGTGTGTGGCCTCCACGTGCCTGTATGACCTCCCTACAACACCTGGGCATGCTCCTGATGAGGCTCAGTATTGTGTGTGGCCTCCACGTGCCTGTAGGACCTCCCTACAATGCCTGGGCATGCTCCTGATGAGGTTGCGGATGGTCTCCTGTGGGATCTCCTCCCAAATCTGGACTAAAGCATCCGCCTACTCCTGGACAGCCTGTGGTGTAACGTGACGTTGGTGGATGGAGCGAGACATGATGTCCCAGATGTGCTCAATCGGATTCAGGTCTGGGGAACAGGCGGGCCAGTCCATAGATTCAATGCCTTCATCTTGCAGGAACTGCTGACACATTCCAGCCACATGAGGTCTGGCATTGTCCTGCATTAGGAGGAACCCAGGGCCAACCGCAGCAGCATATGGTCTCACAAGGGGTCTGAGGATCTCATCTCGGTACCTAATGGCAGTCAGGCTACCTCTGGCGAGCACATGGAGGGCTGTGCGGCCCTCCAAAGAAATATCACCCCACACCATTACTGACCCACTGTCATTGTCACATGTGGAGAGCGATCTGCTGCCTGCAACATCCTTCAGCATGACTGGTTTGATAGTGGTTTGCTTAAATCGTTATAGCCTATTCTTTAGGCTATGTTCACACATTGCGTTTTTTCAGCGTTTTTTTATGCAAATTTTCAGCTGCGTTTTACAGTACCAGCAAAGTCTATGAGATTCCAGAAATCTCATGCACACAGCTTGGTTTTTATGTGATCAGTATTTTGTGCTTTGCATGTTTTTTGCAGAATAGAGCATATCACTTCTTTCAGCGTTTTTTCACCCATTGGAAGTAATGGGTGGTGAAAAAAAAACTGAGAAAATGCACCAAAAACGTAGGTGTCAGGTTTTTCAGCGTTTTTTGTGCCAAAACCATAATGAGATTTTTTTTTTCACTGAACTTTATGTACATGCATAAAAGAGACAAAAGGACAGTGACAAAAACAAGCAAGAAAGCAAGAAAAATCCTGAACAAACCTCCTGCCAAGAGATCAGGTTTTACTGCAGAAAAAAAAGCTGAAAAAATGCAATGTGTGAACATAGCCTAAGTCAGAGGTCCACAACCTGTAACACTCCAACTGTGGTAAAACCACCACTTCCAGCATGCCCTAATAGTTTGAGGGCTTCAGGTACCTATCAGGTCAGGCTGTGGTGTCACAGGTTGCTGACCCTTTGGATAGGTTGTTTTGATCAATCAGGGCTTGACTTTTGGGACCCTGCCAATCAACATACTGAGAGCTTTCTGAGAGCTTTGTGCCCCTTTGTTTAACCTGGCACATAAGCTTGACCAAATGGAAATGTGTGCCTGCCCTTTCCAAGTTAATGGGAGAAGTTGCAGTGCCAGGCACATACACCAGTCTGGGCGAACTGCTGTACTTATAAACAATTATGAGCACCATGACCTCTCCATTGTGTTATTCGGCGGTATATCAGGTCCACTGTTGGTCAATCATTGATTGGCTATAATGAGGATAGGCTATCAATCTTAAAAGGTTTTTCCCACAATTGAAAGGATCCCTATTGGAAAAATAAATGTCCCAAAGGATCCTTTTTGAAAAATACCACTGGAATCCCCATTCATTGTCTATAAGGTTGATGGAAAGCCTGACAACCACCTCATTCAAACTCTTCCTCAGTGTAGTCGAGCACTTCTGAGCAATAGGGATTCAGGACATCCATTCTAGTGATTGTGTGTGACGCAGTGGTGAGGTACGAGCGATCAGAGTTATATCACCTGTCCTGTAGATAAGTAATAGATGGAAATTGTGAGAATTCTCAGCAAAAATCTTTAATGTAACAGTCGGCAATCTTTAAAGGGAACCTGTCACCAGAAAAAAAATGCTATTAACCTGCAGATATTTGGTTGGCGCCCGCACTTAGTCGAATGCTGCAGGGAGAAATTGAACTTTATTCCCCCACAGAGTTCCAGTTTCAGCCACAGGGACGGCACCGGCACGGGTTCAGTCACCACTCTGAGTATACAGAGCGGCAGCGGTAACCTCGCCATCCGGCCCTGACTGACACTGGGGCTGGCTAAGTGCAAGCGCCCGGCAGGTTAATAACACTAAGGGAACCTGTCACCAGAAAAAAAAGCTATGACCCTGCAGATTATTATTATTACTTATTAATATAGCACCATTTATTCCATGGCGCTTTACATGTGAAAAAGGGGTATACATACAAAAAGAATTACAATAATCTTGAACAGAAACGTGACGGCTACTGGTACAGGAGGAGAGAGGACCCTGCCCGCGAGGGCTCACAGTCTACAAGATTAACCCCATATCTGCAGGTTAATAGCATTTTTTTTCTGGTGACAGGTTCCCTTTCAGGCTGAATACATGACACTAACCCATCTGTACAAATCTGCCTATGTACATACAACTCACTTACCAAAAGCCCCATGCACATGGATCTGTGTTGCATGGGCGATTGACTGCTATGGACCCAAATGAACTCTGCATGCACTTCTGATTTTATTTGAAGGTGTCTTCTTTTCAATTCAATTTATGAGACAAACATTTTTACTACAGAGCCACACAATGCAACACACACGGGTCTGCAATTTGTATAAATGTGCAAAAACCCTTAAAGGGAATCTGTCAGAACAGAATAGTTTTTCAAACCAAGTGCAGGCACTCGGTGCACCCTTAGTGTGGCTAAATACTTCAGTGCACTTTTCCACCTACTTGTTTTTCATCTATCTCCACACTTTTCTGGCTCTATGAAGCCAGGGCTGTCAGTCAAAATACAGGAGGTAGTGGAGGTAAAGTGAAAACAAGAAGGTGCACTTAAAAAGGGTGCACCAAGCGCCTCTACTCGGTTTGAACAGCCATTCTGTGCAGAGATTCCCTATAAAAAGAACATGCCAGTCATCCTAACATATCTGGTTTAGTATATACCTGTAATTCTCAGAAAATAAAAATTCTTGAAAATCTTTATTCTGCCTTTCCTTTTTTAATTCTTCCCACTAATATACAAATAAATCGACAATTAGGTGTTTCTCTATTTTTTTTCAAAGGGGTGCGTCAATACATAGTCCTATACTGTCCAATCAGTGACTATGTAGGGACACCGCCCCAAATGGAAAAACACCCAATTGTCAATTTACTCAAATTTCATCAAGTTCACAATTTAATTCTGAACTCTAGTAAACTATACTTCATGGGGAATACAAGAATTTATTAAATCAGACATAGCCAACAGGCCCTGCTTGATGTGAATCGTTGGCGTAGGTATACTTGAATATACGTGCTTCATCATGTTCACTATGACTATTACTGCTGATACCATTCATCATGGCACTGATTTCTATTGTACAAGTAGCTTTAATACAAATTTTATTTTTTAACCCTCTTTCCATTTCTCCATCTACATATTGGATGATGAAAGGTGATGTCTGTGTTTGGCATTTTTTTCCTTTCACGTTTTGTACCATTGTGACAGCGATACGCATTTCAACAGTCATCACGTCTCTTTGAAGCATGAAGCTGCGAATTTCTGTACTGAACTTGTGTTTTAATCTAATTAGTCGTAGTTTTTTCTCTGTCTGTACCATGTTTATTATAATGAAGCCACTCATGTGCAAAAGTCTTTAAAAGGTACAGACTAATCTGCTTGAATGAACCTGCTATGAAACATGCTACACTCCCACAAGAAAATGTGGAGCCTAAGACTTTTGTCCAAAATTTGTAACCAGGATACTATGAAGCATAAGCTCATGGAGTAGTCTATATCTCATTATAGTATGTACATCATTTAAATTCTTCACGCCCTACTTTTTTTTTGTGCTGCCTGATCCCTTTGCCCCCTGATCCATGGTAATGAGCGATTGTGGCATGCACCAGTGATTCCTTATTGAGTTTAATAGTGTAGGAAGGTGCAGAAGGTCAGCGAGCATTGTTGTAAGGCATCATAATATATGTGAGCGCCTCTACCTCAGAATCGGCAGACAATTTCTGATTGTGTGTAAGTAATACCAATGTGTACTCAGAACTAAAATAGCCAGGCTTACTTACTGACACTTTCAGTTTTAGGCCTGTTAGCAATATTAAAGAAGAGAAAAAATAATAACTTGTAAAGTAATCCAAAAATGTGTAGAATTGGAATATTTTTTACCAATATGCCAGTTTCATCCCAGACATAAAAAGATAGAGATAAATTACTTATCACACTATGAAACTGATTCTGGGTCTTGTAGATGTGAGGTCAGGAGATCGGATTGTTAGCGCCACTCAGAACTGCCCCACTTACATTTCCAGCATCATCCCCATCTCAAGCTACAGAGGCATGTAAAGGTTGTGCACCCCTGGTCAACATTACTGTTATTGTGAACAGTTAAGCAAGTTGAAGATGAAATAATCTTTAAAAGGTCTAAAATTAAAGATGATACCTTTCCTTTGTATTTTAGGCAAAAAAATATAAATATTGTCATTTTTTTACATTTTATAAATTACAAAAAGGAAAATGGGCCAATGCAAATGACGCGCACCCTGGGCCGCGGGGTACTCGGTAGCCGGGCCGTTCAATGCTGGGGGATGTCACGGTGGCAGTGAGCCGGTCCGTGACCCAGGGCGGTCAATTAAAGGGAATGTAAAAAGGGAATAAAGTTTTTATAGAGATAATGTTCGTGACGCCACCTGTGGTATGCGGCTATATGGGGCAGATCCACTGGAGCTGATGGTGACGCAGCAGAGTTGGTTCAGCTCTCCACAGGCAGAGCTTAGCTCCTGGGCAGGATATAGTGATGCTATGAGGTAGATGTTGTTGGTGCTGTGTAGGGCAGGGCTGGTGATGGCGCAGAAATTATTCAAGGACACAGTGGGGTGCAGTCTTCAGGTTTTACTCACAGTTGTTAAGTTCCTCAGGTTACACTTTCCGGATTATAACCGCCCACATCATCCTGTGTTCACCAAGGTAGGGGTTCAGCAGCTCTCAAGTATTTCAGGAGGAGTTCTTAAACGGGACCCCGTTCTATGTTCCTTTCTCGGTCGTCTTCCCTGCGCTGGCTCTCACCTTCCTGCCCTGCGCCTCACAATCAGTGTCCCAAGCCGGTAGCCTCGGATCTTGTCGGGCGACGTGCAGTCTCCTGGACCCTCTATGGCCACCTTTTCGGCAATGTAATTGTGGTGGTTGGCAGCTGCACCTTGCAAGTACAGCAGCCTCCGGTTATCTAGCTGAGTCTGATTATTCTCTACTAGTTTAGGGCCCGGTCCCCTCTGCGGCCTGATCCCTCCACGTCCGTGTAGATTCGGGTGCACGGGTGGCTTCCTGCTCTCACCGTGCCCCTGGGATCCCCTCTGTCTCTGGAGCCTTCCCTCTGCTCCCGTCCTCTCTCACTCTCTCTCCTGGGCCTCTCAGACTAGGCCCCACTCCTCTCTCTCTCTCTCAACTCCTGCTCCAAGCACTCTAGCCAGGAGCCTGGACCTCCTACACTGCTCTCCTGAGCAGGATTGGCTGTTTCAAGATGGTTCCCTTTCTTCTAATACTCCTACTGACGGTGCTCCCCTGAACTACTTCCTCCACCCACACCCACTACATGGTTCCCCCTCTCTTGGTCCCCACCCCTTCCAACCAGGGACTGGGCTCAGCAGTGGATTCGTGCATCTTGCCCCTCCTGCTGGTCTGGAATGGTGTAGTGTTGGATGTGGGTGTTTGGGTCCCGGGTAGTACTCCCTCCTCTGATTTACCCCAAAAAGTAATGCCCCTTAATTGCCACCATAATGTAATATGCCCACAGTGAGAGGATATGCCCACAGTGTTAAGGAGCTGAAACTCCTAAACCCTTCATCCAATTTTAATGTGGATACCCTCAAATGAAAGCTGAAAGTCTGAACTTCAACTGCATCTGAATTGTTTTGTTTAAAATTCATTGTGGTAATGTCTAGAACCAAAATTAGAAAAATGTTGTCTCTGTCCAAATATATATGGACCTAACTGTATGAAGTCCAAATGAAGTAAATGGGACATCACACAAATTGATTCAACTGGATAGATGAGAAATGTCTGATCACTGGGTGTCCCACCACTCACAAGATTGGGGGCGCAAAGTCTCTCACTGTAGTCAGAGATTAGGAGGACGGACTTGTGTGCTGTCACTCTAATTTCTAGAAGACTGAGGGAGAAATCGGAGAACAACGCTTATCAACCCCACAAACATTAAATGGAGCAGCAGCCGGCAAGTTTGGCCATGTGATTTCTTGATATGAGGAAGAATAGGGAATCTGGAACCCATGTCCTACTGATCATTGAGGGTCCCAGCAGTGGGGTCCCCAATGATCACATATTTCTCACCTATCCTGTGAATGGGTGATAAATGTTATTTGTGGGAAAACCCCTATAAATGATTAGCTTAGTATTAGGATTTCCCAATATAATCAATGATCAACCGTAATTGTATTTTACATAATACAAATTATTGACTACAAACACCTGATAATTCCAATATCTGCTACATCTGATTCCTGAAGGTATAAATTGAAGCAAGTAACTATAATAAACATTTCATTTAACCCAAAAAGCCCAACTAATCACCTATCACAGATCACAGACATTAGTCACAAGGGAACGCTTCAGTCCATGAATGATGAAGAAAATATGACTGGTAAGAGGTGTTTGGAAATCTTTAAAAGTAATAAAGAAAGCCATTTGGGGACATATTTGTAGCTGACAAAGTTAATGATGATATACGGCTGTGTATATACTACTTGCTCATATCTAACAGCAATGAAAGAGCTTAAAAGTCGGCTGATTGATCACCCAAACAATTTATTTGAGGTTTTGTCTAGACACTTTGAGCTCTATTCATCAAAGTCAACCAGATGCAAAACTGGGGTAAACGCCTCCGCCTGTCAAACGTGTCATTAAACAGCACCCAATATTTGGCCACAATCTCCAGATATTGATCTGCTCTTTCAGGATTTGTGAACCATTAGTATAGGATGGTATATATTTTGGAAGTGCAGTGGCATGTAAAAGTTTGGGCACCCCGTGTCAAAATTACTGTTGTGAACAGTTAAGCAAGTTGAAGATGAATAGATCTCTAAAAGGCCAAAAGTTAAAAATGACACATTTCCTTTGTATTTTAGGCAAAATATATATATATATATATATATATATATATATATATATATATATATATACATATACATACATATATATAGTCATTTTTTACATTTTTTAAATTACAAAAAGGAAAATGGGCTAATGCAAAAGTTTGGTCACCCTGCATGGTTAGTACCTAGTAGCACCCCCTTTTGAAAGTATCACAGCTTGTAAACGCTTTTTGTAGCCTAACAAGAGTCTTTCAATTCTTGAGGGATTTTCATCCATTCTTACTTGAAAAATTCTTCCACTTCTGTGAGATTCCTGGGTTGTCTTGCATGCACTGCTATTTTGAGGTCTAGCCATAGATTTTTAATGAAGTACAGATCAGGGCCAGAGATGATGTGACATGGGTGACTACTCCAAGAGGCAGGTGCTCACCGGCTTCATCCTGCCTAATCAGCTAGACTAAAAGGTCTGTCCCTATGTGGGTTTATAGGAAGAGATGTGTCAGTCTTGCTGAGATCATGGAGAAAAGCCGGCTGGGACATGCTTCTTGGACTAGTCACTACGTCTCCAGTCACATTGTCATATATGTTATTTTCTTAGCATTTTAGATTGTAGGACCTGGTCTCTGATTGATGCTCCCTGTGGCTAATGGTCCTTGAATTTAAAACATCCATTGCGTCTTGTGTACTGGGATTTGCCTCTTTGGGACTGGTCAAGAATACATTTTCACTGCCTTAGCTCCTCTGGGGTCCTGCTCATAGTATTGTAAATGGTACTTAAATGGAATGTATCATTAAAATAGTTTCAAAAAATTTTAACGGCCTTAGGCTTCATCTCAAGCCATGGGACTTGATGAGTGAACGATCTGTAGGACAATCGATCTTCTGCAAGCCTAGAAATGTCCACCAGGGTCTTCTCTGCCGTCATCTTGATAGTATCAAGTCATCGGGTTGCTTGTCTTCCTCTTCACCTTGTTTCTTCTATTCTTCCAACTATGATGTCCTTCTCCAGTGACAGCTCTCTTCATATGATGTGTCCAAAATAAGCAAGTCGCACCTTGGTGTTCCTTTCTTCGAGTGACGTGTCTGGCTTGATTTGTTCCAGAATTGATTTGTTTGTTCTTCTTGCCATCTATGGTATTCGTAATATCCTTCTCCTAACACCACATTTCGAAAGTGTTGATTCTTCTTCTGTCTTGTTTCTTTATCGTCCAAGTTTCGCATCCGTAAGTTACTACAGAAAAGACCAAACTAAAATATTCCCTATTGTTCAAGTCAAGTTTTTTTTATATTAATGATATTTTTAAGAATTTCTGATTTCTTTTTTTCAAATTTTCCATATGCTATTACAATAAATAGGTAACTTCGTTATCTCCCTGCACAATGACCTCTGCACAGATCACAGAGCATGCCCTGGAAACTCTCCCAAAGAAGTCAAGAAATGAAAATGAATGTGACTCTGGTAAAGCATATCTCCAAATGTTGTAAAAGTGGTTGTCCAATTACAGCTGATTGATTGATGACCTCGCCATAGAATATCTCATCAATATTAAATCAGTGGTGGTCTTACACCCAGTACCCCTACCAATCAGGTGTTATTCACTTCAGCAACCACTGGATGTAAATACTTTGAACAGAGAAGGTGTAGCGGCCACTGACAGGAATTGTAGAACAGGTCCTACTATTCTGAACAGATGGTGTTCTGCACTAGGACCTCCACCGATCTGATATTGATTCCTTATCGCATGGATAGGTCATGAATATGTTGTGACTGAGCAACCCCTTTAACAGCAACTTAGGCAAGATGGCTACCCCAAAAATCATGTATAGAAAATTAAATAAATCTACCATCAGAAAATAAAAACAGGTTAGAAAAAAAAAAGAAAATGCATCGCTGACTGGTTTAGTTATTAAAAATGAGTATAATGATACATAATTCTGTCAACTTTTACATGCGTTCTCTGCCATTCTATCAAAGAAGTGATTCTTATTGTACGTCTCCCGCTATGGATCATGTGTCTTCTCCACCCGCAGTGGTCTGTATTATTATAGTGTATGTTGTGATACACTAAATACACTAAATTCTAGACACGTTCTGGGACCCTGGTGAAATTATGATATTGTTGATCCTTCCTGTAAGTTGGAGAGAACATGGCGCCAGTCTTTCCTTACAGACATGGCCGGCATTGTCTGTGAGGTATCAAACTGTGATTTGAAACCTATCTGTCCGGTTATAATTGTTAAATATGTCATCTGCTACAGCGGAATCGCCATGTATTGCTAAATCACGGTATCCTTTACATGGTGTCATGATATAAAAGCTGCATATCGAATTGTACCTCAGATAGACGCATTCTCTAAAGGAGACTTTTGCTTCTGAAAAATATTCTGATTAAAAATCATCTTTAAATGTAATAACTCTACAGATATTGAATGTGAAGCTAATCTGTCTCTCTGGTGTCCAGTCACCAAAAAGGAGCGTGACGTGGGAGCTCAGATAACCATTATTGGGGTATGTCCGCCTGACACATCTATAGAATATCTTCATCTGAAAATCTACATCACCTATCCTGTGACCCCAGATTGTCTGTGGTCACTATTTCCATTGCATTCAATGGAGAGGTGGTCACACTTGTCTCTATTGATCTCTATATCAAAAGTTCTCAAACTTTTTCTGTTGGGGCTCCCTCAGACATTTTGAGATAATGTCCACTCTGACCAGGCAGACTAAAATGATTTCTGGGCCTCGCTATATTTAGGGGAATGATCTCTCAATTTTCCTTATTTTGAGCCCTGAACCTACTATAATATCACAATATGTAGAAAATGAGTCAATTATGCTGGTAAATTCACTATTACTTCAGCCATAAAAAGACTTTGCAGCTTATGATCATTTAGGTGCAACCAACACCGAGCTGGTGTCTCACAGTTTGAGAAGCACTGGTCTATGGGAAACTATCTAAGCAAACAAACAGAAATGACATATATTCATAAGATGGCAATACTTCTTTTAAGAGGACCTGTCACTAGCTCATAATGGTCAGTTTTGTCTTGTTTTATTCTCGTTGATCCCCTGAGTAATCTGTTTTTGCCTTTTTATTCAGTGCAAATTGTTATAGTTGTTACAAGGAGGCGTGGCTCACAGGATTCTCTGTGGGCGTGTCTTTAGCTGCTCTGGCACTGGATTATTATCCTGTGAGCCATGCCCCCTTGTAAAGACCATATAAATTTGCACTGAATAAAACGGCTCACATCTCTGGGACCGTATGATGGATTTACAAAATAAAACAAAAAATTGAATAGTCATGGGAGTAGCGATAATAAAAACTGGACACTTGGACCTGGTGACTAGTCCTCTTTAAAGGGTATGTAAACCTTTAATACCTTTTTTATATATATATATCTATATATATATATATATGCACTTTTAATTGCAGTCAGATTTTTCGGAATCCAGATCCAGGGGGCTCTTAGCCCCTGGATCCCCACCGATCCACTTACCATAAAAAGGATACACATATATAAAAAAAAGTTATCAAAGGTTTACTTACTAAGTCTAAGGTGCCAACCTGCCTATACAGATTATATTATTGTCTGCAGATCCCACATGCATGAGATACAGAAGGATAGGTAGATAGATAGATAGATAGATAGATAGATAGATAGATAGATAGATAGATAGATAGATAGATAGATAGACAGATAGATAGATAGATACTTAACATTGAAATTGCAACACCAAAAAGAAAAGTTGTGGAATTAAGGGAATCACAGGATGGACAGACATGTTAATGACATGCAAATGATGAAAAAAAGAAACAAAATTTTCTAATCATCTCAATTTATTCAGTAGTGAGTGCTACATGTAGAAATTCCCACACGTACACACCTTGACTCCTATCAATGAGGTTATTAATGATTGACTGAGGAATGTTCTGCCACACACTGAATGCACTTGAGCAAATCTTCAAGATCTGCTGCTGGCAGCTCCCTATGCAATTAGCAACCAATGATGTCCCAGATGTGCTCGATGGGGGACTAGTCCAGAGCTTCTCTAAGTCATGGTAGCACATTTAGGCTATGCAGGCCTAAGGATTCACACGTTAATTTTTTTTTCCATTTTTTCATCATTTCAATATCACTAACATATGTATTGATCCTGTGATTTTTAATAATTCCATGACTTTTACTTCTTGGTATTGCAATTTCAGTGTTGGTAATTGTAGATAAAGCTTCTAAACTATGGATCTCCTCAGAAGCTCCACTACACTGGCGTTAGAGCAGAAGAAGAATCCTAGATCCAAAAGGTCGTTGCAACGCTATTGTCTATCTGACACCCAGCTAACTGGAATAAAAATCTAATATTTGTAGACAATCAAAGTTATGAGTGTTGTTCCTCTTTTTGTGGTATTAAATAGCACACATGAAACAGAAGGTAAGTGCAGCCACCAGCAATACTTATATGCAGTCATAGCCAAAAGTGTTGGCACCCTTGAAATTGTTCTAGAAAATTAAGTATTTCTCCCAGAAATTATTACAATTGCACATGCTTTGTTACACACATATCTATTTCCTTTGTGTGTGTTGTAACAACACAAAAAATAACTGAGAGAAAAAAGCAAATTGCACATAATTTCACATTTAAACCCAAAAATGGGCCGGATAATATTGTTGTCACCTTTCCAAAATTGTGAGTAAACAACTTTGTTTCAAGCATGTGACGATCGTTCAAACTCACCTGTAGCAAGTAACAGCTGTAGGCAATATGAAAATCACACCTGAAACCAGGTAAAAAGGAGAGAAGTTGAATCCGAAAGAGGAGAAGAGAACTGTTTGAGGACATGAGAACCAAAATTGTTGAACAATATCAACAATCTCAAGGGTACAAGTCCATCTCCAGAGATCTTCATGTTCCTTTGTCCACGGTGTGCAACATAATCAAGAAGTTTGCAACGTGTGGCACTGTAGCCAATCTCCCTGAACGTGGACGGCAGAGAAAAATTTATGAAAGGTTGCAACACAGGGTAGTCCGGATGGTGGATAAGCAGCCCCAATCAAGTTCCAAAGAAATTCAAGCTGTCCTACAGGTTCAGGGTTCATCTGTGTCAGCGCAAACCATCCGTCAACTTTTGAATGAAATGAAATACTATGGCAGGAGACCAAGGAGGACTCAACTGCTTACACAGAGACATGAAAAAACTAGACTGCAGTTTGCCAAAACGTACATGAGTAAGCTAAAACCCTTCTGGCGAAGTGTCTTGTGGACAGATGAGACTAAGATAGAGCTGTTTTCTAAAGCACATCTTCTGTTTACCGAAAACAGAATGAGGCCTGCAAAGAAAAGAACACAGTACCTACAGTCAAATATGATGGAGGTTTTTTAGGGTTATTTTGCTATCTTTGACACTGGGTGCCTAGACTATGAGCAAGGCATCATGAAATCTGAAGATTACCAAAGGATTTTGGATCGCAAGGTAGTGCCCAGTGTCAGAAAGCTGCATTTGCGTCATAGGTCATGGGTCATCCAGCAGGACAAAGACCCCAAACATACTTCAAGAAACACCCAGACATGGATGGAAACAAAGCGCTGGAGAGTTCTGAAGTGGGCAGCAATGAGTCTGGATCTAAATCCCATTCAACATCTGTGGAGAAATCTTAAAATTGCCGTTGGGAGAAGGCGCCTTCAAATATGAGGGACCTGGAGCAGTTTGTAAAAGAAGAGTGGTCCAAAATTCCAGTTGAGAGGTGTAAGAAGTTTGTTGATTGTTATAGGAAGCGATTGATTGCAGTTACTTATTCCAAAGGGTGTGCAACCAAATATTAAGTTGAGGGTGGCAACAATTTTGTCCGGCCCATTTTTGGGGTTGTGTGTGAAATTATGTCCATTTTGCCCTTTTTTCTGAGTTTTTTTGTGTTGTTCCAATACACACAGAGGAAATAAAACATGTGTAATTGAAATAATTTTCTGGAATAATTTCAAGGGTGCTAAGTGCTAACACTTTCGGCCATGACTGTATGTAGAACCCTTTTAACACTTGTGTTCAGTAGGAGGCATGTACTGTAAATACATATATCAAATATTTTAATGGCATTTATTTAAGTGACAACTCTGAGCAAACGATGTCAGCGAGACAAGGATGAGACTATTTATATATACTGTATACACCATCAAGAGCTTAAATTGAAAAATGTGCACTGATCATCTTACCTGGTTGATGAAGTGTACAGTTGCCAAGGGGAAGAATATCACCCATCTTGGACATTTTTGAGATTGGGACCCAGTATCATGCTGTCAGTAATGGAGAGAAGACCACACATGCAAGGCTCTTTCAATAGCAAAGAATAACAAGTAAACTAAGGAGTCAGGACAGATCCACATGGGACTGATTAGCTGCAGATTTTCATCAGCAGGAAATTCACAGCTAAATCTGCATCAAATCATTATTTTTCGTTGCAGATTACGTTGGAGAAATGCTGCAGTTTTCCCAGATTTCATCAATTACATTTTGCTCAGAGTGAAATCCACAGTGAATATATCACAGCCTTTGCGTGCAATTTTGTAAAGTTGCATCTACTTTGCTGGTAGTGTAAGACATTATACAGCAGAAAATCCACAGTATCACTCACATGTGGATGTACCCTAAAAGTAAATTCACACACTGCAGATTTTATGGCAGAAGTTTCTGCTACTGGAAATCATTTCTATTTATCTGAATGAGGTTGGTTCAAAGTTTACAATTAACCTCTTTACGATTTTGGACGTATGAGTACGTCCAAGGTCGTATCCCCGTACTCCATGGGGCTCCGGCGATGAGCCCGCCTGTTTTCGGGCACATGACAGCTGATCTGTACAGATGATATGTGCCCCTAACAACCGCGGGTGGAATCGCGATCCACCCGGGGATGTTAACTAGTTAAATGCCGCTGTCAATCTCTAACAGTGGCATTTAACTCGCGCTTAACAGAAGGGTGTCACTAATCCTGCCCATCGGTGCCCGTGTTACATGACCGCGGGTCATCGATGGGTTGGCTTGACAACCCGGGGTCTGCCGGAGACCCCTGCGTTTGTCATTGCCGGGATGCTATGAGCCCCGCCCAGTGGTCGCCCTGCTGTGTGTAGCACAGGCGATCAGATGATTACAGCCTCTAGTCTCTGATGGAGAGTCTCCCATGGAGACTATTGAAGCATGTGAAAGATAAAAAAAATGTTTTTAAAAATATTTAAAATATTAAAAAATATAAAAGTTCAAATCATCCCCCTTTCGCTCCATTCAAAATTTAGCAATAAAAAAATATATATATATACACATATTTAGTATCGCCGCGTTCAGAATCGCCCAATCTATCAATATAAAAAAATAATCCAATTGGTAAACGGCGTAACGAGAAAAATAATCAAGACGCCAGAATTAAGTTTTTTTGGTCGCCATAACATTGCAATAAAATGCAATAACAGGCAATCAAAAGATTGTATCTACCAATAAATAGTATAAAAAAAATGTCAGCTGAACACGCAAAAAATAAGCCCTCACCCGGCCCCAGATCCCAAACAATTTAGATGTTACGGGTCTTGGAAAATTGCGCCATTTTTTTTTTGTTTCAAACTTTGGATTTATTTTTTCACCACCTAAATGAAAAAGAACCTATACATGTTTGGTATCTGCAAACTGAAAATGACCTGGAGAATCATAATAGCAGGTCAGTTTTAGCATTTAGTGAACATGGTAAAAAATTTCACTGCACTTTGAATATTTTCCTGTTTTCCAGTACACGATATGGGAAAACCAATGGTGTTGTTCAAAAGTACAACTCGTCCCACAAAAAAACAAGTCCACACATGACCTTATTGACCAAAAAAATGAAAAAGTTATGGCTCTGGGAAGAAGGGGGCAAAAAACTAAAACGCAAAAATGGAAAAACCCAAGGTGGTGAAGGGGTTAAATCGATATTGTACAAATTCACCATAAGGGCGATTGGACACAATGAGAATTATTTGTGGATTTGCAGCAAAGATTTCCGTTAGCAAATTCACAACATAATATCTGAACAGAAATGTAGATGAATTTAAGGAAATCTCACCCAAGTGTATATGCTTCATGTAAATCCACAGCATGTCTATTCTTTTTGCAGGATTCATTTCTGACTTTACCATGCGTTGGTTGCAGTCAGCAGCAAATCTGCATCAAAATCCACTACCGCAAACAAAAATCCCTTTGTGGAGGCCCTAAAATGGATTTTTACTTGATGACATATGGAATCCCACCAAAATTTTTCCCAAAGTAGAGAACAATATTTTTGAATGGCGTTTTATCAAACCTCATTTACTAACAACGTAAAAAATCTGCTGTGTCTCATAGGCATGCTCCTGATTCCCAAAACCACAGCATGCAAAGAGACGCTGCAGACTTTCAGTGCAATTTTCAATCACTTATTGCACTGCAATGAGTAAAATTAGTAGCTAAATTCTGCACCAAATCATGTAAGGGTATATGCATATTGAAGGCCCGAAACGTCAAGACCAGCATTGTTCACGCCGTGATGCCGGTTTGGGTGAGGAGATGGGCTGAATGGGCATACGTCTCTTCATGAATCAGGAGTGCCGGACGAGTGGCGTACATCTCTGTGTGTGCCTTGCCACAAATCCTACTTCAGCCCCGGCTGGAGTAAGATTTGTGGTGTACCAAACACCGCCGCTTGTTATGAATTTGATGAATTTCCCACCCCTGTTCTGCCCACTTTGTCAGACCTGGGTGAAAATGGAATGAGAACGCCAAAAGTCACATAATTTTAGCGAAGCCGCCAGTTGCGCCAAAATTCTGCAACTTTTTAAAGTTCTTTACGCTAGAATACTGGTGTAAAAGCTTTGATGAATCAGCCCCACTGTCTTTTCTTTCTGAGCTTTAGAGTGGAAAATGAGCAGAAAATCCAAGTTTTTGAGAAGGATTTAGAGAGTTTCTACTTCAAAAACACTTCAAAATTACTTAGTGTGCACATACCCTAATGCTTGAGGTCACTGTGGTTTTTGGTGCAGACTTATTAGTGTATTTTTCATGTTGTGTGTGCACATGGAAAGGAATTAGAAAGAAAGGCACTGGTGATGAAATAGAAAAAAGGTACAGAAAAGCTTCTTTTCCTCACCGTCCCGATATAGGAACTCTACCACCAGGGATCGAATGATCTGGAGACAAGTAAAAGATCTGTCCTCCATATCATACGTTTTCAACAGTCAACAGAATTAGACTAAGACATGTCCACCCTGTCTAATATAATATGTCTTCAGACTTAAGCTCCTCGGGGTTATAAATAGTCGTGTCATACGCAGAATCCTTCGCTCTTATCTCATACATAAAGATTGTTGTCACTTTCCATGGGAAAATAGATATCACTCGTTCCTTGTAATTCCTGACTGGTGGGAACTGGTTGGCATTCGGCAGCACCAAACAGGTGGTTGTTCCTGCAGAATGCACACACACTCAGCCAGCAATCCAGTATGAGCAGGACATGGCGGTCCAGGCTTTCCACACATTCTTTGTGCAATCGGGTTTTAAAGGCCCTCGCCACACAAGCACTAGACTCGGTCAATATTTGTAAGAGATGTTAAGTTTGATAAACTGTGTCTTTTTTAACCCCACATTTCCTCAAAGAGACACAGGGATATGTGATCCTCTGCAGACGGAGCAGCTGTGGGACGCTCATTGCTCCTTGATGTCATCGGCCTGTCAGAATTGACAGACAGACTGCACAAGCTCCTGCTTGCTCCATCGACCAAACAAAAACCACAGGCCGGCTCCATTTCACAAGGATCCTTTTCTGCTGGCTAAGGGTCTAGGAAGCTGCCTTGTTTATAACATGAGGAGCTCCATATACTTAGGAGACATGCACGCCTGGTGATAAGTTTACTACAATAACAGGGAAGCAGAGGACCATCAATCAGAGGATGACTGGTGTAAAGTGGGATGATCATTTATTAAAATCTCAGTAGTCTTCTGGCTACTTTCTGCTTGTGTAGGTCTATTGTAAGACTCGTGTCTTCGCATTTCATAAACAGAGACGGTTCCAGATTACCGGGACATTCGAAGTTTAGTTGACTGATTCATTGGCTACCGGCCATTAGGACGAAGGGTCATTGAGACACCAAACTAGACAGCATATTATGGTGTTATCAGCCTTCTGTGTCCACTGAAGTCAGTAGACGGCTCCATAAAATTTTGAGTGGTCCTCAAAATAGGGATCACTCTTATTTTCCCAGTCATGGATCATTTACACGTCAGTTTTTTCACGTTTGAGAAAAATTGGGTTTCATCAGTGATTTTTCAGCATAGCGTCTTCTGAGTTTTATCATCATTTGGTCCGAATTTCAGCAATGTTTCTCAAATTTAAAAAAAAAAAAAAAAAAAGTTTCTCCATCGCCTCCTATCTAACAGACTGTGAAAATCGGACCACACTCAAATGGTATCCGAGTGCTGTCCAATTTTTTCACAGACCCTTAGACTTGCATTGCCAACTGGGATCCAACACTCGGATCAAAATCGGATATGTCTCAGTGATTTTGCAAGGACCACTTGGGTATTCTCACACGAAATGTCATCAAAACAGAAGAAAAAAAATCAACTAAAGTAGTTGGCTAGAGTAAAGAGGGAACGGTAGGGACTCTAAAAGGGTGAGCCGACATGGACCAATGTTTTAATCTAACTCTATAAAGAAGGTATTTTATCATATTGCATATTGAGGTGCTGAAGCAGCTTTTTCTAGAGTACACATACTTTTTGACTAAAGTATATTACAAAAGCTATCATATTATTACATTAAATAGATAGGCATTTAGGAGTAATAACAGCTTTAGTTTCGAACCTTCCCTTTTAGTAGGACATCTAGATAATGTAATATTGTACAGCAGCAGCCTGACCATCACTTAAAGTCTGCTGATAGGTAAAACAAGACTTGTACATTTTGGATTTTATTATGCCAAACCTTTATTCCCTGGGAGATAAGCAAGAAATATACTTTATCTATCTATCCTCAACCTTTCGTCAATAAACATTAATTTCTGTTCAGTTTCAGTATGCATGTTTATGGGTGTGAGTTTGGGCTCATTTCGGGCAATTCTTAAAAATCTTCGCCCCATGGTACAAACTTCGCATTGATCAACTGACAAACTAACAAATATTTTCATTTTTGGCAAAAGTTAATGTGCTGTTGACACTTTGCAAACTGCATGGGGACCACATTAAAATATTACCAATCACATGTCCCCATACAGTTTGCATCAGTCCATGTACACCTCTAAACTTGCAAAGATTGACTTGTTATATCATTGACACTCATTAGATGAAGAAATCTGCTTGACCAAAAGGACCTTTACAGGTCATAACTGTGGGCCATCGGCTATCTAAAATGTATGCTTAGTTTAGGCTGGGACTAGGAAACTAAAACTATTGAATCTGTTGATAATCATATTGTGGCATCATATCCATTTGCTAACGTAGAAAAACCTTGGACAGAAATAAAGTTAAGAACCTAAATGACTGCACATTACAGTCACTACGGTTCTGTATTATTGGTGTGCCACCTTTTGGTTCCTCCATATTCTTCCATAAATGCAGTACTTTTAGGATAGAATTCCTGTGCTATAAGACATAAAATGTCATAAAAAAAACTATATAAAACCAAAGTCACTTGGAAGTGCAGTACATATCCACAGTGGTCAGCAGTACTGCCTGTCATCAGGGCATCACCAATGACATTGTTTTCTAAGCCTATATGACGTATCTGTCACCATCCCTGCTGATATTACCTGGTCACACAATCAAGCCTGAATCCTGGAATCCAGTGTCATGTGGCCTAGACATTTATTCTCCGCAGCCCATCATGCCAGCTTCTTGGGTAGTCCCTGACACCTGTCGCTGGGCCTGTTTGTTTAGTGCTAAAGTCACTGCATCCTGCATCCTTTCACGCCTACATCAGAGGACATTTGTCCATTACTCAATGTTTTTGTAAAGGTCTTGCCCTTGATGATGAAGAGGCCAACTCTATTCCAAATCGGTTTCTGAACAGGATGAAAACCCTTTCGCTACAAATGAATACAGACGTCTTATATTACTAGTAACCCTATAAAGATCCAAAGACAGGAGAGCAGTCTGGAGATCATGCACAACCCTTAGTGACTGCTGTAAGATTGTTGATCTCGACCCTCAATGCTGATGTATGATGAAAGACAAGCTACAAAGCCCTGTGGCCGTACAACAGAGGTCACTTTCACATCCCAGGCTAAATATCTGAGGCAGAGCTGCTGTGACCCAGGAGATTAAGTCATGGTGAAACTAGGGATTGTTCCTTCAGCAGTCTACTGAGAAAGCCACAGCAGCGGCTTCCCTCCTCTCTCCCTCCCCAGCTGAGCTTCTAAGAGGAAGAGAAGTCTTTTGAAGGCGCCAGGGCGTTATTGCACCACAAAGCACTATATGTAGTATGCTGAGCTTTGTCACTGCTGCTGCAGGTTTCAGTGCCAAGCAAGCAAACAAATACAAACCCTTCTGTCTCCTGGAACTGACTTTTACCTCCTGCAGTGAGAATCCATACACAGGCCAAGTCACTTCCTTAGATTTTTTATTCTTCATAAGCTTGCTGTCTTTTTTATCAATTAAAATATGTATTCTTTATCTCATTCAGTTTTCAGATACAACCGCTGATCACGTGTGACAGAACATTTGAAACTAATTAAATTCTCTTGCAGACTCTACATTCTGTTATTACAAAGTCCCAAATACCTATAATTACAAAATCACACTTTGACTAGGTAGATAATAACTATAGATCTGTAGAATGGCCGCTTATTGTTAATTTTACAGAACTCTATCCTAGAAAGTTTATAGGACAGAACACCATGAGCAAGAGCTTTTGGTGAGCTTCCTCAATCCTCGCGTGTAGGAAGATGTTTTCTCATTGGATAGCCAGTAGAATAAATAGATTAGACATTTTGTTCTAATACTGAAGATACCAGTGGTGATAACGTAAGAAGAGGCTTTCCACCCTGGCTATCTGATTTAAAACTAGTGACACCAGGGATGCTGAGGTAAGAAGAGGCTGCTCACACTGCTGCCAACCTGTCTATCTGATTTAAAACTAGTGACAAAAGCGATACTGGAGGTAAGAAGAGGCTGCTCATACTGCTGTCCACCCTGTCTATCTGATCTAAAACTAGTGACTCCAGGGATGCTGAGATAAGAAGATGCTGCTCATACTGCTGTCCACCCTGTCTTTTGAATCTATTATTGGAAATACCAGGAGTGCTGAGGTAAGAAGATGCTGCTCACACTGCTGTCCACCCTGTGTTTCTGATCTAATACTAGTAATAACAGGAATGCTGAGGCAAGAAGAGGCTTCTCACACTGCTGTCCACCCTGTATTTTGATCAAATACTGGAGATACCAATGGTGCTGAAAGATGAAGAGGCTGCTCACACTGCTGTCCATCATCTCTTTCGAATCTAATACTGGAGATACCAGAGTTGAAGAGGTAAAAAGAGGCTGCTCAGGCTACTATCCATCCTGTCTATCTGATCTAATATTGGAGATATACTGACGAGCAAAAAGGTAACAATGTTTTGAATTTCTGACTTTCAGGCTCCATATCTCACCACCCTCTACTGCTTCAAATGTGAGACTACCATCATTTTATAGGCAATCATCTTGGCTATCTCATACATAAATTTGACTTGCAACTATTTAGCATATGATTAATTATGCAGATTCTTGTCATGTCACTGCATTGTTACAGTTTTGATCCTGGTGGTGGAAAAATATTTTTCTTCCTGTAAACTACAAAATACAACCTGTTCTCACATTCCCTAATATCTAAGTGAGTTATTTGGTTGATTTCCAAGCAAAAGGTCACTAATTTGAATCGTGGAGCAGCCATGAAGAAGATTTCCCAAGAAAAGAGAAACAGCATCATCTAGCTCATCGATAGCGGGCTCTCGGCCAAGAAAATTGCCAAACTACATCATGTGAGTGCCATGACAGTTGGAAGAATACAAAATGAAGTCCGTCCATCCATTCAAAAGGCAAGAGGTGGACGTCCAGGCAAAATATCGGAGTCAACAAGTCGGCTCATCACAAGGTCTATCACTGCTAGAGCGACAGATATGCATATACCATATATATATATATATATATATATCTATATATATATACAGTGGTGGCCAAAAGTATTGGCACCCCTGCAATTCTGTCAGATAATACTCAGTTTCGTCCTGAAAACGATTGCAATCACAAATTCTTTGGTATTATTATCTTCAGTTAATTTGTCTTCAATGAAAAAACACAAAAAGAATTGTCCTAAAGCCAAATTGGATATAATTCCACACCAAACATTCTCTAATTCGTGTAATTAACAGCACCTGTAACAATGCTCACCTTCATTACTGCATTGCAGCCGCAGGTGTGTCTGTGACTGCAATGCACTCCAATGGATTTAATAGGTCTCGGTACACATTCTGGGGATATATAACGCCCCTCATATACAATCCCAGTCACTGCTTCACATATCTCCCCCCTCTGTTCAAACTTGTGGGGTTGAACATTTGTCACCATACAGGGTGGCCGGGACAGGGCATCAGCGTTTGCCTGCGACTTCTACAGAGAGATTGAAATTTTACAGTGACAGAAACCGCCTGGTGACTCGCACATTCCTCGATGACTCCTAACTGGAGCATTTGTTTTACCTCAGCCGTGTCAGCTTGCCTCTGGGCTTCGGGTACCCGGTATTGTCTCATTTGTACTCTTACCCCAGGTTCGGTGACAATGTCATGCTGGAGAACTGCAGTCCTACCAGGTAGCTCTGAGAACACGTCGGTATTCTGCTTCACCAGCGAGCGAGCCTCCCGTCACTGCTGTTTAGTGAGAGCATCACTTATCCTGACCTCTACCCCGGACACACCCCTTGCTGAGGGTACCCGTACTACCACCCAATCGCCTTTGTTAAAAGACCTGACCGTGGCTCTTTTATTATATGTGCGCCTCCGTGTTGCCTGGGCATCTAACAGATGTTTTTTCACAATGGGCATGACCACCGCGATCCGGTCCTGCATACTAGCCACGTGTTCAATTATACTCCTATGTGGAGTCGGCTCTTGTCCCCACGTCTCTTTGGCTACGTCCAACAGACCCCTAGGGTGTCTGCTGTACTATAACTCAAAGGGAGAGAACCCTCTTGAAGCCTGGGGTACCTCACAGACGGCGAACATCAAATAGAGTAGTACCATATCCCAATACCTTCCGTCCTTAGAAACCACCTTTTTTAACATGGACTTGAGGGTTTTATTGAACCGTTCTACTAGCCCGTCGGTTTGAGGGTGGTATGCCGAGGTGCTCAATTGTTTTATTTTTAGCAGTTTGCACAGTTCTCTCGTCACCTTGGACATAAAAGGGGTCCCTTGATCCGTCAGGATCTCCTTAGGTAGCCCAAGGCGACAGAACATGGCAAACAGCTCCCGTGCAATCAGTTTCGCCGAGGTGTGGCGTAGCAGTATAGCCTCCGGGTACCGGGTGGCACAGTCGACGACTACAAGTATATGTTGGTGGCCACGAGCAGATTTTACAATGGGCCCTACCAAGTCTATTGCAATCCGTTCAAAAGGTACCTCTATCACTGGCAGAGGAACCAATGGGCTACGGAAGCTTGCGGTGGGTGTGGTAAGCTGACATTCGGGGCAGGATTCGCAGTATTTTTGAACCTCCGCGTAAATCCCCGGCCAAAAGAACCACTGCAAGATACGCTCTTGCGTCTTTCTTAGCCCTAAGTGTCCACCCAGAAGGTGTGTGCCATCTCCAGAACCGCCGGACGGTATGACTGAGGTACCACTAACTATTCCACGACTTCGTCCCTGATTTTGTCTACCCTATAGAGCAACTCACCGTTGACCACCATGCGTGGAATCACAGTATCTGCACCGGGTTGTTGAGCTACACCATTTACCTCTAACACCCTTTTCCGCGCCCGAGTCAGGGTGGGATCCTGTAGCTGAGCTGTCCCAAACGTGCCCCGGGACACTTCCAGCTCGGGGATCAATGGGGTCTCCTCGAACTCTCCTGCCAGCACCTCTAAGGGAAACCTATCGGGGTTTCACTCTGTCCCTAGGTTGGACACCCCTACGACAGGTACCCCTGACTCGGGATCTTCGGGTACAGTGCCTGTAATAAATTTTAACAGGGAAGAGTGTTTTTTGTTTTCCCACAGAGTCCAGAACAGGGGCAAGTCTCTTCCCAACACAGTCCCATAGGGAAGAGTTTTTACCACCCCCACCACGTTTCGTGTCCCCACATGGCATGGACAACACTACCTCCGCGGTTGGGTATTCTTGGAGGTCCCCATGGATACACACCACCTCGACTGTCCGTCCTTTAGGGTTGTCTCCTGCCACCTGCGACTCATGTACCAAAGTCACTAGGCTCCCCGAGTCTAAGAGGACCTCCGTTGGGTACCCATTAACCAGTACCTGGCACAGTTGGGGTTCACTGTCCGGGGGGTCGGCACTCGCAGAGCAGACGGTCTGGGTGTACAGTGAGACCCGACGGTTATACCCGCAGTCCATGGGCTCTGTAGTCAGGGGACTGTTAGCAACCACATGTCCCGGCTCCTGACACCGCCTGCACCTAATGGCAGAGGTACTGTTAGATCTTGTGACTTTATTGGAGAGAACCGGTCTCCTGCCACTCTCACTCTGGTGTTCCCCTTCAGCACGGGTACGTTGCTGACTGTCCTCAGCAGAGGGACGCGACCCCTTTCCCGGTTCCGGGTTTGGCAGGGTCCGGCGTGACAGCCGCGAGGGGGCAGAGTCCCATATAAAATCCTGAGTGGCCGAGTACCGCTCGATCAGGCTGACCACCTGGTCGAGGGTGCTGGGGTCCCCTTGCCCCACCCAATGTTGGATAGCGGCCAGCAGAGTCCTCACCAGCCGGTCGACCACCACCCTCTCCACCATCTGGGCTGGAGTCAAAGACTCAGGCTGGAGCCACCTCCTTACCAGCTGCAGAAGGCCATAAGCCTGAGACAGGGCTGGTCGGGTCTCCACAAAGGCCCATGAAAATACGCGCTGCGACCTCACGTATGTATTGACCCCTAGTCAGGCAAGGATCTCACCTTTGAGCCTCTGGTAGTCCTGGGCGTCCTCCCGACTGAGGTCGAAGTAGGCCTTCTGGGCATCGCCGACCAAAAACGGAGCCACCACTTCCGCCCACTGGCCGGCTGGTAGGTTTTCCCGCTCTGCTGTACATTCATAGATAGACAGGAAGGCTTCCACGTCGTCTTCCGGTCACATCTTCCTCAATGCTGACCGAACCTTGTCCGGGCCTCTCGACGTTCCAGAGCTGGTGCCGTCGGCATCTCCCGCAGGGCTGTGAGCTGCTGCACAATCAGCTCATTGGTGTGCTGCTGCTGCTTAAGCTGCTCCTGCTGCTGCTTGAACTGCTCCTGCTGCTGCCGCTGCGTGAGGACCAATTGCCTAAACAGCTCCTCCATTTTGTCCACATGTTTGGGCTGAAAGGTGGCCGGCCGGATTGTGGTCATGCAGCTGCCGGTGGGGTATGCCTCAGGCCCAATGGCCGCATTCTCCACCAAGCTGTAAGGCGGCGGTGTTCACACCGTGCAGTGACCCAAGCAAGTCCAACATAAACAGCTTTTATTCAGCAAGTTACGGGTAAACAGAAAGTCCTCCGGTTCGCAGCCGGGTTAACATAAGTCCATAACAACGGTTGCCGTGGGCAACAGCCGCGCCGGGTCGCTTAGAGCCTGACAGGTGCAGAGCCTTCCCAGGCATGGGTTCAGCTACACACAGGCCCGCTGAGCTTTCCTGCTATACTCCTAGCAGGTCCCAACACTGAACAACACTAATCCTTAATGCAGAGTTTTTAAACGACATGTTTTACTAATCTGTCTTAGCCAGATAGCCTGACCAGGTCAATGCTCACCTTCATTCCTGCATTGCAGCCGCAGGTGTGTCTGTGACTGCAATGCACTCCAATGGATTTAATAGGTCTCTGTACATATTCTGGGGATATATAACGTCCCTCGTATACGATCCCAGTCACTGCCTCACAATATATACATATATAAACACACATATATATATGTATGTATATATATATACTTTTATTGACATCCAGCCATCATCTGGCGAGAGCATTTACAAAAAATGTGTCAATAAAAGCCTGAAGAAAGGGAGCAGAAATACAGTATTTTTGTGACGAAATACATTCTAAAGGTGCCTTCAAATACAGTGGGGTTTTTTTGTTTTTAAAAGACCACCACTGAAGATCTTTATGCACTTCTTGAGCCAAAGTAAGCAATGGATCCACTATAAGGAGATGTATGTGACGCGCCCAGGGGGATGGGGACGACTCGGCGCCCAGGCCTTGTTGCCTGACTCTGGAGGATGTCGCGGTGGTCGGCTCCCGGGCCCGTACCCTGGGGTCACTCTTAAAAGAAGGGGGGAAAGGTTATTTGGGATACAGAAATGTTCGTGACGCCACCCGTGGTGTCTGGTGAGGATCACCAGCGCTGCTGCAGTCCTCTGAGGCCGGTGGTCAGGCAGCTTAGTTGGTGCGGATCCCCACAGGTGGAGCGGGGCCTCAGGGCAGCGTAAGGAGGAGAGATGCAGGACAGAGAGGACCAAGCCGGGTCAGGAGAAGAACAGGCACACTCACAACAGTTCACTTCAGTACCTTTACTGGTGGTGTTTTCAGGCACGATCCAGGGCACTGTAGGGTGAAGGGTGCATTTCAGGACTCTCCCCAGTGAGCGGGTGTGGGGCCTCCTGTTTCTTGCCTTTTCCTGGTAAGTTTATGACCTGCCTGGAGCTAGGCCTAACTTGGTCTCTGTCTGGCACCTGCTGACCTGGTGGTAGGGCCTTCTGTTGGAGATCACACTCCCTGGTCTCTTGGGCCTCTGTAATTCCTGACCCTGGGATAACGGTCAGCTTCTGGTATTCCTGGTACCTGTAGTTCGCGAGGGGTTCCGGTTGTTTTTGCTGGTCCTAGAGATCCTTGCAGACACGGACCCGGTGTCCGGTATATGGTCTTGGGGTGAGCTGGCTAAGCTCCTCTGCCCCCTATGTAGCTCGCTTACTCCACTCGCCTTCGGCCACGCTCAGGGCCCTCACTAGGCTTCACACTGGCAGTAGGCCTCGCTACTCTTCACCGCTCTTATGGCATCGGCACGCCTTAGGCTCGCTAACTTGAGCTTCACTCTAGGCTTTCTCACTAGAGGAACTGAACTGAGAACTCTGTCCCTCTCTGGCTCTGAGCAGGAACTCTGTTCTCTAGACTGAGCTCGACTCTGTATTCAGACCTGTACTTGCTGAACTCTCCAGAGGAACTGCCTGCCTGCCTAACTCCACCCTCCGTATATATAACCCTATCCGGGCTCCCTCTGGTGGTCTGAGGTGGTAGGGTGGAGGTGTGTGAATGCTATGAGGGCCTCTTGTGGAGAAATCCGTCCATGCACCCCTCTAGGATCTGTGGCACCAGCAGGGCGCCACATTCCCCCCTAGCATAGCTCAGTAATCCCGGACTGAAGTACTTTTTATAACAACAATAACAATAACTCTTCCCTTTATGGTAGGCACTTTACTTACGTTACATATAAAACATTCTAAATAATAAATAGATATGTACATATAATAAGCAACCCCAGAATTCAAGTCTCTTCCGGCGAGGTTCCTCGACAGGATGTCCATCTCACAGGGTAGAGTACTTGGTAGCTTGAGGGACCTGTCCCAAACCCTCCACGTAGGCCCTGGGGTGGCTGCAGGGCATGGCGATCCTGAGTTGGACCTCCGTTAGTGCCACACCAGACAAGGTTTTTCTTCTGAGGTCACCTAAAGGGGCACTCCAGGGAGTGCAATTATTTACAAGAAGCAGTTTTTGGGCTGCACATTGTCCTCAGCTGCAAAGTTCTTTAGGTACCCTAACGGGTAGTTAGAGGCAAACAAGAAAAGTGTCCATATCACTTAGATTGTCCATTAGTGAAGGCAAAAATATAAGTTAATACAGTAATATACAATACAATGCTATATAATACCCCAGGGGTAACTATCTACACTGTCAGAGTTTCACTTTACTCTTTGTACCTGACAGGGGGTTGACCTCTCGTGCTACGTGTCTCGTGCTACGTGTTGATCTGCGTAGTGCGGGGGTCTGGGTGGTATCAATGTCTGTATTGTCAGTTACCCTACCAGTTCTACGTGTGACTAAGTTGTAAAACTGCCTTAACCTTTCTCTGGGACTGGCAAGTGTACCATTGGCTGGGCCTTCTTGCTCTTCTCCTGCCGGGGATGCTTCGTCCGGGGATTTTTCTTGAGCTGGCTCTTCTGCAGCACTAGGCTCTTCTGCAGCACTTACAGGTTCAACTTGCTGTGGAGGGTCTTCTGGCTGTTGGAAGAAGTGGATCACAGGTATTATTACTGCTCGTCCTAGTTGAGGCCAATCTGCCGGGAAATCTCCTAAGTCAGTATGGAGTACTGCTTCTTTAGGCTCCTCCGGTACGGTGAGAGGCACTTCTTCTTGGGGCTTTAGCAGGTCTGGACACAACTTCAGATGGTCTCTAGATACCGTTGCAGTCGTTATTCCTCCGTCTTTACTAATCAAACAGGTCTTCTTGTTATCAAATCTTGAGTTTAACACAGTGTAGGGTTCTCTCTCCCACTCGTCATCAAGTTTGTGGTTTCTCCTCTTCCTCTTTAACACCACTTCTCCTGGTGTGAAAGGTTCTGCGGGCGCACTTTTATTGTAGTGGGCTTCCTGCTTGTCCCTTACCCGAGTGAGACTGTCTTCGACACAGGCCTGTACTCTTCTGTACTGCTCCTGTCTGGTCGTGTCCCAGTCCTCAGTGGACATATCTGCTTCTGGTTCTATTACACCAAGCTCCAGGTCCATGGGCAACTTTCCGGATCTTGCTCGCATGAGATATGCTGGAGTGCAATTGGTGGAACTCACAGGTATGTGATTGTACAGATCTACCAGGTCAGGTAGTAGGTCTGGCCACTGATTTCTCTCCTCTAAGGTAAGGTCTTCAGCAGGTCGATGACGATGTTGTTCATCTTTTCACAGAGACCGTTGTTTTGGGGGTGGTACGGTGTACTTCTTATCTTTTTACACCCGTACAGATGGCAGAACTCTTTGAAAAATTCGGCCTCAAAGGCTGGGCGTTGGTCCGTCAGCACCTGCTCCGGGTATCCATGGGGTCTGCAGAAGTACTCTTGGAACGTCTTTGCTGCTGTCTCTGCCGTCAGATCTTTGACGGGGGCGACCACCAGGAAACGGGAGTAGTGATCCACCATGGTCAGGGCGTAGGAGTATCCTGACCTGCTAGGTGACAGCTTGACATGGTCCAGGGCCACGATCTCCAAGGGTCGAGTCATCTTGATGGGTTGTAGGGGTGCCTTCTGGCTGCTGTAGTCTTTTCTTCTGAGGCTACAGGGTCCACAGTTTCGGCACCACCTCTCAATGGGGCTGCGCATTCCCACCCAGTAGAATCGACACTTCAGCAGGGTCTCTAGCTTTTTCCAGCCAAAGTGTCCCGCCTGATCGTGGTAGGCCTCCAACACCATCTGGATGTCTGTCTTGGGCACTACGATCTGCCATACTATCTCATGGGTTTTGGGGTTGACGTACCTCCGGCACAGCTTCTCTCTATAGATAAACAGCCGGCTCTTCTCATTCCACAGCTGCTTGGCTTGGAGAGACGCTTCCCTCTCCAGGGAGGAACCTTCCTGAGTTATCAGTTCTTTGATACGGCTGACAACCGGGTCGCTGTCCTGGGTCTCTTTCCAGCTGTGGTGAGGCAGGGGGTTTAACGTCTTTCCGCGAGGCCTCCTGGAGGCTCGTTGCTCGTGGACCATTCCATTCTGATGAAAGGCCGATAATACAATCTCCTCCAGGTCATCCACTTCTTCAGTGTCTGACTGGTGAGGCATCCTGGACAGGGCATCGGCGTTGGCGTTCTTGCGGCCTGCCCGGTACTTAATAATGAATTGGTAGTTTGACAGCCGAGCCATCCACCGTTGTTCCATGGCTCCTAGCTTGGCTGTCTCCAGATGAGTCAAGGGGTTATTATCAGCGAAGGCAGTGAACTTACTGGAGGCTAGGTAGTGCTTGAACCGCTCGGTGATGGCCCAGACCAGGGCCAGGAACTCCAACTTGAAGCTGCTATAGTTCTCCGGGTTCCTCTCGGTCGGGCGGAGCTTCCTGCTTGCATAAGCAATCACCTTCTCTTGGCCATCCTGCTTCTGACTCAGTACAGCTCCTAATCCTTCGTTGCTGGCATCAGTGTACAGCAGGAACGGTTGGCTGTAGTCAGGGTAGGCTAGGATCTCTTCGCCGGTCAGGATCTCCTTCATCACATTAAAGGATTCAGCTTGCTCCTTACCCCACTGGAACGGGGGATTTCTGCCTCTGGGGGACCATCCTACCAGGAAATCTTGCAGAGGCGCCGCTTTCTTGGTATAGTCTTTCACAAACCTCCGGTAATACCCGACTAGTCCCAGGAACTGACGTACCTCCTTGAGGCCCTTCGGCTCCGGCCATTTCTGGATGGCAGTGACCTTCTCCGGGTCTGGTGCTACTCCCTCTGGACTAACGATGTGCCCCAGGTACTGTACCTTTCGCTTGAGCAGGTGGCACTTTGAGGGCTTCAGTTTCATCCCATACCGGGACAGCGACTCAAATACCTCCGCCAGGTGCTTCAAGTGGTCCTCATACGTTTTGGGGTGCACTATCACGTTGTCCAGGTATAGTAGCACAGTCTCGAAGTTGCGGTGTCCCAGGCAGCACTCCATCAATCTCTGGAACGTTCCGGGGGCATACTATTGAACTCGCAGACTCCCATCGGGGTGGTGAAGGCCGTCTTCTCCCGATCCTCCTCAGCAACAGCCACATGCCAGTACCCACTAGTGAGGTCAAGGGTGGAGAAGTAATTTGCAGACTTTAAGGCAGCCAGAGATTCCTCTATACGTGATAAAGGGTATGCATCTTTATGTGTAATGCGATTTACTTGTCTGTAATCTACACACATTCTCATGCTTCCGTCCTTTTTCCTGACTAGAATTAGGGGAGCTGCCCATGGACTACAACTATCCCTTACTACCCCTGCCTTTTTCATGTCGTGCAACATCTCCTTCGCCTTCAGGTAGTGTGCTGGTGGTATAGGCCTGTAACATTCTTTGATGGGTGGATGGTCACCTGTGGGGATATGGTGTTGAACCCCCTTAATCCTCCCGAAGTCAAGTGGGTGCTTACTGAATACTTGATCGTATTCCTGAACCACCCGGTGTACACCCTACTTCTGATGGGCAGGAGTGGTGTCTGTCCCAACATGGAGCTGTTGACACCAATCCTCCACCTGGGTTGCCGGGTCATTATCCTCCACTTCTTCTGGTGAGGTTAAGGACTCCGCCGTGTGTATGGAGTTGTTATTTACTGTGTACAGTTTGGCAACAGTGGCGTAGCGTGGTAATCTAACCTCGTCCTCCCCATAGTTTAGGAGGCGTACGGGCCCATTGCGTACATCCACTACCCCTCTGGCAGTTAAGAGTGTAGGTCTATGCTCAGAGCTAAGGAGCTCTACTACCGCCTGGTAGCTCCGTCCTTTGAGACCTATTGCTGCTCTACACCAAATCAGCATTTCACTCATCGGGGGAATCACAATGGGAACCGGGTCTGTCACCAGCCATCGTGAAGCGGAGGCTAACGGAAGGCCCCAAGTCACCGGCCATACGGGTGAGCACCACACGGTATACTCAGGGACGTGGGCTACTTCTACCCGCATAGAGCAAGGTAGCCAGGAAAGAGTGCAGATAGACGGGGAGGCCTACAACTCCACCTGGCCAGGGGTAGATCCTGCTTGCTCACAGACTGACCAAACCCCTACTGCTAACCAGTACTCCCGGGAGGGTCTGCTTATTACCATCAGTAAAGACCCTGAACTGCACCACACGTCTCTGTGTTTCATCGCCGCACCAGCACCATTAGTACTGGGACGTTCACACCATCACTTCCATCATCCACACTGACCGCAATCCACGGGTGGCGTAGTCGGACATTGTTATTACCTAAGACTGCCACTGGTTTGACCGCCCTGGGCATGGACCGGGTCACCGCCACGGAGGACTACAACCCCCAGTGATCCGGCTCCGGGTATCCCCCTGCACAGCACAGGCCAGGGGGCGCGTCAACTTTGGCGTAGTCGGCAGGATTTCGTGCCCGCAACCACCGGGTACTGCGTGCCTGAAAAAGACTTTTATACTTACCTGTGGTGAACTTTCCCACCGTCCGGAGCCGTTTCCCGCCATCGGACGCCATCTTGGACCGTTTCCCGCCGTCTTCTGCCGTCTTCCCGCCATCCGCAGCTGCTTCCTGCCATCGGACGCCATCTTCAGGACGCCGCGCGGGAAGAAGAGGGGCGTGGACGCCGAAAGCGCGCGAGATCCGAAGCTCCGCCCCACGCACTGACGCTGCGCAAGGTCCTGGAAGGGAGGAAGAGCGACGCTGACGTCATCGGAGCGCGACGCCAGGTCCTCTACCCCGACGATTGACTGCGGAGCCGCGGCCTACGGAAGAAGAGCATCGCAAGGTAGGCCACGGTCCACTAGGGGGGAAGGAGGATGTCGGACACCGAGGGGAGCTCCACCGCCACATCGGCCGCCAGCGCAACCGCTGCAGCGGTCATGCCATTCACGATGCCCTATATCCCGGGGGCAACCTGGCTACCCCAGTACTCAGGGGAGTCACATACCCTGAGTGACTTTAGGGAAAAACTGGATAGCCTCTTCCAGGTATACCCCCTCACGGAAGAGCAAAAAGTGAGCATCCTGGTGGCCCAGTTAATCGGGGCAGCCCAAAGGGAGGTAAAGTCCTGGTCACCTGGGAAGAAGAGGATTGTCAGAGAGGTACTAGCCTGGCTGAAAGACACATTTGATACCCGAACCTCAGCTGAAATAAAACTCAGATTTTACGGGTGCAAACAACGGGCACATGAAAGTATAAGGGACTATGCTCTAAACTTACAAGAGGCCCTGAGAGCCATTAAACAGGCAGACCCTGACAGCGTGGGAAGTGAAGACAAGCTGTTGACCGAACAATTTATTGAGGGTCTACTGTGCAATGCCCACCGAACCCAGTTGCGGGCAATGGCCTTACAGGACCCTGACCTGGACTTTGCACAGTTCAAGGACAGAGCCATCCGGGTGCTCCGAGAACCGGCACCAGGTGGCGCTGTGACCCACAGGCGCCCTGCTATCACTTATCACCAGGATGCGGCGCCCCTGTCTGCAGGGCCTATGGGAGCTGATGCGCAGGCTTTGAACAATAACCCAGCAACAGACCTGCACCATCAGGTCCAAGAGCTGACTAAGAGTGTTGCCGCGCTAACCAGAACTGTGCAGTCTTTACAGGTCTCTTCTCCAGGAAAGATCCAGCTGGCATCCGGACCGGAGGACGCCCCGTGGCGCCGACTGAGGAGGACCCCACCGGCCAGAGGAAGACCCAGCGACAGATACAATGAGGACGGACGACCCATCTGCCGCCGCAATCAACCCGGACATATGGCAAGGTACTGTCATTTAAACGGGCACAACCTGGGGTAGAGGGCCAACCCCCAGGCATAAGATCATCAGGCCCATCAAACTGGCGTGATAAATATGTAGGGGGACATCCGGTCTTGCCTGTGGTACTGGACGGCATTCCTATGAGTGCCCTACTGGACACCGGGTCACAGGTCACCACCATCCCGTACATGCTCTTCAAGCGGTACTGGAATGACTCGGACATAACCCGCTACCCAGATGACGACCTGAGCATTATCGCCAGCAATGGTCAGCCCGTGCCACAGATAGGATTTAAGGAGGTGACCATCAAGGTCGGTAAGGTTGAACTGCCGGCACAAGGACTGATCATTGTGGACATTGACCGTCGCGAGAGTCACCCAAAAATAACCCTAGGTACTAATGTAATCGAAAACTGTCTTGCAGAGGTGATTCTTATTTTGCAACAGGTTGCCAAGAACACCATTTCCAGCCAGCAGCGTGTGCTCCAAAAAGAGATCCGGGCACTGATGAAGCGGCAACAAGTGGAACTATCTGGTGGTGAGATAGGTAGCGTGAGAATGTGTGACCCGTTCCCTATTGCCATGCCCCCGAAAAGTGAGATGATGATTTGGTGCCGGGCAGCTATTGGTCTAAGAGGTAGAGACTACCAATCAATGGTAGAACCCGTCTACTCAGACAGTAGGCCCACCATTTTGACAGCACGGGGGGTGGTCGATGTACGCCATGGGAGGGTGCCCGTCCGCATCATAAATATCGGGGAGAGAGAAGTATACCTGCCCCGGTATGCCACGCTAGCCAAATTGTTCACCATCAACCAGAACTCTGTACAGGCCATGGAACCCTTGCCTCCATCTCAACCAGAGGAAGGTAACGGCTCTAAGAAACCAATGGAGGACTGGTGTCAGCAACTGCATTTGGGTACTGACTCCACTCCCTCAAACCAAAAACAGGGAGTCTATCGGGTGGTTCAAGAGTACGAGAGAGTGTTTAGTAAACACCCGCTAGACTTCGGGCGAGTAAAGGGGGTAGAACATCACATCCCCACGGGAGACCACCCTCCTATAAAGGAGAGATACCGACCCGTACCCCCTGCACACTATCAACACGCCAAGGGGATGTTAAAAGACATGAAGGAGGCTGGGGTAATTAGGGACAGCTGTAGCCCCTGGGCAGCTCCACTAGTCTTAATGAAAAAGAAAGACAACACCATGAGAATGTGTGTAGACTACAGGAAGGTCAACCGTATCACACACAAAGATGCGTACCCGTTACCAAGGATAGAAGAGTCCTTAGCTGCATTAAAATCTGCTAACTTCTTCTCTACTTTGGATCTCACTAGCGGGTACTGGCAGGTTCCTGCAGCAGAGGCGGACCGGAAGAAGATCGCATTCACCACCCCAATGGGACTCAGCGAATTTAACTGTATGCCGTTCGGGCTCTGCAACGCACCAGGAACCTTCCAACGGTTAATGGAATGCTGTCTGGGACACCGGAACTTCGAGACGGTCCTATTATACCTGGACGATGGCATCGTCTATTCCAAGACCTATGAGGACCATCTGGAACACCTGGCAGAAGTGTTTGAATCCCTGGCAAACTATGGCCTAAAGGTAAAACCCTCGAAGTGTCATCTACTGAAGCCAAAAGGTACAGTACCTGGGACACGTGGTGAGTGCTGACGGAGTAGCCCCCGACCCTGACAAGATCACCGTGATTAAGGACTGGCCAAGACCATCCAGCATAAAGGAAGTGCGGCAGTTCCTCGGGTTGGTAGGCTACTACCGAAGATTCATTCCCGGTTTTACCAAGAAGGCAGCTCCTATGCAGGACCTCCTGATAGGCCAGTCCAGGAAGACCAAAAACCAGAAGCCACCCTTCAAATGGGAAAAGCTGGAAGAGGAGTCCTTCCGCCAGCTGAAGATGGCCCTCACGGGGGATGAAATCCTGGCGTACCTTGATTACAGCCAGCCCTTTATCCTCTACACGGACGCAAGCAACATCGGGCTAGGAGCCGTACTGCCCCAGATCCAGCAGGGGAGAGAACGGGTAATTGCTTACGCCAGCCGAAAACTGCGACCCACGGAAAGAAACCCTGAGAATTACAGCTCGTTCAAGCTAGAGTTCCTGGCAGTGGTGTGGGCAGTAACCGAACGTTTTAAGCATTACCTTGCCTCTTCCAGGTTCACCGTGTACCCGGACAACAACCCGTTGACACACCTGGACACTGCAAGACTGGGTGCCCTGGAGCAGAGATGGATGGCCCGCCTGTCCAATTTTGAGTTCACGATCAAGTACCGGGCAGGACGCTCCAATACCAACGCGGACGCCCTGTCCAGGATGCCGAACCTACCGGACGGAGGGGAAGATCCAGAAGAACTGGAAGAGATCGAACTCCCTGCGTTCCACCGTCATGGCATTACCCAGTATTCCCACTGTGTGAGGGGCCAGCGATCCGCTACGTTCAACCCCTTACCCCACTACAACTGGGCGGAGACGCAAGACAGTAACCCTGCAGTCCGTCTGGTGAAGGAGATGCTGACCCAGGCTGACGCCCGCCTGGACCCAGACGCTCCGGAAGAGACCAAGCAACTGTGGACGGAAAAGAGCAGACTGTTTCTCTATAAGGAGAAGTTGTGCCGCAGAATGGTCAATTCCTGGACACATGAACTGATCTGGCAGGTGGTGGTACCGAGACGGGACGCAGCTATGGTGCTGGAGGCCTACCACAATGGGGCAGGGCACTTCGGATGGAAGAAGCTGGAGTTCCTGCTGCGTGAACGGTTCTACTGGATAGGCATGAGAGGAGCCATTGAGAGGTGGTGTAGAGACTGTGGCCCGTGCAATCTAAGAAGAAGGGACCGTGCCAGCCAGAGGACTCCCCTGCAGCCCATCATCACCAGGCAGCCGCTGGAACTGGTCGCTCTGGACCATGTTAAACTGGCTCCAAGCAGAAGCGGGTATGTCTGCGCCCTAACCATCGTGGATCACTACTCCCGGTTCCTGGTGGTGGTCGCTGTCAAAGACTTGACGGCTCAGACAGCAGCCAGAGCCTTCCAGCTGCACTTCTGCCACCCACACGGGTACCCGGATCAAGTGCTGACGGACCAAGGACCAGCCTTCGAAGTGGAGGTCTTCCAGGAGTTCTGCAACCTGTATGGCTGCAAGAAGATAAGAACAACGCCCTATCACCCCCAAACCAATGGACTCTGCGAGAAGATGAACCAGGTGGTGATAGATCTGCTAAAAACATTGCCCCTGGAAGAACGCAGTCTGTGGCCTGAGAAACTGCCCGATCTGGTAGACCTGTATAACCACATCCCGGTAGGTTCCACCAACTGTACCCCGGCTTACCTAATGCGAGCAAGACCTGGTAAGCTGCCTGTTGACCTGGATATGGGAGTCCTGATACCCGAGGACACCTCGCCAGAGACAGACTGGGATACAGAACGGCAGCAGCAGTACCGGAAAGTACAGGAGAGCGTCGAGCGAAGTCTCTGTCAATCAAGAGAAAGGCAGGAGAGGACTTATAACCAACATGCTCCCGCTGTTCCCCTGGTACCTGGAGAGCAGGTCTTGAAAAGAAAAAGGCGGCTCCATAAGTTGGACGACCAGTGGGAAAAGGATCCATACTCCGTACTGCCCTCAAGCCACAATAATCCAAAGGTGTACGTCATCAGCAAGGATGGAGGAGAGACCACAGCCACTGTCTCCAGAGACCACCTGAAAAAGTGCCCCGAGAAGTTGCAAAGCACGGATGAAGATCAGGAAGACCCTCAACCCGTAGAGGAAAAGGAGGAAATGATCAGCACCGTACTTGGAGACTTTCCCCGGTCCTGGACACAAGTAAACAACGCTATCGTGGTGCCCGTCCTCACATTTCTCCAGCCAGCCCCTCAAGTGCCTATAGAAGACCAGGTAGCTGGAAGAGCAGCAGGCCCAGGAGGCAGAAGAGTCCACACCAGCAGCGCAGGAGAATCAACCCTCTGCTAGTAGTGAGCCTGCCGTGCCCCTAGTGAGCCAAAGAGTGCGCAGACAGCTGCCCAGCTTACCCATAACACCTCCTACACCCTGTAGTGCAGGACCAGTTAGTGAGCTCCGTAGGTCCGCTAGAGTCACTAGAGGTCAGATGCCCGCTCGCTGGAAAATCAAAACTAATGCACTGTGAATTTATCTGTTTAACTGTTTATGGTTTATGTTTGTTGCCTGTTATTAATTATGTTTCTCAGTTACCCTGCAGATTTATTTGGACTAACAGGTTATGGACGCTGGATAACTGGAACAATTCTTGTAGATAGTTGCACATTGTGCCTCTTGCGAAGACGGCCGCAGAAAAGAAAACCTGTCTGGCGTGGCCTCCTTGCGGCCCAAAGTAGCTAGCTCCAGCCTTGCAGCCACGCCCAAGGCCAACGCAAGGGGTTTGCTTTGGACAGGTCCCCTACTTCGCTTAAAGCTTCACCTTGGGTGACATGGACACCCTCTTGTTTCACAAACTTCACCTTGGGTGATATGGACACCCGGTTACGGACACGCCGTGACCTTTAAAGAACTAAAGTTTCTTGTAAATATGTTATTGTATTATCGTTTATACCCTGCATTTATGTTTCTTTAAAAATGTGTTTAGTCCCGGAGTACTAAAATTTACTAGGGGGGAATGTGGCACCCCAGGGGTCTGGTTGCCACAGTAATAGAAATATTATGTCTGAGAGCAAGTGGGAGGTTTCTCTGGTCAGGAGCCCTAAGCATGCAACACGGCCCACCCAGAACTGGGAGGGGAGGAATCTGCCCTTATAAACTGGGTCTGGGGCGGGATTAGGTTAGTCAGAGTCAGAGTGAAGTCCCAGACAGAGACGCAGTCTGGTCTGGAGGACAGCAGACACAGGGAAAGGAAGACCTAGGAGCTCTGCAGGATCAGTAGCTGAATACCAGGTGCTGGAGCTGAGCAGAGTTCGCCCTGGTTGAAGACACTAAACCCGGACACGGAGTCCGAGGCTGTGGGGACATCCAGGTCCAGCAGCAGAATCCAACCGGCAGGGGATTCCATGTCCTCTGGCCTTAGAAGCCCGGAGGCACGGTCACAAGCAAGGGACCAGCACCGCCATCGTGAAGCGGAGGCTAACGGAAGGCCCCAAGTCACCGGCCATACGGGTGAGCACCACACGGTATACTCAGGGACGTGGGCTACTTCTACCCGCATAGAGCAAGGTAGCCAGGAAAGAGTGCAGATAGACGGGGAGGCCTACAACTCCACCTGGCCAGGGGGGAGATCCTGCTTGCTCACAGACTGACCAGACCCCTACTGCTAACCAGTACTCCCGGGAGGGTCTGCTTATTACCATCAGTAAAGACCCTGAACTGCACCACACGTCTCTGTGTTTCATCGCCGCACCAGCACCATTAGTACTGGGACGCTCACACCATCACTCCCATCATCCACACTAGCTGCCCTGAGGCAATACTTCTCCCGTGGGGAGTTATTCCATACTCGGCTGCGCAAATTACATCAGCCTCAGCGGTCTGCAGCGCAGCGGCGGTCCCCACTGACCGCAATCCATGGGTGGTGTAGTCGGACATTGTTATTATCTAAGACTGCCACTGGTTTGACCGCCCTGGGCACGGACCGGGTCACCGCCACGGAGGACTACAACCCCCAGAGATCCGGCTCCGGGTATCCCCCTGCACAGCACAGGCCCAGGGGGCGCGTCAGTTACCTGAGATCCTGTGTCCAGCAGAGCGGGTGTCACGATGCCATCCAGCACAATGGACAGGAAAGGTCTTCCTCCCACGAACCTGCGGTACCAGTTGGATGGGCCTGAGGGGTCTACTCCTGGGTGTCGGCCCTCGGCCCCAGGGTTTTCTCGTTTAAAGGACAGCTCTGGACGGCGTGACCTGTCTTATGGCAGTGGTGGCAGACAGGGTCCCTCGGCGGGCGGCGTTGGTTGCTGGTCCTCCCAGGGGGTGGCGTTGTCCTCCTCCTCCTTCTCATCCAGGGGACATCCTCAGGGCTGTTGGCTAGCAGGATCCTTCATTCTGCCTCGGGCTCCGTCCGCAGCTGCAGGGCACTCAGTACAGTGGTCAGGGTTTTGCTCAACTGACGCACTTCAGAGCGCAGGCTGTCCAGCTCACTAGGGGACGTTGCTTGCACCTTGGCTTCAGCAGCTACCAGGGAAAAGGTGGAAGCTGCAGGCACTGGGGTGGCCCCACCCTGGTAACATTGGATAGCAGTTGTTTCCAGGGGCTGCAGCCCTTTTATAGCCATGTCCTTAAGGGTGTCAAAGGTGGCATCTGGATGATCCAGGGACCACCAACGCACAGTCCTGCTCTCCTCTTGAGACCTCAGTCCCCAGATAAACTGTTCCTTCAGCATTTTATTTTCACTATCGATGCTGGTTGGACTAACCTGTTTCAGAGCTCGCAGGGCCCCTTGTAAACGCCAGGCATAGTCCCGAACACTGTCCTCCGGTTGCTGAGAGCAGTTGTAGAACCTCATCCGGAGGTCTGTCTCAGTTCGATTTTCAAAGACAGTCTGCAACTTTTTAAAGATTGCGGACACTGACTCCTGGTCTGTGGCCGACCAGGTTTCTACTTCTCGCTCCGCACCATCAGTCAATTGTCCCAATACAACAGCGGCTCTTTGCTTGCCTGTCATAGAGTACATGTCCTGTATACCGCATATTTTCCTTTTAAATCCAGACAGGGTATCTGGTTTGCCGCTGTATTGGGGGAGCCACTTCGCTCCAGGGATGTATGGTAGGGCCATGGGTATGACAGGAGTTACAAGCCCTGCTGGTTGAGCGGCTGCTCCGGCCTGCTCGGCGTCGAGCGCGGGTTGAACATCAGGGTTGCTAACCGGTACTCCGGCGTTGCGATGTTCTTCAGACATTCTGGCGCCCCCCTAGCGAACCGTGGCCTACCTTCTTTTCTTTTCTTCCAGTAGGCCGCAGCTCCGCAGGCGACGGTCTTCTTCACGACCTTGCGTCGCTTGCGTCCTACGTCAGAGCGTTCACCGGTGCTCCTTCCAGGACCTGGCGCTTCCTGGTTTGACGTCGAGGGGTGGGGCGTGTCCGAGGCTTCGCGCGCTTCAGCAGGTACGCCTCTCAGTTTCCCGCGGTTACGCCCTTCTTCCTGCTCGGCAGCCCAACAATGGCGGCAATCTTCGCCACAGTTAAAATACACAGTTTTTGATTAAAGGCGCACAGTACCCGGTGGCAATGGGCACAACACTCCGTCGTTGCAGCGGGCACAGAATCCTGTTCGTGACTCCAGGAAGAGATGACGCGCCCAGGGGGATGGGGACGACTCGGCGCCCGGGCCTTGTTGCCTGACTCTGGGGGATGTCGCGGTGGTCGGCTCCCGGGCCCGTACCCTGGGGTCACTCTTAAAAGCAGGGGGGAAAGTTTATTTTGGATAGGGAAATGTTCGTGACGCCACCCGTGGTGCCTTGTGAGTGAGGATCACCAGCGCTGCTGCAGTCCTCTGAGGCCGGTGGTCAGGCAGCTTAGTTGGTGCAGCTCCCCACAGGTGGAGTGGGGCCTCAGGGCAGCGTTAGGAGGAGAGATGCAGGACAGAGAGGACCCAGCCAGGTCAGGAGAAGAACAGGCACACTCACAACAGTTCACTTCAGTACCTTTACTGGTGGTGTTTTCAGGCACGATCCAGGGCACTGTAGGGTGAAGGGTGCATTTCAGGACTCTCCCCAGTGAGGTGGTGTGGGGCCTCCTGTTTCTTGCCTTTTCCTGGTAAGTTTATGACCTGCCTGGAGCTAGGCCTAACTTGGTCTCTGTCTGGCACCTGCTGACCTGGTGGTAGGGCCTTCTGTTGGAGATCACACCCCCTGGTCTCTTGGGCCTCTGTGATTCCTGACCCTGGGATAACGGTCAGCTTCTGGTATTCCTGGGACATGTAGTTCGCCAGGGGTTCCGGTTGTTTCTGCTGGTCCTAGAGATCCTTGCAGACACGGACCCGGTGTCCGGTATATGGTCTTGGGGTGAGCTGGCTAAGCTCCTCTGCCCCCTATGTAGCTCGCTTACTCCACTCGCCTTCGGCCACGCTCGGGGCCCTCACTAGGCTTCACACTGGCAGTAGGCCTCGCTACTCTTCACCGCTCTTATGGCATCGGCACGCCTTAGGCTCGCTAACTTGAGCTTCACTCTAGGCTTTCTCACTAGAGGAACTGAACTGAGAACTCTGTCTCTCTCTGGCTATGAGCAGGAACTCTGTTCTCTAGACTGAGCTCGACTCTGTATTCAGACCTGTACTTGCTGAACTCTCCAGAGGAACTGCCTGCCAACTCCACCCTCCGTATATATAACCCTATCCGGGCTCCCTCTGGTGGTCTGAGGTGGTAGGGTGGAGGTGTGTGAATGCTATGAGGGCCTCTTGTGGAGAAATTCGTCCATGCACCCCTCTAGGATCTGTGGCACCAATGCGCAGCAGGGCACCACATATGCATTCCCCTTCTACATTTCCCATTCCTTTTGAATCCACTTCTGACTTTGGCTCCACAAACTTATTAAGGTACTAAAGTTGCATTTTTCCAAAAAGCCCTATGTGTGAAACTACAGTTAAAAGGGATGCATGAGTCTGTTTTTTTTTCCAGAAAGTGCCATTCCCATTTACTTGAGGTTTAGTTGGAGAAGCCCCTTACAACAGTTCAAATTCGAGTCTGGTGTTTTCAGTCAATTGGAAGACAATTAAGTGTGAGTAACATGTTTTATTTACAGAACAGGGATCTATCAAAGTCTGATCTTCACAACATATTTGTAGAAGTTTATAATAGCACGAACAAATGAGATTTCAGAGGACCTCAGAAGAAGATTTATTGATACAAGAGAAGGTTACAAAACCATCTCTATAAAGTTTGGACTCCACCAATCCACCTTCAGACAGACTGTATACAAATGGAGGAAATTCAAGGTCATTATTACCCTACCTTGGAGTGGTTGACGGACAATGATTACTCTAATATCAAGATGTATAACAATCCATTAGGTCACAAAGGAACCCAAGTTAATCTCTAAGCAACTAAAGGCCTGCCTCACATTAGGTAATGTTTATGAGACCATTACCTAGAAGATGCCAAACAACAATGGTCAGTACATCAGGATTGCAAGGAGAAAGTCACTGCTCTCCAAAAAGAAAATTACTGTCCTACTGCAGTTAGCTAAACATAACGTAGACAAGGCAAAAGGCTATCATAATAATGTTTTGTGAATGAATGAGACCAAAGTAGAGATTTTTGGTTATAATAAGAAGTGTTATGTTTGCAGAAACAAACACATTGCATTACAGCATGAAACATCATACCATTTGTGAAACACGGTGGTGATAGTATCATGGTTTGTGACTATTTTGTTGCATCTGGACAAGAATGATTTGCCATCTTTGAAGGAACAATGAATTCTGGATTTTATCTGTAAATGCTAAGGAAAATGTAAGGACATCTGTCCATGATCTGAATCTCAAGAGAATGTAGGTCATGCAGCAAGAGAACGACCCAAAGCACATAAGTTGTTCTGCAAAGAATGGTTCAAGAAGAATAAAGTAAAAGTTTAGACCTAAATCCTAAAGAAATTTTGTGGAAGGACCTGATTTGAGCAGTTCATGGGAGAAAATCTACAAACAAAATAGAGTTGAAGCTTTTTTTTCTATGGAAGAATAGGCTCAAATTCCTCCAAACCGATGTGCAGGACAAATCAACAATTACCGGAAACGTTTAGATGCAGTTATTGCTGCACAAGGGGGTCACACCAGAAAATGAAAGCAAAGGTTCACATACTTTTGCCATTCATAGACATGTGATATTGGATTATTTTCCTCTCAAAAAGAAAAATGTCGAAGTCTTATATTTTTTTCCTCATTTGTTTAATCTGGTTCTCTTTATCTGCTTTTAGGACTTGTATGAAAATCTGAGGAAGTTTTGGGTCAAATTTATGCAATAATTAGGGAATTTCTGAAGGGTTTGCAAATTTTCAAGCAACTCTGTAAATTCTTCCAGAGGTTATAATTTATTTATTTATTTATTTTACTCACTTATATAGTGCCATTAATTCCACAGCGTTTTACAGACATTATGGGCACTAGATTCCCTATCAGTATGTCTTTGGAGTGTGGGAGGAAACCAGAGAACCCGGAGGAAACCTATGCAAACACGGGGAGAACATACAAACTCCTTGAAGATGTTGTCCTTGGTGGGATTGAACCCAGCACCCCAGCGCTGCAAGGCTGCCGTGCTAACCACTGAACCACCGTGCTTCCCTATTGTGCTTTGTTATGTAAGGCTTGTATGTAGCTGCTCGGCCATGGAAATCCATCCCATGAAGCTCCCGACACAGTTTTGTGCTAATGTTAATGCCAGAAGAGGTTTGGACTCTACATTTCTTGAGTCACCAGAGAACTGGTAGCTTTGATGGACTATACAGCTCCATAGTCGATGACCCCACTCTGAAATTTTTCATGGTCTGTCACCTCATGGCTTTGTTGATGTGGTTCAGAGAAGGACATAAATTAAAAAAAAACATAACAGAAAAAAACAACTGCCCCCACCTTTATCATGGGGGTCTCCTGCATCCTGCTCCTGCATTGGTAATCTGACCTAGTGTTGGTAAGCAGGCCTGGCGACAGCACCCGGTGCATCCAGGCAAGTGCCGGGGCCCTGAGCAGGCGGGGGGGCCCACTCACCGTCGGGCACCCCTGCGCGCTATGGGACCCGTGAGCGGTGTGGTGCCGGTGTCAGTGCCTGCCACCCCTGCTTGCTTAGGGCCAGGCCCGGCGTCAGCACCCGGGCAAGTGCCAGGGCCCTGAGCAGGCGGGGGGCCCACTCGCCGTCGGGCACCCCTGCGTGCTATGGGACCCGTGAGCACGCCAGCGCCCGCCACCCCCGCTTGCTCAGGGCCCCGGCAGCTGGCGGCACAATAATTACCTCTCCCCGTGCCTCCGCAGAAGCTCCGGTGTCTTCCGCATCCTCTGACTGTGACATCTCGGGTCAGAGGGTGCGGTGACATCTTTCCACCGCGTCCTCTGCTGAGCCGTCACAGGCAGCGCAGAGCGGGAAGACGCCGGCACGGGTGAGGAGTCCGGAGCAGCGGCAGCAGGTGAGGAGAAGTAAGGTGAGTATTTGATTTTTTTTCTTTATGTATGGACGCATAGGGCATTATATGATGGGGGGAGTGATGACATCCTGCATGGGGCATTATATGGGGGGGGGGAGTGACATTCTGCATGTGGCATTATATGGGGGGGGAGTGACATCCTGCATGGGGCATTATATGGGGGGGAGTGACATCCAGTATGGTGCATTATATGGGGGGGAGTGACATCCTGCATGGGGCATTATATGGGGGGGAGTGACATCCTGCATGGGGCATTATGTGGGGGGGCACAGCCTGCATGGGGCATTCTATGGGGGCCAGTATTCTGTATGGAGCATTATATGAGGGCCAGTATCCTGTATGGAGCGTTATATGAGGGCTAGTATTCTGTATGAAGCATTATATGGGGTCCATTATTCCGTATAGAGCAATATATGGGGCCCATAATACTGTATGGAGGACTATGTGGTGCCCATAATACTGTATGGAGGACTATACTGTCCGGTCTGCACTGTGTGCTGCCAGGATTTGCCGGTTTCTGAGCTATTGTAGAATTTACAATAGATATCGCTCATGAAATGTTAGAAGTGAAATCTTTGGCCTTGTACTATATATATATTTCTCTGCGGAATCTGTGCATCATGAATCGTGGTATGTATTAAAGGGGCCCACTGAGACTCTTTCGTCTGGGGCCCACAAAAACCTGGAGCCGGCCCTGTTGGTAAGGCTGTTTTTTTCTATGCTCTTTGTTGATGAGGTTCCCAAATGCTTCCACCTTTCAATAATACCACTCACAGACGATGATGGAAAATTTAGGGAGAAGACATTAGATGAACTGACTTCTTAGACCCGTGACTTATATTACAGGACCACGCTGGTATCCGTGAGATCTTTAGAAAAAGCATTCCATCCCAAATGTTAGTAAGGTCAGACGGCATGGTAAGGGGCTGGATTTTATACAACTGGACTGAATAAGAAAGCTGAATTCATTGCTTAAAGGGGTTGTCCAATACTCGGACAACCCTTTCTTGATCTAAATGTTTGGCCCTGATAAAATAAAAAAGCCTATACTCACCTCCCATGCTGGCGCCATTCCTGTGGTGTCGGCCCTCGCTCTCCCCGGGGCACCTGTGCTGTTGTTGTGACAAGTGACGCCGGCACCCAATCAGCGCTGGCGTTACTGTCCCCGCCTTCAGACAAATCGAACATGAAGAGAAAGTCCGCGCAGCCGCTGATCTCTGACTTCCTCTTCATGTTCAATTTGACAGGAGGCGGGGCCAGCGATGCCAGCGCTGATTGCGCGCTGTAGTCACGTGTCACAACAACAGCACAGGTTCCCCCGGGGAGAGCCAGGGCCGAGACCGCGGGAACTGTGCCAGCACGGGAGGAGAGTATAAGTTTTTTTATTTTATCGGGGGCCAAGCGTGGGGGGTGACAAGGAGTTGTCCAAGTAGTGGACAACTTTTTTAAGAGGTGTGACCCAATACTTTTGTTCCCATGTAGCATTTATTGTATATTGCATGGGAAATAAAGTTGGCAAATGGCGGTGGAGGAGCACCCAGCACTTTTATTCTTCCAGCAGTGAACGCTTTCATGAGGAAGAATGTATGCACATAAGCCCGGTTTTAGCCCTGAGATCATATTCAGAATAGTTTGAGGCCGTGTGTACATTGTGGCATGCATGGCGCATTCTGCTAGGCCAGTAATTAAGTTAACTGGTAGCTGGTGACTATTGCACTGCAGCTGCCCCGGGCCTCTCCCCTGTGTCACTGAGTGTGTATGTGTGTGTGTTTAGGAGGTGCTGTTTCCCACAGCTCTGATCTAATTCAGCTGTAATTCAATCTCCGTGTGACCAACACACAGCCAGCGCTCTCCCAGCCGCCGACAGTCTCCTCTCTCCCAGGCTGTGGGTGATACACATTTACACTGTCACTCTGACAGGCTCCCCTCATACAACCTCTGTGTATAGGCTTACAATGTCAATTGCCCAGTGGTTGGGGGCTGTCTGCAGCTCTAGCACTCATGTGACCCCCCTTTTCCCGTCAGTTTCAGGCCTGGCCCCCCTGTGTACTGACTGCATACAGTAGACACCCTATACCTGTCACTCAGCCTCTGCAAAGAGACCTTTGTTTGATGGCATTTTGTAGGAGGGGGAGGCAGCTGAGCCTTATAATAAAACTGAGACCCTGGAACAGATGTAGGAGAGATCAAGGAACACTTCTGTGCTGATTTCAGCCATTTTCCTGAGATTTATTGTGCTTATTAGCTGCTATTCCATAAACGGCACATTATACCAGACCGCGTACATGTGGGCACTGCTAATGACGGGCTAATCAGATGGCAGAAGACATGCAGAATTTATCACAATCAAAAGAACTTACGGACCTTTTCATCACTCTTTTACTACTTTTCTTTGTCTAGTTTTGTGTGTTTTACGCCTTTTTTTTTATTTATGCCATATTCATCTTTTTATTTTTGCCTATTTTAAAATCACTTTTTTAATGTTTTTCTGTTTCTGTTTTTTCTTTGTTTTTATTTTTAGATTTATTTCACCATTTTGGGTGTGTTTTAGGCTTTCCAGGTTTTGCCTGATTCATCATTTGCAAATTTTCAAAAGGTCTCCAAATTTTTGGTCAAATGTACTCCAGTGATTTTATGTACGCCAAAAAATTTTTATCCAATTTTTGCGCCATTTAGCAAAATATGCAACTTTTTGCTGTAAACAGTCACATAGAAGCTAAAAGACAAAAATAACAATTTTTTACTTACCACAAAATTCATGAATCACTTGTGCCATTTTTGTGCAAAAAAAACAGCAACAGATTCAACAAGACAAAAAAGAAATGTGACAAAAAAATGCAAATGATGAATCTGGGCCTTAGTATCTTTCTTTAAATTATCCAACAAATAGGACACAAACGTCAGCAACAAATGGTCCAGATGAGGTTGTCTGCTGGTAGATATCATGGACCCTGGTATAGTGTCAGAACCTAGAGCCATTAAATGGTCTCCTAAGGTTAGAAGTTAATTTCTATTGCTTATAAAAAGCCATCATATTTCACAAAGCTGTGCAGAGATTATTACCGGTTACATCAATTTGTCCTCGGAGTCGAGTCTATTTTCCTTAGTATTGATAGATAAATCTTCATAAGAAATACAGTGCTGTGAAAAAGTGTTTGCGCCCTTCCTGATTTCTTGTTCTTTTGCATGTTTGTCACACTTAAAGGGGTTGTCCTGTACTTTATAATACCCCCCCCAAAGTATCCCCCTGGGGCCCCTAAGGATTTTTGTAATTAGCTAACGTTGCAGATACTGCCTGTGAGCGGCGCTATCACTGGCCGCTCACAGGCATCACGTGACCCCCGGTTGCAGCCGGCTCTGACATCCGCTGATGTCACGACAAGTGCTGGCAGCAGCCGGGGGGTCTCTATCTTCCTGGTTCCATGGTGGATGCCAGGATGTGGGCGGGGTTGCCCCCCCCCCCCCGCGTCACACCCAGCATCCACCGCGCGCTCTGCCTCTCCCCATTCATTGGGAAAGCGCGCGGTGGATGCTGGGTGTCACGCGGGGGGTCACTTGTCGGGACGTCAGCGCGGGGTCAGGTGATGCCTATGAGCGGCCACCGATAACGCCGCTCACAGGTAGAGAAAGCAACGTAAGGTATTTTGGATATATTGGGGGGGGGTAATATAAAGTAATGGACAACTTCTTTAAATGTTTCAGATTACAAAACAAATTTAAATATGAGACAAACACAAGTAAACAAAAGATGCAGTTTATAAATTAAGGTCTTTGTTATTAAGGGAAAAAGAAATCCAAACCTACAGGGCCCTGTGTGAAAAAGTGATTTTTTTCCCCACCTTAAAACATAAATTAATTGTGGCTTATAACATCTTTGAGAAGCTGAGTTCAATTTCTCTAGCCATACACAGGCCTAATTACTGCCACACCTGTTTTCAATCAATAGGACCTGCCTAACAAAGTGAAGTACACCAAAAGATCCTCAAAAGCTAGACATGCTGTGATCCAAAGAAATCCAGGAGCAAAAGAGAAACAAAGTAACTGAGATCTATCAGTCTGGAAAAGGTGATAAAGCCATTTTGTGACTTCAGCGAACCACAGTGAGAGCCATTATCCACAAATGGCGAAAACATGGAATAGTGGTGAACCTTCCCAGGAATGGCCGGCTGACCAAAATCACCCCAAAAGCACAGCGATGACTCATCCAAGAGGTCACAAAAGACCCACAATAACATCCAAAGAACTGCAGGCCTCACTTGCCTTAGTTAAGGTCAGTGTTCATGACTCCACCATAAGAAAGAGACTGGACAAAAATGGCATGCATGTGTGACATGCAGAAATAGTGCTGTTGCTTCACAAGCATGTCACAAATAACAAAAAGCACAAGAGACAGGAAGTGTTGTGCTTCAGAGGCATCCAGCAACTAGAGGGTTTAACACAGCCACAGGAGACAGGGAGTGTTTAGCTGAGCCCCAGGGGGATTGTGGAGAACTTGTTTATTAGTCTGGCTGGAGCCTAAGAGAAAGTGGTGTGTGATCTGTATCTCACAGAAGGCAAGTGAACAGAATTCCGGTCAGGAGGAAAGCTAAATACAGGTCAGATAGACTCCCTGAGTTAACAGTGTGGAGAATTATTGGGCAGAAAGATAAGGACTGGAAGGAATGTGTCACAGGGATCATCTTCCTCATCAAACCCTCCCGCCCCCCTCCATCTCCATGCAGGATAAAGAATGCTGTGTACTATTGAGTCCCTGTGAAGGAAAAGCCTGTGGTTGTGTATGCATAGAAGTGTGCTGTTAAGAGATCTAATCTATGCTGAATTATGCTACTGAAGAGACTGTAATACAGTGCCTTGTGAAGAAACTACTGTATTGTTACTGGAGCCGGTTGCTCAAGAAATTCAGACTGTACTGTAATGAAGATTGTTGCTGTAATATCCATGAATTGCACTGGCCGTGCTTCAGATTAAATTATACTGTTCAACTGTTGAAAAGACTTGTCAGATGTGTCTGGTCAGCAATTGAATCTATCATGTGCCTGAGAGAAGCTGCAGCCTATGGCCGCCCTGAGTAACGGTTCCCTCAGGATTCAAAAAAAATTCATGAAACCCGTCTCGCCCTATCTGAACCTAGCGGTGTGCGTGTAACACATGGCAGAGTTCCAAGACAAAAACCATTGCTGAGCAAAAAGAACATAAAGGCTCATCTCAATTTTTCCAGAAAACATCTTGATGATTGCCAAGACTTTTGGGAGAATACTCTGTGGACTGACGAGACAAAAATTTAACTTTTTGGAAGGTGTATGTCCCATGCGTAGAAGTAACACAGCATTTCTGAAAAGGAACATCGTACCAACAGTAAAATATGATGGTGGTAGTGTGATGGTCTGGGGCTGTTTTTCTGCTTCAGGACCTGGAAGACTTGCTGTGGTAAATGAAACCGTGAATTCTGCTGTCTACCAAAAAATCCTGAAGGAGAATGGCCAGCCATCTGTTGGCGACCTCAAGCTGAAGTGCCCTTGGGTTATGCAACAGGACAATGATACAAAACACACCAGCAAGTCCACCTCTGAATGGCCTAAGAAAAACAAAATTAAGACTTTAGAGTGGCCTAGTCAAAGTCCTCACCTTAATCCGATTGAGATGCTGTGGCATGACCTTAAAAAGGTGTTTCACGCTCGGAAACCCTCCAATGTGGCTGAATTACAACAATTTTGCAAAGATGAGTGGGCCAAAATTACTCCAGAGCGTTGTAAAAGACTCATTGTCAGTTATCGAAAACGCTTGATTGCAGTTGTTGCTGCTAAAAGTAGCCCAACCGGTTATTTAATTTAGGAGGCAATCACTTTTTCACACAGTGTCCTGTATGTTTGGATTTCTTTTTCCCTTAATAATAAAGACCTCCATTTAAAAACTGCATTTTGTGTTTACTTGTGTTATCTTTGTCTATTATTTAAATTTGTTTTGTCCTCTGAAACATTTAAGTGTGACAAACATGCAAAAGAATAAGAAATCAGGAATGGGGCAAACAATTTTTCACACCAATGTATATTATTATTATTACATGTGAAAAGCGGTATACATAATAAAAACAAGTATAATAATCTTAGACAATAGAAGTCACTGACTGGTACAGGAGGACCCTGCCCCCGAGGGCTCACAATCTAGAAGGGATGGGTGAGGATACAGTAAGTGAGGATAGAGCTGGTCGTGGAGCGGTATGGTGGAGCAGTGGATACTGTAGGTTGTAGGCTTATCGGAAGAGGTAGGTCTTCAGATTCCTTTTGAAGGTTTCCACGGTAGACGAGAGTCTGATATGTTGGGGTAGAGAGCTCCAGAGTAGGGGGGGATGCATGTGAGAAATCTTGTATGCGATTGTGGAAAAAGGCGATAAGAGGGGAGTAGAGAAGGAGATCTTGTGAGGATCGGAGGTTGCGTGCAGCTAAGTACCGGGAGACTAGGTCACAGTTGTATGGAGGAGACAGGTTGTGGATGGGTTTGTATGCCATGGTTAGGGTTTTGAACTTGAGTCTCTGGGCAATGGGGAGTCAGTGAAGGGATTGACAGAGGGGAGAGGCAAGGGAATAGCTGGTGGACTGGTGAATTAGTCAGACAGCAAAGTTTAAGATTGATTGGAGGGGTGCAAGACTGTTAGAAGGGTGGCCACAGAGCATGAGGTTGCAGTTGTCAAGGCGGGAGATGATGAGGGCATGGACTAATGTTCTTGCAGATTCTTGAATAAGGAATGTGCGGATCCGGGAAATATTTTTGAGTTGGAGTCGACAGGAATAGGAAAGGGCTTGAATATGTGGTTTGAAGGAGAGATTAAAGTCCAGGGCTACCCCGAGGCAGTGAGCTTGCTGGATTGGGGAGAGTGAGCAGCCATTTATGTTAATTGATAGGTCTATTCTGTTTTGTCCATGTTAAGTTTTAGAAATCTAGCAGAGGAAGGATGAAATAGCGGTCAGACATTGTGGGATTCTGGTTAGTAGGGAGGAGATATCAGGTGCAGAGGGGTAGATCTGTGTGTCATCAGCATAGAGGTGGTACTGAAAGCTGTGAGACTCTATGAGCTTTCCCAGGCAGAAGGTGTAAATGGAGAAGAGCAGGGGTCCTAGGACTGAACCTTGTGGGAGACCAACAGATAGGGGGCGAGGTGAGGAGGTGGTGTGTGAGTAGGAGACGCTGAATGTCTGGTCTGTTAGGTATGATGAGATCCAAGCAAGGGCCAAGTCTGTGATGCCAAGAGATAAGAGACTATGCAGTAATAGGGAATGGTCCATTGTGTCAAAAGCAGAGGACAGGTCCAGGAGGAGGAGGACAGAGTAGTGTTGTTTCGATTTGGAGGTTAGTAGGTCGTTGGTAACTTTAGTCAGGGCAGTTTCAGTGGAGTGATGCGGTGGGAATCCAGAATGTAAGCGGTCAAAGAGGGAGGAGGAGGAGAGGTGGGAGGACAGTTCAAGATGGACGCATGGGCGTACCCACCGTGGGGCGGGGGGGGCAGCTGCCCCCCCCTAGAAGCAGGGACGCACGCCGCATACCAGGGCCGGCGTCAGCACCTGGCGCACCCAGGCAAATGCCGGGGCCCTGAGCAGGCGGGGGGGCACCTCACCGTCAGCACCCGCTCCCCCCCCGCTTACTCAGGGCCTCGGCACCCGGCACAATACTTACCCCTCCCCATGCCTCCGCAGCAGTTCCTGCATCCTCCGCGGCTGCTGCACTGTGACGTCTCAGGTCAGAGGGTGCGGTGACGTCTTTACACCGCGCTCTCTCCTGAGCAGTCACAGCGCAGAGCGGGATGATGCCGGCGACGCTGGAGTCCGGAGCAGCGACAGGTGAGACGTGAGGTGAGTATTTGATTTTTTTTTTTTTATTATTGTATGGAGGCATGGGGCAGTATAAGGGAGGGGGGTGAGGTGGGGGTGTGTGACATCCTGCATGGGGCATTATATGGGGTGGTTGTGTGACATCCTGCATGGGGCATTATAAGGGAGGGGGGGTGTGACATCCTGCATGGGGCATTATAAGGAAGGGGTGTGTGTGTGACATCCTGCATGGGGCATTATAAGGGGGGGGTGTGTGTGTGACATCCTGCATGGGGCATTATAAGGGAGGGGGGTGTGTGTGACATCCTGCATGGGACATTATAAGGGAGGGGGGTGTGTGTGACATCCTGCATGGGGCATTATAAGGGGGGGTGACATCCTGCATGGCCCATTATAAGGGAGGGGGTGACATCCTGCATGGGGCATTATAAGGAAGGGAGGGTGTCATCCTGCATGGGGCATTATAAGGGGGGGTGACATCCTACATGGGGCATTATATGGGGGGGAACAGCCTGCATGGGGCATTATGTGTGGGGAACAGCCTGCATGGAGCGTTATATGGGGGCCAGTATTCTGTATGGAGCGTTACATGGTGGCCAGTATTCTGTATGGAGCGTTATATGGGGGCCAGTATCCTGCATGGAGCGTTATATGGGGGCCAGTATTCCGTATGGAGCCTTATATGGGGGCCAGTATTCTGTATGGAGCATTTTATGGGGGCCAGTATTCTGTATGGAGCATTTTATGGGGGCCAGTATCCTGTATGGAGCGTTATATGGGGGCCAGTGTTCTGTATGGAGCGTTATATGGGGGCCAGTATTCTGTATGGAGCATTATATGGGGGCCAGTATTCTGTATAGAGCGTTATATGGGGGCGAATATCCTGTATGGAGCGTTATATGGGAGCCAGTATTCTGTACGGAGCGTTATATGGGGGCCAGTATCCTGTATGGAGCATTATATGGGGACCAGTATCCTGTATGGGGCATTTTATGGGGGCCAGTATACTGTGTGGAGCGTTATATGAGGGCCAGTATTCTGTATGGAGCGTTATATGGGGGCCAGTATTCTGTATGGAGCGTTATATGGGGGCCAGTATCCTGCATGGAGCGTAATATGGGGACCAGTATTCCGTATGGATCCTTATATGGGGGCCAGTATTCTGTATGGAGCATTTTATGGGGGCCAGTATTCTGTATGGAGCATTTTATGGGGGCCAGTATTCTATATGGAGCATTATATGGGGGCCAGTATCCTGTATGGAGCGTTATATGGGGGCGAGTATCCTGTATGGAGTGTTATATGGGGGCCAGTATTCTGTATAGAGCATTATATGGGGGCGAGTATCCTGTATGGAGAGTTATATGGGAGCCATTATTCTGTATGGAGCGTTATATGGGGGCCAGTATCCTGTATGGAGCGTTATATGGGGACCAGTATTCCATATGGAGCGTTATATGGGGGCCAGTATACTGTGTGGAGCGATTCGCCGGTTTCTGAGCTATTGTGGAATTTACAATAGATATCACTCATGTAATGTAAGAAGTGAAATCTTTGCATTGTACTATACATATATTTCTCTTCGGTATCTGTGACCATGGCTTGCCCCCCCCCAGTTTTGATCCTGGGTACGCCCATGGATGGACGTGTTATTCCAGTAGTTTTGAGGCATAGGGGAGAAGTGATATGGGGCGATAGCTAGACACAGAGGATGTACTATCTGTACTAACTAATCAGTATGCTTTTGGTTAAGGAAAACCCATGCAAGAACGGAAAGTAAAAGACAAGGTCTGCAAGTACTTTTTTCTCTTTTATTTTTAACTTAGAATTTGTTACAGGTTTAACTTCATTTACTATTGATTTTCCTACTACTTTCTTGCTACTTCTACTGAAAGTATTGTTCCAAGCATTTACTATTCTCCTGCAGTAAAATAATATTTTCTGAGGTTACTTCTAATCTTCCCCTCAACAAATGTCAGATCGTACCCCTTTTTTCTTGTGATTAGCTTTTCTTACTTAATAACCCTTTCTTCCTGAACCATATGCAAACATTAAAAGAGTAACTTAAATTTTTTATTACTATTATTGTTGTTATTCTGGCATTGCAAATTTATGCATTTTTGTAGTATACTTTATTACCTCATTTTGCTTCATTCCCTTCCTTTACACTATGCTGCAGTGCACTTTCACATGGCCAGTTCATGCTGCTTTGGAAGCTTCTTTCAACTGCTGCTCAGCCAAGATCCCTATTCTCTTTACAGAGTTTGTGATGTCCCCTCCTGAGTTTTTTCGCTCTCCATTCCTGTAGACAGGTGATTTCCATTATAGTATGGACCTTGGCTCAGCAGCTTTTCAAAGAAGCTTCCAAAAGAGCATAAACTGCCCATGAGAAACAGCAACGGATTAGGAGAAAAGAAGGCAAAATAAGTTCTAGAAGTATATTACAAAAATTCACAACATTGCAATGCCTGGAGGATAATTCAATAAAAAAAATAAAAAAATTTGGAAATCTAGATCATTTTTCTCCTTCACTTCTTTCATCCAGGCTACACAGATTAAAGTTACCCATGAAATGTATTTATCATCTATCCACAGCCTAAACTTCAGATCTTTAGGGTCTCCGCCGATCACTAGAACAGGGGTCCCAATCACCCATATCTCCTCACTAATCATAATTAAATAGAGTGGTATGATCATGCAGGACTGACTGCTACCACTTCATGTAGGTCTGTGGGATGGATGAAGAAATACTGGGCTACCTCTGTCATCCCCAAAGGCACTGAATAATTTGGCAACGGTCATGTGCGAAAGTGGCATCCAGTAAAGAGATATTAGGGTTCCGGGCCTCCTTTTTATTGTGATCGATAGGGATACAGTGGGATCGAAATCTCCCTATTTTTAGCAGTAATCCTTTTAGATTTGCGGCTAGGCATTGAAACCCTGGAGCCACAGAACAACCACCCTGGCCAGGTCCATTTTAGGCTTAGATTTCTGATAATCAGACTTGGACACTGCTTTCTTGGAAAGTGTATCTGTATAATACTGATAGACTCAAGACTTCCAGCTTGGAAATCAGACCTTGCCCCAACAAATCTGTACCTGTAACGACAGCCTTACTGGTACTTCTCACTATAAATCCTATCAGCACCTGCCAAAAGCTGCAACCCCTGATGACCAGTGCGATTTATTGCCATAGCCCCGGGGACACACTGTTTATATTAACGCTTGTCAGGTAGACTTGTAATTACTCAAATGTGAAAACTCACTGAAATGCAAACTCCAACGATAACATTATCTGACATCTTCATATTTTTTCTACTGTGATTCTTCAAGTTCATAGGGGACTTTAGAAAGAATAATTTAAAATCTACTGATTTCTAAATAAATACACATATAAATGAACATAAATTCATTGTAGTTGGCTTTATTTACTACAATTTTCTATCTTGTTAGAAAAGTTTTGCTTGTTTTTTTTTGGGCTGATGTTCTAAGCTGTAGCATCGGCGTCTCTGCCCCCTGATAGGCAGAGACTCCGTCTCCCTTACCGCCGCGCTCCTAGCCCGGCGTCTTCCAGCTCTCCTGCTGCCTGCGCGCACAGCTTTCTGGGCACGGGGCCGGAGGACTTCTCATATAAAAGGCACCTCCTCCAAAATGGAGGTGCCCGTGCAAGGTTGTAGCTCTGTGTTCGATATGCAAATTGCCTCTTCAGAGAAAGAGAGGACTTGTACTCTATAGCGCCACCTATTGGAAGTAGCAATCCTACAAGTCACAATCAACCATTTAGTGAGTCGTGCAATATGACTTAGGATAAAAGCCTAATCAGAATCTCAATTTGCAGACACGGTGTTTCGGGCTGTTGGCCCTCGTCAGTGCAAAGTATGAGGTCTGATTTGGCTAGGTGAGAGGCTCTGGACTGGGGTCTAAGGGGTAGCGTTTCTCCTTATGGAGAGTGACACACCAGCTCTGGCACCTATTACAGTGAGCTGGACTTAGATTTGTTTCATATTAACATAGTTTTTAAGGTTGAAGGAAGACTAAGCCCATCTAGTTCAACCCATAGCCTAACATGTTGATCCAGAGGAAGGAAAAAAAAAACATGTGGCAAACACTAAGCTCCACATTGGGGAAAAAAATTCCTTCCTGACTCCATACGACAATCAGACTAGTTGCCTGGATCAACGCCCTATCAAGGAATCTAGTATATATAACCTGTAATATTATATTATACTTTTCAAGAAAGGCATCCATGCCCTTCTTAAATTTTAGTAGTGAATCACTCATTACAACATCATGCGGCAGAGAGTTCCATAGTCTCACTGCTCTTACAGTAAAGAATCCCCGTCTGTGATTATGATTAAACCTTCTTTCCTCCAGACGTAGAAGATGCCCCCTTGTCCCCGTCTCAGGCCTCAGAGAACAGTAGAAAGGTCTTTGTACTGTCCCCTTATATACTTGTACATAGCAATAAGATCACCCCTAAGCCTTCGTTTTTCCAAACTAAATAACCCCAAGTGTAATAACCTGTCTTGGCATTGCATAAAATAAATTGAAATCTGCTTAATTTCCGCAACAACAAAAAAAAACGCACATATTTTTCGCACTTGTTCTTACATTTTTAATGTTTGTTTTTGTTGTAAAAAGGCACATAAAAATACAATACAACAATGCCAGGCCAGCAATTTAATCTTCAGATTTATGTTCCTTATTGAAATAAATGAGCAAAATTCTCACCATAGAGGTACGTTTCCTCAACATACATTGACATGCTACAAATTAAAAAAAACACAATAAAAGCCATTTTATGCTCAGATTCCACACAAAAAAACCTACAGCTTGTGGATAAGATCAAGTGACAACTCATGCATTTTGCTTGTACTGTAAAATGCTGATTTATATGTGAAAAATCTGCACCAAATGCACAATATGTGAACCCAGGCATAAAGGCTTATTAGAAAGTCTGTAGGTCTGTGCAGCACTTTGCTCATTCTGGGAGATAAGTTCTGTCCCATGGTTTGAGCGATAGGTAGGGGAAACTCAGGACCCCCACCAATCAACAGTGCTGAACTGAGGATATAAACATATTAAAGGAGTTGTCCGGGCTTAAGCTGCAGTCAGTCTGTGTGACTGCAGACTTGTAAATCCTCACATTGCGCACTGTAAGGATTTTCTGGTGCTGATGCCAGGAACGGCGGTCATGTAACCACAAGTATGCGATAAGCATACTTCTGGCTATATGACGACTATACTCTATCCGGCCTTGCTCAATACACTTGCAGTGAGCGAGGTCACGCTCATCTAGTCGGAATGTGGCCGGGTTTGTGCATATAACATACGTCCGGTCACACAACGGCTGCTCCCAGAGGATTCACGAGTCTGCAGTGACTGCAGACTTGTACCTTAAGCCTGGACAACCCTTTAAATGTGATTTAATTTCCAATTTGTTAAGATATGTTTTGATTGACATTTATTTGTGAGTTTCACTAATATAGTGTGGGAAATAAGTATTTGATCCCCTGCTGTTTTTGTAAGTTTGCCCACTGACAAAGATATAAACAGTCTATAATTTTAAGGGTAGGTTAATTTTAACATTGAGATATAGAATATCCCCAAAAAAATCAAGAAAATCACATTGTATAAATTAGATACATTTATTTGCATTTTGCAGTGAGAAATAAATATTTGATCCCCCTACAAATCATTATGCGTTCTGGCTCCTACAGACCAGTTAGACGCTCCTAATCAACTTGTTACCTGCATTATAGACAGCTGTCTTACATAGTCACCTGTATAAAAGACTCCTGTCCACAGATTCAATTAATCAGTCAGACTCTAACCTCTACAACATGTGCAAGACCAAAGAGTTTTCTAAAGATGTCAGGGACAAGATCATAGACCTGCACAAAGCTGGAATGGGCTACAAAACCATAAGTAAGACGCTGGGTGAGAAGGAGACAACTCTTGGTGCAATAGTAAGAAAATGGAAGAAATATAAAATAACTGTCAATCGACATTGATCTGGGGCACCATGCAAAATCTCACCTCGTGGGGTATCCTTGATCATGAGGAAGGTGAGAGATCAGCCTAAAACTACACGGGGGAAACTTATTAATGATTTCAAGTCAGCTGGGACCACAGTCACCAAGAAAACCATTAGTAACACATTACGCCTTAATAGTTATACCACAATCATGAAGTACAATATGTCACGAAAAAACTGTCTCAGAATCAGGGGGATCTGTTGAAGCATTCCAGAGTAATTACCTCATAAAGTGACAGAATTGTAAAAATTGGCCTGGTCATTAACGTGCAAACCACCTTGGGTTGTAAAGGGGTTAAAGGTTTAAACTCCTGCAGTGCCCGCAAGGTCCCCCTACTCAAGAAGGCACATGTGCAGGCCCGTCTGAAGTTTGCCAATGAACACCTGGATGATTCTGTGTTACTGGGAGAAGGTGCTGTGGTCAGATGAGACAAAAATTGAGCTCTTTGGCATTAACTCAACTCGCCGTGTTTGGAGGAAGAAGAAGGACGAGTACAACCCTAAGAACATCGTCTCAACCGTGAAGCATGGTGGGGGAAACATTATACTTTGGGAGTGATTTTCTGCAAAGGGGACATGACGACTGCACCGTACTGAAGGGAAGATGGATGGGGTCATGTATCGCAAGATTTTGGCCAACAACCTCCTTCCCTCAGTAAGAGCATTGAAGATGGGTTGTGGCTGGGTCTTCAAGCAAGACAATGACTCAAAACATACAGCCACAAAGGAGTGGCTCAAAAAGAAGCACAGTAAAGTCATGGAGTGGCCTAGTCAGTCTCCAGATCTTAATCCCATAGAAAACTTATGGGTGGAGTTGAAGCTCCAAGTTGCCAAGCGACAGCCTCAAAATCTTAATGATTTAGAGATGATTTGCAAAGAGGAGTGGACCAAAATTCCTCCTGACATGTGCGCAACCCTCATCATCAACTGCAAAAAACGTCTGACTGCTGTGCTTGCCAACAAGGGTTTTGCCACCAAGTATTAAGTGTTGTTTGCCAGAGGGATCAAATACTTATTTCTCACTGCAAAATGCAAAAAAATTATCTAATTTATACAATGTGATTTTCTTGATTTTTTTATTGGATATTCTATCTCTCAATGTTAAAATTAACCTACCCTTAAAATTATAAACTGTTCATGTCTTTGTTAGTGGGCAAAATTACAAAAACAGCAAGGGATCAAATACTTATTTCCCCCACTGTACTGTATATACACACGCCCTTATTTCAATGTATTTTAGACACAACAGTGCAGTGCCTTTTTTGGCTGACCTCAGGCAGTAAAAGTTGACTTCTGTTGCATGTGTTCCTCAAGCGCTAACGGGGTTAAAATGTTCCCTGACCTCTGTAAATCACTCTGAAGAGCTGTGTGCTCTAATTCTCTGCTTTACACAGAGACGTTCCTAGCAAAACTGACTGACTGTTCAACTGGGTCTTTCCAGCACTATAGAAAAGAAACAGTATACTAGATGACCCAGTCCTGGGCAGACTATTGAGAATGTCACTTGCTTCCTTTAATCCTCACAAAGGCGGTATAGTGCAGGCAGCATTGCCGGACCGAAAAAAAATAAATAAATAAAAAACCTGGAAACTTCTGCCAATTTTTTCTTGAAAATTTATAGTCTGCCACCACTTTATCACTGTAAGCTGTCCCTTGTTTTCTCCTTTTACAGGCCTTTTTCCCAGTGGACAGTTCATGCCAGCTGTCTAGGCAGCAGGAACGTCCTTTTTTCCCAAGCCTCGACCTGTGGGAAAATCTTCATTGGCCAGTAATTGATTCCACCCTGCCAGCTCCATTACTTTAGGCCACAGTCAAACTGCCAGCAGTCTGGAGACAGCCAGCCACAGCCCTCCCTTACAGAACACTATTAACGGGCACAGTTACTGGCAGAGCTGCTAATACAGAGTACCCTGGCTGATGTGTCAGCCCACCCTGCAATTAGAACTAATCTGAAAATTGCCAAGTGTTTGCAGAGAAAGCCGTGCACCTGACGGCTAATTGTTTGTGCCGGCTGATGTGTATATAACATAGGAACGTTACATAAAATCTGTGCATGTTTCTCCACACCGTATAGAGGGGCAACAACAGATACCCAAAATACAAAGGTGCCACACAGAAAAGAAAATCTTAATAAGAATGGTTTTGAGGTTGTGTAAAAAGAGCACAATTGGACTTACTAAGTCTTGGCAAACAGGTCTTGAGCTTTGGATCCTCTGCACCCCAGCTCCTCATGGGTGCAACAAATGACTATGAAGTTGCCATCCTTCTGCCTTCTTGGCAGTAGCACCAACCACAATTCAACATCAGTCTGGCCAACAAACTGGAACTATCTCAATTTTTTTTTTTACTGGAGCCTCATCAAATAGACCAAGATAATATCCAGACCTCACCAGGTTGTGCCTGGGCCTCACCTTCTGAAATGTTAGTCCATGTCAAAATGAAACATGTTTCTCAATGTTCCTTTTTTGTTTTCTAAACTCAGTCACATAAAGGAGTACATCGTATATGAAGGTTTTCATGAAAAAAAGCCTCCTTTGGTGCGCCTGGCCAATATCTAACTGGTGCCTCACTGGTAAGGCCAGGCTCGCAGTGTGAGAAGCTCAGCTCTAGGTCCTTCAAGCCAATTGGAAAAACCAAGACTGTCATTAACTTGAGTGATGTCTACAACTTATTCTTTAAACTGTCTGGTTGCTCATGATAAATATCTTTAATGCTACAGATTGTTAGAAAACAGACGCAAGCTGTGTGGCAGGTCTGACCTATCTCAGTGTGCTCCCAATGGTAATACATAATTACGGTGTAGGTATTTATAAATTGTTTATGGCGACAACTAACTAGCCACACTTATTTAGACAGCTTTTGTTAGGCCTCGTTCACACTTGTGCATTTTGCACAGTAGTTGTGAGCCAAAATAAGAAAAGATAGCTACTGAGAGAAAAGTATAATAGGAAGATTCACACATGTTCTGTGTTTTCGATCCTCTTCTGGTTTTGGCTTACAAATACTACCTCAAAATACCAACTAAAATATGCAAGTGTGAAGGTGGTCTTAAGCTGTGGTGATATGTTGCGACTGTGTTGCAGCAAAAATTAATGGAATTTTGCAAAAATTGTTACACATAACTAATGATGTGATCATGAGTAACGGTATGTTTACCTGAAACGCGTAGATGGATTTTTAATTTTTCTATCATGATATTTTAACTGCACTGATGTCTTTGTACTCGTTCACATTGAGATAAAAGTATTTGCCGTGATTGCAAAGCTGGACTGCCTCTACTTCTTTTACACATATATAACCCCTTCCCACACCATGACTTACTAATACGTAATGGATAGGTGCGCAATAACGTAAACTGCCATATTTTTGCAGCAAGAGAGAAAGACTGGAATGAGACAAAGTGAAGATAGGGTCTTATCTGGGAAACAGATATGTAGGAAATAACACAATTGCGCTCACCTGGTTTGGGTTGTGTACACACAACCACTGAAAATGCTTAAGGCTGCTGCAGTCCCACAAGGAGATAAAAGCATCAATATTGGAAAACAAATGGGTTGATTCTGCACTACCGTAGAAAGAAGAATGACGGATGCCAATCTAATTGTAAATGGTTTAATCGTCCTGATACCCCACAAACAAACAGTGTCCCAGTCTATATATGTTGTGCTGTGAAGTTTGCTTTGCACTCACTTGTAGACTGGAGGCCTCCTCGGCATCCATGTCCTTAGCTCCTGAATCAGCCGCACACAAATCAGAAACTGATTCCCCTTTTTACTTGACCTCAACACTCCCATGCTGGGCTGGTCCCGAACATTTAACTGTATCCTACATTATTCCTCTTACTGTACACTATTAAAGGCCCCGTCACACTTAGCGACGCTGCAACGATCCCGACAACGATACGACCTGTCAGGGATCGTTGCTGCGTCGCTATGTGGTCACTGGTGAGCTGTCAAACAGGCAGGCTCACCAACGATCAGGGGAGCAGCGACATCGTTGAAAGAATCTTTCCACGATGTCCTGCTCCTGGTTGCCAGCCTGCTGAAGCAGGAGCAGGCTGGTAACCATGGTAAACATCGGCTTACTAGGGGCACACGCGCACCTAGTAACCCGTTGTTTATCATGGTTACCACTCTGCTACAGTGAGCGGGAGGTTACCGCTCACTTTAGCAGGCTCGTAACCATGATAAACAACGGTTTACTAGGTGCGCGTGTGCCCCTAGTAACCCGATGTTTATCATGGTTACGAGCCTGCTAAAGTGAGCGGTAACCTCCCGCTCACTGTAGCAGAGTGGTAACCATGATAAACAGCGGGTTACTAGGTGCACGTGTGCCCCTAGTAACCCAATGTTTATCATGGTTACCAGCCTGATCGCTGCTCCCGCTGGTCACACACAGCGATGTGAGCTGACCAGCGGGAGGGCAACGACCAAAAAATGGTCCAGGACACTTTGCAGCGATCAGCGACCTCACAGCAGGGGCCTGATCGCTGCAAAGTGTCACACATAGCGACATCGCTGGTGAGGTCGCTGTTGCGTCACCAAAACCGTGACACAGCAGCGATCTCGCTAGCGATCTCGCTATGTGAGACGGGGGCTTAAGGCCCACCACTGCCTTATCTATCCTAATGTTCCTACCTATCACTACAGTGCTGCTCGTCATTATTGGCACCCCTTCGTTTTTTTCATAGACTGTACAGCAGGGGTCTCAAACTCGGCTGGGTATATGGGCCGCACACGGAAAAAAAAATTAATTTGGGGGGCCGCATTCTTTGCAGGACAAAGTGACATTTTTAGTGATACCATTTTTTTTTCTATACACCTTTTGAACATTTTTGCTGTTTTATTTTTTATAGCTTGTGTCGTTATGGATGTGGCGATAATAAAGCATGCACTTTTTTGTTTACTTTAGTTTAGATATAAAGCAGCATTTTTAGTGGCAAAATATTTTTTCATGCTTTATTTTGAAGTTTTTCTGCCAAAATCTTGTAGTAATGTGCCCCACCCTGGTCTGCATCTTGTAATGTCCCCCATCTTTGTTCCCATCTTGTCGTAATGTCACATACCGGTCCCCATCTTTTAGGACTGTCCCCAGCCTGGTCCCCATCTTTTAGGACTGTCCCCATTTTTTAGGACTGTCCCCAGCCTGGTCCCCATCTTGGAGGACTGTCCCCAGCCTGGTCCCCATCTTGGAGGACTGTCCCCAGCCTGGTTCCCATCTTTTAGGACTGTCCCCAGCCTGGTCCCCGTCTTGGAGGACTGTCCCCAGCCTGGTCCCCATCTTTTAGGACTGTCCCCAGCCTGGTCCCCATCTTGGAGGACTGTCCCCAGCCTGGTCCCCATCTTGGAGGACTGTCCCCAGCCTGGTCCCCATCTTGGAGGATTCTCCCTTGTGCCGTTCTATACATACAAGAGAAAAAAAAAATTCTTCTCACCTGTCCTCCGTTCCCTCGGCGTCCTTTCTGCACCTGTGGCCCGCAGGCACCATAGACCCAGATCGCGGCCCGGTCCAGGAGCTGCCGGCAGCTGCGCTTCAGTTCAGTGTATTGCTGCGCAGAGACCGGTTCTCTGCACAGCAATACCAGTGTCAGCCGCTGGCCTATCAGAGGCCAGTGTGGCACCCCAGAGGGTCTGGTTGCCACAGTGGCATTGCTTCCCTTAAAAGAGGTAATGCCATGTCTGGAGGCAAGCAGGGGTTTCCTGGTCAGGAAGACAATACATGCAACACTTCCTGTCTCCAGGCCAACAAGGGGAGGCACCTCCCCTTGGCAACTGGTATCTGGGGGCAGGGTTAGTTAGTCTCAGTGTCAGGAGTCGAGTTTAGGACATCAAGGAGTGAGGAGCTAGGGACTGGAGCTGGAGATAGCTCGTCGTAGCTGGATTACACAGAGAACCTGACACCGGAGTCCGAGGCTGTGGGGAATTCCAGACCCAGCAGCAGATACCGCAGGGCAGGAGATTGCAGGTCTCCTGGCCCCATCAGATGCCCGGAGCCTCAGCAGCACCGAAGGACCAGTACCGCTAAGGAGGAGCGAGGCATCCACAAGGCCCGAGCTGCCAGCCATACGGGTGAGCACAGCACGTTACACTCAGGGACGTGGGCTGCAACGCAGCTACAAGCAGAATAGCCAAAAGAGTATAGTAAGATCGGCAGGCCTACAGCTCCACCTGGCCAGGAGGACTCTATGCTTGCTCCCAGACTGACCGGGCTCTTATCACTAGCCAGTACTCCAGTCCAGGCCTGTTTAAGTGTCATCAGTAAAGACCCTGGGACTGCACTGTACGGACTCTGTGGTTATTTCTGCACCGCGACACCCTGCACAACCACCATCCTCCACACACACTGCCCTGAAGCTAACTCTTCCTGTGGGGAGTTATACTACCCTTGCTGCCAAACCATCAGCTTCAGAGGACTGTTCCGCAGCGGCGGTCTCTATTAACCGCATTCCACAGGTGGCGTAGTCGGACATTATATAACCTATGTACATCTAATACGCCTTGGATTGACCACCTGGGTCATGGACTGGGTCACCGCCACGGTGACTACAACCCCCAGCGTCTACCAGCCCGGCTCCGGGTACCCCACGGCCCAGGGGGCGCGTCACCAGCAGCTGACATCTGCGCGTGTCAGTGACATCATACGCTGCTGCGCTGGGACGCAGATGTCAGCTCCTAGCCTCTGATAGGCCGGCGGCTGGCACTGGTATTGCTGTGCAGAGAGCCGTCTCTGCGCGGCAATACACTGAACTGAAGCGCAGCTGCCAGCAGCTCCTGGACCAGGCCGCGATTGGGGTCTATGGTGCCTACGGGCCGCATGAAGCAGCCTGAAGGGCCGTATGCGGCCCGCGTGTTTGAGACCCCTGCTGTACAGTATCTTCAGAACTAAATGGAAATGTACCAAAGTTATATCCTCAGGATTTTTTATTAGTGGTCCAAAGTAACACAGCAATAAAATATTGTTTTCCACTTCCATGTTGCAATTTCAAAGAAAAAACGGAATAAACAGCATGTGCAGCAATAAAGCCTTCCCTAATTAATACTTGGTTGCACACCCTTTGGCATTGCAGACAGCCTCCAAACGTTTCTTGTAGCCATCTATAAGCTTTTGAATGTTTGCAGGGTTATTTTTCCCAATGTCAGATTTCAGCTCACCCCAAAGATTTTCAATGGGATTGAGGGCAGGACTCATTGCTGGTCATTTTAAAATAGTCCATTTTTTCTTTTTCAACCATTCCTGTGTACTTTTGGATGTCTGCTGTAGATCATTGTCTTTCTGGAGGACACATGATCTTTGACTCAAACCAAGTTTTCTTACACTGGGTAGGACATTTCACTCTATAATCTCTTGATAATTCTCTGATTTCATGATTCCTGTAATATGGTCAAGGCCTCCAGTACCAGACGCAACAAAACAACCCCACTGAATTATGGATCCTCCACCATGCTTAACTGTTGGTTCTTTTCTTTATAAGCTTCAAACTGTAGCTTTGCATTTCCAAAAAGCTCTAGTTTTGTTTCATCTGTCCATAGAACATTTTTCCAGAAGGATTGTGGTTTGTGAAGGTACTGTTTTTCAAAGATCAGTTGATCCTTTTTATGTCTTTTCTTCAGCAATGGTTTCTTCCTTGTCCTTAGCCCATAAAGCTCTGCTTAGTTTAGTGGTGGCATATGGTACTTGTTGAAATCATGACCCCAGACTGTTCCAGGTTGGCCTTCAGATCTTTGAATATTTGACGTGGTGTTTTTTCCACCATTCGCACCCACCTTCGAAGGCATCACATGTCAATTTTCCTCTTTCCCCCACGTTCAGGGGGGTTCTTGACGGTTCCATGCTTGGCAAACTTCTTAATAACATTGCGCATGTAAAAGGTGCCAACACCACTGACACAGCATGCTTTAGGTTTTTCTATTTTTCACTCCCATTGTTTTTTATTTAAATTATTGTTTATCATTTGCTCTTTTGCATTTAACATAAATGCTCTATACAAAAAAACTGTTTCACTTGATTCATTTTTTTCAGGAGATCTTCCACATTATGTACTTAAACTTCATGGGTGCCAATAACGATGAGCAGGAATGTACCTAAGTACTAGCCTATATTCTATACTTTCCCTACCCCTGAGTTGAGGGTACCAGAGTTATCTTAGGTACCTTACAGTACCCACACAGCAGCATCAGTAATTATAACCCTTTGCACATTTCACATTACACAATAAAACGCAATACTACTGCAAGTCAATATTCACACTACTCAAATTGTTGCTTTCAGGGGCAGGTACACGACAGTCTCTGTCACACCCTTACACTGGCACACATTGCACCCTTGCCCCCACGGCTGCTTCTCGACATGCTAGATGTGAAAAACAGTGAGGGGCCGCATTTTCATCTCGTAAGAGCTGCAGGTTCCTATGCAGAGAACGGCAGTCAAAATTAGTTTGCCTTCAGCTGCTGCTCTTTGCATATACAGCAAGATAGATGACAAAGCTTGTCATCTTAGTTGCTACCTATGCAGAGTGCAGCAACCCATGACAAAGAGTATGGCACACAAAAGGGATCTTCCAAATTTCATAAATTTTTATTGATATAAAAGACCAAAGAAAAAAATAAAAACACTTCAAAAACCCAAAGGTTATACAAACATACCCTACAGCTTATAATGAAGTTGAGACTCCCAAATCTACTCTTGGCACCTAAATGTCACAAAATAGTTGTTCCAATAGCATTTACTATCATTATCATGAATTTTGGAAGATTCCTTTTGGTGGTATACTCTTTTTCTTCTTTCTTGTTCTAATTTGATTGCCATGTATGCAATAGGATGATCTTTCTATATACATATATTTTGGGTGGTGCCCACCTCTTTCTCTATATATACCCATGTTAAATCTGTCTGTAACAGCCAGAGCTGAACTCCAACCACTGCTGTTAACCATTTAGATTCCGATATCAAAATCTGACAGCGGCAATTAAGCAGAGTGTTTGCTGGTGCATGCGGGCTAGGTCTCATAGGCCCCCCCGCGCAACGATTGCAGGGCACTGATGGATTACTATAGCAGCTGGGAGCCTGTTGAAGTCCCCATCTTTATACCGCTGTAAAGCTCAACCACAGGTTGCAATTCATAAAAGACCATGATTAATACTATATACTGCAATATTGTAGCCTTGAAATATATAGTATAAGTGATCAGATGATCATAGATTCAAGTCCCCTTAGGTGAAAAAAAAAATCAAAGTTCGATCTCCACTTTTTCTTTCAATGAAAATAAAGGCATTAAATAAATTAAAAACATAAACATATTTGATATCACCACGTCCATAAAAGTCTGATCTATCAAAATCTAAAATGAATTAACTCATATGGGAAAAAACTTATGGCGAAACACTTATGTTCAGTACATTTTATAATGAAATGGATGATGGCATTTAAAATTACAACTCGCCCCACAAAAATACAAGGCCTTATTCATATGTGTTTATGTCAACAGAAAATGAAAAAGTTATGGCTCTTTAAATAAGAAGAGGTAAAAAGGGGGAGGGGAAAATTTACGTAAAACGAAAACTGTGAGGCGAGGGATTAATGATAGGTCAGCAATAGTAAGTAATGGAAAACCACTTTAATCAATCTCTTATAAAGGTTGTCCAGGATTGTACCAAAAATTATATGATTTTGCCCCAAAATAGAGCTATTTTCATCCATGTGATGTGTCTGCTATCGTAGCTCATCCCCCTTTAAATGAATGAGGCTAAACTACAACACCAGACATAGCCCATAGCACAATTTCTTGAAAAAATCCCTCCCCTTTAACACTAGGACTACTGGACTCGTGACCCCGCCTAGAACTACTGAAAGGAGTCATTTTGACTCCTTGCTTGTTTTCGTTTATTTTTAGAGTTTCATTTGTGGTTATTTATTAATAATTATATTTTTTGTAATGTATTATTATTGTGAGATCCAACAGTAATGCTTTTGATTGTTTTTTTTCTGCTTTTCTTATTTTTCTACAGAAAATAACAATAATTATAATAGACGTTTTTCAAACATTTTTTTTTATTCAAGTGCACACATATAAACAACAACTGAAGAACAAAAAGCAGAGAAAATGTAGGTGGAGGAGCATAAAAATGAAAATATGGCGCAGAATTCACCTTCTAAACATTTGGTGTTTCGCATTTTAGGCATTGCCTTTGATTTATGGCAGTACATTGCCCACACAAAGACTTACCACAAGTCTTACAATTTCCGACAGATCTATTTTTCTTGCACTTTTCTTTGATCTGGCAAAATTTTGTTTGAACCATCACTTCTGAGCATGTAGAAACTTGGGACGTGGAACCCTTTTCCCTATCTGTGACATAAGGACCACTCAACTCTCTCACAAGCGTTTGCAAAAATGCCTTGCGTGACATTTTTTGGTGGGTAATCTCCTTGAATATTATCCATGCATTTATACCCGCAAAGTCTAAGGCATTTTCAAATGCATGAACAGGCCATCTCCTTGTGCATGTTCGTGTGGTATATTTTCGTGCCATCTGATCCACTACATCTACTCCATATTTTGTTTCATTGTAAAACTTTACCGTTTCTGGAGTTTTTTTAGCGGAATCAGACGCAACAACAACATCTGGATGGACGGAACTCAAAATGACAACATTTTTGTTGGGCTTTCCTTGATATACTGTAAGTGTAAAATTGTCTTCATTTCTAAACACTTTAGTGTTGTACAATTCCTCTTTCATGGATTTTATTTCTTTAGGCACTTCTCGCCTTATCTTGTTCAGTGTTCCCACGATGGTTGTTCCTTTGCTTTTTAGCTGTTTAGCTAATTTTACTGAAGTAAAATAATTATCGGTTGTAACATTGCGACCTTTTTTCCAAAACGGGTCCAATAACTTCATTACCACATGGTCAGCTAAACGGTCCTCAGCACGGCGTGTGTCATCTTTGCCTAGATAAGGGAAGCCATTTGCCAGATATTTGCTCCTCTTATCAACAGCTAGCCAATATTTGTGGCCATATTTATCTGGTTTGGAAGGCATGTACTGCGTGAATGGACACCTAGTTTTGCTTGGGAAAAGTTGCTCATCCACCATTATGTATGGGCCAGGTTTGTAACACGCAATACAATTTTCAATAAACCTGTCCCACACAGTAGAAAATAGAGCAAACTTGTCCGTTTGCAGTCTCTCCGATCGAGTAGATTTCTCATCAAATCTGAGAAACCTCATAATTTCAACAAAGCGGTCCCTAGACATTGTCGCTTTGCAAAACGGTATTCCCCAGTCATTACACCAAATACTGCTAATCGAGTGACGGTTCGTGCCAGATATTCCACGAGCATAGAATATCGCAATGAATGCATCTAGCTCCTCATCAGATAGAGTTTGTTCAGCATTACACAGTAATTCAAGCAGGTAAAACACAAGGAAAATGTGAAAAGTTGACATGTAAATTGAACTACATCTATATGAACATCAGGGTAAATAAGACAGAGTGAAAAAATTATGCACAAAACTTTATAGCAACATTTAGTGACAAAAGGACCTCAAAATATAGTAGGGAGTCAAAATGACTCCCTTCAGTAGTTCTTGGTAAATTTTGAAAAAAACGCGCAAATTTTTCACCAAAATTATTTATTCTCACAAAATCTTTTTTCACATCATATTTGAGGAAAAGTCACCGAGTTTCAAGCCGGAATTCTGAAAAATGTAGTCACAGAAGAGAAATAAAAAACGAAAGGAGTCAAAATGACTCCATCAGTAGTTCTAGTGTTAAAATCACACAGATGCAATTGTTACCTTACACAGTAGGACGTTATTATACAGAAGTAGGTTTCCCTGTTTAAGTTGCACACTGTGTATTCAAAGTCACATCTCCCTTAAAGTGAATGGATTTCTGAACTTGTCCCTAGGACCTCTCCCACCACCCGTTCTTAACCTCTGAACTGAGAGGTGAAAATTACTAATTTCTTTTCAGAAGTGATTAGGATAATAAGGGAGCTGTTTGCGCGGCGGGCACAAAGTGGAGGGTCACCTTTAATATAAACACGTAAGAGGAAATTTGAAGAAAACTGAACTTTCTCTGATCTCTAATTTCTCCAGGGTCACTTGTGAAAGTTGACTCCTTTCTCAATATGGTCGACAGCACAAGGAGTCACAAGGTCAAATGAGAAAAAATGAAGTTGTTTCCAAAATGTAGACAACATTAAAAAGTATCTTCAATGCTTGATTCCATTATTTAAAATTTACAAGGCGGAAAAATAGACCAAACGGAAAATATACGTATGATTACATTTTTCAAATAAGTGGAATATCCAAAAAAATTAAGAGAAAGCTTAATTCACACTAGTGATGTTTATTGTGCAAGTCATTAAGAAGAAAATGACATATCAAATGTAAGTGGAAAACAAAATCATCAACCAATTTGCAGTCTGGATCCTAAATCACTAAAAGCAAAGTAAGAAATTAAATTTACAGTCAGATAAAAAAAAAATTGTGAACTTCATCATAGCAACTCATAATGTGACTCTGTAGCGTGTATGGCCCTCACGTGCCGGTGTGCGCTGCAAACAATGACTGGGTATGCACCTAATGAGACGGTGGATGGTGTCCTGGGGGATCTTCATCCAGACCTCGATCAGGACATCAGTGACCTCCTCAGATGCATTGATACAAAATGTTCTAAAGGTTCTTTGTTAGATTAATTTTTTAGAAACATGAAGGCCAAGCAGTGGTATCAATACCTTTGGCATCCAGAAACTGGCCATCAAGAGGAACCCACTCTGGCTATCAAGAGGAACCCAGCAACTCCTGCACCAGTGTAAGGTCTGACAATGGCTATGAGGAAGTTGTGCAATCCTCCAAGGATATGCCTCCCCAGACTATCCTGGTGCAACCTCCAATTCAATAATGCTGGATGATCTTATAGACAGCAAAATGTTCACCACGGCGTCTCCACACTCTCACATGTGCTCAATGTGAACCTGATCCTGAACCCATTTGCGAGGAGAACCGATAGCCAATGGTGGACCTGTTAATACTCGTGTTCTCTGCAAATGTCAATTGAGTTGCAAGGTGATGATCTCTGAGCAAAGACCCCTCTCTACTGAACATCCAGCCATCGTGCCATCGAAGAATTAGACAGGAAGGATAAGGAGAAAGTACTTGTCTGTGGCAACCTGCTAAACCATTCCCTCTTTGGGGGATGTCTTACTGTTCCTCACCTGTGCCCCTGTTGTCACTTTCATTTACACCAAAGTAGGAGGAATTGATTCACAATAGCTTCTGCTTCCGAAACTGGACAGATTGATGTCCCTGAAGTGTTAATGACTTGGGGTTATCCTGTGATGTGTGTTATCTTAACTTTTTGACCAGTGTGAGCACAAGGACTATTTGTGGTTTTCTATAGGACTGCAGGTAACCCTACAAAGACATCATAACTCTGTGCAAGGTGCAAATAAGAAAAATCAACTCAACATTCCTGTACAATGGAGCTCATAAAAAATGTAAAAAAAAGAAAAAAGTATACTTTAAAACAAATCAGATACAAACTTGCTAGAAAGCCACCAGTGAAAATCATAACTTGGTTGGGCTCTATCAAAGAATAGTTATTCCCTTGTTTTCGTCAGTGGTATTAATGGGGCATGAGTCCTGTTATACCTACTGATTGAACTAGAACATGATATTGAAAAATTAACGCTCGGAGCCAGATTGGCACCAAAACCAATTAGTAACAAATCTCTATGGTAGATTCAGTAGGTAGGTTGGTCCAGAATATGTTGGAATTATAACAGATTACCACCTTATCTGGGGTGTCCAATTAAAGGGGTAGTGCCATTTCGTTCCATAGGATTCTATTAGACCTGTAATTTATTAGGTTCTGTCAATCCAGTTGGCACCCAATGCCTGATGGCAATCTTTATTGATCAAGAGGGACAGTCACTTATGTAGATGTCCCCCTGCGTTGGCATGTTATCAATTTTACATTTGAAGCACTAAAAGGGCCTGCCTTCCCTCTTACATGTAATTTTAATTTTCTTTTCATAAATCAATAGTGCACATGAAAATAATCAATTTTGTTATATATCTAATCAAAGAAATCTGCATCTTTCACTTCCCAGACTGATCTTTCACTCTGAATTCATGGGAGAAATCTGTATCTAGTGAATACAGATTTTCCCGTTATTAAGATAGGAGATGGCAGTTGGTGGCAGATATAGAGATTTTTCTGCACGTTCCACTGAGTTCTCCATAGAACTTAATGAGCAAGAACTGCCATCTCCTCTCTCAGTAATGAGGAAATCTGTATTCACTGACGACAGATTTTACCTATGAATTGAGAATTTTAAGAATAAATGATCAGTCCAGGAGGAGAAAGAAACAGATTTCTCTGATGATATATATTACACAGTTTTTTTAATATCTACGGTTACTCTTCTGTGAAGGTGTCTTTCATGATTTTCTCTAAACAAATCTGATAGTTTGGCTTTATTGCTTTAAGGAGGTCTAAACTCCAGCCGGAGAAAGTGATTGATCCCGTCCTATGCATTAAGTGTGGATTTCAGCAGTCGGCAGGATTCTCTAATGACCAGCAATGACCCCTACTTGAAAAACTGCTTTGTTTTCACCTGCACACTTGTTGCTATTTATGTGCATCCTGAGAACTTCGGCTTTCAAGCGCCACCAAGCATGAAAAGCACAAGTGCCTGCCCAGGTTTCAGCAGCTGAGTGTTTTAATAAGGATACGCACCTAGTCAGCACAGTTAATCTCATGTTTCCACAAGCTGACAGCGTGTCCAAGTTCCTAGCAAACATGATCATCTGAGAAAATGGACCTCGTGTGTCCTGCCGGAATTCGCGCAGTGTCTTTAGGGGGTCTATCCGTGTACTAACAGCCTAAGCAAAAAATAAAGATAGTAAATCAATAAAAAGTCAATAAATGAAAAATGTCTTCACTTTTGAAAGTGCTTGGCTAGGCGGATGAAAAACATGAAGAAACCTTCATTGAAATAGAAAAGTGAAGGCAAATTCCCTCTCAGGGCTTGTCATTTTTCTACTCAATTCTGGGTTCACTGAAGGGTCGGACTGCCCAAACACAAAGAAGAATGGTGACGGCAGGTGCTGAGGTTCTAGAGGGCGACATGAAGATGATTTTAGATTTTCTTAATTTTGTGCCGTTGACCAGACTGACTACCAGAGATGTAGAACAGCTTTTAGCTGGTACTGAAATCCTATCAAGAAAAGGACGCCATCATGTCCCAGAAGCTGCAACAGCACATGCCACCTGCTCAATCTTTTGTTATTTTTACTAAAAATATTGAAGTTACTGAGTTGCCTGAAAGCCAACTTTTATAGGAAATTCACACTTGGAATAATTCTGATCCTGCTGCAAATCCGCTAGTGTTATTGTAATCCGATCCTACTCAAGTTTAAGAAGTCAATTCATCAAGCGGTTTATGCCAATTTTCTGATTTATAACTTTTTGAAATGTCGCTAAAGTTTTTTGCAACTCATAGTTGTGCAAAAATGTTGACACTTCTGGTGTTTCTACGCAAGACACAGGCAGGTCCACCAACTTTATTAAATGAGGGGGCATAGCCAAGAGTGCCTGAAAAATTCATCATAATTTCTGCCAAAAAGGTGGCGTAAATTACAAAAGAAATGTACACCAGACTCTGACTGCATCCGCAGACCAATACTGCAGATGAAAGATGCGTTAAATATATAAAGAGGTACATGCTTCTTAATTAATTTGGTGCATCTTACTACAACGCACACTTCATCGAAACTGGCATAGAAAACACCAGTAGTGATGAATTAGGAACTATATGTCGTGTCCCTGCCTTTGATGTGGGCTCGCACGCCTGACGGCAGCATTTAACACATGCCAGCAAGGGGGACGTCGTTCCACGCTCCCATCAGCGCACCCGTGATGTGATCGCGAGGCGCCGATGGGTTTTCATGACAGCCGGAGAAAAATTAAAATCCGTAAAGATATCTCCAGAGAGGGAATATATCACCTTTACATTGAACATATAGGATTAATTATAACTGGGAAAGTGAGAAAGAGCTGAACTTTAACCTCCAATGAAGTAGGACCTCCTGCAGTGACCAGGTAATTACAACAGGAGATCTGCTCAGAGAGTCAGACACCAAGGCTAGGATTCGTATATTCAGAGGCGGAGAAGTACACTTCCGAGGCAAGAGCTTCCTCTGTTCAAAGCACTGATCTCAGACTTTTTGGAGCCAGTGGTCAGTGATAAATATTGGGGTTTGCATCAATCCAATATTTAGGGGAGATTTATTTCTGGCGTCATAACAAAGGGACGAACATAATGCACTCATTCACATCACCGTAACGCCATTCTAATACCCCCAACTTAATATCAGTCAGATGGATGAAGCTATCCATGCCATGTTTGCTCTCTATAGAAAAATAAAATTGTGATAGGAAACATGACAACGATATCTCCCACCTGGGACCTCCAGGAGAGAAGATATCCTGAAAGTTAGAAATTTCATAAAATTCTAACTGACCTAGCACATCCCACAACCAGCCCCAATATGAGCTCACCAAGGGGAGGTATGAGAACGTAACCTTGATCTAATAAAAATATGAGTTTGTGTTTCTGTCATTGTTCATTTCTGGAAGACATAGTTCTCTGTGAGAGTGTTCCATTTTCCTAATTGGAGTGCTTCCCTCCATAAAAATAAGTGCCATTCCTTCAACCTCAGGTTTAGTACTTCTCATTCATTATTCCTTTCTATGTCATGTAATAGTATATATACCGTATTGTTTTGTTTTCATTTTATAACATCTTAGTATATTCCAATCGGCCTGTATAAATGATTGGTGGTGGCAGCTAGTAGTTCCTTTTGTTTTTGTGGAGTTGGCAATGATCATATCTGGGTATATATTATATATATATTGAATGTATTGAAATTGGAGGTGTATATACCATACGCTCACTGTGAGTTCCCAAATAACCGGCCTAGTAGTGGAAACAGCCACGGCCTCGTCCATCACTTGTCAGTCAATTGCGTAATTGTCCTGACGATTAGAGGCAGTGGATGCTTCCCCTGACAAATTGGTGCAGCGGTGGGATCTGTGTAATCTCCCCGGTGCGTCCCTTGACGCAGCCCATAGCTGGCGTTCACAGGAGATTGTGATGTTCTCTATACATAGCAGTGTTGAAGCAATCAGACAATTGTAACTTCAGGCACCCCGCCAAAGGACTAAAAGTGGGAAAAGAATTTAAAAAATGAAAAAAATAAAAAAAAGCACAAAAGATCAAAACACCCTCCTCTTGCCCCATTAAATAAAAACACTAAAAACATACACATATTTGGTATCGCTGCGTTCGTAAAAGTCTGATCAAAATATAAAATAAATTAATACGATCGGTAAAAAGGCATAACGAAAATCGCCATGTCATGAAGGGGTTAATGGGTGTATTATAGCTGTAAACAGTGTAAAACAAAGCAATACAGCAACTGCCGTGTTTTTGAAAAACAGTTGAAAAAAAATTCATGCAAACAGCCCGCTTCAATCCATGAAAAGGCGAATGAAATATGGGTGACAAATGTTTCTGTAAAGAAGTTCAAAGAAGAGGTGAAAGAAAAAAATATATAATCCAGAGGAGATTAGAAATAAGCATAAGGAATAATTTCCTCATACAAATAATGGGGTTCTCATCTTCTAAAATGGGTAAAATGCTTCTTAAAAACTGTGGCTCAGCGGTTAGCACTGTACCGTGGCTCAGTGGTTAGCGCTGTTGCTTTGCAACGCTGGGGTTCTGGGCTCAAATCATACCAAGGACGACATCTGCAAGGAGCTTGTATGTTCTCCATGTGTTTACGTGGGTTTCCTCTCATGCTCTAAAGACATAGTGATAGGGAATTTAGATTATGAGCCTCCAATGGGGACAGTGATAATGTTGTATGTAAAGCGCTGTGGGGATTAATGGTGTTATATAGGCAAGTAAAATTTAAAAAAAAGCAAATTTGCAATTTACCTCTTATTAAAAGCCTCTTCATCCTCAAAAACTAATTGATTTTTAATTCTATAGTGTACAGCTTGTTACCAAAGTAACCGGTCATCTCTGCATTCTGTCAGCAGTAGCCGGTTTCCTAGGCAAAGAGCTTGTGCTAACAAGTACTTTGCTATACAGCTTGCAAGCACTACTCAGAAGCTGGCTAGATCTCTGGATCCAGCCAATTTTAGCTGTAAAATTAAAGAAAAATGCTGGAGTGATGCTTTAATAGCAGACCTCAATAGATAGTGTGCAGTGAAGATTGCTCAGTGCACATACATTGCCTTTGTTCTTGGCAGTGCGGATTATACACAACGGACGATGATGATCTTTTGTGCTGCGCAAAAGAAAATTTTTCCCGATGAACGAGCCTTCCAATAAATATTGCAAAGTGTTGATTAGAGTTACATTGGGTTTCATGAAAAAAAGGTTTTATGAAAGTTGGTGGTGCTGGAGGGGATGGAAAGAGTGATATGGAGAATCCTCCTACAATCTAACATCTTTGGAGGCCTGTACCAAAGAATCCTGCAGAGCCCACACTTGGGGATCCGCCTGTGTTATATGTCGAGTTCACGCTATACATTGTAGCGAGAAAAATCTAAAGCTTTTGTGCATTCGAATAAATATTCTAAAGGTTTTTATTTTTGTCCTTTGTGCCCCTCCCCTATCCATATATATTGTATTGTAAATGTACAGTAGGTACGGAAAGTATTCAGACCCCTTTACATTTTTCACTCTTTGTTTCATTGCAACCATTTGGTAAGTTCTAAAAAGTTCACCCTTTTGAGCTAGTACAGCCATGAGTCTTCTTGGGAATTATGCAACAAGTTTTTCACACCTGGATTTGGGGATCCTCTGCCATTCTCCTTGCAGATCCTCTCCAGTTCCGTCAGGTTGGATGGTGAACGTTGGTGGACAGCCATTTTCAGATCTCTCCAGAGATGCTCGATTGGGTTTAGGTCAGGGCTCAGGCTGGGCCAGTCAAGAATGGTCACAGAGTTGTCTTGAAGCCACTCCTTTGTTATTTTAGCTGTGTGCTTAGGGTCATTGTCTTGTTGGAAGGTGAACCTTCGGCCAAGTCTGAGGTCCAGAGCACTCTAGAAGAGGTTTTCATCCAGGATATCTCTGTACATGGCCGCATTCATGTTTCCTTCAATTGTAACCAGTCGTTCTGTCCCTGCAGCTGAAAAACACCCCCATAGTATGATGCTGCCACCACCATGTTTCACTGTTCGGATGGTATTGCGCAGGTGATAAGCAGTTCCTGGTTTTCTCCACACACACATAGTCTGTGAGTCCTTCATGTGTTTTTGAGCAAACTCTATGCAGGCTTTCATATGTCTTGCACTGAGGAGAGGCTTCCGTTGGGCCACTCTGCCATAAAGGCCTGACTGGTGGAGGGCTGCAGTGATAGTTGACTTTGTGGAACTTTCTCCCATCTCCCTACTGCATCTCTGGAGCTCAGCCACAGTGATCTTGGGATTCTTCTTTACCTCTCTCACTAAGGCTCTTCTCCCACGATTGCTCAGTTTGCCTGCACGGCCAGGTCTAGGAAGACTTCTGGTGGTCCCAAACTTCTTCCATTTAAGGATTATGGAGACCACTGTGCTCTTAGGAACCTTGAGTAATAAAGAAATTGTTTTGTAACCTTGGCCAGATCTGTGCCTTGCCACAATTCTGTCTCTGAGCTCCTTGGGCAGTTCTTTTGAACTCATGATTCTCATTTGGTCTGACATGCACTGTGAGCTGTGAGGTCTTATATAAACAGGTGTGTGCCTTTCCAAATCAAGTCCTATCAGTTTAATTAAACACAGCTGGCGTCCAATGAAGGAGTAGAACCATCTCAAGGAGGATCACAAGGAGATGGACAGCATGTGACTTAAATATGAGTGTCTAAGCAAAGGGTCTGAATATTTATCACCATGTGATATTTAAATTTTTCTTTTTTAATAAATTTGCAAAAATTTCTACATTTCTGTTTTTTTCAGTCAAGATGGGGTGCAGAATGTACTTTAATGAGAAAAAAAAATGAACTTTTTAGAATTTACCAAATGGCTGCAATGAAACAAAGAGTGAAAAATTTAAAGGGGTCTGAATACTTTCCGTACCCACTGTACCATAAATTCACATCAAATCTGCCTTGCCGGGCATTAAAGTAACATTTTTCAACATTTCACAATTTGGACAGACAGGACAAATCTTTACTAATGAAATACTCATGTAAGGGTTAAATATATGCAGGCAGGGTGTGATTAAGGTCAGTGGAGGTCCCTGGGCAGAATATTGTGGGTCTCTAAGTCAAGCTTCAAAGACTTGTAGTTGATCCTGGTATAAATCCTCTTGAGACAGTTTGTGGAGGCCTCAGGGATGGTGAAGACCAAGGGCAATTTGCACTTCCCAAAATCCAGTCAATAATCAAGCATAAAAAAATGAAGCATATATACACATTGCAAAAAATTACTCTTAGGAATTAGCTCTATAATTTTCTCTGACAGAACTATTACTGGGTAGAGCATTGTGCTGATAGGCATTACAAGCGATTAATCTTTAGTTCAGATGGGGGTTCATGCAGCGTAATAAAGCCAATGCTTAGACCCTAGATCTTATTCACACACACTTTTTTGGGTGTTTTAAACACTTGTCAATGAAAAAGAAATTATCAAAGACATAAATTTGAGTGTTTTTATGGCGTTTTGAATTCTTTGACATTGGTCACTAAGCAGTGACCGTCTGGTAACATCCTTAGAGCGGTGATCGTTCAGTCGTTGCTTAGTAAAGAATGTGACAGTGCTGGGTTAGTGCAAAGAATGAGATTGCACGATAATGTGTGAGATCTTGTGCTGTTGCTGCGAGAGGAGCCACGGAGGGATACGTATGCCGGGATCCCACCACCCGGAAGTTCGAGCCAAACTTTTGCTAGAAAGTCAGTCCCTTTCGGAGGACATTAGTGAGTGTTCTACACACTTTTTTCAATAACTTATATTTTGGAAAATCGCCAATCTGGGGCTGCTGTTCTTTTATTAATCTCCAGACTAGTGATAGGTTCTCTTTAAAGTAATATCTATCTGGAGCGTGTAGACAAAAAAAACTAATATTATAAATTAGACCATGAGGTTGCATCTAGTCAAGTGCAGGGTGAGGAGTGCAAGTCCAGGTGCACAGGCCATCGTGGTCAGTGGTGACCCCATTAATGACAGTTGATGTAACTCAGAAGATGTAACGCTCTGCAACTGTACAGGTCACTTATTTTTAAAAGAGTTGTTTTTGGCGTAATATATTTTTAAAAAATCCTTAGATTGGTTTGGAAGATTTAAAGAAGCAAAAATTAATTATTCCCCCTGATCTCCTGTTCTGCGGATGATGTCACTTTATACAAGAATGTATAAAGTGGATCACTGTTTCCTCTAGTGATTGACTGCAGCGGGCACATGTTCCTTTGACGGGACATCATTACTATAGCAGGAAGTAGAGACCAAAAGGGAGCCAGGTAGCTCTAGAAAAGGAATGTGGGGCATTGGTGTTAATTATGGATTCTTTTACTTATTTTCTTTTAAACCAACCTGATTTTGCATTTTGCAAACAAAAAAATGGTCACTATATAACCCCCCTAATGTTTGCATTTTCCTCCTCTGGGCATTGTAATTACTTACTATATGCCTTTTTATTATTTTAGGGAGACATAAATATAGAGTTAAGCATCCATGGTCTCTCCTGCCATATACTCTAGACAAGTCATATATACCAGGAATATGGACATATACAGACCCGTGCAAAAGTTGTACGCAGCCATGGAAAAAATACTGCAATAAGAATGCTTTCAAAAATGGAAGTGTTATTTGTTAATTTTTATCACTTAACAAAATGCAAAGTGAATCAAATCAATATTTGAAAAAGGTACAGAAAACTGTACGTCCTAATTCCTTGTATAAAAACATCGAATTTTATTCCATCTTAATTAAAAAAAACATCATATTGGTTTTAAATTGTTTCTAGTTTTGCTTTTTAATATTCATCATGTCAGAAACGCTTCAGATGTGTTTTGTGGAGTATATGCAACACTACGATATGTTCAAGATGGAATAAAATTTGGATGTTTTTATAAAAGGAATTGGGACGGGAAGTTTTCTCTACCTGTTCCATTAATCCAGTTGATGGTATGCAACTTCATACTTTGTACTCCCATAACCTGAGACAGATTTCTATTAATATCAGCAGGCTACAGGATTACAAATGTGGTGAGCCCTGATCGTTTTATGCTATTCTATATATACAAATCAATATTTGGTGTGGCCACAATTTGGCTTCAAATTAGCATAATTTCTTTTAGGTATACTTGCACAAAGTCAAGGATTTTGTAGGATTATAATAGATAGATATTAACTGAAGCAGAAACAGCTGTGTAGGAGGCTTAAAACTGGGTAACAGCCAAACTCTGCTACAAAGGTGAGGCTGTGGAAGACATTTTCATGTCACAGTTCATACACCATGGCAAGACTGAGCATAACAACAAGACACAAGGTCATTATACTGCATCAGCAAGGTCTCTCCTTGTCAAAGCAGACTGGGAGATGTTCTGTTCAAGCTTTTTTTTAAGAAGCACCAAGAAATGGGCAACATGGAGGACCGTAGATACAGTGTTTGGCAGAGTATATACCGAGGTGCCGAAGCAAGAAATACTACGAATGTACGGCCAATATCTTGAAAAAATAGAAAATCACTTTATTGAGAAAAACTTTTTAAAAAGATCATTAAAGTCATACAGGACTTCGGTGGCACAACATATGTCAAAAAGAAATTACACATAGATAATTAAAACATACTTAAGAACAGACACCAGGTGTCACCACAGGGTGCAGATATCACAACCATTATTATATTCAATTGCATTTATACCACACAAGGGGACACTGTGAGGATTGTATGTATATTCATATATATTCATATATATGGGGGCTGGAGGGAGGTATCATAACAAGGTATACATGGCCACAAATAGAGCCTCACTTATGTACCTAAACCTAAAATCCACCCGCCATTAATGTAAATAACTCACAGAACATATATCAAAAAAAGAGAGAAAACATGATTCACCTTGTGTAGACAAAGAGGCTGCACGCTGTGTGGCTCCCCGACGCGCGTTTCGGCGCTCCTGCCTTTGTCAAGGGAGTTGAGTGTTTGGCAGAGAAAACTTAGTACAGCAGATGAAAGACACATCTTGCCTTTTTCCTTTCGAAATCGGAACATGTCCATCAGCTCTGAACTATCAAAAACCAGTGGGACCCGGCTACCCCCATCTAGCATTCGGAGAAGTCTGGCCAGAAGTGGTCTTCATAGAAAAATTGCGGCTATACAGCCATACCTTCGAAATGGAAACAAGGCCAAGTGACTCAACTATGCACAAAACCATATGGATCTGGGGTGCAGAAAAAAAGGGTATCTAATGGTCTGATGGAAAAAAAATTGTTATATTTGGCTGTAACAGAAGGCAGTTTGTAGGCCGAAGGGCTGGAGAGCGGTACAATAATGAGTGTCTGCAGGCAACAGTGAAGGATTGTGGAGGGTCCTTGCAAGTTTGGGGCTGTACGTCAGAAAATAAAGTCAAGCATTTGCACAGAATTAATGATGTCTTCAATGCTGAGAAATATAGACAGATAATTAGCCATTATGCAGTACCATCAGGGTCTGACTGGCTGCAAATTTATTCTGCTGGACAACAACTCCAAACAGACAGCCAATGTCATTAAGAACGATCTTCAGTGTAATGAAGAACAAGGAGTCCTGGAAGTGATGATATGGTCCCCACAGAGCCTTGATCTCAACATCATCGGATCTTTCTGGAATTACATGAATAGGCAGAAAAATTTTCACAAGTGACATCCACAGAAGATCTGTAGTTAGTTCTCCAAGATGTTTGGAAGAATCTTTCTGCCGAGTTACTTCAAATACTGTATGCAAGTGTATCTAGAATCTAGTTGTTTTGAAGGCAAAGAGAACACAGCAAATGTTGACTTGACTTACATTACTCTTTTGTTCATTCATTTTGTTAACTGATGAAGTTAAACTATGAACACTTCCATTTTTGAACGCATTCTTACTTTGCAGCATTTTTTTCCACTCCTGCCTGAACCTTTTGCACATTACTATATAATATATATAAGTAAGTAAAGTGATGATCGCAATTTGTTTTAATTTTGTGGCAACCACTAGAAAAACGTCACCTATGTCATTATGGCATATATGTGCACATTGCCCCCTATTATTAAACCCACACTGGGGCTGGAATAAATGAAAACACAGACAGGAGCGCTGACAAGTAAAATTTCTCTTTGATGAATAGACTCCTAGGACTTGAAAGGTCTGAACGCTGACACCGCCAGATAATTCCTCAACATGTTCAAACCATGAGGAGCGCTGACTGCAGTTCCTGCCTATAATTGTGTAAAGTCTGAAATTGATCATTTCCCAGGGAGAATTAAGGCAATTGTGATAATAAGATGCGGCTGTCTGAGCCTCTTATCTCCTCAAGCATCTTTCTTCTAGGGTATATTACTTCTATGTTTTAGGTCTAGGTTTTCTTCATCATTATGTATTGACCTATTGTCCTGGTCAGAGAGCGGAGGCCTGGTCTGCAGCTGTTCAGGTTTCCAATGGCTAAGACCATTCACATAGTATGGTGGCCGGGGCTGACTCCTTCACTGATAGACCAGATTCTCTCGGAATTAGAGAGTGCTCCACTTCATCATACAGCATATGGAGCCTTGATTAGATTCCCATTCATGTGCACCACGGGAGGGAGGAGACGGAGATCTGAGACTCGGAGAAATAAGGGTGGGGAATTGATATTAAGAAAAGCTCATACAGTGACATAATTGGAGCTGGTCTGGTCGTCTGTATCAGCACTGTCAACGCAAACCAATAATTAGCATTAATGCACTGTGGCAACTGGATGCGGGTTCCTAAGGAGACTGTGGGCTGCAGCATTTGCATTCAATAAATTATTAAAGGTTGTCAGATGTTCAGATGGGAGCTGGTAATAAGGTGGTTAAGGGCCGACCACATGTCTAATTTGATCTGTGCACACCGGGCATTGCCGCCCTACCAGCCTATTCACATCTGTGCAGCAACAGTGCCGGACTAATAGCTAATGGCTTCACAATGAGGAATACATTAGTTGGATTAGGGGATATTTCAAAGTGATTATTAAGCCGCATGTGAAAATCAGAAAGGGACATAATGACATCATGCTTCTGGTGACATGTAATAACAGGTTCTTTTATCAATTGTACTGAATAAAGTACAGGCAACTTTCTCTTGAAATGTAAATGCCAGAGCCGCGGGATACGAGGCTGAAACACGTGTCGTGGAGGAGAGGCGAATGTGCAGAGTCCGCACTTACCTGCAGTATTGGGTCCGCTTGTCTCACTGCACAATATCAGTCTGCAAATGTACAAGATCTCAGCTTTGCAGCAGGGGTATAGCTAAAGTGGCTGGAGAGGTTGCAATCACACCAGGGGTCTGGAGACTACGGGGTCTCAAAACTAAAGTGGCAAGAGTGTAATACTTCTTTGTGCCCATTCTTTCCAGGAGATCTTTGTTGTGACTTTTGCACTAATAGGGTAAAAATGGAAAAATAGATTGATTTGTTCTGAAAAAAAAAAAACAATAATTTTTAGGCAGAGTTACATCCCCTCCACAGCGCAGCTTAAAACCATACTGACATGAGATTTTGCCGCACACTAGTGCAGTTTTGTAAATTAGCTTAAAGGGTATGTTACCAAGTGGTGTATGCCCTGCAGAATATATACAGTGTAAAATACTGCAGTGAAATCCACAGCGGTAAATATGCTACAAAAATATGCTGTGGAAAAAATGCAGATTTCATCCTCTATATTGCCGAAGGTAAAATACCCAGTGACATCTGCGGAATAAACTGACATTTTGCAAATTTCATCTCTACAGTACATGTCAATCATTTTTTGAAAACCACGCCAGTTTGTACTGTGTCTTTAACTTAAAAGGAAGGCGTCATCAAAAACAAAAAAGTGTTTGAAAAAAAAAGTAAAGTATTAATGTTTTTATTTTTTTGAAAAATGTATACATTTTTTGTTACTGCAGAATTACATTCTCTGTATCCAATATCTAGATCCAGAGTGAAAGAAGAGATCCAGATTTATTAAAAACTATCAACTTTTATTAAATCATATGTTAAAATCAACTGATGAAAATAGACATAAAGAGTGCCCAGTAGGGGGACACCATCACATCACTGGCAAAGTATCTCTTTATATAGATTTACTCAAAAAGAGGTAAATGAGTGTAATTCCCACTTAAAGCAGTATGTACTGACACCCAAATATAACTCAAACAATTGCAGCTCAAATTTCCCATATAAAGTAGATAGGGTAATCTCAAAAGCATAGTGTGCTTAATCGTATAGCATGAAATAATATTTATATAGTGTGGGTAACCCAAACCCTACTTAACCATTCATAGGAGATGTAACATTCATATAAATATACTTGTAACAATAAGGACATTTTTCAGAAAGTTACCTTAGATCAAGAATACTGAGGAGAGCAAGTGGGTGACCCAGGATGTGTGTAGCGCCCCCCTCACCCTGACGCACGTTTCGCCACTAGCTTCTTTCGCCACTGGATGAAATCACCACCGCCAACTCTGGTTCCAGGACATATGCTGTATATATTGTGAGCGCCGCAATGACATGACTGCTCTTCTCAGATAACAGTCATTACAGGTGACAGAGGGAAATTGTAGCCCAATGCTATAGCGCCACCCTCCTCCTACAGCTGTGACCTGGGCACATCAGGGGACGTGCCACGTTCATAGCTGATACGGCTACAGTATAGGAGAAAGGGTTGGATACTGACCACAGTCTCCTATGCCTTGTGGCTGCTGTATTTTCAAGTGACATGCTCTGATATTTATACACCAGGAAAAAAAATGGCAACCTTCATTTAAAAAGAAATAAAAAAATAATTACACCATTTACATTTTATACACTTTTTAATAAACTTTTTAACATAAAGTCTAATCACAAAAAAAACATGACACATGCCCTTCAAAGACAACTAACAGCATTTAGTCTTTTCAACTTTTTTTATGAAACTATGTTGCAAGGTAATTTGTAAGACATAGACTGTCGTAAAAACAAATATTCGTTACACTAGATATTAGTAAGATCATTTTCTTCCATATTATATGTTAAAATATAGAGAAATTTTAGAAAATTACAAACGTGGACCAGTTCAAGGTAAGTTAACAGCTTTCATTTTTGGAAATAAAAGCTCTGTCATGAGAAAGTGAATGTTGAAACCATCTGTAAATCAGGCTGGAAGTGCACTGGTGGTGTCAATGCCCTTGGAAGAAGCAGTCCAGTAAACTTCCAGCCTGATTCGCTAGTGGCTTTCAAACTCGATTTCTCATGACCGGCATATAGGATCTCTAGAAAAAAGGTATCAATTTTATGGGAATCAAGCGCATAGACAGTACATCCATGTGACTAATTCCATTTGTAAAAAAGTGCCGACAGGTTTCTTCTAAATAATAAGCTGTAAACTGTTCTAAAGTATAAAATGTGCATCAAACGTCCAGTTAAACCCATGCTACTTTGGCCACTTTCATAGGCATAGGGAGAAACAGGATCAAAGAACTTGATAAAGAAAGTCTTCCTGGTTGGTCTAAGGATCCCAAAGTGATACCTGTCTTCCAGAGGAAATAATCTAACACATGTTTATTTGTACATTTCCATTAAGGTGCCCGGGTTTTTCTACAGAATATCATGAAAACAATAGATTAGAAGGGGATAAAACTTCAGAGAGGAAAGACTTGAGACATTCCAAAAAAGTAGCACTTAACCTTCTCCGTTCTGGGTCACTTAGACAACACCACTGAAGCAAAATCCATCTACCGATGTAAGATCGAAACATTGCAACAGACGTCTAACATACAATGGGTTAAAAATACAACTATGAAGACAAGCACACAATGTAAGCAGCAGATGGAAGCGGATTCATGTCTACTTGGGGCAACCAATGTGTAGTAGCAGACTTGTAGCTAGGCTTTACTTCACCTGGGGCAAAATTCAGTTTACTACCCTAGTTTTGCATCTAAATACACTAATTAAGCCAAAATGGCTTAATGGCACCTCTCGTGGCATCCGACACACATGATCCAGTTGCCCTGTGTGTTGTAGAGTTTGAGTCTCAGAACAAACAGTTAAACTGTAATTCTGAGAAGGTCATACTAAACTATTTTTTACACATCTGAGCAAGAACTTCAGATTCGTATGTCACGGAAATACTGCAGATTTTCCATCCAAACATTCAGATAGAAAATCTGCCTGCCAGGTTTCCTTGGCCTCTATTCTCCTCACATACACAGCCGATTGGGCTCCCTTGGCCACGTACACCACTGCTGGATTGGCCGCCATCTCCTACAGTCCCAAGATCCTACAAGAGCTTGGGTCTGTCTCTCCGCTAGGGTTTCTGACCCTGATCCTTAAGTGTGTGTTGACCCTGGGTGCCGCCACTTTCAGGAGAGGCTGGTTAGCCGCCGACTCCTCCTTTCCCTTGGTCTGGACCCAAGAGACTGCGACCGCAAACCAGCATCGCGTTTCATCTTCCTTCAGGAACTGGACATGTTTTCCTTCCTGTTCTGCCCACGCCGAAAAGATGAGAAAACCGTATCCATGTGCCCGGTTAAAGCGTCTCACGATATCCCGGGACATCTGATGTCTCAACTTTGTCCCTTCGGGGCCATCTAGCTGGGCCCGGTCCCACTACTTCCATCCTTTTTGGCCTGTATCACCCCCACAATCCATTCCCCTCGTGAGGACAGAGGTATATTCCCAGGACTGAGGGCTACCTCCGAACTTGGGGAAGACGCCTACAATATTGAAAGGGAAACTTCCGTGGTTGAAGGAGGATCCTCCGGTCTGGGTGGGGGGCTTACAGAACACTGGACTAATAAGGCCTTGAGGCGTTCGGTCAGTCTGTGGGCCATAGGCTGGGCTGGGATGTATTCCTCAACCTCCGTTTCGGAGCCTAGAGATCGGGCGACCTGCTTCGCCAAGCCACCTGGCTTCACCTCTTGCTCCATTAAGGCCATAAGCCTCCGCCACTCATTGCATCCCGACCCTCCTCGGCCTATCCACACTCTTTGATCCGCCATCTTAGCTAGATGCTGTTCACTCACTGACATACTATCCACAAATGGCATAGTCTCTTTCACCTTTCACTGGTTGGATGCTGCCCTGTCTCACCATCCCGTTTCTCGAATGTCCCTGCCCATTACCTCTGGTCACACCTTATTGGGTGGGCGCCTTCTTGCCTCTGATTCGCCCACTTTGGGTGAGTCCGTCTTGCTGTTTCGTGACATTCACCGCCATCTTGCAATACTTGCCCTGCGCCATCTTAGACCATCCAACGGTCGCCATCTTGCCCGTTGCCCAAGTCATTTTTGGACTAAACTGTCCTCACAGATGCAAGACTCGATCCTGCCAACTATGCCAAGTGTAGTGCGGTACAGGGCGGTAGTCACGGGCGAGGCAATCGTCTTCTCCTGTGACTTCCCAGTGCGCTACATAAAGGAGTGGGTCCTGGCTGAGTGTTGGTGTTGTGAGGGCCTTCTGCCCGTGCAAGCCGCCTTTAGCTGATGGTGTTGGCCAAAGGTTTCAGGGTTCAATAAAGGAGACTCCCATTCTAAAACACAGTCTTTACTGAATGGTAACTTGGTAAGGGTTATGTACAAGCTGTAGCGGGAACAAAGTCTTATGGTGTTTCCTTCACAGTGTAAAGTATTTTCACTCAGTTTCCTTCCACTGTAGTCTACTCCAGGGCCGGTGAGACACACTGTTTCACGCTACTTCGTCACAGCCTAGCCTGTCTCCACAGTCCTGATCAGCAAGTCTCTCTACCTGCTCAGCGGTTTCACATCCTATTTCTTCCACTACTGGTGCCCTGGATCTACTGCTCGGGACCCCCACTAATCCCCACGAACTCAGTCCTGTTTCGGTCCGTTACCTTCGGCGTTTTGCAAGCTCAGGGTTTCTCGTGACATGTGATCCTGTCCAAGTACCCCTTTAATGTGAAAGGCCACTCTGTCTCTGTCTCAGGCAGCACTGTTCACAAACACTTCCTACTTCAACTTAAACTTGTCCCTATCTGACTATCTAACAGGAAGCAGTCACTTGCTCTAACACTAAGCCATTCCCACTATGGGCTAGTCCCAAACATAAACTCTATCCATACGCTAATGTTGCTACCTAGCTACATTCACTAACTTATCCTACCTATCTTGTGTCCTAAGTCTTAACCTATGTCTTATCCTATACTGTACACTACATTACAATAGCACAACACATTGGCAATCATCACATGACACAGTATATACAAAAAATGCATGACATAAATTAATACACATTACAATGCAATTGGTGTCTTCAGGCGTAGGAATGCGACAGACCAGCGTTCACCTCTTACACATGCCTAGTAAGTTATAGTCAGAGTTATACTGGTTCAGAGGAGTATATGGAAAATCATCCCTTTTTATCCAGACAAAAATGGCGATTTTTCAGCCGTACTGTCATAGGCATGGCATCTGTATGTTCATTTTGTACATCTGTATGGCATAAAGTTTTCACATGAACAATTTAATAAATAATAAATGTTAAATACAGTTTCCTATCTTTATAATTGTAATGTAGTCATGAAAAACGCATGACCTACAATAGGTAACCCACATTTAATTCCTTTTTTGCTCATTTGTTGACTTATAATGGGTGAGTTTGATCTAGAATACAGATCAAAGTAGTGCATGTTGCGATTTTTTACACGCAGACCATTGGCCCCTGTCTAAAAACATCTATGTGAACTAACACATAGGCCCCGATTCATCAAAGCAATTACGCCATAAATCTTACTCCAGTCATGGACTGAAGTAAGACTTCTGGCATGGCACATGCCACACGTCAGATGCACTGGACAGATTAAGAGGTGTGCAACTTTTATTGAATCAGGGGTGTCTAACTCCTACATAAAAGCTGGTGAGAAAATCGCCATAGACTTGCATTGGACAGTGTGCTCCCTGTATGGTATATTACTCTCTTATATAGCGCCGTCATATTCCCCAACCCATTTGGAAACAGAGAGCATAGAGACATTTAATACGCTCGTCTGAACAATCCCTTATTAACATTATCATGCTGGTGTTCTTCCCTACTGCATGAAGCATCACAGAGAAAGCACAAGCTGTGAATGTATAAGATGTCTCCACCGCACCCAATGCTTCTAGGAAAACTGAGAAGAGTGAGCAGCATTTGTTTATTGTTCTTGAGATAATGGCTTATTTCCTGCAGACATCCATGAAAAGGTGCGTGAGTTCCAACAGTCGCTATCAACTTTCCTCAATGTAAACAGGTAAAGAAGTGATGGAAGAAGGAAATGCAATCAGATTCTCAAAAGGAAACTAAATACAAAAATAAATATTAATTAAAAACAAAACATTTTGCTTGCAGGATTCATGGAGTTTCTGGAAAAGTTTTACAGAAATGATTGGTTTGGCTTCACTAGGTTTGCATTTACACTGGCCAATTACCAGTAAATCTCGGCAGCACATCGTTCTATGTAAAAAAAAAAAGCCATGTGCTGCTGAGAATCCTTGCGCAATACAGTGCCCACTAGGCAGAAAATAGGGTCAGTTTTGCACATTCCTAGAAAGGTTGTGTAGCAGTTGTTTTCACAGAGCTAGGACTAGTTAAAAAAAAACAATAACTCACCATCATAATCCCATCGTGCTTCAGTTCCAATACTCAGCTCCTGCTGGTTACAGAAAAATCAAAAAGTTATACTAACATCCCCTA